>NC_134456.1:64747861-66112028 GCF_047948215.1 Lycorma delicatula | reverse complement strand
AAACTGTCGCTGCTCAATACTGAATGATAATCTGAAAACCAATTTACTTTTTTTTATGAACTCGTTTTAGCCAAATATGCGTGACACACTATTAAACGACCGCCTTTTCCAATGGGTATTTTAATTCCTACATTTTTCTTTGAATCATGTGTATTTATAAGAATGATTTTTATTAACCCATGTCTCATCTACGTAAAAATGGGTGGAACAAAACCCTGACGCCTTTAATATGTGAAATGTCTTTAAAAATTCAATTCTTTTTAATGCAATGTCGCTCAGGTTTTTCCATCAAGAAATGTTGAACATCTTTCATTTTTTTATAACAAAAACCAATTTTTTGTTATTTTTTTGATGATAGATTTACATCTATTTTTTTCCGTATTTCCTTTCTGAGCTTCTTAACGGTATAGATTTCATTCAAATAGTTGTACAGATATATGATTCTGCGCAATACATGACGGCTGAAATTGTCCAGTAACAGATTTTCATTTCGTGGCCTATTTTACCCTGACATTTCAAACTGAACGCAACTGTCGTTACTACCGCAGTTCTTAGCTGTCCTACATATCCTCTGGAGGGTCTTCAGACTAATGCTTCAGCAGTGAGTTTTTGAACTTTATCAAAGTTAATTTTGAAAAAATTTGTATACGTTGTAGACTACATGTCTCGAATCATTCTTAATTGTAAGGCTATGATGACCGGTAAACGAAAGTGTTTTCATCTCGTTCATATTACTCTTAAGAATAGTCGCAGAAAAATTACGAAAATAAAAAATCTTTAACTTATAACCTGATAAAAAAATGCAAATTAAAACAAACTATTCTAAATTGTCCTTGACATAACACGGCATCGTTAAATTAACTCGCTAAAATCCGGCACGGACTGAACATATAGAAATCAAAAAACTAACTAATGTATTAGAAATCACAGCTGAGGGCTTAATGAACCCATCAGACTGAAGACTAGCATTGCAATTAATTTATACTAGAATACAATGATATCATAATATGAGAAAATAAAGTAAACATAAATATATACAAACAATGATTTCTGGAGTTATGATTCATCCTAATATAACATTATCTGCTAATCCATGAATAGCAGCATAAATTTAGTTCTACTGGCCCTACATCAAAAGGAGCCTTACTTTTAGGTTTTATCAACCTAAAAGTAAGGCTTCTTTTTCATTTCATCCCTAACTTGAAATATACCCATAATTGTAATAATATATTCATTTATATACAATATAATTAGCTTAAATACTGATTAGCATATGTAGTGGTGTAAAGCAGTAAAGGATTCATGAATAAAAAACAAACAGAAGGTACTGCTTAGTTGTGGAAACTGAACGGCTCGCTGAGACGAGACGACTTCTTCAGTCAGTCATATGAGCAGGTTAGTTTCAAAGATGGACGTGTCCACTTTTAGTAATTTTACTAAAAGCAAAATATCAGCAATTCGATCGTTAAAGCTCTTAAAATTATGAAATAAATTGCCAAACTATTTATAATGTGAAAGTATTATTTTAACACATTACATGTGGAAAACATTCATAGATTTTCAGTAATTCAACTTTAAAAACTGGATTTGTCCGTGTTTGATACTAACACGTGGATTTATCCAGTTTAGAAACCAAAATTAAAAAATAAATGACAATTAGTATAGTATTTCAAAATGTTTTTAATGCAATTACACAATGATACAATGTTTAATAAGATTTTAAAGTAATAAGATTGTCAAAATAAGACTGAATAAAAAATTAATAACTAAACTGTTACTATAGCGTATTCCTATTCATTTTCATTTCCATGTCATACATACACATTCATCATCACTGCTCTCATTATTGTCTTCTGGAGAATTTTTTTTTCTTTAACCTCCGGGACCACTGTTAGGTATTACTTCAGAGGATGAGATGAATGACGAAAATTTTTATAGCGTGTTAAAATGCCATGCCTGACCGGGGTTCGAACCCGGGGCCTCCGGATGAAAGGCGGAGACGCTACCACTCGCGCCACGGAGGCCGGCACTTTGGAATATTATTGGATTCTGCTAAGTTCATATGCCAAATTAATTTTCCGATATCTTTCATCCTGATCCAAAATGATTTTGTAATAGCTTGCATACATCTTTGATTTTTTTTTTTTTGGCTTTAGTTTATCACCACATGGAGTAGTACATGGATTGAATAATAGAAAATTATAACCTCTCTGTTATTAGACCATCTTTTTGGATATCTAAATTGTAGTTTATTTCTCCATGAACCAGAATATTATTTTTACGTTTGTTTCTTTTTATTATGGTCTTTTTACATTTTGAGATTTGAAAATGTAGTCGACTATTTGGTTTTAATATTGCTTCAACTTCATCATGTCAGTCACTGGCTTTCCAGTTAATATAGCTGGAAAAAACTTTCACTGTTGCGTAACGACCAAAAGGTTTATGATATATTCTTCAAATGAACGATAGTATTTTCCTTTCTAATATCTTGTTCCAGTGGGCCAAATAACCTGTGTGCTAGTATGTATGAGTGTCCAGTTACAGGATAGACCGATTCAATAGTTTTGACAGTGCCAGGAGCTGGAACTAATTGACCGCTTACCTGCCATTGCAACCATCACACTTTCACTTAGTTCCGTGTAACTGTTTACTGCAAGGCCAACAGCCTATATCTCAGGAGTCCTACAGCAAACCCTGCATCCTACAGCAAAGTTCATTGTAGATGTCTGATGTTATTTGGTTGGACGATTATTGTATTTTATTCTCCTCTCCAGTATAGATTGAAACATTTTCTTCGTTCAAGCGGCTTTCTGGACCAGTAACATCACCCAAATTACAAGTATATCTTTCTGGAGTATATTATGCTATCTAATCAACAACTTCGGGAAGGACAAGATATTTTTGGTACATCAAACGATATCTTAAGAGGTCTTCTCTTTTTTCTTTAATGAACTTGAAAAATTGTTTGGCTTGCGTTTTATGTATAATTTTCTTGGTAATATGGTCGTTTTGCTTTTCTTCGTGTTTTTTGACTTGCAGTTTTTCATCTAGCAAGTCGAACATGGATCAGAACTTGATACTTTTAAACTAATATTAAAGTTAGAAACAAAGATATTTCTAAAATATGATTCCTTTAGTTGGTTTTCTATTGGTACAGAATTATTACACACATTTTACTCATTCAACTTATATTCAGTTCAGAATCTAAATAGATTCACTCTTACTTTTACGTCTAATGTAGTTTGATTCAACAGCTCTGAAACTTACAGATTACAGATTCACGTTTAGATAGGAAAAGATGTTCTTTAAGATTCCCTTCTTGTTTCAATAGGTGCTTTTGAATCACATTTTTTGAAAGCTAAATGTAAAAGCGCCTATGATTCTGCGTTTTGTATTCCTAATATATTAAGAAACGTTTGCCTTAATGCCTGTATTCTATTATTTGTTTCATTTACGTCAAAGTAATTATAATTTACCGGTCTGAAAGCCCCATCTTTTTTTCCTGCTTCTAACTGGGAAGACTTCATACAGTATTTTAAAATAAAAGCATCCTACTTTGATTTTTCAGTAACTAAAATCTTCAATAACGTGCAGTTTTTAGTTTTGCTACTGTGCTTACAATTTGAATACAGATTTAGGAGAACTCTAAAAAAAACAGAAACAAGACTGTTTTAAAAATTATTTAGGAAAAATTTACTTAAAAAAATAATTTCGTTTATTCAAAAACTAAAAAGATAAATCAGATTATATGGCTAGACTTGTAGGCATTACATTTATTTCTTTAATAATAGTTTATCTTCAGCCTTTATCATACAAATACAACTATGCTGTTTCTGTTATTTATGTAATACAAACATTAATATTATGTTGTGCTAGTGAAAAGTAAAATTTATTGTACCCACCTTTCACCGTTCATACTTCTCAATGGATCACTTCCACAGACTTTGAACCTTTTTCGGTAAGCGTGTACCACTTATTTTATTATTTTTTTTTTTTAAATAACAATAAAAAATCAAATATTTATTTTTAATCGATGTAAAATAACAATAATTAACATTATTGTAAAGGTTCAGTTTCATATACAACTTATTGTATATAATTTTTATTTTTAACGTTAATTAGACGAGATTAGAGAACTAAGCTCAGTGTAGATTATGTTTGATTAGAATGTTGATTAAGTGTAATGATGAATCGTACGTATATCAACGTAACTAACCAAACATACACACTTACTCGCTCCGCTCGCTAACATAGTCTAATTAACTTTAAATACACAATTTATTAATGACAAAAGTGATATTTAAACTAAACACAATAATGTGAATTATTGCTATTTTACATTGAATAAAAATACATATTTGATTGTTTTATTATTAAAAAAAAAAAAATTGGTATCCTCTTACCGAAAAAGATCCCAAACTTTTATTTTCCTTTTTATTGATTTGCAGTCAATATTTTCAATAACTAGTTATTCATTAGGAAATGATTAGGTTCACTTCGTTTACTCCTTTTTGATAAAAAAAAAAAAAATCAAAAAACAAAACGGAATTTATAATAATAAATCATAACTGCCACCAGTTCATGTATACCACTGTCATCAAAGTAAAAGATCTCTAAAGTTACTAGCGATTGGCTGCAACGAACTAGGCCGTATTTCATAAAAAGATGTTCTCAGACTCTTCCAGTGTTTAAAAATAAGGTAGTTGTTTTACGAAACTAATTTTCTTGTGCTGTCCATTTTTGAACGTAACTGATTACACTACGTAAAAGGGCTTTAAAAATACTATAGGAAGGTTGAAACTGGCTCTTTGAAACTGGCTCATATTGCCACGGGTTTAAAACGATTTTTATGATCCTGTAAATGATCCTCACCTTAAAACGCAAGTGTTTATTAATATGAATTCAACAAAATTAGAGCACGATATTAGTGGAAATTTCTTTTTTCGACACCTAATGTTAACCGAAATGTGATGGTTTTACATGAAACGACTGTACTCTTAAATAAAAGTTTTGGGATAAATCTTAATCATAATTATTGAGAAACAATCATTTCATATACTTCCAAAAGTAGAAAATTTTTATCTCTACCAGTTTTGATTCTGTAGTAATTCAGTTGACATTCTCAAAAAAGTGCCAAAAATCTGAGATTTCAGCTTTTCACTCCCCTAATATTCAGACGAAAGAATGTAACTAAAATCGACCGAATCCAGTTAGCCCGAAAGTAATTTCAGTTTCTGACAATACCTTTATTTTTATTATACGAGTTCTTTTAACTGAATACAAAAATGTTAAAACAAGCGCCATCTTTCATGGCGACCACTATAGCTAGGTTAACCTAATTAATCGGCTAAAAATAATTTAGTTTTATTTAAAATACTGAGTCTTAACTGTAAAATAAAAAAAACGAAGTTAATTATAATATAGTACCTTCTGGTTTCCTAATTACGGAATCTTATTCATTATACAACATGTAATTTAATAAAATAAATCACCACAAAACCTAAAATAAATCACCCAGAAATAACAACCGAATTCAACTATAACAGCTGACACTAAATACAGAGTCATTCACGGGAACCGGATGTTTTCAAAATAATCATAAAAAATTGAATATTTACTTTAAAAAAGTTTTATTGGTAATGAAACACTTGTTAAATCAAAGCATTTGTTACTTACTCATGAACGAAAAATTATGTCCGGCAAGTGATGTTCATTTTGGGCAATACATTGTTGTAGCCTTTCACGGTAACTGGCCTCAATTCTTTGCAGCATGTCTACATCAATCTGGGTGATGTGATGACGAATTGCGATCTTTAGATCCTCCAATGTACGCGGTTTATTGCCGTACACACACGATTTCAGAAACCCACACAGAAAAAATCACAACTACTCAAGTCGGGGGACCGAGGGGGCCAAGGAATGTCGCCGAATCTGGAAACGATCCGTCCCGGAAACAAGTTACGGAGAACAGCCATCGCTGCCCTCGCTGTGTGCGCTGTAGCTCCATTCTACTGGAATAACACATTTTGAAAATCGATTCCCCGGTTTCGTAACTCAGGGATGAAAAACGTATTAAACATCGCAATGTAACGATCAGCTGTTACAGTTACGGCAGCGTCATTTTCTTCAAAAAAATATAGTCCAATAACACCGACCTTTCCTATTGCACACCAGACCGTCACCTTTGGGCTATGAAGTGGTTTCTCGTGAAGCTGATGTGGGTTTCTTTTTGCCCAATACCGGCAATTCTGTTTGTTGACGAAGCCATTCAAATGAAAATGGGCTTCGTCACTCATTAACAATAACAAATTTTCATTTTCTTCAAAAATGGTAAGCATTTGTCGACAAAATTGTAATCGCTACGTGAAATCTTGCTCGTTTAACAGCTGCACGACGGCTATCTTGTAAGGATGGAAATGCAGGTCTGTATGCAGAATCGTCTTACCGTACTTGTGCTCATTTGAAGCGCTGCTGAATGCCTCTGAATAGAGCGGCGTGGGCTTCTGACAATGGCTTCCCTTACTCGTTCGATGTTCTCCGGAGTGCTAGCAGTTCGTCGGAAACCCGGTGGTTTTTTCTTCAATATTGAACCGCTTGTTCGAAGGTTGTTTACCCATCGCAATATTGTGTTAAGAGAAGGGACACTTGCATTACGATGGATATTAAACTGACGGCGGAAATCTCGCTGAACAGCAGTTACGGATTCGTCATTTCGCACAAAATTGTCATACGCGTACAAGCGTTGGTCTAGCGTCCACGGCTCCATCTCAACGACTAAAATGTAAATGCTATGAACAAAGAAAACGTCAGACACCAGCCACGTGCCCCTCCCACCACGAACGCCGGAGTACAACCCACTTCAAAAACATCCGGTTCCCGTGAATGACCCTGTATAACGTAAATTGTTAAATCATAAGATTTTTTTAGCCTCAGATATTGTGTTTCAGAGGATGAGATGAAATGACAATTTTTTGTAGCGTGTAAAAAGTGAAAAAGTCATGCCTGACCGCCAAGTTGGTGGCTGGCAAACCATAAGAACATTAATTAATTTACAGTAACTGTCTGTGTCGTTATAACACTGTAATAATTTAAATGATCGATTATAATGATTGTGTATTACATAAAAAATAAATTAAAAAAGTACTCTCTTCTAGACACGAATTTTTCAAAACACCCCGAAAATGTTCAAAAGACACGGAAATAATGTAATTTTTTGTAGTCATTCTCTTATTTGTTTTATGTTCATAAATCTGTATTTTTGACTTTATGAAAAAAAATTTTTAATTTATTTCTTTTATTATACATAAATTTAAAAAAATTCTTTTAATTTATTGGAAAGAAAATGTGTACATCCTAGCAAAAAAACAGAAAAATAATTTTATATGTAGATTTAGTATTCTTTTTTAGATAGATTTCATAAGAAAGCTACCTGTAATGGGTACCACGATTTGACTTCCGGAAAATTTCGATATATCTTCACGTTTCACATCCCTCAGACTCCAGAACCACCGTCAGCTCAAAAGTTTATATATACATTTATATATATATATATTTCACTTTCTTATGGACACGATAACTGCCGTAATTTTGCGCCAATCACTTTCAAATTGGTCATTAAAAATAACTCGTCCCTAAATCTCGGTAGAGTTCGTTAACCAAAATCTGACCACTGGGGTGGAAATGGGGGGAGCTTAAAAAAAAATTTGCTATAACTTTCTTATTAAGTAAAATATCGAATTCGCTTAAGGTTCCTACTATTCTTTGGATAAGGACCCGAAATTTATGTACGCAAAGTTTTTTGATGTCACCAACCATTGGCCCAAGGGTGGAAAAAACAGGGTTTCGAGGAGAAAAGAGAATCAGATCTCCCTTAATAAGCGCAGTATCGAATCGGTTTAAAGTGGTCGTTAGTCCTCTAAACATTACCTAAAACTTTTGTCTGAAACAATTTTTGATATGACAAACCGTTACGGCAAGAGATGACCAAAATTTTGCTGGAATTGTAAGATGGGGCTTTTCGTATGCTAAATATGTGAAACTTTTTTCATGTGCAACCATTGTTGTATTGAGTGAATACGACAATTTTAATACTAACAATAATTTTAGTTTTATCCCTGCATCAGCAGTGTCACTTCTTTAGCTGTTGAGGTTCAGTTAACAACCCTTCCTCAACACAGATTACTCAAGCATAGAAAAGATGTTGAATTACAATTTGATTTAAAACAAGTTATGTAAATTTCTTAGAAAAATTCATTTTTTCCTTCATAATAAAAGATAAGTAATTTGAAAGAGACACTGTGAAGAAATTTTGCTTTCTGATAAGTTACAATTTGAAACATAAAAGATGAGAGGCAATTCCAATAAAATCTCATAAAATACGTTTATATCATAACACCAATCAACCACTCATATTAACCCATTCATTGAAAATACAACTTATTTAACATTATACCTTTGGTAAGAAACTAATTTTCAAGAAAAAAAGGTTAGATTTTTTGGCCAATGTTATTATTGTTATTCTCTGTTTTTTTACTTTTAGCAAACTACCTTCCAGTTGAGATTATTCAATTATCAAGAGAAAAACATCAATTCACACGTTATAAGTCAAATTAGTTTACAATTTACTAAAGACTGAATTTATTTAGAATCTTATTTCCTATTACATTGGTAATTATTATTGCAGAAACATAAATTGGCCCTACCACCTGTTGCAAAGTAGTGTAACCAAACATTTAAAGAACAGTATTAAAATACACAGAAATTACCTAACAAAGAGAAAAACATATTTTTTAACAAAGATTTTACTTCCTTAATTCATCACTCAGGTTAATTTTTGCTTGTGTTATCATCAAAGAGCAAGACATATATTATTCTCTATTCCTTTTTGTACCGAAATAATCATTTAGTATTACACAGACAAGAAGTTGTTTTTTCTACCCTTGTCTAAAATAATCTCAAAGAATATGAAACGTTTCTACACAGTTTTAGTGCTTATTTTTTCCCAAGTGTCACTGGATAAATAATTATGTAAATACCAACATTCAACGTCCAATTCATGCCTTTGTGTTCCTTCATGATAATAAAATTAGTAATACAGATAAAAATTAATTTCTGATTGTGAGAAGACCATTCATCAGACCTTTGAAATCTGATTACATAGGATTAGAAACATACTATCACTGGCATCAAAAAGATTTTATAATTATGTAATCTCCTCCAGGAAACTCCAACCAATTTGCTTGCAGAAAAATGTAATAGTATATTCAAATTTTTGTTTCAAATTAAGTTCTTCAGAGCATAAAAAATTTAAATATCTATCATATAGGGAAAATTATGCATCAAGACTTTTAAAACCCTAAGATCAGAAAAGACCATACTAATAGGAATATGTACACAACGTACCCTTACATATTTAAATGTTTTACGAATGTTGCATTCAATGTTGAATTATGTATTTATTGATTTTCTCTAATAACATTTTGCTGATAGTAAGCCTCACTTTTTTTTTGCAAGCTAAATACCCAAGGGCCTTCAGCCATAGCTCCTTAAATTAATAAAAGCTGAAATGTTACCATATACTCGTACAAATTTTACTTTTTATTCTTTTAAATATTTTCTTCAATAAAATTTTAAATCAGACACAAGAAGAATAAGTTCACACCTTCTTGGCCTCTAAAAGATAAGAAGTTAGACACTTTCTTCTCCCTATTCCCCTAAAGTAAAAATAAAGTTTAAATATGTCAATATCCATATTTTTTTTTCAGATTTTATCGCACCATAACAAAGAAATAAAAACATATAATGGACTTCAAGAGTTTCAGGATCTGTTACCTCTTTGGGCCTCTAACCCCCTAGGCCCCCAAATTAATAAAAATTAAAGCATTCCAATTTTTTTTTTTGTCTTCAGTCATTTGACTGGTTTGATACAACTCTCCAATATTCCCTATCTAGTGCTAGTTGTTTCATTTCAATACACCCCCTATATCCTACATCCTTAACAATTTGTTTTACATATTCCAAACGTGGCCTGCCTACACAATTTTTCCCTTCTACCTGTCCTTCCAATATTAAAGCGACTATTCCAGGATACCTTAGTATGTGGCCTATAAGTCTGTCTCCTTTTAACTATATTTTTCCAAATGCTTCTTTCTTCATCTATTTGCCGCAATACCTCTTCATTTGTCACTTTATCCACCCATCTGATTTTTAACATTCTCCTATAGCACCACATTTCAAAAGCTTCTAATCTTTTCTTCTCAGGTACTCGGATCGTCCAACTTTCACTTCCATATAAAGCTACGCTCCAAACATATACTTTCAAAAATCTTTTCCTGATGTTTAAATTAATTTTTGATGTAAACAAATTATATTTCTGACTGAAGGCTCTTTTCACCTGTGCTACTCAGCATTTAATATCGCTCCTGCTTCATCCATCTTTAGTAATCCTACTTCCGAAATAATAAAATTCTTCTACCTCCATAATCTTTTCTCTTCCTATTTTTACATTCAGTGGTCCATCTTCGTTATTTCTCCTACATTTCATTACTTTCATTTTGTTCTTGTTTATTTTCATGCAGTAGTTCTTGCATAGGATTTCTTCCATGCCGTTCATTGTTCCTTCTGAATCCTTTTTACTCTCAGCTAGAATTACTACATCATCAGCAAAACGCAGCATCTTTATCTTTTCACCTTGTATTGTTACTCCAGATCTAAATTGTTCTTTAATATCATTAACTGCCACTTCCATGTAAAGATTAAAAAGTAACAGTGATAGGGAACATCCTTGTCGGACTCCCTCAGAATTCTAGTTAAGATTTTTGATGCATGGCTAGTTCAGCTAATTGTTCTGTATTCTTCACATTTATCTGCTCCTGCTTTCTTTGGTATCATGACTATAACACTCTTTTTGAAGTCTGATGGAACTTCCCCTTTTTCATAAATTATACACACCACAGTTTGTATAATCTATTAATCGCTTCCTCACCTGCTCTGCACAGTAATTCTACAGGTATTCCGTCTACTCCAGGAGCCTTTCTGCCATTCAAATCTTTTAATGCTCTCTTAAATTCAGATCTCAGTATTCTTTCTCCCCTTTCATCCTCTTTGACTTCCTGTATAACACCATTTTCTAATTCATTTCCTCCATATAACTCTTCAATATATTTCACTCACCTATCGACTTTGCCTTTCGTATTATATATCAGTGTACCATCTTTGTTTAACACATTATTAGGTTTTAATTTATGTACCCCAAAATTTTCATTTACTTTCCTGTATGCTCTGTCTATTTTACCAATGTTCATTTTTCTTTCTACTTCTGAACAGTTTTCTTTAATCCACTCTTCCTTCATCAGTTTGCATTTCCTGTTTAGAGTATTTTTTAATTGTCGATAGTTCCTTTTACTTTTTTCATCTCTAGCATTCTTATATTTTCTATGTTCATCCATCAGCTTCAATATATCATCTGAAATCCAAGGTTTTCTACCAGTTCTCTTTGTTCTGCCTAAGTTCACTTCTGCTGATTTAAGAATTTCCTTTTTAACATTCTCCATTCTCCCATTGTTCTTCTACATTTTCTACCTTATCTTTTTTATTCAGATCGCTTGCGATGTTCCTCCTCAAAAATCTTCTTTACCTCCTGTTCCTCAAGCTTCTCTAAATTCCACCGATTCATCTGACACCTTTTTTCAGGTTTTTAAACCCCAATCTACATTTCATTAACACTAAATTATGGTCGCTATCAATGTCTGCTCCAGGGTACGTTTTGCAGTCGACGAGTTGATTTCTAAATCTTTACTTAACCATGATATAATCTATCTGATACCTTGCAGTATCACCTGGCTTTTTCCATGTGTGTATTCTTCTATTATGATTTTTAAACTGGGTGTTGGCAAATACTAAATTATACTTCGTGCAAAACTCTATAAGTTGGTCCCCTCTTTCATTCCTTTTGCCCAGCCCATATTCATCCACTATATTTCCTTCTTTGCCTTTTCCAGTGCTTGCATTCCAACTATGATTGAATTTTCATCTCTTTTTATGTATTTAATTGCATGGTCAATTTCTTCATATACACACTTTACCTCTTCATCATCATGGGCGCTTGTAGACATATAACGTTAACAATCGTTGTTGGTTTAGGTTTCAATTTTATCCTTATTACAATGATTCTATCATTATGCATTTTTAAATACACTACTCTCTTCCTTATCTTCTTGTTCATCACGATACCTACTCCTGCCTACCCATTATTTGAAGCTGAGTTAATTATTCTAAAATCACCTGACCAAAAGTTGTTTTCCTCTTCCCACCAAACCTAGCTAACTTCTACTACATCTACATTTATCCTACCCATTTCCCTCTTTAAATTTTCTAACCTACCAAACTTTTTTTAGACTTCTAACATTCCACGCTCCAACTCGTAGAATGTTATTTTTTAATTTTCTGGTGACCCCTTCCATAGTAGTCCCCATCCGGAGATCTGAACGAGGGACTAGTTTACCTCCAGAATATTTTACCAAAGAAGGTGTTTCCATCATTTTTATATGAAAATGCAAAGAGCTTCATTTTCTTGGAAAAAATGCAGCTGTAGTTTTCAATTGTTTTCAACTGCACAGTACTCAGAGGATTGAGTGATGTTGATATGGCCATTTAAGTCATCCTGACCTACACCCTTAACAACTACTGAAAGAGCTGCTGCCCTCTTTCAGGAACCATTCCTTAATCTGGCTCGCAATAGATACCTCTCCAATATGGTTGCACCTTCGGTCCAGCTATTCTATATCACTGAGCACTCAAGCCCCTTCACCAACAGCAAGGTCTCATGATTCATAGAGGGAGAGCATTCTAATATTCAGGCTTTTTTCAAAATATTTTCTACCTTCAGAAAGAAAAAAATCAAATAGAAAATATACATGCTTTCATGCTTTTCAAAGGGTTCATGTATATTTGTTCCCTTTAATAAATGATATTGAAGTATAATCTGAGGTCAAACACCATTCATGCAATTTTTTTTTAAGTAATTTTCTATCATTAGCAAATATTAAAATGCATTATAATATTCAAGGATTTCAACCTTAAAGAAAGCAAGGACAAGATTTCCTTGCTTCCCTAAGGGTCTCTACTTCCAGTCTCCTAATTATCAAAAATTCAAGTAACGAATTATAATATTTATATAATTCTACTTAAAAATATATTCTACTTTCAGATTAAATTAACAATCCTGTAGAAGAGAACAAGTTTCACATTTTCTTGTCATCCAGAGACCTCAAGCTCCCTGCCTAACCTCTTTCATTAATAAAAATTTAAACATGTAATACTGGAAACTTTTTTTTTTTTTTAAATATTCAATCTTCAGAAAATAACTTTATAAATGTCTTGTACAAATAGTTCTAGGAGTCTCTACTTACCTTTAATTCAAAATATAAGCTTGGATCTTCACTCCCTCCATTTGTAAATTAGTTTCTTGGAGAGGCCAGTATAAATAATGAAATTTTGAGCTGTCAAGCTAAGCCACTCTTAAGTTCCTGAAGCCCCTTCTTTTACAAAAAATAAAAATGAATTTTCTGATTTTCAACCTAGGTTTAAAAATCTAAATTATTGATTTTTCAATATCTTATAAAAACTCAATGAATGCATTGCAAATTTAGAGTAAATGAATAATTTAATATTAAATATATACAATATTATTTTATGAGGCAAATCATATTAATTGTCCAACACAATGATTTTAATGAAAATCCAACTTTGATTTAAAAAATAAAATATGTAGTTCAACCCAGAAATAAGAAATTTAAAAATGAAAAAACTATATTAAATAAATTTGTTCATTTCATTTAAATAAAAATTTTAAAAAAACTGTAATTAGTTATAAAATAGCTTTCATTTATAAATGTAATTTAATTCATATCACAAAATTTATTTTTTTAAGATCACATCTTACAGATGATCTTTGCATGTCTGCATAAACTGACTGCAGATTAATAGTGAAACTCTGCATGGTTCAATGCAACATTTCAACAAGAAATTCAGTAATTGCTGTTTGGATCTTGGCTTAATGTTCTTCTGTCATAGCAAGTCAACTACTATATACTTTATTTTTAAGTTGAGCCCCACAAGAAGAAAATGCTCACCAACAAATCAGAAAACCTGGGAGACCATAGAATGACACCATTTTTTTGAAATTATACGACTGCCAAGCAATTGGCGTACAGCAGCCATCAATATTTGTGCTTTATGTGATGTTGATCCAGCTTCTTGAAACCAAGTTTTGTCAGTAATTTGTGAAAGTGTCTGTAGGTTCTGCACTGCAAAATTTTTAAGCATGATGACATAATCTGATGTGACTGTATTCATGAGGTTATACCAAAAACCTTAAGAGCCTATTATCCCACACAATGACACACCACATCACACAGTAACCTAACTGCAGTGTAATTTGGGGGTACTGGTGTAGCTGCGTAGGATTCTCTTATGTCCACAAATGAAAATTTTGTTTATTAACAAATTTGTTAAGATGAAAATGGGCTTTATCTGACATCCACAATTTGTTAACAAGATATTGTACTTATTTATCTTTAAAACCATTTGAGATGATCTGCAACTTGTACGGATGGCAAAGTAAGTCCTGCAACAGTATTCTTCAAACACTTAAACTATACCACTGAAAAGACACTGCATGATCACAAATTAAACAGGGTGTGCTTCTTATAAAAGCAGCTTGAACAGTCTTGATAAAATCTGGCATACAGATGGTCCACATTTCACCTGGAGGTTTCTCTTTTATTGCTAATTTTCAAAAATATTGTATCCATCTATTATTAATTGCTTGTGCTGAGTTACACAATCATCCAAGATTAAACTGTTAGCAAATTCTCTACTCGCAGCCTCTACACTGTCATTATTCTTAAAAAAAGCTTTGATGGCAAAAAGCATATTGCACATCACTCTAAGTATCCATAATAACAAATGGTATGAGCTGGCTTCTATAAGTTATTCAGTGCTGACACTCACCCAAGACTACAATTATACAAATTAGAAAATTTTCCATTTCTCTGAATCAGTAAAAGGCAACGAATTGGGTATGTTTACACTACATTATTGTGGACAGTAGAGAGGAAGGAGAGTGAGTGCAGAGAAAACATTAAATCATGGAGTAAACATATATCCTAATAAAAAATAAAATTGAATCAAGAAATATATAATAATGATGCAGTAGGAACGCAGAAAGTAAATGCAGAAGGAATGCATAATGCTTATAAATTCACTGGTTTTGACTGAATTGCATTCAGTTTTTAAATAAGTTACATTCGCTTTTTAAATATAATAATGAGGTTTTCAACATATACGAATGAAAATGACATTCTCTTCATGAGATGACTTTGCATTGTAGAAGTACTGCCATATTATTCTTTATTTGCCCAACCTCTTTGTTGAAAAAATATGCTCTTCTCTTTTACTATTTTCTTTAGTTTCATTGCTTATTGTCACTTAATAGGGGGATACGTATATTACTTACCCGTATTATGCATGATAAAATATGTATATTATTTATATGTGTTTAAAGTATTTTACATATCTTAATATAAACAAAAATTTTATACAGGTGTTAATATTATGCTGTTCTCTGACGTTACCAATAATAGCACAAAAATTAACATATCTGCCATCAAATCCACGTGATACAAGACAGCATAGTCAACATGGTAAATTTTTAGGAGGTAATAAACTGCAGTTTACATCTAACTTATTAATTATAATTCTCTATTTTGTTTAAATACTTTCTATTATGTTTAAATACTTAATATATATTATCTAAATTAAAATGATAAAATCAAGTCAAATTTTTTCATGTTTTTTTTTCAGTATTAGCTCTTAACTGGATGACAATGTATTTATTTCTTGCCTACCTGTTAATGTCTTCTTCAGTTTGGCAACTGAATCAGAAACCCAATAAATCAATGATTTTATGATACTTGTAATGAGAAATGTAGTATTCTTAACTTAAAAAACAATTTAATTTTCTTTTTCTTTTAAGAACCAGTCACATTAATTAACATAATTCAATGAAGATAATTTATTTTACATTTTTTAAGCTGAACTCATAATATGTTAGCTAGAAATTAAAAATTAAAATTATTATTTATTCTCTTCAAGCATTTTAATACACATCTTTGGTTAACTTATCTAACTTTAATAAATTTATAACAATTGTAATTATTCATTTGCAATTAGAATAAATTTTTCTTTTTACAGTTCAAGCTTAATTTAAATTTGTTTTCGGAAATTACTCCCTTAAAAAAAGAAAGGCCCATGTTAAGGAAAGGATTTAGAGTATTTAGATTATCCTTAAAATCAGTGCAATTATTAATAATATTTACAAATACTATTTTATATACTACTCATGCATGTACAATTTAAAATTAAATATAATTATTCAACTTTAATTTAATTGTATGACAAGTCCTTCCAGTTAAAACATAGTATTATTTGTTTGTCATCCCTACATAAATAATAATAATAATAATAACAAAAAATGACACACATGGTTACTCTCAACACTCATCCATCCACAATCCCACAAAGATACAAACACTTGTGAAGATATTTAAAAACAGATTCAACATCTTCCCAATTCTCTGAAGAAAATGAATACACAATCCCATCATACTGGTGTTCCTCCTATCATTATTTTATCCTTTTTACCAAGTTCAGTTTTACTAGTAACAGGAAAATGATCAGTCAGATTTATTTTGAATACAACAGGAAGTAAGCTTTCCATGTCCTCCAGGCTTTAACAAGGATGTGCTCCACTCTTTTTTAGTCTTGCCAAGGATTATTCTGAGTTTAATCACTTTTTAGTCTCATTAATCCATCTAAAAGATTTTCCATCCAATTTATTTAAAATTGAATTAAAAGATTTTCTAATGAAAAAAATAGTTTTACACTGTTAATCAGTTTTTTAATTTTATATATTTTTTGGTTAATATCTTAATATTATTATTAGTCTATACTGATTTATTTTATTCCTGCATTTGCATTACTATTATTTCATAACACTTTAGTTAAACTTCATTAATCGATTACCTATTTATTTAATTTTCAGCCATTGTTATCCAGAGCCAAAAAAAAACCTTGCAGTGCAATCACCTGTCCATTACCAAACACATTATTATGGGTTCAGTACGCTGGACCATTATTTTCAATGTAATATCTACAAATTATTTTTACCATTGAATTTTTAGTGTTAGTAAGTTGTTTCATAATTACGTAAAATTAAATCAAGGAGAATCTTTTTCTATTCTCTATTATTTATTTGTTATCACTTTTCTCTTAACGCTATACAAACAGTTTCAATTCAGTATTGAAATTTTCTTCAAAAAACTGAAGGAAATTTGGAACTTTTCATTATTTTGTTTCATCTTTTTTTTAGTTTTAAATCATTTGTTTTAATGTAATTGTTTCCCTTTTAAATCCTATTTCTATTAATACTATATTATATAGTGCACTACATTGAAATACTGATGCACTATACTGAAATATTTTTGTGTTGTAAACAAATACAATTTTTATTACCTAAGATTATCTTATATTTTCATAACCATTGCAGCCAGAGACCCAACTCCTCTAGATGAGTTCCTCTGCATTAATATTACTTGATATGAACTGTACCCATTTATCTTTAGGATAAAGAAGAAGAATCTGAATTTATTTTCATTTTTTATAGTAATTGTTTGAATATGCTAACTTTCCTGTTGTTTTCCTTGATCATCTAAGCAAATTCATGCAGCAGCTTCTTTTGAAACCCACGAGTAGCACAGATACTCTTGATATGATGTACAATAATTTATATTTTTGCATACTGAGCTGGGTAAAATATTTATTTTGTACATGCCTATCCTCAATTCCCAGTGAAAATTAAAAATTCAAAAATTAACTATCAAAATATAAATAATAAAAACTATATAGGTATTTGGAATTTTTTTTTTTTTAATAAAAAAATTCAAACTTATGAATATTTAGAAAATAAAAAGTTATCTTAATAAAAAGCAAAGTAAAATTATGTTCGAGGAAATGTATATTTTTAACAGCCCTATTTAAATACGGAAAGTATATTTTTTCATTTTTTAAAGCCTGTAGAAAAATACCAGTATGAAGTAAAATGTACCTTAATTACTTGGTTATATTTTGGAAAAATAGCCGAATTAAGTCTCAATTATGACTATGATTTTTAGTTAACTTTCTTAAAATTTAAATTGTAGTAAGACTGCTAAGTAGGAGACTATGAAAAATATTGATAACTTTTGATAATATTGATAACTTTTGAAACTGGTAACAATTTTTATGAACATGAATTCTAATCCTTTAATAAAATTCAATAAATTAAACTATCAAATAGTATCTCTCACAGATGCACTAGTAAGTACAGGAATCTACTCATTGGTACAGAGTAATACAAGTTTGACTCTGTATATTAATACTGGTAATACAAGTAAATTTTAGGCCTGATACAACTAATAAATAAAGTGTAGCTAAAAAATAAGTAACAGCAAAGTTTATTATTTTTATATCCATAAATACTGTTTTCATCCTCTGATGTATTTTGTAGTAATCATACATTATTTTAAAAATTGTTGCATAATAAAGGTGAGAATGCATATAGTTTGGGGATACCAGTCTACAAGTCAACAACCCCACCATCATTATCCAAACTGTTTAAGCCAAGACCACCAGAACTGGACAATTTAGTTGAAGAATATCAAAATGTAATACTTAAAACTCCGGATTCTTACATTCATGGAAATGAAATTTCTGATCAAAATTCACAAAAACTTTACCCAAAGAGTAGCAGTTTATCTTATCAACCTCAAGTGAAAAGATATTATGGACAATCATCTACCAGCTCATCAAACTTAAATGATAGGAATCATTTTGTTGAATCTACAAAATATTACCCCAAAATTCAATATTCAAATAGACACAGAACAGAAAATTTGGGATACAGAACATCAGAAGATGTGGTATGTAGTTTCTTTAATAGTTCAATTAATTGTATTGGTAATTACAATATTTGTGGTTTGTGTGTGTGTATATATATATATATATATGTGTGTGTGTGTGTGTGTGTGTGTGTGTGTGTGTGTGTATGTGTGTACAGCTTTTAATAAAAGTATGGAAGCTATAAGTAACTCTTAAATAATTAAATATAGAAAAATGAAATTAATGAAATTTAGCAAACTCCCCTATTCAAAGTTATCTATTTTCTGTATGAGTTTATTGCTTGGGGTGGGTATTCTAGAATACCTTTGAAAAAATATTAAATGGCTGTAATTTTGATTAGGCATATATAGACTAAAGTTTGTTACATCAAACTTATTTTTGCAATACTCTTTAAAATGTTGCATCACACCCTTCCAATTCAATTAAAACTTCTTAATTTGCATGAGGTCTTAATGGTATGATATTCTCAAACCACAAAATAGATTGTTTTGAGGTAGGAGCATTTGCTAAATTAAATTTTTATATTTTAATAGAAAGTTATTTAAGAGTGACATATAAGCTAGCCCTATCATAACTGAAATTATTTTGACTGGAATTAAAAGGTTTAATGATTTTTTATTTACCTTTACATATTTTGTGCACTTAAAAGCCTTGGGTAATAATTAAGCCTCAGGTAAATAATTTTGGTAAATTAATAGTCATTCCAGGTGAAATATTATGTTAATAAGAATAAAAATAAATCAAGATTTTTAGTACGTGAAATATTTTACATTCTGGTTACCATGAACTTCAAACATAAACAAAATTTGTCTTTGAACTTATCTTCATTTATGGGGATAGTAATGAATTAGAATAACAAAGAAGGTGTCAAATCCAGGGTTACAGATGACTGCATCATTTACAGTTATACTAAACAATATAAAGTAATATTTATCATCTACTTTTTATGATTAAGTCAGGAAAGCTATCTGTGTTCCTCAAATCAGTTTTATTAATATGAATATAATTGAGTTATCACACAAACTCATCTCATTATCATGCAACAATGAGGACTCACACTCACATCCATCGGCATATTAGGATTCAGCTGACAATTTAGGCAATTCTTGTGGAAAGATAAGAAGTGTTTAATATTTACATTAGACATGATTCTAGGTCTGTTTTTAAAAGAAGATTTATTATTTATTCAATGAGATATCATTAGGCTACTTGACTATTACCCAGAAATTCTGGAATTTGATGGACAGCAACTATAATCAAATTATTCTGCACTAAACAAATAAAATAATTATATATTTTGTTTCATTTTTATCAGGAAGAAGAGCCATCATCCAATTATGAATTTTCATATATAGTATTGCAACCTGAATTTGGGTTAAATTTTGGTCACCAAGAGAGTAAACAAGGTGTAACAGCTAAAGGAGTTTATCACACACTCTTACCTGATGGAAGAACTCAATATGTTGAATATGAAGCTGATAATCAAGGCTACAAACCCAGAATAACTTACAAGGATAATTTTCAAAATAAATACAGATAAACTGAACAACTTTTTCAAAAGATTTTTGTATTATACAATAATCATATGAATATTGTTTGGATAATAATATCAAGTGATGTGATTACATTGCATAACTAAAATTTGTTTTCATAATCAAAATATTACTAATAATCATTACATTAATATTTAGTGTCTTTAGTTTTAAAATTGTTTTGACTAATCTCATTCAAAACTTGGAATGTTTTTTTGGGATTGTTTTTTTTTTATTCTCCAATCATCGCAATGAATTTCAATTTTTAGCATACTTTCCAGTATTGCCATATTCACCAGCTCACTGGTTTTATTTGTTGAGAACATTAGATTAGTTCTGCTCTTTATATGAGTGGTCTTTACTATGTTAGACATCATATCTGTGTTTCTGTAGTTAGGTAATAAACACACATCATAAACTGTTTGCAGTTTATAACAGAAATAATAATCAAAAAGTACTGTCATTAATTTTAAACTCACAAGGAAGCATGTGGCCATCTTGTCTGCAAGCATATGATTGATTTGATGGGACTAAACAGTTACAAAGAAAAATGTTACCATTCAGATAGCTGAGTGAAAAAAAATTTTCAAATCAATAAAAAAGTAATAATAGTTTATAATAAACATTTTTTTTTTTTACGTGACTCACTACTACTGATTATTATCTACAAAATGTTAACAGCATAACCTATTCAAAGGAGAATTGATCTCAGAAATGTAACATGTCTTTACTACTGACATTTTAATCTTACTTGATTACATCATTTAGCAAAAGAAGTTGGTCCAGGTATAATGGGGGTCATCGGATTGTAAAGATGCAATTATAATTTTAGTTAGGAGCCACAGTTACTCTGTATTAAAAAATACATAAAATATATAATTTTCTATTTTATAACACAAAATATGTGCATAATTGTTTTAATAAATAACAGAAAATCAGAAAAATCGTGTTCTTTGAGATTCAATTACCTTTTCTGTCCTGAAAAGTTCAAATTCTGGCCTAACCATAATTACTTTCATCATTAAAGCATCCTTTTGCTAGTCCTTGTAAATATTTCTTATAAAAAATATAAACCCCAACTGTCTAAGAGTAGAAAAAGCAATAATCCTCTTCAAATCATTTTCTAAACAGGCAGCGAACCCAGACAAAATCATAGTAACTAAGAAATAGACACATTTTTTTATAGACACATAATGACTGGGACAGTTAAATTTATACTGAATTCACCTTTGACCCAACAATGTTTCTATAATTTTAAGGTTAACGACAAGAGATACAGTTATTCATTATTATGTGTACAGTTATTTCATAGTGAAATATAACTAATATAGGACAAAATATACCCTGGAAAAGTTTGTAGAAAAATTTACTGTAAGGTTTCTTATGTTATGGTTTTATTATTTAGAGACATAATTTACAATTTTCCAGCCAATGATGAATGAAGATCTGTTCATTTTGAAGAGCTTTTCATTTTCATTTTCATTTTCCTATTACAATGTAGAAAGAAGTACTCTATGTACTTCTTTCAGTTTTCCTGAATAGAAAAGTTTTGAAATCAAGCCCTTAAACCTTCATCAGCTTTACTGGCTCTTTTGTTTTAATTTTAAGTTATTGTTTCTTTGCCTGTCTACCATCTCCTCATGTGTTATACTCCTGCTAATTCCATCTTATTTTTTTGTGGACTAAGTTTAACTTTCAAGTCTGCTGAATAATTCATGTAAACCTTCTTTCATTTATAAATCTTGTGAGTGAATTTTATTCATATTGTGAGTAATTCTAGCAATTATAGAACAATAATTATTATAATGAAAATCAATGATAATATTTCATATTAAGCACTCATTGATAGTTAACACTTTTAAACTTATATTTAAATACTGTATTACAATATTTTTCATTTCAGTTAGTTCAAGTTTCTAGTTCAAATATTAAGCAAAATAATACAGATGGTTTTGAGATTATTAATCATACTAAAACCACTATTAATTGATAATATAACCTCTTAAGAAAAAATTTCTATTTTTGTTAAGCAACAGATTTGTTGCTTAACGGGTATTCTAGGGTCTAGTCTATCCAGGGTAGACCCATTAATTGTAGAGTATCCAGCATAAATTTTGAAGAAGGTTAAGTAAATAGATTAAAACTTATAAAAAAAGAAACCCAATTGATAAACAGAAAAATTAATTATTAATATGAAATAAATAAACAAGCAAAACAAGATAAATTATTTTTTAAAAATCAAAAATGAAGTTATTAATAATAAATGAAAACTTATAAAAAAATTGTTTATTCTTATTATCAGTACCAAAAAGCAAATTACAAAACCAAAATTTCTTTTAATTGTTCATAAGAAATGGAGAATAACTTTCTTAAAATTAATGAATGGTATAACAAAATTTAATGATAAATATTTTAATGTTAGAACACTTCTGTGGTATGAAAAAAAGTAAAGAAAGAATCAATTTAGAACCAGATGTTTTATTTATTTCCTGGTACTTGGAAATAAACCAATAAAATGTGTAATCCCAATTTTGAATTCAGGTCAAGCATGCTATTTTTCATACCCTACAAAGTTTATATCATTAATTCACTTTACAGGTATGTAGTGAATTAATCATAAAATACTGATGTGTACACCGCATGACTTCCTTTTACACCTATTAAATTAGATATGCACATTCTTTTAAAATGAAGAGTACATAATATTTTATTTCATTAATAACTTCTGAAATTTTTTTATTGTAATTGTTGAATTATTATTTAGCATAATTTTTTTTTTCAATCAGAGGTTAATAATTATTAATAAATCAATTCATTTAAATTAAAAAAAAAGTACAAAAGGAGATAAAGTCTGATTCAAACCGATGTGCCTTCACCTTATAAGATCCAAATATTAAAATAATTAAAATTTTATTTGGTTATAACTCTGGAATCAATGAAAATAAATACCACTTACGATATATCGTTGAAAAGCTCTCAATGAGCCCTCATTTTTCTTAACTGCAGTTAAGAGAATGTTTTTGGGAATTTTTCGTCCAGTGGATTGCAATCAAAAGGGGAAGTGCACAACTAGATGTTACAACAGTCCTAAATCCAAAATTTCGACATCTTTCGACTAATCTTACGTATGTACAGCCGTCACGCCAAAACTAGTCAAAATGTATTCAGGGATGGTCAAAATGGATATTTCCGTTGAAATCTGAAAACCGATATTTTTCGAGATCACAATACTTTTTTACTTCGTAAAAGGAAGAGAAAACGTTATCAGAAAGGAAAATAAAAATAATGAGGGAATTATGTTTATTTTGTCTCGGTCAATTGTCTGGTATTTTAGTTTCTTTTTCTTTCAGACATCTTCTAATCTCAACTTATTTCATATTTTCTACAACTTTTACATTTTCAGAAAAAAATCATATTTTCTAATTCGATTTTTTTAATTGAAATTCTTTTAATTTTATTGTTTTAAGTCAGTTATACAAAACAGAAAGAATAAATTACAACAGTTACATCTAATTAGGTTATAAACTGTTACTAAATTTAATTGCATTTCAATTGTGACATAAAAAAAAATTTTATACAAAGAATTTTGGCATTTCCTGATTTTTTTAAATACTATTGCAGTGGTGTGGAAACTGGTGAAACTGATTGAACATCCTTCAAGAAAAAGTTTTATAACATCATGATCGTACAATGTTGAAAAATTAATTTTATTTATTAAAAAAAAAAAAAAAAAAGAAAGAAAAAAAGAAATCCTTTTTGACTGGTTTGTTGGACCTCTACATATCTTATATCCTACGTTTAATCATTTTCCTTTATGTATTCTAACTTTAGTGTTCTGTTACAATTTGCAGAATGTGTCTGATCGTCCTTCCAGTAAATATTTTTTATATAAAATATATCTAGTACTATGTGAATTTTCTTTAGTTGCCTTAATACAGTTCCTGCCATACTTGTATTTTTTTCTAATAAAATTTAGTACTGCGTTCATTTGTTAATGAACCTTCTTATTTCTTCTAAAGAATACACTTTTGGCTTTCTGGTTTTCTTCTTTTCCTTTTTGGCCTTCTTATACAAGTTGAAAAAGCGAAGTTCATATTTGGAGAGTTTACAAACTATTGCTGTGTACAGTCACGTTCTAGTGGTAAAAGTAAAGTAATTGCGAATTCTGACTTAACTAGATTGTTGTTTTAAACATTATTATCATTGTGTATATAGGCAGACGCATATCATGACAGTGTTACAAAACATTATGTTATTTATTATGATTTAACTATATTAACTTTATTAATGAATTGATATTTTAATTTCAATGTTTAATAATAAAACATCAGTTTTTCTTCTGCTTGCTTAATCACGACTATTTTTGTATAAATGAATTTTATCTTAGTCTTAGTGCGGTGTGCCCTTTATCTGCCAGCAACCTATCTATTTTAAATGTCTTAAGTCTCGGTTTATGAAGTTATACCGATTCATATAATTCATTCCTTAACATGTCTTATGAAAATGGTATTTTCATTTTTGTTAGCCATTCTTTCATTACAGTTTTTGTACACGATAATCTAGAAGTTCTGTTAATTTCTTTGTTATGATAAGAAGCATCATTATCCATTACAACAACACTTTTAGGTGATAAATTTAGAATTTTTCCTTTAACCACCATTCATAATTATCAAAATTCATATTATCATGATAATCACCGGTGGTCTCATTTTATTCATATATTAATGATGCATTTGGAAGAAAACCATTTATAGTCTCTGCGTGGATTATAATTAGTCTCTGCTGGCCCTTATATATAGGAGCAGTAAAACATTCAGGTGAGTTGTCATGCCGGTTTTTTGGTTTTTGTACAGTTACTATGAATGTAAGCCTCGTAAGTGTAAATAATAGGTTTATTTTCTCGGTGGTATCTTGTAAATGAGTAATGCGTTTTAATTTTATGCCGTGTGTTTCAGTTGAAATTTTAGGGTTATTTATTGAGTTTATCAAATTAAATCCCAATTCTTTTAAAATTTTAGTAAGACTTGTTTCTTCCTAAAAATTAATATATTCTCCAAAAATTGGTAACAGATTTTGTAAAGCGGTTGCAATCTTTTGTTTAACGTAAAAATGATGTACTGTACGTCTGATTACACTCATGTCTTCTACCAGTGTTCTAGATTTATGGATCTACGAAAGGAAATTTTGCACACCATAGTCTGTGAGGCTATGTTCTGCCTAGAAGAGACTCAGCAGCTAATGATCAGATCTGAGGAGGACTGGTGCAATCAGAAGATACGGAGTGAAAGTGCTAGAGGAACTGCGAACTTGGGAGGAGTCCGGCATAAGAAGTGGCCGACGCCCACTTCTTAAGCCGATAGACGATAGTGGTTCAGAGTCCCTATGATCTGTCAAAACAGTAAAAATGGGACGAGAATTAAGATAAGCTTCAACCTGTGTTAAAACCGTATACAATTCTACAAAGTTCAAGATTGTTTGTCCTACTACACGACGTAAATGATATTTTACGCTTTTAATTGCGCTCTCCCATAAGCCACCAAAATGGGGTGAAGAAGGTTGAATAAATGACCGTGATATTTGAATTGGTATCTAGTGGCTAAGTATGGAGCAGAAGCGGTTCCATATGTTATAGTTCTTAGTGCAAAATGTAGTTGTTGATCAAGAGATTGACACCACAAAATGAGTTGTAAATTATTGTCATAAGATCTAACTAGTATTTGATGATACATTTTCGCTATAGATTCATTCCAGATATAAAAACTTATTTTTAGCGTTAATGAAAGAATCACCTACCCAGAGTTTATCGGATTTACTTGGTTGAGACGATAAATCTGTCTTGATTGTTCCTAGTAGTATTAAGTTGGAAGTATGTTTCATGTAGAAGTTTCATTACCTGAAACATCAGAATCAGTCTCATGAACTTTCCAAAAATTTTCAAGTATAGTTGAATGATTTAAGTTACTGTTGCTTGTAAAAAGGGATGTAATAGTATTCTTGTGTTTAGATTTAGTAGGAAGACAACCGCATAGAATATATCCTAGCTTAGTCTCTTGAATAATAGGATATGTTGATCTTGAATAAATTTACGAAATTGTTTTAAATATAATAATATTTATAATGACAGATTATATAATCTCTTTGCACTGTTAAAGATTCTTTGATCATTTTAGCAATTCAATTGTTTATCAACAGTCAAACTAATCTAAAATCTACAATTATATGATGTCCTGTTAATATAGTCGATGAATCTTTAACATGATCACCATCATTCTTGTCTTTGTATTCATCTGATATATAACACGTATCAAGTAATATGTCAACACTGAAGAGTTGACAATCAGGTAGGACACTCTTGAGTGAACTGAACAGAAGTGTAATGTGATGATATTTGAAAAACTGATTCTTCTATGTTGTTTATAATTAGTTGTTTACAAACAAACAACTGCTGTAAGCCTGAATTATTACAAACCACTTTGTCTTGTAATAAATTTCAACTAGAAGCCACATTAAGAAATCTTTTTGATAGCATTTATTAAAATAGGATGACTTTCAGTGTATCATAATTGCCGATAACAGCAAATGATATAGCATTAAGAAACTATTTATATTCATCAAACTGCAACTGGATATCTTCAGTAATTCAACAGTTTAAATTCAAAAAAAGTAAATCATCATTCATTATGATTTATGTAATTTAAATCTCTGAAATAATTTGATATATTTTTTAAGGAAATGATAAAAGAAAAAATTCTATAAAAAAAAAAAAACAAAAAAACAGTAAATTTCATTGTTACTCTGTTACTTCATTTAACTCTTAAAACTCGGAATTTCCAAAAATACTTTCTTAGTGTTCATTTAAACAATAAAAAGGATGTGTTTACAAATTTTCAACATTTATCTTCAGTAGTTTTTTCTGGGCGTTCATTATGAAACCTCACGACATACTTTATAAAAATAAATCTCACTTTAAGTGAATGGTATTTTCATACTCACCTCAAAACGAAAACTTTATAACCCCAAAGGAAAGTTTATTTTCACCCTATCCCCCACTCCCACCATGCAACATAAAGTAATGCCGTACTTTATTCGAAAAGTCGGTTAAAGTAAACCGCAATTACATAAAGAAAAAGCTGGTTTCACAATTATCCAAAATGTGATCTTTTATGAAACAAAGTGGTTGGTGTCCAAAGAATCAGTTTTGAAGTTTTAATCGTTTTGGACACAAACAGGTTTGTTTGATACAAACAATAATACAAATAATGTTTGTTTTGATACAAACATTATATGAAATACAAAAAACACAGAAAGCTGTTTAAAACACCGAAAGCAGTATTATTTTCAAAAATCATTAAAGCAGTGCAACATCCTTTCTTAACTCAAACCTGAAATCCGACATTTTGGCGCACTTACTGCGATAAAAGTTTTTTATTAATAAAGAAGCAAACAGGTTTATTTGATTAAAACGCAAATTTAACATCACATTATTTACGCGCGCGCGCACACACACACAACATCTTTAACACGAAAAATTAAAAAACAATCGGAACCGATATAAAATAGTATAGGTAAAAAAAAAAAATAACTAGACGAAATAGTGGTCTTGCGTTATAGCTTACAAAATTTACATATATTTCGAACACAAATCATCTTTATTGATTTTGTTGTGCCCACAATAGAAGCAGATGTAACCTTCATTATATTGTATCTCTTAACCGATTTCTTTTTTATTACTATTGCACAAATTGTAACAGTCTCCGTTCATCTACCATTATAACAATATGATTACACACACGATATTCATAAGAAAAATAATATTGAGATACGACTTACCATCATGCAAAGTTTCAGATAGCAAGCCAAATATCGCCAAAGTCGATTCATGAAATAATACACTCAAATCGTGGAAAAGGCATAAAAGTCTTACGGTTAACCGTTTGCAACGTAAGTATTTTTTTAAAATCTTAATGCAACAAACGACTAATCACCAAGACTACTTGTTTTTTGTTCCAAGATTATTATCTTTTACTACTTTATAGATACTAATACACTACCATATTATATGTGCTAGTATAGTATTATATAATATACTTGTAACATAATATTGTAACTAATAACTTTTAGAATTAGGACTTGTCCCAATTCTGAATTTCACCGGAAAAGTACTTTAAAAAATTTACAAAATTTTTTTTAAGAACAGTAATACATTCTTTTAAAATTAGCTTTACTATATAATCAAGTAGAGAAAGTAATCAAAAGATAATTTTTCATTGAAGAAAGACTGACGTGCTAAGAGACAAAATTCAAGGTAAGTTGTGTAACCGTGCTTTGAACTAGAGTCATTAAGATAAAAACGTATAATTGATTTATATATTTTTTATTTATTATGACTTCTGACATGCCTACACGTGTACTTTAACTAGAAAAACGAGATGAATGGATGATATTATAGGTGAAAAAACGACAGACTAAAAATTGGAATTGTGCCTAAGACCAAGGTAAAACAACCAAGTCGGAATTTAAACAAAACGGAAGAATAAATATCAAAGATGTAAACATAATAAATATTTCTTCATTTTATTATTTCGTTATTTATATAGTTTGACAATACCTACAAGATTTGATTATTATAAAAACAAACTGCCACCAAACTAAATATTCAGGCTCAAATGTTCAGCCATTACAGCGAGTAAGTTAAAAAATACCGTAATTTAATAAAAAAAATTTAATATTTCATTTTTACATAATTTTAAACTATGTTTTAAGATTCCTGTAAACAGAATCTCCAACTGTAGGACCGAGTTAGTAATATTAATATTATTTTCCTTTTGGTAAGAAAATAAGAGCACAAGGGTAATAATATTATTACTCATTTTCAACTTAATCATCGGGGGAAGAATTACATTTTATGCTCTATGATAATTCGGGATTATCCTAGATAATCCCGCATTATTATAATAACATACCCGGATGATATAAACATATAGCAACATATTTGCTATATCATCCCCTCCGACACTAAAAACCAAATTTATCTTAGATTAGTGCAATTTAAATCTTGTTCACTTTCCCATAACTTAACTTCAGAGTAGATTAGTTCATAATTTATGACAAATAAGATAAAATTAGAAAATCATTATCGCAAAACAATATTTTTTTAAAAATGAAACCGATATCAAAAACTACAACGGACATTTTAATTTTTAAAAAAATTTGAGAGAAAATTTTTCAGAGACAAATTTTGAATTAAATTTAATTGAAATCGTAAAACGGGATCACCAGAGAAACTTATTCTATTTAAAATAAAAAAATATCGAAATCAATTAAATTAGTGAAGATAAGACTAAGCCAAACATAAAACAAACAAAAGATAATCCGTGTCTTTTGTAGAGTTAAAAGGACCACAACAGAATTACTACATATTTAGGCTGTAAGCAAGTAAAACTACAGAAAACAAAGCGACGTGAAATTTTACGTGCGGAATGTTTTTATGTAACTTAGAAAGAATTTAAATCTGGGTTTTTGACCGGTGAAAGAATTCTATATTCGTACCTAAGATTTAAGAAATAAAATAATCGTGTTTTACAAATGAATTCTTTGTTACTGACAAAACAATCGCTACATAAGTAATAACTGAAGAAAGATTAAAAATAAAAAGCATTAATTTGATTTTTAAAAAAAAAAGGTCTCCAAAGATTACAACGTTGAGAAGGGAAAAGGAAGATGAGTAAGAAAGGGAGAGAAAAAGTTATAGCGTGAATTATAAAAAGAAAGAGAGCGTATAAATAATATGAAGAAAACAAGTAATAATTGTTTTTTCATTTCCTTTTCAGAAGCTCAGTCGCCCGGCTTTAATTCTACGCTTAAGGGAACCACAGTCCCTTAATCGTCTTAAATAACCGCTCCAGAAGAATCAAATATTCATTGCGCATTTGTTTTCTCGCAAATCCCACTTTTACATTCCCTCTCTTAGTGCTTCTCCGTTTCACTTTCCGTGTAAAACGTCTGCGTCTTCTTTTAGTTTCGTCTCGTTACATTAAATTTTGTTACATTTGATTTTCTCCAAACGTTTTTATTTTAGACTACACTAATCGTAAATACATTATATTTACCATTATAAAACAAATTACCGAAGAAATCTGATAATATTTAACGACTACAAAAATAAAATTACCTAAATAAAAACATATTATTCAGTTCAAAGGTAACGTAATTATTTACGATTTTATTCAATCACTAAAGTCATAAATTCCTCTTCTTAGGAATTCACTGTTATTCAAATTCATTTTTATTTTGATGTACTGCATCGAATCATGCAGATATTATGAGAAGCCCAGTAAAACTTCTATAAAGATAAAAATAATATTTTTTACCTTTTTTAACATTTTCTTATTCATTTTTACCATCAATTACTATTTTTTTTTTTTTTTTTTTTTTTTTTTTTTTTACAAAAGAGGAGTTAATTGTACAATATACAAAGTTGATTTCAGCTTGAGCACATTCAGCATAGATGCGATATTTTCTACAATTCAGAAAATGTAACCTTACTTGAATATACCTTCTTCAAGGATTTCAGTATAGAAAACAATGGCAAAAATACAAGAGATTTTGTTTTATCCAGTTAACCGTTTCATAAAATTTCAGACTGTTACATTTTTGTTTACTTTAAATTGTTTACTTGCACACAGATTTAACTTTAAGAATGTCGATAAAATTTTGAATGTTGATAAATCACATAACTAAAGTAACTTTTAAAATTAGTAAACAAAAATAACTTTTATATATAAATGAAACCTGTCAAAAGTTGCTTTTGGGGATCATGGCTAAGCCAATATTAAAAAAATGTCTTAAAACATTTAAAATGTTGTGACCTACCTTTCATACGAATACAATTGATGCTCTCTACAAACTTGTTAATGAACTACTTCAATACTCTGAAGACTAAACATAGACTAATATTTGCGAATAGTACTTTTTGCTTTAGCTACAGAAAGTTCTTCTGTAACTTAAAAAAGTATCCTAAAATTATTCTCCGATTATGATTTCATGAAATTAAAAATTTTCTTTAGTAATAAATATATGTAAGATATAAAAAACATATAGTGAAAATAATAGAATTGAAATTGTTTGTTTAGAGCTTTATTGTATGAAGCTTACATTAATTTTTGGTCGAGGACATTGAAAAATGATCCTTCATCATTGGAAACTGCTATTTTATGAAAAGATACCAAATATTGGAATTCTGGTATTTAGCTTTCAGTTGATTAGATTGTCAAATTTTTGCTAAATCACAGGAAACCTTTTGCATTCTTTGCCAAAAAAAAAGTAAATTGGCTTTTAATATGTAACATCTTAATCCATGTTTACAAAATACCATAGATTGTTTTAACTTTAAATTTTAGTACTTCACAATTTTTTATAAGAAGACTAATAGTTTAATAGTTAATGTTGTCCAGTCTTAGAGCAATCAGTCCCAAAACAGTGGAATTAATTAAAAATATAATAATCAAATACACTGGTAACACAGAGGATAACAATAAATTACCTCAATCTTGTTGTTCCCAAATACTGATTTTTCTCTTCTTTCACTTCTTTGCATTTCCTTTCTTTACTTTTCATAATACAACATTGCCAAACTATAAAGTGCTATTTAAAATTTTAGCTTACAATATAACAACTCAAATAAATTTTATAGCAAAATGTTATTAAAAAACTTACTTCAAAATATTTTCAGTAATCTTTATGACCTCTGACTTAAAGTCAACATTTCTTATTGATTTCAAGATGGTCATGGCTGCAAATGTTGTGAAGTAAATTTGTTTAAAACATGTTACTACACAGACTGTTTAGTTTATTAAACAAAAAATTAAATTTTAAATTAATATCAACAACATCAAGGTTAAGAATATAGAAAAAAAATTATAACTTCAAGTTATCTAGTGTTAACACTATTTAAAGTATGATAATGTTAATGATCAAACTAAATATGATTATGGTGTTTTAATAATTTTATGAAGGAGAGTAATGTGCATCAAGGATTGATTTTGCACAAAATTGAATCAACCAAGAGTCCTAATCTTTCATTCTTTAATTGATAAGTTTTACTAAAAATATTTTTGCATTATTTAAATTTAATAATCTTCAAGAGATCTTCAGGAGATTAAATGTGACTGCAACTATTGATATTCATTCTTCCTATTTATCATTTACTTTTCAATATACTATTCTCTGAGGTACAAGCGTAACAGAAACCTCAGACCTTAACAACCTCCAGATAACAACTAAATAGTATACCTTGTATCACTTATAACTTTGATGATTGGGTTTCAATTAACCACACATCTCAGGTGTGGTCTACCTGAGCCTGTTCCAGACTACATGTTTACCGGTACATTTACTGGTTTATGCTGTACTATATCTGCAGCTATGTCAGGCCTGACAAGACAGTAACAGTATTGCATTTGGCTATGCACACATACTCCCAGACCTAACAGTAGCTGGAAAACTGGTTGGAAAAAACAAACAAACTTGTACCAAACATATTCAGATATAAATTTTTTGAAATTTTATACCATGAAAATTGAATTATACTGAGAAAGAATTATACAACAAAGTGTATAATGTAATCTACAAAGTTTTATTTATACATAAATAATCTTATATACCAACGGTGACATGATTGAAAAATTAAAGTGTAATTTATTTATTTGTGTTACTATTATCAGCTTTTAATATTATTAGAACAGTTTTCTATTTTATTATTTTGAAGATCTGCCGGAAAATAAAGTAAAATTTTTTTTTTTCTTATATTCATCTCAAGAAATATAATAGAACATAATAGAACTTCGGTCAGGACTCACTTCGCTCACCCGACCGTCGACCCAGGAGGCAAAACCCCCTGGACCCCTGATGCATTCATTATCCTCACAGTTGTATGAATATTAAATATTTTACAGATATTCATTAAAGAAAAAGACTTCTTTTACAGACATTTGTCAAAGAAAAAACTTAGTCATTTTACTTCATTATATTTCTGTTGCCATGGTGACAGAAATATAATGGAGTAAAAGAATTAATTTTTTTTCTTTAATGAATATCCTTAATTCAAAAATCACTCCCAAGGAGACTAGGGCCTAAGTCTGTAGCTTAAAACCTTCCCTGCTTAATACACAAATGCATCCTGAAAATTTGAAAGCAATTGATTCTTGTGTGGTGCAGATCAAGTCTAAAAACACTTAAATTCAGAATTTCATTGTAAATTGTGAGTCTTCTCATAAAATTGCAGTATTTATTTCTACAAAACAATTAAATGAAGAACATTTAATAAATCATAGTTTTAAGATAAATTCTGAGTTACTTAAAAACAGAACTCTTTTTTTTTAGAATTGAAAATCGAAACATACACCATTTTTTAGGTAAACAGAAATAATCCTAGCAAAGAATACTATCAAACTGATTTAAATTTTTTTTAAAAATAAAACATCTTAGAGCTGGTTTTGATTTATTACTACTATTATTTAGATTATTTACTATCAATTATTTTATGTTTAGTATGTTGGTGAAACATCAATTATCTGCTCGAGTGAAAGCTCAGTTATTGCAAACTGTTATGTAGATTTACATTCATTCCACATCTAGGAATGAAATACTAATATTAAAGAAGGACAAGATAGGTTTTACTGAATTTAAGATAGGTTTTATTTGTGTAATAAATAACACAAATTAAACATACAAATCAGTAAAGATAATTCAGTAAATGAATATAGAAAGCATTTCCTATAACGTACAGGGAGTTTATTATCAATAAATATCTATCAAATGGAAAATATGCTAGTAACTTAATTGTTGGACTGAATGACAAAAATTAAATAGTTTCTTACAGTCCCATTATGTCAAAATACGGGGTTGGATGGAGATAGAGGCTTGTGTCTGGTGAACAAGACATCTGCAATCACTTTCAATGAAAGAAGGCGAATCAGGGATATCAGAGTCTGCATAGGTGATAACAATATCACCTATTGGGGATATTGGGGATATTAGGGAGAAATGCCAAGCAAACCAAAAATGATTTCTCATTAACCTACCTAGCCTATTCATCATGATTTCTGTTCGATCATTGACTTTGTTTAAATGTACATAATCCTCTATTGGTCTGTAACCACATACCCAGGTATTTTACACACCCTCACCAAAGCCACACTCCAGGCTCTCTTATGACAGGCAGCAGATTATAGAAAATATCGGGGTCAAGTTGGTCAATGAGAAATCATAGAGGGCCGCGCTCATCAAGAAGAAGGCTTATACTATCGGTTGCAATATCAATCATATATTATGCGGTGCGAGCGTGGTTAGAGGCATTTGAAATAAAGAGGAACAAGGTCAGGGTGTCGGCATCACAACAAAGAGCCGCTGTTAGTATAGTATTATTTTACAAACCAGTTTCAAGAAATGCAATAGAGATTATATCAGGAGTGCCTCCTGTTAAACTCCATGCACAAATGCTGCAGAGGATGTATAATGGAATGCTCAAGAACGAAGCTAGAAGACTTTTATTTGCTGATTGGCAAACCTCGTGGGAGGTCTCAAGAATAGTCAGTTGGACAAGGAGAATTATACCGGATGTTGGCGTATGGGTGCAGAGGGGATTTGGTGAAGTGGGCATCTATCTCTCCCAGCTGTTGACAGGGCACGGAGAGTTTAAGGCCTACCTACACCAGTTCAGCAAGCATGAAACCCTAACATGCAGATATTGCGAGGAGTTTGATTCGGTTGAACATATGATTTACACATATAATAAATAGACGGGACGAAGTTAGACAAAATCTGGGTCTGGCTAGGCTAACTCCCGAACAGACGATAAGATTCATGATGACAGGAAGGCGTAATTGGGAATTAGTGGTAAATATGGTAACTAAAATTATCGATACTAAAGAAAGGGAGATCGGGAATGGGATGGCGAGTAGGAACTGTCAGGTAGGGATTTCCGAGGGCAGCTCTGCTCAGGAGATTGCGGCTCGCCGAGATGAGCCGCTTTTGATGAATGACCAGGGACCCCTCATGCTTGGGGAAAACTAAAGACCGAGTCTCGGCTGACCGGGGGGGGGGGCCTCCACATGGGGCACGTCATAGCCTGATTCTGCGGAGTTCCAGGGAGGTTTGAGGCAAGGCACCCGCTGAAGTTGCGCAATGCTAGAAAGCAGGACCAACCTCACCGGTAAGGGGCGGTGAGACAGGAGTTTTAGTCTGTAGGGTACAGGCTCACTTAGGCTCTTACAACACCTAGCCACCCGTGCGAATCTGACTCCCCCACTTGTGGGGGGTACGTAAATGGTATTTCTCCAACTTATCGAGAACAAACAAAAAAAACTCCCATTATGTCAAAATACAAAGAACTTTTAAAATTCAAAATTTGCCATTAAATTTGTTAAGTATGAAACAAAAGTCATCAAGGCAGGTTTAATGTTAATTAAACCTTAATGTTAATTAATTATTTGTGTTTTAATTTAAGTTTGTCGTAATATTATCATATGTGTGCCTATCCTGTAGGTCTTTATCTGTTGCATCTTGGTGCAATTCAATTTCAGATTGAACATCGAAAAATAGTTTTTCATATTCTAACAGTTTATCAAATTTAATGGTAAATACATCGTATTCGCCTGAATTAAGATCAAAGTTTTCAATGAATGTTTTTAAATTGGCTATACTATTCTTCATAATGCCTCATTTTTTAGATGAAACCTTGAATTCCATTTTTATTGGAAACATACACAAAATAATATTAAATTAGAATGAAATAAAGTTATTATAAATTAAGGTTAATGATAAATGTCATATACGATAATATTGTTAAAGTATAGCCTATGCATAAAGTTGAATGAACTGGATTGGTTGTAAATATGATACGATATCTGCTAACATCTGCGTGTGCAGGTCAATGAACAATAAGAAGATTACTTAAGATGTGCGCGTGCGTGTGCTTTGTACGGCACGATAAAGAAAATTTGTCTAAACTGGAATCGAGGGTTGATCTTTATACCTGTGGATGTAAGATTATGCTTATAGTCAAAACTTAACTGTGTTAAGTTATGTTAAGTAGTTGTGTTAAGTTAAGTATATTTAACTATTTAAATATTCTCAAACTTGAATGTTTCACAAATATTAATTTTTTAATTACAATTTAACATACTCTTAATTTTTGAAACGATTTTTATAAATAAATTATAAATGCAGTGTTGTTGACTTGGTTTGACCTTATCGAAACCCATGATGTAGAGCATGGAAATGATTATGAATGCTAGAATGCTAATAATAGTTATTCATGAAGCCCTTTTTGATTTGGGGCCAGTTTTTGTAACTCACACCTTTTTTCATCTTCTCAATAAAAAGTGGTCCGCACCTCCACGTGATGCGGCTGGATACCTTAGAAAAGTATGGTGAACTTTTCTTTGGGAACGAAAACAAATCCCTCTATAGTTAACAGCTATAGTTGTAACTAGGGAGCAATCCCAAGGTTGACAACTATGACTGTGAAGTAAAGACCACCATGAAGCAAAGACTTGAAAAGACTGCACTCAGATTCGGCAGGCAGTCACTTAAGAGATACAAATAAGTCGGAACATCTGAACAAACCCAAAAATTGAAACCATGACAAATAAACTACCTTTAGGACCAGATTCATAGTAAGCACCAAAATCCTAAACTGTGTTATCGACTTTAAAACAATATTCCCCAGAATAGCCACACACAGCATCTAACAAAATATACACAATAATAAACAGACATGCACCTACTAATGACAAAAACAACAAAGTAAAATCAAGACAAGAAGTGAACAAATTTTGGGAACTACTAGACCAAACAACTAACAACATCAACAACAAACACATCAAGATACTGATAGGAGATTTCAATGCCCAACTAGGCAGAGAAAAGAAATACTAAGATGTGGTAGGAGAACATACAGCATATAAATGTACAAACAAAAACAGAATGAAATTAGTAGAATATTGCAGAAACCATGGAATGATATCTAAATCTACATACTTCTTACAAAACTCTGTAAACTCAAAACCTGGAAACATCCTGACTGGAAAAAAGGAGAATGGCAACTAGACCACATACGCATGGTCAAGAGCTTTCATAAACAGATACAGAACTTCAGATTGCTAAAAGGCTAAGTCACAGGATCAGATTACTATGTGGTCAAAATAAAAATGATTTAAAATGAATTTTAAATTTAAAAAAATTAAAAATTAATACCAAAAACCACTAAGAACAAAAAGAAATACAATACAGACAATCTAATAAATAACCAAAACTACCAAGACGCCACCAAAAAGACAATTCCAAAAAGACCTACTAAATCAAATCGAAACTGAAAGCAATAAAAATAATACAAGGGAATATTATACAATGTTTAAAACACAAATACAAAAATTTAACGACCAACTCTAGTCCTAAAAGATAAAGATGGTAAACCCTCATACAATAATAAACAAAATGCAGAAATATTAGCTAAATTGTTAAAAAAACCACTACATTGTAAAGAACCCACAGAACTCTTCCAAATTGACACAGACACATTTATCAAATCAAAGCAAAACCAAATAAACCCATCTACACTAAAAGAACTAAACCAAGCATTAAAAGAAATGAAAAATCACAAAGCAAGCGGGGAGACCAGACAGTGGTAGAAATTTGGAAATACTCCTCCAACAAGGAGACTAAACAGTCACTTCTAGAAAATCTGGAAAGAAGAAAAATTACCTAAACACTGGACTACTGTACTCATACACCCACTACATAAGAAAAGGGACAAAACCAACCTCGAAAATTACAGAGAAATTTCACTAATAGATTGTACATCTCATTACAAAAATAATGCGGAATAAAATAAAAGATCAAGTTGAAAATGAACTGGGAGAATATCAAGGGGGTTTAAACCATGGAGAAGCTGTCCTGAGTAAATAATCACTCTCAAATTAATAATGGATGTACATAAAATGAAATGAAGAAAACTAGTAATATCATTCATAGATTTCCAAAATGCCTGTGACAGTATTTATAGACCAACAATGCTCAAAATACTAAGAAACCTAGGATTACCCCCGAAACTAGTAAAAATGAAAGAACTGACACATACTTAAAAAAAAAATTCAGAGGAGAAATATCAGAACCATTCATAATCAAAACAGGTTTAAGACAAGGAGATGGACTATTCCCACTACTCTTCAACTGCACCCTAAAATATGTAATGAGAGAGTGGTACAAAAATTACCCACGACATGTAACAATTGAAGCAAGGAGAAATGTAAACCATATCAAAGTAAACTGTCTAGGATTTGCAGGTGACCTAGCATTTCTAGCCAATATCGTCGCAGAAGCTAGAATCCAAGAAACTTCATTGGAAGAGCTAGCAGGGAAAATAAGCCTAAGAACATCATATGAAAAGACTAGAATAATGGCCATAAATCCCCTGGTATTGAACCATGTAATCATAAACGGACACAGAGTCGAGCTAGTTGAATGATTTAAATATTTAGGAGAAAATATCGTACATGACCTCAAAGAAAAAATAAACTGGAAAGAAAGATTACAAAAGCTCAGTTATGCACAAAATACCACCATAATAACATATTCATCTCAATAAATACCAAACTCAGACATTAAAAATCTTTAATCAGACCTATAATATCATATGGAAGCGAAATATCCTTCAAACTAAAATCCAACATTTCCTACTCAGCAGAGATGCAAAGAATAGAAAGAAGAATTCTAAGAACATAAATAAAAGACAACTTACTGATGGAACTTACTGAACTTACTGATGGAGACTCATACCAAACCAAGAGGTACATAAAGACATAGAACCAGCTCTAGACTACTTAAGAAAGAAAAGCATCTCCTTCTCTGGACACATAATAAGGACAGAACCGAACAGGCTTGTCAGGAAACTGGTCAAGAAATAATGGATAATGTCTAAAACTCCGATCTGGATAACCGAAATTTAACAAGATATGCAAGAACTAGAAATCACAATAGAAAATTTACAAAACAAAACTGGCAATATAAAAATACTAAAAGAAACAAACTCCAGATTTAAAATTAAAGAAAATAAATCAACAAGGGTTTGTTCAGAAGAACTCAAAAAAGCAAGATCTGACAGAATGAAGATGTATTGGGAAGCAATCAAGAAAAAAATGTAAAAAAAGATGAACCAGAGTTGATTAAAGTGGTCCACTTTGACCTCAAAATATTAAAAAAAAAAAAGTTATTCATAAATCTTGTACCAGTGAATGAAGAGTGAGGCAGGAATTTAATTTGTTGTCGGTAAAAAATTTTGAAAATTCAATGATCACATATATTCAACATAATACTTTCACTATTTAGAGAAAAATACCAAAATAAATGATTTTTCAATTAGTAATTTTTGATGCTATTCTGTGAATGGACTTCATTAAAAAATTTATTTACTAGATTTTTTTAAGATAGAAAATGTGGAAGTAGTAAAAGATTCCCCTTTGCCATCCTCTGTCTAAAATATCTATATTTAGATCATATTTAAGCTCTATGAGTTATAAAATAAATACAGGTTTCTATAATTTTTTTCTTTTAGTATTAATTATATATTTGTGAAGACCTTGGATTTAAAATTTATTTGATCACATAAGTAGTCTAGTATTTCATTTATTATCATAATGTATAAATTACTGAAATACATAAATATAATGATGTTCTGGTTTTAACTTTAACTTTCACTTTAAAAGCAAACCTTATCGGATGTAGTTGTATCAATGCTATGAAACCAGATCATCTTTTTGCACTATGTTTACCTCAAATCATAATTATAATGTATGCAATATCTTTGCTCTGACATAATTACAGTAATAATAAATTTACAGTCGCATCATCACTGAATTTATTACTAGTTTTTTAAATTTTAAAACAAAACATTTAAAAGAAATAATATTTTTTGTGGTAGAAGTATTTTTATAAGTAAAATTAAAATAAATAGTTATGACTATATGACTATTCTAAATCTCAGTCCAATAACTGGAATAAATGAAATTTATTAATTTGTGAAATTTGAACAATAATTTTTGGATTCATTATTTCTATAACAAAGTACTATTAAAAGAATTATCTTTATTCCTAATTTTTTTTATAATATTCCGTAAACTACCATTAAAATAATGAAATAAATGATGGATCATAATATTTTATGTTTCTTATATATTTATATTATATGTTTCTTATATTTTTATGTTCCTTCTTTTTTATCTTGTTTAAGTGTTTTGTTTTTTTAACTTAAGAATAGTAAGCGAAATACAACTTTAGGACTTCTTTGTTATTTCAGTTTTTTCAAGTCTAGATAACTTAAAAATTAGTTTAACTTAGTTATTTATTAAATTTAAATATAAAATAAGTAATTACCTACTGATATTCAAGAATTTAACAAAATAGTATTAAGCCAATCTGATTATCATATAATTTTTCAAAATAAAAAAAGTCTTGATCATAAAGAACTTAGTCAAATTGTTTCTAATTTCAGAGTGATAAAATTGGTTTATTTATTCAAAGTAAATTAAAATAATTTTATTATTTTTACTATAATTTCTTTATTTCCCTTTGAACCAGAAGTCAAGTGTAATCCTTTTCCATATTTTGTTAACAAGGATGTAGAAGAGGACTATGTGTATGTGAAAGTACATATATTTGAATTTGTTTTTACTTCCATCAGACCAACAAATTACAAGAATTCAAAGGTAAATAGTTGTAATCACTTCACTGAAATGTATATAATCTATTTTCTAATTATGTAAAATATTAATAGGAATAATTAAACTGTAATAACAATGTAAATGTTATAGAAAGGCTGCAGTTAATATTGCACAAATTTGTGTACAGTGCAGATGGAGTATATTACTGGGATAGGCTGGCAGCATTTATAAAACCTACAGGCACTAGTATTAGCTCCATTCAAATATCACTTTTTACTCAGCTACATCCACAGGAGGAGTGGTAATGTATTTACAGTAGTGTGCAAATTGATCTGAACACAGATGTTATTTAATAAAAAGTAACTTTATTTAGAAAAAAATCATACCTGCATAATCTGCAAATATCTAGTAATTAAATCCTACTTTATTCTTAATCACTTCACACACACAATTTGGAATCAATTCAATAATTGTACTACACATTTTTTTATTTCTTTTTCATGAAAGCATATTAATATTATTGCTTTAATGACATCATATTTTTTGTGGTACAGTTCATTTTTGAGGGTCGTTTTTTTAACTACCGCCCAAGGATTTTCTACTGGGTTTAAATCTGGGAAGTTGCCTGTCCACAGGACCACTTTAATGGTTCATTTTTCGAAAACGTTTTTCTCTTTTTTGGCTGTATGGCATGGTGCCAAATCTTGTTTGAATGATCTGTTGCCTTGTGGTACTTTGTTTTGAAGTTGTGATATACCTTTTCTGAAGAAAAAGGTGTGAGGGAAGGTAAATTTAATATATATCCATCACTTTCCAACATAACATCTATTGGAAGTAATGAACAATAGCCTTCAAATGTGAAACAACCCCAAACATTTTTTTGGGGATATTTAACTAATTTTTGGATATAAGCCAGTGATGTATTTTCATCTGATACTTTTCTAACAATGGAACTCTTTGTCCCTGAACATAAAAATGTGAACTCATCAGAAAACATAACATTTTTCCAATACTTTTTGGTCCAGTTAGCATGTGCTTTGGCCCTCAAGTGCCTTTTTTTTAACATTGCTGGTGTTAAAAGCTGATTTTTAGTTCAGTGTCCAGCTTTCCACCTAGCTTTCTGTCCAGCTGCAAGAAATTGGCATCGAACAGTTGTCACATGTAAATCTGTTTCACTGACTGCTAATTCTCAATTTAAGTCCACAGCAGATAATTTTGCAGTACATTTATTCTGAGTTGGAGTAAATTTTCTTTTACATCCACATTTGCCTTTCCTTTGGGATGAAAAGGAACCATTCACTGTTTCTAATTCCACACCCCACACTCAGAACCTATTTGTCATGTCATACTGGTATGCTCAGAAAGAGAAACAATTTTTGAACACTTTCTTGGTGTTATGTCCGATTATATATTCATGTATTATATTTACAGAACATATATTTACATTATTACATATACAGAACAAAAAACGTGAAAATATGATTGTATAATAAAAAATGAAATAAACTTTCATAAAACAAATTTATGGCATGAAAATTCCTAAATTATCAAAAACAATAAGCTCACATTAAACAGACAACTTAAAAAATGGGTGTGTTATACGGTGTAGCCACACAGAAATAAACACTCGGGAACAAAATTTTAAAATTTTATGAAATAAAATCATTAAATTTTGAAAATAGCGTAATTTTACGCTAGCGTAATTAACGATAAAAAGAAACACTTTTTGCCTCTTGTGATTTTTTCGAAAAATTCGTCTTCTTGAGATATAAGCGAAAGATGTAGTGAGCAAAAGGAAGCAGGAATACATCGCGTCTAGTACATACATTCGTTACGCACATGTGCATTACCATCCACTAACATTCAAATAATTATTTAAATAGCACGATTCTAAAAAAAAATTATATCAGTATAGCATTTACTAGTCATTTATAGATGACTAGTAAATTAATTGGTAAAATTTATGAAAATAAAAAAAGCGCTAAATAAAGTAATTATTTAAAAAACATCCAAAAAACCCGACTACTAATTGTATACATCTATCTAGATGTATGAGAAACAAACAAAAAATAGTTAAACAAGTTTTTCTTTCTTTTCTTACAAGAATTTTTTCAGGAGGCAGCAGTTTTGTTAGCGATGTGAAATTAATATTATTTCTACATTTTATGTTGTTTTCGGATGCCTGTGAAAGCACCCGTATGCCCCTGTGTTCTATATGAGATAGTGATTTTTAATAGCTTCCACTTTGTTAAGATTAACAAGAACCTGAATATAACATAAAATGTAGAAGTAATATTAAATTTCACACCACTAACAAACCCCTGCATCCTGAAAAAATGCCTGTAAGAAAAAAAAGAAAAACTTTTTAAATTATTTTTTGTTCGTTTCTCATAATTAATCTAGGTAGATGTATACAATTAGTAGTCGGTTTTTAAAATAATTATTTTGTTTACAATATCTGTTTTACGAATAAAAAGAATACTGATTTTTTTTCTTTTGAAAGAATAGTTTTTCAACTATTCTTTATGGAAATTTTCCAAATGTTGACTTTGAAATTTCGCAACACTTCTGCAAGACAATACCAGCCCTCACATTAGTCCTTGTCTTAATTGGAATTTTTATTTGTGAAATTATACGATCTTGTTTGGTAATTTTTAAATTTGTTTAATTTTGTTATTCAAAAATTGTGATTAAGAAAAGTGTCCAGATCTATCGTGGATGGCGATAAGAAAAACGAGAAAATTTTTGAATCTTTCCAATAGCTAAAAGATTTAAATTGTTACGTTATTATCATTTCTAATAGCAGAATTTTCCTGCAAATTCCATTGAAGAAACTTTATTTTGAGTAAAATCACTTACCATGTATATTCTGAGTTTCGCTTTTAAGTTTATTTTTTAAGTAATTTAAGCCTCAATGTATATTTGATTATTGTAAGATTGATGGAATATTGATTGGTGTCAAATGATTGAAAAAATTTGGAAAGAAAGAAAAAAATAATAAATATGAAGGAATTTATGTAAATATATAAAACTAAAGTTTGAACTTCCAACAGAGTAAATATTGCAATGTTGTAAAAAACGATATGTTTTAGTTCAATACAATATTTAAAATAAATATTAGCCTGTATGCATTTATTGATTAAAATAGTATTGGACTGAAGCAATTTATATAATTCTAATACTATTGCTAGAATTTTTTAAATTATAATGGTAGAATTAAAGTTTTAAAATAAAGTTTAAACATCGCTTAGAAAAGTATAATGCGCTTATGAACCGGTTTATGAAACCACTTAAATCTAATAACTGATAGGTAACCCATTAAAAAGAATAATTCCATTAATAATGATAGCTTATTTGGGTCGGTTTATATTAGTAAATAAATGTAACCTGTATCGAGGTTTATACAAGTAACATTAATATGTTTATTATAATATTAGAGGATATATTAACTTGTAAGCTACATAAACATATAGTTGCGTAAGATATCAATACAACATATGACTAGTATAATCTTCCATAAAATAGGCGGCTGTTTTAAGAAAGATATATAATTCCATTAACATAACACCACTTTTCTTAAAATGGTTAATCTACTAAATCTGCATCTGTTAACAAAAATCTATGGAAAAGAATTTTTATCACTAAATTCTAGTGAATTAACACAAATTTTATGATAACATCTAGTAAAAATATTTGGCCAAATGGTGTCATTTATAATGAATCAGTGAAAAAAAAATAATTTAATATAAATATTTAAAAAACTCTGTATATAATACATAAAATAAATCTACCAAAGCTATCACGTGATATTCTCCATAAATAATTGAAAACAAATTATACTGATATTTTACTGATAAAAAATAAATAATATATAAAATTAAAAAATAATTACTAGGAAAAATAAAATTTTTTTCCATTTAATTTTAAATAGAAAATTATGTTTTTTCTATTAGTAACTCATGGGCTAACTGTGCTTAAAATTTAAGAAAAATTCCTTTTTGGTGGAAAATAAATATTCAAAATTTCATTCAGACGTTAATTGCTTCATGAGCTGTCACAGGCACGAATTGCTATTAAAACCCGCACGCGCGCGCACGTACACACACACACACACACAATTTAAATGTTTTTATACTCTTTAAATATTTCTTGATGCAAATTCCGTGTACTGCTGAACAAATCCATGAAGTTTCCAAAACCTCAATTTTTTATGATTTCACAAAATAGTAACAGTAATATTTACTTAAAATATAAAATAAACTTCCAACAATTTTTATTTTTTATATATAACAAAAGTAAATTATTTAGTGATCAATAATAAATTAAGAAAAAAGTAAAAACAATATATATATATATAATAATAATTTTTATAATGTGTGAATGTTATGACTCACATTTAAGTCATATGAATCATTTATTTCCGTGCTGGTTGTATGTCATCGTACATTGGAGAAGATTGATCTATTTTGAAACTGTTTTCGTTCTGAAAAAGAAAATATATAAAAACTTATTTTCTTTCTTTTTTCTATGAATAATAAAAGAAGAAAGAAACTTGAACCGTCTTCAGAAGGCTCTGATGAAGTCTTCACCATCACAAAGAAATCAATATACAATATGTATAACAAAGATTATACCTTCCCATTTCAATGAATATTAAAAACCTACTAACGGATGTGTCAGACGAATTTCATGAAAATTTTATGTTACAAATTTTAATTATATGATTCACTTTGTTTAGTTTTTCAGGGATAATTACTTGCAACAAGATTCCTTGCTCTCATTCAGTCATAATTATCAAAGTTATTATTCCGAAAGCTATAATTTTCAACGTATCTCCTTCATTTACGAATAAAATTATTTACTACTACCTAATTCATTGATCTTTTAAAAAAGGCTAAATGTAGTAATTGTTTTGGTAAGGTTATATTCATTGAATAAAAAAGTAGAACTATATCTCCGAAGTTTCTGCCCAATTTAAAGTCAGTCTATGCACATTGCATGTTTCTTTTAGTATAAAAACAGAAGGCTTTAGTTTTAATAATTAACACTATTACAATCAGTTAAGAAAAAAACCTCCTATTATTTAATTTTTTCATCTAATAAAACTTCCTCAATTTTATGAATAGTAAGCTCAACAACTCTACTTTTTTGGGTTACTTTGTAGAATCATAAAATTAAATTTCAAAATATTCCACTACTTGCATTAACCATTCCCATTTAAATTTTTGGAGGAAATTTTTATGAATGAATATATAAGAATACATTTTATATCTTCAAGAAAAAAATTTAAATTTAGGTCATGGATATTTTAAACAATAGAAACATTATCATCTCCTGTTCATAAATTTATTTAAAAAGAAAAAAGTGTATGAATGTTTGGCCTCCACATTATACCGATTAATATCTCACGGATGTTTTGATACTTGCATACCACTATTATCAAGATAATCTTTTATCTGAAATTTGCTGATAAATAATAGAAATAGGAATGTAAAAATTTTATTTTCTATTCATAGCTATACCTAATAATTTATAAATTTTACTACATATTCAATGTATTATTTATACGTTTAATTTTACATTTTTGATTACTTAAAACATTTTATGTATCAAATTTGTTTATCTTTATTTATCAAAATAAATGAAAAAAAAAACTGTTGTCCAGTTCTGCACAAGAACAACGTTTTGTTATTTTATTTTGTTTCCTTTTGAAAAAGTATCAACTCAAGTGAAATTTTACAAAGAAAACGAATTAAGAAATAAATAAAATACAGAAATAAGTAAACAATCAAGAAGTAGATTAAAATAAAGTAAAACTAAACACAAATATGAGTAATAATAAAAAATAATTTTAATGTATTGTACCTAGAAAATCTAAGTTGATAATTCCGATGCCCTTATTTCGCAGACCAAAACGCACTGATATCACTGCCCTACAATGAAAATGTTGCGAGTTCAAGAATAGCTTATTCTTATGTATTTCCATCTGCTGAATTCATAAATCACTATAAAAATGATCGATTAGGTCTTTCTTTGCAGATACAATGTCATGTCATTTTTTACCCGATCTACTTTTTTAGTTTGGGGATAATTTTCTTTTTGGAGTTGTCACACCTGTTAAATGACAAAACACAATGTTCTCCAGCTTCTTTCAGGTTATAAGCATTATTACTGTTGCTGTGACTGTGAGTTTCATATTGTTTTTGTTGTAATTAGTGGAGAATTTCTGGTTTTCGAGAGCTTTTGAAATAAAAAATTTGTTGAATAAAATTCCAGGAAAATGTATAAATTCGGTGAATAATTTTTGTTACATTTGTGGTGAAATAACATTTTTGTCACAGAAACGCAATCTGACGCCTCTTGTGAAGGCTGCCTATCAGCATTATTTTGGTATGAAGGTAGGGGATCAGGATAAGTCATGGGCTCCACATGTATGTTTCAACTCTTGTTCAGTTATACTATGAGAATGGCTGAAAAATAAAAAACTATCTATGGCTTTTGCTGTGCCTATGGTTTGGCGAGAGCCTACAAATCATCAGATAACTGCTATTTCTGCTTTACTCACCTATAAAGGCAGGATTTTCAATGAAGAAAACAGGAACAGTTCAATATCCTAATCTTCCCCTTGCTATTTGACCTATTTTGCATTCAGATAGTTTAACACTTTCTACACCACCCCAAAATTATGACCTTGAAGTAGAAAATGAAGACAGTGTGGAAGAAGAACCCAACAAGCCTTCCACATCCCATGACTCTGTTTTTTGACGTAAATGATAATAAACCGCACAGACTGAGTCAAGCGGAATTGAGTGATCTCATTCGAGACCTTGATTTGTCGAAGGAGAAGGCAGAACTCCTATGTTATAATTTATATCTATGTAAATATTATATCTTTTATAATTAAAAACCCGATTTATTATTTCATTCCAATTAAAGTATAGATTAAATCTTCAAGTAACTCACCAAAGAGTGATAAGTATAAAAAATAAATTAGATAAGAATGTGTCAAACCCAGTGCTTGATTAGTTTTATTTCTCTATTTTTTGGGCAAATTAAAGCAACTTCATAAACGTCAATGATTTAATCCGTAATTCATAAAATTAAAAAAAAGAAGTGAAACTTGTATATAGATTTATAATTAATTTTATTAATTTAGAACGTACATTGTCAATAAATTACAATTAAAACAAATAGATTTTAATATACCTTTTACTAAAATTTAATAAAGGAATTAAAGTTATTATGAAATAATAGGTATTTCACGAACATAAAACACAACTTGCACTGAACTAAGTAGATCCCTTCGTGCAGCCATTATTGACAACAGATTTTCTTCTGTACCCATTATCTTTATAATGCCAATTTTTATACTTGGACTTAAGCTCTAACTCAGTTCCTTTAGGAATAGATGGATACAAATTGTCAGTTTTAATTGATAATATCAAGTGATCTCATTTTTAAAAAATAAAAATAGAAAAAAGTTACAACAAAAAAATTGCAGCCATTTGCCATGACGGAAAAATTAGAAAATGAAACAGACACGTTTTTCCCTTGTCTTTCAAATAAAACTAACCATTTTTTTTTTCAATTTATTACTAAACTATTTTTTAATTTACGTACTTCAAACATTCAATGTATTTTAATTTATTTATAAATTAATTTTTCAATTTGTTTTTCAAACCATCAGTTGACATAAATCATTAAAAAAATAATATTATTCACTCATCATATTTACCCAATAGTTATTATAATCCCCGCTCTCACCAATCATAATGGATAATGTTTCTCCTAAAATCATTTCTGTCACATCAAACTTATAAGTTGAATCACCAAACTGTGCTGAACTGCCATATTTGTTAGTATCTTCTTGTCTCATTAGTTTTTCGTCGTCCGAGTGGAAACTGACATCTACTGACGTTATCCTGTCGTTAACGTTATACTGGACTGAATCATTTGGATGTGAATATGCTCCGGGAGGTTCAGTTGTTATTCCAATGAACAGCGTAGCAGATAAAATGAAGAAAATCTAAATTATAAATTTAAAAAAACGTTTTATTTATGAAACCAGTAGATGAAAAATTCATAAAACATTTTTCAGTCGATAAGTATAACCCACCAGACCAAATATTTACACAAATTTATTTAAAAATAAATTTTATCGTATTTGAAAGATAAACAGCTGTAAAAGTAAATTACTTAATACCCAAGAAATGGAATTAGAGCCTCTGTTATTCTTTGGTTACCATCTTACATAACTTGTAAGTTAATATCAACTATTCATTCGTTTAATTTTCCTAATGTAGTTTGTAGTTGTCTAATTTTAACAACAAAAATTTTAACTAAACATTTATTTCATACCTCATATTACCTAACCATACGTGCCAGAGGGCGGTGAACCACAGTTGCAACCACATTATTATGAAGTAAGAGCAAACAACTAAGATTCTCGACGTTGTTAGATAGAACTCGATTTTCTTTTCAGTTTGACAAGGTTGGAACATCCCAACAAACTACACGCTTCTTTTAATAAATAATATATATATTACATACATATAATTTAATAAATAATGGTTGCCTTATCTCTTATAATTACTTTACAGATGAAATACTGTTAATAATTTGATTGTTTAGAATGATTTTAGATTGTATAGTAATCCCATCAATTGTTTAAATAGATCTTTTAGTTATTTATTATATTTTTTACTGCTTACTATATTAAGATTAAGAGTGATCACTAACATATTTTAGTGTTAATCTTAAAATAATGATCCTTTTTGTTAAATGTCTGATATTCTCTAGTTACGTTGTTTGTGTTTACTCATTATTATTACTTTAATTGATATGAATAAATATTTAATTCCTATGTATCGTATATCGTTAAATATTTCATCCAGCTAGAATGAAAATGTCTTTATTAAAATTTATGAAATCTAGAAAAAACCTAAATTCAAGTTAAATCCTCCACTTGATGTAAAACATTTACTTTTTTATAATTGGTTTCTTGTTCAAACCAGATCTTGAAAAGATTCTTGTGCCCATAAAAATACAGATATTATATGATAGATATATTATCTAACTGTCATAAAATAAAAAGATGCGTCCTTATTTTCCTTTTATTTAATTTGTAAATATTACTTAGTAAAAATTAAGGTAAAAGCGAATACAAATCAATCTAATGAAAAAACGATACATTCCGTCCGTTTTCCTTCACGGTAGTCCTCGAAGAAAATTATTTAAAAACATAAACCTTTGAAAGACAAACCGAACCAAATTTAATAATAACACGGTTTTAATAATTTATCTGAGAAATTTTGTTTGAGACCGTTTTCAGCGATTGATTCTACTGTTCTCATCCTGGTGTCAGATGATATTATTGTTGGCAGTTTTTTAATCATCCTAATTAAAATCTAGAATTTGAAATTTATTGACCTGTTTATTTAAGAAATAATTGTTGAGTTTTTTGTCTATAATGTTCAAGTATGTTAAGAAGTAAGTCCTTTTAAAATAAGAAACCAACGATATACTTGATGAATAGACTAATTTTAAATACAGTGCATTATCTTAATCAAATTCTAAATATCTGTCTGCCTAATTAAGGAAATAAACCCCTCAAACACTGCATCAACTCACATCAGATTGAGAACAGCAGCAACATTCACAGAAAATATTAGAAAAGACGACAGATAACGTTTATTAAAAACTTTTGTTCGTTTGTATTTTAAAAATGATTTATATTGCAATACGGTTTTTAAAATCTTAGTTATCCGTAAGATAATTAATGTAGAATAAATTAAGGTTAGCATAACAAAAAAATTCTACTGTATTACTTTAAAAATAAATATTCCAGAAAAAAATATTTCCGATTATCGCATTAGATACCCTAATTACTCGAAACTAAACGTTTTCATTGTTTACTTACATAGTTAAAATAAAATAATTTCCCGTCCTAAAATGTTCCACTTCTCAGAGTGTTCCATTTCAATTATTCAAAAAGTATTATTTTAAAAAGTTCATTTACGAATACTGATATGCATTAAATTCAAAATAAAATAAGTTTTTTTAAAAGGTAGATAAAGAGGCGTTTCGTTACTTTTAATTTTACTAATGAAAACCTTTTGAACTAAACAAATTATGGAAGTAACAGACTATTTGGGATGCTAATAAATTTGATATTTATTTCCTAATACGCAATAAAGATTTCGTTAATTTTATTGTTTTTATGTAATTTTAGAAATCTTATCTAAAATTGTGAACTTTCAATCTATAATAAAAAGTTTATACATGGTGTGTGGCATATTTTGCAGCCGTAAAACATCGTAAGATAGTGATAGACATGAACAATAAGAAACTTAAAAAGACAAATATCAAAGATATGCAACATATGTTGTCATTAATGTTGAAAATTAAGTGGGTTAATGAATTTCGAAATGAAAATCATTTAAGTCGAATCGGAGAAAAAAAGCCTTAATTCTGAATTGAAGAACGAGATTGACAAGTCAAGTATTGAAATATGAAGGATTAGTTATAAACGAGAAAATTTTATAACTATTCTGTTATTTGGAAGCAAAATTGCCAAATTATGTACCCTGGAAGAATCAGCAGATAACGACTCACCCCTCAACAAAACCATTTTCTTTGTTAAAAATAATCAAATTTGAGTTACATAAATGATTCAGATTAATGTTATTACTTATTATAAACCTATTTTTTATTATAGATTAGTTTTGTATTAATAATATATATTATTAATCCGTAATCGCATTATCATTAAAAATAATTGCCATATTATTATTTAGTAAAGCAAGAAAGATCACCATCGTATTTATTGTACCTGTAATTAATAAATTAAAATAATAAAAGTATAAATCACCTATTAATAATATTCAAGGATATTTTAGAGGTATACTAATAATTATACCACACGATTTATAAAAATTATTATGAATTTTTAGTAAAATGGCTATCAACTATCATGACTAGTAAAGTAACGACTCAAATTTTATTTATTACTGGTAATCGTCTTTCATTACGACATTTTTAATTACTGATTAAATGTATTATATTAAGATATATTTGTGGCATCCAAAGGTATCATGAAACTAAGATCACAGTAAAGAAATGAACTGCGCATGCTGATTTACTACAGACTACAATCAAACCACCAAATTACAAGGATTACATTGCAAAACTGTCGCATTGCTACGGGGATATTTAAAAAATAATCAGTATTAATTGACTAGCAAGTAATATTTACTGATTAAATAACTGTTCCAAGTCTTTTTAAATTCTCGGGAATAATTTACTGATTGTGTATAAAACACTGTAGCAGTCAACGGGTAGAATACAAAAGAAAATAAGTAAAAATCTTACATGTAAGACATATGTTGAAATGAGAGATAAACACAGAACTAAAGGAAGTATAGAAATGTTTCAAACCAGCCAAGTAATTAATTATGCCAAAAAAAGAAGAATATAGATCAAAACAATAACGTTTGTAAAATTATTTAAATATATTAACAAACTGTAACATCGTAATTCGTAATTTCCAAAGTAATGAATTAAGTTACTTTCGATGAATTCAGTTAATATTTGCCGTATAAAAGAAATAGTATTAAACAAATAATTAAATACAATAAAACATTCAAATAAATAAAATCTGTAGTCTTGAACAAACTCAGATACTCCTACGGTATCTACGATCTAGTATTCAAATTTGATCGTATAACGACGAAAACAAAAATCCGCATAAAATTAATAGATTATTTTATTGAAAAGATAAATAATCGAATCAAATTTTTATTACAATCGAAATTAAAAATATAAAACCAGTATACGCAACATTAAACTAATTTACGTAAAAACCTACCGAACAATAAAAACTTTTAATACTAGATTTAAAGAAAAATATCACATCCTGGTCCACAAGGGATTTTATAGTAATTGAGTTATCTCATTAATTCTCCGGTTATAAATACTTTTGCAAGCCTTATAAATACTTCTTTTTAATTATAGTATTTATTCATAATTTTCCAAGTACCTTGTAAAATGTACTAATAAAGAATTATCCATTAATTTAAAAATATATTTTTTATTACAAGCATTTTAAGTTACATCTACATGAAATAATGATCCTTAAGTATTATTATTATTTTACCTATAAATTTTTCAGTATAGGTCAGCACAAAATAGCTCTTTAATAAACATGGTGGTATAATATATCAGTGGAATGTCAGTGTATCACTGCAATAAATATCTAATAATAACATTATTCCTATCCACTTTTTCATTTATCCTTTTCAGAATTATTCAGTTTTGATAGATTTTAACTTTCATTTATTTTGTAATCTGTGGAACAAAAAACTAATAATTTCTGTTAAAATTATTTAAGACATTACAAATTGAGTTGTCTCATTAATTCTCCGGTTATAAATAAGTAATAATAAAAGTTATCTAACTTGTAATCAAATAGTCATATTTATTTTATTTTAGCCTCTCATAATTACAAGTTAGTTAATCTCAAACTTTATTCTAACTAAAATCCTTACGTACATTTTTAAAAATGCAACGGATTCAAAAACAAAATGTCTTGTGACTTTTCTATGAGGGGAGATTCCAAACATATTTCAAGGTTTCTTAAAATTCTTTTTTTGTAAAATTGAATTTATTCCAAGGTTTAAATTCTAATTAAAGATGAATTTTCACTTCTGTTAGTTAAGTAGTCATATTTATTTTTTTTTCATATAGTAAAGGGAATTTTCTTTGAATTAACAAAGGGTAGTTTCAAAATAACTGTTAAGTTTTAAAACAAATCTGTTATATGCTTGCTTACGTACATATATTTACATATTTATATTAATACAGTTTAATTTTAATATAGTAATATTAATACAGTATTTTTCTTTCTTTTCCTGTTTAGCCTCCGATAATTACCTTTCAGATAATACTTCAGAGGATAATATGTATGAGTATAAATGTAGTTTTGTACAGGCTCAGTTCGACCATTCCTGAGATGTGTGGTTAATTGAAACCCAACAACCAAGGAACACTGGTATCCACGATCTAGTAATCAAATCCGTGTAAAAATAACTGACTTTACTAGAAGTTGAACGCTGGAACTCTCGACTTCCAAATGATTTGAGAAGACGCGTTTATCATTACACCAACCTGGTGGGTCAATTTTAGCATACTTGTAATTTAATTTCCACTTACACTTGTGACAATTTCATTTCGACTATTTTCGTTTCTTTCCTTAGAACATCATATAAATGTATATATAAATTAATACCTATAAAAGAAATACATTGACCATATATAATAAAACCGACCGAACAATAAAAACCTTTAATACTAGATTTAAAGAAAAATATTATATTCCTGGCCCACAAATTAAATAAATGTAGCAACAAAAATCGAAATTCATAAATTAAACTAAAATTAATAAAATATATTAAAAATAAAAAAAATTGGCATTTAGGAAAATTATTATATAACAAAAAAATAACGATAAAAAACTGATAAAATAAACTAACAATGAAAATAGATATAGACATTCAAAAATAACATAAATATATACCTAGTACAACAATCTTACCTAACACACACACACACACAAATATACACATCCACACAAACATAAATTCATACATATAATAATTATTATTAATATATATATATATATATATATATATACATAAATTTTACACAATTATATATATTATTTCATGTCCAGTATTTTCGTTTCTTTCCTTACTGTTGAATTCTTTGTCGTGGGTTGTAATCAATTTTTTTTTTTACGGAGTTAATGTGGGTTACGTCTGCTACGTTTTGTATGAATTTATGTTTTTGTACATTTGAGTGTATATGTCAGGTAATTTTGTTGCACTGGTTACGAACTTATGTTATTTACATGAATAATTAATTTTTTAATAAGTATACCTATAAAATGTACATAATATTAAATGTAAAGCTCGTATTTACATCAATCAGAAAGATGTTTACTTCAAAAAACCAAAAATTTAAGTTTATTCAATTTATGAAGTAAAAATGGCTATTCAAATGAAAGAATTTATTACTAATTAAACAACCAAGATGTTTATACTTGTAACTGTTTTTATTTTTAATAAAATATACACGTTACTTAAACATCAAAATATGATATTTAATGATTTCTCAAGACTACCATATTGATAAATTTTTGAACGAACCATTTATTCATAAAGTTTAGAGCATCATTTTGTATTTAATTCTCAATTGATTGTTAATGTTTATAACAGTAGAAGAGATTTTACTCTAACCACGCGAAAAATCTAGTTTAGTGAGATCCTTACTGATCAATATTAGTATTAAATCATGTAGAAAATTAGGATATTACTTGTTGGAACATAGTAAATTCGGAACGAATTTGTTTCATGTTTGATTGTAACAGAGATATTGATCAGAAAAAGCAAACTAACGAAAATTTATGACACGTTTATTAGCCTTTAATTAATTAGGTGACAAAGGCCAGATATAATAACTGATTCTAAATTGTAGTGTGTTGTACATCAACAGATGTACAACACAATAACCAAAAATTACAGATACTATTACTGCTTTACCAATGACGGGCACTCAAAAAGTTATTTACCTACCTTAGAAAGAGTGGTGATGGAGAGGTAGTCTCATTTTTATTTTTCAATATGGGCCCCTTGCACTTTCACACATTTGCTCCATTTAGACTGCTGAGAGGTTATATCAGAGTAAAAAAGTTTTTATCTTACTCCCTAAGATACCCTGAAACAGCTGCTTTCAATTCATCATTGTGAAAACATCTACCCCGAAGGTTTTTCTTGTGGTTTCTGAACAGGGAAAAATCACAAGGTCCAGACTGTAGGGAGGGTAAGGAAGTTCTTGAAATCCACTCTTCCTCAAAGGTCGGTTTGCAACTTGTGTGATGAGTGGACTGGAGTACTGTTATGCAAAAGCAATTTACATGACAATGAAGTTTGGCATGCAAATTATTAAATTTGGTTAGCCTCCCTCGCTGATTTTGCTTTATTGCTGCCCGTAGCTTCTGAAGATACTCAGCGTAGACAAAACCATTGACAGTCTGCCTGTGCTCCATGTATTCAATCAACAAAATTCCCTTGGAATGCTTGTAGGGACACACACCACCATGTCGAACGCCTTCGCCTAGGGCAGTTGAACTTTTATCACGTCCTGGCGGCCACCTTAGAAGCCACGAGGATTCTCGAGAAGTACAAATTTGAGATCCTTTTGGTTCAGGAGCCGTACACCATCGGGGATGGTGTGGTCGGCTTCCACGGGTTGATGTTATTCATTCTCGTGAGGACGGCCGCTCTCTGCGGTCGTGGTCGGTTCGGATTCATTGGGTGTCTTTTGGATGCCTCGCTTATCTGATGAGCAGTTTCACCGTCGTGAGAATCACGAAAGGTACGCTCGATGCCGTACTGGTGTCGGAATACTTCCAGCTTGGATGGAGTATCGATGACTTGCTGTCAAAGTTGGAGAGGATTCTGGACAGTCTCTTGGGCACCAGAGTGCTGATGGCTCTGGATCCTAACGCCAAGTCTTCCGCCTGGGGACCACTTACTGACCACAGAAGCGTTGGTCTAGAACATTTCATAGAAGCCAGGAACCTATACTTGGTCAATTATGCAGAACAGCCCCGAACTTTCTCTTCTGAACTGGGCGAAAGTTAGATCGACATCACCTTGGTGACAGGCGACTTGCACAGATATACCAGTAGTTGGACTGTCTGGCCCGAGGCCAGTGTGAGAGTATCATCGGCTTATAACGTATGAGATTGCTTATGAAGGCGGTCTCAGAACACCAGATTCGGGTCGCTAAAACCTGAAGGGCCTGGATCGGAACAGGCTGCGGCGCGAGTGCGCAGCTGCATTATAGGGGTTGGAGTGGCACATGGAGCACAGCGAGCAGGTGAAATTGGTGGCCAAGCGGTTCAGTCGGATCATCATGATTATTTGCGACATAGTCCTACGGCGACCTAGGCCAGTGAACGGAGTATTGTGCGGCGGTTCTCAACTATAGGTTTGAAAAAATGTGTGTGTCGGAGTTGTAGAATATCGATTAGGAAACAAAATAAAATCGATTGGGAAACAAGCACGGGCCAAATTATATAAATGAAAGCTACTTTAACTGTTTTTTAATAAATAATATTAATTTACTTTTGGTTTTCCTTTTTTTTTAACGTGAACACGAAATTTTGCTAATTTTACAACAAAATTGATTAATTTTATAGATTTATAGCTTGAAAATCAGTGATGACATAGAAACATATTCAGTATTTTTACTAATTAAGCTTTCTATTATCTAAATTTATTATGCAAAACAATTTCTTTTGCTTTATAATAGATAAAACACCTCGAATAGTCAATGGGAATCTTGGGTTTAATAATCCCCCCAATTGTGACGATATAAGTTGCATTATGCTACATTCAACCTTAAAATAAAAATTCAGTATCACTGGCGTTTCTGTTAAAATTTAGTATCATTTATCTTTCAAAATCAAACACATTTGTTAAAAATTGATGATATGAGAGAAAATCAATCACTAATATAATGAAGATCATTCATTACTAAACTGACATTGATTCTCAACTAAAATGTTTTATTAATTACAAGACATTACTTACTCATAAACAGAATACCTATTTACATAAGAATGGATATGTGCCTATGTACTAATATATAAAACACCTATTTTACGGTACAGAATTCTTTACAAAATTAATAAATCCATAAAGAATTTGATTATTTTTGCTAAAAAAAGACCAGTGAAATGAAGATTAGAAATAAAAATAAAATATTTAAAACATTCGAACATTTATTGATTGAAAGATTTTATTTTACGAAGTTGCAGTTCATCAGTTTGATAAACTGAACTGCGTTCAATAAATATTGAAAATCTATCAACCAAAACCAAAATGAAATAATACTTACATTCATCGTACTGAGAAGATTTTGAGATAATTTTGTTTGTGAACGTACATAAACTTCTACGCATTTATTTATATGCTTATAATTACGTTTAAATAAAGCCTGTAGAGAGAAAAGGATAAGATAAATAAACAAATAATTGTAGAGAATAATAAATATTGAATACAAAAAAGAACAAATAGAATGATAAAAAAGAGTTCATTGAGTACTTCGTGAGGAGTAATATGTTGCTGAATTGCATAACAGGGGTCACAAAGATTATTATAATACCTCAAGGTCATAACGCCAGAAAACACGATCTGCATTTGATTATGGTTGTTTGAGATCATCACCATCTGTCAGTGAAAGTCGGAACAAAACAAGTTCACTATAAAACTATATCGCACATAAACTCATTCGATTTAAAAACAGATTATAAAAAGTAACCTTGAAATGTTGAACTACTTCCCTTCCCTAACAGTAAATTACTATCTAAAATACAATAATTTTTTTTTCATATGTATGTAACAATTCATCCATTAATTTTAAAAGTAGATTATTATTACACAAACATTTTATTGAGGTTAGGGTCTTAAATATAACGTACATTATGTTTGTACTGTGAGAAACCAACTCAATTTAAGAAAATATGCATCTTTTTTTTTGTAAGAGCGAATCTTACATTTAATTTTAACAATAATTTATATATGACTTTAAATGAATTTTCATCCCATATTTTTAGTTTCCATTCACTAACATACATATTAATCCGATAAATACAAGAAAGAAATAAAAGTGAGTTTATAAAACTTTTCTTTTCTTGGAATTATTGTAAGTAACTAAAGTATATTTATAAAATCAGATTTTACGATTAAGTAGGAATTTCGATTTCACTTACAACATGTAATATTTAATAAGACTGATAGATAATACTTTTATCGTGTAAAATAATGGTATCAGTTTCAATAACAGAGATTTTTTATTTCATATTAAAAGTAAATCCATTTAAACAGAAGGACGTTCTGGTCAGAGGTTGAATAAAAGATATAAAATAAAGCCAAATCAATATAATTAAGAAAAAACATGAAAGAAGTTTCTTACATTCAACGCGAAACTAAATTAGTGAGAACATATTATTACTGTTATTATCCGAGTCTACTTCTTTGTTTATGTTTTAATACTGCGAGATACTAAAAGGATATGGCTTCAAATCAACGTTGGCGAAGAGAAAGAGAGAAAAATATTGTCGTTACAAGAATGGGAAAAAATCCAGTGAATATCTTCTTTTATTGCCTCTAAATTTATTGTTCACTTTTACGTAATAAATTTACATTTATTAGATTACTTTTAATGTTCCTGTCGTAAAAAAATTATGTTATTACAACTAATTTACTATTGCATAATATTTTATTAATAAAAATAATATAACTAATTAATAAATACAATAAAATGATAACTAGTGTCGTCCCTGAGCGAGCATCACGCAAAATCTACTGGACAGATTAAATAAAATTTTGTAAATTTTTACCTAAGAGCCTAGGTCATTATTCAGAATTATCACGATGTTTTTAACCAGGGTTAAGATATTAGAGATATTAATTAAAGAAAAATGAATTCTTTTACTTCATTATATTTTTGTTATCATGGTAAAAGAGAAAGATGTCTGAGTTCAGATATACACATTTTTAAATATTTTAATATTTTATTATAAGATTATTATTAAAGTTCTTTTTCTTCGAGGTTACGCGCATCGACTATTTCGGTCATTAGCTCTTTACCCAAACAATAAAACACTCAAAAAACTTTCCACTTTGATATTAAGAACTAACAACTATTAAAAAAGTCTTAATATATTACAAATTTAGAAAATCATAATGTAAAACATATATCATTTTTTATTACTTAGATTTTCCTTTAAGCCATCCTTTCTTGTTTCTTTTCTCCATCCTCTTAACGGCCTGCACCGGTGATGACAATGTGTCTGAGGCTTTCGAAATAGTTTCTTCATCCATCTCCAGGGAGTTTCGGCCACCTAGATAGAGCAGTTAATATTGTTGTTTCAGAATCCAAATTTTACGCACTCCTCAATGACATTTTTGGGGCAGCTGAAGTACTCGCGCTTTCCATTGGAGTTCTCTGTGTTTCTAGAGGGTCCATAGTTACTTGCTGAACAGACTCTGTATTTAGGGCCTTCTCTAATTTAACTTGGACCTGCATCGTATCAAGCTAATATTTCTTCTACGCCTTTCCCACACCTTTCTTCACCTTATCTGGTCGAAAGAGTGGTGTTTTTGGCCGAATCAGATGTCTCCTTACCATCCTTATGTACAACAACCTTTAGTGGCTGCATCTTTACGGGTTTCACTGGGGTTTTTTTTTGTTGTTTAATTCTAGTATCTATGATTCTTTGAACCATAGCAGCAAGGCTTGGTACAAGTGTAGAAAGCAACTGTTCCGCGTTAAATTTTGGTGAAGAAGCGACAGCGTAAGTCGTTGTCGGTCGAGGTGTTGGACTACTTACAATTTTCCTTGCTTTTTGCGGAGTTTTTCCTGAATCGCCGTCTCCATTTTGTAAACCGGACAGTTTCTTGAACGACAGTTGTGGTGCCTTTGTAGTTGTGTGCCTTTGTACCGAAGTAAAAGGAACAGAACCTCACCATTTCTCCTCACGATCAACTTGCGGCATTGAATCACACCTTGACTTGACAATTCCTCCACTATTTCTTCTTCTGTGTAATTAAGAAGATTACGGCAAACAACAACCGCTTTCGATGAGGGGCGCTGTGAGGTTGTACAAACACGGTGAATTCACCGATCTTTTTTTACGCTTGAAAATTTTGAGATGGACTATCATTCAAGATTTCGACGTACAGACCGTTAAAAGTCTTACGTATTTCCTTCACAGGACAATCAGCACAACCTTTTATTTCCCGGGCAATCAAAAAGAAGGCTTATTTTCTGGAAGTTACTATTCTCTCTCGTAACCACACGATGTCTTAGTGTTAGTGCACTATTGCTGAAAATAGCCTGTCTACTTCTTAACTCTCTTCTAATTTTATCTGTTTCCTTACTCCGTTTCCGTTTCGCTTCTGGCGAACCGATATTAGACCGACAGGAAGGGTGAGCGGAGCGAGTGCTGACCGACTAGTTAAATAATAACTTAAAACATAATTTTTTTATGATTATATAAATGTTTATTAACTGATGATTCCCGTGTAATAGATAGTATAAAAGTAAAATCTATAAGTATTCGTACGACTGATTATTTACCGATTAGAAAATAATCATTTTTTTTTTTTTTTAATGTGATGTATAAAACGAATCGTGAACTCGACTAGCGAACGATGCATTTAAGATCGTAAAAGAAATTCACAGATACAGTCATTCCTCACAACTCGCAAACATTGCACGATTAGTTAAGAAATCATTAGACCTAATCTCTTACAGACGGTGTTTAGATTTAGTTCAGTAAACCAATGAAAGTGTAAATTGCAATCAGATTTATTAAGTCCGTAAAACACTCTTTCATTTCTTTAAAAAGTTTACATATATTAAAGTTTTGATTCTGAAAACTTCACAACATATTGTTTGAATAAAATATTATATTTCAAACCTTAATTAAATATTTCTAATGAGCTAATGATAAACAAACTACATCGGCTGATGTGAAGTATAACGTACCTAATCACTACTGAAAAAAAATTATTTTTTCTTTATCTTTCTTTATTCTTCCCATTTCGTTCTACAGCCACTTTCCTACCCTGCCTGCTTCCAGTGTTTTGTATCTCTCTTTCGCTCCTCATTTGCTCTTTCTTCAACAGAATGAAACCTTTTCTAGTTAGAGCATCAAGTCTGCCTTTAACGCTACTAAAATTCATAAACTGTTTTTTTTCTTTCCTATTATCACTCATGCTCTTCATATTATCACGCTATCTCAACTGTTTGAGATCTACCCGCTCCCCATTCCCTCATTCAGATCTCTTCTCTAATTTTATCACTTCTCAGTCTATCTTTCAAAGTCCTTCCAACAGTTTTCCTTCGGCTTAATTTTTACTGTTCGCATATTCTGACTTTTTCGGCTAACTCCCACAAACACATATTACTGCAGGTCCAATACAGACTCACTATGTTCTTAGTTCTTTCTTTCACAATATTGTTCTTTAAAATCACAAAAAACGTTGTTTCATTTACTAATTCTATTTACATTCAAACAAAAAATTGTTTTCAAAATTTGTAACGCGAGACTTTGACGAGCGATGAATTTATTAAGACTTAGAATTTTAAGATCGTCTAATTCATTCAACAATTTCTGCTGACACCGGTGTCTTCCTAGCCTATTTCTACTTGAGAACATAGATCTGTTCTCTTGAATCGATTTAACCAGCGTCGTAGACAGTTTTCATGTGATGGTTCTTTTCAAATGTACTTCGAAGGGCAAGCAAGTTGAACTAAAATTATTAATCAAAATTAAATTTAAATTAAATTTTTAATTGAATTAAAATTAGTAAACAATAATTTTAGTTCAACTTGCGCTTCGAAGTACATTTTTGTGTCGTGCAGTCATGCACGAAACACACCGTGCCTTTTACTTGAACAGAAAATATAGTAAATAAATAAACACACCTCAATAACAATACAGAGTAAAGATTTTTATTGACTGCTACTACATAATTTCACAAATTGTCCCTAATGCCTTGATCTGAGCTACCGAAAACCCCAATTCTTTTATGATACCTTGTATACTTGTAAAGATTAATAAGTTCTGATTTTTTACATGTAGTAATAACGGTGGCACTGAAAAAAAGACGAGGAAGACTGAGGTACAACATGGATCAGTTCATATTTAAACTTTCTAATCAGAAGTATCTAGTTATACTCTTCGAATGTTATTGTAAGAAATAATAGAACCGTAAATAATTATCAATAAAAATTGTTTCTTAATTTCAAAGAAAGGATATTATGCATGCAATACCAAAAGTTCATTGTCGATTCACTCAAAAGTTATCCCGACATCTAGGGATGAAATTATAATCGATAGGAATTTTTCAGTAGACTAAAAAATTTTAAGATAGCTTAAGTATTAAATAATACACAGTCTGAGTTGATGAATATTTAGCGACATCTTCTGAGAGACGTATTATTAAAGATTGAACATCAGGAAGAAAGATCTTGTGATTCAACAACGGATCTACAATTTATTAAGCGAAAATAAAGGAACTTAGAATATAAGAAAACGACGAATACGCTCACTCAAAAGAAGATTTTTTAATTCCAGACGCATAAGTTAGCATTATAAAAAAGTTAGAAATATATTACTCCCCAGTAATGTGTATGTAGTTATCGGGTTCCAGAAAAAAAACTAAATTTTTCTTTCGATTAACCATTGCGTGATTATGTTTTTGATTATTTTTTCGCTCTACTTTTTCTATTCCTTTTTTATTATGGCTGTCACCTGAGATAGAAGAGAATCCAAACAGTAATCACTTTGTCTGACAATAATGATGTTTACTATACAGCCAGTTCTTGCGGTGAATAAATCTTTGTTTGCACCAGAGTGAATATCGCCAAAATTTTGATAACCTTGGTATGCTTGTGTACAACAGTATATTCGGTACAACGAAGAAAGCAACCGGAAACCAAAGTTGACGGAAAGGCAACGTCACGCCTCAATTTTTTCTTGACATACAAGTTATGCTTGGTAATGAGCCATTTTCTGGTCAGATCGCCTCTAGCCGTTAAGGTTGTGATTGTCTAGAAGCATGATCAAATCAATGCAAGCACATAATATCTACCAAGAATAAATGGAAAGTTGGGGAAACAAGATTGGGCAACCAAGGTCTTGGTTTATCGATTTATAAGACGTGTGGATGTAAATGTATATAAAATCTGATTTTATAAGTATCAGTGATAATCTAACAATCTAACTCGTACATAAAAAAAAGCATTTCTGTAAATTTCTAGCCTATCATTATAAGTTTTCAGTTTTTCACAGATAGATAATGTTTTGAAATAATATTAATAGTTTTTAAAATATAGTGTTTTTTATCAAAAATGTTTGAGAATGTAAAAATTAAAAAATATATACTATTAAAGAAATAATCTAAAACAAGTTACTGTGTAAAACTAATAAAGCAAATTTCAAATCACGAGCGAATGACTAAAAAAAATTAAACTACATTTTACTGTTATTGTATCATTAATCACGTTTATTTAATTACATTTTTCCATGCCAAAACGAAATAAATCAAATAAACATGGAAATACAGTAGTATAGTTAATGAACTCCATTTTACATTATAGTATTTGAAAATATAATGATAAAAATAGTTCTCATTTTATGGGACCTTACATACATATTTTACAGCAATTACAAAGTTATTTTTAATAAATACGCATTATCAACCAACCAGGAAATGAAGTTGCATAATAATAATAATGTAAGCACACTTGTATTAAAAATGACAATAGTACAATCGTAACTGACAATAAAAAAGTACGGATATATATATATACATTAAAATAATGAACAGTAATAATAAAAATTAACGTAATTATAACAAAAATTTATAATCAACATAAACATTAATCAATTGCATTAGCTTACCATCATACTCGCACTTAAGATTTAAATATACGATTAAAAATAACCAAAACCATCTACAGACAGCATTTAATTATGAAAGACAGTCTTTGTTTATATTATAAAAATAAACTTACTATATAAACACTTACAAATAAATCGTGTAGATTATTCAAGGGTGAATAAAAAAATCTTTGTGCTTATTAATATCATTTTAATTCACAATGTACTGATATTAAAGGAAGCGCCTTAAATGAACTTTTTTATTCAGTGTATACACATATGTAATTAAATTGCATACAATGGATAGTTATTTTTTACCTCTAACAAAATATCTAATTGAATTGCAAAAACTATAAATATCCCGAAATCTTTACACAAACACTTTTTTCGCTGAAATAAGATTTAGAAGCCTACTTTTCTTAAAATATTATACTTATTGCTTTACTTGAATTTTTTTTTTGACACCGGTTTAAAAATTCATTTCTGAGTGGAGTTCTATGAGAAGCAGTTTGTACTGTAATAGAATGACAAGAAAAGAAGAGATAAAAAAAAGTTAAACGAGGGATGAGATAAATTTGGATGAAGTAGATTAGAATAATGAAATAGACTGGATTGTGAGGAAAAAAGTCTTACTCTCGAAGGAACTGCAGTATGAGACAACACACACGAAAGAAAGCTCGAAATCCAAGCAGTGAGTGCCCATCCTACCAACAGTCACTTTTAATTTTTTTAAACACTCCCAAGACAACCGGTCCCGGCCGGTTAGACATAACTCGGTCGCCTCAGGGTGTAGTGGAAGCAGCCTTCCCCCTCTAGCTTGGCCCAAGTTAGAGGCCACCTACCAGGATCCCCCCTGACTCATAAGGACGCCCTGACTCCCTCTTCTGGGCAGCCAAGACGCCCCTCCTCAAGAGAGCTACCCGTCCCCGTTCCTATCCTGCCAGGATTCAGGCATGCCCTTCCCCTAACTTGCGCCCTCTCACACCGCAAAAGTCCCCCATGCCATCATAAGAAGCACCCCAACTCCCCACTCTTGCATCCGGCGAGCCAGGATGTCCTAGACAAGGGTGCCGCCTACCTGGCCCTACACGTCGCCACGCTTCGGATGATTTTTTCTCTCTGACATTGCAGAGAAAGACACACACACAGGAACCCTAAGATACTAAGATGTGTACTAAGATACACATCGACGAAACAAGTCGCAAATGTTTTAATCCACAAAAAGCATACCATGAAAACACACCGTTTCTTGGCATCCTGAAGAACGAAATACATAACAGACAGACAAACAAAATATGTAATACAGCAAATCAACAAAAGAAAGTAAATCAACAGAAAGAAGAAATTATAACACGAGACGTAATACAAGAAGATCAACAAACACGTAATACATGACACCCAATCTTAAATCATAATCGTAGTCATAATACATTACAACACAAATCGGCACTCATAGTAAACATAAATGACAAAATACACATGGAAAGCAGCAAGAAACATAACTAAACGAAACAAACTAAAGTCACAGAAAATACAGACCAGGAAGAAAAGGTCTAGCAGCAAGCACATAATGGAACCAAGAAGCAGAAATAAGGGGGGAATGATCACAAACGATCATCCTCCCCCTTATGGGTTAGTACACAAGCGGCCAACTTAGCCACCTCAGTCCATCTTTCCCGAGAGCGGATCATGTGGCCTAGGACCATATCGGGCGCAATAGCCACCGAGAGCCGAGACCGGAAAGTAATCCACCTGTCGCACTCGAACCAAGTGTGTTGCGGTGTATCAGCAGAGCTACAGTACCAGCACGCCGCAGATTCCCTCCCTCGGAACCTCGCCAGATAGGAACCGAAATTTCCATGCCCAGTCAGGAAGTGAGTGAGGTGGAAGTCGACCTCCCATGTCGCCGCCCCACCCAGTCCTTCATCTCCGGAATAAGGTGCCTCGTCCAGCTGCCCCTTCACACCAGCCGCCCACCTCCTCTGCCAGCGAGCCAGTATCCTCCCTCTTGTCTCATATGCAGACAGCCCGGCAAAGCGGATGCCCCTCTCAACCGTCAGCAGGTCTATAGGTGGGACACCTGCAACCACGCAGATCTCGTCAAAGGAGACCGTCCTTTACGCGCACGGAATGCGCAGGAGCAGCCTCCTATGAACCGATTCTAGCTGCATGCGGTACTTCTGTATTTTCATAGGCGGGCCCAGGGTGGGGATGCAAACAGCATCACCGAGGTGACAGTTGTAGCGATCGCCCTCCTCCGTTTTTCCCGCGGCCCCACCGTATTTTCCATGAGTCTTGAGATGGCGGACAGGACTCTCCCCGTCTTATCTACGGTCTCCTAAATATGGCGTTTAAACGACCTGTTTTTGTCCATCTATACTCCAAGATATTTAGCCACACAGATCTGTCGTATCTCTGAGTTGTTCATTGTAAGACGGACATCACGTTGCGGCCTCCTCCTGGAGAATACCAGGGCATCAAATTTATCTGGATCAATGTCCAGATCCCGCGAAGAGAACCACCCATAAATAGCTTCCAACGCCTCGTTTCCTCTCGTTTCCACCTGATCCTCATCAGTACCTCGTACTAGTACCGCAAAATCCAAGCACCTCCATCCCCTCTGGAAGTTGCAACCCTAAAACATCAACGTTCCAGAGAAGGGGCGCCAGTACTGAACCTTGAGGAGACTCTGTCTTCATCTCAAACATGTAGTCTCCTGCCTCCGTCGACGTGGTTACGGTAGCTTGCTAAGGAAGCTCTTGATAACATTCAAAAGTTGACCTTCGATACCCTGTTCTACCAGCGCCGTGTCGATGAACAGCCACGGGACGCTGTTGAAGGTATTCCTCATGTCTAGGCTGATCAGCAATGGGACCTTTCTGGTTCTCCTAGTACCTTCCGCCTCGTGCACGAAGCTCATCACGTGCTTGACAGCATGGACCACGGACCTCTTCTTCCGAAAACCATACTGCATATTGTGGGACAATGACCCCGCGGTACCCACATTCATGTGCCAGGTATTCAAATTAACTTGAATGGTAAAAAAATGAATATATATCTTTAGAAATTACAGTTATTTTTGTCACCCCTACATATTCGTAGATGGAAAAATGTTTCACAGATGAGAAAAAGTCTGTGTTTCTCTTTACAGATTCATGATTGGAACGTAAACATTTGTGTGCTCTTTAGAAATCAAGGTAATTTTTTTTTCATTTTCTTATAGGGGAAAGAAAACGGTTCTTAATCACCAAAGCACTCATTCGATTACTTGCCGCTATCGATAACTAATATAAGGAATACTTAGCAGTAACTCAGTGAACCGTTTTCTAGTTTACAGTGGAAAAATATACATGAACAGAAAATAATTAAAATATTCGTAGAATTTGTAATAAATTTATTTTTTATGATTTTTCTTATCTTTTTATTTTTTAAATATCCTAATACGCACACGAGCTTGCACATATACGGTCACACATAAAGAAAGGTGTGATGTACATATATTTTATGGACCTTTTTTCTGCATTAACAGAATACCCAGTTGCATCTGTTAAATATCATTAAAATAGTAGTGCTCTATTATTAATGAAGTTATTTACCATACAATTCTGTTTTTACAAAACTATAAACAGAGACTGCAATACTGCTAAAAATTATTTCTCATTCTTACTTAGATTGATATAATAATTGACTTAGTAAAAAAAGCATCAGTTTATATTATTTATGCCTATTATAATATACTAATTAATTTATGCTAATTGGATTTCTCAATTAGAGTCTGTAAAAATCAACAACTTCCGTCAACTGTGTATCTCTATTACAATGTATTTTAAAATAACCATGCATTTTTTGTTGTTACTATTTAAAATAAGTAAAAATATTATATTTTTTGTGAAATCTATTTTGTATCCCTGAAATGTATTTTAACCCCTAAAATTATTCGGAATTATAGAACGTGACAAAACATTTTATTTAAAAAGACGTTGGATTGCAAAACATTTTATTTAGGAAGACGTTGAATTACAATTTTTCAATATAGCTTCTACACTTTTTGGAACAGATTTCTTAAACACATTTTCATCAAATTTCTATCAAGAATATTCGTTAGTTTTCTTATAACCATTTTAGTCGCTCTAAATTCATCGTAGATAAACAAAGAAAAATTATATTTCAATAAGGGAAAGATATCGCCAGACTGTACTAGAATCTGTATTTACGAAGTAAAATTACCTCATCCAAATGAACGATTGAATAATGAAAAAGAAGCTTGGTTTAGTTTATTTTTCAAATATTTATGTAGGTGATTATTTTATTCTATTGCTTTTAAATACGTTTATTGTTATCGCATGATGATTTATCAACTTGCAAAGAATAAGTTAAAAAAAAAAAAAAAGTTAACAACACAGTTGTAGAATTTTCCCGTCACTCGGCTATTTATAAATGAAATATAATTAAGTTATTAATGACTTACTGAAAAAATCTCATGTTATAATTTCATAGATTTTTCCATGGATTATTTAAAAAAAAGAAATTGAAATTTTTGATAAACAAATTTTCCTATTTAGACTTAACATTTATTTTAAATTATTATAATTGTTTGATACATTGTAATTAGATTGTTCAGTTTTTTTTAATGTGGCTTGAAAATTTAAAATTTTTATTAAAATATTTTTTGACAGGAAGTTTTCTACTGAAGAACTTTATCAAAACCAATTTAAGATATCTTACTATACCTATATTTTCGTGTTCCTACATAACAGTACGATGATTTTTTTATACATCAATCAGTATATTTTTCTTACTTTATGAACCTTACTAACAAACAATATGGTAATCTCCTTGTAAAAATAATAACATTCCAGTTTTTTAAAAATCTGACAATTATGTCAGTAATAGTGTTATTTCTATTATTATTTCCAGTAATGTTTTGATGAGTTGAAACGCAAACGAATATATATATATATATATATATATCAACGTAAAATAATAATACTAATAATAAACAGTGCAATAATGATAATACATTAATTTTTTTCAACTTCAAGAATTATTTTTTTAACTCTTTAGTGTAACACAATATGAGAGAGTAAAATTCAAAAGTGAATATTCTAAAATAAATATGAAGATGTGAAGCTAATACAAGCACTTTAATGTTATAGTCGCAATATTATAAGTAAAACAACTAGGTTATCTTACAAAAATATATCTTACAAAAATATTAAAATTACATCTTTAAAATCCAGAAAAACGTGAATACAGGAAAGCCAAACAGTAATATATTAGCTGTAATGAAACAATAAATGTTGAAAACAAAGTTTAGATTATAAGGCGAATGGTAGAAAAAGTTGTAGAAGTTGTTTTTACAAGTAAAACAACTGAGTCTTATATTAATGCATCTTAGGTTAATATAGTTCTTTAATGTATGGAGACATAGATGGTAAATTTGAAGAAATACAGACTTTTAGTATATTCACAAAATATTTTTTTAGATAAATAATGTAAAAGGTTATCTGATGTTTAATATGATTCCATGCGGTCTATTTCTGATTATAAAACTATTTATTCGTCTATAGTCAAACCGTTAAGTGTTAAGTAATGTGAAGACTGTTCATTGAACTACAAGATGCCCTTTCAAGTTTGAAGAGCTAACCCCAACAGACTTCTTAATATCCTGTTGCTTATGTAACTTTGATGCGATGGTTCATTTAAATTCAAGTATAAACACTGAAAGACTGTACACAAATATACTGTATATACTTTCGTGCTACTAGATGATGTTTTATTAATTTCAGATATGAAGAAATCCAAACTATAAGTTACATTTATATTAATGGTTTTAGTTTTTATCTATTAAAATTTTAAAATTTATCCGATGAAAATTAATTGTTAACATAAAAAATAATACATAATTGTTTTTAAGTCCGTTTCCATTGTACCCTTTTTCTTATTTTTTTTTTTTTTTTTTTTTTGTATTAAAATAATAACATTAAATTTATTTATCCAATATGCTTGTACTTCACAAACTTGTACTTACTCATAAACTTCACGAAAATGGAAAAAGACTTAACAAAAAATACATCATTCAATTATGTAAAATATCACAGATGCTACGTAACTTGTTATAACGTTTATTAAAACATTTACTAAAAAGCTGAAAGATTGGAAATAGCTCGGAAAACGTAAATATAAAACAACTAGAATTGGCAACCGAGTAAATATTAAGTTTAGAGATTATACCAAAATCTTAGGAGTTCAACTGTTAATGTCTGAATATCACATTCTACAGTGAAATTTTTAGCGACTAGGTTATAGTAAAAACAACTGAAGTTACACGGATGTAACTTATTATTACCACTAAAGAGCAGTTTATTAATAACTACCCAGTGTCATATTTAATAGAATAATATTTGTAAAACCATGAAACAAGAAGTTAATCTGAATGTTGTATTTGCAGGTATCTGAATTGAACAGTACAGCCCTTGTATTCTTTTTAAAAGTTAATGTTAATTTTCAGTAAAGGGAGCATTTTTGTTAGATTGTAACTTTTTTTTAATTTTTATAAGAATATACACTATAAGATATACCTTATTAGAGTGTAAGATATAAGGGTTATACTCTTACGAGTAAAAAATATAAGGGTTTATACTCTATAAGAATAAATCCACTATAAGAAGTAATATTATTTAAAAAAATCTTTTTAGAATGTATTATAACTCCAAAATTATATTCTAATTTTAAGCTTCCTTTCATAAATTATGATTATTTATTCATTTCATAATTAATTCGGTAATTTTCCGATAAAATTTAACTTTGGAATTAAGTATTTAACACAATGTGTAATTTTACGGCGCGATCTGCTCATGACTACACATATTTACGAGTTTAATAATTACTTTAAATTTTTTAAAGATACATACTGTTTGTAAAGTATGTAAATATTATTTATTGTACTCAATTTATCAATAATCATTGCTACAATGATAAATGATATGTTATAAACTAAAATTTAATACTAAATTTCTTCGGAATTCAACAGAAATGTAAAAAGAGTAATTTACAGGTAGTTAAAATATACTATACAACAAAATATGTACAAAAGATTATTTATTTACTTATAAATATAATTACAAACAACATAATATATAAATACAAAAAATGAGCAATTAATGTGGATTGAAAAAAGGTAATTTAATAATGGTAACCAGAAGACTGTGGAAGACCGTATGACGATGAAGGGCGTGAAAAACTTCCACCACGTCCTCCAGAGTAACCTCCACCGACAGCACTTCCAGAATAACCTCCTACCCGCCCGGTATAACCTCCGCCGACTCCTCCAGCATAACCACCGCCGACTCCTCCAGCATAACCTCCACCAACTCCTCCAGCATAACCTCCACCAACTCCTCCGGCATAACCTCCACCGACTCCTCCGGCATAGCCTCCAGTGTAAGAAACAACTGGTTTGTAACCGTTCTCATCGGCTGTATATTCAACCTTTTGTTTTCTACCATCGGGAAGGAGTACATAATAAACACCCTGGGCTGATTCATACTTTCGGCTTTCTTGGTGACCAAATTCTACATTGTATTCGGGAGCTAAAACGTCATATTGGAAAGCATAGTTTGCTGGTTCCTGGAACATCAAATATATAGATTCTATTAGTTTAATGTTACAAATAATTCTGAGAAATTAAGAGCTATCCAATTTAGTAATGTAAATAGTTGCAAATTGCGTTATCATGATATTAAAATTTCTTTATTATAAAAGATCAGATATAATTTTTAAATTTTGATGATGGCGAGTGATTTGTTATGAATATACCACAAACTTGTCTCTTACACATCACATTATATGAAATTCATTTTTCGAGCAATATTAAGAATTAGATGGAATTTTAAATTTAGAATATGACTATAAGTAAATGTTATGAAAATGTTATAACCAAAAATTATGATAATGTTGAATTTATCTTTTAATATCATATGTACGCTACCCACTCCAAACAGATTCAGAAGCATTCTGCTAAAATTTGTCAGCAAAATAAAATAATTTTCAAAAATGACTCATGCATGGTTAAATATTAATATAATAGTGTTTAGAATATATCTTTAAAAAATGTAGCTAATACAAAACATATAATTATGTATATATATATATATATATATATATATATATATATATATATATATATATGTATAAAATTATTAAGTTGAAAAGATCATTTTCTGTCATTTCTTTGGTAATTTCCTTTCAGTAAATAAGTTTGTTAGATAATTTTTTTATGGTACAAAAATATAAGTATTACATTACATAAAAATATCTCAACTTCTCTAATAACAATGAATACATCAACAAAAAATAGAATTTTTATATTTAGAATGTCTAGAAATCAGTTTATTATGTTATAGAGGCAAAATATATTTTAAGGAAAATAATTATTGAAAAAAGTTTTTTTTATTATGTTGCATTAATAAAATTTCTGAAGAAACACAAATGAGTACAAGCATTTTATTGCTTTTAAATTATTTTATTTAATTTTATGAGTAAAATATGTTATATAAAATGCTATTATTTGCTTAAAAAAATTTAGAAAATTATTAAAATTATAATCTCTTAAAATAATTCATAGAAGTAATTCATAATTTAGAAATTATCATATTATTTTTATAAAAGCTATTATCTTTTTAACAATGAAATTTATAATAATTTATTACTGATATTATTATTTATAAATTTATTTTTCGTGATAAAACTCACTTACCATGTCAAATTGAAAGCAAAAGCTATTTAAAAAATTTACTTTAATATTTTCTTTAATTTATAAGAAACAAATTCTATTCTATTACTCTTTATTTTTATCAAAAACAATAGAAATTTTAAATTCATCGGTTATAAAAGTAATTAAATGATCAAGTAATTAATATATTTTTGCATCAAAACTTTTAACTTTGGTATTTATAATTTATTAAGTAATAAAAAATAATTTAAAGACGGATAATGCTTACTGATTGATCATCACCCTTGTAGTAACCACCACCTGGAGCACCATATGAACTAGATGGAGCGCCGTACGAACCGGATGGTGTTCCGTAAGAGGATGAAGGAATATTAACAGATGGTGTTCCGTATGATGAGCTTGGTCTCGCAACACCAAAACCTGAACCGAATGATGTTGAAGGAGCACCGTATGTACTTGATGGAAATCCAACACTGGTCTGTTGAGCTGGTAAATATCTTCCAACTGGAGGTTCGGCAACAGCAATTAATGCCATAGATAAGACAATTATTATCTGGAAAAAATTAATTCACATAAAAATTAATATGCAATCATAAAAACGCAAAAAAAGGATTACGTATAACAAATTTGTACTCATGAAGTACAAGATACTAAATAAATAGTAACAAATTTCTTATTTACTTTAGATGCAAGAACACATAAGTTATTATCAGTTTCACCGACGTGAAAATCACCGGCAATTTTTACTGAAAAACTAAAAATCTGTATTTCCATAATTTTGGAAACAGACAACTAGTTAATTTATCCTTTAGGAATTATATATTATATAATTATATATACAACTAAATAGCCATTTATTCACTTCCCGGACAAATTTACTGAGCAAAAAGCTCAAATATAAAATGAGTAGTTTTTGCACGGTTTGAATAGCCCTTTCTTATATATATCTTTACGCATATCTACTGTTCAGCATTAAAAAATAAATACTTTTTGATCAGTTTTTTATGTACAGAGTTGTATTACTCCTACATAATTTTAAGTAATGTAGAGTTAATTTTTCATTCAGAAATGTAGTTTTTCGGTATGCAGCCAAAAATAAAAATATAATAAAAGAGTTTGAAATGGCAACTAAAAATGGATTATATCACAAGAAAACTCATTATTTACCAAGAACTCCTATCTAGAGTATTGAATAAAAGAAATTGCATAAATATAAATATATATTTTTTTTTTAATAAACAAAGATTTGAATCATTTTCAAACGCAATTTCACAATAAATTTATTATAAGATGTATAGTGACATAAAAGTAACAGTAATGCAAAATTTAGGATATAAGAATTTTAGAAATATAGAAATGATTAGACAGAGAATAATAATAATAATAGATTTCAGATCTCAACAAATCGAAAGAATGAAGATGAAAGATATCTAAACAGCCCAAAATAAATAATCTAATAAAATTAATAATAATAAATAATTTCACTAACATACACTTATCTAAAGATAAAAAAGAATATTTTTAACATAGTTTATAAATTTATTTTGTAGTAGTTACATTATTTAAAATTATTTTTATAAAATATTGTATGTAATTAATGAAAAATTAAAATTGTTTTTTTCTCTAAGTTTTCCAGCTACTGCCGGGTCTAGATATGTGCGTATATGCAGGTTCAATTACCGCTAATGGCGTGCCAGGCCTGACGTAGCTAAGTATAAGTGTAAATGTACCGGTAACATGTAGTCTGGAACCGACTCAGGTCGACCACTCCTGAGACGTGTAGTTAATTGCAACCCAACCACCAAAGAACACCGGTAGTCTAGCATTCAATCCATATAAAAGCAACTGCCTTTACTACAAGGATTCGAACATTAAAACTCTCAACTTCGAAAAATCAGTTGATTTTGCTATGACGGGTTTAACTACCAGATTAACCCAGCAGGTAATGAAAAATTTACACATTTAATGAAAAATATATTAATATTTTTTTTTTTAAATTGGTTTTATAGATTAATCGATATTTTTCTTAAAAAACGACCTAATACGTTGTTCAATATATATATATATATATATATATATATATATATATATATATATATCGTTCGTGTAACGATATGTAGATTATTATTTAAATAAATAAAATTATTATTATTATTATTGAATCCGAAATTATGCAACTCACTAATACGCTCAGACACAATAAATATAGCAGTATCCTCTTCATGGGTTAGTGAAATTGAAATTAAATATTGAAGGGGTTTTCACTCATATTTTATGAACCCAACAAGAAACCTTTTTTTAAATAAAGTCAATTTTTTAAGGCTAAAAATAGGAATTTATCTGACTAACCGAATAAATGCTATTTTTCCCCATCTCTTATACATAAACTTTGCCAAAAAGTGCAATTTTATTTATTTCAATTAAAATTTTAGCTAAAGGGATTTTTAATTTAAAAATAAAAATTGGTTTTTACATCTTTTCGTTTTATTTAACATCTCTATCTTTCTTGGTTGAACGTAAAGTTTTAAAATAAAGATTTAAACAACCGTACAAAGAAAACATTTCTAAAAATTCCACTCATAGGTAATGAGTAAAGATAGTATATTCATCCTGCAATAGGAAAGTGTACATAAAAACTCTCTATTCTTATAAATGAAGATTTTTCTCAGTTATTATTATTTTATTATTAATATTGTATACTATAAAACTTGTTCTGTATTCTAAGTAACGCGTTAATAATAAATAAAATTGTAAACAATATTTGTATATATATATATATATATATATATGGTAAATTTTTATAATTAATTAAAAAGGGATTTTTTTTGAGTCGCCAGTCATTTTACTGGCTTTTACAATTTTTTTCTGTTCTTTGCTAATGTTTTAACCTGAACTTAATTAGGTCTCCTACGTCCTACCTTCTCAGCTATCTGTTTTATAAACTCTAGTCTTTGTTTTTCGCTATAATTTTTATTACTAATTAATTATGTAACAAGTTAATGAAATATAATAATAAAAATAGGAACGTTTGAGATTTCTTTATCGGAAAAAAATAATACCTTACTAAAAAAATACAGAATTGGTAACTAAATTCTTTACAACTGAATAAAAAAATTCTTTTTCATCGTGTAAGAAATCATATAAAAAAAACTTAATTATAAATTATTCATATATGTAGCAATAAACATATTTATATAAAATATAAGTATATTAAAATATATAGTTATATTAAAATATGAGATATATATATTAAATATTAAGGTATGTTTATACCAAAGTATTTAAAATATTTTATTAATGTTAAGAAAATTAATATGTATTAGAAAAAAAAATTTAAGTCACTTGGAGACATAATCTTGTTTAACTTAATATTTCACAGAAATTCAACAATTTTTTTTTTTTAATTTTAACAAAATCTATTGTAAATAGACTGCCAAAGTATTCAACAGTTAGGCTACTCATCTTATTCTCAAACTAAATATTCATGAGATAGTGTTGTTAATTGAATCCCAAAAACGTTAAATTTATCTGACCCTTTTAATATATTTTAATCTGGGTTCTAGTATCCTAATATCCCCTGGGTCCTAGTAGATAATAACAGATATATTGTATGCATGCGTGAGTTTACACCATATATATATATATATATATATATATATGTGTGTGTGTGTGTGTGTGTGTGTGTGTGTGTGTGTGTGTGTTTGGGTGTGGGTGTATAAAATAAAACGGCGAGTAAAATTTTGAAAACTTTTTCCTACTTTGAATTTACTTATTTTTAAATTGTTTTATATAGAAAAAAATGTATACTTAGAGTGAAATTAAGAACATATTTTACGTCAAGTGATGATAGGATTTTATTTTAGCCTTTTACGTAAAAATCCTGAATGCGCATGTTAAATAATACATCTATCCGTAAGTAAAGATTAGAATCCACCTTACTGTTATAAAAATCCTACTGTATATCAGGTTGATGCATACAAGTTCGTTTTTACGATCCGTTTAGCAAATGATAACAGCGTGTTATCGAACGCGAATTATCTTCTTACCTTAGCCATGTCGGTCCAGTGAGAAGGTTGGAAGATGGACGAGTTGAAATGAGTGACCACAGAGAATAAGATGTTGGTATTTATAGAGCAGTGAAGACTTTAGTCACCCCGGTGGAGGGGGAGTTATATCCCTGTTGTTGCATCAGTCGGTAAGTTTAACGGATTCATAAGGACAGAGCTTCCAGCTCCCGCCCTCGAGCATACTAGAGCAATGACGTCACCATTCTTATGTTGTCAATGTGTATTACACGTTGCAATTCTCATTTATTTTATAACCATTAAATATTTATACCCTATTGATGGTAAAAATTATTTTTTGCTGCAACATAACTACCATTCTTTTTTATATAAATTAAAAGTCATATAATCACGAATAATTTTTACTTTCAAGAGAACCAAGGAATTTTTTAATTTATTAAAAAAATTTATTAAACAGAAAAGCATTAACCGATTAATTACTTAAAAATATGTTTGCTTCAACATCATGGATTAATATATAATAAATTCAACGTTATATAACGAATTAGATTATTTAAAAAACCTTTAAGCACAGCGTAACATTAAACAATTAATGTTTTAGCATTAGTAAATTTGCAAAGCTAATGTATGGCAACATAATGAATCTTTACGTTAGTCAACAGAAAAAAAAATTCTTATTCGACCTATGTATTATATTTTTTTCTTTTTATTCTTCACAATATGGATATCAATGATTCTTTTTGTAGAGAAAGCTCCATTGTAAGTTTTTTCCAGACAATATGTAGAAGATTTTTTTAAATGTAGATTAATTTGTTCTCATAGACTACTTGATATTTATAATTCTTTGTCATCATTGCTTAGTAGTGGGTTGTTAGACGGAAATGATCCTTAATTCATCCGAATATTAAAAGTATTTTCGCACAAAAGCTCAAAATAATGAGTTAGCAAAACTTGGAGTAGAAAATATAAGTAAATTTTTTAACTTGATAAAAACATAAATGTAAAATTAAAAAATACTTATGTGCATATATTAAATAAATATAGGTTACTTTGTTAACAGGCTTTTTAACTCGCTTCATTGAATTCCTTTTCATATTCGCAGATTGTCTCTTTTAAGCTTTATTGCGAATAGTTTTTTTTTTTTGTTGCTGGGTATACTTTAATTTTAAAAAATAATAAAACAAAATATTTACAAAAAAATAAAATAAAATTTTTACAAAAAAATAAAATAAAATTTTTACAAAAAAATAAAATAAAATTTTTACAAAAAAAAATTATAATAAATAGGTTTCACAAAAAAGCTGTGAAGGTAAAAATCTTCACAATTTTTCTTAAATATCAATTTCAATCTTAAAATTTGCACCAATGTAAGATTATTTAAGTCAAAATTGAAAAAAGAATTTAAATACATTTTTTATCTTTCGTGCAGTTTCATAAGCTGATTTTAGTTTTTCCTAAATTAATATTTAATTTGAGAAAATTCTTAATTCTTTTTTTTAAATTCCGATTTTTCAACTGTTTAGATACTTTTTCTGAGGATTATATTTCTACACACAAATTTTCAATCTACCAGAGTAGAACTCGTATTTATGAAAACTTCTCAAATTTTATTTTCAATTATTTTCTCATTTAATATATTGTTCTCTAAAATGTATCACTTTTCTATATAGTCAGAAATTATTCCCCTCGTAATGTTGGAAGTGCTCTAAAAAATAACTTTTAAAAAGAGTTTTGTATAAAACACACTGGTCATCCTACACCTTGTTAAGTCAGAGCTTTGAATTTATAGAGGTTTTGCCATAAATTCCAGGAAAACTGTCGCAAAATTCCGTCCGACTATTTTACGAAATATTTTAAAAAATTAGGTCTTTATTCTATAAAAATATTTAATTAAAATTAATGTATTATACTTTCTATTTTTTCTTTGTAAAACATAAAAATAAAAGGCTTTTTAAAAACCTTTGAAATAAGTTAAATAAAACCGATTTTAATAAGACAAAAAATTATGTTTTTTAATCAGTTTTAAATTTCTATGTTTGGAGCAGGACACAATTAATGTTAATTATGTGACGAACTTAATTTTAGTTTTATTTTAATGTTAAGACAGTTTTATATTTTTAAGGTGTATTTTATTGAAGACATTTCTAATTTTTTTTTTTTAATGTGTTTTGTTGAATTTTTTTATTTTACTTAAGCTTGTAGGAGTAAAAAATCTGCCAGTATAATGAAAACTCATCAAAAAAATAGTCGTTTCTTTTGATAAATATAAAAATGTAATGCAAAGAAACATAACAAAGAAATTACTACCGAACACGAGCTAAGGCAGAATTATCTTATTTATTTTTATCTCTAGAATTCAGGAAAAATATTTTTTTTTAATTTAAAGTTTTCTTTAAAGATTTCTTATAAAATTAAATGATATAAACTAATAGTACTCCAACACGCGCACGCACACACACACACACACACACACACACACACACACACACACACACACACACACACACACACATATTGAGTTTGTCCATAATTGTTTTTTCAAATCATTTTTTAATTTGCTTATTACATTTAATACTCGTCTACACAAACTTCTAATCCGTTCTTAAACTTTGGCAGGAAAATATTTTGAATATCAAAATAACATCAGGCTGTATATTATTATGCTGTTACAGTTTAATATTAGGTGATAGTGACTACAGAAAATCTTTAAATCATCTTCGTGGACCGTATATTATTTCATTCAACTGATTATATTATATGATATAAAATCTTACTGCAGGACCACTAGCTTCTTCAAAATAGAAAAAAAATCAGTCCATATGGTCGAGGTTTGATCATACGTAAAAGAATCATATAGATCGTATTGATAGCCTCTCTTTTCTTCGATTCAGTTAAAAAAGAAAACATTTTTTGTAAATTTGTTGAAAAAAATGAATTCGTAAGATAGAAACACAATTTTCAATCAAAAAATATTTAAAAAATTATAATAACCGTTTTTCAAATACAAAGTTATCAGCATCTGAATCACCCTTGAAGTTCTTACCTTCATTATATTTTTCCAATTCTTGTTAGCCATGGATTTTTTCTTATGCGTTATTGAGATTAAAAGAATAATTACTTGAAAAATTACTGATATTTAAAAAAAAATTAAAACAGTTAAGATAATTGTGTAACAATAGACTATAAATAAAAATATCATAAACGTAAATTTACTGCAGAAAATACTAGTAAAATTGATTTTATAATCTTTGTACGTAAAAATATATATATATATAAAAAGGAAAATATAATAAATAAAGTACATAAATTTATGGATAAACAGCAGACTTATATGCAGCTGAAGGAAATTATTCTCAGCAGATTGATAATATCCTCTAGAATTATTGATTATTAATCTACAGCCAGCCAGATTGATAGACAGTATACTAATTTTTTTTTTTTTTTTTTTTTTTTTTGGTTAATTTACTTAATCTATTTTATGGATGAACAAAATAATAACTACTATGGGTGAAATAACTTCTGTTTTCCTCATGACCAAGCTCTTACCTGTACTCCGGAGATAGAAATATCTTACTAAATATCATACTCTGATAGGTGCTTTAATTTAAAACAAAAATAGATTATAGGACAGATAAAAATAATAACCGTTTTGTCATATAAACGGAATTACAGGGTAGAGATTTTTGATAAAACTACGAACTACGAAATACAAAACACACAAAAGAAAATAAAAATTGCAAAATTTAAAATTAAAAAAAAAAACAGATAGAAACAAAGAAAAACTATTAAAAAAATAAAGAATCGGGGAAATTTTTCTTTAAAGATTTCTTATAAAATTAAATGATATAAATTAAAAGCACATCATCCTAAATTTTAACAGGACAACTGAGGAATTGATTCCACTAATACCTTCTTCATAACCCGAAATATATTAATTTATATCAGCACACCGAAATGCAGGTGATATTCAACCCTACAAATGATGAATTCGATTCTGTTCATCACAAAAACAGGCTATATAATGAGTATAATTAATTTACTCTGGTACTCTTTGGTAATATAATTTACTATGGTATCTCAGGTGCTTTACATTATGAAAGCTACATTAAAGACTGCGACAAAACGTGTAAAGTGACAATTCACCTTACCTCTTGTTTAGAGAAACAGTGCATATATACACTACTAACTGTACTAAGTAGGGGGCATATTTTTTTATTAAATATATCAATTTTTAAATTTTAAACCCTGTTAAATGAAACTTTTTAATATAAAAAAAAAAAACGTTTCTACATAATTATCGAAAATAATAGATCTTTTACGGAAAATTTTATTTTTAACAAATTTAAAAAAAACTGTTTACCAAGAATTATTAATTATTAAATATTCATAATTAAACATTATTACCTTTTTAACATTAAATTTTGTTTTAATTGAATGAAATTATAATTTATATCCTTCATATGGAGTCGTTTTTTACTTCCTTGTACGAAATAAAGAAAGTATTGTGATCCCGAAAAATTCCGGTTTCCAGATTTCAACGGAAACATCCATTTTGACCATACCTCAATCCATTTTGACTAGTTTCGGCGTGACGGCTGTGCGTACGTATATACGTATGTATCTCGCATAACTCAAAAACGATTTACCGTAATATCTAGTTGTGCACCTTCCCCTTTTGATTGCAATCGATTGGACCAAAAGTGTCCAAAAATGTCCAAAATCAAAATCTTTTGGATTGGACTTTTTCTTAACTGCAGTAATAAGCTCTCATTGAGAGATTTTCAACGATATATCATAAGTGGTACTTATTTTCATTGGTTCCAGTTATAGCCAAATAAAATTTTAATTAATGAAATATTTGGATCTTACAAGGGGAAAGCATATCGGTTCAAATCCATTTCATCTCCTTTTTTTAACTTTTTTTTTAATTTAAATATATTGATTTTTCCGACCCCCATGGCGCGAGTGGTAGCGTCCGGCCTTTCATCCAGAGGTCCTGGGTTCGAATCCCGGTCAGGTATGGCATTTTCACACGCTACAAAAATTGTCATTGATCTCATCCTCTGAAGTTATACCTAACGATGGTCCCGGAGGTTAAAAAAGGGATTATATTGATTTATAAAAAAAATTTCAATAAATAATTCAATAAAAATAAAAAATTGAAAAATATCAGAAGTTATTAACGAAGTAAAATTTTATGTACGTCTCATTTAAAAAAATATAATATGTGATTTAATAGGCGTACAAGGAAGTCCATGTGGTGTTCGCATCGGTTTTTTTTCATGAATTATTGAATTATTAATTTAACAAAATACTTAATAGCTTATTATTCTCTAATCATAATAATATATGAAATAATTAATTTCTATTAACCCTTTTTTTAATATAACTTGTTACTGGATCCTAAGATAAAGTATACTTTAATTGTACAACTAAAATCTTTTACAAGGTCTTATTTATAAACCGGTAAATTTCTCCCTAATAATTAAAAAGTTTTTAAAAATAATTAAAAAACTTTTCTGCTTTTTTTTAAGGAGAAAGAAACTAACAGTACTAAAATGTTCAGTCCATTAAGAAAAATTTATAAAATGACATTAGGGTTTAATAAAAAAATTTTGTAATATTTTTATAATTATTTACTTTTTTATTCATTATTTCAAGTATCCAAATTTATCTGTTGTATTTTAAATGTTGTAACCTAGAAATTTTTTAATAAATTTTAATATCTGTGTACATATTTTTTTCTATTTATTTTTAATAAAAAGGATATTTACTTTAAGCTTACATAAGAATTTTACGTAAATTTTTTTTTTAAATACTTACCTAATTTTTTTTTATTCATATTTCGCTTGAAAATTAAGTAAATTTGTACTTAATTATATATTATCAACGTGCAAGCAGTAGATAAAGCTGTTTAAATTAAATCAAATGTAGCTTACGGAATAATGGCCTACGTAATAAAAAAAATTTTAAAGATAATTTTGGAATACGTAGGATATCACTTTACGTCATTTTTTAATGATATCATCAAAAATTTGGGTGCAAGCAATAAATGTAATGTTTTATAAGCATTATTCAAAGAAACGTTAAATAGTTATTTTTTATTTATAGAATTTATTCACTTTCATAATGTAATTCAAGTGAGTTGTAAGTGAACTGGGTTTTTTCATTTGAGAGATGACATTTCTTCTTACACAATTTCATACGGATATAATGTAATCATACAGTTCCTGCTAAAAGGAAGGTTAACTGATTAAATATTCATTTTCATATCAAAATAACTTTTAAGTAGTTTTATTTTACTTCTAAGGGTAAAACTTAAAATATTTCCTAAAACCAAAATAGAATACCAACGAATTTCAAGTCGGTGTTCTCATTGTTTTCTTTTTATCGATTGGCTTTTAAACCTCGTAAGACTGACGAAAAGTTATTTTCGACGAACACAGATCTGAAATTTTCTGTTTTTCTATTAATTTGCAATTCGTGTATATTTTCTCATAGAAACTACCGATCGTAGCACTAAAAAAGAAAAGAAAAAACCTTTTAAGTTACTGAGAAATGTGTACTTATAAAATTATCTCTGTCTACCGACTTAAAAAAAATATTGTTTATCTTACTCAAGTAGATAAATACCAAAAAATAATCCAAGTAAAAATAGTAAATTTCAAAAAATTAATTAAATTTATCAAATAGTTGTTTTACTAAAATAAATGTATACATAATTCTTGATAGTTATAATTAAGTTAAATTAAAAAAAAAACAGTTGTGTGACCCAATTTGTGGTATTTATAAAAATATAATTTACATATTAATAACAAATAGTAAACGATTAATTATGAGTAAGATGGCAAATCTCATTCCCTACAACCTGGTAGTGCCATAACATATGAAACCTTTCAAAGAGATGATTCTCAAGAGATCAAGACATCTCTCTCAAAGGGAAATTGAATCGTGTGAAATGCCAACAGACTAAGTTACGTTAAATTAACCTATTCCCATAATTAACGGTCGTTAAACAGAACTGAGAGTATTTTAGCCGCTTACTGTTGACATGAATGATTATATAAATAATAACCCCAATTAGAATTCGTAAATTGTTCTTGTTCGTTCTCAGTTAAACCCATATTGAAACAGTGCGAGAAATTTAACTCCAACGCTCAGAGTGCATTGATAAAATTGTGCATTCAGATTCAGTTAAAAGTAGTAGTAATTAATCTAATTTTAACCTAAGTAAATACGAATAATTTAAACACAACAATAAACGGTAATGATAATTGTTCTCACAAATAACAAATTAAATATTATCACATCTAAAAACTCGAATTCGTGTGAGAAGTTTATTTCATAACATAGTTAAATAAAATATTATTTAATAATGAAATTAAGAGTAAATATATTTTTTTTAAATAACTACGGAAAACCCAAATTTAACTTCTTTTTTTTTAATTTACGACGGTTGGTATAATTAATCAAACGGCAAACTATTCAAATGGCGTATAGAAATAAGAACATCTTTTTGTCTAGACATTCATATTTTTTCGATGTAAAGATTAAAAAAGAAAAAGAGATTATTTGACGTAAAGGGTAAAACACTATAAATATGATATATCTATATTGGCATTATCAATGTACATCATCATCATACTTCTACATGACATAAACTACATTGTACTATATTTCTAATGTAAGTACTGTATTTATAAGACAACCGACTTCAATTACTATAACTTTACTTATCTCATAACTACTTACATCATCTTACGTTATTTCATCGCTATTTTACTGCTTACTTTATTTCGTCTCTTAATTTTTAGGTTGTTTTACTGTTCTTTCTTATGCAGCTAGTGATGGTTTAATCAGTGCTAATGTTTGATTTTGTATTAAATTAAAATTATCGATAAATATAAATAATCAATAATTTTACTTATTAAATGCAGCAAAGTAACTCAGTCGCTATCAGCAAATTGTGATTGTCATCAATCAAGGACCGGTTTAAGTTGCTTATTCTGTGTATTCATATAAACACATATTAAAATCTTCTTTTTTTTGAACTTCACAACTTTTTATTTATTTAGATTCATAGATCTAAAACGCTATGAATCTTTGTTTTTTTTTAGGTTTTTATATATTTTGCGATTTTATTAGACAGAGCGCAGTAGTTTGACTTTTTCTATGAAAATTCATTCAGCATTTACCTAACTTATGAAATAAGATGCGCTATATATTAAATATAAAACACCAATAATCAGTGAATATGAAACAATAATAACGCATCATCTTAATAAATATTTAAAGTCAACTCTTAAGTAAACTATACATCTAAAATGACTTTAAATGTCCGAGTGTAACTGTAAATTTTTTATATGTTCAAACTTTTCTGTAAAAAGAGATCAACATCTAAAATTCTTTGCAGATAAAAGATTAAACACTTCGATAGTATTAATCGAGGAATAAATTTACAGTTATGATAGCAAAGTTTCTGTTTTTTTCTTCTTACTTTATTTATTTATATTTTAAATAACCAGTCGACAGAATACTGTTTTTAAATCAATTAAATTTTATAATAAATTAAATCATTTATCACATAAAAAATAATTTTAATATGAAAGTAAAATAATACGAACACAATTTATTAAGTATAAAATGATAAGCGTTTATAAGTGTACAAATATACAATTACAAGAAACAATTATTTAAAATAAATACAATTATATAAAACAATCTTCCGCTTATGAATGATGTGTCGGTGTTCAGTAATAACCTGGTGGTCCATATGCTAGAGCAGGATTCCTAGCAGATGCTCCTGCACCAAAGGCTCTATGTGTGTCAATGACAGAAATTTGTGGTTTATAACCACCCTGATCGGCTGTGTAATGTATCTTTAATTTCTTTCCATCAGGAAGTAGAACATAATAAGCTCCATGAGCTGAATCACCTTGTCTGCTCTCCTTATGACCGTTTTCTACGTTATATTCTGGCGCCGAAACATCATACTGGAAACTGTAATTCGGTGGTTCCTGAAATAGTATATAATCTTAATATAATTGTTCGGGAAATAAAAACTAAAATCATTTTAGTTTTTATTTAATCAATATAAATATGAATAACCAATATCCATGATAGAATAATTATAATTGAATTTTTTGCGGTATTTTTTATCCAGTTCCAAACCTAACTACTACGAAAAAAAGACAAAATCTTTTTTTTTATGTAGAGAATTTTTTAGTTGAAATCTTTACGGTGTAATTTTTGTTTCTTATGAGAATAAAGTAAATCAATAAGAAGTAATATATCAAGAGCTTAAAATTAAAAATTATTTTGAAAAATGTTCCCAAGGGAATAAGTTTCAAAATGAATAAATATAGTGTTTTATGTTACTTTATGCATATAGTTTAAAACTTAAAGAATATTATTAACAAGGAAGTTTTTATTTTTCAGTTACGTAATATATATATTAAACAACCAAAAATCATCCAAACGATTACTTTTTGAAGCCGAAATTACTACTTTATTTTTTTATGTAGTTTTTACTACAATAAAACCGAGATACAAAAATGGTTTGATTAAATTAAATACAATTTTTTTTAGGGAATTAACATCATTATTTCCCACTGAAGAGAAATATTTCTGTCCCCATAAAGCCATTCTATAAAAAAAACCCTTACTAAATTATGTTATTCGGAGGGTTACCAATCCACTTACAGATACTCAGCCAAGATTGCTGACTGAAATTTTTTTGCTGAAATTTTTTAATGATCTTAAAAATATTTTAATTTATTTTACGTTATTTTCACGGATATGAAATCATAAAATTTTTGAAATCAATAATAATATCATAATAATCGATATGAAATCATAAAAACTTTATTTTTGAAGAATTATTTATATACTGTAGAATTATTGATCATTTGCGAGATTTCAAATATTCATAGTAGTCCAGTAGTCTCATACATTTAAAAAAAAATCTCCTCTGAAAAATAATGGCCGTATTCTTGTTCTAAATTTAATCATAAACCTGAATTCCAACGATAGATGTCATAATTAAAAATAATTATAAATAATCTAATAAAAATATTATTATGAAATACTTTGTTTATTATTCTCCTTTCTCTAATTAATCTATTCTGATTCTGTGCATCATTGACCTCTATTATCTTCTATACTTTCGTATTATTACTCCAGAAACTCTACATTTATATGACTCAACCTCCTTTTCAGACCTACCTTCACCTTTTTATCCTCCCTCCCTAATCTGTCAAGCCCCTCCTAACCTTACTTTCATATAATTAAATTAATTTCAGTCTAAAAAAATTACAAAAATTTTTTTAATACTATAATTTTTGGATTCTATTTTATTAAATATTATTATAGAAATGAAAGGTGGAAAATATTTACTAATAAGCATTTTATGAATGAACTCTAAAATTAACAAAGCTAGTCAAGAAATGATGCCGACAAAAATTTTATAACTCTGATTTGGAAGAAATATGAAAAATGAATCATTTCTTAGAAGAGTTAATATTTTTTCTAGCATAAAATAAACTTTAGATTCAAGTTAAAGGGAAATAAACCAACTTATAAATCCGCAACAAAGTGTAAAAAAAATTCAAGAGCTTAATTATTAAAACACTAAATAATTAAAACATTTTTCTCAATTTTACCTTTGCATGCATTGAATTAAAATTATTTTTTTTTGTTGAAATAATACTTACTGATAGATCATCCTGACTTTTATAACTTCCAACTGGAACACCATAAATATAAGATGGATATGGGTATAGATTAGCCGCAGATGGAATTCCACCACCAAAAGCGGGTGGTAAATATGATCCACCAATTGGTGCATCAGCAGTAACATAAATCACCAGACATAATGTGGTAAATATTACCTGTTCATAAAAAAAATTATTAAATTTTACGTACAACTTTAGAAACAACTCCAAATTTCATTGAAACTATCTAATCGACCAGATATATTTTTTTAAGATATAAATTTTTATTATCTTAAAATACAAAATAACCAGTTTGTCAAACTACCTTCGCTGATAAATGAAGCGGTATCTTTTACGGAAGCATTAATATAACAGATAAAATAAAGAAAAGTTTGTATACTAAAATTCTTGTAACACAAAAAAAATAAATAACAGCCTCCGTGACATAGGAACTTTAGTAAAGCAAGCGTACATCCTACACTGAAGGTCCAGGGTTGAATTCTTGGCGAGGGTTTGAAAAATTGATAGTTCAACTCCAATGTGGTCACCGGTATTTGACCCCACAAAAAAATGTAAAAATTGAACTAGAGAAGAAAGTATTTTTAGTAATTAAGGTCCTTATTGTTCTTATTTTTTCCAAGTTTGTACTTTTTAAATAATATTTGTTACATCTATAGGTTACAAACACTTCATTTTGATAGTGTTTATGATTGGAATTACCAGATAAAAGTAATATCGTGTATAAGTTTCACAAAATTATAAAAGTTTTATGACAGGATTATAAAAAATAAATCAGTCCTATAGCCTAAAATTAAGGAATTGTAAAACTGTTCTCCTACCAGAATCACTATTGTTGCAGAATGTTTACACTGCTTTTTAAAACAATAAATATAAACAATAAAATAATAAATAAAAAGTAGAGAAAAGAATTCTGAGAAAATACATGGGACAAAAAATATGAAGAAAGAATTTAAAAATTTTAAAGCGAATTAAAAAATTCCAGAAAACTTAAAAAACTGAGAATTTAATTCAAAAAAGAATATTAAGACTATATGGATATTTATACAGAATGTACAACAAAAGGTTGACATAACAAATATTTGTTTTTACGAAAATAAAACCACGAAGTCAATGTGGTTCAAAAAAAGAAAATAATTTTAAACATTGAATATCTCCAAAGACAGAGCTGAATTTAAAGAATTGACAAAAGAAGCTAAGTTTCCAGTGAAAAAAAGAAAAAGTTACATACCAGAATGGATGAACGGAAGAAAGGAAAGAACAACTGAGCGAAAGAATGAAGACTTTTTGGAAAAAGAAAAATAAGTCCAAACTATGTAAACGCGATCACTAGTGGTCAGAAGAAATAAAATCCCTGTAACATTATTTTAAACTAATAACTTCTTTTTTTTAATACTTTAGCTGTTCCATAAATATCGATGAGTAAATTTATCTACTCTGGCGTCTATAAAATAAGTTTTTCTATTTTTTATAAATAAAACTGACTTCAAAACAACCGCAATAAAAGTAAAAAATAATTATTTTTCAAATCTTCTTCAAATATCTTCTTACAAATTTGGAGCTATAAACAATAAAAGTATCTTGTTAAATTAATTTGTTTTAGTTCTCTGGAATAAGGAAATTTGTATATTATTCTTACCTGATAATCAACTTTAAGTAAGTTTTTCTATTATTTTTTTTGAAAATATATTAATAATACGATTGATGTGGGCCTGTAGTAAAAACGTAATATTAATCAATCAATGATAACGACAAAAATGATGAAATATATCTTCAAATCCTCTTTGAAGACAATTAAATTTACCAATCAAAAATGTTCCTCTTAAGTTACGGGGTAAAACTTACAATGGGACTAACATAAAAAATTTCCTTTACAAAATAATGGAATCATTGAAATAAGTCAATTAAATCTTAAGGTTTAACATACATGAAAAAAATGCGGCCCAAATGAATACCTCCTTTTTTTTGAAGGCGGTTCATAAAGAAACTGGTTTTTTTTCCTAAAATCTTGATAGATTTGTAACAAAGGTTTACACACAAGACTAGAAAAAAAAAATTAACTGCTAGCATTCTTCAGAATCGCCATTGTTTAAATAATGAAGTACCCCAACGACCAAATATAATCGGTAACCCAGGAATTAAAAATTCAAACTCAGTTAAAATGAGCTAAAACTTTAATATTATCCCACAACATTGAAAGAGTAGCTTTAATAATCGACAGGAATACATAATAATAAAATAATAAATGAAACTTTACAAGGAAACTTTTATTAAAAAAAAACAAGAAAAGTTATTTTTCTTTTAAATAAAATTTAAATGAAAATTTAATTTCAATACGCAGTCATGTTAAAATGATATAATATTCAATTTTCGCACATTAATATTAAATAATATTAATGTACTAAATATCATAAACAAACGGTTGTAGACTACAAGAAACAGTAATCTAAATGGCGTAGAAATGTTCAACAATGACAAGTATTCAGGCAAAACTAAGAAAAGTGAAACTACGAAGGAGAGAAAAGGTTTTCCCTGCCTTCTTTACTAAGCCAAATATACGACCATCAGCATAGCTACTGAAATGCAAGTGACAGTCATTCCACGGCCTACCTCTAGAGCCATCATCATTACTTCTATAGAAAATAATCATTGCACCTCTTGCACCTCAAATGATTTACATCTGTTACTGCCATATTAAAGACTGGAATATATAATAAAAAGTATAAATTAAAAAATTTACGTACTCTTTTTTGAAGAAAATCATATATTACACAAACCGACTTTAATCATAAAGGAAAAACAGTATAATAAGAAATGTTTAATCTATAATTTATGGAAATAAATGGAAAACTTAATTAAGTTTATTTAACTGCTGAGTTTAGATCGCGTGCTAAAATCACTGCTAATTTACGAAACCTCTTTACACGTTTTACTTTATAAACCATTTTACATAATTACTGCCCATTTAGACTAGTTTTTTCCTTATTAAATTTCTTTATTCTACATTATTCACAACTTAGCCAAAATTTTATTTACTTATTAAACAATAATACTGATTTCAAAAAATAATTAAAAACTGATCCTACTCACTTTTTCAAATCTCCATGTCTTGAAATTGACACCAGATTAATGGTTATTAAATTATTGTTGATTGTATGATTTAAACTCGCACCACCTTTAAAGATTTTAGATTTACAGAATTAGGTTTTAGTCTTTAGTACTTTTTTTTTGAAATCGACTTTATTATCGATATTCTATTTTATTATACCACGACTACTTAACTGCATGAAAATACACCACAAAATAATGTAAATTCTTCATTAAAAGGGTTTCAGATTTTATATCAAAAAATATTTAATATTAAATATTCATAATACGTTATTTCAATATTCTGATAAAAAGTTCTTTTACCAAGTAACTTACCTTAGCCATCATGATATTCCTCTGTAAGTAATAGATGGATGATGCGATGAAACGAATACTATTGATGCGTAAGTTCTTTCAATTTATACCATAACTTATTGGTAGTGGGGAAAGGAAATTTTATTGAAATTCTTGTTTTATAAATCATTAAATATTTAATATAATCAATAAAACAAATAATTTTATAATAAAAAAATAAATTAATTAAAAAAATATTGATTGAACTTAACAATGAAGATCTTCATAAAAATTTACTGCTCCATAAAACAATTTATGTTATTGAATCAACCCAGATTTTTAATGGTAAAATACTAGGGAAATAATCTTTAGATAAAATAGTGGCGTGAAGAGCAGTAGGAATGTTTTACGTAATATGGTAATAATTTTGGATAAATATTTGTGATATGTTTTTAGACGAATTCAAAAAAAGAAGGTTTAATGATTCTTTAAATATTTTTTATGCTCGAACTTACTATCACCAAATCCATCTACTTCAATTATTTTTTTTTTTTTTTTTTTAGAGGAAAGTCCTCCGGTGGTCCAGTATTAAGTTTTTTGCAGATAATATCAGTGGAAAATTTTAGAAGATATTATTGAGAAATATTCTTTTTCAGATTTCCTTTTCTTATTTTTATCAAAAAGCTGGTTTCATTTCTTCAGTATTTCTTTTGAATATTTTTATTTTATATAAGCATCTTTTTTATTTGCAGGCCTAAAAATATTTTAAACAAAAAAAAACTTAAGTAAAATAAACTTTACAAAACAAACAGCTTTTTAAAAATGCAATAAAATGTAAAAAAAATAATAATAATACAGTAAATTTTTCTTTATTTTTCAAATGTTTAATGTAGGCTCCCGGCTAATGATTGTTATGATTTTGATAGTTTTTAATTTGGTATCAACTTCTAAAAGTAAAACTTTAAAGAATAATTGAAGAGTATTATTTTTTTACTCTTTCGTAATATTTTGAAATCATTTTTACACATGTATATTTTTTAATAAACTACATTTTTTTGCTGAAAATAACACACAAATTTTTTTCTTGCCCAGAAAAATCTTTAACAATGACTTAAAGAATGTCGAAGCCTGTCTCCTAATTTCTTAACAACTTTATTACATTATTAAACGAAACTGTACTGACAACAGAATTTACATGTATATATATATATATATATATATATACATATATATATATATATATATATATATATATAGCGGTTTTTATTTCAATAAACGACACTTCAAAAGTAAAAATCACATATCAGATTTTAATAACAATCTTTCTTTACAGTAGGATACGATCATAATTTTTTTTTAAATATAAAATATTTTTAAAAGAAAGTACGTTACATTCGTTATCAATTAAAAATTAAGCCCATCGAGCTTCAACATAATACTTGATATTAATTAAACAACAGAAAAAAATCTGATGTTGACAACATATGACTTTCTTGTACGCCTATTAAACTACATTTATACATTTTTTTTAAATGAAAAGTACATCAAATTTTATTTCATTAAAAATTTCTGATACTTTTTAATTTTTTTTTTTTATTATTATTATTATTGAATTATTATTCATGGTAAAAATTATTTTACAGTGGGAGGTTAACAATTAATAAATCAATATATTCGAATTAAAAAATTAAAAAATAGGAGGCGAAGTCTGATTTGAACCGATTTGCTTTCTCCTTGTAAGATCCAAATATTTTATTAATTAAACTTTTATTTGGCTATAACTCTGAAAACAATGAAAATAAGTACCACATATGATATATGGTACTTAACTGGTACCATAAGCTCTCATTGAGAGCTTACCAACCAGTTAAGAAAAAGTCCAAAATCAAATTTGTTGGGATCTTGGGCTTTTTTGGACATTTTTGGTTCAATCGATTGCAATCAAAAGGGGAGGTGCACAGCTAGATATTGCAACAGTGCTAAATCCAAAATTTCAACATGCTTCTACTAATCGTTTTTTGCGAGATACGTACAGACGTCACTTTAAAACTAGTCAAAATGGATTCAGAGATGGTCAAATTGGATATTTCCATTGAAATCTGAAAATACAAAATTTTTCGCGATCACAATACTTCCTTTACTTCGTACAAGGAAATAAAAATGAAAAATGAATAAATATATTTTTAATGTTATTAATAAAAAAAGATTAAACATAAAAATTTATGTTTTTTGTCAGCTGAAAAACTCACAGAAGCCCCCTGGCTTTGACTTGATCACAATTGGCTTCCTACCAAAGCCAGTACATAACGCTTCTGTTTAATGGTATCTTGAAGACGGATATTTCCCTACCGAGTGGAAAGTTTCACAAATGGTTATGGTCGCAAAATCGGGTAAACCTGCACATGATGTATTATTGTTCAGGCCAATAAGCTTGTTGCCTAATTTTTCGAAGGTATTTGAGAGGCTATTTCTTCGGAGGTGTAGCTTATTCTGGAGCAGAATCACGTTATACCAGATCACCAGCTCAGTTTCCGTAGAAGGCATTCCACTATTCAGAAAATGCACAGACTTTTATCGTCATCAGCTGGAGCTTAGAGAAGAAGAGATACTGTTCAGCAGCCTTCTTAGATGTCCAGCAGGCCTTTGAAAAGATCTGGCTGCCTGGGCTTTTATACAAGTTAAAAAAGAACCTTCCTCAAATTTATTACCTTGGTAAAATATAATAAAGAATTATCTGCATTTTTCAATACTAATTCGGGAGTTTTGCAGGCTGAGTTTAAGGACCTGTCTTACACTGTACCTTCACTGCCGACATCCGGTTGAGAATGGAGTCATTGTCCCTTCATTTACCGATGACAACGACTATTATTTGACTGCTGATTAGCAACCCAAATTATGGTCTCAACTAATCTACAATATGAATTAAATTTAATCAGCTGGTGGCTGGGTACGTCGGTACGTGGCTGGGTACGTGGTTAGCTAAGTGAGCCATGCGGTATTCGCAATGAGGAGAGGAAACTGCTCACGTGTCCACCTTGATGGCATTTTAATCCCGCATACTGATTGTAAGGTACCTGGGTTTTCACCTGGATCGTCGTTTGACGTGGAAGATTCGTATGCGAGAGAAGAGGAAGCACCTAACATGAAGTTCAAGGAAATGTACTGATTGCTGGCAGAAGCTCTGAGTAATCTTTGTCTAATAAGCTAATTTTATACTCAGAAATTTTGAAACCAATATGGACGTATCACGCCCAACTGTGAAGCATGGCAAGCAAGCCAAATGTTGAAATCATACAGCAGTTTCAGAACGAACTAGTGAGATGTATAGCTGAGATGCCGTCATTTGCTAAAAGCAGTGAAAATCAGGAATATTTATTTGGGTCTACGGTATATCCAGGAAGAAATACAAAGTTCTAGTTTTAAATATGAACTTCGGCTAAATGACCACGTTAACTACTCGACCGTAAACCTTTACACAAGGGTAAAGATGTTACAAGAAAAAACGGCTACACATTCAGGACCTTAATAACACTTAGTGTAATTATACTCGCTGAATTTTTTGCAATATAATCAATCCTTCATTCCCTTCCTCCCTGTTTCTGTTTTCACCCTCATTTTTCACTCTCATTTTTATTTGTTCTCTTCTAAGTGATTCATTAATCTACTATTATGATTTTTGTTATTATTTTCTACAGATAGTACAGTTCTTCAAAACTACCTTGTGTACGTTCTACGTTTTACCCTAAGAAGGTCTACAGTGCTACTATGTAATTTATGAGGAATTTCACCGGGATCCCTTTTTAATTTGTTCCTACAAAATGTAACCAATTGTAAAAAAATGCATAAAAATCTAGCGCCTTCGAAACGAAGTTTATGCAACATCCGTTACAATATTTTTTCTCCAATACAAATAACGTTGCGCATCCTGCTAATAACTGATGAGTTCCATGCTTCAAGTTCACACCCGTAAAGATAAAAGTATAATTTTACAAAAAATTATTTTACTATTTAAGTAAATTTATATCTTTATATTAACACATGTTTTTTTTGTTGTTTTTTTTAAGATAGCCTATGAATTATTTCTTTTAAAAATATAAACTGTACGTAGGAGGATTTTATATATTGGTTTAATTTTCAAACGTCTATCTTTAATTTTAGACCGATTTAAAAATGTAGATAATAGAAAATTATGTGGTAGCTAATACAGAAAGAAATGAACATGAAATAATGAATCACCCAATAACTTAATTTATGAATAAAAAACTGAAAAAATAAATTGAAAGAAAATTTAAATGAGAATAAATTAATAATTAAGTAGGAAGCATAGATTTAAAAAAGTAAATTAAACTATTAAGATTCACTTATGATATCGTTCCTTTACGAAAACAAAATTTAGTTACCAGGAATGGTACGATCTTTTGCAAGAAATGTTAAATTTGCCGGTATGTATAATAAAATGTAACGGTAAAAGAAAGCAGCTTCATTTTATAGGTATCAGTAGATAGTTGAGTCCCTTGTTCATAAACTAAAGGTGTACTTGTAGCTGTGCTCAGCAAGCCAAGGCTAGTTAATTTTTTTTGTAGAATAAACAAAATTATGATTATTTCAATCAAGTTCATCACAAAAAATTACCAATAGTTATAATTAAAGAACAGATCTAAAATTATTTAATGAACTTCAATACCAATAATTATTATCACAATACGTAATCATAAATACTTAAATTCTAATTAAAAAATAAAAAACAATATAAAAAAGAACAATACAAAAAAAGGCTCAAAGATATAATATATTCATTGTCAAATTAGATGTACCATTTGTTTTTGGAATCGAGGCTCAAAATTTACATACTTTAGAACTTAAGATTAATAAAAAAAAATTCATTAGATGGTGCTTTTTTCGTTCAAAAGATCAGAAGTGATGGTTAAACTATCAACGAAACTAAGAAATGTTATATCAGTAACTTAAGCCAGCGTGTTCTCTAGTAAGACGATTCAGTTTATCTAACAATCTATTTATCAATCAATCAATATTAATTAATTTCCCACATAGTTATTAAAAAGTATTGTTTTTATGTGACATAAAACACTAAAATATAAAATACACAACCTGGGGAAATTATGATATAAATCCACAAATTTATTAATACAATTCTATTCAAATTTTCGTAATGAAGAATTCTCACAGACTTGCTCTGAGTTTTAAATATCTACACAGCCTGAGAAACGTGACCCGAATTATGAGTAGCATAGCAAAGCAAGTAAACTATTCTTAAAAACACTGTTTCTGTTATTGAGTAGAAAATAATAAAAGAATTGGAGGATGGGAGATACAATCAATAAATTTGTTTTCGCAAAATTGATTTGTTGATCTTTCAAACGTACAGGAGTATGTTTAAATAATCCCATATTTTCAATTGAAAAGAGTTGGAAATTAGGAAGTTAATAAAATTTGAAATAAAAAGGTAAAGAATGGTTTATAAGAGATCAGTATAAAATGAAAAACTAAGTTTTTTTTATCTCCAGGACCACCGTTAGGTATTGTAGCGTGTGAAAATGCCATACCTGACCGGGATTTAGGTATTTAGGATTTAGGTATTATACTAAAAGAAAATTTAAAGAGCAAAACTAGTGAACTAAGCTGAAGTTTCACTAGTTCACTGAACACGTTATGAATTGTTCATTTATAAAAAAATTACAAGCCTAACTAAAATTCAAAACCAGGACCATCCGGATGAAAACGAAGAAGCTACCACTCAGTTATTTCCTAAAATTATAAATGTAGTGAAAGTTACCGGCAAACATAACCATTTCCCTCATTTTAATATATAGAATTACATTTTTTTAAATTAATACACAAACGTATTATTTGGATAATTAATACTAATTTGTTCCAAACTTTCATTTTTTTTAAATAAAGATATATTATTTTTATCAAGTACGTGCATTAAACAATAAGTACTATTAATATTCTGTGCATAAAACAGATTATTAATCTTAATTAAGTAATTTACATGAAAATATAAATGTTCAATTTAATGAAAGAAAAACTGCAGTTCAGACAGACAGAACGAAAAGATTAAACGTTGTTATTTTTAATTAAGAGGAAATGATATGTATTATAAATCCATCTTAGAGTGCAACTGAAACTTGTAGGACGTAAAAAAATAAATATTATAAAGCTGCCAAGAAGCCAAAGTGGGAAGCGAAAGCAACAAGAATATAAAGTGAAGTTGAAGAACTCTTGTCCAATCTACAAAACAGAAAACTCTTGTAGATATCAATCTTTTTTGATGACATACACTTGAATATGTGCTTACAATACCAACACAGCATACTGCAGGGTTAACCGCGTGGCTTCCACTAGTCGTATGCATTTATTAACATTCATTTCACTTACTACCTTAATTGTGGCTTAATATTTTTATAATTTTTATTTTGTCTTAAATTCGTTTCGACAAAAAATTACAGTTAATCTTTTCTGACGTAATTTTTATTTGTATTTATTTATAATTTCTACAATTAAATTTTTTGAGTTACATAATTAAATACTTTTTGTAAATAGTTACATAATTTTTTATTACTATTTCTTTCTTTCATGACTAATTCTTCGAATTAATTTTTCCATAAGAAAATAATTTATTTAATTACCACGTATAAGTAAGACTAAAATTCGTAGTAAATTATTTAAGAAAGTATCAGTCAGCATTAAGTGATATCGTCCGCATTGTAAATCTTATAACTCAGATGGCAACAGGATTATGACGACATATATTTTGCACTTTCACAAAAGCAATTCAAAATGCTCTTAATTGAGGTGGTAAACTCAAAAAATGGTAAACTCAACACTGATAGAAATGACTTAGTGAGTGGCTAGAAGTGAAGATACGCCTTGAACCAGAAAATAAAAATGAGTATACGGCATAAGAGACGTATCTAGGTAACCTTTTATTTTTGTTATTCGACAACTTCTAAGTAACTTACTCAAAAATTTACGCTAAAAATTTTTAAACTTGAAATAGTTTCTTCCCGAAACTAAGAAAAAAACACAAACATAGAAACATCAGAAAAAAACACAAATGAATTTTTTATCTAATTTATCAATTTCCACAATTTTTGTTCGAAGACGTTTTGTTTGATGTCTATCACGTAGAAGTTAAACTGCTATTTATACATAAAAAACAGATTAGGGCGTTATTATAAGTAAATTTATTTAGAAATATCTTAATAAATAATAATTAAGTTATTACTACATGATATCACTTTATTTTTAAGGACAAGTTTAAGCTTAAAAAACTAAAAACATTTACATATAAAACACTCTTAATTTGAGCTACAAGTCAATAGTGAATTTAATTCATACTGACTGTTTGTTCTAGAATAAACATCGGATTTCTTAGATATATCTTAAGCTTATTGCAAGATATAAGGTAAGAGATTATTGTAAAAAAAATAGAGCGTTGCTAACAAATAAATATTATTTTGTACTAAAGTTTTATTTGGAAGATCGATGCTTTTAAATTAGCTTTTGGGTACAGTCTTTTTTACGCTAAGGAGGTGTCTTAGGGTCATTATAAGCCTTGAGAGCATACTTGTAAATTTAGATAGATAGGTAGTCTTGACAAGCAAATCTGCAATACTAGATTTATCTATAAACTGGTTGACTAGGAACTCTCAAGTGTCTGAATTCGAGTCATTTCTGAAATCATGTCTCAATATATGGGTTTAAAATTATGGATTATGTGTAGTAATAATAAAATTCTTGTATATTTTGAAAAGAATACCGGGAGGCAATTCTAAGGATATAGTTTATTAAAAATCAATTTAAATATTGGTTAAGATTTAACAACCACCCGAATCATTTATAGCAAAATTTTTAAAAAAGTAATGGCGACTTATTTACGAGGCTGAACATTTTCAATTCAGTCAATCCCACTCTGAAGTTTTTAAAAAATTCAGCCGTTAAGTTTCTAAATTTGAATATTTCATTTCATTACAGGTCGGTTGATAGTAATGTTTATTAGATGATTTAACTCATTGTGGAATCCTGAAGTTTTATAAACGGGGATATGTTATAGAAGCGTTTATTTGATTTTTTGTATAAATTAAAATTTACAATAGGATGTCCGGGCCAAAGATTACCAAAAGTGATGGTTTATATTTATAAAGCCAGTTATCACAGTCTCAACGTAGGCTCAATCGACAGGAAATACCTCCAAGATTGTTCTGTACACTCTCAAGGTTTGTGAAATACAAATGCGCAGGCAAGCCGAATCACAATGCATTTGTAGTTAATAGTAATTAGTCAAGATGTGAACCCCAGAACAGAAGCTTTAGTATGTGCTTTGGTAAGTGAAGTTTCAATCGGTTACGAATGCTCAACCGCGTGTACGAACTGAATGGAATATCGATCCTCCTACAACAAGTCTGTTCATCGTTGGGATACGAGTATAAGAGAGACTGAAAGCTTGATTCCAGAAACTGGAAATCATCCAAAAAATCAATTAGTGAGGAGATGGTTGATCGTCTACGCGATGCATTCACAGCAGTCCTGGAAAATCGATTAGGCGAGATAGTTATAAAGTAACTACAAATTCCTCTTTCCACTGTTCACGACATTGTTCATAAGCGGCTCCATTTGCGAACGTATAAGTTACAACATCTTCATCATATTAAATCAAACGATAGCCCCCAACGATATTAATTTGCTACAAAGTTAATACAGCGTATTTAAAACAATCCGAACTGTCTTCATGTGTTGTTATTTAGTGATGAGGCAACGTTTCATACGTGCGGGAAAGTAAACAGAAACAATTGTCGAATTTGGGGCACTGAAGACACCTGCATAGTAATCGAAATAAAAGAGACTGCAACTGCATTATCAGACAGCTTGCCTGCGCATGCGTATACCTCTGAGCTTGATAGTATACAGAATAAATCTTGAAGATATTTCCTGTCGAACCAACCTATATTTAAGAGATTACGATGATTGGTTTTCTAAATATAGGCCATTTATGTTCAATATGGGCCATAGGGTTTTGGATACCTTTAGCCCGAACACGCTTATTTATTATAATAATAATAATACTTTACTACCAAATAAATACATCTGATTTATTTATTTTAATCGATATATACATATTATGGTATATATTTATACAAATTATTAATAAAACTCATAAAACTTTAAGAAAAAGAAACTTAAAATTTTATGATGCAATAATAAATTAATGATACATATTTAATATAATATAATTAAAATTTGTAATATATTTTGTCATTAATGTAAGTATCTCTTATACATTATGTTATGAGAAATCATAACAACTATTTAAATGTTAATAAATAAAAGCGTATTCAATTCTAAGAGTAGAGGTTATTCGTCCTTGCTTTCACCGTTGTACTTGATCCTCCTCTTTTTATTCACCCATCATACAAATCAACCATACCAAGAAAAAAAAATTAAAACCATAAAGAGAAGTATTCATACATAATATAGAAAAACAGTAAATGAAATATTTACAAGTTATTAAGTAGTTCATTCAAATCAGGCAACATATGGGAATTCAGAATAATGTAATACAACTGCAAAGGTATTACTCCAATCTTCAGTTACAATTTTAATTGATGTGATCAGTTATTTTAAAATTAATTACTGTAAGAAACTTTTTAAGTAATTTAATTAATAAATAGGTGATACAACGACGAAAGTTATAAAGGAACGACATTGCGTATATTATTTCATATGTATTTTGTTTAATATAATAATAATAAATTAATATAGAATTTGCAAAATTGAATGTAAATTATACATATAGAATACATGGGTACGTATTTATGTACGTTTTCAAGTACGTAAACACTTAAATATAACATAAATAAATATGTGTACGTAATAAATGCATAACATTACAGTTTTGTGTATTTGTAATTATTGTTATTGTGTGCTGTTTACAAATTAATTAAAGTTATTCGAAAAAATGCGCAATTACTAATTTTGGTAGGTATATAGAAAATCAGACATAGAGGGAGGGAGAAAATTTATTTAAATAAACTTGAAAGAATAAAAACTCATAGCCTCCTCTTATTAAAGCAAACACTATGAAAAAAAAAATGTAATTGTTATAAAAGTACAAAGTACGAATACATTGAAATAAAATGCAATAAATATAAATTATAACAATAATAAATGAGATAAAACAATATATTTAAAATTACTTAATAATAAAAATAAAATTTAAAAAAGTAATGGAACATAACAAAAACGTAGAGAAGAAATATACTCTAATATTCAAGTAGACTCCATAATAGAATATCATTTAAAATTAAATTTAAGATATCTTTATTTTACTATTCTATGTTATAAATTGCCACTAAATTTTCTTTATCTCCTCTGAATTTTAACAATTTTTAACATCTTTTATGAGTATAAGTATAACGTAAATAAAATTAAAATAAATAAAAAAGGGAGTTCGACAAAGCTGTTCCTTATCCCCGTTACTTTTTAATCTTTACATAGAACTAGCAGTTAAAGAGCAATTTACATCCAGAGTAACGATTCAAGGTGAAAAGATAAAGATGATACGATTTGCTGATGATATAGTAATCCTAAATAAGAGTAAAAAACATTTAGAAGAAACAATGGCACGAATGAAGTTCTACGCAAGAACTACCGCATGAAAATAAACAAGAACAAAACAAAAGTAATGAAATTTAGTAGAAATTATGTAGATGGACCATTGAATATAAAAATTGGAAGAGAAAGATTACGGAGGTAGAAGAATTTTGTTATTTGGGAAGTAGAATTTTCTAAAGATGGACGAAGCAGGAGCGATATAAAATGCCGAATAGTACAGGCAAAATGAGCTTTCAGTCAGAAATATAATTTTCTTACATCAAAAATTAATTTAAACATCAGGAAACCATTTTGAAAGTATATGTTTGGAATGTAGCTTTTTATGGAAGTGAAACTTGAACGATCGGAGTACCTGAAAAGAAAAGATTAGAAGCTTTTGTAATGTGGTGCTAGAGGAGAATGTTAAAAATCAGATTGGTGGATAAAGTGACAAATAAAGAGTTATTGCGGCAAATTGACGAAGAAACATTTGGAAAAATATAGACAAAAGAAGAAATAGGCCGCATATTAAGGCTTCCTGGAATAATTGCTTTAATATTGGAAAGACATGTAGATGGGGAAAGTTGTGCAGGCAGGCAACGTTTGGAATATGTAAAACAAATTTTTAGGGATACAGGATGGATGTAGGAGGTATACCAAAATGAAACGACTGGCACTAGATAGGGAATCTTGAAGAGCTGCATCAAATCAGTCAAATGACTGAAGACAAACAAAATAATGAGATTTTTTAAAATAGTTAAAAGGTGATAATTTTTAGCGTAAATAACGAATATTAGAGTCTAAACTTTTTATCATCATTTGAAACTATATTGAAATATATCCTAAATTATATTGAAAATTAATTATGACACGTAATAGTCTATTTTATCAATTACAAACAACACAAAATATAGCTGTTAAGAAAAAATAGGATAATAAAAAAGCATCTAACCTTTAACATAAAGAAGTATTAATTCAACTTAATGAAGAAGTCGACTGGAAGGAATTAGAAGTAGAAGTTTTGTTACGCTTCTATACCTTTTATGCATACCTTTTCTGTTGTGCCTCATGTAGAGCACAACAATCATCCATTGAAGGAAAAAATAGAATCAAAGAGAAATAGAAATTTGAATTTAAGGAAAAAATGAATGAGGTATAAACTCGGAAGGAATATAGAAAATAGATGGTTATAGAATTAAAAACTTGTCACAAAAAAAAATTTTAACAATTAATTATCATTAGAATAAGTAATTAAGCATATGTATACAAGTCACAGATGCTAATTGTATGAATTCGACCACGCAGAATGTTATCACTATTTACATTAAATATTATCTCATTTCACGTTAATATAGTTCATTTCTTGAGATCTGAAAGTAATTTTAAACGCATGTAAAAGGAATAAGAAGGATTCTTAATCGAGAAATTCTTTAATCATTATTTCCCTTTTAATTCATTTATTATTAAATATTTCATTAAATGCAACGTCTTAAATAATTTTCTTTATGGATATCATTAAACATATTACGTATGTTGGTAAACATAACTCACATTCATGATGAAAGTAATAACTAATACACAACCTATACAAAGATCAACATAAAATCCTTATAACAGAAATATTGGTTTAAAGTAAAAGATTTTTCAATAAAATATTTTTACATTTATATTAAAACTAAAAGTTCAATTATTATTCTTTTTAAATGGATGAAGAAATTTAATTTTTATTAAGTAATTTTTATATAAGTAAATAAAATAATCCACATAAATCATTCTTTCGAGTGGACAATCAAATATCCAAAACTGTTAATACAAGATGAATTTTATATGATTTTATTTTCAATTAAAAAATAATAATAAATAAATAACTTAAAAGCTACATCAATAAAATAATTTTTATAGAAAATTGACAATAATGTGGTTCTGTATAATAATATACAGTAAAGTCATCATGCCAAATAAGTAGTATTATAAAATCTCGCACCGATGTAACGTTTACATAATAATAATTACGAATAGTAGGGAAATTGGCGAACAAATATTAGTAGTGGTTGAGGTAATCACCAGACACCAAAAAAGGATATAAAAATATTATTACGAGGTATACATAATGTAGTTCATTGTTTAAATTCACAACTATAAATATCAAGGTCTTTCAGTAAAGAAGCAAATAAATAAATAATACATTTTTTTTTTTTTAAATAAATGCTAAAAATTATAAAATAAATAAATTCCCGCCTAATTTACGAAATCTAGAAGATCGATTAAAAACCTTATTAAAAAAAAAGTAATAATGAATTAATGAAAACAAAAATATTTTTTGGCCAGCAACATTAATCAGTTTGCAATCTGGCCATCCAACAAAGCAACTGGAAAATTCGTTTATTCCTTGTGGTATATTAATTGGATATTACATATAAAACAGAATAAAAAATTCGGCAAGGGTAGTAGGGTTGCTTTATAGGGAAATATGAACTAATAGAAAAAATAAGTTTTCCGAGTATATATCCGATTATTTTGTTTTCGATACATACCATAAAGAAATAAAACAGATAAGAAACAGGAAAAGAAACTTAATTCGTTAATGTGATCAAACTAGAGATATACTCGTACATTATTCTGTAAGCCGATCGAGATGTAACATAACAGATTTTAGATGCAGGAAAGTGTTCTATTTTCACCACTTCTGGGCAGAGGGAGCAGTAAATGGAAAAAACCTGTCCGACAATAGGGCAATTATTAATTGGTAATAAGTACAGTTGTTAAACCATCATCAGTAATGCAGATATTAATAATTACGAAAGAATTACACTAGTCAACGTGATTTTTGTCTTACGAGTACCAATAAGTGTACTTAATGCAGTTTTTTATCTTGTTTTCAAATATGTATTCGTAATTTCTCCATCACTACATTGTTTTTGTTATTTCAATGTTTTTAAGTATTTTAAACATTTTTTCGTCCATTTGTCCATTGTCAAGTAAAAGGTCCTAAAGCACTGTAAATATGATGGAACCAAATGAGCTAACTCAAAGGGTAGCGTTGCTACTGTTGTGCAGGTTCAGACTTGTACAGACATGTACAAATGTGATCTAGTGTAGCACACATTCATCAGAACAATGCCAGTTCTGAGATAGTAATGAACCAGTAGACACGTCATAGTGAGTGCTTTGTGTGTCTGAATTATTGTGTATTACATATTTACAACTTTATTTCTTTTGATTAGTCGTTAGTTGCAAAATGCTTAGAGTTTGTTTAAATCATCCTAATAATTTTTTTATATATGTGGTGAAGTGACGCTCAAGTCCCAAAGGCGAAACCTAACTCCATTAGTAAAAAAGTGTTATGAACTTTATTTTGGGTGTAAAGTCGGGGACCAAACAAGGGCCTGGTCCCCACATATCTGTTGTTTATCGTGTTCTTGGCTTCTCACTGTGTAAAAAAATTGCACATGCCACCATTTGCTATCTTTATGATCTGAAGGGTACTCAAAGATCACTCTTCTGACTGTTATTTCTGCTTAACATTAAAGGGATTAAGTCAAAATCAAAACACACAGAGTGTATCCTAACTTGCAATCTGCAATGAGACCAGTTCCACACTGCGAAGAATTGCTCATACCAAAGCCGCCAGAACATGTGACATTAAATGAAGAGAGCTCAGAGTCTGATGAAAATAAAGAAGATAAAGAAACAGATTCTGGTGATACAACTTTTGAACAAAGCAGTTAATCTGAGCCTCATTTATTGACTCAAGAAAATCTTAACGATCTCATACGAGATTTAAAGTTACCCAAAAAACAGTTTCAAATACTTACTTCCCGCCTAAAAGGATGGATTCTTCTTCAAAAGAATACAAAGATATTTACTTATTGTAATCGTCATTCTGAATTTAAAGACTATGTTTCTGAAGAAAATGGCTTAATGTTTTGTAATGATATTTCTTTTCTTATGGAGATACTTTGTAATGAACATAGCCCAACAGAATGTCGCTTATTCAGTGACTCCTCTAAAGTTAGAGGAAAACGCGAATCACTCATTCCTAAACAGAAAAATGTAAAACGTGACCCATTGTATAATCCTAAAAATGTGTATCTACCTCCGTTACATATCAAACTAGGATTAATGAAAAATTTCGTCAAGGCCATGGACAATACTCCTGTTTCATGTACTTAAAACAGACGTTTCCTAAAATTAGTGATAAAAAAATAAAATAAGGAATATTTGTGGGTTCACAAATACGATCACTAATGCATGATGAAAAGTTGAGGAACTATTGAATTCACTGGTGAAGGCAGCTTGGCAAGCATTCAAAAATGTTACTCAGAGTTTTTTGGGCAATCGAAAGGCGGAAAATTACCGTGATATTGTCAACGATCTTATAAAAAATTGGGTTGTTATATGTCCTTAAAAGTACACTTCCTGCACTCGCACCTAGATTTCTTCCCAGAAAATCCTGACGCAGTGAGCGAGAGAAAGAGAACGTTTTCATCAGAAGATTTCAGCTATGGAAAAGAGATATCAAGGCAAATGGAATCCTATTATGCTGGCCGATTATTATTGGACCATTAAGAGGGAGCTCCACAGCCGAAATATAGCAGAAAATCATCATTTCTTACTTTCTAGGTGAGTCAACTGTTTTAATATTGTGAAGTTAAGAATGCAGAAAGGATTAAAATGGCTGAAATTATAAATGCTTGTCTCTTGGAAATCTTGCGTGATGGGGAAAAACCGATATCAAATTTGAATTCAAGAGAAAAAAAATACTATCGGAATTACATATTTTTCTTCCTGAGACAAGGAAAAAATTATTTTTTGCTCCCCAGCGTTATTAAGGTTTCAGAAAAATTGCAGACAGAATGTTTGATATATTCCAAGTGTAGAATAAGAAGGAAAATAGCGTCTGAAAATATCACCATGGAAAGGGAAGAGTCTAAGATAGAAATTTACAGGATACGAGAAAATAAGGACCATTGTTGGTTAATCGACTATTTAAAGGCAGGCATGAGATGGAAGAAAGGTATCCAGAGTTCTTAAATTGTAGAAAGAAATTTTAGAAGAGGGAGTTTGACAAAAAAATGTTACCGTTAAAAAATGTAAATATCAAAGAAGTGATGAAAGAAGATTAGCAATAATATAAAATTTTAACAGAATTAGGGACTACAGGTTTTAAACACTGTTCAATTTTTGTGTCAAAAACTTGCATTATTTTCTTTTTCTTATTTTACTTGTTAATATTTTTCGGATCTATCCGTTGTCTGTCTATCACTAAAAAATTATAATCATTTAATATTTTACTGAATTCATTGGACTATAATTATTTATTAAATTTAACAGATAGTATCATTTTTGCAGTTATTACAGTATCTTTCTAGGTGTAACAATTATATTACATGAGTGATGTTCTGTAATGCATTTCAGTATCTGTTGCAAAACTATAACCATTTTACGTTGAATCATTCCTATAATTTTTTTAAATCTACACACTGAGACTCATTCATCAGTTGTTGAAAGTACCTGAAGTTAAGAAAAAAATCTAACAAGAAAAAAAGCAATATAAACAAGAGGACTGTTTGATTAATACTTCATAGGATGTCAGTATTACAATAGCTTGGATGTTCATGTATAGATACTCAATAATACCAGCGTTCTGCCCTCTGGCTATGTAAATTACTATTTATAAAATGTCATAATAATTATCTACTTAGTTATTTAGTTGATAAATAAATAAGATAGTTCAAGGTTTTGAAGAATGAAACCTTTTCTTTCTCACTTATTTGTGTTTAAATAACTAGATTGTGTTGATTAGGTAACACCAGTTTTTTTAAAATTATTCCCTTATATAAAGATTAACTTAATTCAATGTTAATATTTTTAATAGAGTATTCTGTATAATATATATATATATATATATATACAAATAGTCTCTTAATCTCTAAAAAAAAGCGGGTAATATATTATTACCCGCTTTTTTAAGTTATACATTTTCTAAATAAATTTTATTTAACAAACTGTATAAATGTAGATTATTCAAAATGTGAAATTAAAAATGAAAAAACATGAACAACATCAATGACGGCATGTTTTTTTTTTTTTTATCTAAGTTATTTATTTTGTAGACACTTGAAATAGCATAATTTTTTTTCTTGGCCGATTAACTGTTAAAAAATAATTAATTAAGTGGAAAATTATATATAATTTGTATCAGTCACGTTGGCCAAAAAAGGTCATATCATTTTACTAAATGCAGCCTATTTCAAATACGTCTATCTCTTTAAAATATAATTATAGGGTCATGTAAAGTAGATTCACCAATGAAATGCAGATTTTTTTTTTATTACCTCTGAAACATTTATTCCTACAAACAAATTAAAAAATAGTTTACGTCATACATGAGATTCTATTTCGTAATATAGTATTTACACATAAGTATAACATAAACCAGATCTATAAATTGTAAATGAAATGCATCAGTTCGTGTGGATGACATCATCAAAAGATGATCTGAATGAGAATTTTTTTTTTGCCAAAAGCAAAATACTCTTCGGCTATTTAAAAGTAAGGCTATGTAGTAAAGATTAATGTGTTATAAACCACTTATATGTTTGACCTCTAACGAGTAAAAATCTGCTACTGAAAAAAATGACATCCTTGAACCATATTTTTTACTTGTATGTATTATTAATATGTTTATAGAATCTTTAATGACCAGTGTAATTAAAAGAAGAACTTCAACATCATGTTCTGTTTAGAGAATTTATAGTTATAACGAAAACCTTCCTTTAAATAATTAATCTGACCACATTTAATAGATATCGATATAAAAAATTACAATTTAATGGTAAGTAATATAAATGATTTAATTTTAGGCAGTGATTATGGTTTTAAAAAATTGTCTTAGTCAAAAATTAAAAAAAAAAACACGTTTTTTATTGTTAGTATTGTTTGTTTGTTAGTATTGTCAGTTGTTTTTATTGTTTTTTATTTGTTAGTTTTAAAAACTATTAACATACCGTGTTCTATGCAAAAAAAAATCAGAAAACAAAAAAAACTCAAAACATATATATAAAAATATTTCATACGATCCCGGAATGTTTAATGAATCTTCTATTAAGAATCTGGATTATATTTAGAGTGAAGGAATTACTTCTGAATAGACTGATTTTTATAATTTATTTTGAATGAATCGTTTTTGTAATAACTCAAAATTTTACTAATATGACTTTCCTTCATACAATATTTTTAAAATAATAATTGAAAATTAATATTCGGAAACATTTTCAGTGTTTTTAACTGTAAAGAAATGTTTAATAATTCAGTGTACTTTTCCTGAAAAGTATACGAGTAATTAAACTATTTTTCCATGTAAAAGAAAGTTTATTTAAATTTTATGCAAGCGGTTTGTGAAAAATTCTGTTTTGGAATTTCTTTTAAAATGTTAGTCACACATATTGCGCAGAGGTGTATTTGGGGCTTGGGCCAGTTGATAAGATTTACATGTACAACTTTATAAAATCAAATAATTAACGATGTAACCACCACAGGAAATACCTGAGCAAAGTAAAAAGGATCGTGGAAATCAAAGCATTTGGTAAAAACTGGGCTTTGAATATACATTAAAAAAAAAAATTGACAACAGATTGTTATACTTTCCTGATACTGGTTATTTATTCTAATATAGTGGAAAAATAATGATACATGAAAAAAGTTAAAAAATTTACAAAAAAAATCGATATTTTATTACTTTTTTCTGGTCCCCCATCCCCAAAATCACCTCCCAAGAAAACCTTTTGATTTGTCTACGTTATTATGTTAAATGAAAGAAACTAAAAAAAATCCACTAAAGAATCTACAACCAATAAAAAGTTACCTAATATTTCTTTTTTGGGGTTGGGGATGAATTATGATAATATTTTATTGTAATATTTTTTTCCTGTTTAGGAATCACTGTCAGGTATTATTTCAGAGGATGATATGCATGAGTGTAAGTGAAGTGTAGTCTTGTGTACAGTCTCAGGCGACCATTTCTGAGATGTGTGGTTAATTGAAACCCAACCACCAAACAACACTGGTATCCACGATCTAGTATTCAAATCCGTATAAGAGTTAACTGCCTTTACCCGGATTTGAACGTTGGAACTCTTGACTTCGAAATCAGCTGATTTGCGAGGACGCGTTCACCACTAGACCAACCCGGTGGGTTGTAATATAATTATTAAAAGTCAACCCAACTATAGCATTGAATAGCCTACAATTTGAGTTGGATTTAATCAACAGGTGGTTGATTACATGTAGAAAACGCGTTAACCCAGCAAAATCGAGCCACGTGACATTTACGATAAGGAAATGTGATGGTCCACGGATCCATCTTGATGGCTTTGTAATTCCGCAGTCTGAGAGTGTGCGGTACCTAGGTTTACAACTCGACCGTCGACTAACGTGGAAAGTTCATATAAGAGAGAAGAGAAGGTAATTTGAGATAAAGTTCAAGGAAATATTCTATTTGTCGGGCAGAGGTTTTTAGTTATCTTTATCTAATAAGCTGCTGGTATACTCAACAATTCTAAAATCGATCTGGTATGGGATTGAACATCGGGGTACTGTGAGCAAGTCCAGTGTCGAAATCTTACTGCAGTTCTACATAAACTAGCGTGATGTATAACAGAGGCACCTTAGTTTACAAAAAAAAAAAAAACAGTGGAGTACAGGTATCGTAAACCTAAATATTTAGGTTTACGATACGTCCGGGAGGAAACGTTTCAGTTCAAAGTATGAACTGCGAGTTAACACCACATGAATCCCCCAGCCGTTAATCTCCTAGATGACGTTAGAAAATTAAAACGGCTACAGTTTTGGACCTTAGCGACTACAGAATCGCTAAGAGATACTTAGGGTACTATAGAGTGCCCTAAGTGTAACTTCAGTTGTGAATGCTGAGCATTATCTCTTCGATTTTTGTTTTCAAAACTATAGTATATTCTTTTCATTATTTCATCGTTTTTCTTGCTAGTTATGACTTTTTTTATTTTACTCTCTTGTTTTACTGTTAGATGTAAAATGTTTTTCATAATTACTTAGTGTATATGCTACTTGCCACAGATCTTACTAGTGTGTAAATTTGGTGTACTAGTAAAAATACTAGTGTGTAAGTTTTGAGGAGTTTCGCTGGGAAATCCTCGTCATGTGATTGCGAGTGTGATCCAGTTTACTCAAGGTCTATATAAATTAACCAATTGTAAAAAAAAATTATTATTAAAAGTTCAAATAAACCAAATAAAGTTTTAAAAAATTTCATGTTCATATTTTTAAACTTTGATTGGCTCCTGAACCCCACAATATTGCCACCAAAGTATGGTTTTTGGTCATTTGCACTTCTACTATACCTAAGAAGACATAAAAAAAGAGTTGGTTAAAAAACATGCAATAAATAAAAACATAGCTTTAATTCGATTTTGGGGAAGTGAGACATTTTGTTGATCAATTTTTTTTTTAAAGGTAAGATAGGCATATGTACATATGTACTGAGCTTAATATACAGTAGGGTTATATTAGCAAAATTTTGAGAAAATTAACCCTAAATAAACTATCTACCCCACCCCCTGGAGATATTGACCCCAAACGTTTACTAAAAAATTGCGCCATATACAAAAGCCTCTGTGCCAAATTTCATCAAAATCGGTTTATCCAGTCAAAAGTTATTTGAAGCTTAATACAAAAGCATAAAGTTATTAAACTTCAAACAAGCCAGCACACGTACATCTGTGTAAGTACATACGTGTCTACAAACTAAAATTACCCCCAATTTTTTTTTAGGATCACTGGGTGATGAAACGTTGAGAAATATAAAAAACCGAATACCCATTTTTTGACTGATTACCATACTACCTTTTGCAGCATAGCTCTGGAGCTATGATGCCAAGAAAGTAAAAATACAAACGGATTGAGTTAAGAGCCTCCTTTCAATTAAATTAGTTAAAAAGTTAAAAATGAATTTTAGGTTACAATAAAGTTACACAGATCATAATATTTTTCGATTAATAAACTTTCATTTATTTGATTATTTATAATTAATACATTAATAAAAATCAAATGCATTATAAGCATAACTAACTTATACTCGTATATAATTTTAAAAAGGAATTTTCTTCGCTTCGCTCGGATAATTACAGCCACCACACACTCATTAAAACTTCCTTATATTTGGTTTTATGAAAATATTGATTTTTTTAGTGATGTGATTTACTTAAAATCAATAAGCGTATCCAGTTATATCGTCTGATGATTTCAGAGATTTGTACGTTATTTTTGGTTTAAAACCGGAATCATCCGCCCAGTATTCAACTGTTAATAAACGACCATCAGGAAGCAAATTATGATAAACGCCCTCAGCAGAAGAGCCATCGTGTTTTTCATGATGTCCTAAAACCACACCCGATTCAGGAGATGATATGTCATATGAGAAATCATAACTGGAAATATCCTGAAACAAATAGAAAAGAAATATTCAGGGCAACTTACTTATAATAACATTACAATCACACAGTCACTGTATTTACGTACATCGTAAGTAACGATAAGCTGACCTATATTCCACGGCCAGTTGTTATCTAGGGATTTTGGTAAAAGAAAAAATTATAAAAATTAATATATATATATATATATATATATATATATATATATATATATAAATTAATATATATATATATATATATATATATATATATGCAAAATTTTAAAAAAATTGACAAAAATAGTTACCTTTAAATTATGAAAAAAGAGAAGCTATTCCTGGTATTAATAGTTGAATATAAATAGTTTACTCATCATTTTGTATTTTTCTTTGTTCCTTTAAATTACCTGTATAGTTGAGTTTTCAGCATAGTAGATGAGAATGGAATGCAATAAATACGTAGCCAGGACCTTCATTTCTTGTTTTTTTGTACTGGATGTGGGTAATTCTTGTTGCAATGTTCTATAATAATATGTGTTGTCTAAAATTTTTACGTAATTTTCGTGAAGATTTTTCATTAATTTTTCTTCAGCCCATTTTAAGTAATTATTTGCATTCATAGAATCGTGGTAGACGCCAGTTGTTGCACTTGCTTTTCAGGTTAATAATGTGTCCAGAATAAATCCCATTTCACCCACCAACACGTATAAATAATCAATCTACCGCCTTTAGAAATTGGAGTTAGAAGACCTCCCCCTGAAGCATTCCTCTATGATTTCGTTAAGATATGACTTGACAAAATATACGTTTCATCAATTTTTTTTTGATCTCGTTTACGTACTGTATTCGTTTAATCCGAATGTCATGATGCTCAATAACAAGTTTCCTGTTGTTTTCAAAAAATAAAAACAAAACGCGACCCTGGCGAAACGTACTCAACAGATAAACAAAAATGACTGAACATTATTGTTACACAAAGCATTCAACTCTGATTTATTCTATAAATAGAATAAATGTAATACTTGTTTTTATTTTGTATATGATGCTTGCTACCGATGTAGTCTTAATTGTTAGCTAATTAGAATGATTCATTTATTACAGTAACTCATACTTAAAAATTGTTTCATTTAAAAGGAAGTGTTGACTTTACATGTATCAGTTTTGTCAACATATGCATCATTTGTCACAAGCTATAAATTATCATAATTTAGATTTAGAAATACCTATAACATTTTCAAACAATTATTATAAGTGAAATAATACAGGGTAATTTTATTTTAATTTGTTTAATTATAAAATAAATTATTAAATTATACTTTTTAACATCGATTTGGGGTAGCAATTTCTTTGTTAAATAAAATTTACTTTTAACGTAAATTGTAAAATGACTGAGATTGAGATTGAATAAAGAACAGATTTAGTTTTTAGTTTTGTAAACACCGATACCAGAAATTTTTGTAGAATCGTTGATATTCAGTACATAATCTGCTTGACTGCAAGCTTCAGATTTCATGCTCCCTATTACACTTGCTAAACTAAATAAAAGATGATATTTTTTAGTTGTTTTCTAATAAACTATTGACCTAAACACCAAATATAACTTTCATTGTCAAGTAATAAATAGCTCTTCCGTGAAAAAAAATTACGTTTATAGATTTAATTGATGAATAAATTAATGTAATAAATAGAAAAAACTTACTTTTTAAATAGCGTCATTTATTTAAGTCATTTACATTTTTTTATGTTAAAAAATGATCTAATTCAAGTAGAATCTGATGATGTGTAAATTAATGGAAAGTATAATAATTATGAAACATTAAATTTAAGGCGGGATTTACATTTATTTTCAATTAAGAAGCATCACTAACTTTAAATAACTGAATCACTAAAAGGATTAACAGAGGTTGTATATAGATTTGGAATTGTACCGATAATTGTGTGTATGCTTTTAGTTCTCATCACTTGTTTGTAATTAATTTTCAAATTAAAAAACCGAAAGTGGTTTCAACACAATTTGACATTATGTTGATTAATCAGGTCCGTATCATTATTATTTGCTAAAAATTAAGAATTAACTAAAACGTATATAAAAGAACCTTAATATTGCTATTTTTAGGTATTTCAGAAATTTTAATTTAACTTAACCTACAATTTAAAAAAAAAAAACATTTTCCACGATGAAATACATGTGTACCTTTTAAAAAAAATTAAAGCGATTCAATAATACGAAAAATTAACTTGAAATTGTTTTTTCAATTAACAGAAAAATGTTACTTTTAAAAAATAAGAAGTACAAAAAAATTATTTAACTTTTTACACATCCTATAAAGAAAGTAGTCTAGTCAAGTCTCAAGTCTACTTAACTAGTAGAGTGTAGTACTACATTACTCAACAGTTACAAAAATTTATTTAAACTGGGAATACATGCACTGAATGAATTATTTTAACCGCTCTTGAGGACCATGAACATCCTAAAATTAAATTTATTTTAAAATTTTCTAATATGTTAAAATCTAAAAATGGTTCAAAAATTCAACAATAACCTCATTACCTTTTTACATTACATAAGAAAGAATTTTATATTTCTTCAAACTTTTCTTAATATATATATATATATATATATATATATATATATAAACAATCATATTTTATTCGGGGAATTCGGGACTCGGTAATTCTTATAAACACACCGTTTAAAAGGACTGGACACAAGAAATAAAAAGACAAGTTAAAACTGCGTAAAATTTCCTAAATCCTAAACAAAAAAAAGGCTATATAAAAAAGAATTGTAGACACACGATTTTTAAATAAATCTTACTTTAAATCATCCGGTATCAATCTTAAATTATTACAATTTTAAAATTGAAAAACTTTATATTTTATTATCGTTCTTTATAAAATATTAATAATAAATTGTAAACCAAACGATCGATTAAAGCCTATATAACACCAAACGGAATGTTTTATAGTAATCGTAATATACCATGGGTTGTCAATACAACATTCAAATAATATTATTATCTACATAATAGTGAAAATAATTCTTTAATATTTCACATTAAATTTAAGGATTATTAATTCATTAATTAAATTGCAGTAAAGATTAACACCTACGTAGACTAACAAATAACACAATCACAATTTTCTAAGCAATAATTTAATCGTGAATGCCTGAAGATTTATATATTTGAAATTAAATTTGTAAAATTTTAAATTTTGTTTTTTCGTAGAAATAAATATAAACATTTTTAAGAAATTGTTAAAATTTTTTCTATAATAATATTATTTGATTAACTTTGAATGAACAATATTTTATTTTTAATATTATATTGTATATAATGCTAACTTCGTATTATAACTTCACAGTGATGGGACTTCTTTCTTTCATCCTTATAATTGTGTTTGAATCCCGTTAATATATGACATTTTTTACTAGATAAATGTTTATCTATCACCCTTATTAATTATTATTACACAACAATTGTAAGTAATCATCCAGCAGCTGCTTCGTTATTAATTAATATCTTTTTGTATCACAATTCTTTTATTTGCAATTGGTTCCAAAAAGGAACCATAAATAAATAGTATTATAATAAACACTTTATGAGGGGTTCCCAATGAACCTTCTCAATAAAAAATAAATACATAAGACAATAGTTCATTTGCACAAATTCACTCCATAGAATGTATAAAAGTTCGTAAAACTCTGACAAAAGAAAAATATCAAATAATATTACAAGGGAAAGGAAAAGTAAAACAAAACAGTAACAAAATTAGCTTACGAAAGGGATCTAGGCTCTTCACCAAAAAATAACATTTGATCCAATAATTAATTAATCATAATATAAAAATACAAATATTATAACTTAAACTTACCGATATTGCACCTCCTTCGGAGAATGTTGGTTCATATTCTGAAAAGCCTTTACTTGTCATAATAGAATCTTTTGATGTTCGCGACTGGTGGTGAGATTCATAACGTGCTGGAATATCTTTGTTTTCTTCAATAATTGGAAGATTTTTTGGAAACGTTTTACTATACTTGAGTTTATGTTCAGCACCGTGATCATCAACTGCTTCATATTTTGGGTTATAAGGAGATACATACAAAGGTGAATTCATAAAACGATTATATTTTGTACTATGATTATTTTCGTTGTAACCAATATGTTTACCATGTAATGCAACTCCCGCATTAATGTTATCAATTTGTTGTGACATTTCTACGTTTTTATATATCTGTTCTAAATTTTTTGTCATTGGATCATTAGATGAATGTAATAATGTTGCGAACAAATCTGAAGGTAATTTGTTTTTAGTTATTTTAGGAGAAAATCCGAAATTAAATGAAACGTTAGCAGCTGGTGGAACGTAGTTTTTTGAGAATGCAGAATCACTACCAAAAGGTGATGAATTACTCGGGGGTTCAGTTAAGCCATATTGCAAGTACAAAAAAAGTACTGTTATCACCTGAAAATAAAAATAAAAATTTTGTAAATACAAAACATGAGTGAAATGTGAACTATTTACATAAATAAGTTTGAAACATTTATTTTTAAAGTTGTTTTTCTAAATATTTTTGTTTAAAAAACATATTTCAATTACAAACATAAATATAAATTAGAATAAACTCAAGAACCGTTCAAAAAATGTCAAAGCAGGCTATAAATTCTCAAATTTATTCAAAATTTTGTGTGATAAAGACAAACAAAATATAATACGCACTAGTAATAAAACTAAAACAACGATGCAAGCTTTCTTGTTACTTCTTATCTAAAGTTTAAAAGAGAAACTTATAGAAAAATTAAGCTACAATTAAAAATGTTAATTATTAATATACTTTAAACTGTCGTTTTACTGGAATTGCAAATACTGTAACTATGAAATATCTTCCAGCTATTCGCGTAAGTAACATTCATCTACCGGAAGGTTGATTGATCTTCAGTGGTACCAAGGTACTATAAAAAGGTTTATAAAAATAAGAGTTATAAAAAAAAGTATTATAAAAATAAGGTATTACAAAAATCTTAATTAACAGTAACGAGAATTCCTGTATTAGGAAGAATTCCGTTTAATAACTAATTCCTTTCTTCCTCAGAAGCTTATATTACCAAAAAACTATTAAACCATTAGAGGTGTAGGAAAGTCACGATTATAAAACAATTAATATATTTTCTCTATGAAAAGACAATTAATTATTTATCGGCTAGAAGCATGTTAAAATTCTTTCTTAACGATTTAAATTAATATCTTCAATAAGTGAAGTGAAATTACATCTAATTATTCAATCTGTTAAGTACAAAAAGAAAATGTATGTAGCTGAAAAACAAATAATTTATTTTTCCAGAAAATGTAAAACCTTAAGCTGATTTAAAAAATATTTATTATAGCTCTAAAAGTAAATCATAAATTTCAGCCCTAAAATAAAGGTAAATTCTGTTTTATATATTGAAAAACTGATTTTACGAGCTATTCGGAAAACAACTTCCGGTCCTCGGTACTGTGCGAAGGATCGAGGGTAGTGATTCTGTCTTTATACAGTTAATTAGCCCATTTTAGCCCCAAAATAATAGTGTTATTAGAAATATCGCTTGCTTCTTTGTTCCTATAAAACTCTCCATCGAAATTGCTACTGTCATAGAAACTCCCAACGACTGTGAAGCGCGTGCCGTCATCCATTTCCTTCAATCAAAAAACTTATCAGCTGCCGAAATTCATCGTCAACTTTCTTCAATATATGGAGGGAATATCATGAGTATAGTGCGGTATATTTCTGCTGAAGAACAAATCTACCTATCTAGTTATATTTGCAATTCCAGTAAAATGACTATATCATCAAGTATAACAAGAATTATTATTTTTAATAGTACCTTAAATTTTTCTTTGAAAAACAAACATTCACGACAGTGAAGGCAGTAGTCGACCCTCAATTGTCTGCAAGTGTCGATGTGAAAATTCAAGTATATCGTCGATTCAAGGTAACAGAATTATCTGAATTTTTTCCTCACTTACTGCGAGGCGTTGAAGAAATTGAAAAGAGTTATACTAAACAAACGACAATGTAAAAATTTTTCCCTTTCCTTAATTTAACATCGCAAAAACAGTGCTTTTTTAAATATTAATTACTTGCCAATTTTCCAATGTAATACACTGATACAAAATATCCGATTGCTTGGGTTATAAAGTAAAAACAATTTCTGAAATCGTAATTTTATAACAATATTTGAAATAATAAGAAAATTTTTATGGGGATATATTGTATCTTCCAGAATATATTTTTATGTAAATATATAATTTTAAACAATTTGTATCGTTTTTACACTCTAATAGAACTACGATAATAAATTAGAATTTTTTTTATGATTAGCCAGAAGAAATAATCATAAGCTTTTTGATAATAAAATAATAAAATTTATATGCACAAAAAATCCCAACTTTAATGCGAATTTCAACCTGTACGACCTGTACGAGCTAAAGGTCAAGATTTAGTAGCTAATGTTACTAAACAAGAATAGTGTAAAGTTATAAAAATTAAAATAATTTTATTTGTAATCAAAAAATTTAATTATTTATTTAGCGTATGGCACCAAGACTCAACAACAATTACAGTCAAAAATTACTAACAAACATCTAACAAATTAATATAAGCTATTGATTCTGGAATCGCCATCAGGAAATCTTCAGGAGTCCCTTCATAAGCTGTCCTAGGGCAAATTTCTGTGATGTGTTTAACGGTTTGACTTTCACCACAATCGTAAAGGGGCGTAGATGTTTTATCCCATTTATACAGGAAATATGCGCTCCTACCATGCTGAGTTCGTATTCTGTTTAACATTGACCATGTATTTCGTGACAAGTCAAAACCCGGTGGCTTTTGAGTAATACATGGGATTTGGTTATTCTGCTTTGTAGTCCATTTTGAAGCCAGGCGTCAGTTAGGTTAAATCCTTCCTCTGTGGCAGCAATTGCTGTTTTGTTAGGTGGCTTTCTAGATAGAAGGCGAACATGATTGGAATCCTCAATGTCTTCATGTATTGGTGGGTTTCGATTGTTCATAATCTTCTTGTACTCTCTTATAAGAGCGTTCATACGGCGCAGATTTGGGGGTGAAACACTGGGAGCCATTCCACAGGAGTAGACCTGATAACCCCGGCAGTCATTCTCATAGTTTTATTAAGTTGAGCATCAATTCTATGAACATAAGGGCTGTTTAGCCACATTGGCGCACAATATTCTGCAGCCAAGAAGACCAGGTTCAGGGCCTATGTGCGCAAAGTGGAAGCCAATGCTCTCCACATTGTTCCACCGAGCAATGTATAATGTTGTTTCTCCCTTTCAATTTCTCTGCAGATTTCATTAGGTGCTCCTTCAATGACAGCGTTCTATCAAGTGTTACGCCTAGGTATTTTCGTGTCTTACTGTGAAAGAGCCATGTATTCTCGAATAGAATTTAAGCTCCCTATTACCGAACTTGTTACTTAAGATGGAAGCATGACAGCTTTGTTTTACTACCATTAAAATATATTTTGAATTTATAGGTGCTTGTTAAGTTATAATGCCTTTTCATAGATGTTATGATTTAATAAATCCATAATTATTGTTCAAAATAATTAAATGAAGTAAACTTAATTTTTTTTCTTTTGTAATAGCCTATTCAATTATTCCAACATTATAACTATTAGTAATTTTACTTATATTTACACTTTACTCATTATTTGTTATTCCTCATTCAGCAACTGATATGAAACACCTGATGACAGGAAGCACCTAATTATTAGGTCATCATGTTCACTTCCAAATTTAAAAAGGTTTGCTTTCTTCGTTTTTTGTTAATTACGGAAGATAAATCGTATTTTATACACATTATTTCTCGTGCAGCAGATGTACTTATTTATTTTCAACATGAAAATTACAGCAAGATCGATACCGCTACCCAAGTAGTCAAGACAACATAAGTAGATCGGTTAGTTTTATATTACCAAATACTTTCTGTTCCTTATTTATCAGTTTTTTCTGCAGTTTGATTCTTATCTTACTAATTTTACTTGATCTTTATACTTCATTCAGTAACACCGTTTCAGGAATTGTCAATTTTAAACTGAATATCGATCTGAAAGTGAGCATGAATGTTCAATGAGCATGAAGAGTAGGATAAAATCATTTTAAAATGTGAATATCGAGGATTATTTTAACTTATTTTCCAGTATTTTGATTTAAATGATTTTATCTCCCCCTACACTAAAAATTAATTTTTCCCCTAATGTGTACGTTGCAATCTTTTCAATTAATGAACAATAAGCAACCCTCCATAACCGAATTAGATGAGGATTATATGTATAGAATGTAAATGAGTTGTAGTCTTGTACAGATACAGGCCGACCACTCCTGAGACGTGTGGTTAATTGAACCTAAACCATTAAAGTACATCGGTACTTACTCCCTAGTATTCAAATCTGTATAAAAGCAACTAACCTTTTGTTAGGATTTTAACCTCAATATCTTCGATTTCGAATATTATTGCACGAAAAACTATGAGAATTTATGTAATTTATGTAAGCTAAACTTAAACCAAAGAATTTCAAAAAAATAATAACTAATCATAAAAATTATCCTCTTTTTATAATAATTATAAAGATAAAATTTTAATTAAGAATTATTTGCCTACCTGAATCATGTTGTAAACACAATAGTAAAATTATAAACCAAATGTTTCTCTGGGCTGCAGAATATTTATAATGTTTTTAAAATATACGAACGAGTCTTTAAATATGTACCCACACCCATTCGAATTTATATTTGACTTCGTAGCTGCTAAGGTACTGAAATACAAATAAATGTTGAAAGAAAAGATTAAACACTTTCAAAAAAGTTAAGATCAATTACACAAAAAGAAGGAATGTTATAGTGTTGTATTTTAAAAGAAAGTAAGTTATAAGAGTCTATGTTGGATGCTCGAAAAAAAGGAATAAAATACAAAAGCTGTAGTATTATTGAATTCACGACACATTCGTATTTCAGTTCGGTATTTACTCGAGTAATATAAGGCAGATCTTGTTCGTTTATATTATTGATAAGTTGATCTTACAAAACGTAAGCTAACATCTCATGACACAGAATTCTTGTTCATGTGTCGTGATCATAAAAAACGAATGTACTATAAATAAATTCAATCATCATCTCAACAGGATTCATTGTTAATTACCTAGTAAGGTAAATTCTGTAATTGCTTCAACTGAAAAGTAACGAATATTTGCACCAAATTATTAAATAAGTAAAATATAATTATTTCTGGTTTTTGTACTTTAAGAATACAGTCTTAAGAATTTCTGTGCACCGAGAAATTCAATACAATCAAAATGGATGTAAAAGAAGTATCTTTTTTGAAAAACCCCGGCATCCTAATAGTCTGAATAAAAAGAGTAAGAACAAAAAATATGCACAATCTTTATATAACTGTTTTATTCACAGTTTAACTAAAATTTTTATTATATTTTATTGTTTTTCTTTGTATTACAAATATATTATTTAAGTGACTTTCGACAGTGAAACACTAAAAAAAAAATAAAACTTAGCAAATGTTCATATCTCAAAATGACATATTTAAAGATACAAAACCACTTCTTGGTGTGTACAGCAGGCCACTTTTGAAACTAGTTACGAAAAAAATAGACGTAATTTTGGTTAGGGTTGTCATATATAAGATTTTACATTTACTTTAGAATGCTGTATCACAACCCTACCATTTTAAAAACAAATAATTGATCAGGAAATGTATAATTAATTTCATGTCTGATCATCTAATAAATGTTAATGTAGTAGTAAATCACAGTTTGCAAGAGACGTAAATTAAGCGCGCGCGCGCGCGCGCGCGCGTGTGTGTGTGTGTGTGTGTGTGTGTGTGAATAATCTTTTTCTTCAAAGTTGCTGTTTTATTTGATTAACCAGAAATTAATCGATCAAGATGACCTTGGTTGATTCGAAGGGACTGGAACATTAATAAACTTTCTTTATTATTTGTTGGAGATCGGACTGGATGATTACAATTATACATAAGTCATTCAAGCTAATTACTTTAGACTTTACGCCACTAAAGATGATCATATTGGTTTAAGGTATGTGACATGTCTCAGTTACCTTTAAACGTTATGTGTACATATAAATATATATACATTTATACATTAATAAATAAAAATATACAGTTAAGTAACTACTTCATAGTTACAAATAATATATTACAGTTTGTTTCAGTTTCATACTTAAAAAGTACTTTTATTACAAATTTATTTATTATAATTATGTATATACATAAATATTTGTATTACCTTGAAATTCAGATTCATTCAGATTAGAATCATACCCAAATCACAGAATAATACTTGTTTTTTAAATTCTGAGGGGTTGACATCTAAATTTCTTTTTAATAAACCAAGTATATACGAAAAATTTATTTTTGTACTCCAGTTTTAGAGCCATATTTTTGTTTAGGAAAAGTACTGTTCCAATACGAAAATTTCAAATAAAAACATACATCACCGACTTACCGATGATTAGATATTACTTAAATCTCAAAAAAAAAAAACAATTTTCAGTACACACACTATCAACAAGTGTAATTTTAAAATATATTGAAATAGTGGTGTATGTATATCAGGAACTTTAACCACACAACCTGACACGAGACTAATTCGAGACCTAATACGAGATACAAACCACTCACTAAAATATCATTCCATGAACCACCTCACGCCAAACCTACTAAGAAAAGTAAGGAATAAAGTGGTTACCAATAGTAGTAAAGAATGAATGCTAAACATTCATTCTTGACTTTACGCCACTAAAGATGATCATATTGGTTTAAGGTTTAACATGTTTAACATTTAAGGTCTAACATGTATAAGTAACCTTTAAACGTTATATATATTTATACGTTATATATACAACGTTATGTGTACATGTGAACATTATATAAACGTTAAGTGTACATATATTTAAGTTAAGTGTATATATATTTAAAATTATTATTATATATATATATATATATATAATAATTATATAATATATAAAATAGTTATTAATGTATATATATACATTAATAAATAAAAACATACAGTTAAGTAACTGCTTCTTAGATAGTAGTGTAAAGGATGAATGTTTGCCATTAATTCTTCACCACTAAGCCAAACATATTTGCTGCATATCAGTCATCCCACAACATATAATGCACAGGATACTCAGCTTCACAAATAGCATCATCATTCTGTTCTTCATAGAGATTGGCTGTATAATCAACATCATTATTGTCAGAGAAAGTAAACACTAACTAGTGACACGTGTATCTCATATGTTTTTTATGCATCGCATTATGTTTTTTATAATAAACTAACACATATTGTCAAACAACAAATTAATGTACCAATTTCTGCTGAAAATAGTTCATTGTACAACTTATTTCTATTTAGTAGCAAAAGAGGTAGTTGCATAAATTGATCAATAAAGCAAATGAAAAAACAAATATTGAGGATTCGTTTAATTTGTAATCACGGAATACTTGTATGTAAAGCGAATGAAAAATGTTAAACATCCATAATTAATTGCACACCTTTCGTTTTTCGCAATCCTTTCATCTCGTTTTATTGTTAAGAAATTTTCTTACTGAAAAACTGTTTTAAAAAAATTGTTAAAGATTTTCATTTATGAATTAATATTTAATTAATACATTCTGATTCACGTTTATAAAAATTATAAATAGATAAATAATATAATAGTTAAGTTGTAAATAAATTTTATGTTATTTTATTATAAATAGACATGGTTTACCCGGTAAACCAAGTCGTGAAATTATTATTTTGTTTCCCGTAGTGAAAATTTTAATTTCTTAAACTCTGTGACATATTAAAAGCCTTATTTTAGATTATAGCAACTTTAATCCGAAGGATCAGAGCTTGAATTTTTATAAGACTTAAAATGTTCGAGAACTAAATAATTCTTCTCGCACACAGACAAGCACAAGACATAATACAAGTTTTTTTTCAATTATTTTTATTTAAAAAAGTAATAAAGTAATGATAATAAGTAATAAAAGGAGAGAGTAATAAAATATTCAAGGAAATTTCACAGGTTGTTTTTTTCTAAAATGAATTTCAAAATATCAGCCAGCCAACATTGGCCCAATGAATTAATTACATTGTTAAGACAATCTGTCACAATTTTACTTCTATAAAACTAAATTTCAATAACTGTTTAGTAAAATTGATTCAAATAAAACATTAAGAGTATTAAATTGTTTTTAAAATCAGGTGGTTTTAAGTAGAATTTACAATAAAACGCCATAACTATTGGTCGCTATTATAGTATTTAATTATTATACATAGTTTAGCTGACACGTAATGGTTAAAAATTAACATATGTATTTCAATATCATATAAATATATTTTAATTGCTTAACTTTTTCCAGGTTTTTTTTTGTCATGTAAGTCCATTTCAACTGTAATGAGATGCAACGCTTTTTAGAAAATAAATTTACCTCGAAAATAATAATTTAATAGAAAAGAGAATATTCACAACATTTTTAAATAGGATAAGATTCGGTGTCATGCTATTTAAACTTTAATAAAAAAAATTAGTAAAAAAACAAAAGGATTTATTTAGGTAAAGTTTTTTTTTAATTTAAAACAACTGGAAATGAAATAAAGCCATATATAAAAAATTAATAAATTACCGAGACAGTTATCTTAAGCGCATCTTACGTAATCTAGCAGAATAAATAATGAAAGATTATAACCAGTAAGCATCTTTACTCGTTAAGGATATAAATTATAATTAAAATATTTAAGAGATATTACGAAAGAGAACACATTTTACATCGGGAACGTGTAGTTTTAGTATTACAAGTGAGGCGGTCGGTCAATTTACCCAGATCATAGCTAGGTGAAGTGTGCTCCATATCATATGTGTTCATCACTTTCACAACTGAGGTCAAGCGGGCGATCTTACAACCTCACCCCAGTTCTCGACTCGAGCTACAAGTCATTATGCCATAGTTAAACCTCTCTCACACGAATACTTAATAAATCCATCCAAAATTTGTTTACATTTAAAAATAAGTATAAGTATTATTTATTTTAATAAAATTTAGGTAGAACAACTTCAGTCGATAACCTTAGTACGCGAAACATGTAACAACTTATAATCTCTAAAATATAAGATATCTATTTATTAGTATCTGTCATCATCCTAAAATATTATAGCGATTTAATATTATTTGGCATCCTTAAAAAATTTTCGGCTTGATCATGGTAATCGGTGTGACCGTTTTTGAGTTACAATGCCACAATCAGACAAAAAATATTTTAAAATTTTAAAAAAAATAGAAAAATTTAAATAAAGGATAATTTATAATAATAAAAGGAGTTAATTGTCTAATTTAACTAAATAAATTATTACATAAATAGTACGTCAATGGCTGTACAACGTAATATTTAAAAGCAATTTTTTTAAATTTGAGAACATAAGGAAATAAAAGTAAATAATTTTTTTTTATTATTTTCGTAGTATTAAACTTTTTATCATCGTAGTTTTAACCAATGTTTTCCGTATTTGAAGTTTTCCTAATTTAAACTGTGATGATCATTTGTAAATGACACATGAATTAATATCAGTAAAAGTTATAAGATGTCAATACTCGTTTATGTAAATCCAGGAAATTACCTGTAGACCAAGCCTTTATTACATTTGGGTAGTTTAAAGATTATCCAACTCATATGAATGGCAATACATTTGGAAGAAAATTTGTTAAAAAAATGTGAAAAAACATCTTATTGTATATATTAGTGAAGAATATGTAGAGCCCAAATGATTTAAGAGAAGATTATTTTTCAACCTTAACTATCTATATCTTACAATATCCAACATCGAAAATATTTAGGAACTATCCAAAATAAATAACATCCACATACAGGTTTTATTTCTGCTTTTTTTCTAATAGAATTACTAACCGTTTAAATTTAATGATATGGCTTATATATTTCATTTTACAAAATTTTTCAAAAAAATATATGCTTGTCTTCAATTTATTTATTTCAAACTTTATTAACTCGTCTAATTAATAAAATAATTAAACAAAGCACTTGCTTAATATACAAATATTATATTCTGTAAAATAACAATCCAAATAGAAAAAAATAAAAATGATAAGATTTAATAAAGATATTTTTTTCTTGTGAACGAAGCCAAAAATACCAAAAAAAAACCAATTATAAGGAATTTTGAATAATATGAAAAAATTATTTGGCTCTGAGTACTAGAAAATTGCATGAAAGAATAACTACATTTAGCAGTAATAGAGTCGGATCAATGAATCTTATTGTTATTAATTATTACAATGAACTAATTTGATAGTAAAAAAAAGAGATAAGAATTAAGATAATAAATAATACTGTACACAAAAGGTAATATCACAATGTGGGAAGTTACAAATATTTAGAGAATTAACGAACAAAAAAATATCATGAAAACAATCAAATGATAAGAACGATCTTCATGTATATCTTTTCATTTGAGAAGTGTGTTGAAAAATACACGCGCGGGCACATGCATCGGTGCGATCACCATTTTCCAACATTTTCATTGTAGCTTGAAAAGTATATGATTTTTTTATATATTATAATTATTTTAATATAAAAATTATTTTATATATTATAATATGATTTTATTATATTATAAGAATAATATTTAAAAAATTCCCCTTAAACTTATGCAACCTCGTTTACATGCATTTTTTCTTAGTGAATGAAATTTTCTAAATGAAAGATAACTAGAGTGTTTCGGTAAATTTGGATCTAAAATTCGCGACCGAAGTTTTGGGAAAATTTAGTACTTTTTAAGCGGATCCGAATTTTCGGAAGAAAATCTCAAATATCTCGAAAACGGTCGGTCCTATCACTGTGAAAAGTTTTTCAACCCGATTCACACTAACCACATCCGCTCCCAGGGGCACTTGAAGTCCCTCCGTTTGGGAATTGGGGAAGGGGTGCGATGGGGTGCCACCATAATATTTTGGCAACCGCTCATCCGATTTTCACGATTCCAACGGCGTATATATCAGTAGATCAAGCGCTAACTGTTTAACGAATCGGGTACACTCTTGATCGACCGGATCTTGGTTATCCAGAAATTAAATCGTTTAGCCGTATATTTTGATTGCACTCAACCACCGTAAAACGTACCGATCCGATCTTTCGCTAAATGCGTTCAAACCTGCGCGCTAACACAGCTGTAAAGTATAATCTTATGAAGACTAAAAAGTAAAAAATAAAAAATATATAAAAAACTTAATAAAAAGTACTCTTATATTAAATGCACTAAAATTTAGAAAATAAAAAATATGTAAAAAAATAAATTTTAAAACACCACTCTTAAATTAAACGCACTAAAAAGTAAAAAATAATTTTAGAATAGTATCTCAGAATGGATTTGACAAACAAACTTTGATGGTGATATGTAAGATTATGTAAAAGACAGCTTCAAATTAAAAAAATTATGTGTTTGCCAATCTTTTCATATGCTTGATGAATGGCCTAAAGAGTGGGGCAACGAATTTATTTCCGGATAACTAAGATCCGGTCGATCAAGAGTGTACCCGATGCGTTAATCAGGTAGCGCTTGACCTACCGATACATACGCCGTTTAATTCGTGAAAATCGAATGAGCAGTTGCCGAGATATAACGGTGGACCTCATCGCACCACCACCCCAATTTACGAACGCCCACCCGGGGCACTTGAAAATATTTTCATCCGACGGGTACCAATGGGAGCGGATGGGGTTAGCGTGCAGCGGGTCAAAAAAATGTTTCAGAGCTCTAGGACCGACCGTTTACGAGGTATTTCCTATTTTCGTCCGAAAATTTGGGTCCGGATAAAAAGTAGTAAATTTTCCCAAAACTTTGGTCGCAAATTTTATATCCAGACTTAATGAAACAGGCTAGGTTATCTTTCACTAAGAAAATATGCATATAAACGAGGTTGCGTAAGTTCAAAGGGCATTTTTTTCACTAATTAACGCATCTTAGCGAGTTGAAAATGTTGCTAAAATGTGTCGTCATCAGGAGAAAACTTGTATGCAAAATTTCAGAGCAAATGGATTAACGGAAGTGCTTCAAAATTTGACTGGAAGGTTCCGTACAATGAATCCGTACAAACATAGTCCAAGAGTTAATATAAGAGTTATAATAAATATATTAAGACCTAAACACTAACCCACCGGGTTGGTCTAGTGGTGAACGCGTCTTCCCAAATTCAGCTGATTTGGAAGTCGAGAGTTCCACTGTTCAAGTCCTAGTAAAGTCAGTTATTTGTACACGAATTTGAATACTAGATCGTGGATACCGGTGTTCTTTGGTAGTTGGGTTTCAATTAACCACACATCTCAGGAATGGTCGAACTGAGACTGTACAAGACTACACTTCATTTACACTCATACATATCATCCTCATTCATCCTCTGAAGTATTATCTGAACGGTAGTTACCGGAGACTAAATCAAGAAAAAGAAAGATGTAAAAGACCTAAACACTAACCCACCGGCTTGGTCTAGTGGTAAACGCGTCTTCCCAAATCAGCTGATTTGAAAGTCTAGAGTTCCAGCTTTCAAGTCCTAGTAAAGTCAGTTATTTTTACACGGATTTGAATACTAGATCGTGGATACAGGTATTTATTTGGTGGTTGGGTTTCAATTAACCACACATCTCAGGAACGGTCGAACTGAGACTGTTCAAGATTACACTTCATTTACACTCATACATATCATCCTCATTCATCTTTTGAATTATTATTTCCGGAAGCTATTATTATTATTAGGTAATTACCGGAGGCTAAATAGGAAAAAGAAAGACCAGTAAACAGCCAGTAAGACAGTAAATAGTAACAGCCAAGTCTGCATAACATATCTATTTCAGTATCTAATAAAGAAATAAATTAAGTTAATAATATACAAACTCATGATTAAACAAGTAACTAATAAACATAAGACGTGAATTTGTTTATTGATTGGAATAAACAATAGTACCGAATTTGTACCGTCTTTAATCGGGTAGTATTATAAACCCGTGCTCGTTAGGCAGCAAGATATACAGCTATGCCGTTCATCAGATCTGTACCAATTCGGCTTGGACACTCTATACAAATTTATTGATTGGTGTTATTTCATATCATATATCTAGGCATAAAATGAATATTGGATATTACAATACGTCCCTTTTAATGAGATAAGATGGTAAAATATTCTATATTTTGGAACAAAGTAATTCAATTAATTTTTTTATGTACTTTAATTAAATGCACATCGCTTGTAACAACATTTCTCCAAGTTATATCACTGAAAACGTGATATAATGTTGATCCCTCTATGTTGTGTAATACATTAAAAGCACAAAGTAAATTTTCACAATAAAAAAAAACTAAACAACCTAAGTTGATTATAAACACTAACATATTTGAATAAAAGGAACGAATACTATATTTCAAAATCTCCTTAGTTAAATTTCGCGAACTTTAAATGTATGATAAATATTAACATAGTACAAAGAATATTATATTTTTGGGCATGTTTGTAGCATCTATAAGCAATTTTTATAGTTTTTTTGAAAAGTATTATTACTCGGTATTTTTTTTAAAATGTTAAATCACAAAAATTTATTTCTCAAATATATTTTACACGATTTTTATATAATTTTATTGCGTTTTGCTTTATGGAAAATAGTCAGTTATTACATCATTTTTTTACAATTAAAAATAATAAACATTACACATAAAAAAATTTCCTATTTTGCTTGAGTGTTATTTAGTGTTTGATTTTGAAAAAACATTTAAAAAGTCGTTTTAAAATTACGCTTTCCTTCAAGATAACAAAAGAAATCAAAACAGAATTAAAAAGCGACACCTAATTATAAGCTTTAATTAAAAATTGGTTGTATATCAGAACGCGCCCCCTCGCTTTTCTTTTTAGTCATGCATAAATATAACATTTTTTAAAAGTAAGTTTCTTAAAAAAACTATTTTTACTTTTTAGTACGAATTGTTTTGTTTGTTTTTTCTTTTTAAGAAAAATATATTTTAATTTCTTTTTATTTTCTACTCTTTAGTCAGATTAAAGAACAACGATGACAAAGTAGCAATTGACTTTTTTCTTTTTTTTTAATTCATTTGGCAGACATGATGATTTTACTGCAGCAAATCGAAAGGTTGAAACCTGGTTAACATAGTAACATCTCTCTGTACAAATCTCACAGATTCAATCATAAAACGTGCCGATTGTATTCTCCAATACTGTTAATTATGAACGAATCAAAAACATTGAATTGTTTTGTTTAATTTCAGATTAATTTTTGGTTTTCTTTTTTTTTATTTATAACTAAATCAGATGATCTCTGCATTCATAAATGTACACTAGTTATATTAAAATCCGCTTCAACAGCCATCTGATTTTTCACGTTTTTTTCTGTTTATCCTCCAGAACCACCGTAAGGTATTACTTCAGAGGATGATAAGCATGAATGATCTACTCACCTGATATACTCATACAGAATCGATAGTCAAAATCATTCGGATCGAAAACTACATCTTATCGATTCAGCTCCCTTCCTCATGATGTTTGCCTTATATTTTATATATATATACTAGCTGTACCCGCCACGCTTCGCTGTGGCACATTGTGGTTGCATGGATGAGAAATGAGAAACAAAACAAAGCATACGTCTCATAGAAGTTTAATTTTGCAATACTTGTGGATATACAATATTTGTTTGTTTTTCCGCTGTCTGCGTAGATATAAAGGCTATCTGGTTTGCCAACTCGGGAACACGCACATACAGTTGTCCATGTGAGAAGCAATCCGCATCTAAATCTAAACCACACAATTCTAAAGATTGACCTTGAGCTTTATTGATTTTGATTGCAAATGCCAATCGAATTGGGAATTGCAATCTTTTAAATTGAAATGGTGTATCGGTCGGGATCATGGGTATTCGATGAATGAGGACATCTTCACCTTTGAATGGCCCCGTTAAAATCGTTGCTTCCACTACGTTATTCATCAATTTCTTAACTGCAAGTCGCGTGCCGTTGCAGAGTTTTGGCTGATTAATATTCCGCAACAGGATAATTGGCACACCTTTTTTTCAATTTTAATATGTGTGGTGGCATCCCTGGCAGATCAAGTGAGTTTAAAAATTCCGTTGGATAATTAACTACTTCATCTGCTACCACAACGGTGTCTATCGAATTAATTTCCTCACTTTGAATGCTGGATTGAATAACATTATTAAGTTGGTAGACATATTTATTCTTTGCGGCAAGGATAGCTCGTTTACTGAGCCGATCGTGATTTCTATTATTAATTTGAATATCAGGAAATACTTTTTCGATCAGTTCTTCTTTCGATGTTACTAAATTACAAAAATTAACAGGAAATGATATTCGTCTAGACGAATATCATTTATAGAATTTATAGAATTCGTTTATTTTAGAAAAGCTCGTTTAACTTTACAACAATATGTAACTCAACTGTTTGGTAGTTTATGTTGTCCGGCTTTAGACTAATCAGCCTTAGTGTGGAGAAGTTCATAAATTCTTATGACTGATGTGATAAATAGTAAATGGATATTAAATGAAAATAACTGTAATAATATCTCCATTTGTGTTTAAATATAGATTATAAACAAGCATCACTAGAATTCTTTCGCAACAGCCGATCACTGATAATAATATAGCTTCTTATCCACAGCCTGGTGTTCATCATTTATTTTAAGTACAGGTTTCGCAAATAATAATAATAGTAAAGCAATCGTTTATCTAAGAAATAAAATTGGATTTAAACAAACCAATTTATACTTACACACGCACGTCCACGCATACATATTTGGGCAATTAATTGAATAAAATGGGTACACGTTCTTTTACAACAGTAATAACGTAAAATACACTATTATTATTTGTTGTGCCATGTTATAATAAAGCAATTACATAAATATTTGTTACGATGATATTATTTTATTTCACTGGAGGATAAAAATTAATTTCTATTTTAATAAATTTTTATTACTACAGTTAATCCTATAAATGGTAAATATAATTAATTTGTTGCAGGTAGGTGAAGGTTGTAGCGTACTTTTAATCATTTCCTTACACTAATACTAATCTTCCTACATACAAGTATACAGCCTACACACACGCACGCACACTCATATATATATATGTGCGTCTGTGCAATACTAGAATATATATATATATACTTTTATTTATTTTTTCCATTATAAAGTTTTTTTCTATTTCGTATTATATAATAAATCATTTTATTTTAATTTTATGATATAAATTTATTATTAAATGTAATAATAATGCCTTAAACGGAGATGAATACTCTTTTTATTATAAGCTGTAAGTTATTTATTTTTTAATGCTTCATTAAGTAAAAGTAGATGAATTATGTGGGATTAATGAATTTATTTACTAGCAAATTGTGATGCAATTACTCAAAGAGTCTAAAACCTATAAAAATAAATCTATTTTTAATCATTTTTAAGGTAGGCTGTTGTTCTTCTACTATTATTATTATTATTATTATTATTATTATTATTATTATTATTATTATTATTATCATTATCATCATCATTATTATTATTATTATCATTATTATTATCATCATCATCATTATTATTATTATTATTATTATTATTATTATTATTATTATTATCATCATCATCATTATTATTATTATTATTATTATTATTATTATTATTATTATTATTATTATTATTATTATTATCATCATCATTATTATTATTATTATTATTATTATTATTATTATTATTATTATTATTATTATTATTATTATTATTATTATTATTATTATTATTATTATTATTATTATTATTATTATTATTATTATTATTATTATTATTATTATTATTATTATTATTTTTTTTTTTTTTTTTTTTTTTTTTTTTTTTTTTTTTTGAGGTTTTTAGGGGCATCGACTACTTTGGTCATTAGCCCCATCCCACTTCAAAAAAAAAACAAAAAAAAAAGGTTCAATTATTCACATTTCTATGAATCAAAAATGTTCAAAAATTTATGTTCTTCTAACTTCGAATCCAGAATATTACTTTCTAGGCTTTCCTTTCGGCCAACCTTTTTTACACCGCTTTTCCATTCTGCGAACGGCCTCAACTTCCGACGACAGAGTGTCTGAGGCTTCGGACATGGCATCGTCTTCTCTTTCTGACGCCAATGACGTTCGCCGGCTTACATCAGGTGATGAAAGCTTCAATGGTGCTGTGAGCATCGTTGCAATTGAGTCTAAACTTGCAACCGATGCACTTTCGGCGGCTGATGAACTCGATTCGATATCTAAGGCTGTGCTTGGGCCGGCTGATACAGATGCTCTCGCCACAGTTGTTCTCTGAGCTTTTGGGGCCTCTGTAGGTACGGTTTTAATATCGTCTGTGTCTGGTGCTTTTTCGATAGTTACTTGCACCTCCATTTTGGTTGACGCAGATTTTTCCTGTACTCTTGTCACAGTATCCTTAGCTATACGACTCGTCATCGGGGTGATCTTTAGATCTTTGTCGAATAAATCAAGATTTTTCTTCATTATGTCTATTGCTGGAGTTATAATCGATGATTTTGCCGGTTTTTTAAACTGCGCTGGTACGGGTCTTCTGTCGGCGACGTCAGTCCGGGATTGAGCCTTCTCATGTTTACTTTGTTGTATCTGATGAGTCGACTCGATCTTGGAATCAATGATTCTTTCTATCACTGTCGCGAGACTTGGTGCCATCGTATTAAGCAACTGCTCCACGTTGATTTTAGGTGTGGGGGGAGCAGTAGCTGCTTCTGCGTATGAAGTCGATGGTCTAGGTGTACGTAGGTGTACAATCTTCTTCGCTTCAGGGTAGCTGACTTTTTGAAGCGTTTTAACCTCCTGAATGGCTGTTTCTGATTTGTATACTGGGCAGTTCCTGGATCGACAGTTATGGTGCCCTTTACAATTAATGCAGACTGGAGGGTCTTTACATGGATCACCCTCATGAATCTTCATTCCGCATATACAAATTTCCTGCGCTTCACATCTAGCGGCAGTGTGTCCGAAACGTTGACATCTAAAACATCTCATCGGCTGCGGAATAAATGCCCGTACATCAAGCCGATGGATGCCAGCTCGTACCTTTTCAGGAAGACTTGGCCTATTGAATGTCAAAACATGAGAGGCCGAAGGAAGAATCTCACCATTTCGTCTCATAGAAAGTCTGCGACAATGTGTCACTCCCTGACTAGACATTTCCTGCACTATTTCTTCTTCAGTACAGTTAAGAAGATCACGGCAAACAACAACTCCTCTAGATGAATTAAGTGTACTATGCGGTTGAACCGTAACCGCAAATTCACCGATCTTCTTCAACGCCAAAACTTTCTGGCTTTGCATGTCGTTGATGGTTTCGACATGCAATCCATTAAAAGTTTTACGAATATCCTTGACAGGACCACCAGCACAATTTGTAATCTCTCTAGCAATTAAGAATGGACTTACCTTTTGGAAGTTACCATTCTCTTTTGTAATGATCAAAAATCTTGGTTTGGGAAAATTATTTCCAAACAAAGCTTTTCTTAAATCTTTACTGATTTTATCAGCATCTTTTCTTAACTTATCACTCTCCTTGCTTTTTTTCCTCTTCGCTTGTGGCGAATCGGCGGTTTCTAAACGAGGGTGTTTACGTGCACCCTCTGCCACGTTAGTTTGTTCAGAAAAATTCATGAACAGTGGATCCCTTCTGTAGCAAGGCTAGCCGCCGGGGTACACCCCCACTCCAGGGCTACTAACCTTGGAGGTCCTATCCGGTACTCCGGTGGAACCGGCATATGTCCTGGCAGAGAGCGGATGCGCAGTCTCTGCACTGACTCCAGGCCCCTACACACCGAAGCTTTCAGGGCTCCCATGCACCGACATACATGGGCACCATTGCTACATGCTTGCCATCGCAGGGGGCATGTGGACAACGGAAGGGTCTCCGTTACACCTGCAATAACATTGACCCTGGCCGCCACATCGCCAGCTCTAAGAATGGTATGAATCCATTTCCAAAATCATATGTTACTCCATTTCCTGCAGGTAGCCAAAAATCCAGTCCGTTTAGTGACCTGAAGTTGGAACCAGGTCAAACTTAACAATGCATAACCGAGGAATTTACTCGGAACCCCGTTAGCCAGCTATATGTGATGTACAAAGGTACAGCTGTTGCCGCCCTGGACGTGGAACATAGATGTTGTGTTCCGGACGTGGGGATTATCTACCTCAGGGCATTATTATTATTATTATTATTATTATTATTATTATTATTATTATTATTATTATTATTATTATTATTATTATTATTATTATTATTATTATTATTATTATTATTATTATTATTATTATTATTATTATTATTATTATTATTATTATTATTATTATTATTATTATTATTATTATTATTATTATTATTATTATTATTATTATTATTATTATTATTATTATTATTATTATTATTATTATTATTATTATTATTATTATTATTATTATTATTATTATTATTATTATTATTATTATTATTATTATTATTATTATTATTATTATTATTATTATTATTATTATTATTATTATTATTATTATTATTATTATTATTATTATTATTATTATTATTATTATTATTATTATTATTATTATTATTATTATTATTATTATTATTATTATTATTATTATTATTATTATTATTATTATTATTATTATTATTATTATTATTATTATTATTATTATTATTATTATTATTATTATTATTATTATTATTATTATTATTATTATTATTATTATTATTATTATTATTATTATTATTATTATTATTATTATTATTATTATTATTATTATTATTATTATTATTATTATTATTATTATTATTATTATTATTATTATTATTATTATTATTATTATTATTATTATTATTATTATTATTATTATTATTATTATTATTATTATTATTATTATTATTATTATTATTATTATTATTATTATTATTATTATTATTATTATTATTATTATTATTATTATTATTATTATTATTATTATTATTATTATTATTATTATTATTATTATTATTATTATTATTATTATTATTATTATTATTATTATTATTATTATTATTATTATTATTATTATTATTATTATTATTATTATTATTATTATTATTATTATTATTATTATTATTATTATTATTATTATTATTATTATTATTATTATTATTATTATTATTATTATTATTATTATTATTATTATTATTATTATTATTATTATTATTATTATTATTATTATTATTATTATTATTATTATTATTATTATTATTATTATTATTATTATTATTATTATTATTATTATTATTATTATTATTATTATTATTATTATTATTATTATTATTATTATTATTATTATTATTATTATTATTATTATTATTATTATTATTATTATTATTATTATTATTATTATTATTATTATTATTATTATTATTATTATTATTATTATTATTATTATTATTATTATTATTATTATTATTATTATTATTATTATTATTATTATTATTATTATTATTATTATTATTATTATTATTATTATTATTATTATTATTATTATTATTATTATTATTATTATTATTATTATTATTATTATTATTATTATTATTATTATTATTATTATTATTATTATTATTATTATTATTATTATTATTATTATTAGACTACTCAGCCAATCAAAGATAAGGATTGGCTGGTTGTACTGCCAAATCAGATCCAGGGCACAGGTCCCACGGTGTTTCAGGTGCCATGGGTATGGGCATCTGGCTCGTGTATGCAAGGGGCCTGACAGAAGCCGGCTCTGCCATAAGTGCGGGTTAGGGGAGCACAAGGCTAAGGAGTGTTCGGCCCCCCTTCGGTGCATGCTCTGCCAAGAAAAAGGGGTGAACGCTTCGCAGCTGGCTCACGCACCTGGAACAAGGGAGTGTCAGGTCTTCCGGGCAGCCCTGGAGCAGGCGAAGAGAAGGCTCCGTTAAAATGCTGAACATAATACAGGCCAACCTTAACAGGAGCCGGCTAGCTGATGACTTGCTGCTGCAGCTAGCCAGAGACAGGGAGGCCGATTTGGTGCTGATCAGCGAGCAGTACCGGGACCGTGACGACTCCCAATGGTTCCGAGACTCGCTCGGGACTGCCGCGATATGGATTCCGTATCGCAGCAGAGCCCAAGTTCGGAGGCACGGCGCAGGCGAGGGTTTCGTTTGGATCTGCTGCGGTGAGATGACGATTTTTAGCTGTTACCTCACCCCAAATGATTCGATAGCGGACTTTCGCCGGAAAGTTGACGCGCTGGAGGATGTCATCCTCGCTGCCACTGGTGAGATGGTGGTAGCTGGGGACTTCAACTCCAGGGCGGTAGACTGGGGTATGGCGCATACCAACTCCAGAGGGAAATACATTCTGGACATGGCGGCACGTACTGGACTCGTGATTCTCAATACAGGGAACACGACGACGTTCCGCCGCCCAGGATATTTGGAAACCATTCCTGATATTTCCCTCGCCTCCGAAGAGTTGGTCACGCTCGTCCAGGACTGGAGAGTCCTCGAGGATTATACCGGTAGCGACCACCAATACATCTCATTTAGAGTCCTAGATGGTACACGAGAGCGCCCGGGGCCCCCACAGCAGGCGAAAAGATATAACATCAACAAAATTGACGAGAATAAATTCTCCTCAAAGATCTCCTCAGGGGTGGTAGCCCCTGAAAACTTCGCCAACGGGGGGGACGCTGGCGCTGAAGCCGTAGTTGCTGCGACTATGCGGCTGATCGCTTCTGCATGCGACGCCTCCATGCCCCACGGGGGGCCGAGGCACCAGAAGCGACCCGTGTACTGGTGGACACCGGAGATTGCGGGGTTTCGCCGGGAGTGTGTTCGACTAAGACGAGTGGCGCAACGTGCGAGGAATCGCATAGACGCGAACGCCAGGTCAGCCGAGTACAAGACGGCAAAGAAGCGGCTCCGTCGAGCCATCAACGTGAGCAAGGCACGCTGCTGGAGAGAACTTACGGAGACCGTGGATGCAGACCCTTGGGGGCTAGGTTACAAGATAGTAACTCGGCGATTGGGGGTCTCGCGGTCACCAGCTCCACTAGACGAAGCTAAAGCGGAACACGTCGTTAAGACGCTGTTCCCGGCGCACTCGGTCCGTGCCGAGCGGGACTTCAGCGACGTGGGCGACTTTTCGCTCTTCTCGATGGAGGAATTGGAAGGAGTCCTACGGTCGCTGAAATGTAGAAAAGCCCCTGGTCCCGACGGTATACCGGCCGAGGTGCTCAAACTAGTGGGGCGCTGCAGGCCCCGTCTTCTACTAGACATGTATAATGCATGTCTGAAGGCTGGGTCTTTTAGCGCCAGGTGGAAGACCGCGCGTCTTGTGCTAATTCCCAAAGGAAAAGAAAACCCAGAGTCGCCGTCCTCCTACCGCCCATTGTGTATGCTTGACACAGCTGGGAAGGTATTGGAGAAGCTGTTAAAGAAAAGACTGGTTACGGCGATGAATCAGGCAGGTGGCCTGTCACCTAACCAGTACGGTTTCCGGCAGGGTCGATCGACCCTAGACGCAATTCAGGAGGTTGTTGAGGCGGTGCGGCGAGCAGAGGACCACAATCATTTTTCGCGACGTGTGGTCCTTCTCGTTACGTTGGACGTAAAAAACGCGTTCAACTCCGCACGATGGAGCGATATGATTCGGGCCCTGGAGCATTCGTTCCATGTGCCTCAATACCTTCTGAGAATGGTAGACGCATACCTGAGGAACCGCGGTCTCATTTACGAGACCGCAGCAGGCTGGCGTAGGACTACGATCACGTCAGGGGCGGCGCAGGGGTCGATTCTCGGCCCCGACCTTTGGAACGCCGTCTACGATGGCTTGCTGAGGCTGGAGATGCCTGAAGAATCTGCCTTGGTTGGGTACGCTGACGACGTTGCGCTACTTGTCGCAGATCGCGACGTGGAGCGCGCCCAACTGAGGCTCAGTCGGGCCATGCACAGAGTCGGTGCCTGGCTGGACGATCATGGATTGTCTCTAGCTCTCAGCAAAACGGAGATCGTAGTTCTCACGAAGAAACGTATCGACACCCTTCTTTCCCTGCGGGTCGGGGTAGAGGTTGTCGAGACCAAGCCGGCCGCAAAGTACCTCGGTATGATGATTGACCGGAAACTCAGCTTTGCTGAGCAGCTTCGTACAGCCGCCGACAAAGCTGCGAGAGCCGTAACTGCTCTCAGCCGGCTGATGGCGAATGTCGGCGGACCGAAGGCCAGCAGACGGCGATTGCTGATGTCCACGGTACATTCCATCCTGCTATACGGGTCGGAAGTGTGGGCCCAGGCATTAAGAGTTGCGAGAAACCGGAAGCGGCTCGCGCAGGTGCAACGCACTGCAGCCTTGCGAGTCGCTTCCGCGTATCGGACGGTCTCCGAGCCTGCAGTACTTGTGGTCGCCGGCGTCATACCCATTGCTACTTTAGCAAGGGAGCGCCAGGCGATCTACGGGAGGCGGCGGGCAGGCGGAGACCGGGTGACCATTGCCAACGAGGAACGCACTCGCACATTCCTCGCATGGCAAGAGACCTGGGACCACGAGACCAGAGGACGATGGACCGCAAGGCTTATTCCTCTGGTCAGACCGTGGACGGAGCGACGGCATGGAGAAGTGGAGTACTACATGACCCAATTTTTAACGGGTCACGGGTACTTCCGCGCTTACCTCCATGTCATAGGGAAAGCGCCGTCCCCCGACTGCCTGTATTGTCCCGGTGTACGGGACGACGCCGAGCACACCTTTTTCAAATGTGCTCGGTGGGCGGCAGATCGAGGGACATTAGAGGCGGATCACGGAGCACTGAGTCCCCACAACGTGGTTGCGATGATGCTCCGTGACCTGGGCAGCTGGGAAAGAGTAGCCCGATTCGTCGGCAACATACTCAGGGCCAAAAAGGTTGACCTGGACAGTCCTGAAAATTAGGTAGCACCAAACAGGATAGTATAGGAGGACTCGACCGGAAGTAATGTGATAAACGGTTCCGGGTCGAGCCCTGGTAGAAAGGGGGGTGGTTTTAGTCGGTAGTCCGCTGATGGTGATTGGATAATACCATCAGCGGGAGCCCGACACTCCGTGCGTAAATGCATTTCCACCTCCCTCCTCAAAAAAAAAAAAAAAAAAATTATTATTATTATTATTATTATTATTATTATTATTATTATTATTATTATTATTATTAATTATTATTATTATTATTAATTATTAATTATTATTATTATTATTATTATTATTATTATTATTATTATTATTATTATTATTATTATTATTATTATTATTATTATTATTATTATTATTATTGTTATTGTTATTGTTATTGTTATTGTTATTAATATTATTATTATTCCATTTTTTCCACGATCATGCATCTTAAATTTTCTGTGAAGGACAATACTCAAGCCAATAAGATTAGAAGAGAGAAATTTTTATCTGATTTCTTTACGTCTGATAAAAATGACAAAAATGGATTTTAATTTAATTCACATAAACCTACAGTTATCCTTAACAGTAAAAAAAAAGTCACTTTGATGTACTTATAGTTTACTTTGATGTATATTATAGTTAATAATTTACACCTTTAATGATAAATCAGTCATAATTTTTCTTTTGTTTTTACCATGTTTTATGTTTTTACCGTGTAATACTGAGAGTATTACATGTACGTTTAAATGTAGTAATTTCACTTTTACAAAAATAGAGCCGCCTTTACGAAACAAGAAAGAAAAGTTTAGGACAATCTAGAGCTTGTTGCAGAAGCAGAGTCCATCCCTGCCTTTAAGAGTTATACACAATAACGGTAAAAAATCAATAATTAGACAATAACAAACTAATAATAATTAATTTTAATCATTCATGTAAGAGTAATCACCAGGTTACACTGAATAACCTTTTTATTAATCTATTTAGTGTATATCTACAAAATCGATTTAGCATTTGGTATAGCGGTCAGTATGTTAGTTTTTCGTTTAAGTAATCAGGTTACAAGGATCCCAATTAGAATTTGTCAACTAGCAAGGATTTAGCATATTGTAATCAGTTTATAACCATTACAAACCTCGTATTAGTTCACAAACTTCGTCATAAAGTGAGTTCTTTGTACTTCAGCTTCATCTATGTCAGAATAAATAAACCAAGAGACTCTTAATACGTTTTCGACATTGGTTGGTAAAAATTAACAATATTTTATAATTCGTCGTTGTATCTTATTCAGATGTGGACGTAGCAATTATAATTGTGTTATTTATCGTTTACATAATCCATTTGTAAAGATATTTCGATTTGCTTCATGGCGTTGAAAACACGATAAAATGAACCGAAATACCCTCACATGGGTTACGTATGTTACTATTGATTCGTACATCCCAAAAACAGTTACGATATTTTTCCACTTAAAAATTTATTTATTATTTATTAAATATTGATTATAACTGCTTACATAATTTCTGTTATTTCATAATTTTACTTTAATTGTAGGATACGAAATTTTATGTTATATTAATTTTAAAACAGTCCAACTATCATGTTTTTATTAGTTACGTGATCATATAACGATTAGTAAAATTACAGTTGTAATTTTCGTGTTAAACTAAAGAATGATTTCAAATTGTTGCAATATAATAAAATCATTTTATTATTTTAAGAAATAAGAAAATTGTCTGCAGTCCAAGAGCTTCAAAAATGATGAATTACAGATAAATTCAATTAAACGTAAGGTATTTTCATACATAAGATCTGCCTAACTATTGTTACATAGACTTCCTGTAGCAAATTACAAAACCAATCTCCTTCTCCTCCATAACCCATTTGAGAAACCAATCTAACCTTACGTTGTAATATTGAAGTCGATTACTCGTTCATGGACGACTCAGTTACCTGTTCGTGTATGTGTTTTGATATATACCTGATTACCTTGTTGGAATATGTTGTTAATTTAGAATTCAAATTAAAAAATGATGACCAGGAGGACAGCATCAAACATCCTAATTCATAAAAACATAGCTCAACAACTAAGTCTAGACCCGTCGCCCTTCAATACGAATACTACAATTTCAATACAATCATCTCTATCAATGTTTCATTTCTAATTGAAGAAATAACGGGAATGAAGTTTTTGTTTTGATTTGTTTGATCCTATTATATAATGCAATACATCAAAGTTTTATGCTATACTGTAAACTGGTTTCAAACTTGTTTTTAATTATTTTATACTGCATTATCTTGTAGTCAAAATTTTCTTCTGACGGATTTTCTAGAATTAATCACAGTTAATTGTTAACTAATGATTAAAATGAGTAAAAATGTGCTGTTTTAGTAAATGGTGAACGCTATCGAGCTATGATTCGAGATTTTTTGTTTGCAAATTTGGAAAGTTTTGATTTGAATGATGTGGCTTCTACTATATGGTACCACATACCACACGGCTGCTGAAACAATTCAGTTATTACGTCAAAAGTTTGGTATTTTGCCAATTTCACGAAATGGTAATGCCAATTAGCCACCAAGATCGTGTGATTTGACTCCCTTGCTCTGGAATGATATTAAGTCATAAGTCTATAGCAACAAACCACTAACGACTGATGACTTGAAAGAAATATTTGACGCGTTATTGGTGGAATTCAAACTGATTCTGCGAAAGAGCCACGCAAAATTTTGTCGATAAACTTGGCTACATCAAGTAAAGCCGTGAGGCCATATAAATGATAATTGCTTTTCGAACATAACGTAATGTTATAACTTTAAAATAAAAAAAAAAAGTTAATTGATATTACACATACTCTTTGTTTTATTGCAATTTTAATTTTTTCGCTGAAATGGAAGACTATACAATAGTAAAAGATGGATTATCGTGGATTGAAGACTCTGATGATCAAAGAACGAAATAAAAATAAATATTTTTTAACTATTTTGATAACTCAACTGGAAAATCCATTAAATCACTTTCATAAACACGGCATTCCTTTGAAAACTTTAAAAACGGTTAATTTTCTGTCCGTTACCTCATTTTTTTACGTGTCTACAATGAATGTAGTAAAATATTAAAAATTTACTCAACGAAAAAGGATGTTCAGATTTTAAGGCATTATCTGGCTAACTTACAGGATATTCACCGGAAATGATATTGTAGAAACAGTATTCAGAGGAAAAATTAATCTTAAAATTACTAACATATTTAGAACTTTATTTACCAGAAAAAAGATAATCATAAAAACTGAATAATGTTGAAATTAAAAATAAACTGAATAATAAATAATGAATTTAAATTGTAAATATTAATATTGCCTATTATTACTATTTACTGGATTCCCTTATGGTTTCCAAAATAAATGTGTAATAAATTGTAGAATAATAATTACACTATATTATGTAAATTCAATTTTTTTATAGTCGCACATCAACAATTAAAGGTCATTAGCGACTTATCAGGGTAATTTAACTGTATCGGTAAATTTATAGTCTCGAACAAACTCAGGTCGACTACGCCTGAGAGGTGTGGTTAATTGAAACCCAACCACCAAACAACACCGGTATCCACGATCTACTATTCAAATCCGAATAAAAGTATTATTACCTTTATTTGGATTTGAACCTAAGAACTTTGTCTTCGAAATTAGCTGATTTACAACGACGAGTTTACCATTCTACCAACCCGGTGGGTTAATTCAAATTTTAATTTTAATTCAAATTTATTTTGAAGACAAAATAAAAAGCTTTACAGATTCATAATAAATCAATCTATTAAAATATATTGTATTCAATACAATACATTATATTAATAATTATATATTAATATATTATATTATAATGTATTAATATATTTATTATTAATATATGTATATTAATATATATACATATTAAAATGTCTATTCGTAATGTATTTAATTGCATACAAATTATACATAAGCTACTTTACAATGTTACATCATCTTCATAGGTACTAATAATTTAATTTACTCGTTTCATAAAAGAGAATCCTCAAAGTTCCTAAGACAGTATACAATGATTTAATTTAACCAAATAGGAAAAGAAAAACATAACGAAATAAATTAAAAGTATAAACCGAAAATCGAACCCAATATCCACAGTGTAATTTATAGAACACTTTAATTATTCTGTTTAATAAATAAAAAGATTGAACAAAATTATAAGATTATAAGATTCCAACACTCGTCGGAGAACGTATGCTGAGGCTGTTATGCGCAACATCTGCAACTCTGCTGAGGACAAGCTGAAGAATTTAACATCTAATATAGAGTTCTTTGTACATCAAATATGTAACCTCTTTTTTCTTTTCTTCTTCCCCTGCCTCCCAGGGCCAGACCCGTATTTAAACATAAACACAGTCCTGGGAAGTGCCATCGCCTAACCTCTGGGAAGGAGCAGCGCCAGGCCCGCTATGCCGTTCCCGGCCGCCCCAACCAAGTAGCCGGGACTCGGTTCTTTGATGTCTGGCCTCTAACGGAGGTTCCCCTAGGAGGGTATCCCCGCCGGGACTCGATCTTTAATGCTTGGGGAGTCAGGAGTCCCCCTGCATCCTCACCGCCGACCATCCGAGCAAGCTCAGACGAACGTTGAACCCGCAGAGGTCTGTCCCCCTCGCTCCCCGATCTTTCTGCTGAATCACCCCTGCATATTTCGTCAGCAATCTTTCGTAATCAATCGTCAGCATCTTTCCTGTGATGTTTTCCACACTCAGCGGCCCCACCAGTCGTTTACATACCTGATGGTCATGATTCCACCTATTCCACTAGAAGCCCCTCCTCCTTTCCTCTGCTTCCTTAGCCTGAATTGTTGCCCTAGCAAATTCCTCAACCGCTCTCCAGTTGTCTTCCGAGTTCAGCATATACCCGGTCAGATCTTCCGGCTCCAGGACACTAATACCAGCACGTCAACGGTGCTCTTCCCACTCCGAACAGTGGAACAGCGTATGCTCTACTGTATATCGGGCATTCGGGTTACTCCCATCCGCCAATACCATACAAGTATGGCTCAAAATTGCCATGACCCGTCATCAACTGTGTAACATGATAACACATGTCACCATGTTTTCTCTTAATCCGTACTACCAGGTCTGGTATTAATCTCCACGTCCAGGCTGCTTTTTCTCCCATCCTCCATCGTTCTTGCCATACACGCAAGGTGCCCGACTTAACCACGGTTTTATTCCCACCAACGTATCTGCCGATTCGTTCTTTCACCAAAAAATCGATGGAGGTACCAGAACCAGACTTATTAGACTTAATAAGGTAACCAGACAATAAGGTACCAAACATTTTTTCCCCTGCCTCCCGGAACCAGACCCCAATTAAGCATGAACACGGTTCCGGGAGGTGCCTTTCCCTCTAGTCACCAGACTAGGGAAACGCCAGACCTGGCTATGCCGTTCCCGGCCTCCATCACCCAGCAACCGGGGACTCGGTCCTTTGTGTTTCGCCTCTAACGGGGACACCCCCGGAGGGACGGCCCCGCCGGGACTCAGTCTTTAGCTCAGAGACTCGAGAGTCCCACCACCGTCCAACCGTACGGAGCTATCCATCACTCCCTCGCTTCCCGATATTTCATTTGTAGTATTCCCGAAACAAACCCTATCACAGTGTCGAAGTCACCGATCTGCGTAACATCGTTCCAACGATGGTCCCCACCTCGAGATACCCAGTTACAGCAGTACAGCCGCGACGTTCCTCGTCCCACCCCGGGCACTGTAATATCACGCATTCTGGTGTGTCTAACTCCGCCAGTAGGAGCAGAAGCAGAGTCTTCAGCTTTTCTTCGTCCACACAGGTATGAACGAAAGACCCCAGGGCCGGTCAGGAATTGTGTCAGCCAGAATCCCAGTTCGCTAAACTTCCTCCCGGCCCACATCTCAATGTGCGCGATGAAACGATGCGTCCACCTCCCTTTCAAGGTACCAAACTTAGACTTTTTTGTCACTTCAGGTATTTCGCCTATCTATACTGAATTTAGGAATAGCTTTGATTCGACGTCTGATAATTCAGCCGTACTTCTTACCGTTAGTAGGGGAATGGTAAAAAAGAACAAACTGGCTGTTTTACTTTATAACAGGACCGACTGGGGCTCCTATCAGAGCTCAATTGAGGAAAAGCTAAAGTGTGAAAAGCTGTTCGTTTGAAAAGTAGTGCTGATATAATGCGACCCATTACTTGACCCACAATTCTACAAAAGGCTGCTTGGCGGTCGACACCAAAGGATAGACATGGAGGACAGGGAGGCACTACCTAACTGAGGGGGGTTATGGATCTTATTTCTACCAAGAGGAGACTTAGAAGAAGATGGTAACATTACAGAAGGCCTTAGGAGAGAACATCTTGAAAAGGGCTGCCGTAGATTAAAACGGCGGCTAAGGTCTACCAAAAACGAGGCGTTTAGAAGAAACTTTCTTGAGAATTTTTCCCCTTTGCAGAAGGATGATTACTTACTATGGAAGGTCACGAAGGACTTCAATAGATCACCCCCATCATTCCCACCTTTGAAATCGTTGGATGGAAGCTTCCATCGTCGCTTCAATCGTGGGATTGAAGCGACAGTAAAAAAGCTGACGTATTCTCAAGGCATCTTAAGAAGATCTTTCAACCTTTTAACATACAAGGGGTAGGTGAAGAAGAAATAATCGAATTCCTGAGTAGACCAATTCCTACGAAAACGTTTTCGTCAGTAGAGATTCTGTGAGTAATCAAGAAAAAAGGAAATTCAAAGAAAGCTCCCTGGTATGAGTTAATAACGATTACATGTTTTACCATTTGCTTATTGTTGTACCGTTTAACATATAAACAAGAGACAGGTTACAAGACATCTTTTTTTAATGAAACGTCAGTTTCTTTTCTTTTTTTTAATATACACAAAAAATATGTCTTTTCTTTTTCAATGTTTAAAAAGCTAGATTAAAGAATTATTCATATATATGTTATTTGGTATCAATTAAATAAAAAAACAATATATATATATAATTAATCTAATACAACTAATATAATAAAGCTAATCTAATACAACTATATATATATATATATATATATATATATATATATATATATATATATATATATATATATAGTTGTATTAGATTAGCAAATTGTCCATTGCGGTAAGTCAAATTGTAGCACTTTACACCAATAAACTTCTATCAAATTATAGACATAAAGCAGGATGCGAAGAATAATATGATAGTAGAAAATTAGGGATTAAGGATCTATTAAAAATAATAAAACAACGGATGTTTTTAGAATTGACCACAAAAAATTATAGTATCGACATAATGAACAGAAAAAACTTCTGATCAGTATCTGTTATCTTGTTTTTTTATTGATTCGTTCATGTGAAGAAAGAGTAAGAATTAATTATACAGATATTTTTCCTTTTGGGAAGAAAATATATCACCGTCATCGTGAAACTATACCAGTGGTGTCTTCTACCCCGCTAAATCAGGTTCTTAAAATATGTTTTCATATGTAACAACATTTTATAATTGTGATTCTAAAAAAACACCTAAAAATGATTTTTATATCTATTTCTTAGATGTCGATAAAGAATAATAAATATTTTTTTAATTTCCGTATAATACTTTGAATTATTTTTTATAGCATTCATTTCTGAATAAAATACTTTCTTATTTCAGTCGATTAGAATAAATGTGATATTAGCGAAAAGAAACCGGCTGGAAGTAAATTTAATAATGTTAGAACAGATCTTCAACCCAAAATATCTTGTTTTATGTGTAATCAATGTGAACGATATAATTATAACAAAATTTACAGTTTTCTATTCACATGTACAACAATTCATATTCCCTGTGGACTAAGAAATTTAATAAAAAAAGTCTTTAGGTTACAGTTTTGTTTTAAAAGGACAATCATTACCTATTACTTTTTAGAGAAACAATACATAAGTAATTTACAAAAGAGCAGGTAGTAAAAACTAAATTCCTTTACTGAATCCAAAGTTGTATGAGAAAAAATCCTATATGAAAATATTATACGCAAACTTAATCAAGAATCCCTGCTACATTTGAAAATATTTTCGGCAAATAAATAATGGAAATATAAACCTAATGGAACAAAAGTCTTCCTTAGAAAATGTGATGGTGTTTTAAGTTCGGACAAATCAATGATACTACTGTAAAAGTAAGAAAAAAAATTATTTTAACTTCTAAATTTAATTACTCATTATAAATAGAATTTACACAATAGTGTAAACAGAAAAGCACAATTTTAGATTACTATAACCGGCTCTCTCATGCTGTTTCAGCCAGTTTACTGCTGAAGTTATTCTTCATACCAACAAGAACAAAAATAATAATAAAAAACTTACGTAATTTTTTTTTTAATTTCTTTACAAACGATACAGAAGGATTTTTTATTAAATAAATTTATACACTATAATTTAGAAAACAGCTTATTGCATTTATTGTGTTATAGTTTAATAAGTATAACTTAACTGTGGAAAAATTAGAGCACTTAATAAATTATGTTTCTTAAGACTTAGATTGATCTTTGTTACAAATCCTATCTCTAAGCTTTTGTTATATATCACAATAAACTCGCGTTCTTCGCGTAAAAGGTTAATGATAAAAAACACCTTAATGTAACATTTAATATTATAGAATAAAAAAATAAATCTTCATTTTTCTGCTGGAATAACTAGTATAATTTACAAAAATTTCATAACAATCATGATCAGTAGAGAAAACCTACTTTGTAGTAAATATATATAACTAATTGCACTGTACTCCTTTCAGTTCTATTACCATTGACTGGTTGTATCATTATTAGCTCAGCATATACTCACTTATTTTTGCGTAATTTGGTAAATTAATTGCAACTGGTATAGAATAGATATTGATACACACACATATATATATATATATATATATATATAAATAATTCATAAAGGTGGGATACGAAAAATTAATTATTATATTTAATTTATATCATAGTTTACATTTATATACTTCTTCCTTAGATCCTTTGTACTAGAGAAGTTTCGGTTAAAAAGGGTTTTAAATAAATCTATTAAACCAATATCAATGAAGAGTCTAGTAAGAATTTCTCGAACGAACATTCTAATTATTATTATTGTTCTCTCAATTATTAATTCATTTCTAGCAAAGTTAAATTCTCTAATTTCTACTTACGCTACTAAATATCCACGCTAATGTAATTTACTTATCTCGTGTTTTGGTTGTTTTATGGTATAATTTTTTTTTCAATATTAAAAAATTATACAGTAATTATATGGTTAGTTTTCCACCATTTTGGGTTTTGCACTTGATTTACAAAACTGATATTTATATATTTTATGCAATTTAGAAAGTTTTACATTAGTACGTTTGAACCAACTTACATCATTATTACTTAATCATTATTACTTACATCATTATTGCATAATAATAATTATAAAATTTAAATTTTGGTGGCCATTTTGTAATCCATTTTGTATTTTTGTAATCCGCTAACGATGTTTATTCCGAATCTAAAATCAAATTAGAGATAAAAAATAGTTCACACGCATACATTCATATTGAATTCATTAACGATCTGTTTGTTCGTTGAAAAACATTTAATTTATGATGTATAAACATACTCGTAAATTTAAAAATATTAAAGAAATCAGTACAGTTACCTAACTACAATAATAAACAATAATGATAATTTGCGGACCCTTTCTGAGATGAGTTTGGTTCTCGATATGTTGTTTTTTTTTCGTTTTCAATGATTTTGGCGATAGGGTTTCGGTTTAGGACTTTAAACTGTGGTGAATACACTAAGATCCAGCTTAAACTACTGTCATCTAACGAAACAAAGAGATATAGGTAAAGATTTTTGAAATTCTATAAATACACAAATTGCAATAAAACTAGTAGTTGCGTTTATTAAGGAATGAAGATTTTTAAAATAATAGAAATTTAGAAGAACAGGCAAGTAAAAATGAATACACTGAATTATATTCCCTGTAAAAAATAATTTCTTTATATTTTCTTTGAGGAAACTAGAAATAAAATTCACATTTATTTACAAAATATTTATTTTAGTTTTTAGAATATTTTTTGTTGAAACTCTACAATTAAATAAACGGTTATCAAACTAATCTTGATTAACTTCTATGTATTAGGCATTCTGGTACCTTTCCAAATTCTGGTATGTTTCAACTTATTAAAAGTAATGAATTAATTAATTTAACCTAAAATGTAACCAAAATAGATATAAACTTTTTTCAGTTCCCTGGCTACATTATTGAAGAATCTAGTAGTAAGAGGAAAATCTAGTAACAAGAGGAAATTAATTTGGTAATAAGAGATTCCTCAATATAAGAGGAATCTAGTAATAAGGTCAAATGTTTAGGTATCCGGTATATTTTGCAATACTGATATTTCCCATCGTTCAGATATCCCGTACCCTGATCCAACAAGAAAAAAAGATGTATTGAAGATACAAGAAAAGAAAAAAAGATGATTCTTGTGTATGTATGGCCTCTATATGAAAATGAAAAAAATAAAACACAAACTAAAAGTGGAAAGAATGTCTTAACAATACCAACATTTTTTTTCTTTTTTTAAGCACCCCCGCGGCAACTGGAAACGCTGTTAAGCATTACAAAAGTCGACCCAGGATGCCGTGGCAGTTGACTACCCCCTATAAATTGTCCTGTATGACTTAACCCATCGGGGTCCCCCCCGCTTCGTAGGAGCAATTCGACCACCTGTTTAGGACGGCCAAAGAACTGCTCAGCGGGGAGGCTGCGCTTCCCGGTCCTGACCTACCTGGCTCCAGGTATGCCTGGAGCCAGGCATACCTGGGTCCCCCATGCCATCATCAGATACTCCCGACTCCCGACTCCCCCACTCTTGGATACAAGCGAGCCCGAGCGCCCTTGGCAAGAGGTCTATCTCCCGGCCCTATTCGTGCCACGCTTCAAGACTCCTTTTTTTATACATAGAATTAAACTACTTCGCTTAGAGATTCCTTACACAGCATGAATTTCCTTATAGACTTGTTAATAGTCCACTGGCGTGCAGATGCGCAACTATTTTTTCTTCATTTCCAGTTTTCAGATCAGCAGCAATACTATTTCTTAGACCGACCTTTTTTCTGAGGTATATGGTACACTCTTCCATTAGATGCTTGACTGTAAGTGCTTTATTACAAACATCGCATATTGGTCTTTCTTTGGTTAACAGAAACGATTTGTTATTCGTGTATGACCGATTCTGAGTCTGGTCACCGCCACTAGTTCTCAGCGAGTTTGCTTTACGTCGCTCTTCCATTTATATGGAGAAGTTTTAACTGCGTTTAGTTTGATATTTAATCTTCAATCATTACTCCACATGTTTCCTATTTTGTATTAGTTAGACAATTTTTAATATCGACCACTCGTACAGGAATCCTATCCAGGTTATCACAGACTGTTACCTTTCTGGCAGCTTTCGTCTGCGCTTTCGATTCCTGCATACCAGCAAACAAATATACATTGCTGTCCTTGTCCGTTTAAAACGTGTAAAGGAAAGGTGTTATATATATTATACGTTATATTATATTATATATATACTATATGTTATATATATTATGAGGTGTTATATGTATTAAACGTAAAACGTTTGCGATAAGGATGTCCATAATATTCTTGTTCCGAATTGCAATAAGTGCATTTAACGAATCGGAGTGTTTTTAAGCACTCTCTCTTCGCAGAAATGTTCAGAGTAACGAAGAGCTTGCTATATGGCAATAAGTTCTGTCGTATAAACACTTGCCATATCTGGCAGTTTCCAATAATGGTCTTCTCCATTTGCATATATGGAGCATCCAACACCATGTTCGGTTTTAGAACCATCAATATAAATTTTAATATATTCTTCATAGCTACTGACGGTTGATAAAAATTCCTGTTGGATGATTACTCCTGGTTTCTCTTTTATTTTTCCACAGAAGAGGTCTTTACCTTGCTTGGTTCTCCTTCATGAATTTCCTCACCACATATGCATATTTGTGGCCCTTTCCCACCGAGCAGCGCTTTGGCCAAAACCTTGACAGTTGAAACATCTTATTGGTTGCGGTACAAAAGACCGCGCATCCAATCTGTGTATCCCTTCACACACTTTCTCCGGCAGGGTTGATAAAAGTAAGGACATGAGAGACAGATGAAACAACTTCGCTGTTCCTTCTCATATTCAGCCTTCGACATTCAATAACTCCTTGTGGTGTCAACTCTTTCACAATCAACTGCAATTGAGTAGATCCCGACAAACCACAACACAAAGGTATTGAGGTATTGAGGTATTGAGGGTGCTGTGAGGATCGACTCGTACAGCAAACTCATCTATCTTCTTTAGCCCAAGAATCTTTTGTGACTGGTTGTCATTAACCGTCTCTACATGGTGTCCGTTGTAGGTCTTTTGGATAGATATTCTTTACTGTGCCTCCAACACAATTATTTATCTCTCGATAAGAAAAGGACTTATCCTCAAAAAATTACCATCCTCTCTACTGATAACCAAATATCTTGGTTAACAAAAAGTACTTCTGTACAAAGCCCTCCGAATACCCTTTGCCTCTTTCTCTAACCTTGCGGTCTCTTCCTCCGTTTTGCTTCAGGCGAAACGGGTGGTTCTAAACGAGGGTGTTTACGTGAACCCTCCGTCACGTTTTGAGATTGTTCAACTAGCACGATTTTCAACCCCTTCTGTAGCAAGGCTAGCCGCCGGAGTACAGCCTCACTCCAGGGCTACCAACCCTCGAGATCCGGTCCGGTACTCCAGTGTAACTAGCATATGTCCTGGCAGAGAGTGGATGCGCAGTTTCTGCACTGACTCCAGGCAAGGGCCTGGAGTCAGTGCAGAAACTGCGCAAACTTCGGTGTGTAAGGACACACCGAAGTTTTTAGGACTCCCATGCACCGACACATGGGCACATTCTTGCCATTGCAGGGGGCATGTGAATAGTCTTTTTTTATTTTTATAATTATTTATTTATTTAAATAATATCAATTCACAATTTTTTTCATCAGTAAAAGAATTTAGAAATAAATAAGAAAACAATTTGGGGCAAATTGTAAAATTTATTCTGGAGAAGAATTATATTTTAACTTTTATGAAGTTCTGGGATAGTGCAAAAGATTTTCAGTTTAAACCAAGATTCAGCATAATATAACATATATCAACCTGATATTTTTTTCAACGCTTACATAAAAAGAACGTATATTTAATCTTTTTGGCTAAGAAATTATTATATTACTGCCAAATGATGGAAATTCTTTGGAAATGGAATAGTATTGTAATGATCAACATATTTTGACTCTAAGTAAAAAATTACGTGGTTTTTAATTGCGTTATTTTTTAATTATTTCATTGACTTATTCTATATTACCAAATTTTAATTAGTTTTTTTATTTATATTAGCTGACAAGAATCGCTAGATTAGTGGAATTTAAATAATTAAATAAATTAAGCATATAAAAAATCATTACGTACTTTTAATTATCATTCATCTCCCACAACTTCTTTTTCTTTTTCCTGTTTAGCCTTCGGAACCACTGTAAGGTATGTACTTCAGAGGATGAATAAGAATGATATGTATGACTAAAGATGATGACATGTATGTAAATGCTGTCTCTAAAAACATATTAATTTAAATTCCAAACGTCAACTTTTCCTACGATTCTGAGTATAATTATCACTTCAAATATTCTTTATTAAAACTTTGATAACAACACTAATATATTTTTTTTTACTATGTTTAAAACTCTTTTTTAATTTTAATTTTTGGATTATTTATGATGTTTATTTACTTTTTTGGTTATTCTGTAAAATTATTTGCATTATTATTAATTTTTAAACATTTTTTTGTTATTCTTTTGATTTTAGAACATTTATTGTTTATTTCTTTGAGCTTTTTTAATGATTATTATTTTTAATTATTTTCTGCTCAACGTATTTAGGATTCATTTCGAAAAATATTCATTAATGAACTATTTAGTTACAAACTACTCCTCCTGTTAAAAATGTTACTGAAGCGGAAAAATAGCAACTTTGTTTTTTTTTTAAGAAGGTATGATAATTCTTTCTGAAAGTCCATTCTGCTTAGTTTGAACACGTGACAGTTACAATAAAATCTCAGATTACTTCGAGTAACAGTAATCGAAGTTTTTAGCATTTTTAATGAAAACAAGAAATTTACTTGTATTACCAAAACACACACACACACATACATACAGTGTGTTGTTTATATTCCGCAATGAAAAAGAGTAATTTACTCTTATTACAAAAAAAAAACAAAGTTTGTTTATATTCTGCATTATAAAATAAAAGTAAATATCTCCCAAAATCGAACACCATTCTTTCTTTTAAAGGAATGAAGACCGACCATCTAGACATACATTATAACTACAGTATATTTAGCGATAATTGAGAAAATCTAGTAAGTACTAAATAGCTTGTTAGGTCTAGGAAATACCGGGAATTATGGATGTTGGTGACGAGTTAAAAATCTTGCATCAGTTAAAAAAAAAAACATAATATCGTGGAAGAGGGAGGATGAAAAAGTACTTCTCTTCTTGAAAAAATAATAAATTTATTAATTATACAACAGATTTTTTAATTTTAATCTTGAATTTTCATAGTTTTTCACGTCATACATATTTCTACCGACATTAAAAGTGGATTAATAATCTCTTTTATTTTTATATTCATTTAAAACTCGATTTAAATTACTTAACTGACACCGGGCTTCAAATCATGTAAATTTTATTGTTTTTCAATTAAAAACTACATTTAAAAAAATATATTTATATTATAAAAATCGTTTTCCGGGTTAGTTTAAAATCAATGTTAAACGTCCAGTCATTAAGTCATATATTTTAAAATTTGGTTTAAGTTTTAATTGTTATGTTCAACAGCCAGATTACGCAGCTATGATATAACAGTAAGAATTTATCAAAGTAATAAATAGGTATTGCTTTCATATTTTTACGGTAGGCTAAGTATATATATATATATATATATATATATATATATATATATATATATACATATATACATGAGTATATATATATATATATGGGTCATATTTTATTACCAATGAACTCATTTATTGGTGAAGTGAGATGTGTTTATAAATAAAAAATGTATAATGAAGTTTGTTGAAAGAATTAAGATGTAGGATACATTTAAAAAGAAAAGAAACTTTTCTTGCGTCAGTAGTTTTTTTTATTTGTATTTCTATGATATTCAATGTAATTATAGTAGCAAAGACAAGTAAACGCTTCAGTATTTTCTTAACGTTCATTGTAAACTAAATTGATCATTCGTCTATTCAATGTGCTCGTAATGTTCATTTTAGAACTATATTTATGTCAGTAAACATAATATTACATTTTATTTATTTTTTTTTTTTTTTTACTGAAATTTTGCAATGGGTTAAAATACTGTACTTTTCTTTGTTTAAAACAACATTCCAGTCATATTTGTCTTATATTCTAAAGAATTGCTCTCTGTAATATTATTTTATGTTTACGTATCATTGAATTATAAGAAAAGATCAAAAGTTACGTTAATCTTTTATGTATTAAAACACTTTTTGTTTGTTATCTGTTTCAAAAAAAATTGTCATCATTTATTTTTTATAAATAAACAGCATAACAATACAAAAATTTGTACTTCAAATTTCTTCAGAGAGATTAGGGTGTATGTTTGTATGTATGTATGTTTGTTCCACCGTAACAGCTCAATGACTGAACCGATTTATATGTATAACCCCGCGTTGGAATCCTTACATTACCGGGAGTGTGATAGGCTGCATAAATATGCATATTTGATACTTGTGAAGGTATTAAATACTGATAATATATTATAAATCACTATGTGTCTGTTTTACATCCATTATAAGGTACTGTTAACATTTCAGGTAGTCTGACTTTCTGTACCTTGAAAATATTTACAGAACACCACTAATATGTAATCTACATATATATATATATATATATATATATATATATATATATATATATATGTGTGTGTGTGTGTGTGAGTGTGTGTATGTGTGTGTGTGAGAGAGAGAGAGAGAGATTTAGAGCGCGTTAGTGAGTGCATGTGCGCAAAGGGGTCTTCACTGCTTTGCAATCGCCTACGCGATTACAAATTTACGCAGTGCATGCATGTTCCCACAGAAGACTCCTCTTCTAAAATTGATCGTTACAGCGGTTGTTTATCTTTACTTAAATATATAAAACTTAAAAAAATCATTAATATGTTAATACTAATTCTGATTTTGGTTTGAGAAAGGAACGTATAGGACTGATTAATTTACTAAATTCTGATTCCTTATATAACTCATTAAAATAAAATAAATAAAACATTTTGTCAACAATAAAAAAAAAATCAAATAAAAATAGATTAATTTTATTGCTACAGAGACGTTGATAATAAATCCTCATTTCTCTGATAGGAGTCTCTGATAGGACAAATGTCACATATTCATCTAACTGCTTTTGTCAGTGAAATAAATTTTAAGTTGATTTTACTGAGGGTAACTTCCCTCCAATCCTGTTATTATGCCAGAAATATAACACAAACAAGTTAGTCTCCCGAAGACGGGTGGGGATTTTACATTTTTTTATCTTTTTTTCATTTTTTCATCTTTTTCATTTTTTTTTATTTTTTCATTTTTTTTTTTCTTTATAAATATATTTTTAAGAGTGTCATTCGGCTGTATCAACTCACCTTCCTGTTGTAGGTAGAACAATCACGTTTTCATATATACACAGATACAGAATTGCGATACGGGTGTGTATCGTACAAAACTTACATGGTAAAATACAGCAACACCCAAGTAGGAACTCGCACATAGGTGCTCACGTGTCAAATTAATGTAAATTCAAGTGTGTTTTAGCGGGAAGGAGAGAAAGTATCCACACAATAATATTAATTTTTATTTCAAGAAATAAAAACCAATAAATACAAAAAATATTTAAATAAAATAACATTGCACTAATGTATTAATTTCCATTTATAACGATAACGTTTAAAATAAATGCTTTTGATTACTATTATTCAAAAAAATACGTAAAATAGACAAATAAAATAAATCTGTAGTAAACTTGAGATAAAATTTCTTATTTACTTAATTTTTTTTTATATTTCTAAAAATAATTACTCATGGAAAAATGTCGGTTCATGTAGACGTACATGGTACATAAAATATAGCAGTATAATGCGAATCACAAGTGCCTGCCTCTCACACCCAAGCTCGTATTTTCGTTCGGCGCCATGACAAATAACTACAGTACTAGGAATTTTTTTTTTTAAATTACACAACTGATCAATCGAATTTGACGCACCTGAATACGTTAAGAACTATTATGAAGAATACCTATGCATGTGATATTGCATTAGGCTTTGAAAAAATAAGCAATAATCATTTTCAACAATATTTAAGAGAGTTAGTCAAATATAAATTGTTATTCATCAGGAAAAACTGACTACGGTTTCACTGTCCTCACTATACCTATTAAAGGAAATTTTAAAATATATGATGAAAATTAATTTACTTAAATGTACTAATAAATAATACTTAAATAATATTAATAAAAATACTTAAATATATAATTTTTCCTAAAAATTAATTTATTTCCTGTTAGTTATAACTAAAAAACCAATACAACTGTAATGATACGTAGATTTAAATTCCTTAAATTATACGTGTGCTTTCGCTAAAAGTATGACATTTTAAAATTAAAGGCATGGTTTTGGTAGTATCATACAGAAAATATATATTTCATTAATTTTTATAGAATATAACTAGACTTAACTATTCGTATTAGTTGAGTTAAAACTAAGTTAGATAACAACATTAAAACTGAAAGAAAACCATCTATATTATATAACAGGTTTAACAGTTATTATTTCCAAGTAATATTTCATACAATGACTGCCCGTGAAAACTGAATCAGGAAACTGGCCGAATCTTATTTTCACACACATAAAATAGGAAAATGAGCGGCTGTAAAACAAAGGGTTAGATCACATTTTATTTATCGCTGCAAATGTTATAATAAAAGGAGTTTATTTAGGGTTATAATAAACAAAATAAGGAAGAAACTACTAACAAATGATTTAAATTAAACTTCTCTTTTTAATAACTAAAACTTCCTAATATTAAGCGAAGTTGCAATGAAACTGAACTGACAACACAATGCTTATTCAAGAAAAAAATGATTATCTTAATCCAATCCCAGAAATTTTACAACCACCGCAATAGACCGATTACTTACTTATTAATTAATATAACCTAATACTTTGGTAATTATTTATACGTATTAGTAATTTTAAAAAATTACTAATACGGCAATGCTTCGCTATTGCTAGATGTGAGTATACATACAGATTAAATGAACACAATTGAAAGTTTCATAAAACCTTAAAAAACTGAACATTACGGAACTTAACAAAATTTAACCTTTCCTTTTATGAAGGTCAGAATGTAAATAAATCCAAATGGCAAAACAACAGCACTACTTATCGGATTTAATTCACACCACTCTCTAATCACAGTACCCGGTGGAAAATAACTTTTTAACGAAAAGGCTGTAAAATCATCATAGTTAATACTGAACATTAAGAAACTTACAAAACATTACGCAACTTCATAAAATTTAACCTTTCACTTTATAAAAGTCAGAATGTAAATAAATCTAATTTTTAAAACAGCACTACCTATCGGATTTAATTCAAACCAATCTCTAAACACAGTAGTCCGTTAAAAATACGAATTTTAATGTAATAACAATACTAAGCTACGACGCAAGTAACTGATATGCGAAAAAGCCACAAAATAAAAAAAATTCCTAGAATCCGATCGCAGCACCAACTACCGGGTTTGACTGATAAGCCAAAAATTAAAAAAAAAAAAACTTCTAAAACGCGATCGCAGCGCTGCCTACCGGACCCAATTGTGAACCTTAACCATCCCAAGATCAACAACACATAAATAAATTAAAAAAACATTTTCACTTCAATACTGTACCTTACAAATTTGCACAATGTATATTTTTTAATTACACTTTAAAACGTTATTTTAATAAATAATAATATAATATAATATTTCTCAATACGCGTACAATTCTAAACGCGATCGCAGTGCTGCCTACTGGACCCAATTGTGAACCTTACCATCTCAAGATCAACAACAACACATAATTAAAAAAACATTTTCTATCGGATCAAATTGTGAATCTAAACCATTCTCGAATCCCCTTGAACACACACAAAAAATTTCATCAAAATCGGTCCAACCATTTAGGAGGAGTTCAGTGACATACACACGCACACAATAAATATATATAAAAAGATATATACATTATATATATATATCATGAAAAATAGAGAGTCAGGAAGACTCTCTATAAAAATTTATCTTATTAGTATGAATGTGGAACAATTTTTTTTTTATTATTATTATTATTATTATTATTATTATTATTATTATTATTATTATTATTATTATTATTATTATTATTATTATTATTATTATTATTATTATTATTATTATTATTATTATCATTATGCATGGCTTATCACCAGTTTTCAGCACTTCAGCCGGCCGTCGTGGCAAAAATTGAAACAATACTATTCTATCTATATTGTATTGGAATCATGAAGACATGAGATGATAACTATCCGTGTGAAAAAAGAGTGTCAGTTACTACATTTGGGCTTCATAAGTTCCATTCCATATTATCTATAGATGAGCCACCAGGATCAAGGTTATACACCACCTTACTAATCTACAAGTGTTCTAGAGGACAATCTTTTGCATCGACAGGGATAAACCAGCTGAAAGATCAAGAGACTTTGTTCTTCCCCTTCAGACGTCTCCGACACTCGACGATTCTATGGACTAGTTTTCTTAATCCGTTTCTGTCATTGACTGCTTCTTTCTCTTGTTTCATAGCCATACCTATCATTACATATATATATGTAGGAGACTTAATTAATGTTTTATGTAGCTATACGGAATCTCACACATCACACCCAACAGAACAGAAACAATGTACGTCTTTCTAGTCCTAGATTTCCTTCACTTGATCTTCCTAACTTCGCCTCCTTTTCACAATATTTCTTCAAGTTGTTTGCCAATGTTAATTTTTTCTGCTTGTCAGTTACTACAACATCAAGTCTGTTTTGTTCTTCTGACTTATTTATCCGTGAGAATTATACGTTCATAATATCAGTTAAATTGCCTCATTTGTAATAATAATTTTACTCCCTAATATTTATATATATATATATATATATATATATATATATATATATAGAGAGAGAGAGAGAGAGAGAGAGAGAGAGAGAGAGAGAGAGAGTATAAAATTAAATTATTTTTGAAGGTTAAACAATGAAAGTGAAATTTAGTAAATGTTTCTACCTAGAAACAACCTATTTCGGCAAGTGACCATCACATCCCAACCATCCAGTGGAATTAATTTCTTTACATTTAAAAGGCAGGCTATGACTAATCATTTTAAAAAGCATTGAAAAACAAAAATTTTGACGTAAAAATATTTGGGCTGACAGCAATAATCCAAATTGGGGTGATTAATAAATATGTTTCATAGTTAATCTCAAAGTGATTTATAGTAACTCTTAAATAATTATTCAACAGTAAAACATTTAATTAATAATATTTAGCAAATGCTCCTGTGTTAAAACGACGTATTATTAGTTATGAGGTATATGAAGTGCACCGCAGTACACTATAGTTATGAAACTATGATAGTTTTGAAACTATCTATGAATGGCCGCTATTTTGATTAGAATTGTAAAAATTTCTTATGCCAATATTTTGTTATCACTGCCATTTAAATAAGTTAGTGTGTCATAATCTTTTCGTTTCCATTTAAATTTTTATTTATTTAACACCACAAAGGTCCCCGTGGGGTGTTTTGTATGTGATGGAAACACACAAAAAAAAGGTTGTATCGAGATAGAAGAATTTGCTAAATTTCATTTTTCTATGTTTAACTGTTGAAATTTACTTAAGAGCTGTCGAACTTTATTAGGACTGTATATAACGTAATCATAATACAATAACGTTTAAAAATAAGTCTATTAAAGATGAAATCTATTTATTTATATAAACGCAGAGGCTCTAATCAACCATTAATAACAAATTCTCAAACTTCCTGAACGAAATTTGAAATTTGTCACAAGCTTTTATAACAACCTTAATAGAAAAATTAAACTGTTTTATTTTTAATCTTTAAGTGGTAAAAGCAATACTCTAAATAACATTATTTATTTTATACTTTTTGATATACTGTCGTTTGAGATTGTTCGTTATTGTCTCTGATAAAAACAAGAAAATGATTGTTGATTTAATTATTTTTATTAACATACTTGGAAGGAATGATAAGGGATTAACCGTAATTTTAAGCACAACTCGTTCTCTATTTGATTGAGTATGTGTGTCAAATTTGTATAGTTATTTATAAGAAATACTGTACTAAAATTTTAAACACCACACTTCATGAGATCCAAACAGATTTCAATACTAAATATGAATCTAACGTTTTATAATTTTTAAAAGAACTGGGCTACCTTGCAGTATTCTTGGATAGATATTTTTTACAACATTCATAGATTTATTATGTAAAGAAATCACTGTTCACAATAGAATTGATGTACGAATTGCCCGAACAGATTAATATCCTGTCATATAAAATTGGCCGCTGTCAAAAAATTATACGATTTTTATCTCCTCTTAAAGACAACACACAAAAACTTTGAAATTAAAATTAAAAATTAATTAAATTAGAACCTATAGTTATATATTTTTTTCTGAATTGGCGGTAAAATTAAATTGTTGCAAAATAAAGACATATAACAATAACTAATAATGCTTTATTTAATTATTTATTCTCTTTACAGTCATGGAATGTTGAGAGAATTAAATTAATTCTATTGCTTCTTTGAAGTCAGTACCAATTATTTATAATTTGAATTATTAAAATTTAATACATAGTAAGTTAGAGTAGAGACAAGTAAGTAAGAATGCCACAGGTATTTTTCTAGCATCATAAAAAATAAATTGTTAACAGTATTTCGTTACTTCATACAGGCAATATTGAAACAGTTTGTAAAGAATAAAATGATTCACGGTAGATAGCGCACAAATATACTTTCTATTTATTACAACTTCGTTGAAAGAAATTATTCATATTTAATACTTAACAGTTACTTTTTAAAAAATTTTCATTTCAAAACCAGTTTTATTTTAGGAGTTTCAAATTGTTGATCCAAATCCTTTCAAAAAAGAAAATACATCTTGAAAGATTTCTTTTTATATGCAGACATCCAAAGTTTAAGCGATTCCCTTTTATGTAATAATTTTATACACTATAAAAAAGTAAAGTTCATGCAAAATATTCTAATAAAAACTAAAAATATAGTTCAAATGTGAGAATTGACATGTTCATATTTTTTTATAACTTTTCAGAAACCACTGAGTTCACAGTAAAACTGAAGTTTTTTCTTTTTTTTTAACCTCCAGGACCACCGTTAGGTATTGCTTCAGAGGAGGTTGCCAGTAATTTTAAGTAAGGGGAAAGGAACAAACTTTTTATCAATTATCTACAAAGAGTTTTATCAAATAGAGGTTTTAATGCTTATCAAGTCTCTTTAATTTAGATTTTGTTTTGCTTACTGTGTAACAAAAATCAATTGATATGCAACATTTTTCCCATTTTAACTACTTTTTTACGTCCTAATCTTAACCGTGTATTATGCGGTTCACTCGAAAATAAAGTCCCCTACTTAAAAAGTGTTTATCATAAAGCTAATATCTTTTTAAGTTAGGTTTAAATGTATTCCAATCTGATTACAGCAAGACTAAATCAACAATTTTCCAATGTATGGGTAAAAATTCATAGAGTAAACATTAATGAAAAAATATATATGTTGTAAAATAACTCGGGTTGAATGTATATCAACAAACAAATGAAACTTTTTGAAAGCTTTTACAAGACAATTCATACTGTACTTACAATTATAATAATAATAATAATATATTTTTATTAAATAAAACAATTTTAACGTGGAGAATTTTCCTTTGTTTTAACTGGTTAATATTTACTATTTTTAAATAAGTAAAACATGCATAAATTCACGTAACATACTTGCTACAAAATAATTAAATTTTCTAATTTCCTAATAAATTAATTTGTCACTTGTTTTATGATTTTATTAAAAATAAAAACATGGAATAGTCATTATCATTGTTCAGAAATTTACGCAAATAAACACTATTTGATCTTTAGTTATGGTAAATAAATTTTTAAACTTAATTGATTTTAAAATTATGATACAAAAAATAATTAGTAATAGTTTAAGCTATGATAAATTAACCAATTTAAATTTAATCGGTTCATTTCTTACTAAAATTAGATATTAGTATTTGAAATTAGCGTCTCTTTAAAGGTCTGAAGAAAAAATAATACATTTTGTTTATCGTAAAACCTTGTTAAATAATTTTTTTTTCTAAACATCAGAGTTGAATTAAAGGAGATGCGTTTTTCTTTTACGATTATATTTTTATTCTTTTTAAACGCATAGAAAGCATTTACATACTTCTAAACTGTTCGTTACATTATAAACTGCTTTTAAAGCTAACAGCTAATTAGTTTACTAAATAAATAATTGGTTGAAAAATTACACCGAAAAAAATAATTAAACGTACCTTTATCATCGTAATTATACTTTGCATCTTAGATCAGGGTGCTATAGTGTCTTAAAAACTGGAGAAAAGTAAAATAAATACTACTTTAGATATTACTCGTTAATTATTATTAATTAATTATTTACTTCTAGAATATATAAGCTTTTAATTCATATATCGAATTATCCATAATGTAAAGTTATTTAGTAAAAAATCTATCACAACAGTAATATTAATACTATTTATTAATGCAATTTGTCAGATTTTGATACAAAATTATGTCTTAAAATAGAAAATTTGTTTAATTTAAGTAACGTATAACAAAAATGTTTAAGAAGACAATCTCTACTTGAACGTTTGTGGTTACTACTTCTTGGGCCGAAAACCTTTTAATTTTATACCCCATGTAGTCAAAGAATGCTGGCTGAAGCGTTTGCTAATAAACACGGGTGTGTGTGTGTGTGGGTGGGTGTGTATGTGTGTGTGTGGGTGTGTGTGTATATGTGTGTGTGGGTGTGTGTTTGAACATTCAAATAATTCATTAACATTGACCTCTGTGTTAATAAAATTTAATATTAAATGAAATATAAACCTCCAAAGCACAGTAATTAGATAAGTTAAATTACCATATTAATGTCAATAACTAGTTTTCGCGGTATCCTGCGTCTTCAGTTGGTATTAAATTCTACATATACGCATTAAAAAAATATTCTTTTAATTTCTTGTCATTTTATTCGAATTATGCTTTAAATTTTGAAATTTTGAGTAATATTATGAGCGTACATGTAAATCTTGCTGTCCAGTAACTGGACCTGGATTCAGACGATTCCAATTGGGGCTGGATTCAGACGCAATGTGATGCGTATTTTAATTTTTGATATACTTTACAATTACTGTTGTATATCTGCCTTTGAGAGATAAACAGATAAATTCAGTTAAATATAAAATAAGAATACAAACAAAAGTTAAATATAAAACAAATTACACATTTCAAAATTATCTTATAGAGTAATATTTCGTAATTGATCTTTGGTTTGCTGAACTTAAAGGCTGAAATCTTTAACTCCATTTCGATATGAATCGCTGTTTATAGTACATAATAGTAGCAGATAATGAAAACTTTCTCAGTTCGACAGACGTATTTTCATACTTAAGTTTAAACCTTACTCTGGTTCAAAATGATCGATTTCAATGGATTTTTTTGTTAAGGAAGATCTGATTGTTCAGAAATTCTCCTGGGTAACAGCAGTAGAAGATTTTTTAAATCAAAAAATACGGTCTATAGACAATTTGAAAATATTCCTAATATTCCTTTTCATTGAATAATTATAGCATAAATCAATAAAACAAATTATTACAGTGGTATTCGTTATACTGTAATATTCAACCTGAAATCATTCTATAATGCAAGAATGCATTCCAAATAGCTTTATCTCGCTTTCGGTAATAATGACGCTATTTCTGTGCATTCCTTTACTTTTTTTAATGAAGCTGGTTTCTAGCCTTCTCCATTTCTTGAGGTCGACATTTTTCATATCGGGCAATGTTTTTTTAATGACCTACCATTTTTTAAATAAAAATTAAACTTACAAATCTTAAGTAAAATTCAAAAATACATAATAAAAACGGAATAAAAGCACACGCACACATAAAAAATTAAAACATTTATATTCATCTTCTTTAAATTTCGAGTTTTTTTAAATTATACAGAATAAGGGTTGATAAATTTCTGGGGGTAGTTTATTTTCATTGCATTAGAATTGTCGCATTAGTTTGAATCATCTGTTAAGCAACAAATGAACTATACATTTCAACGTTCCGTGGGGAATTGCAATGTTTTACGAACTGTTATTATATTAGTCAGCACATCCGAATATTTTTCAATTAATAGAAGTAATTAAAAAATGTTAGTGTCTTACCTATCCAAAAGGAAGGTAAGATTTCCTTACCTTACCGCAAATCCTGTACGAAATTTTTCATTCAGGGACACACGTGTATAACTTCATTATAGGATGCAATTCGGTTACAGCCTTTGTTTTTAATTTGAAGTCGACTTTTAAACTCAAAGATTTTAAAGAATTCATATATTTTTTAATGTTTTTACTTTCTGGTACGAAGTAAAGGAAGTATTGCGAAAAATATCGGTTTTCAGAATACAACGGAGATATCCATTTTGACCATCTCTGAATCCATTCGACTAGTTTCGGCGTGACGTCTGTACGTACGTATGATTCTCGCATAACTCAAAACCAATTAGCCATAGGATGTTAAAATTTTGGATTTAGGACTGTTGTAATATCTAGTTATGCACCTTCCCCTTTTGATTGCAATCGATTGGACCAAAAGTGTCCAAAAATGCCCAAAATCAAAATCTTTTGGATTTTGGACTTTTTCTTTACTGAAGTAATAAGCCCTCATTGAGAGCTTTTCAACGATATATGATAAGTGGTACTTATTTTCATTTGTTCCAAAGTAATAGCCAAATAAAATTTTAATTAATGTGATATTTGGATCTTACAAGGGGAAGACATATCAGTTTGAATCTGACTTAATCTCCTTTTTTTAATTTTAATATATTGGTTATTAATGATTAAAAATGATCAAAATTCTAATGATTAATGATTAACCTCTGATTGTAAAAAGTTTTTACAGTAAATAATAATTCAATAATAACAATAAAAAAAATATATATCAGAAGTTATTAATGATATAAAATTAGATGTACTGTTAATTTAAAAAAAAAAGTGTATATGTAATTTAATAGGCGTACAAAGAAGTCACGTGGTGTCCACATCAGATTTTTTTTCTTGACGTTACTAATCTTACTTTAGGTTTACGTCAATTAAATTTCTAGCCTTCTGTTTGTAAGCTAATTTGACACAAAATTAACACTAATTTAGCTATAAATAAAGATCAGTCTAAAGCATTAGTAACAAACTTTAAAAAATAATACATTTTTTAAATTATAATAGTCAAAGGCAAAATATAATAAAATAGAACATTATTAGAAGCTGAAGAGAACATTAAAAAGTGAAGGTAAATCTAATTTGAAGGTCAACATAAAGTTTATAACAAAATATAAAAAATAAGAAAATTCTTGTTATATTTATTTATGCTTAAATAGTGATCGATCAGTATATTTGCATGCAAGTATTTTAAGATTTAATCTTCATGCGTGAAAAAAATTCACCAGCTAGTATAACAAATTAGCTTTATATTTTATTTAATAACATAAAAATTCATACGACTGATAAAATAATTTTGTGACGCATAACAATTGAAAAAACGGTTAGAAATACTTTTTTATTATTATAAAAAGATGACTTCTATTAAACGAAAATCATCTAGTAATACAATACATAAATTGTGTTTTTGTTAAATAATGAAATGTTAAACGTTATTCTAAAGATTACAGGTACATTATATAAAAGGTTAAAATCAAAGTCACGTGGTCAAATTTAAATATTTTTCTTCTTTTATTATCGTATATAACTACAGTTATACTATATTTACATTTTATTATTATTCTGTGTGCACTAATTGATTGAGCGTGAATCGGTCGGCCCTGGAATGACTGACTGACAAGTGCAGATTAATAACTGATAAACGGGACATCATTTATTCCAACATTGAGAATATGTTTTAGACTGAGTGGCGTGCGTCTTTAATATAAATCGTGATTATCTGATCGCACGGCTGTCTTTGTTTCAGTCAATGCATTCACACCTTCGGTTTCATATATTTCGCAATACTGATATCGTTCTATTCAAAATCAAACACTTATCCCGGGTCAATCATTATCATTTTAACTCGTATGAAGTTTACTATAAAACAATAGCAACAACACGCGTAACAATATTGGCCTTTCAAAACATATATAATCATATATAGGCTTAAGGGATTCATATGCTAATATTTTTCCCACTACTGACTTGAGACGACCTATATATAACATTATTTCTTCACAGAAAGGGATACATTAATCTGTTGTTCTATAATTTACGCTATCTCTTCCAGTCTTTCTTATCGCTATGACCCGTATGAAATACCTGAGAAAAGCAGGACCATAGTTTATTTTTCTGAGAATATTGATATTCACTATGCAGCCGGGCCTCCCTCTAGTGTATAGAGCGAAGGAGTTATTTGCAATTTTAAATATCAACAGCATTTTAGATGGATAAAATTTACGATTTAATAGGTGAAAAGGTTATACGGAAACCACTTTATCGTAGAAAGCGTGGAAAGTGATTATTTTACTTATTTCTCATTTCTTAGTTTTCTTATTTCTCATGTCATATTGCCTAAAATTATATGGAAACTCCTAACAAAATAACGTAGAGTAAATAATAATTTATATTAATATAAGGACACAAGAAATCTTTTTTATTAGTTGTTAACACAGATAATAATTTATTGATTACAATAACAAAGAATTAAATCTAAAGCTTGCCCTTTCATAATACTTACCGCAACTCTTTTTCTTTCCACAAGGATAAGTAGCCGAAACATAAAGTACAGGAGTTCAGTTTCTGTAATAAGAACATCAGTTTTGTTAAATTCCATGTTATTAAATTGCCCATGAATGGATTTAAAATAAATTAACAAGCAGTATTTAATTAACAAATATTATCGTAAAATACTAACAGTATTATGTTCTATTAATCAAATAATTTATATTTTTTATTTTGAGATTTATTGCTTAACCACAGTTTGTAAATTCTGTTTCAGCAGTCGGTTGGTGCAGTTTCAGGCAGATACAAAATTGAATCCCAACAATAAATTAATTTTGTTAATCAAATTAATTTAAATAAATATTAAATCTCAGTTAAAATTATTAATACTATTTAATTAGGTTTTAACTGTTGTTCTCTGGCATCACTAGCAAGAGCTGTATCCTCTTAACTGTAGTAATATGTAATAGATGGATTTTTTCTATTTCAGTAAGGTAATCATTATAATCAGGATAATTAATATCTATTTGGTTAAAATACGAGGGCGGTTCGGAAAGTCCTTGGTGTAACAAAGAAAACAAGACTTTTTTTTTTATTTTTAACGTAGTTGTAATTTGATACATTTAGACCAACAACTATTCAACATTTTAATACCCTCAGATTTGCTCACCTCTGCAAACTAATCAGCATAAAATCTGCGGTTGTATCGGTTTTGAACTCAATCTTTTGAAAAGAATCTTTGTCAAGCGAACCATTTCTTCAGGTTTGAAAAGAGGAAATAATTCCTGGATCCGGTGCATGTAGAAGCACTTCGAAGAGTAAATCGTAGAGTTTTATATAAAAACACGAGTTACATGAGCAGAAGCATTATCTTCGTGAAAGAACATTTTCTTTCAGGAACGAATGGGCACGTTTAGTCTAAACAGCACACTTTCAACTGGTTCAGTAGTGAAGGGTACCCCCGTTGACGCTCCAGCCTTTTTACAGGTAGTCTATTAGTACCATACAACGAGAATCCCAAAAAACAATAATAATAATAATAATTATTATTATTATTATTTTCCAAACTAAGACTACACTTTTTAAGACAAACTATACAATATCATTTATAATACACAACAGAGTTAGAAATTATACATAGCTTATGAATTATATAAATACTTCTTTTGTCCTACAACAGGCTCAAAAAGTAACTATAATTTTCTAATTTGAAACTGTGATGCAATAATTTAGGATGAAATAATAATTATTGTGATTTAGTAATAGTTTGGAAAATTAGGTACTCCCTGAGGACCATCAATTTATGATTAAAACATTGAAGAATATTATTTCAGTAGCAGAATATCACAGTAGCCGTGACGTTTCCTGCAGAAGGAACCGTTTTCGCTTTATTTGACTCACTTGTACCCAGTTCCACCCACTGCTTGAACTGCTGTTTGGTCTCTAGTGTGCAATGGTGAATCCATGGTACATTTACTGTTATAAAACGTCGAAGAAACTGAGTGAAATCGCGTTTAAATGTGTCTAAACATCTTTAGAAAGTGTTCGGTCGACTGTTAAACGCCGCATCCATAGAGTGGAAAGTTTATTCATACTCAAAACATCGTTTAATACGAGTATGTAGTGGAAACCTCTATGGTAATGTATACAATGTCAACAAGCTCGCATACCTTTAGCTGGAGAGCATTTAATACGGCATTGTGGATTTTTATGACTTTGTCGGTTTTTTGGCATAAAAGGGTTCATCATCATGAATGGATGTGCAACCACGTTCAAATTTAGCAACCTCTATTTAACCTTCGATAACGAAGAGGAAGAATTCTTTAAAGTGGAATCTAACTTTTTGTATGTCCATCGGCGTTAAACCGTTTAAAAAAAGTACTTTATAACTGTTGGAACTTCAATTTTATCCATTTTTCAGAAGATGTCAAAACTTGTTTGCTTCACTCTATCGCCACAAAAAAAGTAATTAAACGCACTTGTCTGATACTTCACCATCTAAAGTAGTAGACACTATCTACAGCAATGACTTTTAGTTGTTATAATTATTCTATAATATTAAAAATCTCAGACTAATATTAACTGAATGTATTTTTTTAAACTGATTCTGAATGTATATTTTACCGATGTCCTACAATCCCTAGCATTCAATTAACAGGAGTGATCAGTTTATTTTTTAGAGATCAAACACCAAGCTGTAAATTTGGCTAATTCTCTTTGATAAAGAATAAATTCTCCCAGAAAAACAAATTCAATACAATTAAAAATTTATTTATTAAATAACTAATTTTTAATTTTTAAAAATATAATCAAAATTTTCAATTACTAAATAATAGAGGTCTTAAGAACTGCTATAACATTGTGCCTTTGTACCAATTAGTTTCTTGTTAAGAGTATATTTTTACTGTAATATTCGTTGTTTTTTACTCATCATATTACACTTTTCATGCATTTTTTAGTCTTCGTTTTAACATGATTACGACTCATTTTTAGTACACACTAAACAAATCTAATTTTTATTAAGATATTTTATTTTTGAAGATGTTAAAAAATTGTATTTTATCTTAATATAATTTTAACCATCTTTTTATTTTTATGACTAGTATAATTTTTCCATATTGTAGTTTATTTTATATATATATATATATATATATAGTGTATGTTTATATGAGTTCCCAAAAATTAATTACTAAAACCGATTTAGTTTAATGTATGTCCGTCTGATCAGTAAAATATTTATTGCTAAGTTTTGATTTTTTGTTTATCAGTTTTTATTTAATCTATTTGGTTATACTTTTTGTACTTTGTAAACAATTATACAAATAAAATAATATTTTTTATTTTTACTAAAATATATTGTCAATTTGAGTAATAGTTGTTCCTAATCTTATATATACATATTATTTAGTTATTTATTTTTTAGAGGTAAAGTTTAAATTATACGTATAAATAAAAATTGATATTAAAATCTTAAATTATCGAGAATCTGGATTAAATTAACCTAAAAATATTCGTACCAGAAAATATACAACAAAAAATATTTTCTTATAAACTCATCTCTTGGAATTTTGAATAAGAAGACTATTTTAACTAAAAATAAACATATTAGGGGTTCAATCTTTTTTTAAATAAATCTAAATCTACCGGAAATCTGTGATTACTGTTTAAGAGGAAAAAAACTATTATTGATTACAGCATGATAAATATACTTCAAACTTATTGTAATTTTTTTTTTACATTTTGAATAATTCTTCCTAACTTTATTAGCAATGTATTTCTAAGTTAAAAGTAGACTTTCATATCATTTATAAATCCAAATAATATGAAAATGTATAACTCCACCAGAATTGTTATTGTAATTATTATAATTATTATTATTAATATTTGTTAATTGTTATTATTTGTCATAAACGTAAATTAAATTTATAATAAAAATGAATTTGAATAAATTACTCGCATCGAATCTCAAGAAGAAAGGGAATATATTGCATCATCCTGTCCAGGAGCCGAAAGGACGAAGGACCGCTCCAGTTCGTAGCCACGCCCTAGGGAGAGGATCCCTGTCTGTATATATAAAGTCAAAATTACTGTTCCATTTATCAGATATCGTGATCCTGCGATAGACTCAGACGTGGCCGCCTCCACCACGCCGACGCCACCCCTACACGCACCATCATTGCTGCTCTCAGTATGAAGGTAAACATAAACTGTCCGGATTTTACGATAAACGGATTATAATTAATCGTTATAATGTAATTTTATAATTATTTATTCTTAATAAAGAATATGATTTAATAAAAAAATTAATAAATTCTTGATTTAAATTAACAAATTCACAGCATTAGATTATAACTTATTTTAATTTGGATTCTCCCCCTCCTTTTTTCTCTCCATTAGAAGATATCATGCATATTTGTGTATGAATCGAGTCTATGGGCATAAAATTAATGTCTCCTATGCTATAAAAGACAACCTTTTCGAAATCAGCTGTTTCATTTTCAAGTAAGTAAGTTATTGTATTATCATTTTAAGATTAAGAAAAAACGTTTTCTGTTGTAGATTTTTCTTAAAATATATTAAAAAAAAAATTTTAATTTATTTTTTTTATATTAAAATTAGTAATTTTACTCTATATTTTATGAAAAATATTACTATTTTTGACTGATTTTTAAGTATCATAAATAAGAGTCGTAAAAATAAACTGTTCAGACAAGATGTTCAAAATGCACTATTCTAAGATATATTACCTGATTCAAAAAGTTAAAAAAAGGAAATAAAAAATCCATAAACACAAAAAATAATTGTTTTTGTATAAAGCTGATTCTTAAAAAATGTTTAAATTAATGAGTTTTTAAAAATGGTTATATTAGTCCCACCATTTTTTTTTTTCAATTACCACTTATATTTTAGGTGTTCTTCAGAATACGAAAGTCATTATCAATAAACATCACCTTCGGAGTTAAGAACAGTACTTATATGCCGCTCACTATTTTTTTATCAAGTTATTGATTAGATCTATAAATTTAATGTGTTGAACTTTTACACAAGCTTCACTCGCTTTGATCGCTAAAGTAAATAAGGCTAATGAATCTTTCATCTGGATCCTACAATAATCCAATGTTACCAATACTCTGTATTTATAACTAATATTGAAGATGTATTATAACAGATTATGTATTTATAACAGTTTAAAATTGAATATAAAATGAAAAAATACCTACACAAAATAGTATTGACGCTTAAAATTTGTACAAATTACAATAAATAATAACCCACATTTCATCTACATACACGAAATTTACAGTACAACATAACTTTACCTTGTATTGTTACTCGGTACGGTAAAATTCTTAGTAAAGGTGGTTCTATTTGAAAGACCTATTGGCGAGTTAAACTATATTGCACTTTGTCAACAATTTATATTTGTGACTCTTATCTATATAAATTTAAAAATCAGTCAGAAATAGTAATTTTTTTTTTAAATATAAAAAGTAAGATTATTAATTTTAATATTTTAGAAAATAAATTTATAATTTTCTGTTATATAGAAGGCAGGATATTTTTAAAAAAATATTAATTCATAAGTAAAATTTTAAATTTCACGAATGTGAACTAAATTTAGTTTTAAAGGATTTAAAATGTATAAATACCCACTTTTTGGGTCTCCCTTTGGAAATACTCAAGGTATTTTTTGTGTTTACATCCGTTTCTGTTAAAGACAATGAAAAATATTTACGTTTTATTGCATAGAGAAGAGTAGTTTTTTATCATAAACAACGGATAAAGAAACTGGAAAATAATATGTATAAAAGTTTTAAAGCATTAAAAAGATACCAAATTGTTCTCAATGAATAAATGCGTTTTCCTGTGGTTTTAAATAATTAGAACATTGGAAAATTCTCAATGAGAAAGGGAAACGGTTGTGTTCATGGACAAAAAATTTAGTTTTACAGCAATAAGTGTTTTTAATTTTTTTTAATTTGTAGTTGTAAGTATTAATTCAACGCCATGTCATTAAGTTACAAATTTCATTAAGTAAGTTTTTGAAATTTATTCACAATTTCCTAATCTCACTTTTAATTATATCGTACGAATTAATGTTAAAATAGTGCTGTTTCGTTTTAATTCAGTGATTTAATCCTTAAACCAATTACTAGTAGTTACTTTATTGTGCATAAAATGCGAGTATATTTCCAACCTTTTAACTACTAAGAGTAATAATTACATTTATGAGCTGACATAAATCATTATGAATTTCCTATCACTAGAATAAGAAGTTATTAATTTCATTAGACACACTAGAATATCAATATAAAATAGATATTTTATCTATTTTAAGATTGTTCGGCCAGAAAAATATCTATGAATATTAAGTTGATTTTCTTTTTTTAATTGCATCGAGGAGGGCTGGCGTAAACAAGGGGGTTTAAAGAATTTATCTACCCTCTACTTGGATCGAAAAATAGAGCACAAAGAGTAAAATAAAGATTCTTTTTAAATCTTAGTGTTTTTTTTTTTAATTCTTGCGTGCAACTTTTTATATTTTTCATTCAGTATTATTTTATTAATTTCTTTCAGAAAGATAGAAAATTAATTTTGTAAACAGTTTATGTTTCATATTTCACAATATTACTATTAATATTGTGAAATTCTTTAATTAATCGTAGACTGCTGTCTAGTACACAATTTACTACAAAATATTACAATCAACTGAAGAATATTAAAAAAGATTGAATTGTATACAAAAGAAATACTTATCCAAACTTTCCCTCAGTGCAATAATACTTTAAATTTAATATTTTATGTTTTTTTTTCATAACTGAATTATGTAATGCATTCATATAATATATAAATAAAATTTTTATGGTAATATCAGTTTTTGAGCTAATTCTTATAAAAAATTAAAATTGTTTTCTTGACTGTTTAAATTACGTTCGATTAATAATCCTCAGCCAGTTACCGATCAACTAAGTGTCTAAAATACCTAAGTAGAATTCGTTTTAAAATAATTTCGGAACAAAAAGATGAAAAACTGTTTTTATTGCATCAATATAAATTGTTTTCTTTGGATTTAAATAAATTTATTAGGTATTGGTAAAAAAATATGAAATACTAATTGTAGGCCTAATTGCAGTAGATGTTTACCAAGGAGACTATATAGAAAATTGAAAGAAACAAAAATAGAAAACCAAAAATCCGTATCCAACCAAGGTAACTAAAATTTATTTATGTAATAAGTATTTATGTGTATTTCTAATTTAGATTAAATTAAATCCCAAAAAATAATTAATTTGTAGCCATTTGATAATAATATGGAATTATCCCATAATAATAAAAACAAATATTATTATTATTATTCAGATTTGTTGGTTATTTTTAATAAAAATCAGACATTACCAAACAGTAATTCTTCCAGAAATATAATACACCAGCGAGACTCTCTCCGGACCATACAAAACTGGAGAAGTAGAAAGGATCTAAAAGGTAGAAAGGAAGACAGGCACGAAAAACATAAACAAGAAAAACATAGTAGAAGGACAGTGGAGGATAATTCCAAATGAATAAGTATATAAAATAACAATCCCACTAACATATTTCTTCAGAAAGAAAAGAATTTTATTCTTGGGCACCTTCTTAGAGCAGAGAAAACCAAACTTGCAAATCAAATAATTAACTTATACTGGGAAATAACAACAAAACCGAAATGGATAAAGGTAGTCCGAAAAGATATGGAAGAGTGGAAAATCTCCAAAGAAGATCTAATCACAAAATCTGAAAAACACGACAAATTAATTAAATCTAATATAATAATATTTGAACCTAAAATCAAAAAGAAATCCAACAGGATGTATTCAGAGGAGGACTAATTTTAAATTTCTTAGTTTGCATAATTTTTTAATATAACTTAATTGTTAGATTTTCCTAAATTTAGCGCTACAAATCTGAAAGTTAGATATGACTAGACATGATCACACGAATAAATAGTGTTGATAATATAAGTATAATACTGAATAATATCATACGAGAAGACTTTGAATAATAAAAGAATTTAATGGTCGTTTTACCATCTTTTAATTTCCTATGGCAAGTTCCTTGACTCTAGTCCTCAATAATTCTTTTCCATTACTATAAATCTGTAAACCATTTCTTGTCCATCGCTTTCTCCTAATCGCATTTCCTTTCAAAAAAAAATATAACAATCGTTTTTTAGTGGTACAAAAAATAGAAAAAAAACCATTTATTATCGACAAATTAATGTTTCTACTACGGATTTCTATTTATTCAGTGTAGTCAGAAAACTGAATATGAAATAATTATTTTTGGTAGATACTAGTATATAATACGTATAGAAAATTTACAATAAGAATTTTTACTTCGAATCAGATTCATTTTATTTGTTTGTTGTTTAAGATAAAGATTAACCAAATTTTCTGTAAATATGAAAAATTCTCTTAAGTTCATTAAGAACTAGATTCAATTAGTAAAGCATATTTATTATTGTTTTAGAAAAAATTCCTAGAAAACTGCTTACTGAACACACAAATTGAAGCTTGATATTTTCAACATGCGTTAGATAATAATAGTCAATTTATTATAAAATATAAACGGGTAGGTTTTTAGTGTTAAACAAAATTTAAACAAAAGCTGATATAACTTCAGCGCTTTCTAAAATTAAAAGTTACAGTCTGATTTACGAGTATATAAAATGGTAATAGGTCTTTAATCAAACATTTTTAAATACTAGTTTAAAATCTGTGATCTATATCTTTTCTTTAATAAAATAATCAATTTTATTAAAATTTATTTATCCATTATTTCACTACAATGTATACTGAAGCAGAAAATATAACCCATTTTTGCTTGCCAGTTTTGCTACAAAAGGAATACATTAACTTGTTATTTTACAATATCATCTCCGATCTTTTTTGCGGATCTGACGCATGTTAAGTTAGTCATAAGATCACTCATCACAGTTGCTACCACTAAGATGACTATGTTCACTAAAAATCCATTCATTGGGATGAACAGGTTGATGTTGTTACATGTAAAGTTAAGTACTACCTTCAAATTGGGTAGGTTTAGCAACCTGATATGCAATAGTATATTTCCACACTTTCTCTAGTTAGCCTGACTTAAATATATTCTTGAAAATTTCTATGTAATTTTTGGGAGAGTCGCTTGTTACTTAAGCGGGTCGCCTTTAACTATTAGTCATAGGCACGAATGTACAAATACCCAGCTGTCTAAAGAAGTTGAATCAGTAGATATTTAGATTTCCAGAATATATGAATTAATCATTTGAGTATGTATTACGTATTAGTTTCAGAAATTGTAAAAATAGTTACATAATTTTTAAGGAAGTTCGGAATTGGGTATTGTATATGGGATATATCACTTTCTTTTCTCTATAGATTTTTAATAAAATGGCCTTATGAATTTTACGCATTGCATAGTAATAATGAAATCATAATACACAGTTAATATAAATCCTTTCTCAATACCGTAATAAAATAAGAATAGGATCAAATACGAAAAAATGGTAATAAAGATAAGAAGATGCATATCTCTACAATAAAGAATGAAAGATCTTGTCAACAATAAATACATAGTCCTTGGCATTCTTCATCGTACTTCCTATTTAATCTGATGTCACGGACCAACCGGAAAAAAGAGAAAGGTTGGATCAATTATAGATAATCATCATCTAATTCAATGGCGTTAAAATATTTAAATTACAACTGCCTAGAAAATAGTAAAGCAAATATTTTCCTTTTATTTAGTAAATAATACTTAATAGAATAAAGTATATCAAAATTTGTAAATTTTAATAAATATTTAAATTATCATATTTAAATAATTACTAGAATAATCCTTTTTAGTTTACTATATATAATATGTAAAATATTAACAAAGGATCTAATAACTGAAGTTTTAATTTATAAATATTGTAATTTTTACATTCATCATTTAGCATACATTTATTTACAATAAACATAGAATAAATAGGATTAATTTAAATGTTCGGTCTGAAATTAAACCATCGCCAAAAAAGAATAGAAGATCAGTATATAATAAAATAATAATTCTTTGATATATTTTGGCTATTAAAAACAATATTAAGTACGCCTATTATTGTTATACCCTTATTTAAACCTTGTTAAACTATGCAGTTATTGTTAAATCTTGGTTTTATTTGCGCATTATATTAAATAGTTTTAACACAAACTATGAGTAATTTGGAATTTGATTAATAAAAGCAGTTTACGCGAAACAGTATGAGTAGTAATAATACTCATAAAATGTTTGTTCTTTGAATTTGATGTATTATTATGAAATTTAACTTTATTTTTTGGAGTGTAATAGGTTCAATTCTCAACTCTCAATAACGGGAAGACACCTCTCTTTCTGTACATAGACCACCTGCGTAACATGACCTTCCACCCAACTCCTAAGAGATGTTAGAATTATTTTGTTACCATCCTTAAATAATCTCATCGGTGTATACTCTCTCAGTTGTTATACAAATTCTTAAAATAAATTTAGAAGAAAATTTAAACTTAATAAAAGTTTTCATTACCAATTAATCACTTTTTAAAATTTTTAAATAATTAACATGTAAAACTATTATTTGTTTATTTTATTTTAATATAAATATAAAAATTACGTTAATATTTCAAGCGAGTTGAGCGTTAGATCATTGGTCTTAAAATCAAAATATGCGTTATTTTTCAAACCACTTAAAATCCCGATCATGATAAACGGTTTTGACCGCTCCCAGTTTAAGTTAACCAATAAACAAAGAACAACTGATCAAATAATATGACATAAATATAAATATTTCGTTATGTTTTTAAAATCACTAATTATATCTCTAAAAATAATATTTTAACAATATTTATTATCTTGAAACCTAAAAATCTTAATTTTATTTCGTTTTGATTCTTTAAGTTATTATAAATTGAATTTTGAAAGCTAAAAAAAATAAATTTTAGATTATTTTTATGTACATTTATGTCTGAAACATATTCTATTGTTAATAATATTATATATATATATAGACAGATATCAATGAGTATCTCTATTAATTTAGAAATTTATATGATTAGAAAGAAATAAGAAACACTAACTGCAAAGGTTTATAATGTTGTCCCTTCTGATGATTTGTACAATTTTGTTAACTCTGAATATAATAGATTTTTTATATGAGCAGTACATTCACTTTTTAAAGAAAAAAAATCGTAATTGGATATTGACGACAATTGGGTGAATATAATTAGCCGTAGATGAAGTTAAAATTTCACATTTGAATTATTCGTTATAAATTATTATTTTTACAAATCTCGTTAAAGTAGTTTTAAGATTTAACAATATTGTACCAATTTATGGATGAAATATAGAAATTTTATTTTTTATAAAACGTGTTTCTGGGGAAAAATTAATATCCAAAGTTTAATCATTACGTCCTGTAAAGTAAATTAACGAAAAATGTAACATAAACTTAAGTTCATAATAGAATACTGGTTTTATATTTATTTACGAATGAAACACAGTCATTTTCAATAGAATTTTTATCATTAATAAACTGCGCCATTTAATGATCATACACTTGTACGCCTATTCCATACTACAAAGAGGTAAGCTACAATAAATAACATCACAAATCGTTCAAGTTATTACAATAATATTTTTTTGTTACTAATAATAGTTATAAAAATTATAACTAATAATAAAATTCAGTACAACTCGTAATACCAAGATTATTTTAAATGTAGAATGGTGTAATACTTTTCATTGTAACAATTTAATCCTTTATGAAGTCAAAACAGCAATTTCAGAAGAAGCCTGGTTCATTTAGCTACAATAATTTATATTATGCAACGTCATTTAATCTTCAGCTTCCCCTGATCTTATAAACTTTCATTAACAAATCTGATAACATTTGGTGATCAGTGCATGTCCACAAATCACGACTATTAGTGACTGTACATAATGACGAAACATTCTTAAAACTTATATAACGATTAAATTGTTTCTTTCTATAAAAAGTCAAACACTAAAAATAATAATAATAATGTACAAATAGTGTATATTATTCATCTTTTAATTACCGTAAGGAACAGTACATCTTTAATGTTCTTAACTTTAAACAACTTTAATAACTTAAAACTATCTAATATATCCAACTATTAAATTGGTTGTGATGTGAATAAATCACTTGAGATAAGAAAGGTCCGACTAAGCTCTCCCTCTTTCTCTTTTTCTGTTTAGCCTCCGGAACCACCGCAAGGTATTAGATCAGTGGATGAATAAGGATGATATGTATGAATGTAAATTAAGTGTAGTACAGTCTCAGGTCTACCATTCCTAAGATGTGTGGTTAATTGATACCCAACCAACAAAGAACACTGGTATCATCGATCTAGTATTCAAATTAGTATAAAAGTAGTTACTTTTATACGAGAGTAGCTACTTTTATGTCTTAACTAGGATTTGAACCTTAGAACTCTTGACTTTGAAATCAGCTGATTTACGATGACGAGTTCCCCACTAGACCTACCCAGTGGGTTATGTCAGACTGTGCTGCTTCCTGTAAAAATAATTCAATATACAGAGAATATTTGTAATGAAAATTGTAAAGGAGTATTATTAAGATTGGACATCAATTCATCTGAATTTCGGAGACCTAAGTATTCTGAAACGCACAATCAGTTTTTCTTAGCGAAGAAGGGAACAAGAAATTATTTCATTACAATTTTTCTATACGCCTGAAATGGAAGCTTTTTTGAGAATGGTTACGCCATTTTCGGAGTTTCATGCCAGGTTTTTTCGATTTTTAGATTACGGTAATAAAGGAGAGAGGGAGTGATACAGAAAGAGAGAGAGGATATAAACTTTTCTATCAAAATTATTATTAAAAATTCATCAATACTATGACTAAACTTTCAAATCTCGAGTATTGATGTACGTATTAAAAAAAAACTCCAAATCATTCGTCAGTTTTTTATTTCTATTTTTTTAAGTAATAGATTATTAATTTTTTTTTTTAATTGTGCACCAGTGTTTAATTAAGTTCATATGTAATAATTCCAAATGGATTTTAATTTCTTTTTAATTACGTATTATTCCTCAAGAGTTAGTCAAGTATTGTCTCTTCTTGTCTTAGAAATAATTCCAATAATTTCCTAAAGCAATATTTGTCCGTCTTAGTAATATATTTTCAATCTGATGGGTTGGAACATATTACACCTATTCTCGCATGTATCTTAAAAATTTACTATTTAATTCGCCTCACCTGTAAATTGGGCGTGCCTTTGAATACTTCCGTTTGTCTGGTCGACACGGTCAAAAGCTCAACAAAAATAATTACTTTCCTTATTTACGTTAAGACAATTGCTCAACTGCTTCTTCAAAATATCTTACCATGTTCATCTGAAGGTCTGACTAAAATAAAAGTATTATTTTGTAACAAACAAAAGATTAAATACTTATTATACAAAAACAAATATTTTTTGTTAAATTTTATACGAGTACATTTTATCAAGTAAAGTTTTTTTTCTAAATATAGAAGTCTGCTCGTACATCTGTTATGATATATTTCAGTTATAGTTTTACATTATTTTTAACACATACATCACAAACATTCTCACCAGGTTTTAAATTTTTGGTTACTTTAATCATAAAACATAATTTTTATGGTTTTATTTTTTCTTGGCAACATTTAACAATAAGTCGGCTCCTTTTACATCGTATTACGTTATTTACGCTGTTATTTAAAAACGTATAACTGAATTACATTAAAGAAGAACGTAAACATTAGGTACAATTTATTTCGACTTCTTATCATTAAGGAAACTTTAAAAATAATGTTCTCATATTAAAAAGGAAGTTGACTGAACGATCTGATTAGCATGATATTCCGGAAGTTTCTATACATCTAGATGTATAGAATGTCTAGATGTCTAGATATATATCTATACAGATGTATATCCTATACATCTTGTTTTATTCCGGAACTACGATTATATTCATTTATTCAGTGCCCTTTTTTAGCTTGTTACATTTCTGGATTGAAAAATAAGAATTTCTACCAAACAATTGAATAGTAGCTGAAAAAAAAATATCCAGTAACTTTTAGCGTAAAAATATAGGTTGCTGGTCGGACTTCAAAACTATCGCGCAGAAAGGCAAGCGCCAATCCACTCGCTAAAATCAGTCTAAAAGTTACATGTTAAACTAGAATACAGATTAATATAAATTTTGAACGATAACTCCATTACCTACTCATCTGTATAAAAATAAAATTACATCTCAATGCATCACAAATCATTTCAGGTGTTTTAAAAGTAAGTAATAAGGTAGTATTTTGAAACAGTGTTTCAAGGATGAAATAATAAAAACACAGACGTTCTTTTATTAAATTTCTAGACATCTATTTAGAAACAATACAAAGTATCAAGTAAACAAGATTATTTCAAATGATTCAATCTCTTTTTTCATTCTTAATCACATAAATTATAAATATCAAATTAGTTATTTATTAATTTGACCGTGCTCTTCAATGATATAAAACTGATAATTACCTATAATTAAATCTTTAATCCACAAAATCATATGTAGATTTCACATTATTTAAAGTACAACACGATTTTTTTTCTTACGGTTAAATTATTTAATTATAGTTTTACTGGATATATTCATGTAATTTCTCTTTCAATTTGAAAGAAACTTTTTAATTGAAATATTCGTCTAAATACCTATTAAATAAAATGCTACCAATCTTTTCAATAAAATGCAGAAAAAACACTCATGTAACTCATAATCGAAAACTTCTAGTTTTCTTTTTACACAGCTGCCCAAAAAAGCCTTTATGTATTTAGTATGTATGAATGTATGTATGTGCCACCGCAGCAACTTAACGGCTGAACCGATTTAGACGTATGATCCTGCGTTAGAATCCTTACGTTACCGGGAGTATCATATGTTTAAATAAATTTTAAAAAATTGAAAAAATCTGTCTGATAAACGAGTCGTTTTAGAATAACTTGCATCTCAACGCTTCATTCTGAACGATTCGGAAACCTAGTACCTCAGACGTGTGAAGTAGTATTACTAGTGTTTTTATTACACACCCAAAAGGGAGTGTAATGAGTGTATGTATATATGTTTGTTCCACCGTATCAGCTCAACGACTGAACCGATTTTGATATTTGACCCCGCAATGGAATCCTTAGGCTACCTATATATATATATATATATATATATATATATCTGTGTGTGTGTGTGTGTGTGTGTGTGTGTGTGTGTATAAATTTTAAAATTATACTATATACAATTACTGTACACAAAATTGTCACCCGCATACTCTTTAATTACCCTAAATTAGCCGGTAATCTAGACAGAGGGCTTCGCCCTCTGGATCCCGACGCATTCATTATCTTCATGGTTATTAGAATATTAAATATTTTACAAATATTCATTAAAGAAAAAAAATTAATCATTTTACTTCATTATATTTCTGTTGCCATGATAACAGAGATATAATGAAGTAAAAGAATACTTTCTTCTGAATGGATATCTTTAATTCACAAATTCATTTCTGAGGAGGTTAGGGCCTCGGATTTGTGGCTTAAAACCTTCCCTGTGATAACATAAATGTACCCTGAAAATTTCAAAGCAATCCGTTGGCTGGTTTTCGCGTCATGCTGTTACAAACAGGCAAACGATTGCATTTATATATATATGTATATATAATTTTTAAGATGTGATTTTTTATCACAGCTCTAACCCCTAATGTTTTTATGTTTTTTATCCCCCAGTGGTTTTTTTATCCCCAAAACACAAATATAATTTTAAATAAATCATTCGTAGCAAGAAGTGTAAATCGTTCGAACGAATGAACCGTTCGTGCGTTCTTCAAAATGAAAATGTGATACAGTAAAGAAACAAACCAATGCATCATGCTATTTTTATTGGAGAGATTAAAGAGAAATATTTATTAGCAATGTTTGTTTGGCAGTCGTGTTTTTTTTTTTTTTGTTTTTTAATATTTATCTCTTTTTTGTTGAAAAATTTTACAAATTGTAAACAGAAGTACAACTCCTACCAAATGATAAAATATAGAACTATTTATAAAAAGAAGTATAAAACTATAATCAGCTTATGAAACCAGTTAAATTTCTGTTTGCAGATTGTATTACATCCAAATTTCTATAATCTAGTTTCAAATTAATTAAAATTATTAAGCTAAGTTTATTAAAACGATAAATTATTTTTAAAAACACACAAATTACGGGTCAGTTAGTTACTAATCAATACTGCGATGAAATATAAAACTGTTCCTGGATTAAATCCTCTTCAAAGAAAAATTATCATAATATTCGTGATTATTTATTGTGTCCCTTTGTGACACAATAAATAAACAATCTTGAATCAAGTTTCTCTTTGTTTTCACTACTATTTATTCTGAGTTTAATTCATGGGAATTTAAATTTTAAATATGATAGATCTATTTTGCTGTTATTATGTTTACATGTATCTTACTAAAAACTTTATGATAATGATAAGTTGCAAGACAAAGGTTCAACTGTTATTAAAATACAGCTCAAAACTTATTACTGTCTAACATATTTACCTATCGTAAATCACTGTTTTGTTATAGATAAATAATAAAATTCTGTAAAATATCCATAAATTGTACATCAGTTAAATACTGTAAATGTGAGCGATAGTATTTTAATAAATTACTCAACAAAAGACGTTTATGAAATCTGAATCTCAAGATCGTAAAATCAGAATTATTGCACTATTCTAAATTTATGAACATAAGAATTCTGCATAAAATTTATCAGTCTTAATAATATTCTCACTTTTACCATCTTTATAGATTTCTGTATCAGGACCTTCCTTTAATCTTCGCCTTGACCCGAGATTATTCATGCTTTTTAATGTCATCGTATAACATTTTCCCAACAATAATCTCTGCAGATCCTATTGTTCTGTTACTCAATCCATCATCATCCATACATCATGTCAACTAATTTTTTTTGTTGGATTTCTATATCGCTCAAACATTTTCTTTTCACAGATTTATTAAACAGTTGCTGCTTATTAGAAGTTTCTATTTTATTGGATTTACCTTGTGATCCAATATTTTAATTAATTAAAAAATTCCTTCTTGTCAAAAAGAGTATGTCCTGATTACAGAAAATTCAAATTTTGCAGATGTATATCCTTTCACTCAAATCGGTGTAATAAAAAAACCTACCTTCATTTTTTGAAGTGGAAACCCAAAAAAAATATTTTCAAGAATTCTTTAAAATCGATGGTTTTTTAGAAGGTTTTACTAACGAATATATTTTTTCCTTCTGAAATGAAAAAACAGATCAATAAAAAAATGATTGAAAATTTAAAGTGTGGGTCTATAATATCTAAAATTAATGTTAAAACTACTTAAAATCAGCTGTTTTATGTAAAATAAACCTTTTAATTTTCTTTTTAATTCGTATTTTTTGTTTAATTCATGTTTTAAAAAGAATAATGTTATATAGCGAAATTCTAAGTTTTTAATTTAATTTTAAGTAATTTTTTATCGACATACCAGATAATCGTGTTTTTTATACCAAATAAGTAAAAACATTTTTTTAATTTTAATTTTTTTTTTATATGTAATTATGTTAAAAATAATAATCAGCTGTTTTTACGTCCGTAAATATTTGTTCATTGTTTCTTTTTTAAACTGAAAAACTGCATAAAATATTCTCTTTTTCATATGTTGTTTGCTTTTAGTTTAGCAACCATATAATCTAGAAAATATTTTTATCATATCATATCTTACTTCTCAAACATCTTCATTTGCAACTTTAAAGATCTGCATTAAAATTTATTTATTTTTTTTTTTATCTTTTAAATAATATTTAAATCAGTATCGTAAGTAGAAACTATAAGGAAATTTCATCACAACAAGCGAGTGTAAAGGAGTTTCCTTGAAACACCTTAATTAAATACATTCTTAAAACATCACTAGTAAGTCAAACATATCATGAAAAGTCAACACAGTAAGATACTGGAAACCATAAAATTTCCAGTAATACTAGTAATACAAGGAAAAAAAATAGCATAACAAATGACACCAGAAACATAATCATTAACATTAGCATAAATACTTAGACGATTAACTCAAGAATAGAAGCTTCTTCCTTATTAGTCACTATTAGGTTCCCAGGTCTAATATATGTAGTCGCTTTAATCGCCTTAACATCTTCGCCATTGTCTAACGGATTAACTGCTAGATGATTCACGTGGTCATTAAGCTTTACTTTGTAAGTTGCAAACCAATCGACTTTTTCCCGAACATAAGATACCCTAAATACGCATGAATGTCGGCGTTGCAAATGAACCATGGCGCCTGTTTTATGCATTTCGCTAATTTATTCTGGAAGCACAGAATATCCTCCACATTGTAGGTGTTTGCCGTATCCCAAAGCAGAATTCCGTATGTCCAAATTGGTCTATTATCACTTTGTACAATAGTAGCGTTTTAGATGATTCCTTTTTTCATCATATTAGACAACAACCTAAGAGAATACCTAAATACCATACACCCACAGCTCACGAAATGTAACCCCCTTTAAATGGATTCTTGGGTAATCACCCTGTCCCATCAAAAAAATTATATGAGTGGATTTCTCTTGATTCACCTGTACTTTCAATTTCCTGAACCACTCGGATTTGGAGGTCTAATCCCGACTGAAACCTAGCTGAGGCCTGGATCATCAACGACGGCCATGATTGCCGTGTCATCGGTAAACGAAGCAATAGAGATATTGTTCGTAACAGGAATGTCCGCAATGAAGACCAAAGAACAGGATAGCCCCCAACACCTTCTTATATTTAATCTGGGAAAAGCGACCGTCCAAGTTACTACGCAGTATCCGGTAGAATGTTGAAATATACTCGTTTTTAGTTTGCAAAGCAGACCAGGTAGTCAGACCTTGTCGAACGTTTACTAGACGTCTAGAAAGGAAGCAGAACAAAGTTTTTTCTTTATTAGTCAAACATTTCAGTTCAATTGTACGACCAATTCATCCTCGATCTAGCTCCTGTATGACTACCAATTTGTCCTGTTATTGTGTAGAATCGGGGGTCGCTTCTCCCTAAATATCAACGTACTTATAGTAAGACTGGCGAATCATCAGACGTGGAGCTAATCCCCTTACAAGTGTATACAGATGGTTATTCATCATGGTTATTCTATATATACGACAACCGAGACGTATATATAGAATAACCCCTAAGACAAGATAGTTTCGATCGGTTAAGTGATTTTCGCAGTGTAGGATAGTATCCAACGATTCTGTGAAACTAAACTGTCTAGTTCTTGTCTGCGGACAGCAACATCATTATGTTCCACGTAGCTATTCAAAGAAACCTGGCCATTAACAGATTTTAACTATCACATTGCTGAGTAAGCCTGTAAGGTATCTTCTCAAATGAGACGCTACAGTTCGCGATGTCTCGTACATTGAATATTTCCTTGTTGTTCTATTAGACTCAAGATTCACGGACAATGTAGACAAAGGCTCTTTTGTGATGCATAAGGGGCGTTTATCATACTTTGTACCTCATTTTGTTCTCATTTTTCAATTTCATACTTGAAGACATCAATCGGGATTGAATAGAGATTTCTCAGCACCACTTGTCCTTTCGCATAAACGTGTGTCCGATTAGTTTATGCTCACGGACCAACCCTATTGTTTTTTTTTTGTTCATGTCTACGCTTTTCAACATCAGACATAATTATTTCATCATTGGTTTCTTCCATCGACAAGTCCTCATATCTGTTCGATAAAGATAAGTTGCCTGCGACCTCACTGGTAGTCCGCATCGTTCTCGGCTTACGCAGCACCGGAATCGTTTGTTGTGAATGAAATCCTGATCGGAAATTTACTCATCGATAATACCCTTGCTGTACGAGTCATTTAGATTACTAACAATATTTTCTCGAATGAGCTTATGCGTAGATAACCTAAGGTTTCTAACGAAAGTTGTTAAAGATCCGCCACGTTTTCTACCAGGTAAAGAGATAGTTCCACCCGTCGTAATTTCACTGGCGTCAAATCGATCAGGTGACAGTTGATCCATGTTTTGATAAGTGAAATCCACTATGTAAAAACTAAAAACATAAATACTAATCAAAATTAATATCAATAATGTCATACCATTCCAAAATAAACATAATCGTCCACAAATAAACTATATTGTTTATAAACACGCCAAAAAAAAAATGAAATAACTATTAATCAAGAGCAGTTTATATACTCTGACCCACGGGTTGGTCTAGTGGTAAACTGGTCATCGCAAGTCGAAAGTTCTAAGATTCAAATCCTAGAAAATTTTACTTTTAATTTAAGGATTTTACTTTACTTTTACTTTTATACGGATTTGAATACTAGATCGTGGACACCGACGTTCTTTGGTGGTTGGGTTTCAATTAACCACACATCTCAGGAATGGTCGACCAGAGACTGTTCAAGACTATACTTAATTTACATTCATACATATCATCCTCATTCATCCTCTGAAGTAATACCTTACTGTGCTCCCGGAGGCTAAACAGAAAACGAAAACATATTTACATACATTAAAATCACCAATAACAGATGCTGGAAAAAGAAAGAAAATAATATTTCCTTATACATTCAGAAAAAAACCATAATTCATATTACGTGTAAAATAATCTCATATCAATATTATATAGACACGTCTTTCTTGTTTTTTCGTGAAAACTACTGAACCAATCATTACGAAATTTTAACTGTAGCTTTCTTATGACCACCGAAATATTTACCACAGTTCAAACTTTATCAGTCTCACAAATAAAAAAGAATCATAAATAAATTACCTAGAATTTTTTTTAGTAAACAGTGTCATTGTTTATGTCACTGTTTTTATCCACTTCAATAGACAGTTATTATATGATTTATTAAATTTAATGTAATTGTCTATAAAATATCAATTTATATTTATATCGTAACATGCAAAAAAACAAATTAGTTTGATAATAAAATTAAAGGGAATGATGACTAATCATATATTTAACAACCGAAAAGTTGTTATTCATTCAAATTAATCTATTTTATTCAATAAGTTGTGAACAGCAAAACTCTGAGAGCAGCAGCCCACACATAATTAGTAAAAAACCTTTTCCATTTTTTTTAAGTTCTATACGCATATAGCACAAGTGAAGCCGCGATGGAGGATGCTAGTAGATAATAAATTATTACTGAAATTAAATTGACTCAAAAACTAAGAATATTTTTTTAAATATAATTAGGCGGACCCGAAGAAATTACTCTCTAACTGCGCATTAATATGTTGTAGGATTAATAATCTTACCAGATATTAATCATTTTTAGACATATTTTTGTATTTTAAGTAAAATCTTCTTCATTTTGAAATCAATTGACGATCCCAACACATAATATTATACTGCATTATCTGTAATAATATTATTTTAAAAAACTCTGCTATGCAGTTGATAAGTAAGAAATAAATTATACCTGTTCAGAAGTAGTGTTAATGTGAATCAATAGTGCCCACAAGTCAAGAAAGTAGTGTTAAAAATATTAATTGGGTGCAATCAATTCGCAATATAACATTAATTATGAAGAAACGCTGATGCGGCTTTTATTATTGTTTTAGTAAGTGTTTTACTCCAACTTTTAAGTTCATCTTGTCCCCTATCGAATGAAATCAGTGTATTTAATAGATTATATTTCTACAGAAAGAAATATATTTATTGCTTTACATTTAATGTCACATTCTCTCTAACGATTATAGATATAAGTTACAAGAAACATAGTTTATTATTTGAAAGTAACGATATCCATTAAACAGTCAGTCCTCGTCATAAAAAGAGAAAGGTGACACTTTTAGAGCCGAGTTTAACTCGTATTTCATTGTACTTAACATGTTAACATTTAGTATACTCGGGGCGAAATGGAGACGGAAAAGAGGTAACACTTCGTTCTTTTTTTCATTACTAGTCCTGACATGGGATGATTGTTATTCTTGATATTGACTATCCCATTTCTGGAAGTGACTGTTTCGTATCAATCCTAGTAATGGCTGAACCGTAACCGTTTAAGCGTTACTGTAAATAGTAATTTAATTGTTAGTAATTATTAAAATATCGGATTAATCATCATCGTTTTGCATCTAATATACATACTCAAAGATTTCTTACACATAGATTTATAATATCTTTAAATAGGTGACCATTAAACAATGAGTCACGTTCTTTAAAACGAAGTACTAGAAACTGTATCATACATTACGAATAGTATTAGGATGAATGACTGTGGAGAGGACATTTTTTCTGTCTGCTTCTCTTGGTTTTTCTTTTCTTGCTTTTTTTGACTTTCTGATAATTTTTGTACTTTAGCTTTGTGCTGATTCCAATGATACATAATATTTACCTGATATTGAAAATTACTAGTAAATTATGAATGAGCTCTACATTTAGGGAAGTTTTCTCTTATTAACTATAAGATAAATTAATAATAAAACTATTTTTATTTTTTGTTTAATGGTATTTTTTTTTAAATTCTTTACTATTTTTCAGACAGCAGCTGTATTATTAACTACGATATCAGCGTGCCTGATAGGCGCCGAGGCAGAACCTCCAGCTTATGTAACAACATTTGAAGATTCGTTTGCACCTCCTCCTCCCCCGAGTGCTTTAAGAGGTAACTTAGAATACAATTCTCACTCAGATAATTATAACGTACGTCCTGAACCTCGTAGAAGCTCTTTAAGAGATCATGGACGTCATGTCACCCCAAAAACAATGACTACAGCAGTATTTCCTTCCGCTTCTCGAACTCAAGTAGGTTCAGCTAGTACAGGATATTCGGGGCCTATAGCGATTGGAGTTCTTCCATCTTCACAATATGGAGTACCTTCTTCAAAGTATGGTCATCCTGTAGCAATCGGAGTATCTCCTTTATCTCATTATGGACCATCAGCTTCAACCAGAAAAACCTCATCACCAGTTTTTTCAGATGGAGTGGCTAAATATTCAACCAATCAATACGACGCACATTCTGTAAGGATTGCATTTAACTGTTATTATTAATTTTATCGTCTAGTTTTTATAAAAATACGAATATATACCCAAAGCTACTAAAGGGTTCAAATTCTCAATAGCGCTGAAATACAGCTGTCTGAAAATCAAAAAAAGTCTAAATAAGTAAGTCGTTGTTAACTTAAGGATTTAAGAAAATTACCCTTAAATTCGTGCAAAGAAGCACCATTAAATTGTTCTTAATAGTAAGTTTAATAGCAACAGCCAAATTGGGTTTGTAGTTGACGGCTAAGAAAAAAGTTATTCCTAAAACAAATTTCATTATAGTTTGAAATGGATAGATTTACATGATAATGATCTCCAGAACACAGAAACAAGTTCAGTTTTTTTTTTGGTGGTGATTATTATGTCTCGATTTTATTGTCTGCCAAAAGTTATAAACCATCAGAATGAAAACGTATTTTTCCAGTCTTTCTAATCTTAATAAATAAGATCGATTAATATATTTCCTATTTAAAAAGTAAAAATATCGGATTTACTTTTTTTTTGAGAAATAATTTCTCAAAATAATTAAAAAACTAACTTAAAGATAGACTGCATAAGACTGCATAAACCTGAAACACCGATTTCATGAATAGAATAAAATAAAAATTTAATAAAATTACATATAGTATGGATCAATTAAGATGTATCTTAAAACACGTTAATTATGATATTGGTTTTAATTTAACCGTTTTTAACTGGATTTATGAAATTTAAATAACATTATATGTAAGTTTTTACAAGCAGGATGTAAAAATTAATGAAATAAATAAAATCGACTGCAGAAAAAACTCAAATAACAGCCGATCTTTTCTAAATTATGATAACCACTTACAGAGAAAATAAATAAATTTCTTACTAAAAAAAATAAGAGTGTGAAGATCATACAAAGAATGTGACTTATTAAATAAGTACTTATTTGTTTAAATCTGAATATTCATCATAATCACTTATTAGAAGAAAATTTGATACATTATTAATAAAAAATTACGTATTTTAGATTTAGTGCCGAAAAAAATAATACTGTATTATATTTCTTCGGAAATTTGTTAAATAAGATATATTTGTCGGGGATCAACACTAAAGATTATAATTACTTCTCGTGGCTAATCAAAGTACATCGTCTTTTGACTGAAGGGTTGTTGAAAGTGTTTTTTTGTAATTCTTAATGCACAATCTACTCCTTAATTTTTTAATTTAGAAGTCATTCTTTTTAATGGAAAGATACAACTTTCTTTGAACATTCCTAGTTAAACTTACTATTGTGTTAAGTTATCAGATGAAATAGTGATGAGGAAAAACTCCAAATCAACTTGGAACGTATGTTTAAATTAGTAACTGGTTGCTTTTCAAACCACTGTTTGTGGTTTCTCTCTGTATGATACTGATAATGTCATATCAGTATTATAATTTAGGATTATATATTAATTTTAAGATTATAAGTTATGGGTCTATTAATCTTTTTATTGACTAACAAAAAATGAAAAGATTCCACATCAGTGTATGTTTTATGTTCTCACGTAACTGTTAGACAAATGGATAAATTTTGATGCGATGGTTTTTAAATATAATAGATTTAGTGGGTTATTCTTGACTAAATTTGACATTTCCTTAACCTTTTTTTGCTTCACCAAATTCAGCATTTTAAAAGAAAGAATTTCAATAAAAATGAAAATGTGCACGTAGTTACATTTTCTTAGTTCAAGAAGGATATTTTCGTTAATATACACTATACTGTATTTCCCTCTGTTCCTCTTATTTTTAAATAGAATCTATTAAGTGAAATTTGGTTTAATTTTTATATATGGCATGTTTATAAATATTCACAATTATTAAAGAATAAAATATAATTACGGTTTAACCTCACACTACAGACTCTATAAACTAAATTTTGTCAATGCAACGCTCGGAAAGAATGAATTTTTTTTAAGAAAGAAGAGAATAAAGAAAATTCATCTCTAATGGGTGGATCTTTAACCTGGAATCGCCAAGCAAGACTTACTTAGGTAGCCCTAAATGATTTTTTTTCAAGTTGAAATGAACTCGGTGCAGAATATCACTAAAGATTATCTACGCCCTCTAAGAACCGTCAGAGTGGGAATAAATCGATAATTAATAAATAAAACCAATTCATTTTTTATTTATTCCTTTATTTTATAAAATAATATTTAAACCGTACTTTAAATTATCTAGTATATTATGTAGTATTATCATAAAATATCATGATAAGTTAAAACCATTCAAAGAAAACAATTTTAATGTAATCTGTAATGATCATTTCCTCCTTTTTCAGGACCCTGTAAATTATGAATTCGCATATAGTGTGTTGGATGTCCAATCAGGTACAGATTTTGGTCATCAAGAGTCACGTCAAGGAGATGCTGCTTGGGGTTCATACACAGTAATTTTACCAGATGGTAGACGGCAAGTTGTCGAATACGAAGCCGATCATAACGGATATCGACCTCGTGTCAGATATGAACACGCAACAGGTCGAAATGGACCATACTGAAATGACCTAAACTTAATGTTTGTTGTTGTATTGTGAAATAACAATTGTTTTTATTACAGTACATTGTGTATTATAACGACCGCTACCACCTTCCTTCGTAAGGTGTGTAGCGATGTGAAAACAATCGGTAATAAAAACATCCTTTGTACCTATCAATTTACAATTTTAAACGATTTAGAACTCTCAGTTATTGCCCATTGAAATTTTTTGCTGCTTTTCTTTATATTTATAATTTGTATGAAATAAAACTAGAACATAATTTAAACTAAATTTAATTAGGATTTATCAAAAATACCTATGGAATATCTGTGGATAATGAATTATCTGTGGAATATAATAGAATAACAAGGGTTTTAAAAAAACTCAAATACAGTTATTATCAAGAACTTTGAATTTATTAAAAAATGTTTAAAATGATTTTTAAAAATATTAAAAAGCTCAAAAATAAATTACGGTAAAATAAGATAATTTATGTATCTTCCTAATTTGTGTATTTTTTTTTAGATTATGCATAACTCTTCCAAAGAATATATTATAAATGAACTTCTGAGAATAAATTTTGTTTACATTTATGATTAAGACAATGAATGTTGCTCATTAACAGCAGTTCCTTTAGAATTTATTCTTTTTTAGATCTTTTCCTTTATTACATTGTACACTTTTCTTTCTATTTTCAGGGAATTTCTATTATTTATTAATTTTTTACGTTTATCCTCTATACAGTCAAATCCAACTCTGACCTCATCATCTTTTTTTATTTTTATTCTGGTATTCTCTTATATTTGTACGTAGCATTATTTTTTATTTTTTATCTCCGTATATAAAATTTAACATTCTTTTTTTATTGAAATGCATTTGTTGAGATTCGAAAACTACTGATAATGTATTTATCAAATAAACAATGTTGTTGTTACAAATACCTTGTGTAGTATATCTCATTTTAAATGATATTTCTCTGCTACAAAACATTTTAGCATTTATTTTCCACTTTACCACAACTATTTATTCAGTCTATCTGAAACTGATTAATGATGATTTTTAAGAATCATTTATGATATAAATATCTTGAATTTTCTGTTTCATACGTTTTAATCGTTGCTTGCTCTCAAAGCGTTTATTTTCTATATTTCCAACCAGTAAAAAATTAAATAAACCTGGTTATTTTATTATAACTCAAATACATATGCTTCTTTTCACAAAGTTCTTTTCTTCTCTTTGTTCTTTTCTCTATTTCTTCCCTTTATCACTTTCCTATTGTTTTGTTTCGACGCTATCATCAAACATTACCCATTTTATACATATATTTTTAAACGATAATTGTTAATTTTAAAATTATTATTTGATGCACACAGGCATTTTTTTAAATATGGTTTTATTAGCTCTAATCTACTTTTGGAGACTATCATACTTACTTATTCCATTTTTAGAGAAAAGAATTTAATACTGTAAGTTAATTTCTGTGAAAATGTTGAATCTTGTACTACAAGTATGGTGTTTGTATGTGTACTTGTGTGCGTGTGTGTATATATATGAGAGAGAGAGAGAGAGAGAGAGAGAGAGAGAGAGATAGGAATTGCATCTAAATATTTCATAGTCATATGTTTACAGTTAGTTATTACATTAAAATTAATAAATAAGATAAACATATTATCATTTATTATATGAAATAAATATAAAAAATGTACAAAAATAAACATTCTAATAAATGTATTTCTATTGCACTTGTTTTTATTTTTCCCCACGCACTAGTTTAAATTAACCTACGTAATTAAAAAAATATTTTACACTGCTCTTAGTAAGAAGACCTAGTTTTCGTTATTTTATTTTGTTTCCATGTTCCAACTTACGTTATGTGTGTGTGTGGGGGGTGCCCGTGTGTGTGTGTGTGTGAGAGAGAGAGATAGGATGGGTGAGAGTGCGCGCGAGCGTGTTGCGCTATAGATATATATCGTCCATAAACATACATTTCGTATACAAACATATGTATATTATATACACATATATAAATATTATATACATATATATATGCGTGAGTTTCTTATAATATATGCAAATTAGTGCCAGCTAATTAGACTTTGATACTGTCGCTAATTCAACAGGCAATGACAAATTACACTACAATATAGGTGTTCAGTTTCATGTCCTCCTTTTTAATGATAAACAAACTATGTAACTTTTTCTTCTTACTTATGTTCCGCATATAAATACCTTAACCTAGTTAAGCTCAACAGCTGTTTTATAATACATATTTTGTCTTTATAATACTATTGTTAATTATTTCAATTCTGTTAAAGATGTAACTTAAATATGAATCTAAATAAAATACTTTAACATAATACTTCTTAAAATATAAATAATCTACATGTACATCATAAGTAACCTCAACAATGTGAAATAAGTTCTATCTGTTATACATTACATACAATAAAAATATAACTGATCACACTAATAAAGTATTTACTGAAAGACGTTAATGATACAGCGGCATAAGTTATGAATACTGGAAGATGCATTTAGGCACAATTACTCGAACAATAGGTATTGAAATCCAGTTAAATCTAACCATACATTTCATTGAATCTGAACCAAAGTTTTGATAAAAATAGACAGATAATAAAAGGAAAACGTGTAGAAAAAGCGTGAGGTAAGGGTCACGCTTTTTGAGGATTGGAGTACGTAAATTTTGAGTTAGAGAACATCAATTCAATTTTAACACAACTACGTATATCCAACGGAACGTTCTCATCGTCTTAGTTCAATACAAAAGCTCAAGCGAATCCAGGTCTGGATTAACTAGCAATGACATGCAGATTTAGCTGCAGGAGGTTAGGAAACACCTAATGAAAGAAATAGGTGCTTAAAACTATCTGTCAGGTGTACAATAATTGAAGCCACTTTTTTGATGAAGGCCCGTTTAAATCGAAAATTAATTAATTTGGTTGATATCAAACATGTGCAAGATAAAAATATAAAACATATCAGTTCGTGTATACAGATCGCGTAATTTTGTTTAAGAAAAACATTTTTTACATATTTTTCTTAACTGGAAGTAACATAGTACGAGACCGTATTCTACACAAAGTAATAATTTTGTGAAATACCAGATCTTCCTCTACAAAATAAAACATAAATTCATTAAAGAAAAAAATTATCGACTTGTTAAAAATTCTTCATCATAAACTTATCCACCCTAAGATAGGTCCCTTGCTATCATATCCTTCTCCAATCTTCTCTAACTAAACATTTGACTTTTAAAAAGCCACCATTCCCGTTTAGATCTTATATAATTTTTACTAATTTGTGACCTCTCCTTCTAATAGTAAAAGTTTCAACATAAATAAAAAATTTACATGGATGGAATCGGAAAAATCTTTATTATAGAAATGGCTGCTTACGCGAATGTTTTATTTTTTTTTTAATATATATATTTTTTATTATTTTTTTTTCATTTGCATACACACTATGTCATTCATAGGACATCAAAATTTACAATTATTAAACATTTTGGAATCAATATTCTCTTAAACCGTATAAAACATACTAACCATATTACGTATGATTTTTTCTTTTCTTTTCAGTCCATTTTTTGTTTTACTTATGAATATACAATGATTCGACTCAAAATATTTTGTATTACATGTTTACTATTCTCATTTTATCTATTTATTAAGAGATTTATAAGTTATTTTTGTTAATACTTTTATATTCATATACATATTACAGTGTTAATATACTACACTGTTACGCAACACAATTCCGTAATACATACTAACAATGTATGTAACCACACACACGCGCGTGCTAACATATACATATATATGTATATATATATATGTTAGCGTGGGCGTATGTGTACATATATATACATGCGGGCCTGCGTGAATACACATTAAATCCGTGTTTCAAGCACTTTTACTTGATATCTCAACTTTATTATTTTTAAAATATATTGCTTTTTAGGGTTGGAGATAATGGTATCTACCTACTTCCACCTTAGAAATTGAACACGCCCAGTATCACTCATGCAGTTGAGAGAAATAGGCGAAGAATGGTTGGTAAATTTTATGAAACATGTGCTATCATTCCGGAGTTACAAGGGCATAAACGAATCACCGACAAATATTATACTTTTCCTAAAGCAGTTCAATAAACTGGAACGACATAACGTTTCAATTATCTTTTATTAGAAAACATGTCATTGTAAATTAAATGACTTCTAGCAATGTAAACTTCTTTATAAATAACTATTATTAAGTCAATGCTATTCCTAAAAAATGTTATAAACAACAAAAATGAAAGATTATTGTTTTATGTTAAATCCAAATGAAGACACATTAGTCTTTATCAGCACACCCTACTAAATAGTTTATTCTCTGCTGCTTAGCACCTTAAAGCATCAATATAATAATATAATAATTTCGAGTCGGCTACAAACCGACTCGAAAGGGTTTTCTGTCTATAAAAAAAATTTGCATCTAAATTCATTTTCGATTTCTGGAGTCATTAATATTAACTAATAAATTAATAAACATTCCTAGATATGCTGCAAAGTACAATATTTCGTTTGGCATATATTTATGCCATAAAAAAATCTGTACTTAATTATTTTTATTTTTATTTCTGTCCTTATATTGAATCAAATAAAAAAATACTTTTATAATAAAAAAACATCATTTTAAATTGTATGAAGTTTTGAAATATCATAAGAACTATAGAATGAAGAAGTACATACAGTATTGTAAGAATTGTCAATAAAATGTGGTTTGACAAGACAATATATCATATTTAATGTTATTTTATACATAAAATTTATTACTGTATTATGTTTTTCGTGTTTTGCAGAATATTATGAAAAAACAAAAACTTGTGTGTTACACAATAGTGAACGGGTTAATTAAATTATTTATAATGATTTACTGTAAGAAAATAGAAAAGGTGAATCTTTCACAATTATTCTGAATAATATATATAATATCATAGTTATAACAAGTTAAACAAATTTTATTATGTTTTCTTGTGTCCTGACCGAGAGACTCGTATTATACGAGCCTCCTCCTGTTATACTAGTTTGTGCAATAATACATAACAGTCTTCTTCCTAACCTGTCCTGCATATAAAGTTAATATCGCCATATAATCATTATGACTGTATTACTCATTGTTTTCCATTCTTGGAATACACACTTTCATCTACGTACATATTCATACTTATTCAATTTTATTAATCTATTAATTTACCTATTAAATTATATAATTTATTTGTTTCATATAAATACGTTCACAAAAATTAATTTTAAAGTTTCAACATACTTTGTAATGAAATATTTTTTCTAATTACACATACAAATTATGAAATAAAATATTTTTTCAATTTTATACATATCTTTAAAAAAACCGTCGGGTTACCCTAGTAATTAAACTCGTCATCGCAAAACCCAGCTGATTTTCGAAGTCGAGAATTCTAAGGTTCGAGTCCTTGTAAAGGCAGTTGGATTTGAATCCTAGATTGTGGATGCTAGTGTTCTTTGGTGGTTGGGTTTCAATTGCGATCAGTAGTTGAGTACGTTCGACAACATATTTACCAGTACATTTACACTTATGCTGCAGCTACGTCAGGCCTGGCAAGATGGTATCGGTAATTGCATTTGCTTATTCACACATACCCAGACTCGGCAATAGCTGAAAAACTGTTTGAAGAAAACAGTATAAACAGTATATTTTGTTGAAAAATATTAAGGAAACAAACTTGGAAATCTTTTTCCCTACAGTAACAGACCTCTTCACACAGAAATACTCAAAGCAAGATTTATGGAGTTATGATCAATTTCTTTACTTCATACAAATAATGATCGGTCCATTAAACAGATATAAATTTACTCTGAAGAATTAATATACCTGCGTTATCTTAAAGCAGGCAATTCAGGTTCATAACCGGGAGGTCTCACTTCCTCTCTCTTCTTCAATATCTTATCGTCATATCCACTATCCTTAGCCGGAAGATGAATGCTCCAGATGATCATCATATGGAATTTTTTCTTTTTTGGACACCTCTTTTACTGCTTTCAGCCAACGTTTCCTAGATCAACCTTTATAATTTCAATGCCGTTAATTTTTCACTCATTATCTAAACGACCTAACTCCTATTTTATCAGTTCTGTTCAAAAAATTCTCTGTATATATAATCTATCTTATATTATACATTTCATATAATCTATATGCCTCACCCTTAATGCTTCTAAAGAGTTTAATTTCCATTTATAGAAGTCTGCTATGAAATATTTAGTATGTACAAGCTTTAAAGAGAATTATCTCATAAATTAATTAGTCCCAAAGAAAAAATCTGATGTGGACACTACATGACTTCCTTGTACGCCTATTAAATTACATAAACACATTTTTTTTTAAATGAAAAGTACATAAAATTTTATTTCATTAATAACTTCTAATATTTTTTTAGTGTTATTTTTTTTGTTACGATGAATTGTTATTCATCGTAATTTTTTTTTACAATGAGAGGTTAATTTTTAAATATGTATTTTTAAATTTAAATATATTAATAAATCAATATATTTAAATTTAAAAAAGAGGAGATAAAGTCTGATTCGAACCGATGTGCCTTCCCTAAGATCCAAATATTTCATTAATTAGACTTTTATTCGGCTATAACACTGGAAACAATGAAATTAAAAACCACTTATGATATATCGTTGAAAAGTTCTCAATGTGGGCTTATTACTGTAGTTAAGAAAAATTCCAATATCAAAATCTTTTGGATTTTTGGCTTTTTTGGACACTTTTGATCCAGTCGATTGCAATCAAAAGGGGAGGTGCACAACTACATGTTATGACAGTCCTAAATCCAAAATTTTAACATCCTATGGCTAATCGTTTTTGAGTTATGCGAGATACATATGTACGTACGTACGTAAGTACAGACGTCACGCCGAAACTTGTAAAAATGGATTCAGGGATGGTCAAAATGGATATTTTCGTTGAAATCTAAAAACTGAAATTTTTCGCGATTACAATACTTTCTTTACTTCTTACAAGGAAGTAAAAATACATAATTTATACATTTTACTAACAGCTGCCGTGTGATGCATTCAAAAATGTAAAGAAATATTAAATTATTTTTAGTATTTATTATAAATAAATAAATTGTTTAATTGTAAATTAAGATATTTATTTACAAATTTTCTTTTTCTTTTATTGCACATTTGTTACACACAGTAACAATTTTAAATTCTAATTAGCAATTTATTAAAGAATCTTAATTAAAATAAATTTTCTGTAATTAACATTTAAGTGAGTGGTTAAGTTTTGCAATGAAGATAAATTAATATTTTGTAATAAAATATAATTCAAATAAAAATAAAACAACACAGGTCAAACTAAGAAAAATAGGAGAGTTGAATATATATATGTCGTGAAAGTGGATGAAATTTTAGTTGTACAAAAGGATCTACGATTTATATTTTTTAAATGAACATATAAGTTTATATGTACTTTTGTATTTTGTATTGTTATATTGTATTGTTATTTTGTATTTTAACAGTTAGTAAAATACAAAAAGACATTTTGACATATGTATAACGCATCATACTATAAAATACTGTATAGTATTTTTAATAGGAGCGGTAGCTACCCGCGAATTCGCACCCGCACTAAAAAAATGTAGCCTATAAAAAAAATTCAACAAGGCAGATGCGTTATTTTATTTTGTTTCCTTTTACTCCACTCAAACACATACCAGGCATCATGACTCTCAAAGTTATTAACGCTACATGAATACACCGAACAATATTCCTAAAAACAGATACCTCAGATAAAGAAACGTCAACAATCCAACTTGCAACATCATAACGAACCACGCTTCTAACACGCCCCGCTCAAAATTTTTCGACCTTAAATTGAGCGTAACTCAAGAACGACTCAACTAGTCATCATCAAATTTTCATATGCATAACTTCAGATTCACTAGTATCTGAAATTTCAATGAAATTAATCTTGTTTTGAAAATTTTAAAGCAACGAAATTTAATACATAAGCCTATAAAATATATATATATATATATATATATATACAAGGAAACCACATTTAAATAAACGCTATTTTCGTACACCTCATACCTCAAAACGTAAAGAAAATTAATTTTCCACCACGCTACCGAAAGTAATACCGTACTTTTCCTGGAATAGTCGGTAAATAAATTCAAGAAAATCGATACAGTAGTACTCGTGAAATAAAGAAATTTACACGTTTCACTGGTAAAACTGCATAATTGCATTTTTAAAAATTACATAATTTCTTCTTTTTTGGCAAAAATTAACATCGGTTGTTTTTTTTGTAGCCTATTTGCTTCCTTGAAAAAAAAAAGGTTTGCGTGACTGAGTGAGGATATATTAATATGATATGATAGCCTAATTAGTTTCCCACTATTACTATATTCCATTTCTAATTGTTCTGCTATTCGAAAATCATCATTATTATCATTATTTTTTCAAAAATCATCGATTTCCACAGTAACGAATTTAATTTACTTTCTTGCTATATTTTTGTAAACTTAATCGCAAAATTTGAGGTTGGTTAGAGGCTACATTGAGCGATTGAAAAGGTGGATGGAGATAGTTATATCAAAATGAAATTTATATAACAATTTTTCTTTTGTTTGGAACTGTCAGTGCGAAAAATTTCACCAAGATTGAAATAAAACTGTACATCTGTATAAAAGGCTAATGTACACACAAACATTCTTTCATATATATATATATATATATGAAAGAAATAATAACTGAACTCTATTCTTTGATTAGACAAACACAAAAAACTAAATAAGTTAGAAATGATCCAAATTAATAAAAAATTTTCTAATTCAATTCATTACGTCAACAACCAAAAAATAAAATAACAAAACAAAAGCAGAAAACCTGGACGTTTCGTCCAAGATGTAGGACTTTATCAAGACAAACCGCAAATGACAAAAAACACCAGCAAACATCTATAAACCCCCACCACCTAATCTAATAAAAACCAAAACCCCCACTACTAAAAATGTTATCATTTTCATAGACACTGCCACCACCATTCCAATGATAACATTAAGTTACAACCCAGACAAAAACTACAAATCCTAAATTAAAAAACCTAAACTACACAAAAAAAACCAAAACCAATAATATACAACCCATTTTTGTCTATTAATTTAAAAAACATTAGCATATATAATACTTAAATCAGATATGTCCGTTCTATTATTTATAGAATTTTAATATGGTTCATCTCCAATATATTTTTTTTTACGAAATTAGATTCCCTTTCTGAAATTTTTTCTTTATCAAAATCAAATTTATGTTTTTTGGCTCTTTCATGCTTATTCAATGCCATAATTTCATTTTTCCTATATTTATGTGCCTCAATTCTTTTTTTTAAATAGTGGAATGTTTGTCCAATATAACATGCAGAACAACCACTACACGGTATATTGTACACAACATTAGACTGATTTTTCTTCTTTGTTGACGCCTTTAATTTTGGGAAAATGTTACCAATCGTATTGTGCCTACTATGTGCCATCATCAGTTTATTTTTAAAAACAGATTGAATATTTTCATACAAATCAGGAACATATGAAATTCTTTTTCATATTCTCCTTTTTTATAAGAAAACGTATTGTATAGCCTATGAACTCTAGACTTCACAATTTTATCAGTAAAACTTTTAGGATAGTAATTTTCCAAAAGCAACTCTCTAAATGTTTTAATTATTATCGGTGTTTCTTTAGGATCCGTAAAACACAAAGCTTTATCTACCAAACCAACCACTAAAGCCTTTTTATGAGTAATCGGCTGGGCAGACAAATAATTCAAATACCTTCCAGAAGCTGTTGGCTTATTATACCAAATGGTATTAATTATGCCATCACAATACCTCACAGTCATATCCAAAAAATTTAGTTCATTTTTTCCTTTTTTATTGTAAATTGAATGGATTTATTAAATTTATTAAAGTCATCAAAACCATATTCAGTTTTGTCAATTGTGTTTGTCTTCAGGCAAACACACTTTTATAGTTTTATAGGTGTTTGCTGGTGTTGTTTTTTGTCATTTGTGGTTTGTCTTGATAAAGTACTACATCTTGAAAACATCGAGGTTTTCATGCTTTACAACCTCGAGGTTTTCTGCTTTCGTATTGTTATTTTTTTTTAGTTGGTGACCTAATGAATTGCATTAGAAAATTTTCTATTAATTTAGATAATTTTCTAACTTATTTAGCTTTTATATATATATATACAGACAAAAGAAAATTGAAAATAAATAACCCTTAATAATTCCAATTGTTATAGCATAACTATTAAAAAATGTAAGGTGATTAGTGTTTCCATCCTGACTCCGAAGGAGAAGACACCCTCCATGTGGTGGTTTCGGTCGCTATGCCACCCCCTCCGTACCTAGAACTTATGGGTTTTACCGGAGGTCATCTTCAGAACCTCGGAAAAATGCATCTCTCAACCTTATTCTTGCCGCAATCAGGATGCCACCGATGCGAATACCACATGTGATATTCCCATCGGTGTACTACTAGGAAATTAACTCTTTAAATTAAAACACATCTATGTCGAGTCTTTAATAAAACTCAATGTAAGGTGGTGACTGAGTGTAATTTTTAGTAGGAAGAGTTATATCGTAAAAATAAAGGATACTATAGATACATTGCCAACATAATACATCGGTTTAATAAGCGCCACTGTATTGAGTAATGCACTCTGACTTATCTGACAAGTGCTATTGGACGAATATTGCCAGGTTTCTATCTTTCGATGGGCTCCATCCTACTTTTAAAAGTACTGTATATGCAGTTTCTAACCAGAAAATTTTAATTTATTAACAATTAAATATTTTAATAATGAAAGACCACAGGAAAAAATTATTCTCTGCGACCTTTTATATGGCATGTTCCCTTTGATGCTTAGCTCTCTTTGCAAGTCTTATTTCCTATTTAATCATTTTTTTGTATAGTCACTCCGCACTCCGTTGTACTAACAGCACACATCCATTTTAGATATCACATTTCAAAAACCAAAAGTTTTTTCCAAAACCAATCAAAAGTTTTCTCCCAACATACAGATCACTGATTGACAAAGAATAATTCCATTATTACTGTTCCAGATTCTCAAATAATCTTTTTTCCAGTTTTCTATTATCGTTGGAGGATTTAAATTTTTATTTAGTTTCTTAATATTTATTTATTCAAGCCTAACAATCTCTTCGACAGTCACAAATCTCTGATGAATCGCGCACCTAAATAATTATCCTCATCAATTCAACTCACTACTTCCCTCCTCCATAGGTAGATTTACATCTTTTTTTTTATTTATTTTCATTGCATTCATTTTATCAGCATTTCCTATCATTTCATATCTTCTAGTAGAGTTTATATTCTGTACAGAATAGTTATAGTTTTGTTTTTAAATAGCTAGCAACACTCAATCATGGAATTAAGAAAGTCAAATAAAAAAATAAAATACACTATATAAGAATTAATTCGTTCTCGTTTTAATCAAATACTAGCCCTCATTATTATTTAATGATAAAGATTAAAAATTAATGGTAACAAAGCTTTGTTTTACTCCCTTATTAGAAATTTCCGATGTGATATTAGTATCACAAAATGCACCTTTTTCTTAACAAAAGGTTCACGATTTCAAAAGTCAATTTCTGATTCTAAATCCATAAGATTTCAGAATAATCACTATTACTTTTTTACTTAAATAATCGAACTTACTTACGTATTGGAAGACGTCATCATAGTTCAATATTTCTCTATTCTTCTTTTAACATATAACTTAATTATTTTAACACCAACATACAAAAGATGTGGAGAGGTGAGCGAGCACAAAAACTTAAGTTTTTCTCAAGATTTTTGTTTTTTAGATATAAAATTAATAATAAAAAATAAAAGCGAATATAAGAAAAATTTTAGATTCTAAATTTCAAAATAATCAAGTAAAATTAATTCCTAATAAAAAGCTTTATACTAAAATTGAAAAACTGTCATTCACGATAAGGACGAATTGCATTTTACTCCCATTTATTTAGAATGAATAACAGTAGACTGACTAAACAAATCTTTGATTTCTTCCGAAGTAAAAAAAACTAAAGGCAAATGGTTAATACAAGTTCAAGAAGACTTAAAAGAACTGAAGAAATTATAAGAGAAAGAGAAATTTTAAAGCTAATATTAAAATATGAAAATAAAAGGTTCCAAGAAGTGCCAAAACGCAAGTACAGCAGAGCTGAACTTTCTGAATTAACGGCCTACTTTCTAGGCGGGAAGAAATAGAAATTATGGCTATTACCAATTCTCTGGACGTAATACTAGTATCAGAGACGCCCTTTACGACCGGAATTGCATTCAGCTTCACGGTTTCTCGGTGTATGTAACAAATGACCCAGACGGGAGTGCCCATGGGGAAACTGCGACACTGATTAGGGATTTTCTGAGGCATCACCAACGTCCAGGTTTCTGCACTAACCAGATTCAGGCAACCACGGTTGAAGTTACAAACTGATTGGGACCTATAAGACTGTACGCCATACAGTACTGTTCTCTGCGCCATAATATAACTAACGAGTTCTTCTCCGAATACATTGCAACGCTAGGTTCTAGGTTTATCGCTAGAGGGAACGCGAAAGACCCGTTGTCGGGTTCTCGGTTGACAACCAGCAGGGAGAAGATGTTGATGAGGTGCGTGTTGAAAATTTACGCCTGGACGTAGTTTCGAGATTTCAGCCGACAAACTGGCCTACGGACTTAACGAAGATCCCGGATTTACTTGACTTTTTTATCACTTCAAGTGTATCATCTACATATACTCTGGTAGAGAACAGTTATGATTCAACATCGGACCACTCGCCCGTTTTATTTACAGTGAGCACGACGGTACTGAGGAGGAAAACGAGGCCTATCCTGCATACGAAACGAACAGATCGGGTATCTTACCAGGACTGGATCGGGGAGAAACTGATTAACCCATTTCCGCTCGATACCCCTAAGGATATTGACTATGCAACATACTTTCTAAAGTCGGTCATGAGGGAAGGTGCACAGCGATCTACACCTGAAGATGTACACTCGATCAAAGACAATACTTGTCCGACAAAAGTGATATTTCGAATTGGCTCAAAACGGCGTTTCTGACGAAATTGGCAGCGATTCAGGAGGCCAGAAGACAAAACACTTCTTAATAGGGCTGTGCAGAGGCTGAGGAGGTTGTTGAAGGCTATCAGAGACGAAAAATTCAAGGAATACATCGTAAATCTTTCTTACCTGAATACAGAGGAATGCACTTAATGTAACGCTACGAAGGGGCTACAATGATCCACAAGTACGCTTCCTGCCCTATAGGGACTTCCTGAATCATTTGCTTCACACTTAGGCGACACATTCCAACCTCACGATGAAGAGGGTCCTAGTGACGAGGATATTAAAGACTTGGGCTCTCTAAACCCAATGCCAGTCAGCTCTCCAATTAGACCGATCTCAACAAGGGAGTTTCTGATATTAATCAACCAGGGAAGGCGACTAAAGAAAGCCCCGGGTTTTGACTTAGTGACGCACAAAATGCTTGTCATGCTATCCCTTAAAGGCATCACGTACATTAAGAATCTCTTCAACGCTGTCCTGCGGACGTCTTACTTTCCAGCAAAATGGAAGATATCGCAGGTGGTAATGATCTTGAAAAAAGGAAAACCTGCACAGGAGATTTCTTCTTACAAGCCAATTAGCCTCTTACCGGTCGTATCTAAATTGTTTGAAAGCTGTTACTTCGCGGGCTTAATAGAAAAAATAATCTATTTTTTTAGTTTTTGTTATTTTAATTATGGTTTGTTGGATTCAGGCCAGTTTCGGAGGTTGAGAGGATAACTCCGGACCACCAATTTGGGTTCAGGTACAGCCACTCCACCGTCAAACAATCCCGTCAAGATCATCAGTGGATGTCTGGAGGAAAGAAAATTCTGCTCGGCAGCATTCTTAGACTTCCAACAGGTCTTTGATAAGGTATGGTTGCCTAGCTTGCTCTATAAATTAAAATTAAAACTTCCTCAACCTAACTACCTTGTCTTACGAAATTATCTTGAAGGACGTTTCTCTCAGGTAAGACGTAATGATGAGTTATCGAAATTGTTTGACAGGTCGGGTGAACCTCAGGGCTTTGTACTAGGTCCTGCGTTATATTCCATATTCACAATGGACTTTCCAACCCTGGAAGATTGCATCTTCGCCAGATTTGCCGATGACACTGTTATCCTTGCCGTTAACGAAGACCCTGACCTAGCCTCGCGGGAGTTGCAAATGGCATTAGACCTTGTCTACGCATGGAAGAAAAAATGGAAGAGTAACGTTTATTAGGATAAATCAAACCATGTCATATTTGCCACACGAAAGGGTGACTGTCCCAGTGTGTACATGAATGATGTCTTGATCCCACCAACAGAGAGTGTGCGGTACCCAGGACTTCACCTAGATCAACATTTGACCTGGAAGTGTCACTTGAGAATTAAAAGAAAACAACTAAACGCGAAGTATAAGGAACTACATTGGTTTCTACGGAGAAACTCACGCCTCACGTTGTCCAATAAAGTACTGATCTACAAGGTTATCCTACGACCAATCTGGACAGGTGTGGAGTTGTGGGGAACAGCAAGTAATAGTAACATAGATCATACAACGCTTCCAAAACAAGGTAACGAGAACAATTACAGACGCACCATGGTTCACACGGAATGATGAATATCTAAAGCTTCCGATGGTTCGTGAGGTTGTGAGACAGCGCAGTGTTAAGTACCAACAACGACTTGGAAATCACGTCAACTACTTAGCAATCAATCTGCATGATAACAGCAGGGACGTCAGAAGGTTGAAACGTCTCCATGATACTTGACGTGTCCATGTACTTGAATGACAGTTTGATAAATAACAACGCCAAATCTATTTTTCTTAGGTTTGACTATTTATTTGTTAACTGGTTTTTTATTTTATTGGCAGAAATATTTTTTCTAATGGACTTTAAGATTACTTCTTACTTATAACTATTATTACAAATTACTTATGAGAGTTCTTAAAGAACCCCTTATCATGGGCTTCTTATCAAAGGATTTACTTATGGTTCCACTTAAGGAGCCGATTGTAAATGTACTGGTTGTAGAACAAAAACAAATTTGAATATCTTTTTTAAAAGAATTAATTTGAATTTTAATATTTATATAAAACACATTTTTCTATTATTACTTATTTAAAAAAATGTTTATTTTTTTAATAAAAAACCCCAAAAAAATCTTTCAAGTAATTAGGATGTTTAAAAGAAGCAGAAAAATCACATTATTTTTATTGATGTTTAGAATCGAGCAAAAATAATTTTGTTCGACTAATTTAAACTTCGACTTTTTGAAATGGAGGCCAGATTAAAAGTATCTGCTACAATATTATTTGGAGAAGATGTTACAAATTCTAAAATTAAATAATCGAATATCATATTTTTAACATTTTAAGGTATTTTTTAAGTTGTTGGCTTTATTTTTAAGTTGTTGTTAAGTTTATTTTATTTCATTTTTTGTAATATAGGTGTCCTGTAAACGAAAACGCTATCCAAATGAAAAGAAGCGGTTTTCAAGAAATGCAAAATGGATTAAACCTATCTTGACAAACGTAATCGTGAGCTAAAGCTGTCTGGAATTCAGTCTTATAAATAAGAATTTATTTTACTTCAAATTTTTCAAGGAATTTTATTGATATTTTGTGTAAAAATATTATAAATATCAGAATGATGTCAAATATGTTCTAGTACCCCATTACAATCCACAACTAAGCTATAATTAAAAAAAATAAATTTAAGTATATAAAATATTAGTAAATTGCTTATGTAGATGACATATTTTTCATTTAAAATACCTTCCTCTGAAAGAACCGTACACTGTCTAAAGAATTATTGTGCCCAAAATTTGGAAATTTTCAAATAACTGCTTTTTCAGAAAATAAAATTTTATTTTATTAATATTTAATTTAAATATTAAGTCAAATTAAACTTGACATATGAAAATCACTTAACAGTAAATTTTAAATTGTCCCAGAAAATTAAACTTCTGTTAATAAATCAGCCTTGTACTAGTTAAGCGATGAATTTGTTACATGTATCACGTCTACGTCGTATATCAGTAGAAGGCAAAGTATTGGCAAATACGCATTGCCTTTTAGAATCAACATTCAATAATAATTTGATTTAAAAAAAGGAAGAAAAAGATTATAAATAAATAAGTGACCTCAATCGATTAAAAATTTTATTTAATAATTCCAGGATTGCTTTATCCCTTATTTTTTAAATAGTTTTAATAGCTTTTAACTTTTTAGCTTTTATTGTATTTTTAATTTATAAATTTTTATTTTTTTAATATTCCGGTAATACTATCATGCTATTTATTTATTAATTATTACTATATTATCTGATAAACTATCGAAAATATATAAAATAACTTTTAAAAGTAAAGATTACGCTCAATTCATAAGTAGATAATGTTATTACTCGTAAAAAATAATTACTATAAATTAAATAATGTTAAAATTTTAGGATTTATTTTTTTCTTTTAGCATGACCTACAAGAAAAAAATAGCTTGCAAACTACTTCCGCAATCATTTTTTTAAATTAATAAGAAGTCTTGTTTAGTAAATAAAATTAAAAACGTAATTACAAACCATTATCTAAGAATAATTAAAGGAAATCAGATACAGGAAAGAGACCACTCCAAAAATAGTAAGTCTACTATAATTTACATTCATTGTCAGAAATTAAATTTTAAAGGTATTAAAAGCAGAGGAAAATTATAGAATCTGTAATTCTATACATTCTTGAAAACATTCTTATACAACTTTTTGAAACTAAAATAGTAAATTTTCTTCCGAAAAGAAGTGAAAAGTACCTAAACATAATAAAAAATCAATAAAGCATAAATTAAAATATAAAATGTATTAAGATTAAATTACTGCCGTTCAATAGAAAATTAAAGACTCCATTAAACCAATTAGGAAACACATAAAAACTTTATGTAAATAAATCAGTCATACAAAATATTTAAATTCTTCGCTCGAGTGCCCTTAATTTTTGGATGAATTTAAAAGAATTTTCCAGAAAAATTATACCAAAATCATGTTTAAAATTAAATCGGCTATAGTATGGCTGTACCACACCAGCTGTACCAGGAAGGGTAGGTAGCCATTGGTGCAGGTTTAGTCGTAGTGAGCAGGAACACATACGCATTTAATAGGATCTTCCGGAACCTGTTAGCGAGCCCGACACTGCCTAGGCACCCGTAAATGAGGTTCCTCCTCCTCTTCAAAAAAAAACAATGACTCAAAAGCCCACCGGGCTGGTCTAGTGGTAAACTCGTCATCAAAAATCATTTAAATTTTATGAGTTAACACACACATGTTTTTCGAAGTCGAAGGTTCGGAGGGTTCGAATCTTAGTAAAAGCAAATTTCTTTTATACGGATTTGAATACCATACAGTGAATACCAGTGAACTTTGATGGTAGCCTGTACAAGACTTATATACTATATATATATATATATGTGTGTGTGTGTGTGTGTGTGTGTATCTCATTGGTCGTGGGGAGGTGTTGCTTATTATTCACTAATTTAACAGATTGCATGCAACGTTCACATTAGGAAAATAAAATTTATATATATATATATATATATATATATCTTATATATATAATTTTGTCAAGTGTTTATAATTTGTACGCTGTTTTCTTGATTAGCTGACCTCAGATTTGGTTTGCATTTATGATCTGATTATTCACTTATTTCTTTATCTATTCTACATATTTAAAATTAAATCTTAATATAACCTGACAATTAATATTGAAATGTTATTTAATGCAAATAAAAGTTTAATCGCAGAATTTTTTTTAATAATTCATACTTTGTACTAATAAAAAAATACAATTTACATTAAAAATTAAAAATAACTACCGAAGTATTGCATGTTCGATCATGGAAGCAAGTGTATTATTTTTAACTAGTTGTCATATGTAAATTAGTTCTTCTAGACTGTTACTTTCTTTCTGTAGAACACATTGTTATTAAATTAAAAATGTATTCTTTTCATTCAACAAACACAAACCTTCAAATTAAATTATTTGTCTAATGCGTCTAAATATTAAAATAAAACAATTATATAAACATTTGTACATTACCTCTATGGTGCGATTAATTAGCCTCTAGATTCTAGGCTAGATTAGCTCATTAAACATTGTCCTCCAGGCCGGGTAATAACTGATAAAATATTCAATATAATCGACCGTAAATTGGGGTTGTGTTTTTTATTGAAAGTGTAAATGTTGCCTCTCCGGGTATTGAGAGGCTAATTCATCGCACCATAGAGGTACCGGATTCATCAATATAGGTGTACAATATTCAGTATTATTAGATAATGTTGGTTTATTGTTTTTATTAGTATTTAAGTATAGATATTTTAAAATGGTTTAGCCTGAATGTTCATATATTATAAAGTTAATCGTAACGCTTAAATAATACATTATTAACTGAACGACAATGTGTTCCTGAGAAGGAAATTAACAATCAAAAAGAAGAAAACTAATTTACTTAAGACAAATAATTAAAAAAAGAAATGATACACATTTCCAAGATCGAAAAGTAGTTTTGTAAAGTTGTAAAAAATTGTAAAAGGAACAATTTTAAAAATTTATAAAGAAAGTAATATTAAATAATCGCAAAAAGTTGTAAAGACTTCTACAAATTTGTAAAAATTTGGCAACCAGTATTGTAGGATTACTTATATTCTCTATGATAAAAAGAATTGTGTTATAATTACCGGAAAAGTGTTATGAAAATTAAATTTATTCTCATTAATTTTTCACTAAAATTAATTCAAACAAGAAAACAGCAAAGCCTTTTTTCTCAACTTTTAAAGGTTTATGTCCCTAGATATCTTTTGAAATGTTGAATATCCTAAATTTGAATCAAGATCGAGCGCAAACCGACCTATAAATTTCATTAACAACAAATCAGCCGACCAGCAAATACACAAACAGACAACAATTTATAAGTAGATCACTTTCAATGCGACTTTAAAATATGAAATAATATTACAATAATCAGTAGGAAAACATGATATAAATATTTATTGCATAAAATATTTTTATAAAATTCTAATCTACTAAGATCATCATTCTCTGTATCATACCACCAAATTTCAGCTTATGATAGTATTATAGATTTACGGATAGAAGTGATTCAGGTTGGCCGCAGAGGAGTTGAATCAAAACAGATTTCATGTACAAAGATCTTTTAGCTAATAATAATTATCTTAAAATAATCCTTTAGAGTATTACTGTTGTGCTTTCTTCGTACAGATTTTGGCTAACCAAGACCGAGTCTTAAAATCAAGGCCGATAGAGAAATCTTAAAATCAAGACCGAGTCTTGATTCCAGGGGAGCTGGAAAAAATTTTTTTCTAACCGATGCTGAGAGTTAAACCTCTAGATTACTCCAACTAAACACTAAAATTCATAAAATAAATAGAAGTATAGTGTTTTTTCTTAGATTAAAATCAGTTTTCTGCAACGTAAAGGACCAATAGTCAACTAATCATGTAGGACCAATTCTTATAATCAGAATGAAAAGAATCATGACGTTACTTTAGTTGGGAACAATTTTAAAAAAATTTGTAATGTTTTAAAAAATGTTTAATGTTTCCTACATCCTAAAATTCTATACGTTTATGAAATATATTTTTAACATAAGAATTTTTTTTTAGATTTTTTAATGAACTAAACATCGGTCTATATTAATTAATTCATATTTATTTTTTCCCCAAAAATGATCTTACGGCTCCTTTTTGCATCCTGTTAATTCGTTCTGACTATTTGAAAGTGTTAAGATGTTTTTAAGAAGGAAATGCATGTAAAAATAATAAATATTAAATAATTATGACAAACTTAGCGTTTTATTATGATTCTTTAATACGGTTAAAAGACAGTCAAATTGATTTCAATCGATTTGATCGTTTCACTAAAATTTATCATCAAAAAAGATATTTAATGTTTCAAAAAATATTCAAAAACAAGATTTAAATATTAAAAAACACGACGGCCAAAAAAAAAAACATTGCTGACAAATATTGGTCTATAATAGAGGATAATTAAAGGACGCGGGTGACAATTTTATGTATAGTATAATTTTGTTTTCAAATCTTTTTAAATTTATATGGTTGCGAAGACATTTCTGAATAACCGTGATCTGTTGATCGAGATTGTACCTGATGCATGCAAAAGTTAGCATTCAACCTACTAACAACCGGTTTGAATTTTGAAAAATGGACAATTGTCTGCATAAATATTATAAGAGCATCCCATTGCATCTCCCAGAACAGTGCCCCAGAGGCATCCGTTTGTTACCAACTGGTAACAATCGGTTGATGGTGATGATTGTGAATGGTCTAGCCTCGCACGAGGTGCTCGCATCACCTCACGGCTATAGCCACACATGCAATCCTCACGGGAAGCCCATTATAATTAAACAGAATTTTCTTAGATTTATTTAAGATTATTTTTATTTAAATTAACGTAAATTTAATTCTATTATTTTTGTAATATTATTTTATATTCGTCTGATTCGAATAATTCAGTTCAAACCCAGTGGTAGAGGCTCACAGTTCATAGATCATTAATTCAATTCATTAAAGTTGGTGCTTCAATCGGCCTCAGCCGTTGAGCTGCTACAGTGGAACAAACATATATTCACACACCCTAAATACATTACACTCCTATTGTGCATTCCTGTAATAAAAAGCAAAATTATTTGTTTTATTAAATATTACGATTTTTTTAATATGATTCTAAGTATTCTAAGATGAACTCTAATATTTTTGTTTTTAAGGGTAATGTTTTGTTTTAAAAATGTATTGTTATCACTATAATTTTTGTTAAGATTTATTTTTACAATAAGTAAATTAAATAAGGTTTTTGGGTTGTTTAAATTTCATAGACATTTATCCAACTATACATGAATACTCTGCGGTCTTGGCCGCGCACGTTTTAATAGTTTTTTTAGGTGAAGGTCTCTGTATTTAATTTACGTGACATCTATTCAATGCGCTCTTTAACATTCTGTTTGTAAGCCGATGAACCAACATTCACGCATACATATTATTAATGTTACTGTAATTAATTTATAAATAAAAAATAATCAAATTAACTAACATAGTTTATTGTTTTGACAATCACGTGTACTTTTACACTCTACCTAACCACATTGTTTTGGTTATCTGATAAATTCAATTAGCGAAATTTACGATAAAAATTATTATTTAGATGAAAAAGTTATTTTATTTAAATAAATTATTTTTAGATGAAAGAGGTAATTTTAAAAATAAATCTAGAAACACTTGCGTCACTTTGAGAACACGTCAAATTTGTCAGTAAACAGTGCACGTTAATAATACGTGTTTCTGAGTTCTGAGTCTCTCCTTTCTTCCTAATTCGTTGAAGTCTAGCATACGTTTGTAGGGGAAATAATTTGAACTGTACACATTAAGTTTTAATCTTTAAATTTTTAATGTTAAAATGTTAGAGATTTATGATCGGAAATTACACATTACTGATAACCGGTTTTACATGTTTAAGCCCCTAACTGTTTAATTAGTCATTAATAGTAACCCCACGGGATCAACTAGTATTTATATTTCTGTAAAAGGGATCTTATAAAAGAAAATGTCCTCATAATATTCCAGTCCTCTCTAATCTTACATAGCTCAAGATGGTAAGAAATGACAAGCATATATCAGATGTCCTTTAACAGAAGCAAATAAATTTTTGTGAATATTTATCGGCCAAATATATTAAAAAGATTGAAATTATAAAAAATTATTTTTTAATCTTTCCAACCATATTTTACACCCTAATATTCACACATGCGTGCGCATTTATTTACTCCCAAAAATGAAATTTCCAACAAATACAATGTAAAATCAACACGATTGTTTAATCTATGAAACATTATTTTCTTTTTTTATCATTAACCATCTGACTGGTTTGATTCTACTCAATTTTCCTTTCTATTCTTTGCTAATCTTTAATTTTTAATCTTTTCATCTCAAAATATTTTATTATAAATTATTGCAGCTTGAATCGTCAAATTACTGTACGCTAATATCGCTATTCCCTTTCTGATTTTACCAACTACACAAATTGATTACGAAATAATTAAGTCAATTGTCTTTATACATTGGCTCAAAAACGAAAATCTTACTTTTACAAAAATTTAACTCAAGTTTCTTTTTACTTCATTCCTTCTTAAAAACTCTTCATCTCACATTCATCAGTCTCTTCTAACACTATTTAAATTGCATTATTCTTTCCCTTTCTAATTTCTTTTGCAATCACGAGCGCTACAATTCATAGTATCCTTCTAATTTTTTTTTAAATAATTCTCAGATCTGCCCTTGACACTAGTAGACCTCTTTTTTGCATGAAAGCTTTCTTTTCAATGTAACAGTCTTCCTTATTTAGTCCATCTTTTCTAATTTTACTATCTAAATATCAGAATTTTTAAATTTCTGGTATATTATGTTAACACAGCATTCATTTCTTAAATATGATCTCATTTTTTACTTCACCAGCGAATTTTAGGATAATTAATGAGTTATAATATCACAGTTGGAAAAGATTTATCAATTATCTGTTCAAATGAATTCAAAGTTTGGATTCCCTTACAACAAACTTAGATATTTTTACAGATTTCGTTAAATTAGATTACTTTTCATCATAATTCGGTTGTTTGAAATCGTATTTTTAAAAAATGAGATGTCATATTTCAATAAATGCTTATTGTTTATCATTTACTAGATAGAAATGATTTTATTAAATCGTAATTTCAATATTAATGATATAAAAATTGTGGCAACTATTTCGAAATTCAAATTCGTAAAAAACTCCGCTAATTTATATTTGTTATGTCTCTTCAAGATTAAAAAATCTTGGTGCAAATAAGTAATCTAAATTGTGTTCCTCAATCTGTTCTTCAGGTATGAATTATTATTATAAAAACACATATAGATACACATACGAGAAACTAAACGTTTTTGGACCTATATTTATATTTCTTTTATCGACATGAAGATCATGCTGTGAGATATTAAGTAACATTTTTTATTAACACAATATGACATTTCGGTAGTATTTGTGCTAATTATAAAGTTTTGTTTACTCTGCCTATGATCTTCTGAAGTCTCTAGATTATGTTTTACAAAAACAATTATTCTATCTTCATATGTAACTTTTCATTACCACTTAGCGATAAGTTATTTTTTTTTATTAACTAATTATAAACAAAAAATGTTACAGGATTAGTCACTTTCAGCCTTTAGCGGTATAACCTCTCTAACTAACTAACTAACTAACCTCTCTTTTTGTGTTTATCCTCCGGAAACATCGTACTTTAGCAGATGATGAGGATGGTATAAATGTAAATGAAGTGTAGTCTTGTACAGCCTCAGGTCGACCATTCCTGAGAAGTGTGGTTAATTAAAACCCAACTACCAAAGAACACCGGTATCCTATTTAGTATTCAAATCCGTAAAAAAGTACCTGCCTTTGCTATGATTTGAACCTTAGAACTCTCGACTTCGAAATCAGCTGATTTGCGATGACGAGTTCACCACTAGACCAACCCGGTGGGTTATCCTACTTTCAATTGTCAAGCATCTAAGTTAGTTTTTTTTTTGCTACGTCATAGCAACGTTAAAATCTGTTTAGTGAGAGAATTGAACAATAAGTAAATAAGATCTATTTGAATTAACATTAAGTAGTCATAGACCCAGTGGTTTGTGACTTAATAATAATAACGAAATAAAAGAAATCAAATAGAAGAGCACTCCGTAAGGCCGGACTACAGTCACCTAACTGAAACAATAAATCAAATCAAGAATATTGTTTCTGATCAATCTTGAAAAATCACTGATTGTGTTATCCAATAAATTGATTGCCATGTAATTTGGGTGCCGATCTAAACGATTTTGATATCGTAGGCTGGCCAGAGAGATTTCCTGTCGAACAGTTCGCAATTTAAAATCATTATACATGAAGTTATTGCTTACGTACCAGGGTATTTTTAGTATTTTTCGCAGTGTTTTTGTTTGGTAGCGTTTAAGTATGACAATATTGTAAGTGCTTGCTGTACCCCACAATCCAAACCCGTAAGTCCAAATAGGCTTCAAAATGGATTTATAAATCAATAATTTATTTTCTACCGAAAGCCGAGATCTATTTCCTATTAGCCAGTACATGTTTTTAAACTTGAGGTCCAACTGTATCCGCTTAGATTTGATATGTTTTGCCCAGATAAGTCAATATGGAAACCTAAATATTTAGTCATGAGAACTTGGAATTGAAATATTGAAGATAGAAACAGTTGGACAGTGTACCTTTCAAAGGGTGAACATGAGGTGCTTTGACTTTGTTTCGTTTATTTTTATTTTCCAACTTGTAAGCCAGGATTCGAGGAAAGTGTTATAATGTGATGCCGTAGTTGGATTTTCGTGGACAGAAAGAACTGCAGTATCGTCAGCCAACGTTGCAACTATGGTATCTGCCGTAATTGGCAAGCCGACCGTAAACAGAACATATAAGATGAGTCCGAGAACGCTTTATCTAAGTTACTGAATGATTAAATTTTAATTTTTAAGTTTATTTGGGGTTCTTGTTAAGAATATAATCTATTTATATAAAAATGTTAACTTCGTTTGTGTACGGCTTCAAAAACTCAAAATGTTCTGCACCGATTGAGCTCAAATTTTAGCACGATATATAACCTGCATCAAAGATTGTTTTCATCTATTTGTAATAAATCTATCTATCTATTTTTAATTTGTACATTTTTAATTTGGAAATGTAAACAAAGGAAAACCAATCAGATCAATGCAAGATGGCCGCTGTCAAACACAACGACCAATCACAAAGAGCCCGTATGGCCGTTGCCAATGTAAACAAAATCACAACTGATTAAGTAACAAATTTCTTTGAATTATATTTAACAGCTAAAACATTTGTATTTCATTAAAAAAAAAAACAAAAAAAAAACACTAAAATAAAAAAAAAACCACCAAGAAGGATGACTTACAGTAAATAAATTAAAACACCCAACTTTCTTATAGCCCAGATAGACTTAAGACTATGCAAACAAAAAAAGTCGAAATAACCAAATACACAGAAAATAATATCCCTACATAATGACTAAAAAATCCTTTGTTAGGTTATTTTTTTACATATATATGATCAAACAATCGTTTTTTGGTCATTTAGCGTTCTTTGCTATGTAAAAGCAATGAAACCACACAATTCGTTTTTTTTTTTTGTTTTTTCTAACCTCCGAAACCACCGTTATACATTGCTTCAGATGATGATATAAATGATAGCGTATGAAAATGCCATGCATGACCGGGATTCCAACTCGGAACTACCGGATTAAAGTCCGAGACGTTACCACTCGCGCCACGGAGGCCGGCAAACATATTTGTTAGGAGCCGAATAAAAACACGACTTACCAATATGGCGTTGTGTGTCAAACCAATTTTATAAGGACTATAATTACTTTTAATACGCGAAACTCTTTGCAATGATTGAACATTAACTTAAACCTCTTCAAAAATTATTCCTTTTGAACTAAGCCACATTTCGATATCATTGTGTTTCTGTAACACGGCTGGAATTCTTTTCGTTTAATGATAAGAAGCGTTGTCGAAGACAATAATCGAATTCTCTTCCAAAGGACATAATACACCGCTAAACTATTTCTAAATAATTCAAATTCGTGTAATTTTTTTACGAATCACGTTTTTATCAAAATCTCACCTTTTCCTCAATTGACCTGCGGGGTTTTGTTTTCTTTCGAGACCGTAATTCATTAGTAGATTCATACTCGAGTATCACGTTGTACACTGAAGCAGCATAACTTCTACTTACGTTAGCAGTTTATTAACATCTGAAATCAACGCCGTTTGATTATTCTGTAATTTGTAAGCATTACTCTGCTTTTGTAAGCATTTAAAATGAAGTGTTTTTTCGCACGACTTAAGGGCTTTTTTTTGCAGCCCACAAATCTTTATATATAAAAATGTTAAGTTCGTTTGTGTACGCTTCAAAAACTCAAAATGTTCTGCACCGATTGTGCTCAAATTTTAGCACGATATATAACCTGCATCAAAGATTGTTTTTATCTATTTTTCGCATCAGTCACATACCCGCGACCGCGAGAAAACAGTTCTTTTAACGGTCAGCTGTGTACCAGGGACCGCGCCATCTGCCGGAAGCGAGGGGAACACTAGCCATACTGGCTAACGACAACCGCAGTCACATGTGAAACAATACCTGTTCCCAATTACATTGTTTATTAAAAAAAAAAAAAAAAAAAAAAAAAAACGTAACCACTTGCATCTGTTCAGATTATTATACCATTTGAATTAAATATTCACTTTAATCGAGGTACTTTTGTGTGATCGTGTCGTGATTGAGCTGCGCCTTTCACCAAGCTCTGAATCTTTATTAGAAAACGACCAACAGTGGGATATATGTATTAATGACACGTGCAACACTGCACATCCAAACCAAATTCGCGCATTATTCGCAATTATATTGACCGCTGGCTTCCCTTCATCTCCCACAGAGTTATGGGAAAGATATCGATAGCATATGGCTGAGGATATTACACATAGAGTACGCCTAGAAAATACCAATATGACCATGGAATTTACAGAAGGCATTTACAACAAACCATTGATAAATATTGAAGACAAGTGCTTAGCTAATGCAAATAAAGTTCTTAGCCAATTGGGAATGCCAGCAACCATCCGAGCTGCGATTGCTTTATTTGATGTGGATTTACGCCGTGAACAGAGTTACAACATTGGTGATCTTCAGTCATATGTCCAATCAAACATTCCCAAATTAACGCGTGAACAGAAAGGCATTTATGATCGCATAATGCAAATGATAAATGACGGAGTTGGGGGGACCTTCTTCTTGGATGCGCAAGGAGAAACTGGGAAAACATTCCTCATTAGATCGATTCTAGCAACGGTTCGATCAAAAAATGACAATTATCCTGTTGCGGAATATTAATCAGCCAAAACTCTGCAACGGCACGCGACTTGCAGTTAAGAAATTGATGAATAACGTAGTGGAAGCAACGATTTTAACGGGGCCTTTCAAATGTGTGTCCTCATTCCTCGAATGCCCATAATCCCGACCGATACACCATTTTAATTTAAAAGATTGCAATTCGCAATTCGATTGGCATTTGCAATCACAAGGTCGATCTTTAGAATTGTGTGGTTTAGATTTAGATGCGGATTGCTTCTCACATGGGCAACTGTATGTTGCGTGTTACCGAGTCGGCAAACCAGATAGCCTTTATATCTACGCAGACAGTGGAAAAACAAAAAATATTGTATATCCACAAGTATTGCAAAATTAAACTTCTATGAAACATTTGCTTTGTTTTGTTTCTCATTTCTCATCCATGGAACCACAATGTGCCACAGTGAAGCGTGGCGGGTAGAGCTAGTTCTAACATAAAATCAAAATATTTCAGTATGTTTCGACTATTATAAAGGTTTTTTTTTCAGTTTCTAGTAGATGATTACTTTCACTATAGAAATGATATTAGTCTTAATTTAATTTTTTTTACCTTTAATATTATAAAATTAATATAAATAAAATGTTTATAAACTGATGTTCGATTTAGTCCTACACTTTTTCTTTAGAAAAATATTGATAGTCGTATATGAAAAGACACTACGATACACATCACAAATCAACCACACTAGTTAACTAAATATGATTCATAATTTTATGCCCATCTTTTTCAGTTTTTCTGGATTTATGTGTGATTAATTTGTAGGATTTTTACGGCCAGATGCCTTTCCTAATGCCAATATATTAAAAATGATAGATTACATAACAATCGGAGATTCTGTATTTTCGCAGTATAAAAACCAAATTGCAAGTAAGAAACTGTAATAAGGTTAACAGCCTATATGTTAAGGCATAATCTCAGGTTAATATAATCAGATATAATTTCAGTAATACTGTAAAATTTATAAAAGAAAAACATAATGTTCACATTAATATTACATGGCATCTAGATAATAAAAAATACACAATTATATTATACTATGTATTTAATAAATCCTAATAATAATGAAAAATCAAGGTTTTATCCCTCATGTATGACTTCTCATAATAATCATTTAATTTATCATCGTTTCTAATGTATTTCCCGCCCTTTCGATTAGATGACTTTTTTATATACAAGATAACCGGTACTTTGTTGTTAAGTACGACTATTAAAGTATATGCAACAGCTAACGGTAAAAGATTACAGATAGATTAGAAGTTAAAACTAAAATATATAGGTAAATTATACTTAAGTAAAAGAGATATAATTTTGGGAAAATGGAATTTTCTTAAAAATCGTTATTCAATGATAAAGAGACAAATGACTGCAGAAAGATTATTTACTCAATGATAATGAAATTAATGCTACTTTTCAACACAATGTCTTACTTTTAGGCTCTTATCTCATCTTTCTGCGAACTTTCTTGTTCCGCTAGTAAAGAATTGTTCACTTTATCTGAGCCATTCTTGTTCCTCATTCTTCTCGTGCTCTTTTTTGCCAAACTTGGCGCGACGTAAAAACTCTTTGAGGGAACCAAAGCTGAAAAGCTGAATAGCTTCCCGTGTATTTTGAGCAGTATGGGAAAGGGCGTTATCTTGCAGAAGAATTACGCCTTTTGAAAGAAAGTTTTCTCCTTATTCATACTGTTGATTGTACGTTGGGTCTTTATTGTCCCAAAACACCATTAGCATCATTTTATCAGTTGATGCGAAGATTAATATCTCGAGGGGAACTCGGAAATTTCCATTCCAAATTCCGTCGTTTAGTTTCCACCTCAAAATGATGAATCCAAATATCAACGCATTATATTATGCCATTTAAATAAGAAGTATTACCTTCCACTAAAAACCGTTGTTTAAGTTCCATACAAATGTGAATTTAGGTTTTTTTTATATTTAGATTCAACTGTCTTGGTCCCATGTTGAACACGTTTTACGGTAAGGTAACTTAACTGTATAGTGGGACGGACAATCCCAATACTCGCACAAAAAATTTCAGAATTTTCATGCGTTTATCCTTGCGAATATAAACGATGCTATTTTTTAAACCGTCAGCCGAATCTTCCAGCGGTGTTTCGCTAAGATGAAAATAAGTAATTTAAGTAGTTGTTCTTCCGATTTAAACAGTTCAGTCCGCATATAAAGATTTTCACTATTAATTTTACCACACTGTTTTAAGATCCGCTAGTAAAATTCGGCAGTTTTATATTTCAGAAAATAAAAACCATGTAACGTTTCAAGCTTAGCTGACATTTTTAAGCTAAGAACAGAAGAGTTAACAAACAAACAGAAGAGTTTATAATAATTAAAATCTTTTTGTAACAGCTGATATTTCTATTTCAGTGGTGCCAACTTGAACAGACAAGTTTAGTTTATTCTATTAAATAGTTTTCCGCTATTGATATTTGTTTTTAATTAATGAACGACCCTCGTATTTAGAAATAAAGGTAGTTTCGGGTATGCAGAAACTCCTGAAGGTACTTTACGGAGAGCGTGCAGGACTTTGCGTGTATGTGCGTGTGTCTATACGTGTGTTTTCCTCTTGTTTAAAAATTCATTTAGACTGATTTTGAAAATTTTATTTTACCGATTTAATTTTCTTTTTTTTAATGGATTCTCGTAGCAAAAGTTAAACGCTGTAACTACATAAGGACCTTTCAAACAACATTTCTAAAAGGCAATGGGAAATGCCATTAATTAATAACTTTATTTTTTAAATATGTTGTGAATATTGTCTATATATGCTAAAATTATGAATAATAATGTAGTATTTGACACAATAAACATACTGCAATGTAATAAAATTCGTATGAAGCATTTTTGAAAAATTTGTCTTTTAAATTTAGCAAAATTGTGATCGTATAATTACGATCTTGTTAGCATGATAATTCTTCGTGAATCGATTTATTTTCTTGCTTTTTCTGAATAATTTTAAGTCAAAATCAAACATAATATAAGAATAATATTACAAACTTGAATATTAAATCTCCACAAAAAAAATTAGTTTCCCCTAATTTAGAAAAGTAATTTTAAATTAAATATACGTTAAATTACATGTATTTAATGTAAATATATTTATTTTTACAATTAACTTAGAATTAAATTATAACAATATAAACTTTAAAAACAAAATAATAATAAAACTGACTTCAGAAACGTAATAAAAATTTAAAAATAATGTTTATTTAATTCTTTAAATTTCGACTATTAAAATTCGGTGCCAAACATAAATACCATTACACAAATTAATCCTTAATTTGGCGCCAACTTCAAAAAGTTAAAGTTTAATGAAGAGATAGTAATATTTCATCATTTTTAGTCCGTTTTTTGAAGTAAATTTTATATTTTAGATTTATTTTTAATTTTATTTTTATTTACTCTTACAAAAAATTTTAAATATCATATGATTCCCCTTAAAATAAAAAAATAAATATAAATAGAATTGTATAATTGATAAATATTGTGCAATAAAAATTACCTAAAAAGACAAATTACAAAAGGTACGATATGTCTTGAAAAGAAAGAATAATAAGAGAAAAGACGTAAATAAACTGAGCTAAAGTTCTTTGAAATGTTTGAGTATGTAATAGTTCTTAATCTAATTTTCTTGAAGTTTTGTTTGAAATGACTGAAAACCAAATGAATTTAATCCGCATAGTATGATTAGGCTACAATAATGCAATACCAATTAATGATTCAATAAATATGTAAAAGAACTTAAAATCGTCTGGGTAAATCTGATTTTACGTTTCAAACATTTTCCACTGGTGTTATATAGAAGAAACCCACTACGGGACTCTCAGAAATAATTCCTCTGGAAAAAAAATAATCAATGAAAGCAATGCATGTAGTCACGAATAAGTTTGGTATAATAAATTAACCACGCGGATTAAATTGAACTTTCTTTTATAAATTTAGTTATAAAGCTGTTTTATATTATACAGTTCATTACATAAGCAAATTGTCATTGAAAGTCAGTGAAATTATAAGTATCTATCTGAAAGTTTTTGATGGGTGTATTTAAAAATTTCTGTAACATGTACAGTTATCCTATAGGTTATTCACATTGCAAAAATCAATATTTCCATTGCTTTTGAGAATTTGGTCTTTAAAAAGAAGAAAAGAGCTGGGGTTGGTTTATCTTTTTAAATGTTTACTACTAATTTAGGCAATAAGCTGATCAATGCTGTAACGTACCCTTGGTATCTTGGGGAAGCAAAATTCAATTCTGTTTTAATTATTTTTATGTTTTTTTTAATTAAACTGCACCTATAATCTGTATTTCCAGGTATTTTAAATTGTGAAGAAATGTAAAGAAAGATTTATGCTATTGTACTATGTACAATTGATAAAATTAAAAATTTTAAGAACCCACGAAGCCGTTTTGACGAAACATATCTACTGCAGCGTCTCCTGGTGGCCTATAACCGTAAAATATGTCTAAGAACCTGTTCTGAAGTGATACCTATGTAATTCAAAAAACCGCATCGAAATCAGTTCAGTAGTTTTTGAGGAAAATGTTAACGGACATACACATACAACCCCTTATCTCAAACGCATATACCGTCCCCGTTCCGTCGTGGGTAAAAATGCTATTTCCGGTAATATTAGTAGATACTTTCAAACATATTTTTAAAGGTAATCTACAATTTTTTTATTCAACTTTTCGATAAATTATATAGAAGTAAAAGAAGAAAAGAAAACTTGTTTATAATCGCTAAAAAATTCAAATTTAATTTGAATTTTATATCATTTAAAATCTGAAAATCATCTATAATAATTAGTAATATGCATCATAAATTTCCAATTTTAATTAAAATATAAATAAACTGATAAAACTCATTTTCAAATAAATAACAGAAACTTTTTTTAACTTTAACAGTTCTGTATTTGTCATCAAATATTAGGGTATTGAAAAGTAAACTCGTAACTGTAAACATAACAATTTATATATTTCAACTCTATTCAAAAGATTCTCTTAAAACTTATTAAAAAATGACGTACAATATTAGTTACAAAATAAGTTTAAAAACACAGAATAGTAAATTTAAAAATCTGAGTGGACAACAGATGACTTCCTTGTACGCCTATTAAATTACATTTATACATCGTTTTTTAATTAAAAGTATAAAAAAATTTATTTCATTAAACTCTTCTGATATTTTTTCATATTTTTTTATTATTATTCATCGTAATTTTTTTTTTTACAATGAGAAGTTATTAGTAATAAATCAATACATTTAAATAAAAAAAAAACTTAAAGAAAAATGAAGATGAAGTCTGATTCGAACCGATGCGCCTTCTCTAAGACCCAGATATTTCATTAATTAAAATTTTATTTGGCTAAACTCTGGAACCACCAAAAATAAGTACCATTTATGATATTTTTATTTTTTTTATTTTGGGGTTTTCTGGACACTTTTGGTTCAGTCGATTGAAATCAAAAGAGAAGGGTGCACAGCTAGATGTTACAACAGTCCTAAATCCAAAATTTCAACATCCTCTACGGCTAATCGTTTTTGAATTATGCGAGATACAAACGTATAGACAGATATATATGCACATACAGAGAGATACATACGTACGTACAGACGACACGCCAAAACTAGTCAAAATGGATTCAGGGATAGTCAAAATGGATATTTTCGTTGAAATCTGGAAACCGAAATTTTTTGCGATCCCAATACTTTACTTCGTACAAAGAAGTAAAAAAAAAAGTATCAAGTAATAATTTACTTAATACGTATAATTAAATTTAATTATTCCATTATTTAAAAATTGGAAAAACATAAAAAATGTATAATTAAACTTTTTTTTAAGAAAGTTGAAATTTTAAGGTGGACTAAATTCAAAATGTTTACATATTTTACGTAGATATGAATGAGTGATTGTCTAACATGATAATCTGGAAGATTCTCGGGTATTTATTCTTCAAGTAGCTTTATTTAGTCGGGGCCTATATATAGATACACACACACACACACTACGATCGTGGGATGACGGTGTAAACACAAATTTACGAGATAACAGATTTGTAAATGGCAACATGTAAATTAACTGATAACAGAACCCACTTCAAAGAATTACATATTATGTTGTCGGCAAATAATTTTTAAAAGTTATTTCTTTATTTAGATTTTTTTAGTGTCCGATTAAATTAACGAACTGATAAATTCGATCAATTCAATTAAACCAAAATATGTTTTATTACATTTACATTAACGTCGCAGCAATCATAAATGCAACTAGATCGAAGAATTTTAGAAATATTAATTCCTGAATACCTGAAAATTTTCCTTTTTAATTGTTATTTGTGACGACCATATAAATCCTCGTAGTCAAAGTCACCTTATTTTACTCATATCAGAGGAAATTCACGTTCACCAAGCAAGCAATCTAATGAAGTGAAAATTTAAATAAATCATTTATTTTTAACAAAAAAGTAAAAAGAAAATTATTTTTTAATCATTTTAAAATCGTCACTTCATATAAATAATTTAAATGGATTTACTTCTTGTAGAAAGTTACTTATAGCAGACGTAATAAACAAATCCCGGAGTAAAATCATATTATTCAAAAATAAAGATAGTTGTACGTTCCGGTACATCTCGCACTTAATGAGTTACAAAAGATTATTTTTTTATTTCTTCAGTTTAACTAATAAATCTGACTTTCTTTTTTTTGCCTCTAATTAAACTATATCCTCAATTACAGAGGCAGATTATCTTATTAACCTACCGTTACTCAGGCTTTAATGTTAACTGAACCCTAACTACACACAGACCAACTATACTGGTAATATCCGCTCTAGATTACCAACTGCCAACTGGTTTTGAAGCAGAGTCCTGTATCATCATAGAAAAGCCAAATAGCGATGTTGTTAACTACACGATTAAACTGTGGGTTAATTCAAATTCTGATCGTTATTAAAAAATTATTTCGATAATGACTCATAAAGATATTTATAAGTAAATCGATAGGCATATTATAATATTAAAGCGGATGGACAATCGCCAACGTAATAAATAAAAGAAAGAAGAACGATAAGTCCTTCTAAACGTCCCGAATCGACCAAAGTATGGATACCGCGTAGTGTAGTGACGCGTGCGTCCGGAGTTGCATATATGTTAAGTTCGTGTTATTGGCACGTATAAGCACAATAAACACATACATAAACAAAAAAATAACACACATATGTAAACGTTCTGTTTCGCACATTATTATCACTATTGGTCAATTTTAGTATAAAAAGGGGCAGCAGAATCGATAACAGCATCAGTTTCAATTGTTCAGTTCGACTGATAACAACATGCAGGTAAGTACAGTAAATATTATCATAAATGTTAAACAAATAGTTGACTGGCTGAAAAAATGCTTTTCAAAAAAAGCTAGAGAATCAACTATTCTAGCTTTTTACGATTTCGTTTACGATTATCTGCGATTTTGTTAATGAATTTTAATAATTAATCGATTTTAATTAAACTGCATAATACTACTATTAATAATACTATTTTATAATACTGCTACTTGGCTAATAGAAATTGCACTTGAATTAGTACACCTCTTCAATATTACCTAGGCTTTGTAATCATTGGAATTATTAAAATTTATACTATACGTCTACTAAAGTATTGTAAGTTCAAATAACTACAAAAAGTATGTAACGTTCAAACAGAGCATGACTAATGGATTTTTTTCCATTAATGTTAGACTACAAAGTCATAATAGATATTTCATACATAAATGCACACGTAAGCTCGCTAAAATCAAACACCGTAACATATAATTCTTAATAATAATGTAAATTAGGACAAAATATTATATTAATGTGTAGTTAACGAGGAATAACATCACTTGTAACTTTTCACATATTATCAGAATCAAACTTTAATTATGAAATTTCCTTTAGGTATAAAAATAACTATTTACATAGCATACCTTAGAAATGTCATATCAATGTCATAGACATCTCTAAGACCTGTCAATAACGTGTCTTACATAATTACACACTTGATTACATCATAAATATTATCTAAAAATAAATACAATTCATGAAATAACTCCTTCATCGAAAATTATTCCAGTAATTTATCTTTTGAAATTCAAACAAAATTTTCATTTTTTGTTGAAGACCCATCAAAGTTGTTGGCCCATTAATCGTCAGTGATAATAACCGTTTTAAACTGATTGAAAAAAATTCATAGACAGTAGTAAATCTAGTCAGCAACTGAAATTAGTAGTGAAGTACATTAATTCTCATGTAGGTTAAACATGTAATTCCTCTTGAAATCTCTCAAAAATGAAATTTAAATTCAGACTCATTTGTTTATTTGTATTTAAAAATATGTTCACTAATTTAAGTAGTCTTAATATTAATAAGTACGTAATATTGATAATAAATAATCTTAAGCTTATAAAAGATTATAATCAATATACAAATTGTAGTACTGTCCAGTATTAAAAAAATATATAAAATTCGTAATGTTTCATGAATTTATTGCATTATTTTTTAATGATTGTTTTTATTAAAAAAATGATTAAATTCATTTCCGTTTTTACAAAATTTCAGTTATATTAACGAAAATTATTTTTTTTTTCTCAAACAGTCAACAAATTACTCATCTGTTAGTTTCTTCATACATAAAATATCCGAAAATTTTTAATTTTTTATCTACCTTAACTGGATTTTAACAGTATTTAGGGTTGGTTGTCATGAGACCAATTGCCAGATTATAATCCTTACTACAACCTATTGTGATGTATTACATTCTCAAAATAAACAACAAAGAAAAAATCAAAAATCTTATCAATAAACAGCTATGATCATTAGCCCGGTGAAAACTGGTAGCTTGATGCCGAGCCTAAATAAAATCAATTTTTTCTGTTGGAAAAAAAATAACTACAAGGAAGTAATCATGTTATAAAGTAGTTAATCGTTAAGTTTTAAAGGCTTTTCAGCCAAACTGTTTTGATTAATTTACAGTAGTTTATCGAAAAGAAGATATTCTTCACTTATAAATAATAAATTATGATAAAAATATTATTTAAAACTTATTATTAATAAAAAACTTATTGTAAAAATAAATAATTTATTTTCACATTTTTCTGTTGTTTATCAAAAATGTAGCGCAAACGACTTCATTAAATATATTCACCAAAAAGTTACATTCATAATAAAAATTAACTATATCTGTTCATCTATTTTTTCCAGTACTTTATTTCTACTCTTTTATTGGCTGGATTCGTCCTTGGAGCGCCAGAAGCTCCAATAAATGGAAACAGCGGAGGTCCTTATCCGGCTTCTTCCGGTTCCTCAAGTAATGGAGGTCCTTATCCACCGGCCGGTTGGAAACCATCAGGACGTCTATTGCTCTTACCAGCTAAACAGCAAGCTTCACAAGTTTATGGAACACCATCCACCGAATACGGTCCTCCACCACAAAGTACTGAAGCCGATCCATCATCCACAGAATATCCCAGCACCACTCCTCAGGTTTGTATAAACATTAATTTCACTTCATAATAATATTATGAATAATAAATTGAAAAAATTTAACTTTTTCTGTAAGTAATTTAAATAGATAATAATTTTATAAGTTTTTTATCAAAATAGTGTACTTGATAATATTATTAATATATAATATATACGATTATAAAATTAACAGTTTAATGTATGATACGTACTGGAACTTCATTACTAAAATTAGATATTTTATGAAGTGAACACCACATTAATAAAGCAGGGAAAACTATGTAATTAGAATTGTATATAAATATTTTGTAATGAATAGAAAATGTAGGAAAATTTGAAACTGAAAGTTACTCTGTAGCGGTTAAATTCCATTTATATTAATTACATTTTTATCAGTTTTTTATATGTTAAACCTTCAATTAAGAAATATGTGACTATATTTAAAAGCCTTAAATTAAGAACAAAAAAAAACTACTTAACATAATATAATTATGAGAAAAGGTTCTTTTTCTTCTGGAAGGCTATATAAACGGAAGGCTTTATAAACTGATGAATTACCCCTTAGGTTAAGCTACGAAAGAAGATCACTTTGTTAACATCTTGATCGACTGTATTCAATTTTACATACATTTATTAGAATATTCTTTTTTAAATCCTGGACGCTAGGAATCATTCATTTTTAAGAAAATATTAATTCGTTAGTTAGAGAAAAATCTAAAATGCAGTGAACTGATAGAAGAAACAATTTCGCTAGCAATGGAACATTTTGAGCTTATACTTGTCAATTTTATTGCAAAAAAAGCTTTATGGTTTCCGCGTTAACATCACTAAATACGTAGCATAACATGGTATTAAAAATACGTAATTACATAAACGAGCATAAAGAAAAGTTTAATATATGCTTTGAAGAAATATTAATATATTTGCAAACTAACAGAACTCAATTTAAGGATTATTAAAAAATGGTTACTAAAGAAAAAATTAATTTGTAATCTTGTTTTCAGTAATTCTTCAGATCTATCATTATATTCGCAAACTTATTAAAAAAAAAAATAAATAAATAAATAATACAAAAAAAAACAAATGATAAGCGTTTTCACATTCGATATTCAGAATCGAATATTTCAGTCTATAAGTTTTTTTACTTTCATTTAATTTATTAGTCTTTTCTTCACAAAAATATAATGAAAAATTTAATAATTTAACAATAACAATAGTCTTGAGGTAGATATTCCCCACGTCCGGAACACAACATCTACGTTCCACGTCCAGGGCGGCAACAGCTGTACTCAAGTACATTACATATAGCTGGCTAGCGGGGTTCCGAGTGTTGTTTCTCGGATATGCTTTTTTCGGTCATTTACATCTATAGGCCAAATTACAGGACTGGACTTTACGGCCACCTGCAGATACGACATTATTAACGATTACGGAAATGGATTAATACCGTCTTTAGAGCTGGCGATGTGGCGGCCACGGTCAAAGTTATTTGCAGGTGTAACGGAGACCTTTCGTCGTCCACATGCCCCCCGCGATGGCAAGCATGTAGTTAAGGTGCCCATGTTCGGAGCATGGGAGCCCTGAAAGCTGCGGTGTGTAGGGGCCTGGAGTCAGTGCAGAGACTGCGCATCCGCTCTCTGCCAGGACATATGCCGGTTCCACCGGAGTACCGGAACGGACCTCCAGGGTTGGTAGCCCTGGAGTGGGGGTGTACCCCGGCGGCTAGCCTTACTACAGAAGGGATTATTTGTTCATGGAAACTGAACAATTAAACGTGGCAGAGGGTTCACGCAAACACCCTCGTTTAGAACCGGCTGTTTCGCCTGAGGCGAAACGCCGAAAGAGTACGGAGTTTAAGAGGATTGAGATTGAGGCTAGAAAAAGCTTGCAGAAAGCTTTTTTTTAAGAGCAGCATCCCAAAACCTAAGTATTTGGTTATCACGAAGGAAGAAGGTAATTTCTCGAAGGTGAGTCCTTTCCTCATCGCTCGGGAAATAAACAAATGTGCTGAAGGCCCTGTTAAAGAAATAAGAAAAACTTTCAAGGGACTTCATGTAGAGACTGTTAATGATATACAGTCTCAGAAGATTCTAGGACTAAAGAAAATTGGAGAGCTAGCTGTACGTGTTGATCCCCACGGCACACTCAACACCTCAAGGGGTGTTGTGGTCTGTCGGGATCCTCTTAACTGTACGGAGCAGGAAATTGTAGAAGAATTAGCGCCGCAAGGAGTATTAGAATGTCGGAGGTTGAACATGAGAAGGAATGGCGAAGTCCTTCCTTCTGCATCCCATGTTGTTACATTTAACCGGCCTACTTTACCGGAGAAGATAAGAGCGGGCATACATCGGTTGGATGTGCGGGCATTTGTCCCACAGCCAATGCGATGTTTTAAATGCCAACGCTTTGGACACACCGCTGTTAGGTGTGAGAGGCCGCAAATATGCGTGTGCGGTGATGCAGTTCATGAAGGAGAGCCGTGTAAGGAGCCTCCTACCTGTATAAACTGCAGAGGACAGCATTCCTGTAGATCCAGGAACTGTCCTGTTTACAAAGACGAAGTGGCTGTGCAGGAAGTAAAACCCCTGCAAAAAGTCAGCTACTTTGAAGCAAAAAAGATCGTAAACACCCGCAGACCTAGAGCAACAACAACATATGCTCAGGCTGCGGCTACTGTTCCTGCTCCTGCTCCAGTTGCTGTTGATGAGAGTGTAATCATCAACAAACTCGCACCTACCTTGGCTGGCTTAATTGAGAGGATAATCGAAAACAAAATGAAGCCTCTCAGCACTAAAGAACCTGTTAAGCCAAGAATAATTGTACAGCCTCCTGAAGACACATCTGCAAAACAAAAAGTCGCTCCAGCACAGAAGAAAACGGACACTAAACCTGATATCCAAGTCTGTCTTAGCGAGATTTTAGTTGAAGATAAGAAAGTGACAGCTACAGAGTCTGTTATGGAGGCCCCCAAGCCTCCTGTAACTGAAGTGGCCTCTAAGCCTCAGAGGCCACAAAAAATTTCACAGGGGGGACAAGTGTCCCCCCTTCCACGGGCGGTGACCGGTGCGCCCCCCCGTGTCGGGGAGCGGCCAGGTTGCCGCCTCTCAATCGGCGCCTGAAACCGGCGCCGATCCATGCCCGTCGTCGTCGGCGGCTTCGGTGGTCTCCGATACGGAGACCGGAAGCCTTACAGGCGACGACCTTCTCCGCGAACACGATGCTGTTCGCAGGATGGAGAAGAAAAGGAAAAAGGGATGGCCGAAAGGAAAACCCAGGCAATAATTTAATTAAAAATTAAAAATTAGCGAGTCGATTGTACAATGGAACATCAATGGATGTTTTTCAAACATCCATGAGCTCCAACGCTTGGTACATGACGTAGACCCGATTTGTATATGTCTGCAAGAAACGCATTTCCGCCGAAATGAAAATTTTAAATTAAAAGGATTCGATATATTTCGGCGAGATCAACCGCCAAATGTAAGAGTTAGAGGTGGAGTAGCTATATTAACATCGACTAGAGCTACCACCGAAGCGGTTGTTCTAAACATAAACCTAGAAGCGGTCGCCGTTAGAATGAAGCGTCCGTTCCAGGTCACTGTCTGCAGCATATACTTGCCGTATTTTGATTGGAATAAGGATGACATAGCAAGACTAATTTCCGAGCTTCCCCCACCTGTTTTACTGGTGGGTGACTTTAATGCTCATAATTCTCTTTGGGGATCAGATCGAGTAGATCCCCGTGGAAGAGAACTGGAAGGGTTCCTGATGAATTCAGAACTTATTATTTTAAACGACGGATCAGGAACATTTTTCAATTCCAGAGATGGATCGACGTCCTGTATAGATCTTGCACTTATAAGCGGATCGATAGCACCGAGGTACAGCTTCCATGTCATAGACGATCTGCATGGAAGCGATCATTTCCCGGTGCAAATTGTAACTGATGTTACAAGAAAAACATATCCCGTCTCTAAAACATGGTTATTTGATAAGGCAGACTGGACGAGCTTCACGGCTAGAACGATACTCCCAGAAACAACTGGAGTTATCGGAGACGATGTCGACGCCATAACAAATGCAATAATTCAGTCGGCATCGAGATATATTCCCAAAACATCTGGGAAACTTACAAAGAAACCCGTTCCATGGTGGAACGATGAAATAAGTGAAGCTATAAAAAGAAAGAAAAGGGCGTATAACGCCTTTAAGAAGCGTCCTAGTATAGAAAATCTTGTTGCCTTTAAGAAATACAGGGCGTATGCAAAACGTCTTATGATAGATTCGAAAAAACGATCCTGGAAGCAATACGTATCATCCATCGACAAAACTACTTCTGCATCAGATGTTTGGAGGAAAGTGAAGGCGATTTGTGGGCGTAATGATTTTGCTCCCATAACTAGCCTTCAAGATGAAGATGAAATAAAAGATACTCCATATGAAATTGCAGAGCTGTTATTCAATCACTTCGAAAAGGCCAGCAAAACAGCCAACTACGAGGAAGGTTTTCGAACCAAAAAAGAAGAACTCGAAGGTCTACTAAATTTTAGAACTGAGTATAATTACTCATATAATGTACCATTTAAAATGGAAGAATTCGCGAAAGCGTTGGAAAAATCAGGTAACACAGCTGCTGGTCCGGATTAAATCCACTATAATATGATCAGGCAGCTGAATACCACTGCAAAGCGTAGATTATTAGAACTTTATAATAAAATATGGCGGGATGGAACGTACCCGCAGCAGTGGAAAAAAGCTCATGTTGTTCCAGTACCAAAGAAAAAGAAAAATTTAACAGACCCCAATAGCTACCGTCCTATTTCTCTGACGTGTGCTATGGGGAAAATATTGGAAAAAATGATTAATAATCGACTCGTCTGGATTTCGGAAAAAGAAAACCTGATATCACCGTATCAAGCAGGTTTTCGGCAATACCATTCTACCACTGATCAAATGATCAGCTTAGAGGACATTATATATAACAGCTTTATTAAAAGGAAACATTGTGTCGGAGTCTTCTTTGATCTTCAGAAGGCTTTTGATATGACCTGGCGTCATGGTATAATGCTCCAGATACATGAATGGGGCATTCGTGGCAATCTGCCTATACTGCTCAGCAACTACATGAATGACCGTACCTTCCAAGTACGCGTCAACAATGAATATTCATGTGAAAGAATCTTGGAAAATGGCATACCGCAAGGTTCGCCGTTGAGCGGTACCTTGTTTACCATTGCCATTAATAAATTGATATTAGCCATTCCAGTAGAAATCAGCAAAAGCGTCTATGTTGATGATCTGGCAATCGTATATGCCAGCAACAAGACTGCTATGGTGAGGTACAAATTGCAACGAGCGATCAATGCTCTAAATGAAGTTGCAAGGAATACAGGATTCCAATTCTCACCAGAAAAAACGTGCTGTGTACACTTTTGTAGGAAGAGAATTCCTCATCAAAGTCCTCCTTTGACAATTGACGATAATCCAATACAATATAAAGACAGCGTAAGGTATTTAGGACTAGTATTGGATAAATCCCTTACATGGGGATTACATATACAGGACTTGAGTGATAAATGCAAAAGAGCCCTAAACATTATACAATGCTTATCGAAATTAAATTGGGGCTCAGAAAAAGAGACATTATTGAGATTGTATAAAGCATTGGTTCAATGTAAACTAGACTACGGATGTATCGTATATTCATCCGCTAGAAAGTCGCACTTAAGAAAGTTAGACGTAGTTCATAATAGCGGAATAAGATACGCAACAGGTGCTTTCCGCACAAGTCCGGCGGCTAGTCTGATGTCTGAAGCCGGAATAATGCCACTACATTATAGAAGAGAGATCCTCTTGTTAAGATATGCAGCAAATATATGGGCTTTCCCTGCTCATATAAATAATAAATTGTTTACGAATCATCCCATGGCTGCATTATACGAACGTCGTGCTACCTATTCCAGACCAGCCGGAATTAGGTACCACGAATTAAGAAGAAAATATGAAATTGCTATACCAGAGACTCTAGCAATTTCTACTAGAGAAATACCGCCATGGCTCTTGCCAGCGGTAAATGTAAGGTTGGATCTCTCTCAAGGAGAAATAAAAAAGAAACCAGCAGTGATCATCCAGCAGGAATTTTTGGCAACCGTCAGTAATTACGAAGAACATATTAGAATTTATCTGACGGTTCTAAAACCGAACATGGTGTTGGATGCTCGATATATGTAAATGAAGAAGCCCACTTTTGGAGACTGCCAGATGTGGCCAGTGTCTACACGGCAGAACTCACTGCAATTCAGCAAGCTCTTCGCTACACTGAACACTATTGCGAAGAGAGAGTGCTGATATGTTCCGATTCATTAAGTGCACTCGTCGCAATTCGGAACAAGAACATTAAGGATGTCCTAATTGCAACATCCTGTCCATTTTATACGTACTAAAACAACGAGGACAGCGATGCGTATTTGCATGGACTCCGGGGCATGCTGGTATTACAGGTAATGAAATCGCAGACGAAGCTGCCAGAAAGGCAACAGTCTGCGATGTTTTGGATGCATTTCCTGTAAGAGTGGCAGATGTTAAAAACCGTCTAACAAACATAGTAAAAAACAAGTGGAATGCTGAATGGAGGAGATTAAATACAAAATTAAACACAGTAAAATCTTCTCCTTATAAATGGAAAAGCGACTATAAGTTGACTCGCCGTGAACAAGTAGCGGTGACCAGACTTAGAATCGGTCATACGCGATTAACAAATTTATATTTGTTAACCGGCGAAGTGAGACCAATGTGCGGTGTTTGTAATAAAACACTGACAATCAAGCATCTTATAGAAGAGTGTACCATATATGAGGACCTCAGAAAGAGGTTCCGTTTTAGAAATAATATTACTGCTGATCTGGATAATGGAAATGAAGAAAATATAGTTGCATTTTTACACGCCAGTGGACTTCTTAAAAGTCTATAAAAATGAAAGTTTAAAGCTGTGACAAAAGAAACTCTAAGCGGTAGTTTATATATATATATAAAGAAAAAATGGTATTGATAAGTTTAATTTTAATTTTAAATGTATGCATATATACATAAGGGAGTCTTGAAACGTGGCACGTATAGTGACGGGAGGTAGCCCTCTTGCCTAGGCCATTTTGGCTCACCTGCATTCAAGAGCAGTGAGTCGGGGTGTGTCCGATGATGGCATGGGGGACCCTCAAGGGTGGATTGAGGGCGCGAGGCTGTGGGTGTACGCTGTGCATGCCTATAGCCTGTTTATAAGAAGGATTCAACTGCCACGGCACCCTCGCGCGACTGATATACTGCTCAACGGCGGTTCTGGTCGCCCCGAGGGTGCTTAAACAAACTATAAATGAGACTCTTAGAAGAAAGAAAGAAAGATATGGTAGGATAAGTTTTAATTTTAATTTTAATTTAATGGTCTTTTGGGAACCTATCTCAAATTTTAATATTGGGGCCCTTTACATCCCATAAGTGTTTTGAGATTGTCCTTGTCTTTATGTCTTAAATGTTTTGTGTAGTTTTTGTTTTTAAATAAAAAGTAAGGGCCCTTTACACCCTTACATATGACGATCCAGATGGTGATAGTAGTTTCTTTTAAAGATTGTGACGAGGGCTAATGACCTTAGCAGTCGATGCCCATAAAAATTCAGAAAAAAAAAATAATAATAATAGTCTTGCCTTCACAAAAATATAGTAATAAAATATTTCCTAATTTAATAATAAATTATATTATTATATCAAACCTATTGCTATTTTTATTAAAAAAAATAACAAAAATAACAAAAATAACAAAATACTTATTAATGCTACTATATAAATAAAAACAATAAAAATTTATTCAAGACAATTACTTAAATAAAATCGTCCACTCAGTAAATTTATCATGTCTATAAAATTAGGTAACAAAAGAACATTTAAATAAAATAAGCAAGTGCATTCGATAAAATAAAAGTGCAACGACAGAAGTGTTAATCACTCACGCACAAATAGATTACATAATTCGACCGTCCGTCCTTTCATGGCAACTTTTTGCAAAAAGCGAAAGTGACATAGTAAGTAACTTGCAAGTTAACTAGAATTAGAATGTCTAGACATATCAATTTGATATTCTAATACTTATTAGAACCACTCCTTTTTGTATAGAATTTGCAATATTGATTGGCGAACTCATGAACTAGACTTACATTAAAGTAATTTAAAATAACAATGGCTGAAAAAATATATTTTTTTGCAAATTATCACAATTGTTTACTATAATTATTATAGTATTTAAAAAAAGAATCGGAAGATTTCTTTATCAAATTTATAAACCTATGATCGAAGATGTACGTACTTGCATACAGATACAGATTTTTTCTTTACTTTTTTTTAAATTGCAGGGAAGTCTTCACTTTGTTTATGATTAAACTATACAACAGCACTGTCAACATTATATTTAACAAAATGAAAACTAATTAAACTAATTTGTATCAAATCGGCTTTAGAATATTTATTATTCATTATTTTACAGCATAATTGCAATCAATTTTTAAAAATAAATTTACAATATACGCACCACACCAGCAGTATTAACCACATAATTTTGCATTATGTTAAAACATCAGGTAACGAAATTTATTGCACAAGAATAACTACATTTACAATGTAATAAAAGTGTTTAATCAGCTTTCATTTGGAGGAAAATGACAAAGTGCAAGTTTACAGTAACAAATCGCATGTGTGAATTGGCGACTGTAGGATGTGATTAACTGAGCTTACAAAAATGAATTTTGTATGTAGACAAAAATATTTTATTTGAGAACATTATTTTTCTAGAATTTGACGTACATTTAGTAATTTTTATAATTTCATGTAAAACTTTAATTTTGTGTACGATGTAATGCACTAAATACAGTTATTAAAATATTTTTTATAAAATAATATTGCAGGAAGATGAGTCAGCAAGTCCAGCTGGATTTAACAGCGGGTTCGCGCTTCAACAGCAGCAAGAACAGCCAGAAATCGAACGCGGAGTCTACCACGTTCTTTTGCCCGATGGTAGATTGCAAAGAGTAGAATACGCTACTGCACAATTAAAATCACAATCTTCATCACCATCGCAACAGTTCAACGGCCCGGCTCAACAATCAGAAGACAACAGCAACAACGCCTACCAACAATACCAATCTCAAAACGGAAGATACCAACAGGGTCAATTTGAACAGCAGGCTTACCAACAACCAGCTCAATCAAGTTTCCCAAGCAGCTTTCCTCAACCGGCCTTCCAACAGCCCCAAAGCGGAAAATTCCAGCAAAGCCAATTTGAACAAACCGCTTACCAACAACCAGCTCAGTCAAGTTTCCAGAGCGGCTTTCCTCAACCGGCTTTCCAACAGCCCCAAAGTGGAAAACTTCAGCAAGGTCAATTCGAAAAAGTATATTTAAATTTCCCACAACCAGCTCAGCCAGATTTCCCGAGTAGCTTTCCTCAGACGGCATTCCAGCAAGCGGCAAGCAGCAAATATCAACAAGGGCAAAGCAGCAACTTCCAGTCATCTCAGTACCAACAACCACAAAATAACAAATTCCAACAAGCTCGATTTAACAACTATCAATCATTTCAGTACCAACAGCCAAAAAATGGTAAATTTCAACAAGGCCAGACTGAACAAACCAATTATGCAAACGCTTATCTTCAACCGCAAAGCAGCAGATACACACAAAACAAGAACCAGCCACGATCTCAGTATCCTCAACAACCAGAATACAATCAGAATGCATCTCAAAACCAATTCAACCAGAAGAAATACAAACAAGGACAGGATCAGAACAAACAAGTATCGACCACCAATTATGCATCTGAATCAAGCAGCAGATTCACAAATGTAAATACTCAGCAACAAGGACCAACACAAGAATATCAACCAATTTACTATGCCCAACAACAACAAACACCTCAAGACGCTCCAGCTTTTACTGGATTTGTAGCCAATGTTCAGTACAAGGATGTTGAACCAATTGCAACTCCAGTCTATGCTTATAATCCAGCTCCATTAGTACGTATTCTCAGGAAAACTGAAACTGAAACTGAAACTAAAACTGAAACCGAATAAATGGTAAATTTTTAATGCGATATTTATAAGGGTCATCGTCATGATAATTTAATGAATACCACGTAAACATATTAATGTACATAATCACTTTGATATAAAACTGCCAAATACTGTATATAATTCTGTAATATTGTACATATCTTACTGATATTGTAATTTTATTTATTCTTATCTGAAAATATTTTAAATGTAACTATGTGAAAAAATAAATATAAGGGTATATCATTCATATAAAATACTTGAGTTATACTTCATACCTTTATCCTGTTCATCTAATAGTTACTGAACATTTAATACAAATACTGTAAATTATTACTAACTATATTTATTTTCTGCATACTAAACAGTTTAAGGTTTTAAATTTATATATGCTAATAAATGTTCAGGTCAGTCATTCAGAGTAATCAAGAACAGTTGATTAATTTTATTTTTTTTTTAATTAGTAAAAAAGGTTACGGATATTAGGTTATGATTAGATGACAATCATCCCAAAGATGAAACCTTGCAAGTGTTTATTTATGTAAAAAGTCAAGTTTTAAATCAAAGTTGTCATTTAACAGTTTAACCTGATATCCTAATTATCATCATAAACTTATAAAGATAAAATAGTTGATTATATCTTCTATAGCAAATTTTACAACTGGTAAGTAAAAAATAATTAAAACTAGAAAAATTATAATTTAATATAACTCTTTAAAATATTAAACAAACACAAGGTATCTTAAAGAATATTATTTTAAAAATATGTTATTAAAAATTACATCTAAAAGTGGTTTTTAATGCAAAGATTTTACTGTATGAGATATAAAATAATGAAAAAATTAAATAATCATATTTAAAAGGGCTTACCAGTTTTGTATAAAACAGTAAGCTTTTACTCACATTAAAATATGTTTGTTATGCCAAGATACTGTAGCGTGTTTGTGGCTTTATCAGGATATTGAGAGATTAACAATTTAAGAATACAGTTACAATTTATTAGTTTAATAATATACAACATAAATAAAATAAGACAAATCAGTAATAAAAATGACAATAATAATAATAATCTACAATAACAATAACAACAATTGTTACAAAAAATAATAATAAACAGTGATTACATACAAAATAGAATTTTAACCAAGGTCAAGATTTATTTACTGTAGTCAAATAAATAGTATTGTATTTCAATGAAGAAAAGATTAGTCCAAAATTCTTTTACTGCAAATACCTTTTCTTTTTAACAAATAAAACTACCCCATAGTTTATGAATAAATTTAACACTTTATCCCTTCTCCAATTGTCTATAATAACTCACCAAACAACCTCCTGCAGTCCCCCACTCTCCTCACCAGAATTACTTGTGACTTAATCAACTTAATCGCGTCAAACCTGTACTCACTAGATATTCATTCCTTCACTGACTTGCATAATAATGCCTTGCAGAATACTCTCTTCATCAAAACTGAAAAACTCATCTTCGCTGGAGTATTTATACTCCTATTCTCTTTACCCGCAGAACCAGACCAAGTTGAAGTGTGAGAATGATCTTCAGAAACATTTTCCCATACATTCCTACCCTGCTTCAGTAATTCTTCTCATGAAACATCTGTCGTAAGTGTGTCAGCAGGCAGTATTGCAAAAAACAACTGTTAATAAACTGCCTTGTTAGCCTTAGAAAAAGGATCCCTTTAGTCTTTCTGGATTCCTCCCATTATTATATTTTCTACTACTTTCTTCTTAATTGGCAGGAATTCGTTACTCAGGTCCATTTTACCGGTCTTATTACAATACTTTGGTTTAACAACTTCTTGTTTTTGGCAATACATAATAAGCTTTCATCAGTCACTAAGTAGCTAAAAAACATTTAACCTGGTAATAATCCCTTTAAATTCTAATATTTTTAAATATATAATTGTTCACTATAAATCAAAGATAAAACTAAGTTATTTTATTACGTTTCTATCTTTGATCTCAAGATAACATTATTTTGCCACTACCTTACTTTAAACTTCTTCTAACTCACCTAAAACATATTCAGGATATCTTTTACATAATTATTTTCTTACTTCTGAATTAACAAACATCAACTCTCACAAATCAAGGTGATAATAATCATATCTCACAAATCCATTAAAACTGTACGATACCAATGCATATCATGTAAATTTGTGACAGAATGTCATAAAATTTCTTACACTCAGTCTTTCAGTCTAGTTTACACACAAGTCATAGTCCTGATTCAATTCCAGCTACCACCAAGCCTGGGATTATAGACTTCTCATCTTCTTCTATCCCCCAACCATTCTCCTCTTCTTCATGTTGCCAGATATATCTTATTCTTTCCATGCTTTCTTTAAATTCTTCTTTCCATCTATCCTTGAATATCCTCGGGTTTCTCTTCTACTACCTCTATTTGTTATCCATACTAAGAATTTTTTTCTTTACAACTCTTCAAACATGTTTATATCATTTCAATTTAATTCCCCCAAGTCTTTCCTTTGCCACCCTAAGATTACCTCTTATGTATTTCCCACCCATTGCCCTTAATGTTCTTTTTCTTTTACAGCCCTCAAGAATTTCATTACCCCAGCCATGCTCCAGTCCCTTTCTATCACTTTCCATGTATCTTGTTATTATTATTGATATATGATACATTAACTTACATCTGACATTTTTCTGACATCTTTCAAACAATAGCTTGATATTGATTCCTTCCTTTTGGCAGTCAACTTGAAATTTAATTAGCCGTTTTTCCAACCTCATAAATCTCACTTCCTAAGTCCATAAAACTTCTCAACATTTTCAAAGGCTATCCATCCAATACAGTCTCTTTTTCTTTACCCCCACCTACCAAAAACTATAACTTTTTTTACTTATTGTTATATATTAATACTTTTGCATAAAATCGTCCTATTAAGTGGGCATTGTACAACTATAGTGCGATCATTTTATTGTGCACATCATTTGTCTTGAGTACACTAACACTGAGCAACCACTTTTTAGCAATTTTTGAAAGTTAGTTGATGTTTGTCTAGGTGTAGGCTACGTTACTCACCAGGATGGTCTAGTGGTGAACGCGACTTCGAAAATCAGCTTATTTTGAAGTCCAGGGTTCTAAGGCTCAAATCCTAGAAAAGGCTTCAATATAAACTTTTATACAGATTTCAATACTGGATCGTAGATACCGGTGTTCTTTGGTGGTTGGATTTCAATTAACCACATATCTCATGAATGGTCAAACTGAGACTGTACAAGACTACACTTGATTTGCACTCATACACATCATCCTCATTCATCCTCTGAAGTAATACCTGAACGGTAATTCCTGGAGGCTAAACAGGAAATATAAAGAAAACAAGGAAAAACGGAAGAGATATGAGCATTACTTGAACAGTCTCCATGGAAAAATTTGTGTAAATTATCATCACAGTCAAGAATATCATATGGGAGTGCACAAAACTCTACAAAGAAACTAGGTTACTTGCATACCAAATACACTGCATACAGGTACTGAAACCCTCAGACAATGTTAAAAGAATAGGGTATGGCCAGTGGTTTATCAACCAAGTGGAAAGTAATGGGATGGGCATACTGGATGATATATTTTTCAGTGATGAGGCATATTTTCACCTTAGTATTTACATCAATAATTCTGACTACTGATGTAATCAATGTGAAAAGATATTGGTACAAAATCCACATATCTTACATGAATCGCCATTGCAATCACCAGGGGTGGGATTTTGTGTGCAATTTCTCGACAACAAATATGGGCATGATTTTTTTTTTATGAAACCCATGACAGTTTGGCATACCAGAAATTATGGAATTTGTGACTCTTCTTCAGTCTGATTAACACTACTGTTACCTTCAACAAGATGGGGCAATGTGCCATACACCCAAAAACACCATGCAATTTTTGGAAAAAATGTTTGGTAATCACATGATCTCAAAAGGTCTGTGGCCCTCTCATTCCCCTGACTTATTGTCTCCAGAGTTCTTTCTCTGGGGTTTTTTAAAGGACATGTATACCGAGCAAATCCGCATACTCATGCTCTACAAGACCGAGAGCTAGTCATTACTCCAGAAAATAATTCCATTATCCCTGATGTCCTGTGAAGGATGTCAAAAAATATGGTAGGAAGGATACTGCTTCAATTAAATGGTGCTTTAACCACGAAGTTGAAGTTACCTGCTTCAGTTAAATGGTGTACATTTCCAACACTTGCTGTAAGACATTACCAGTTGTGCAAAACGACACTCTATGAATCATTTACTTGAATGATAAAATGATGCACTGTATTTTTCCTCAAATCATTATATAGTCTGGAAAGCTCATTAATTATCCTTTTCCTCACTTTTTATCACCTGTTTGTTCACTCCCTCCATCACAACATTAAACAATCTGGAATATTCCCTCATTCAGTCCACTTCTTACCCAACATCTTATACAGTCAGTAAAGTTGATTGAAGAACTAACTCATCATTGACCTTCATCATTCCTTTACTCCCTCACTCTCTCTCTCTCTCAGTATCTACTTTCCTCTTTTCTTGCCATAACTTCTTCCTGTTCATATGACTACAGTGCCTTTCCTTATGCCTATACCTTCTCAATACCTATAAATAAAGATCAACTTCCTTTTTACTGACTGTCTTCTCTCAGCTTTTGGATGGCAAAGTTTGTGTGCTTCTACCAAAAACCATATTATTCTGCCCTCTGTTCTTCCATATCTTTACACTGATTCTGTGAAGAATAATCCTTTCAAAAGTCTTTATTACATTACTCAAGAGTGATGTGCTCTAGTAATTTCTACATCACATTTTTTCCTTTTTTTTAAATAGACATATGACTCTCAGCAATTATGATACTTGTTTTTCTATACACCAGTGACCTCTATACAACCAGTATTCTAGTTGCATCTGCTGATCTTATCATACTGATAGAAATTTTGTCTGGTTCAAATGATTTTCCACTGATGGGATTTGTGCGAGGAGATTTTATATTTCTAGACCATTGAACTCACAGTTCGGTGAGAGATACAAATTGCAGATATGCAATTTAAAGGGGACTGAGATTTTTATAGCAACAGCAGGAATGAGGGTAGCTAGTGGTATCCTTGTAGCCGACACCTCATTCCGCATGAAAATATTAACACCACCACTCTCTCTACTGTCTACAAGACAATCGTATCTCTAACATACATAGCCTCTGAGTGTTACTGCATCTTTTTGTAATAGATGCGTTTCTTGGAAGCACATTATTAATGGTTCATGTGCGCACATCAACACTATAACATCTTCAATGTGGAACCGAAGACCTCTAACGTTCTACTGAATAATGCTTATGAATAAAGTTAGTTGGATACAGAATTACAGATAAATATATGACAAAATTAGTTATAAGGTGATACTGTTTTTCTTTTTAGAATTTTTTGTTTTAAGAAACTCGATGCCCTGGGATCGGGCAGTTCCTCTACGATATCCTCCAGTAGACGTGGAGTTGGAGAGGAAGATTTTGAAAAATGGGAAGCTGCAGACATTCCAGACAAGATAGTTGTGTGGGCTCCTTCAATAGGGAGCTTATTTGGTGGCTTACCACCAGATGCATTTACCCCTGTCTGCAAAGGTAAAACTTCAGGGACAGGAACTTTCAGGGGAATCCCACTAGTATTAGTTTCACTAGCTACAACTACTGATTTCTAATTTGTTTTCATTAACTCAAAAATAGTTGCACTAAGTGAAGCAACCTGATCAGATAAAATCTGAACTAGCTTTTTCAGCTCACTGCAAGATTCGCACTGTTGGTTGCCTCCATTTACAGGAGCTTTACTTGACGTCACAGCAGGGTTTAATAAGGTTTCAGAACCTAAGTGTCTTTTTACATTCTCTTCAGGCAGCTGGGAAAGAAAACTTGCTCAGTGCAGATTTTCAGGACTGCCTTCTCTTCTTTAAAACTAAAGATCAAGCTTGGGCAATCTCGAGATCAATCTGAATGTGTTCCCCCACAGTTTGCACATTTTCTTTCTCTTGGCAATCAGTGTCTTTGTGGCCTTCTTTTGCACATCTAGTACATATTGCAGTGTTTGGGCAAGAAGTTGTGGTATGGCCTTACTTTTGACATTGGAAACACCATTGTGGATTATGGATGAATGATTGTACTCTAACCAATAGGTATCCTACTTTAATTTTCTCTGGTGATGTGGGAAGGTTGAAGGTTAAAAAAAGAGAGGGAGTAGATTCTGCCAATCTACTCTGACGTTTCATTATTCTCTTCACTTCTGTAACACCTTGGGGACGAAGTTCTTTGACAATTTCTTTAACATCCATCTCAAGAAGATCCCAGCAAAAAATAACTCCTCGGCTAGTATTCAAGGTTTTATGATATACCACACTTATATACCCATATTCATCAGACATAGCAGCGATCTACTTTGCTCATTACTGAAAGCCTCTATTAATATTGATCCGTCTCTCAGTTTTCTTATGTTCTTGGGGGAACCACTTGCATCAGTTACTATCTTATTGATCAGGAATGGTGAGACCTTAAGAAGGGACCACCTTCCTGATTATTTTGAAGAAGAACAACAAAATGAATGTTTTTATACTTTATGTCTGATTGTTTACAATTCTCTTCTGCAGGACTTTTATCCTCAACAGACAAAGCTGACCAAAGCCTTTTCACTAGACTAAAATTGGTGGTTTTTTTCAGATGGACCACCAACAATCATGGGATTTATTTGTGGACTTGAAATTTTGGTCCTACAAGTACTGGCGACATAACAGACCACTCCAGCAGAGCGCATGCATACTGGAGCGAGGGCTAAATTCAAATGGGTTTGCCCAGGTACCCAGAGAGCATCGTTTGAGACTCACTATGTAGAGCCATTCACCCACTGGCATGATAAGTTTCCACGTTTGGTTACAGTTGTAATTCGTAAGATGTCACAAAATCACCATATGTGTAAAAAGAAATAGTGTAGAATGTTGTTGTGTAAAAGTATATGTTGTAATTTGTGTAATGTTCTTGGTGTAGTGCATGAGTATAGTGTAATGTGTTCTGCAGCTCAGTGTGTAGTGGGAAGAAAAGCTGCAGAAGCTAGGCCCATGGAGACACCAATCCCCAAAGTCTTAAAGAATAAGACGCCCGGTCAGAGAAATTAACCGACTAATTAAACTCATGCAGTGTATGATATTAATTTGATTAAAATAAAAAGCAAGTTTTTAAAAATTGTTGTAATATTATTTTTATCCTATACAGACACAATGCACAATGATATTTCAATTCTTATAATACAAGAGTATAATTTTGTTCAACAAGTTTTAGATCATACCCTATATATATATATATATATATAAAACTGATTTTCTAGCAGCTGAACAAAAATGTTTGATTCAGAATTAAGTACTTCTACATATATCATGAATGTAATGGTAATTTAAAAATATATACTTTCTATTTAACTAAAAAAACACAAATATATATTAAATAAAATAATCAGTTTATTCAACCAATCTAATAAACAAACCTTTTCTATAATTATACATATAACTATCACTTTCATGGTGATTGAGATTATTTCAATATAAATATTATCCAAGCTAAAGAGGAGGTAAACAAAACTTATCCAGTTATACAATCGATAAAAAAACATTGATACATAGGCAATATTGTAGACTGTCATTTATACTGCTAATCTAATGTCACTTCATTCACTTCAAAAGTATGTTACAAACATAAGTCAAATTGCATCTTCTTTGCAATTCAGACTAAATATTATGCCTCACTTTAAAAAATTTGTAAATTTCTTTTAATATAAATGCAACTACTAAATAAAACTTAAGTTTAATGATTAAGTTAAATAACTTTAGTTATTTTAAGTTGTCCCAACAAGATGACAGTGGACTCAGTTTATTAACAAATTTAACTGCACTTTTTTACTTCCTTGTACGAATCGCAAAAACTTCTGGTTTTCAGATTTCAACGGAAATATCCATTTTGACTATCCCTAAATCCATTTTGACTAGTTTGGCGTAATGTCTGTACATACGTATGTATTTCACATAACTCAAAAACTATTAGCCGTAGAATATTGAAATTTTGCATTTAGGACTATAGTAGCATCTAGTTGTGCTTAGATTTAGGGCTGTAGTAACATCTAGTTGTGCACCTCCCCTTTTGACTGCAATCAACTGGATCAAAAGTGTCCAAAAAGCCCAAAATAAAAAAAAAAAATTGGATTTTGGACTTTTTCTTAAATGCATTAATAAGCTCTCACTGTGAACTTTTCAACGATATATCATAAGTGGTACTTATTTTCATTGGTTCCAGAGTTGTAGCCTTATAAATTTCTAATTAATGAAATATTTGGATCTTACAAGGGGATGATACATCAGTTAGAATCAAACTTCATCCATTTTTTTAACTTTTATTTTTTATTTAAATATATTGATTCATTAACAAATTATTAACCTCTGATTGTAAAAAAATTTGTACAATAAATAATAATTCAGTAACAAAACAAAAATGTAATAAAAGATATAAATATATAAAAAATATATGTAATTTAATAGGCATACAAGGAAGTCATGTGGTGTCCACATCAGATTTTTTTAATTTTTGTTTTATTTCACATTTATTTTACAGGTAATTTTCAAACAATTTAATTCATAAAGTGGTCTTTCTAATTTATACAAATTTGTCTGTGAATGTATTGTTAATACTATAGCCATGCAGCCAACAAACATCATCTTTTCTAATACTCATTGATTAGCAATAAATTTTACTTACTTAACAAATGTCTTCAATTCAAAAAAAAATCTAACTTCTTAACTCTTTTGCAACAGAAATGACCAATTGTATCAGACATCTCATAGGCTATAAATAGAATCAATTTTAAGTAATAAACCAGATGCCAATTTTCTTTTAAAACTGATATTAACCTATCAGAGCTCGCGCTATGAGATTTTCTCTCATGTTTAAAATACATCAGCAACTTTAATAGTGTGTAGAAATGAATAATGACTGAGGCACTCTCTATCCGAGTTTTATGATCCTGACTAATGGTTGAAAACAGTAGCATTTCCAATAGTCTCCTCTGAACTTCTGCAGTGGATGATTGTTATGTTTTGTCATCTAGTGTAATAAATATTCTCATTGCACTAATTCTCTACTTGCAATTTTATTTCATGCATGAAAGTTTTCTTCACTGTGTGAGCTCTTACGTTCTGGTTCTTGTTTCATAATAAAATTGCAGTAGTTCTTATCTTAATATTAATCAGGTAATTATCAGGTATTATCTTAATATTTATCAGGTATGTTCTGACAATGCAATAATTATATCTAATAGTTATAAATGATATTAAATCTTTTTTTAATGCGAATCTTATAGCTTAGAAAGAATTATTTCATTTTATAATGTCTAGAGGTAAAAAGTTAGCCGAATTGGGTCAGCAGATATATTTGGAATAACAAAACGAAATTCCATCTTGGACAACAGCAATGACATCATTTGAAGATTTAGGTAATAACACAGATAGATTGGATAATCCTGAGAGTGATGGTGAGTCAGAACACAGTGATCATCCAACAGATTCTGAGCAATCTGAGAATAAAGGTGATAGTCTCTCACTTACAGATTTCACCCTTGGAAAAGACAAGACATGTTGGAATCTTCATCCTTCATGTTCAAATGTTCAAGCTGGAAGGGAAAATATCATAACTCACCTGCCAGGAGTAAAAACATTGACAAAACTCAAATAGATTGTTGGAAAATTTTTTTCCCACACTCACTTATAGAACACATCAAGTATATGAATAAATATTTTGATAAAATGCGACCTAATTACAGCCGGGCTTGTGACTGCCAAGAAACAGATACAGCAGAAATTTTAACACTAATTGAACTAATATATGTGCCAGGTGTGAAGGAAGCGCAGCATCTCAATGTGAAAGAGATATGAGCAGCCAATGGCAGAGTGTTTTAGAACTATTATGTCTAGAGAGAGCTTTCTTCTATTGCGAGCATTGTGTTTCGATGATATTAAAGATCATGATGAGAGAAAGAAAACGGACAAATTAGCATCTATTCGTCAGGTTTTTGAAGAATTTATAAGCCAGTGTAAAAATTGTTACCAAGTAGGAGAATATGTAACAAACTATGAAATGTTGGAAGCTTTCAGAAACAAGTGTAAGTTCTGGCAATACGCTACAAAGTATGGAATAAAAATCCATGCTCTGACTGATGAAATAATATTTTACACCAAAAATCTTGAAATTTATCGCGGAAAACAACTTGAAGGGAATATAAGATGAACAACAGTTCACATGCTGTAATGAGATTGACCGAACCTATTCTAGATTCTGATAGAAATTCAACAATGAACAACTATTTTACATCCATTCCATTAGCTTTGGAGCTTAAAACAAGCATTGTAGGGACTATCCGTAAAAATAAGAAAGAACTCCCTCCAAGTTTTTTAAAAACCATGAGTCCTGCAGCAGTTTATTTGGTTTTTTTTTAAGAAAGAAGCCTTAGTTTCATATAAATCAACAAAAAATAATACAGTTGTTTTGGTTCTTTCAACTCTCCCTAAGGACAATAAAACTGATGAAACCATTGGAAATGCTGCCAATCGGAGATAACTTTTTACAATCTTACAAAGGGGGGGGGGGATACTGAAGATGAAATGAAAGCCTGCCTATTCTGTTTCTTGAATAAGCTGTAGATGGCCATTGACTGATTTTTTTTCTCTTTTAAATATTGTGGAATAAATTGTCAAATAATTTTTAAACTGAATACAGGAACTGTAGAAGAATGAAGATTATTCTTAAAGCAACTGACTTTGGATCTGATGAAAGCTTATTTATATGCTAGATCTCAGATCAAAACACTGCCAATATATGAGAGAAAAAGAATGAAAAGAATCTCTGGCGTACAAGAAGATGAGGCAACTAGCTCAAGTGAAATCAAGCCTGGGTTTTGCTATTGCTATCCACTAAGAAAAAAGAAAAAATTGCGGAAAGTGTAACAAGCATATCTGTCATGATCACATCGTATACTAAACTAAACGTTTTTGGACCTATATTTATATTTCTTATATCGACATGAAGATCATGCTGTGGATATTAAGTAACATTTTTTATTAACACAATATGACATTTCGGTAGTATTTGTGCTAATTATAAAGTTTTGTTTACTCTGCCTATGATCTACTGAAGTCTCTAGATTATGTTTTACAAAAACAATTATTCTATCTTCATATGTAACTTTTCATTACCACTTAGCGATAAGTTATTTTTTTTTATTAACTAATTATAAACAAAAAATGTTACAGGATTAGTCACTTTCAGCCTTTAGCGGTATAACCTCTCTAACTAACTAACTAACCTCTCTTTTTGTGTTTATCCTCCGGAAACATCGTACTTTAGCAGATGAATGAGGATGGTATGAATGTAATTGAGTGTAGTCTTGTACAGCCTCAGGTCGACCATTCCTGAGAAGTGTGGTTAATTAAAACCCAACTACCAAAGAACACCGGTATCCTATTTAGTATTCAAATCCGTAAAAAAGTACCTGCCTTTGCTATGATTTGAACCTTAGAACTCTCGACTTCGAAATCAGCTGATTTGCGATGACGAGTTCACCACTAGACCAACCCGGTGGGTTATCCTACTTTCAATTGTCAAGCATCTAAGTTAGTTTTTTTTTGCTACGTCATAGCAACGTTAAAATCTGTTTAGTGAGAGAACTGAACAATAAGTAAATAAGATCTATTTGAATTAACATTAAGTAGTCATAGACCCAGTGGTTTGTGACTTAATAATAATAACGAAATAAAAGAAATCAAATAGAAGAGCACTCCGTAAGGCCGGACTACAGTCACCTAACTGAAACAATAAATCAAATCAAGAATATTGTTTCTGATCAATCTTGAAAAATCACAGATTGTGTTATCCAATAAATTGATTGCCATATAATTTGGGTGCCCATCTAAACGATTTTGATATCGTAGGCTGGCCAGAGAGATTTCCTGTCGCACAGTTCGCAATTTAAAATCATTATATCTGAGGTTATTGCTTACGTACCAGGGTATTTTTAGTATTTTTCGCAGTGTTTTTGTTTGGTAGCGTTTAAGTATGACAATATTGTAATTGCTTGCTGTACCCCACAATCCAAACCCGTAAGTCCAAATAGGCTTCAAAATGGATTTAAAAATCAATAATTTTTTTTCTACCGAAAGCCGAGATCTATTTCCTATTAGCCAGTACATATTTTTAAACTTGAGGTCCAACTGTATCCGCTTAGATTTGATATGTTTTGCCCAGATAAGTCAATATGGAAACCTAAATATTTAGTCATGAGAACTTGGAATTGAAATATTGAAGATAGAAACAGTTGGACAGTGTACCTTTCAAAAGGTGAACATGAGATGCTTTGACTTTGTTTCGTTTATTTTTATTTTCCAACTTTTAAGCCAGGATTCGAGGAAAGTGTTATAATGTGATGCCGTAGTTGGATTTTCGTGGACAGAAAGAACTGCAGTATCGTCAGCCAACGTTGCAACTATGGTATCTGCCGTAATTGGCAAGCCGACCGTAAACAGAACATTCAAGATGGGTCCAAGAACGCTTTATCTAATTTACTGAATGATTAAATTTTAATTTTTAAGTTTATTTGGGGTTCTTGTTAAGAATATGATCTATTTATATAAAAATGTTAACTTCGTTTGTGTACGGCTTCAAAAACTCAAAATGTTCTGCACCGATTGAGCTCAAATTTTAGCACGATATATAACCCGCATCAAAGATTGTTTTCATCTATTTTTAATAAATCTATCTATCTATTTTTAATTTGTACATTTTTAATTTGGAAATGTAAACAAAGGAAAACCAATCAGATCAATGCAAGATGGCCGCTGTCAAACACAACGACCAATCACAAAGAGCCCGTATGGCCGTTGCCAATGTAAACAAAATCACAACTGATTAAGTAACAAATTTCTTTGAATTATATTTAACAGCTAAAACATTTGTATTTCATTAAAAAAAAAACAAAAAAAAAACACTAAAATAAAAAAAAAACCACCAAGAAGGGTGACTTACAGTAAATAAATTAAAACACCCAACTTTCTTATAGCCCAGATAGACTTAAGACTATGCAAACAAAAAAAGTCGAAATAACCAAATACACAGAAAATAATATCCCTACATAATGACTAAAAAATCCTTTGTTAGGTTATTTTTTTACATATATATGACCAAACAATCGTTTTTTGGTCATTTAGCATTCTTTGCTATGTAAAAGCAATGAAACCACACAATTCGTTTTTTTTTTTTTGTTTTTTCTAACCTCCGAAACCACCGTTATACATTGCTTCAGATGATGATATAAATGATTTATAGCGTATGAAAATGCCATGCATGACCGGGATTCCAACTCGGAACTACCGGATTAAAGTCCGAGACGTTACCACTCGCGCCACGGAGGCCGGCAAACATATTTGTTAGGAGCCGAATAAAAACACGACTTACCAATATGGCGTTGTGTGTCAAACCAATTTTATACGGACTATAATTACTTTTAATACGCGAAACCCTTTGCAATGATTGAACATTAACTTAAACCTCTTCAAAAATTATTCCTTTTGAACTAAGCCACATTTCGATATCATTGTGTTTCTGTAACACGGCTGGAATTCTTTTCGTTTAATGATAAGAAGCGTTGTCGAAGACAATAATCGAATTCTCTTCCAAAGGACATAATACACCGCTAAACTATTTCTAAATAATTCAAATTCGTGTAATTTTTTTACGAATCACGTTTTTATCAAAATCTCACCTTTTCCTCAATTGACCTGCGGGGTTTTGTTTTCTTTCGAGACCGTAATTCATTAGTAGATTCATACTCGAGTATCACGTTGTACACTGAAGCAGCATAACTTCTACTTACGTTAGCAGTTTATTAACATCTGAAATCAACGCCGTTTGATTATTCTGTAATTTGTAAGCATTACTCTGCTTTTGTAAGCATTTAAAATGAAGTGTTTTTTCGCACGACTTAAGGGCTTTTTTTTGCAGCCCACAAATCTTTATATATAAAAATGTTAAGTTCGTTTGTGTACGCTTCAAAAACTCAAAATGTTCTGCACCGATTGTGCTCAAATTTTAGCACGATATATAACCTGCATCAAAGATTGTTTTTATCTATTTTTCGCATCAGTCACATACCCGCGACCGCGAGAAAACAGTTTTTTTAACGGTCAGCTGTGTACCAGGGACCGCGCCATCTGCCGGAAGCGAGGGGAACACTAGCCATACTGGCTAACGACAACCGCAGTCACATGTGAAACAATACCTGTTCCCAATTACATTGTTTATTAAAAAAAAAAAAAAAAAAAAAAAAACGTAACCACTTGCATCTGTTCAGATTATTATACCATTTGAATTAAATATTCACTTTAATCGAGGTACTTTTGTGTGATCGTGTCGTGATTGAGCTGCGCCTTTCACCAAGCTCTGAATCTTTATTAGAAAACGACCAACAGTGGGATATATGTATTAATGACACGTGCAACACTGCACATCCAAACCAAATTCGCGCATTATTCGCAATTATATTGACCGCTGGCTTCCCTTCATCTCCCACAGAGTTATGGGAAAGATATCGATAGCATATGGCTGAGGATATTACACATAGAGTACGCCTAGAAAATACCAATATGACCATGGAATTTACAGAAGGCATTTACAACAAACCATTGATAAATATTGAAGACAAGTGCTTAGCTAATGCAAATAAAGTTCTTAGCCAATTGGGAATGCCAGCAACCATCCGAGCTGCGATTGCTTTATTTGATGTGGATTTACGCCGTGAACAGAGTTACAACATTGGTGATCTTCAGTCATATGTCCAATCAAACATTCCCAAATTAACGCGTGAACAGAAAGGCATTTATGATCGCATAATGCAAATGATAAATGACGGAGTTGGGGGGACCTTCTTCTTGGATGCGCAAGGAGAAACTGGGAAAACATTCCTCATTAGATCGATTCTAGCAACGGTTCGATCAAAAAATGACAATTATCCTGTTGCGGAATATTAATCAGCCAAAACTCTGCAACGGCACGCGACTTGCAGTTAAGAAATTGATGAATAACGTAGTGGAAGCAACGATTTTAACGGGGCCTTTCAAAGGTGTGTCCTCATTCCTCGAATGCCCATAATCCCGACCGATACACCATTTTAATTTAAAAGATTGCAATTCGCAATTCGATTGGCATTTGCAATCACAAGGTCGATCTTTAGAATTGTGTGGTTTAGATTTAGATGCGGATTGCTTCTCACATGGGCAACTGTATGTTGCGTGTTACCGAGTCGGCAAACCAGATAGCCTTTATATCTACGCAGACAGTGGAAAAACAAAAAATATTGTATATCCACAAGTATTGCAAAATTAAACTTCTATGAAACATTTGCTTTGTTTTGTTTCTCATTTCTCATCCATGGAACCACAATGTGCCACAGTGAAGCGTGGCGGGTAGAGCTAGTTCTAACATAAAATCAAAATATTTCAGTATGTTTCGACTATTATAAAGGTTTTTTTTTTCAGTTTCTAGTAGATGATTACTTTCACTATAGAAATGATATTAGTCTTAATTTAATTTTTTTTACCTTTAATATTATAAAATTAATATAAATAAAATGTTTATAAACTGATGTTCGATTTAGTCCTACACTTTTTCTTTAGAAAAATATTGATAGTCGTATATGAAAAGACACTACGATACACATCACAAATCAACCACACTAGTTAACTAAATATGATTCATAATTTTATGCCCATCTTTTTCAGTTTTTCTGGATTTATGTGTGATTAATTTGTAGGATTTTTACGGCCAGATGCCTTTCCTAATGCCAATATATTAAAAATGATAGATTAAATAACAATCGGAGATTCTGTATTTTCGCAGTATAAAAACCAAATTGCAAGTAAGAAACTGTAATAAGGTTAACAGCCTATATGTTAAGGCATAATCTCAGGTTAATATAATCAGATATAATTTCAGTAATACTGTAAAATTTATAAAAGAAAAACATAATGTTCACATTAATATTACATAGCATCTAGATAATAAAAAATACACAATTATATTATACTATGTATTTAATAAATCCTAATAATAATGAAAAATCAAGGTTTTATCCCTCATGTATGACTTCTCATAATAATCATTTAATTTATCATCGTTTCTAATGTATTTCCCGCCCTTTCGATTAGATGACTTTTTTATATACAAGACAACCGGTTCTTTGTTGTTAAGTACGACTATTAAATTACACGCAACAGCTAACGGTAAAAGATTACAGATAGATTAGAAGTTAAAACTAAAATATATAGGTAAATTATACTTAAGTAAAAGAGATATAATTTTGGGAAAATGGAATTTTCTTAAAAATCGTTATTCAATGATAAAGAGACAAATGACTGCAGAAAGATTATTTACTCAATGACAATGAAATTAATGCTACTTTTCAACACAATGTCTTACTTTTAGGCTCTTATCTCATCTTTCTGCGAACTTTCTTGTTCCGCTAGTAAAGAATTGTTCACTTTATCTGAGCCATTCTTGTTCCTCATTCTTCTCGTGCTCTTTTTTGCCAAACTTGGCGCGACGTAAAAACTCTTTGAGGGAACCAAACAAATAAACTCTGTTAGTGCGAGATCAGGATGTGGCAACACCTCCCGACCCGATTTTTGAATAGCTTCCCGTGTATTTTGAGCAGTATGGGAAAGGGCGTTATCTTGCAGAAGAATTACGCCTTTTGAAAGAAAGTTTTCTCCTTATTCATACTGTTGATTGTACGTTGGGTCTTTATTGTCCCAAAACACCATTAGCATCATTTTATCAGTTGATGCGAAGATTAATATCTCGAGGGGAACTCGGAAATTTCCATTCCAAATTCCGTCGTTTAGTTTCCACCTCAAAATGATGAATCCAAATATCAACGCATTATATTATGCCATTTAAATAAGAAGTATTACCTTCCACTAAAAACCGTTGTTTAAGTTCCATACAAATGTGAATTTAGGTTTTTTTTATATTTAGATTCAACTGTCTTGGTCCCATGTTGAACACGTTTTACGGTAAGGTAACTTAACTGTATAGTGGGACGGACAATCCCAATACTCGCACAAAAAATTTCAGAATTTTCATGCGTTTATCCTTGCGAATATAAACGATGCTATTTTTTAAACCGTCAGCCGAATCTTCCAGCGGTGTTTCGCTAAGATGAAAATAAGTAATTTAAGTAGTTGTTCTTCCGATTTAAACAGTTCAGTCCGCATATAAAGATTTTCACTATTAATTTTACCACACTGTTTTAAGATCCGCTAGTAAAATTCGGCAGTTTTATATTTCAGAAAATAAAAACCATGTAACGTTTCAAGCTTAGCTGACATTTTTAAGCTAAGAACAGAAGAGTTAACAAACAAACAGAAGAGTTTATAATAATTAAAATCTTTTTGTAACAGCTGATATTTCTATTTCAGTGGTGCCAACTTGAACAGACAAGTTTAGTTTATTCTATTAAATAGTTTTCCGCTATTGATATTTGTTTTTAATTAATGAACGACCCTCGTATTTAGAAATAAAGGTAGTTTCGGGTATGCAGAAACTCCTGAAGGTACTTTACGGAGAGCGTGCAGGACTTTGCGTGTATGTGCGTGTGTCTATACGTGTGTTTTCCTCTTGTTTAAAAATTCATTTAGACTGATTTTGAAAATTTTATTTTACCGATTTAATTTTCTTTTTTTTAATGGATTCTCGTAGCAAAAGTTAAACGCTGTAACTACATAAGGACCTTTCAAACAACATTTCTAAAAGGCAATGGGAAATGCCATTAATTAATAACTTTATTTTTTAAATATGTTGTGAATATTGTCTATATATGCTAAAATTATGAATAATAATGTAGTATTTGACACAATAAACATACTGCAATGTAATAAAATTCGTATGAAGCATTTTTGAAAAATTTGTCTTTTAAATTTAGCAAAATTGTGATCGTATAATTACGATCTTGTTAGCATGATAATTCTTCGTGAATCGATTTATTTTCTTGCTTTTTCTGAATAATTTTAAGTCAAAATCAAACATAATATAAGAATAATATTACAAACTTGAATATTAAATCTCCACAAAAAAAATTAGTTTCCCCTAATTTAGAAAAGTAATTTTAAATTAAATATACGTTAAATTACATGTATTTAATGTAAATATATTTATTTTTACAATTAACTTAGAATTAAATTATAACAATATAAACTTTAAAAACAAAATAATAATAAAACTGACTTCAGAAACGTAATAAAAATTTAAAAATAATGTTTATTTAATTCTTTAAATTTCGACTATTAAAATTCGGTGCCAAACATAAATACCATTACACAAATTAATCCTTAATTTGGCGCCAACTTCAAAAAGTTAAAGTTTAATGAAGAGATAGTAATATTTCATCATTTTTAGTCCGTTTTTTGAAGTAAATTTTATATTTTAGATTTATTTTTAATTTTATTTTTATTTACTCTTACAAAAAATTTTAAATATCATATGATTCCCCTTAAAATAAAAAAATAAATATAAATAGAATTGTATAATTGATAAATATTGTGCAATAAAAATTACCTAAAAAGACAAATTACAAAAGGTACGATATGTCTTGAAAAGAAAGAATAATAAGAGAAAAGACGTAAATAAACTGAGCTAAAGTTCTTTGAAATGTTTGAGTATGTAATAGTTCTTAATCTAATTTTCTTGAAGTTTTGTTTGAAATGACTGAAAACCAAATGAATTTAATCCGCATAGTATGATTAGGCTACAATAATGCAATACCAATTAATGATTCAATAAATATGTAAAAGAACTTAAAATCGTCTGGGTAAATCTGATTTTACGTTTCAAACATTTTCCACTGGTGTTATATAGAAGAAACCCACTACGGGACTCTCAGAAATAATTCCTCTGGAAAAAAAATAATCAATGAAAGCAATGCATGTAGTCACGAATAAGTTTGGTATAATAAATTAACCACGCGGATTAAATTGAACTTTCTTTTATAAATTTAGTTATAAAGCTGTTTTATATTATACAGTTCATTACATAAGCAAATTGTCATTGAAAGTCAGTGAAATTATAAGTATCTATCTGAAAGTTTTTGATGGGTGTATTTAAAAATTTCTGTAACATGTACAGTTATCCTATAGGTTATTCACATTGCAAAAATCAATATTTCCATTGCTTTTGAGAATTTGGTCTTTAAAAAGAAGAAAAGAGCTGGGGTTGGTTTATCTTTTTAAATGTTTACTACTAATTTAGGCAATAAGCTGATCAATGCTGTAACGTACCCTTATCTTGGGGAAGCAAAATTCAATTCTGTTTTAATTGATTTATGTTTTTTTTAATTAAAATGCACCTATAACCTGTATTTCCAGGTATTTTAAATTGTGAAGAAATGTAAAGAAAGATTTATGCTATTGTACTATGTACAAGTGATAAAATTAAAAATTTTAAGAATCCACGAAGCCGTTTTGACGAAACATATCTACTGCAGCGCCTCCTGGTGGCCTATAACCGTAAAACATGTCTAAGAACCTGTTCTGAAGTGATACCTATGTAATTCAAAAAAACCGCATCGAAATCAGTTCAGTAGTTTTTGAGGAAAATGTTAACGGACATACACATACAACCCCTTATCTCAAACGCATATACCGTCCCCGTTCCGTCGTGGGTAAAAATGCTATTTCCGGTAATATTAGTAGATACTTTCAAACATATTTTTAAAGGTAATCTACAATTTTTTTATTCAACTTTTCGATAAATTATATAGAAGTAAAAGAAGAAAAGAAAACTTGTTTATAATCGCTAAAAAATTCAAATTTAATTTGAATTTTATATCATTTAAAATCTGAAAATCATCTATAATAATTAGTAATATGCATCATAAATTTCCAATTTTAATTAAAATATAAATAAACTGATAAAACTCATTTTCAAATAAATAACAGAAACTTTTTTTAACTTTAACAGTTCTGTATTTGTCATCAAATATTAGGGTATTGAAAAGTAAACTCGTAACTGTAAACATAACAATTTATATATTTCAACTCTATTCAAAAGATTCTCTTAAAACTTATTAAAAAATGACGTACAATATTAGTTACAAAATAAGTTTAAAAACACAGAATAGTAAATTTAAAAATCTGAGTGGACAACAGATGACTTCCTTGTACGCCTATTAAATTACATTTATACATCGTTTTTTAATTAAAAGTATAAAAAAATTTATTTCATTAAACTCTTCTGATATTTTTTCATATTTTTTTATTATTATTCATCGTAATTTTTTTTTTTTACAATGAGAAGTTATTAGTAATAAATCAATACATTTAAATTAAATAAAAAAATTAAAGAAAAATGAAGATGAAGTCTGATTCGAACCGATGGGCCTTCTCTAAGACCCAGATATTTCATTAATTAAAATTTTATTTGGCTAAACTCTGGAACCACCAAAAATAAGTACCATTTATGATATATCGTTGAAAAACTCTCAATGAGGGCTTGTTACTGCTGTTAAGAAAAAGTCCAAAATTCCATTTTTTTTTTATTTTGGGGTTTTCTGGACACTTTTGGTTCAGTCGATTGAAATCAAAAGAGAAGGGTGCACAACTAGATGTTACAACAGTCCTAAATCCAAAATTTCAACATCCTCTACGGCTAATCGTTTTTGAGTTATGCGAGATACAAACGTATAGACAGATATATATGCACATACAGAGAGATACATACGTACGTACAGACGACACGCCAAAACTAGTCAAAATGGATTCAGGGATAGTCAAAATGGATATTTTCGTTGAAATCTGGAAACCGAAATTTTTTGCGATCGCAATACTTTACTTCGTACAAAGAAGTAAAAAAAAAAAGTATCAAGTAATAATTTACATAATACGTATAATTAAATTCAATTATTCCATTATTTAAAAATTGAAAAAACATAAAAAATGTATAATTAAACTTTTTTTTAAGAAAGTTGAAATTTTAAGGTGGACTAAATTCAAAATGTTTACATATTTTACGCAGATATGAATGAGTGATTGTCTAACATGATAATCTGGAAGATTCTCGGGTATTTATTCTTCAAGTAGCTTTATTTAGTCGGGGCCTATATATAGATACACACACACACACACACACACACACACTACGATCGTGGGATGACGGTGTAAACACAAATTTACGAGATAACAGATTTGTAAATGGCAACATGTAAATTAACTGATAACAGAACCCACTTCAAAGAATTACATATTATGTTGTCGGCAAATAATTTTTAAAAGTTATTTCTTTATTTAGATTTTTTTAGTGTCCGATTAAATTAACGAACTGATAAATTCGATCAATTCAATTAAACCAAAATATTTTTTATTACATTTACATTAACGTCGCAGCAATCATAAATGCAACTAGATCGAAGAATTTTAGAAATATTAATTCCTGAATACCTGAAAATTTTCCTTTTTAATTGTTATTTGTGACGACCATATAAATCCTCGTAGTCAAAGTCACCTTATTTTACTCATATCAGAGGAAATTCACGTTCACCAAGCAAGCAATCTAATGAAGTGAAAATTTAAATAAATCATTTATTTTTAACAAAAAAGTAAAAAGAAAATTATTTTTTAATCATTTTAAAATCGTCACTTCATATAAATAATTTAAATGGATTTACTTCTTGTAGAAAGTTACTTATAGCAGACGTAATAAACAAATCCCGGAGTAAAATCATATTATTCAAAAATAAAGATAGTTGTACGTTCCGGTACATCTCGCACTTTATGAGTTACAAAAGATTATTTTTTTATTTCTTCAGTTTAACTAATAAATCTGACTTTCTTTTTTTTGCCTCTAATTAAACTATATCCTCAATTACAGAGGCAGATTATCGTATTAACCTACCGTTACTCAGGCTTTAATGTTAACTGAACCCTAACTACACACAGACCAACTATACTGGTAATATCCGCTCTAGATTACCAACTGCCAATTGGTTTTGAAGCAGAGTCCTGTATCATCATAGAAAAGCCAAATAGCGATGTTGTTAACTACACGATTAAACTGTGGGTTAATTCAAATTCTGATCGTTATTAAAAAATTATTTCGATAATGACTCATAAAGATATTTATAAGTAAATCGATAGGCATATTATAATATTAAAGCGGATGGACAATCGCCAACGTAATAAATAAAAGAAAGAAGAACGATAAGTCCTTCTAAACGTCCCGAATTGACCAAAGTATGGATACCGCGTAGTGTAGTGACGCGTGCGTCCGGAGTTGCATATATGTTAAGTTCGTGTTATTGGCACGTATAAGCACAATAAACACATACATAAACAAAAAAATAACACACATATGTAAACGTTCTGTTTCGTACATTATTATCACTATTGGTCAATTTTAGTATAAAAAGGGGCAGCAGAATCGATAACAGCATCAGTTTCAATTGTTCAGTTCGACTGATAACAACATGCAGGTAAGTACAGTAAATATTATCATAAATGTTAAACAAATAGTTGACTGGCTGAAAAAATGCTTTTCAAAAAAAGCTAGAGAATCAACTATTCTAGCTTTTTACGATTTCGTTTACGATTATCTGCGATTTTGTTAATGAATTTTAATAATTAATCGATTTTAATTAAACTGCATAATACTACTATTAATAATACTACTTTATAATACTGCTACTTGGCTAATAGAAATTGCACTTGAATTAGTACACCTCTTCAATATTACCTAGGCTTTGTAATCATTGGAATTATTAAAATTTATACTATACGTCTACTAAAGTATCGTAAGTTCAAATAACTACAAAAAGTATGTAACGTTCAAATAGAGCATGACTAATGGATTTTTTTCCTTTAATGTTAGACTACAAAGTCATAATAGATATTTCATACATAAATGCACACGTAAGCTCGCTAAAATCAAACACCGTAACATATAATTCTTAATAATAATGTAAATTAGGACAAAATATTATATTAATGTGTAGTTAACGAGGAATAACATCACTTGTAACTTTTCACATATTATCAGAATCAAACTTTAATTATGAAATTTCCTTTAAGTATAAAAATAACTATTTACATAGCATACCTTAGAAATGTCATATCAATGTCATAGACATCTCTAAGACCTGTCAATAACGTGTCTTACATAATTACACACTTGATTACATCATAAATATTATCTAAAAATAAATACAATTCATGAAATAACTCCTTCATCGAAAATTATTCCAGTAATTTATCTTTTGAAATTCAAACAAAATTTTCATTTTTTGTTGAAGACCCATCAAAGTTGTTGGCCCATTAATCGTCAGTGATAATAACCGTTTTAAACTGATTGAAAAAAATTCATAGACAGTAGTAAATCTAGTCAACAACTGAAATTAGTAGTGAAGTACATTAATTCTCATGTAGGTTAAACATGTAATTCCTCTTGAAATCTCTCAAAAATGAAATTTAAATTCAGACTCATTTGTTTATTTGTATTTAAAAATATGTTCACTAATTTAAGTAGTCTTAATATTAATAAGTACGTAATATTGATAATAAATAATCTTAAGCTTATAAAAGATTATAATCAATATACAAATTGTAGTACTGTCCAGTATTAAAAAAATATATAAAATTCGTAATGTTTCATAAATTTATTGCATTATTTTTTAATGATTGTTTTTATTAAAAAAATGATTAAATTCATTTCCGTTTTTACAAAATTTCAGTTATATTAACGAAAATTATTTTTTTTTCTCAAACAGTCAACAAATTACTCATCTGTTAGTTTCTTCATACATAAAATATCCGAAAATTTTTAATTTTTTATCTACCTTAACTGGATTTTAACAGTATTTAGGGTTGGTTGTCATGAGACCAATTGCCAGATTATAATCCTTACTACAACCTATTGTGATGTATTACATTCTCAAAATAAACAACAAAGAAAAAATCAAAAATCTTATCAATAAACAGCTATGATCATTAGCCCGGTGAAAACTGGTAGCTTGATGCCGAGCCTAAATAAAATCAATTTTTTCTGTTGGAAAAAAAATAACTACAAGGAAGTAATCATGTTATAAAGTAGTTAATCGTTAAGTTTTAAAGGCTTTTCAGCCAAACTGTTTTGATTAATTTACAGTAGTTTATCGAAAAGAAGATATTCTTCACTTATAAATAATAAATTATAATAAAAATATTATTTAAAACTTATTATTAATAAAAAACTTATTGTAAAAATAAATAATTTATTTTCACATTTTTCTGTTGTTTATCAAAAATGTAGCGCAAACGACTTCATTAAATATATTCACCAAAAAGTTACATTCATAATAAAAATTAACTATATCTGTTCATCTACTTTTTCCAGTACTTTATTTCTACTCTTTTATTGGCTGGATTCGTCCTTGGAGCGCCAGAAGCTCCAATAAATGGAAACAGCGGAGGTCCTTATCCGGCTTCTTCCGGTTCCTCAAGTAATGGAGGTCCTTATCCACCGGCCGGTTGGAAACCATCAGGACGTCTATTGCTCTTACCAGCTAAACAGCAAGCTTCGCAAGTTTATGGAACACCATCCACCGAATACGGTCCTCCACCACAAAGTACTGAAGCCGATCCATCATCCACAGAATATCCCAGCACCACTCCTCAGGTTTGTATAAACATTAATTTCACTTCATAATAATATTATGAATAATAAGTTGAAAAAATTTAACTTTTTCTGTAAGTAATTTAAAAAGATAATAATTTTATAAGTTTTTTATCAAAATAGTGTACTTGATAATATTATTAATATATAATATATACGATTATAAAATTAACAGTATAATGTATGATACGTACTGGAACTTCATTACTAAAATTAGATATTTTATGAAGTGAACACCACATGAATAAAGCAGGGAAAACTATGTAATTAGAATTGTATATAAATACTTTGTAATGAACAGAAAATGTAGGAAAATTTGAAACTGAAAGTTACTCTGTAGCGGTTAAATTCCATTTATATTAATTACATTTTTATCAGTTTTTTATATGTTAAACCTTCAATTAAGAAATATGTGATTATATTTAAAAGCCTTAAATTAAGAACAAAAAAAAACTACTTAACATAATAATAATTATGAGAAAAGGTTCTTTTTCTTCTGGAAGGCTATATAAACGGAAGGCTTTATAAACTGATGAATTACCCCTTCCTTAGGTTAAGCTACGAAAGAAGATCACTTTGTTAACATCTTGATCAACTGTATTCAATTTTACATACATTTATTAGAATATTCTTTTTTAAATCCTGGACGCTAGGAATCATTCATTTTTAAGAAAATATTAATTCGTTAGTTAGAGAAAAATCTAAAATGCAGTGAACTGATAGAAGAAACAATTTCGCTAGCAATGGAACATTTTGAGCTTATACTTGTCAATTTTATTGTAAAAAAAGCTTTATGGTTTCCGCGTTAACATCACTAAATACGTAGCATAACATGGTATTAAAAATACGTAATTACATAAACGAGCATAAAGAAAAGTTTAATATATGCTTTGAAGAAATATTAATATATTTGCAAACTAACAGAACTCAATTTAAGGATTATTAAAAAATAGTTACTAAAGAAAAAATTAATTTGTAATCTTGTTTTCAGTAATTCTTCAGATCTATCATTATATTCGCAAACTTATTAAAAAAAAATAAATAAATAAATAATACAAAAAAAAAACAAATGATAAGCGTTTTCACATTCGATATTCAGAATTGAATATTTCAGTTTACTTTCATTTAATTTATTAGTCTTTTCTTCACAAAAATATAATGAAAAATTTAATAATTTAACAATAATAATAGTCTTCTCTTCACAAAAATATAGTAATAAAATATTTCCTAATTTAATAATAATATATATTATTATATCAAACCATAAATAATTAGTTTAAAAAAGTTTCACAGGGAAATGAATTTTAAAGACTTTACAAAATGGACTCTAACCATTTAAATCAGTGGTTTAAAATCATTTTGAAAATTTTCTTTTCAAATCCACTACGCTAACATGAATACTAATTTGGTATATTTATGAAATTAAATTTTTAAAGAAGACTATTAAATGAAAAAAAAATAATGATTTAGAATCTAGGCAATTTTCTATAGTTCATATAAACATCAAAATAAAAATTGTTTTCAATATATAACGAACGATCTTAATTTATAATGAAAAAACTGAAATGATGAAATTTTAAATTGCTATCTATTTTTATAAAAAAAAATAACAAAATACTTATTAATGCTACTATATAAATAAAAACAATAAAAATTTATTCAAGACAATTACTTAAATAAAATCGTCCACTCAGTAAATTTATCATGTCTATAAAATTAGGTAACAAAAGAACGTTTAAATAAAATAAACAAGTGCATTCGATAAAATAAAAGTGCAACGACAGAAGTGTTAATCACTCACGCACAGATTACATAATTCGACCGTCCGTCCTTTCATGGCAACTCTTTGCAAAAAGCGAAAGTGACATAGTAAGTAACTTGCAAGTTAACTAGAATTAGAATGTCTAGACATATCAATTTGATATTCTAATACTTATTAGAACCACTCCTTTTTGTATAGAATTTGCAATATTGATTGGCGAACTCATGAACTAGACTTACATTAAAGTAATTTAAAATAGCAATGGCTGAAAAAATATATTTTTTTGCAAATTATCACAATTGTTTACTATAATTATTATAGTATTTAAAAAAAGAATCGGAAGATTTCTTTATCAAATTTATAAACCTATGATCGAAGATGTACGTACTTGCATACAGATACAGATTTTTTCTTTACTTTTTTTTAAATTGCAGGGAAGTCTTCACTTTGTTTATGATTAAACTATACAACAGCACTGTCAACATTATATTTAACAAAATGAAAACTAATTAAACTAATTTGTATCAAATCGGCTTTAGAATATTTATTATTCATTATTTTACAGCATAATTGCAATCAATTTTTAAAAATAAATTTACAATATACGCACCACACCAGCAGTATTAACCACATAATTTTGCATTATGTTAAAACATCAGGTAACGAAATTTATTGCACAAGAATAACTACATTTACAATGTAATAAAAGTGTTTAATCAGCTTTCATTTGGAGGAAAATGACAAAGTGCAAGTTTACAGTAACAAATCGCATGTGTGAATTGGCGACTGTAGGATGTGATTAACTGAGCTTACAAAAATGAATTTTGTATGTAGACAAAAATATTTTATTTGAGAACATTATTTTTCTAGAATTTGACGTACATTTAGTAATTTTTATAATTTCATGTAAAACTTTAATTTTGTGTACGATGTAATGCACTAAATACAGTTATTAAAATATTTTTTATAAAATAATATTGCAGGAAGATGAGTCAGCAAGTCCAGCTGGATTTAACAGCGGGTTCGCGCTTCAACAGCAGCAAGAACAGCCAGAAATCGAACGCGGAGTCTACCACGTTCTTTTGCCCGATGGTAGATTGCAAAGAGTAGAATACGCTACTGCACAATTAAAATCACAATCTTCATCACCATCGCAACAGTTCAACGGCCCGGCTCAACAATCAGAAGACAACAGCAACAACGCCTACCAACAATACCAATCTCAAAACGGAAGATACCAACAGGGTCAATTTGAACAGCAGGCTTACCAACAACCAGCTCAATCAAGTTTCCCAAGCAGCTTTCCTCAACCGGCCTTCCAACAGCCCCAAAGCGGAAAATTCCAGCAAAGCCAATTTGAACAAACCGCTTACCAACAACCAGCTCAGTCAAGTTTCCAGAGCGGCTTTCCTCAACCGGCTTTCCAACAGCCCCAAAGTGGAAAACTTCAGCAAGGTCAATTCGAAAAAGTATATTTAAATTTCCCACAACCAGCTCAGCCAGATTTCCCGAGTAGCTTTCCTCAGACGGCATTCCAGCAAGCGGCAAGCAGCAAATATCAACAAGGGCAAAGCAGCAACTTCCAGTCATCTCAGTACCAACAACCACAAAATAACAAATTCCAACAAGCTCGATTTAACAACTATCAATCATTTCAGTACCAACAGCCAAAAAATGGTAAATTTCAACAAGGCCAGACTGAACAAACCAATTATGCAAACGCTTATCTTCAACCGCAAAGCAGCAGATACACACAAAACAAGAACCAGCCACGATCTCAGTATCCTCAACAACCAGAATACAATCAGAATGCATCTCAAAACCAATTCAACCAGAAGAAATACAAACAAGGACAGGATCAGAACAAACAAGTATCGACCACCAATTATGCATCTGAATCAAGCAGCAGATTCACAAATGTAAATACTCAGCAACAAGGACCAACACAAGAATATCAACCAATTTACTATGCCCAACAACAACAAACACCTCAAGACGCTCCAGCTTTTACTGGATTTGTAGCCAATGTTCAGTACAAGGATGTTGAACCAATTGCAACTCCAGTCTATGCTTATAATCCAGCTCCATTAGTACGTATTCTCAGGAAAACTGAAACTGAAACTGAAACTAAAACTGAAACCGAATAAATGGTAAATTTTTAATGCGATATTTATAAGGGTCATCGTCATGATAATTTAATGAATACCACGTAAACATATTAATGTACATAATCACTTTGATATAAAACTGCCAAATACTGTATATAATTCTGTAATATTGTACATATCTTACTGATATTGTAATTTTATTTATTCTTATCTGAAAATATTTTAAATGTAACTATGTGAAAAAATAAATATAAGGGTATATCATTCATATAAAATACTTGAGTTATACTTCATACCTTTATCCTGTTCATCTAATAGTTACTGAACATTTAATACAAATACTGTAAATTATTACTAACTATATTTATTTTCTGCATACTAAACAGTTTAAGGTTTTAAATTTATATATGCTAATAAATGTTCAGGTCAGTCATTCAGAGTAATCAAGAACAGTTGATTAATTTTATTTTTTTTTTAATTAGTAAAAAAGGTTACGGATATTAGGTTATGATTAGATGACAATCATCCCAAAGATGAAACCTTGCAAGTGTTTATTTATGTAAAAAGTCAAGTTTTAAATCAAAGTTGTCATTTAACAGTTTAACCTGATATCCTAATTATCATCATAAACTTATAAAGATAAAATAGTTGATTATATCTTCTATAGCAAATTTTACAACTGGTAAGTAAAAAATAATTAAAACTAGAAAAATTATAATTTAATATAACTCTTTAAAATATTAAACAAACACAAGGTATCTTAAAGAATATTATTTTAAAAATATGTTATTAAAAATTACATCTAAAAGTGGTTTTTAATGCAAAGATTTTACTGTATGAGATATAAAATAATGAAAAAATTAAATAATCATATTTAAAAGGGCTTACCAGTTTTGTATAAAACAGTAAGCTTTTACTCACATTAAAATATGTTTGTTATGCCAAGATACTGTAGCGTGTTTGTGGCTTTATCAGGATATTGAGAGATTAACAATTTAAGAATACAGTTACAATTTATTAGTTTAATAATATACAACATAAATAAAATAAGACAAATCAGTAATAAAAATGACAATAATAATAATAATCTACAATAACAATAACAACAATTGTTACAAAAAATAATAATAAACAGTGATTACATACAAAATAGAATTTTAACCAAGGTCAAGATTTATTTACTGTAGTCAAATAAATAGTATTGTATTTCAATGAAGAAAAGATTAGTCCAAAATTCTTTTACTGCAAATACCTTTTCTTTTTAACAAATAAAACTACCCCATAGTTTATGAATAAATTTAACACTTTATCCCTTCTCCAATTGTCTATAATAACTCACCAAACAACCTCCTGCAGTCCCCCACTCTCCTCACCAGAATTACTTGTGACTTAATCAACTTAATCGCGTCAAACCTGTACTCACTAGATATTCATTCCTTCACTGACTTGCATAATAATGCCTTGCAGAATACTCTCTTCATCAAAACTGAAAAACTCATCTTCGCTGGAGTATTTATACTCCTATTCTCTTTACCCGCAGAACCAGACCAAGTTGAAGTGTGAGAATGATCTTCAGAAACATTTTCCCATACATTCCTACCCTGCTTCAGTAATTCTTCTCATGAAACATCTGTCGTAAGTGTGTCAGCAGGCAGTATTGCAAAAAACAACTGTTAATAAACTGCCTTGTTAGCCTTAGAAAAAGGATCCCTTTAGTCTTTCTGGATTCCTCCCATTATTATATTTTCTACTACTTTCTTCTTAATTGGCAGGAATTCGTTACTCAGGTCCATTTTACCGGTCTTATTACAATACTTTGGTTTAACAACTTCTTGTTTTTGGCAATACATAATAAGCTTTCATCAGTCACTAAGTAGCTAAAAAACATTTAACCTGGTAATAATCCCTTTAAATTCTAATATTTTTAAATATATAATTGTTCACTATAAATCAAAGATAAAACTAAGTTATTTTATTACGTTTCTATCTTTGATCTCAAGATAACATTATTTTGCCACTACCTTACTTTAAACTTCTTCTAACTCACCTAAAACATATTCAGGATATCTTTTACATAATTATTTTCTTACTTCTGAATTAACAAACATCAACTCTCACAAATCAAGGTGATAATAATCATATCTCACAAATCCATTAAAACTGTACGATACCAATGCATATCATGTAAATTTGTGACAGAATGTCATAAAATTTCTTACACTCAGTCTTTCAGTCTAGTTTACACACAAGTCATAGTCCTGATTCAATTCCAGCTACCACCAAGCCTGGGATTATAGACTTCTCATCTTCTTCTATCCCCCAACCATTCTCCTCTTCTTCATGTTGCCAGATATATCTTATTCTTTCCATGCTTTCTTTAAATTCTTCTTTCCATCTATCCTTGAATATCCTCGGGTTTCTCTTCTACTACCTCTATTTGTTATCCATACTAAGAATTTTTTTCTTTACAACTCTTCAAACATGTTTATATCATTTCAATTTAATTCCCCCAAGTCTTTCCTTTGCCACCCTAAGATTACCTCTTATGTATTTCCCACCCATTGCCCTTAATGTTCTTTTTCTTTTACAGCCCTCAAGAATTTCATTACCCCAGCCATGCTCCAGTCCCTTTCTATCACTTTCCATGTATCTTGTTATTATTATTGATATATGATACATTAACTTACATCTGACATTTTTCTGACATCTTTCAAACAATAGCTTGATATTGATTCCTTCCTTTTGGCAGTCAACTTGAAATTTAATTAGCCGTTTTTCCAACCTCATAAATCTCACTTCCTAAGTCCATAAAACTTCTCAACATTTTCAAAGGCTATCCATCCAATACAGTCTCTTTTTCTTTACCCCCACCTACCAAAAACTATAACTTTTTTTACTTATTGTTATATATTAATACTTTTGCATAAAATCGTCCTATTAAGTGGGCATTGTACAACTATAGTGCGATCATTTTATTGTGCACATCATTTGTCTTGAGTACACTAACACTGAGCAACCACTTTTTAGCAATTTTTGAAAGTTAGTTGATGTTTGTCTAGGTGTAGGCTACGTTACTCACCAGGATGGTCTAGTGGTGAACGCGACTTCGAAAATCAGCTTATTTTGAAGTCCAGGGTTCTAAGGCTCAAATCCTAGAAAAGGCTTCAATATAAACTTTTATACAGATTTCAATACTGGATCGTAGATACCGGTGTTCTTTGGTGGTTGGATTTCAATTAACCACATATCTCATGAATGGTCAAACTGAGACTGTACAAGACTACACTTGATTTGCACTCATACACATCATCCTCATTCATCCTCTGAAGTAATACCTGAACGGTAATTCCTGGAGGCTAAACAGGAAATATAAAGAAAACAAGGAAAAACGGAAGAGATATGAGCATTACTTGAACAGTCTCCATGGAAAAATTTGTGTAAATTATCATCACAGTCAAGAATATCATATGGGAGTGCACAAAACTCTACAAAGAAACTAGGTTACTTGCATACCAAATACACTGCATACAGGTACTGAAACCCTCAGACAATGTTAAAAGAATAGGGTATGGCCAGTGGTTTATCAACCAAGTGGAAAGTAATGGGATGGGCATACTGGATGATATATTTTTCAGTGATGAGGTATATTTTCACCTTAGTATTTACATCAATAATTCTGACTACTGATGTAATCAATGTGAAAAGATATTGGTACAAAATCCACATATCTTACATGAATCCCCATTGCAATCACTGAAGGTAGGGATTTTGTGTGCAATTTCTCGACAACAAATATGGGCATGATTTTTTTTTTTATGAAACCCATGACAGTTACTCATGCTCTACAGGACCTAGAGCTAGTCATTACTCCAGAAAATAATTCCATTATCCCTGATGTCCTGTGAAGGATGTCAAAAAATATGGTAGGAAGGATACTGCTTCAATTAAATGGTGCTTTAACCACGAAGTTGAAGTTACCTGCTTCAGTTAAATGGTGTACATTTCCAACACTTGCTGTAAGACATTACCAGTTGTGCAAAACGACACTCTATGAATCATTTACTTGAATGATAAAATGAGTGCACTGTATTTTTCCTCAAATCATTATATAGTCTGGAAAACTCATTAATTATCCTTTTCCTCACTTTTTATCACCTGTTTGTTCACTCCCTCCATCACTACATTAAACAATCTGGAATATTCCCTCATTCAGTCCACTTCTTACTCAACATCTTATACAGTCAGTAATGTTGATTGAAGAACTAACTCATCATTGACCTTCATCATTCCTTTACTCCCTCACTCCCTCTCTCTCTCAATATCTACTTTCCTCTTTTCTTGCCATAACTTCTTCTTGTTCATATGACTACAGTGCCTTTCCTTATGCCTATACCTTCTCAATACCTATAAATAAAGATCAACTTCCTTTTTACTGACTGTCTTCTCTCAGCTTTTGGATGGCAAAGTTTGTGTGCTTCTACCAAAAACCATATTATTCTTCCATATCTTTACACTGATTCTGTGAAGAATAATCCTTTCAAAAGTCTTTATTACATTACTCAAGAGTGATGTGCTCTAGTAATTTCTACATCACATTTTTTCCTTTTTTTAAATAGACATATGACTCTCAGCAATTATGATACTTGTTTTTCTATACACCAGTGACCTACCAGTATTCTAGTTGCATCTGCTGATCTTATCATACTGATAGAAATTTTGTCTGGTTCAAATGATTTTCCACTATGAGAAATAAAAAATCAATAAATGAAGATTAACTATTTACAGCTACCAACATTTCTTCCAACCAAATTCATTCCATCTCATTTATCCAGACTTCATTCTCTCCTATCTACTTCTATATTCCACCATGCAGTTACATCCTTAATATCCTTTAGCCCAGTTATCCTCCACTTTCACCATTTTTTTAAATTTACTTTGAATTTACAACATTAATGTATAACAAATATCAGAGTACAATCTCTATAAAAAAAAATTATTCATAATCAATCAGTTATTTTTTTAAAGCACATATACTGTATGGTTTTTTAGTTTTTTTTTTTGTTTTTTTTTTTTTATGTTTGTCCTCAAATCTTGCATCCTTAATTTTTATCATACTTCCTGAAATTGCCTATTGATGAAATTTTGCAAAATTACTAAGGTCTTTACTAAGCTCTTTTACTAAGGTAGTTTTTTTGTGGACGAAAAACACTTTGCCGTTATCATCGCCCAGAATAAAATTTTATAAAAGAAAATAAATAGTAAATAAAAACTAGAACTAAAAAATTAAACAAAAACTTTAAACTAATACCACAGAGCTAAAATTTCTTTTTTAAAAACACTTAAAACTAATAATATCACAGACATAAAACTAAAAACGTAAAATTTAACTAAATATAAAAGGATTTCAATAAAGCCCAAGAAGGGTGTAAAGGGCCCCAACTTGGATAATGGGAAGACTAAAAAATTAACATAAAAAAATAAACTTTGGTTAAAAACTAAAATATTAAAAAGCTAAAACTTACAACTAATAACAGATAAAATATCACTAAAAAACTTAAAACTAATATCACTAAAAAATTTATAACTAATATCATAATGGGAAACTTAATAAGGTAAAATTTATTTAAAAGATAACAAAAGTAAAAAAAATACATATAAAATTTAAATAAACACCAATAAATTCAACAAAGTCTGAGAGGGGTGTAAAAGGTCCCTTCTCAGATAAAAAAAAATATCAAAATCATAATTAAATGAACAGAAACACAAACATGAAAATAATTCTTCAGCACTAGAATAAAAAATATATACCACAATTTTAAATTGTGTGAACATATTAAAACTTCATAAAAATAGTAACAACCAGTCTAAAACTTCCTTATTATTGCCCACAATTTGACGAATGTTTCTATGTAATTAGATTTACGACGCAATGCCGCATAATATATGCAATCCACAAGTATGTGGCGCATAGTGGTGCGTGTCCTGCTGTCATGAGGTACTCGTGTGTGACTGGTATGTCCTAATCACAATCCACAGAGGATCACTTCCTCATGACGAATTTTTCTGCATGAGGAGGTAACACAGAATCTTTAATGTACCGGAGTTTGTTATCAACAGTAGCCATCCAGTCACCTTGCCGCTTTGCTCGAAGAGACTGTTTATACAATTAATAAAACCAGAAGTAGCAACACGAGTGATGAAGGGAGGTTGATGACATCCGTCTTTAGCAGCGGAATCTGCACATTCATTACCTGAAATTCCCACATGGCTAGGAATCCAACAGAAACTCACTTGTGTGTTGCGATGGTTCAACTTAGTGATAGTAGTATAGATTTCAGTGACCAAAGGATGTCTAAAGTAAAAATTTTCTGAAGTTTAGAGTGCACTACACGAGTCGCTACAAATAAGGATATGAAGGTATTTTGGGTTAATGATATTCAAAGCCTTATTGATAGTGTACAGTTCAGCAGTAAATACACTTGTAATATTAGATAGACCAAACATATAGATTCTGCTATTAAGAATAAATGCGCATCCAACGGTATCATTCCATTTTGATCCATCTCTGTATACTGTTGCGGTATATTTTGGAGAGAATATCGTGAAAACTTTGCTGAAAGACAACAGGTGGTGTTGATTGTTTCTTGTATATGGTAAGATCAAAAATAAAATTTATAACGTTGATTCTACACATAGGATATGAACAGGGATACATTGGAAAAACAGAATGTATGTCAACATTTAAAAATTGTAGTAACCACCAGGTATGTACACCCACAAGTGCAGTATCACATGGATGTTCTTCATATCTTTGTAAATTAGGATTCCCAAGAACTGCAGAAAAAGCCGGGTGATTCAGTTGCCCTTTAAGACGGGCAAAGTAAGATGCTAGAAACTGGTCACGTCTATCCCAAAGTGATGGTTCACCGCACTCAACAACTCTGCTAGTGACAGGGATTGATATAAAAGCACCTGTAGCAAGACTAAGAAAAGCATGATGTATGGTATCTAACATCTTCAGCGCGGCATTCCGCGCATTTCTTCAGTAGGCGGTACAACCATAATCTAAGCAGGAACAAACTAAGGAATAATAAAATCACAACATGCATGACTATTGGCTCCCCAATTGGTGTTACTAAGAACTCACAGCATATCTAACAGTTTGAAACATTTCGCTTTTATTTGCTTGATGTAATTGACCAACGTAAGATGGCTGCCAAAAAACAAACCTACAAACTTAATATCACAGGGGATAGCAATTTGCTCTTTATTCAGAAAGATTTGTGGTATAAAGAGGTCCCGCAAGTGAGAAAAGACTATACATATTGTTCTCAGGTGAAAATGTCAAAGCCGGTAAAATTGGACTACGCTTCAAGTAGAGATATTGTGTTCTGTAGTAGTCTTTCTGCTGTGGCTGTTGATATATATGGTAAAATCATCAACAAATAACAAGCATAAAACAGATGGTTGCACACATTCAGTAATATTGTTGATGGCTGTAGCAAACAAGGTGGCACTTAACACACTTCCTTGAGGTACTCCATTCTCCAAGGTGACGCTACCCAAAAAGGAATTTCCATCACGAACACAGAAAGTTAGGTCATTTAAGAAACCCCTTATAAATGTAAGCATACAGCCTTTGAATCCTCATTCTTTAAGGGTGTTAAGAATACCACATCGCCAGGCCGCGTCGTATCCTTCTTGATATCAAAGAAGATAGCAACAAGGCGCAGGAAAGCGTTTTGAACAGCTGCTTCCAGTGACACTAAGTGGTCAATGGAAGAACGTCCTTGGCAGAAACCGTATTGTTCTAGACATAGAAGACCATGTCTCTCTAAGTAACATATGAGCCTGCTGTTCACCATTCTCTTCATTATTTTACATAGAACACTTGTCAAAGAGATAGAATGATAGCTTGAGCATTTTGCTTTGTCTTTACCAGTTTTAAGTATTGGCACGACCAGACTGAAGGGAAAACTTGTGAGGTGAATATACTATTATAAATACACTATAGGTATTGAAGCGTCAAATTAGGAAAGTGTAAGGGCATACTGAGACAAATGTTGTCAGGTCCAGCAGAGGTATCACGTGAATTTTTTAGTGCATGTGACAACTCATTGAATGAAAATGGAGTGTTTAATTCACAGACTGAATCACAACATTTAATGGTGGTACTTCCAGCTGCAATCTGTACCTCTGAAATTCATTACTGTATGATGAGGTGAGAGACACCGAATGGAAAGAATCTGCGAGTTACTTGCAACAGCAGAATGTGATGTAAGGAGTTCTCCTTCATGAATGAGTGCAAGAATGGGTTATTTTGGAGATCTGCAGATTGTACCGCTCTTTTTCCACACAGCAGACATGGGAGTAGTGCATGAGATAGTGTCCACATATTTCCTCCATGACTTCCTCCTGGCGTCTAAAAATAACTGATGACTCTAGCCTTACGATATAAATCTAGATGTTCATTTGGTGGCATGTGGTTAAATTTGCGCAGTGCCTGCCATCATTTGCTAACAGTATTTTTTGCAATCATCATTCCACTAAGGAACAGAAGAATGTTTGTTTCCAATGTTTGTGGGATATATTTATTAGCATTCTCAAATATCAGAAACGTAAAGTGATAACTTTGTCAAGAGCCCCTGCACCATCGTCATACTGTGATGGAAAGGCTTTATAGTAACCATTCCAGTCTGCCATTTCAACAATCCATCTCCATGGTCTTTCTTTCACCTGTGGTAGACACCAAAAGCTATAATAATTGACCTGAGGACACTGCCATGTAGGTTGTCACAAGCATACCAATTAAGACGAGGGAACAGATTTGGTGAGCATAAGGAGAGGTCAATGTTTGATAGAGTACCACACGATGAGGATATAATTGTGTACACCCATCATTCAGTAGACAAAAGTCCAAGTTTTGTCTCACTCTGTTTATCATATTCCTCAAAAGTAGTAGAGGTGAGTTCCACTAAATATGGTGGGCATTTAAGTCTCCTACTATTAACAATAGTGATGGGATTTGTGCGAGTTGATTTTATATTTCTAGAGCATTGAACTCAGAGTTCGGTGAGAGATACAAATTGCAGATATGCAATTTAAAGGGGACTGAGATTTTTATAGCAACAGCAGGAATGAGGGTAGCTAGTGGTATCCTTGTAGCCGACACCTCATTCCGCATGAAAATATTAACACCACCACTCTCTCTACTGTCTACAAGACAGTATCTCTCACATACATAGCCTCTGAGTACTGCATCTTTTTGTAATAGATGCGTTTCTTGGAAGCACATTATTAATGGTTCATGTGCGCACATCAACACTATAACATCTTCAATGTGGAACCGAAGACCTCTAACGTTCTACTGAATAATGCTCATGAATAAAGTTAGTTGGATACAGAATTACAGATAAATATATGACAAAATTAGTTATAAGGTGATACTGTTTTTCTTTTTAGAATTTTTTGTTTTAAGAAACTCGATGCCCTGGGATCGGGCAGTTCCTCTACGATATCCTCCAGTAGACGTGGAGTTGGAGAGGAAGATTTTGAAAAATGGGAAGCTGCAGACATTCCAGACAAGATAGTTGTGTGGGCTCCTTCAATAGGGAGCTTATTTGGTGGCTTACCACCAGATGCATTTACCCCTGTCTGCAAAGGTAAAACTTCAGGGACAGGAACTTTCAGGGGAATCCCACTAGTATTAGTTTCACTAGCTACAACTACTGACTTCTAATTTGTTTTCATTAACTCAAAAATAGTTGCACTAAGTGAAGCAACCTGATCAGATAAAATCTGAACTAGCTTTTTCAGCTCACTGCAAGATTCGCACTGTTGGTTGCCTCCATTTACAGGAGCTTTACTTGACGTCACAGCAGGGTTTAATAAGGTTTCAGAACCTAAGTGTCTTTTTACATTCTCTTCAGGCAGCTGGGAAAGAAAACTTGCTCAGTGCAGATTTTCAGGACTGCCTTCTCTTCTTTAAAACTAAAGATCAAGCTTGGGCAATCTCGAGATCAATCTGAATGTGTTCCCCCACAGTTTGCACATTTTCTTCCTCTTGGCAATCAGTGTCTTTGTGGCCTTCTTTTGCACATCTAGTACATATTGCAGTGTTTGGGCAAGAAGTTGTGGTATGGCCTTACTTTTGATATTGGAAACACCATTGTGGATTACGGATGAATGATTGTACTCTAACCAATAGGTATCCTACTTTAATTTTCTCCGGTGATGTGGGAAGGTTGAAGGTTAAAAAAAGAGAGGGAGTAGATTCTGCCAATCTACTCTGACGTTTCATTATTCTCTTCACTTCTGTAACACCTTGGGGACGAAGTTCTTTGACAATTTCTTTAACATCCATCTCAAGAAGATCCCAGCAAAAAACAACTCCTCGGCTAGTATTCAAGGTTTTATGATATACCACACTTATATACCCATATTCATCAGACATAGCAGCGATCTACTTTGCTCATTACTGAAAGCCTCTATTAATATTGATCCGTCTCTCAGTTTTCTTATGTTCTTGGGGGAACCACTTGCATGTTACTATCTTATTGATCAGGAAAGGTGAGACCTTAAGAAGGGACCACCTTCCTGATTATTTTGAAGAAGAACAACAAAATGAATGTTTTTATACTTTATGTCTGATTGTTTACAATTCTCTTCTGCAGGACTTTTATCCTCAACAGACAAAGCTGACCAAAGCCTTTTCACTAGACTAAAATTGGTGGTTTTTTTCAGATGGACCACCAACAATCATGGGATTTATTTGTGGACTTGAAATTTTGGTCCTACAAGTACTGGCGACATAACAGACCACTCCAGCAGAGCGCATGCATACTGGAGCTAGGGCTAAATTCAAATTTGCCCAGGTACCCAGAGAGCATCGTTTGAGACTCACTATGTAGAGCCATTATCACTGCCATTATCACTGAGCCTTATCACTGGCATGATAAGTTTCCACCTTTGGTTACAGTTGTAATTCGTAAGATGTCACAAAATCACCATATGTGTAAAAAGAAATAGTGTAGAATGTTGTTGTGTAAAAGTATATGTTGTTAATTTGTGTAATGTTCTTGGTGTAGTGCATGAGTATAGTGTAATGTGTTCTGCAGCTCAGTGTGTAGTGGGAAGAAAAGCTGCAGAAGCTAGGCCCATGGAGACACTAATCCCCAAAGTCTTAAAGAATAAGACTCCCGGTCAGAGAAATTAACCGACTAATTAAACTCATGCAGTGTATGATATTATATATATATATATATATATATATATATAAAACTGATTTTCTAGCAGCTGAACAAAAATATTTGATTCAGAATTAAGTACTTCTACATATATCATGAATGTAATGGTAATTTAAAAATATATATTTTCTATTTAACTAAAAAAACACAAATATATATTAAATAAGATAATCAGTTTATTCAACCAATCTAATAAACAAACCTTTTCTATAATTATACATATAACTATCACTTTCATGGTGATTGAGATTATTTCAATATAAATATTATGCAAGCTAAAGAGGAGGTAAACAAAACTTATCCAGTTATACAATCGATAAAAAAACATTGATACATAGGCAATATTGTAGACTGTCATTTATACTGCTAATCTAATGTCACTTCATTCACTTCAAAAGTATGTTACAAACATAAGTCAAATTGCATCTTCTTTGCAATGCAGACTAAATATTATGCCTCACTTTAAAAAATTTGTAAATTTCTTTTAATATAAATGCAACTACTAAATAAAACTTAAGTTTAATGATTAAGTTAAAAAAAAAAAATTCAAAATCTTAATTCTCTAGAGCCATTACTTCATTCTTATTTTTATTTAAATTCTAAAAAGATTTTTCCAATGGTTTAATTATGGTAATAAAACTGGAAACTTAGTAAATTATATTTTTTTAAATTCTATATATACATATGTTCTATATTAATATATATATATATATATATATATATATATATACTAATATATAAATATATATATTATACTATATATTATATAGTATAATATACATATATATATATATATATATATAGTATAACATAGTACATATATAATATATATACATAGTACTAATATATAAATATATATATTATATATTATACTATATATTATATAGTATAATATACATGCACTATAAGGCATAAAAAAATATTATCTAAGTATTTTTTTAAGCAAATGTAAACTGTATGATATCTTTGCATATCCAACACCTACCCAAAAAAATAATTGTCCAGGTTATCTCCATGACTTCCTATCTGTGTCTATGGTATTTTTCTTCCTTTACAGCAAATAAATATGGATCTTATAAAAAAACTGTGAAGAAGAAAGCGTAACAGTAAAAAAGTTAAGGGTAGTTTTTTTATTTCCTTGTGTAAAGTAAAGGAAGTATTATGATCACGAAAAGTTTCAGATTTCATTGAAAATATCCATTTTGGCCATCCCTGAATCCATTTTGACTAGTTTCACCATACATACATAACTCAAAAACGATTAGCCATAGGATGCTGAAATTTTTGATTTGGGACAGTTGTATCATCTAGTTGTGTACCTTCCTTTTTGATTGCAATTGACTAAACCAAAAGTGTCCAAAAATGCCCAAAATCCAAAAAATTTGGATTTTGGACTTTTTCTTGACTGTAATAAGCCCTCATTGAGAGCTTTTCAACAATATATCATAAGTGGTATTTACTTTCGTTGGTGTCAGAGTTATAGCCAAATAAAATTTTAATTAATGAAATATTTGGATCATACAAGCGAAGACACGATTCGGTTCAAATCAGACTTCATTTCCACTTCTGAATAGCATGATTAGGGCGGGGAAGCTCAAGAAGGGCAAAGTTTACACCTTAAGGTCCTCGGTTGTCGTGGATGATGAAACCGAGTGCTCACAGTCCCGAAATTGTGTACTTCTAGTAGATACTGATGGTTGGGATGAGCCCCACATTCATGTAGAAAAATATTTATATATATATGATAGCCTAGATGGGAGCAACATGGTATCAAAATTATTCCTGCTTTATATGTCATGTCAAAAGCAGTGAATGTATTAAAAACATCAATACCAAAGTTAATATAATGTATACCATTAACAATTAAAAGTACCAATTCTGAATCCAATCCTGAGCACACTCTCTTCAAGTTTCAAAAAAAAAATTAACCACTACAACTCATGTAAATATTGAAGTGTAATGGCAATAGTCAAAATTTCTTTTTCTAAGAACAATTATGTTAATTACGTCTACAGTCGCTATGATGAAGGGCTACACCTATCACTTGTATGGCTACTTGTCACCAGTGCTACAAAATTAAATAAAATTTTAATTGAAATTAACAGTATTTTGAAAAAAGATAAGGCTTAAAGATCATGCATAAAAATCATATTACTGAGGTAAGAAGATAAACAATTAACCAATAATTCTATCTTTTTTCTTTATTATAAAAAATTGAAATCCCTAAAAAATTACAAACTTGTAAAATTAGCCACATTATGATCAATATACAATCTTACTTAATAAATATCTGTAATTGCTACGAATGTATGTATGTTTAAAGTTACAACTGAAGAACACTTGAAGTTAATCTAATATAAAGTACAAGTCACTAGCAAACTGATGAAGTCAAATTGTGTAGAAACAGCAAATTTGAACTTTGAAAAACAGTTTATGAGTTGATAAGGATTTCAAAATTTTTATAATAACAAAGAATTTATTTGAGTTAATTTTTTATTGAACACATTAATCTTTATAGTTCTCAGTTGAAATTTAAAACATTATAGAAATGAAATAAGAAGAAATGAAATTATAAATGTAATAAAAAAATAAAAATGGACAGAAGTCCACCTAAAATGATACATTACAATTAGAAAAAAGTCGGTAACAGCAGTTAAATAATAAAACTTACCTTTCATAAATATTTGCAGTCACTTAAAAAATGTTTTTTCATTTACATTAATCACACACTCCTACTGAATAGAATCGATGTTTAAAAAATTATTTCTAAGCGAAGAGATTGATGAAGCAATTAAACACGTAAAAGGAGATGAAAATTTAATAATAGTTGGAGATTGGAATGCAAGCATTGGAAAAGGCAAGGAAGGAAATATAGTGGGTAAATACGGGCTGGGCAAAAGGAATGAAAGAGGGGACCGACTTATAGAATTTTGCACGAAGTATAATTTAGTAATTGCCAACACCCAATTTAAAAATCATAATAGAAGAATATACACTTGGAAAAAGCCAGGCGATACTGGAAGGTATCAGATAGATTATATCATGGTTAAGCAAAGATTAAGAAATCAACTCGTTGACTGCAAAACTTACCCTGGAGCAGACATTGATAGCGACCATAATTTGGTGATAATGAAATGTAGATTGGGGTTTAAAAACCTGAAGAAAAGGTGTCAGATGAATCGGTGGAATTTAGAGAAGCTTGAGGAAGAGGAGGTAAAGAAGATTTTTGAGGAGGACATCGCAAGAGGTCTGAGTAAAAAAGATAAGGTAGAAAATGTAGAAGAAGAATGGGAGAATGTTAAAAAGGAAATTCTTAAATCAGCAGAAGCAAACTTAGGCGGAATAAAGAGAACCGGTAGAAAACCTTGGGTTTCAGACGATATATTGCAGCTGATGGATGAACGTAGAAAATATAAGAATGCTAGTGATGAAGAAAGTAAAAGGAACTATCGGAAATTAAGAAATGCTATAAACAGGAAGTGCAAACGGGTGAAAGAAGAGTGGATTAAAGAAAAGTGTTCAGAAGTGGAAAGAGAAATGAACATTGGTAAAATAGATGGAGCATACAAGAAAGTTAAGGAAAATTTTGGGGTACATAAATTAAAATCTAATAATGTGTTAAACAAAGATGGTACACCAATATATAATACGAAAGGTAAAGTCGATAGATGGGTGGAATATATTGAAGAGTTATACGGAGGAAATGAATTAGAAAATGGTGTTATAGAGGAAGAAGAGGAAGTTGAAGAGGATGAAATGGGAGAAACAATACTGAGATCTGAATTTAAAAGAGCATTAAAAGATTTAAATGGCAGAAAGGCTCCTGGAATAGACGGAATACCTGTAGAATTACTGCGCAGTGCAGGTGAGGAAGCGATTGATAGATTATACAAACTGGTGTGTAATATTTATGAAAATGGGGAATTTCCATCAGACTTCAAAAAAAGTGTTATAGTTATGATACCAAAGAAAGCAGGGGCAGATAAATGTGAAGAATACAGAACAATTAGTTTAACTAGTCATCCATCAAAAATCTTAACTAGAATTTTATACAGAAGAATTGAGAGGAGAGTGGAAGAAGTGTTAGGAGAAGACCAATTTGGTTTCAGGAAAATTATAGGGACAAGGGAAGCAATTTTAGGCCTCAGATTAATAGTAGAAGGAAGATTAAAGAAAAACAAACCAACATACTTGGCGTTTATAGACCTAGAAAAGGCTTTCGATAACGTAGACTGGAATAAAATGTTCAGCATTTTAAAAAAATTAGGGTTCAAATACAGAGATAGAAGAACAATTGCTAACATGTACAGGAACCAAACAGCAACAATAACAATTGAAGAACATAAGAAAGAAGCCCTAATAAGAAAGGGAGTCCGACAAGGATGTTCCCTATCTCCGTTACTTTTTAATCTTTACATGGAACTAGCAGTTAATGATGTTAAAGAACAATTTAGATTCGGAGTAACAGTACAAGGTGAAAAGATAAAGATGCTACGATTTGCTGATGATATAGTAATTCTAGCCGAGAGTAAAAAGGATTTAGAAGAAACAATGAATGGCATAGATGAAGTCCTACGCAAAAACTATCGCATGAAAATAAACAAGAACAAAACAAAAGTAATGAAATGTAGTAGAAATAACACAGATGGACCGCTGAATGTGAAAATAGGAGGAGAAAAGATTATGGAGGTAGAAGAATTTTGTTATTTGGGAAGTAAAATTACTAAAGATGGACGAAGCAGGAGCGATATAAAATGCCGAATAGCAAGCTAAACGAGCCTTCAGTAAGAAATATAATTTGTTTGCATCAAAAATTAATTTAAATGTCAGGAAAAGATTTTTGAAAGTGTATGTTTGGAGTGTCGCTTTATATGGAAGTGAAACTTGGACAATCGGAGTATCTGAGAAGAAAATATTAGAAGCTTTTGAAATGTGGTGCTATAGGAGAATGTTAAAAATCAGATGGGTGGATAAAGTGACAAATGAAGAGGTATTGCGGCAAATAGATGAAGAAAGAAGCATTTGGAAAAATATAGTTAAAAGAAGAGACACACTTATAGGCCACATACTAAGGCATCCTGGAATAGTCGCTTTAATACTGGAAGGACAGGTAGAAGGGAAAAATTGTGTAGGCAGGCCACGTTTGGAGTATGTAAAACAAATTGTTGGGGATGTAGGATGTAGAGGGTATACTGAAATGAAACGACTAGCACTAGATAGGGAATCTTGGAGAGCTGCATCAAACCAGTCAAATGACTGAAGACAAAAAAAAATTTCTAAGCAGAAAGAATACATTTATTTATTGCTTTACATTATATATCCCAGACTTGCCTGCTGATTGTCATGCATGCAAAGCAGCAGAAGTTCAAGAGGCACTCATCTAGAGTTACTTAATCTGAGAATAATGATATTCGTTAAACAAACAATTGTCCCTATGGGGAAAATACAGTGATATCACTGTACGGTTAACATCACCCCCAATTTGATAAACTTGAAGAACCAATGAACAACAGTACATTAAGCACAGTGAAGAAGCAGCAGGAAATTGCTTCACTTCTCAACTTTACCTTGTTTTAGGCAAAGAAAGCTCATTATTCTTGATTATGACCAAACCAGTTTTGTATTTTATGACAAAATGCCTACAGAAATTCAATTGCAACACTATATATATATATAACGTGTGCACATACACACAGATGCACACACACACCCCACACACACACAATGATTCTGGAGGAAAGAATAATAATTTGGGAACTCATTCTAGATTTTGAAATAAGGGAAAAAATTCATACAAATATATGTCTGAAAACTTTTTGTATCGTGTTACAGCTAGCAAAAAATTTCGCCCAGATTTCAGTTCCCCTGGTGAAATGAGGTAATACTGAAATTTTTAAGGCATTATATAAGGGGTAAACATTATGGTTTGTTACATTTTGTGACCTGAAAAATCAAATAAAACAAGCCTCAGAACTGTATCTCCTGTAGTTTTCATGATATCCAACTTAAAAGAGAAAAATTAAAGAAACATCTTTTTTAGGTTTGAAGTACAACTTTGTTAAATAACTAATAAATACAATACTTTTATGATCAAAACTTGTAGAGAATTCAATTCTGAGAAAATAGAGTCTATAAAAAACAAACAAAAAATCAACTTTTATTATTAAAAACAAAACAGAATAATCTAGAACCAATTAATAGGCCCTTTCATATCATAACATGTCATAAGGAAAATTTCTGGAATTTTTAAACAACAAATTTCCTGCAGCACTAGAAAATTTTACACTGGCAAAACAAATTGAAATTTACTCAATTTGATGGAGCACCAACACATTTCACAAAATGAAGCAAAACAATTCTTAGATGAAAAATTTGCTGGTAAATGGATTGAACATAGAGGGCTGGTACATTGGTCACTTTCATCACCAGACCATACTACCTTAGATTACTGTTTATGGGGATGGATGAACTGTTAGGTATAAAAGCAAAAAGTAGACAAAGTGATGAAATGATCTCTTGCATTCTCAATGTTGCTGCCCACATCAAGAAACACAAACACACCATTGGCTTGATAGAAAATGAAACATATTTTAGAATATGATTTTCAGTTTTATATTAAAACATCTATGTTCTGCCAATCAGCTTCTCAGATAAAAGTGAAGTATCAAGTTAATTATTAAATACGGTTCATTTTCTTTATATTCATTAGAAAGAATAGATATTGAATTAATCTGAATACATTGTGTCAAATAACTATTAAAAATTACTAAAAAAATTGTTTTTGAAGTTTTTTTTAATTCAGTTTTAAAAAAAGAAAATAACATTATATTCTGGAATAAATAACAATTAAATAAACGACAATGAATAAATATGTACTTATCATTTTCTTTATTAATGAACAAAATAAAATAAAAATTACAATTATCACATAAGACTTTAAGATAAGTTTACTGATTTATCAATAACTTTAATGATTTATAAATAACTTTAATTATAAAAGTCATATAATCCATAAATAGCAACTACCTCCTCATTAAAAATAAAAGTACACAAAAATACATATTTATATTTCATATCTACACATCAATTAGTTAATACATACCAAAAACTCAGTGCTGAGACCAATTGATAGACTTTAAATCAATACCTTCTTGTATCATTTCCCACAAAGGACTGAAAAAAAAAACACATAATAAACATTTACCAAAAAGAAATAGTTGATTCGAAATAACTCATTAAGAATTATTCCAAATATGAAATGTAAAATCAGTGAAATTTATGGTCACATAACAGAGATACTACTTATAAAATATTTTTGAAGGAATAGCACACAAAATATCAACTAACTGTAGGTATGATTGCTTTTAATTAATTACCTTACTATTACAGCCATAGCTGCTAGCAGATCTTGGATCTAAATACTGAGCAATAAAGTTACAAAACAGACATACAGAACTATCTTAAAGGGCATGCCAAAATAGTTCTATAAATAGAATTTACACGTTCTAGTAGTTCATCACTAGAATTTACACGAGAAGCACTCCTGTGATGTACACAATCAAGTTGGTAGGATCCACTGAGAAAACTGATAAATTACACAGTTCAGCAATCTGCTATAAATTAATATGAAATTGAAAAATTAAATGTAATCCAATTTTTAAATAAATACACATCTAATAAACATTATATAAAATTTAGAGACTACTTAAAAATAAGTGGAGTATATTAAAACTTTATTAAAATGTAAATTCCATAAGAATCAGCTGTTTTTTTAACTCCAAATGAACCATACAATTATTTTTATTATAACAATTCAATTCTTAAATAAATTCAGAATCCACTTGCATAAAAACAACAGCATAATTCTTTGACTGGTCTCTGATATTAGCAAATCTTTTGTAAACCATTTTTTTTAATTTAATAATTTCTTATTTTCTAATTTAAAATACAAACCCTTAAATCATTTTAAAATAAAACTACAAAAAAATATCAGCAAATTTTTTTTTAATAAAAAAGATCTGCTTCACACATGCTCTAATACATACAACACAAGAATTTTAATTCAAATTATTTTAAACACTGCTGCTATTTGGATTTCACATTAGCAGACCTTCAATTTATTTAAAACAAATAAAATTGCATGATTCATCTATGTTAAAAAACCAGAAAATTCCTAAACAAGTTAGATTTAAATAGTTTTACATTAAATTAAGTTATTCAAAGTGGTGCCAATAACTTGACATCATATAAAAGGTCATTTCTTAAATTCATTTAAGAAACAAAGAAACAATACAATGTTACAACAAATTACTTGATAAGAGTTCGATAATTCTATTTTAACTTTAGTTATTTTAAGTTATCCCAACAAGATGACAGTGGACTCAGTTTATTAACAAATTTAACTGCACTTTTTTACTTCCTTGTACGAATCGCAAAAACTTCTGGTTTTCAGATTTCAACGGAAATATCCATTTTGACTATCCCTAAATCCATTTTGACTAGTTTGGCGTAATGTCTGTACATACGTATGTATTTCACATAACTCAAAAACTATTAGCCGTAGAATATTGAAATTTTGCATTTAGGACTATAGTAGCATCTAGTTGTGCTTAGATTTAGGGCTGTAGTAACATCTAGTTGTGCACCTCCCCTTTTGACTGCAATCAACTGGATCAAAAGTGTCCAAAAAGCCCAAAATAAAAAAAAAATTGGATTTTGGACTTTTTCTTAAATGCATTAATAAGCTCTCACTGTGAACTTTTCAACGATATATCATAAGTGGTACTTATTTTCATTGGTTCCAGAGTTGTAGCCTTATAAATTTCTAATTAATGAAATATTTGGATCTTACAAGGGGAAGATACATCAGTTAGAATCAAACTTCATCCATTTTTTTAACTTTTATTTTTTATTTAAATATATTGATTCATTAACAAATTATTAACCTCTGATTGTAAAAAAATTTGTACAATAAATAATAATTCAGTAACAAAACAAAAATGTAATAAAAGATATAAATATATAAAAAATATATGTAATTTAATAGGCATACAAGGAAGTCATGTGGTGTCCACATCAGATTTTTTTAATTTTTGTTTTATTTCACATTTATTTTACAGGTAATTTTCAAACAATTTAATTCATAAAGTGGTCTTTCTAATTTATACAAATTTGTCTGTGAATGTATTGTTAATACTATAGCCATGCAGCCAACAAACATCATCTTTTCTAATACTCATTGATTAGCAATAAATTTTACTTACTTAACAAATGTCTTCAATTCAAAAAAAAATCTAACTTCTTAACTCTTTTGCAACAGAAATGACCAATTGTATCAGACATCTCATAGGCTATAAATAGAATCAATTTTAAGTAATAAACCAGATGCCAATTTTCTTTTAAAACTGATATTAACCTATCAGAGCTCGCGCTATGAGATTTTCTCTCATGTTTAAAATACATCAGCAACTTTAATAGTGTGTAGAAATGAATAATGACTGAGGCACTCTCTATCCGAGTTTTATGATCCTGACTAATGGTTGAAAACAGTAGCATTTCCAATAGTCTCCTCTGAACTTCTGCAGTGGATGATTGTTATGTTTTGTCATCTAGTGTAATAAATATTCTCATTGCACTAATTCTCTACTTGCAATTTTATTTCATGCATGAAAGTTTTCTTCACTGTGTGAGCTCTTACGTTCTGGTTCTTGTTTCATAATAAAATTGCAGTAGTTCTTATCTTAATATTAATCAGGTAATTATCAGGTATTATCTTAATATTTATCAGGTATGTTCTGACAATGCAATAATTATATCTAATAGTTATAAATGATATTAAATCTTTTTTTAATGCGAATCTTATAGCTTAGAAAGAATTATTTCATTTTATAATGTCTAGAGGTAAAAAGTTAGCCGAATTGGGTCAGCAGATATATTTGGAATAACAAAACGAAATTCCATCTTGGACAACAGCAATGACATCATTTGAAGATTTAGGTAATAACACAGATAGATTGGATAATCCTGAGAGTGATGGTGAGTCAGAACACAGTAATCATCCAACAGATTCTGAGCAATCTGAGAATAAAGGTGATAGTCTCTCACTTACAGATTTCACCCTTGGAAAAGACAAGACATGTTGGAATCTTCATCCTTCATGTTCAAATGTTCAAGCTGGAAGGGAAAATATCATAAATCACCTGCCAGGAGTAAAAACATTGACAAAACTCAAATAGATTGTTGGAAAATTTTTTTCCCACACTCACTTATAGAACATATCAAGTATATGAATAAATATTTTGATAAAATGCGACCTAATTACAGCCGGGCTTGTGACTGCCAAGAAACAGATACAGCAGAAATTTTAACACTAATTGAACTAATGTATGTGCCAGGTGTGAAGGAAGCGCAGCATCTCAATGTGAAAGAGATATGAGCAGCCAATGGCAGAGTGTTTTAGAACTATTATGTCTAGAGAGAGCTTTCTTCTATTGCGAGCATTGTGTTTCGATGATATTAAAGATCATGATGAGAGAAAGAAAACGGACAAATTAGCCTCTATTCGTCAGGTTTTTGAAGAATTTATAAGCCAGTGTAAAAATTGTTACCAAGTAGGAGAATATGTAACAAACTATGAAATGTTGGAAGCTTTCAGAAACAAGTGTAAGTTCTGGCAATACGCTACAAAGTATGGAATAAAAATCCATGCTTTGACTGATGAAATAATATTTTACACCAAAAATCTTGAAATTTATCGCGGAAAACAACTTGAAGGGAATATAAGATGAACAACAGTTCACATGCTGTAATGAGATTGACCGAACCTATTCTAGATTCTGATAAAAATTCAACAATGAACAACTATTTTACATCCATTCCATTAGCTTTGGAGCTTAAAACAACCATTGTAGGGACTATCCGTAAAAATAAGAAAGAACTCCCTCCAAGTTTTTTAAAAACCATGAGTCCTGCAGCAGTTTATTTGGTTTTTTTTTAAGAAAGAAGCCTTAGTTTCATATAAATCAACAAAAAATAATACAGTTGTTTTGGTTCTTTCAACTCTCCCTAAGGACAATAAAACTGATGAAACCATTGGAAATGCTGCCAATCGGAGATAACTTTTTACAATCTTACAAAGGGGGGGGGATACTGAAGATGAAATGAAAGCCTGCCTATTCTGTTTCTTGAATAAGCTGTAGATGGCCATTGACTGAATTTTTTTCTCTTTTAAATATTGTGGAATAAATTGTCAAATAATTTTTAAACTGAATACAGGAACTGTAGAAGAATGAAGATTATTCTTAAAGCAACTGACTTTGGATCTGATGAAAGCTTATTTATATGCTAGATCTCAGATCAAAACACTGCCAATATATGAGAGAAAAAGAATGAAAAGAATCTCTGGCGTACAAGAAGATGAGGCAACTAGCTCAAGTGAAATCAAGCCTGGGTTTTGCTATTGCTATCCACTAAGAAAAAAGAAAAAATTGCGGAAAGTGTAACAAGCATATCTGTCATGATCACATCGTATATACTTATAACTTTTGCATCAATCAATCAGACAATTTATGATCAATATAATATTTCCTGAAGTATAATACAATTTATTTTTAAGCTACTGTAATTTAATTATCTTTCTTATTTTAAAATTAATGTGCTTTTTTTTATTTAGTTTGTATAATTTTTTTTTAGGGTAAGTATACAGTTCATTACATTATTTTTAGTTGTAAAATTTGTCTTTGATGCTAATAAAAAAAATATTTGTTAATTTATTTGAAGTTAAACTTTGTATTTTTGTAATAAACATTCATTCTTTATACTAAAACAATTAAAAATGCAAATATAAACAAAATAAATATTTAGTAGCAAAATGAAAATAACTCTCGTGCGAGTTCTCACGTTATGGAAATTGGCATGAGTTCCCCAGGGTTAAACTCTTTCATTCATAATTAGGATTATAATAAGAAAATCACATTTCTGTATTACAACACACATGTAAACCTCTCATTTCCTCTCATTACCCAGGTCAATTCCCAACAATAGAATTTTTTATTGTTCCATCCCCCAACTGTCAACAAATAATATAGTTCTGTAATCTGGTATTTGCATACTAAATTTCATAATCAAATAAAATGAAAAGAATCAGAACAGAGTTAACCTACCTCATGTCTCTCAGTCTATTAACATGTTTAATGCACCTTTCTGCTGTATAATCAACTTCTTCAACTGTAGTGAACCTTCCAAAACCAAACCTGAACATAACATTTTTTTTGAAATTAAATATAACTTTAAAAATTTCCAAATTTTCAGCCTTAAGAGAGTAACTATTAGTTTGATTAATGTGTAATTAATAAAATAAAACAGATTCTATGAAAGTATCAAGACACTATTTTTTAAACGCAACTGGAGTCAAATAAGAATAATAAATATACTATTATCAATGATCATTTGTTGTGACTGAAATACAGCCCTATATAACATGAAATAGTACAAACCCATATCCAGATGAAATTTGAGATGAAGTTACTTTTTTATAAGATTTAAATTCATGGACATTAAAATTCCTGACATTCTGGGGGGATTCCTGTCAGGACAGGTCAGCCTGAAGTCACACAACTAACAATCAGATACATTTAGGCAAATTTTACCTATAAAGCAACTTCAAGTAAAATTCAACCTATAATTATTGACAACTTTTGTTGAAGTTAAAGTATTTTTTAAATAAACAGAGAAGTATGGAAACTCCATAAAAGAAATCATTGGTGCATCAATATAATCATATTCATATTCAATCAAATACATAATACATCAGAAGTCGCAGAATTTTATTACACAAGTAGTTAAACTATAAAGGTATTTAGTATGGCTCCAGTAATTAAAAATTTTAAATGAAAGAAAACTACAGGAATACCTCATTACCTTTTAAAAAAATTGAAACTTGACTCGCATAAGTGAGGGTCTTTTATACAGAAAAAGAAACCTCTTGGTAAGACAAATTTAACATTATAAAGAAGATTCTTTAAAAAAATATTAGTAAATAAAGCACCTCTCAATTTATGGCAATAAAACATGAACAATAAAAAGAATAGAAAACAAAGAATAAAAGGTTTTGAAATTTGGTGCTAAGGAAAGTGTTGAAAATTAGGTGGTTAAAAGAGAATGAAATGAATGGTTTTAGGATAAATTGGAGAAGAGAAAAATTTGAGGATCTACTAAAATGGGTAAGGTAGGTGGGACATATATTAAGGCATCCAAGAAGCACAGAAGGTAAAGGAAAACAAAAAAAAGTATAAAAATGGTAAAGAAAAACAATATAGTTACAATATATGAAGTAGATACTTGTAGAATGTAAAGGTATGCTGTTGAGGGTTGTGATGTTTGCATGATAAAACGAATGGAAAAGTAGAAAAACATAATTGTATTACAATAAAGTTACTTAATTGAATTTTTTTTTAACTAGTACACAGTTCATATAATATGTTTACTGTAAGATGTAATGAAATACAAAAGTTTACAATTTTCTAAACAAAATTAAGATATACACTTGTTATACTTATTTTGCAATAAGACGTGTAAAATACAGCTAAAAAACATCATATAGAAAACAAGACCATTTATGGATTTCTGGTAAGCTACCAGTTTCAGCAGTCACAAAGTCTATGCCATTACATGACCCTCTGATAGAACTCCAAAAATAATGAGATGAACAAATAGTTTAATGTTCACTGAAAAAAAATCTAAAATAAAAAATATTAACATTATCAAGGTAGAAAAGAAATATTACCTGATGGAGGAATGTGCCAAATCTTCATCGGCTCCAATAGCTCGTAAAACATATGATGGCTCAAGCGAGGCCGAAGTGCATGCACTTCCACTGGACAAGGCAATATCTTTTAATGCCATTAAAAGAGATTCACCTGAAATAATAATTAAACTTTTTTTTAAAGAATAACAGATTACATAAGTTAAGAAATAATTTCCTAATATAACAATCAATAATCTCCAAACTAAACAGTAATTCCCATCGGTATTAACACTTATAATTCATTGATAATATAAATTCATCAATAACTACAATAATGTAGATTTCTGCAACAAATTCAACCATCTAAACTGTTTTGAAAACATTAACATTATTAATATTGTGTTCTGCAATTCATCAAAGCCCACATTTAAAGTCAATTAAAAGTATTGCTACTTCTATCTGGATTTAAATACCTGTATTTTAATCATTAGAGTTCAATTAATACCACTGCTCAGAGTGCTCAGTTTGAGTTCACAAAAAACTAAATGATAGGTGCTTATTAGTCTGAATAAACAACAGAAAGGAATTTTTTATTTGATTTGAATACAAAATTCAATGAAACACAAATTTACAGGATGTATTGAATTACATCCTACTAAAATAAAACCTACTTCTTCTACAATCCTACTTCTGAATAAAAAACATGTAAAATACTTCTGTGTCAGAGAAATTCTTCAAAAATATAAAACACCCATTTAATAAAATAAGAAATCCCCCCCCCCCCAAAAAAAACAATTAACAAAATTGCTTAGTATATCGCAATAGTTTAATTACAGATAATAATAAAACTATAATCTCAAACCACCTTGTCTCATTAGAGAATTAAAAAGCCACCATTCACCATTCAAAATTAGGACATTAAGTTATATAAAAATACAAAAAACACAATCTACACACAAAAAACAGTATCTGTTCATTCATACTTCAATTACATAATCTACGTCAGTGAATCTATGATCTTCAACAAATCTACTTCAGGATCTCCATTAACAATCAACGTAGCTGCATTATTTATCATCAGCATAACTATGATCTTTTCTTTTTTTTGGAAATTAAAAAAAATACATTTTTAATCCAAAACATTGCTAAATAAATCAGCAAAATTTTATTTATAAATTGATCACATTACTTCAGTGTTCCTAATCAAATTTCATATACAATAATGAGCAGTCTATATTATCAAAAAATTATTTTCTAATTAGTTTTTCTAAAATACTTTAAAAAGTACACAGCTCAACAAAAAGAAAGATAATTTGGAACTGATATAAGAGAAGGTGAATTAGGATGTATTTTTTATGCTGAATGTTAAATGAAATCAGTTTTTCTTCATCACCTCAATTTTTAGTTATGACCCTTTAAAATACTGAGAAACTTCTTAAATAATACAAAAATAATAATAATAATTACAATTAAAATTCCTACCTTTATTTTTCAGATATTTACAATTTATCTTAATTACTTTTATTATTTTCTTCCGTGTTCAGAGAAGCCGTCTCTTTTATCATGTAGCGGTGGTCACTCATCACAGATTCATCCCATCTGTCTTGATAACGTTGTTCCATCTGCAATATATCTTGGTGGAACCTTTCTCCTTGATCATTGTTGATGTCAAGTTTTATGAGAAAAAATCCAAATTAGAATGTAAAAAATGAATTTTCAATAACATTCTGCAACCTAAATTTTTGTAGTTCACTAACTGTTTATTTATAAGCTGATCATAGTTTTCAGCTTTTTTGTTTCCAAGAAAACCAGTAATGATATCTTTGAATGACTTCATGCTGCTAGTTCTTTAGGATTCAGTTTGCTGTCAAATATATTTTCATGAGTTAGATTTCTTATTTGTGGCCCAGTGAATATTCCCTTTTTTAATTTTGCTTCACTTAATTGTAAAACAACCTCAGCTAAATATTTAAAATCATCTCCATCTTTATTTAATGCTTTTACAAAATTCTTCATCAGGCCTAAGGTTTATGTGTAGAGGTAATAAAATAATACGATCTACTTCAGCAAGGGGAATACTGTCAACATTTTCTTTTCCTGCGTTAAACTAATTTCTTTTTGGTCAGTCTTTAACCGCATAGTGTTTATCTACAAACACAAGAAACAGATATATTTTGTAAAGCCATTGAGGAGACCAAGAAAAAACCCACCAGATTGGTCTAGTGGTGAACTCATCACCACAAATCAGTTGATTTTAACGTCAAGAGTTTTAACGTTCAAACCCTAGTAAAGGCAGTCACTTTTATACAGATTTGAATACTAGATCATGGATTCTGGTGTTCTTTGGTAGTTGGGTTTCAATTAACAACACATCTCAGGAATGGTCGACCTTGAGACGGTACAAGACTACACATCATTTACATTCATACATATCATCCTCATTCATCCTCCGAAGTAATTAATACCTTACAGTGTTTCCCAAGGCTAAACAGAAAAGAAAAGACCAAGAAGAGGACCTACCACTTTCAGGTACGCAATGATTCACCATGAGTGTTCATCATACTTAATAGATTTTTAACATATTATCATATGTTTCTTTCATTCCTAGCACGTAATACCAGTATAGTATTATTCAATTTATGCAACAATACTACTTTAAGCTTCTTTCTGATAAATGAACATATTCAATGTCCAACATTACAATAACATAATCAATGTTGGACATTAGCTCCTGAACATCATGGCAGGAACAAATTAAACCATCTCTTCTAAAAGACTAGGGCTGTTTTTTTTTCAACCTCCAACGGACTATAAAAAAAAGATACATTGACATACAAAATGATTTTATTACTAAAAGTTGAGTAGTATCTAATTTATTTTTCTACATAATCACCAAAATAACTGAGGCATTTGTCACATCGTGACACCAGCTTTCCGATGACCTCTTCAAAGAAGTTTGCTTCCAGTGAGGTAAGGTACGTCTTGATAGCCTCCTGAAGTTTTTCACTGATGATAAAGTGTTGTCCGCCCAACCATGCCTTCAATTCTCAAAAAAGGTGAAAATCAGTAGGTCTAGACGACAAGGTGGATGGTCAAAAACCTCCCACTTGAATTGTTTGAGAAGGTCTTATGTCACATTGGCACAGTGCAGTCATGCATTGTCGTGGATCTAAATCCACACCGGACGAGAGCATGCCTCTTTGTTTGTTCTGGATTGGTCTGCTGAGGCAACATAAGGATTCACAATAAACTTCCATTGTTACTGTTGTCCCACAAAGTCCACCAGCAAGACACCTTTATGGTCCCAAAAAACTGCAACCATTGTTTAGTTACAATTGTGTACAGAGAAGACCTAGAAGACCTTGAAATTTCTGGGATTTCTGCAGAAAGTTCACCTATCGTAAACCTCTGTTTGTCACAGAGAAAATCATCATGTTCAACCATGTGTACAGTAGCGACAGACGTGCATCCTTGCCCACCTTCGTCATGGACATCCGTTCGCCCTTTTTTAAATTATGGGAATGCTACAGCATTCCCATACACTACCATCACTCATAAAGTTTTCACATTAGACTAGGCTCATTCTGCGATGGATTTTAGCAGCGCTACATCCTTCTGCTTACAGAAAACCTATTGCACTTTGTAACTCACATTTGGCAGGTGCACTGATTGTAGCTGCGGTGTTCAATTGCTCATAGCTCAACTCAGATTGATGCATGCTACATATGGAGACCAGGATAATCTTGGTCTCCCAATGGAGAGTCAAATTAATGTTCGTACACAGTTTCAGCAGATTCAATACTGGTTTTCAGACTTTTCTTGGTGAATTCTCCAAAAACAGAAAAAAATATCTGGGGAATTTTTACAAGCCTGATTTTTATTCATTGCAAAATTCAAAATGTTTTAATGAATGAAAGTAAATTGAAATATTTCAGAATACTTTACTCTATGATGAAATGATTTTATGAAGTATTTTAAGTAATAAAGTATTTATTAATTAAAACTTAATTATTTTTATAATTAAATGAGTGCAATAAAACACAGCGTGAAACATGCACGCACACGCACGCACGCACACACGCGCGCGCGCGCACGCACACACACACACACACACACACACACACACACACACACACACCTCAACAAATCTAATGTTCAATAAAAATAATATCAAAAGTTGTTCTGTAATAAAAATCTTTTACTAAATTTACGGCATAACTTATGAAGTACTCTTTATAATACGTATATTATAAAACCACTATCACAACTAAAGAACACTGCAAGTCATACCAACAGCTGAACTCATACTGAAGAAAATTTTATCACATTGAATTACTACTCGTTACTTGATTCACTGACATGTCCGTACATGTCTGGCTTGACATGAAATGGCATCATTCAGCTGTTATATATCAAATATAGGTCTACAGCATGCATCACAATAAAAATCAGATATGAATAAGCAAACATTCAAACGTATTAACTTAAATACACAAATGATGAAGTTTCACAAATGATGGAGCAAATAAATTTAAAGGGTTGTAACGTACATTACGTGATGAGTTGTTTTGGAATCCATATCCCGATTCAGCACATTATATAGAACACCTACTCCCTTTTCAGTTCCAAATTTTATGTTGACCAGTGGTAATGATGAAATTACTTTTATTACAGAATAGCTTCTTTTTTTTTATTAGAAGAGATATCATATAACTAACTCAGCCTATCTACCATGCATTTACTTTTAACAGAACTAGGTTGATAACTGATAAGTCAGCCCTTAGTCAGCTTATTAGCTAGCCCTAATGAGAACAAAATTAGTTTTTCGACAAGTGCCAAAACAAGGTAGAATTCATTGGATTTATGTATGCAATATCTAAAATGTCCAAGAAACTTACAGAAAGACACAAGAAAAGAACCACATTTCAAATGTTATGACTTTTCCGATATTTTAATGAGAATGTTAAAAAATGTGATTCATACTATGACAGAAGATGAAACTTGGATGTCACATATATAAAGACCTGAAACAAAATCACAATCATAAGAGTGAAAGTATGCTCCACTACCTTGCTGACAAAAAGAAATTTCAAGCAAAAAATCTTAAGAAAACACGCATTATCACTTACGAAAAAAATTAAAACAAGATATAAAGATATTATTTTGGAACTTAAAATATTCCAAATAATTTCAATAGTTTAACTATGATTTAAAGTATGGTTAAATTTTAAGTATATTTGACAGTGCATGATGAAAATAACATTTCCAGAATAAATATACTGTTTCTTTTAGTGCTGAATACATTTAAAATAAAGAGATTTTATACAAAAACTTTTTTCAATAATTAAAAAAGTTAATTAAATATAACATATGTTTTAAAATTGTTCAATGAATCAAAGGACAACAATGCATATCGAAATAAGCATAAAATGTATTATCATTATACTAAAAAAGCATATTTGCATCCAATAATAAAACTAAACTTACGTCAAACTAAACTTGAGTCAATTAATGAATCTAAACACTTGAAGAATCAATCACTAAATCATTCCAAGAAACAAAGGAATAAGTAACCACTAACTAGAATATTTAAAAAATAACAAAAAATACATAAATATTTTTCTTAGCTCAGTAATACCTTCAACACAAGCGAAAGATAAATTTACACATCCAGGATATGTGTAAACAGGATCTCCATTCCTAATAACCTGTGTTAAACTATTCATTATCTTATCTATCAGTCTTTCAGCTAATTTTTCAATCCATGCATGATCATATGCCATTTCTTTTTTTGAAATTTCACAAGCAGCTCCTAATCCAACTGCCAATGGTGTTGGCACTGTTCCACTGCGAAGTCCTCTTTCTTGCCCTCCTCCACTCTGTATAGGTTCCAATCTGACACGTGGTCGACGTCTGACATATAAAGCTCCCACACCTGACAATAAATTATAAGCAAATTTAATAAGCACTAATTAAAACACCTCATTATATTTAAAATTTAAAATGCTGTCAATAATTTAGACACACAACTGATTTATATATATTTTGAACTTTAATATGAAACCCTGTCATCAAATAAGGTAGCATAAAATTCATTAATAATAAACGACTGTAAACTTTCAATACCTAAACTGACTAATAGGTTAAATCCTAATTATAATTTTTCATCGACATAAAATGCCTAATACCAAAAAACAAAACCACAATTATACAGCATTATAATGTTGCTTATTATGTGCTTAACTACAACAGTTTCAAGCAATCTGACATGAGTTAGGACATTTCTAAAAACATCAAGGCCATTTCCAATAATAACATGCACTTACATCAAGTTTACTTGAAAGTGACAAGGAAAATGGTTACTTTCTCCATATTGCTGCACATTAGCTTGCCATGCCCTCAAATCCAGTTGAATTCAACACTAATAGTGCGACTTTTACCACAGGGATCATCCAGTAAAGGGAACATTATTGCTCTCAGAGAAAAAAGCTTGTGATTGTCACACCTCAGATGTTATACATTATAGCCATAAAAGAAAAACCAGAACAAGTAGTGTAAACAGCAGATTTATGAACCCTGCTCGGTTACTACTTCTTTATTTGTTTCTTTCAGATAACTTCATAAATTCATATCTTTATAAAAACAAGGATGTATTTTCTGAAACTTAATTAATCATTCATAATATGGACATGGTAGCTGACATGCTACAAAAAATGTTTCTAATGTGTCATGAATATATAAGTACACAGTCATTCAAACATTAGCAGAGTATAATATTAGACTGGTTGCAATAATCATTTTCATACAACAAATTGTTTAGAATAAAACAAGCAATCCCTCTGTTTTAAACAGCTACATATGAATTTTTAACACACCTATGAAGGCCACTGAATCAATCCTCTCTAAACTCAATAAACAAAAAGACTGATAATCTCAATTTATTGTAACAGTATATTTAATCTACTGAGTCATGACTTTTCTGTTTCTCAGACATATTGAAAAATGTAAAAAACTCAAAACCTAAATGAAAAATTTAAGTGGAAATAAAATTGTAAAAAATAATTTATCTAATCCTAGAATAGCTCAATTCATCAATTAAAAAATACAGAATTATTGTTACTAAATCTTTAGATATTCAAAATTGTTTTCAAACAAAATAGTTGTATTTACCTCTCTAAAAGTACTAGAGAATTTTAAATACTGCTGACTCTTGAGATTCAGTTAAGGAAAAGTCCTGATATTCTTCTCCCTGTGGTAGAGAGGCGCAATGATTGTATACGATCAACTGCTAGTATATACAAGCAGCTAATGAAAGAAGGAACTGAGTTACTCCTGGCATAAGGAGCTTCCCCAATTACAAGTGCCAATGGCCTCCTCAAAAAGTGAATGAGCAGTAGTGAGGGCATTCTATTGCCCTGTGGAGGTGTCAACTTTGTTACAGAGTGGAAAGTTAGAGAATCTCAAGAAGGAATGAAGATAAATAAAATAAATACTGTCACGTATTCGCAGCTCCATCAGGATATTGAGGAACTGACAAATGAAAATGTTTATATAATTAAAATTTATTACTTTAAGAATATAAATAAAATATGACAAATCAATAATAACAATGACGATAAGAATATAAATGATAATTAATAAATAAATAAATAATAATACTAGTAATAGTAACCACAACCACAACAATAATAATAAACAGTGATTACATACAAAAAAGAATTTAAAGTAATCACGAGGATTTATTTACAGGTAGTTAAATATTGAAAACCAGACTTCTGTCCCATTGACAAAAGACATTAGCATGATCGCTAATCTTAACACTTTTAACCATTAGTCTTGTATTAACAACAATAGTACCATAGATAAGACAATTATAAAGTTTTATAAACTGTAATTATGAACTGCAAATACTTTTGCTGTTCACAAATAAAACTACCCTAACAACTTATGAATGAAATTTAGAACATTATCTCTCTCACTTATAGTCTAACAGTAACTCACCAAACTACTTCCTGTTTTCATGTACTGGAATTACTTGTGACATCACATTAATTGCATCAAACTTGTACACACTACAAATTCACCTCCTCGCAAAATACCCTTGCTTCAAACTTGCATATTAACTATTCGCTTAGAACTCTCTCATAGAAGTCGAGAGATTACTACCATAGAAGTCTATGGTAGTAATCTCTTGCAGACTGACTGTCAACTGGTCTTCCCAGGAGTATTTATATTCCTATCCTCTTTACCTCCAAGACTGGATCCAACTCAAACCAAGAGAATAATCATCCACCCTCACATTTTCCCATGAGATTCCTTCCCTGGTCTGGTAACCCCCTTTACATTCAACAACATGTTTAGGTGTATCAGCAGACAGTATTACAAAGGATGATTGTTAAATGGAACTGTTAGCTTTACTAAAAGGTTTCCTTTTAGTCCCTTTCTTGATTCCTCTCATTATTATATTTTCTATTACTTTTCTCTTAATTGGCAGGAATCCATTACTCAGGTCTGTTATATCTGTCTTGTTACAATATATTAGGACTGAGTGAAATAAGATGGGAACAACAGAAAGAAATGAAGAAAAAAGAAGTTATATTCTGGAAGAAAGAAAGGAAAAATGGAGTGACAATAATTATGAAGAATGAAGTAGCAAAATGGATACAGAAAGTATATTAATGATAAATCAATATCATTAAGGACTGGGATGTTACCAAAAGATTTAATTATAGTGAAAATATAAATGAACATATGCTACTTACGATGGATATGAGAATTAAAGAAAGTAGAAGAAAAGTAGATAAGAAATGGAACTTAGAAAAGTTGAAGAAATTTTAAGAGAGAATAGTAGGAGATAAACTAGTAAGGCAATTAAAGAAAGAAAAAAGAAAAATGAAAACAGTTAGATCTGGATAAGAACAAAAAATGCCATAGTAAGAGCAGCACAGAAAGAAGTAAGCTATTTTTTTTTTTTTAAGGAAATAGAGCCGAGAACCTCGGGTAGCAATAGAAATGCTAAAAAAAAAAAAAAAAAAAAAAAAAATGTTAGAAAGAAGGCAGGAGAAAATGAAAGAGCAATGTAATGCAAATTAAACAATGAGTTAAGGAGAGAAACACAAAAATCCATGGAAAGGTGGTTGAAAAAGAATGCAGCAGTAGCTCATCCAAATGTTATACCATCCATACCAGTAACTCTCTGGTAAATCTACTGAGCATTAAAAAAATGTTCATACATTATAGCCTACCACCAATTATCCAATCTGAATAATTTGACATCACCATCCATCAGTAAGAAAATACACTCAATATAACAATGATTCATCACAATATCAAAATAATTTTTTTTTATTGTAAAGGACCATGATGTAATATCATCATATTGGAATTAAAAATAGGACAGCTTGATATAGTAAACAACATATGACCAAAGACTTGATAAGTTGTCATTTATGAGCAGCGTTCTGTCATTTATGTTATTTATATAAAATAGTCTAATGAACAATGATGGTAATGTGATCTTGTAAGAATTGTAATTTGATTTTTTCTGTAAAATCAAATAGTAATTTTGTTTAATCCAACTTAAAACTGAAATTAAAGAAACAGATATATAAATTCATGCTATTTTGAAAAATAAAAATTTGTTTGATGTATAAAAATGTACAAAAATACACAAATCAAAACAATGATGATTACCTTTAGGACCATAAAGTTTATGTCCACTTATAGACATGAGATCGATATTAAATTCGTTAACATTAATTGGAATCTTCCCTATAGCCTGAGCAGCATCTGTATGAAAGAAAACTTTTTTTGCTTGACAAATTGCTCCTGTAACAAATTTATATCAATATGAAAATACATAAATATAAATACAACTATTATGGGATGATGACATCTAGTTTGTAAATAAAAAAAGGAAGGTAGCAATAGCACATATGCATTGTGCTGAAAACAATCAGATACACTATAAATAAAATTACAGTATAACATTCAATAATATACTTTCACTTGACAAATAAAGTTTAGCAACTAAAAAATAAACAATCTATATTAGTGGTACTTATAATTACTTATGTTCTTAGTTGTTTTAAACCTTACAACTATTTTAAATTTGTGCCACTCATAGCAGTACACTTTTGAAAACATGCAATACAACTAACTTTCATGAAAAACGTTTTTTCATGATGTCCACAATGAAAAAAAAATCACATAACAAGATCAATTATTGTACTCCAACAAATATATGTACACATCTGCAGATGCATGGACTTTCTTTAAAGTTGATGTTGAGGAATGTCCATACCAGTATACTGTAATAGATAGAGAATTAATCTTATGCCAAATTACTTCAGTGTTCACAAACAATAGACAATTTTATAATTTGGAAAATCTTTTCTTGCTTCACTTAAAGATGATTCTTGCAGTACACTGCCAGAAAATATTTTAATTTAAACAGACAAATCTATGACATTTATTTTTTAGAAGCACTGTGGTTTTATACAATTACTTCCCACAAATGACAAACAAATAAAATTTAAAAAATATAACACTTTTTTAGATGAAAAAGGGGTTTATTATTTTAAATTTTCATGATTGAAAATTTGTAAATCTCAAACAATATCTGGACAATTACTTCACTTTTTCAATTTTTTACTAGTCTACTACTTATTACATCAATTTTCTTACACAACTATAGAAACTAAGGCATACATTTTTTAAATCGTTTTCCTCTTTAACTAAGTATAAAGTAACTTTCTTTGGTCCAGAATCATGCTTAACATTAAGGAACAACATAATTTTTATAACCCATAGTCATTAGTGCTTACTGTTTCTCTTTTCCACCACTGCATTGACAAAGGTAACACACTGCTATGACTTTTGTAAGCTGTTGAATGCAGACTGCTCAGTTCAAGTTACTGATTGCTAAACATTGTAGTTGTTTATTGATGGAATAAGAAATGGTTAAGAAATGATGACAATACACTCATGCGCCCTATCAACAGGTACCTGGGGGTTGTACCTTAATTTCTTTAAATTTTCTTTATTATAAATACACAAGAATGAATGAAATCTCCTACCTTAAAATATTTGGATACTGCTTTTTTTTTAATTCATTCACGTACGTATGAAAACAAACTATTTACCAAGCTTTTATATTAATCTTTCCGTTTGTTATACTTTTTAGTTTGAAATTTATGTTAATTTTTTTCATAATTTCTGGAATGGAGTCTTATATTTAAACTGTATAGGTTAAAAATATGCTTTCATTGAAGCAGTTTCATAAGAAGTTCTGATTTGTCTCAGATATTTGCATATATGTGTATAAATGCTGCACCTCATTCAATTCCAGCCAGTCTCAGTCAAGTAGATCCTTCCATCGCTATCAAATCTATTTTGAATGTGTATGTTGTAATTTGTGTTTTAATTGCAATTCACGGTATTAATATTCATGGTAGTAGATTTATACAGAATCATGGATAAATTTTTAAATGAGCTTAAGCGAGCATTAGATGATAATGAAGCATCAACAAGTGCACAGACAAGTGTAGCAAGTTATGAGTGGAATAACTGGAGAAGGATCCAATTCAAAATATTCCCGAAGGGCTCTCAACTGCTGAAGAAGAAATCTTCATAGACTTCACAGCAAGTGGTGAAATCAAAAAACAATTTAGTAATAAATCACTCTTTGAATTTTGGGCAGGAGTGGATGATGAGTTTTCTCCACTGAAAACAAGAACATTTCGTATACTATTACCATTTCCAACACCTACTACCTTTGCGAAACTGGATTTTCTGCGATGGCTGCTTTGAAGACAAAATACAGATCTCAGCTAAATATGGTAAAAGAATTCAAAGTGTCTATTTCTGTTATTAAACCTTCCTTTAAGAAATTTTGGTCTGCAAGACAAGTCCAAGGGAGTCACTAATAATTATTAAACTTCTATTTAATTTAGCATTGATAAGTTAATTATTAAATACATTATGCAGTACTGACACAATCCTATTTATAAATGCATTAATATAAATTTGTATTATATTATTTATTATGTCAGAATGTAAATTGTTTTGCTTTCCTTTCAGTAAATACATTTTCTTAATAATATTTTCTTTTCTTATCACGCTACCCTAGGCGGGGTAGGGGGTCGCACCCCACAGGTTGCGAAACACTGCCTTAAATAATGTTCAACAGTAGTCTCTGTGTTGTTTCTTGAAATTCCTTCCCATATTTTAATCGAAGTGCATATTTCTTACCTTTATGTTTTTTTATAAGACTTAAGATAAAATACTTTTTGCATTCCCTTTTTTAATTTGTATTTTTTTAAAACTCGAATCAAATTAAAGGTCAGCATTTGCGAATTGTTAATAATTTATTTTAATTGCTGGCTTCAATTAAAAGAAAAATACAATTTTATTTATTTTTTAAAGTTAATTTTGTTATTTTAAAAGATTTATTTTCATCAGTATTGATATCAACAGAGAATAATTTGCATAAATAACAATCATCATAACTTTTCAAAATTTACTCTTTTTGTTTTCAATATAATACTATTTTTCATGTCTATTTTAGAGTAAGTGTGTGTAATCAGTTAGTCTAATTTTGATAAAAGCCATTTTAGTCCACATTGAGCGAGTTCATTTTGTATTTAAGAAGAATTTTTTTGTAGACATGTTTTCATAAGAACAAATTTCTACACATGACCTACATAGAAAATCATTTTTTAGTCAACATTCTGCAATAAAAAAACAGAGAACTACTAAGTAAAGAGTGGAGTAGAGGAAATGCATGCTTTTCACTATTGAATAACTTCGGTTGTTTTAATTATAGAAAAAAAGTTTCACATTAAATAATATTTTTATTGGATTTTTGAAATCTACTTAAATAGGTTCGGAAAATAATGTCAGTAAGATGACTTCCTTCTTGTCGGACATAAATTCAGAGCCTCTCCTCAAAGCTCTGCATGGCTTTCTCCAACATTTCATTCGATAAGTTTCAATTTCTTGACAAATGGAAATTTTCAGGTCTTAAACTGTGTGCGGCTTGTTCATGTAAACTCTTGATTTCAGGCCCCACAAAAAGAAGTTACAAATCGATAGATTGGAAGAGCGTGGGGACAAGAAAAATCACAGAATCATGAAATGATATGTCCAGGAAACATTTCTCGAACCACTTCAATTGATGCTCTTGCCATGTGAGCTGTGGCATCATCCCATTGGTACTTTTCTTTTTCCTGTTTGGCCTCCGGTAACTACCATTCGTATAATACTTCAGAGGATGAATGAGGATGATATGTATGAGTGTAAATGAAGTGTAGTCTTGTACATTCTCAGTTCGACCATTCCTGAGATGTGTGGTTAATCGAAACCCAACCGCCAAAGAACACCGGTATCCACGATCTAGTATTCAAATCCATGTAAAAATAACTGGCTTTACTAGGACTTGAACGTTGGAACTCTCGACTTCCAAATCAGCTGATTTGGGAAGACGCGTTCAGCACTAGACCAACCCGGTGGGTTATCAATTGTTGATAACCCACTTTGTTGATAACCCATATCATTGGAATATCCATTGTTGATAACCCAATTGTTGGGTTGGTACTACAATTCTCTCATGTTCACCTGACGCCTTTCCAGTTCTGAACGCAGGAAGTTGTTTAACATGTCGATCTAGCGCGCTTATGTCACTAATTGCGGTTCCCCCTCTTCAAAAGAGTAAGGACCAACAATTCCTATCTTAAGATACCACACCACACCAACTGGACACTTTTGAGGTGTGGAGAGTTTTTAGGTGTAGTTTATATGGGTTTTCCGACACCCAGTACGGACAGTTCTGTACATTAACATAGCCATCCAGATGGAAATGGGCTTGTCATTCATCATTATTAAGATGTTTGCATCTTCCGTAAGAATGGCATTCACTATGCCGCAAAATCCCTTTCAGTTAGGTACCGGACAATCATTATTTTTGTATGGGTGAAATCATAGATCACCTATAAGGTTGATGAGGTGAACGACGTGACACCCAGTGCTACAGCATTTTCCTAGCGCATCGTTTCAGACTAGCAAAAACTGCCTTCTCACTCTATGTTTTTCGGAGTTCAGACTGAACGGGGAAGGCCAGGTGGTTTTTTCTTCACCACATTTCTTATTGCTTCAACCTATCAGAATAGGGTGTTTTGATCTGGAACTGCACCTTGACGTTTGACATTAAAATTTTGGCAGAAAAGACGTTGAACCATGACCACAGAATCACTGTTCCAAAAAACTCCTCAACAGCAAACACATGATGTTCTACGGACCAACACTCCATAGCGACTGAAACTGCATAATCTGAGCTGTCCATCAGAGGTCACTGAAGGTCAATACTCCCACTTGCCGCTACTACTATAGCAGTTTAAAAAACATGTGTTTCCTCTGCTCCACCTTTATAATACGGTTATATGTAAATCATAGAGTAAATGAAAAAAATCTTGTGCAGTTCTGTACAAGATTTTTCATTAACCCATTTTTGTTTATTTACTTAGGTTTTAATTTTTTTTTTTAACCTAATTTAATATTGCTAATGATAGGTACTGCAGATAAAGAAATGTTAACATTCCAGCTTGCAACATCATAACGAATCCTGCTTCCCTGCTCAAATTTGTTCAACCTTAAATTGATCATAACTCATCGACTCAATCTTCATCAATTTTCACATGCCCAACTTCAGGTACACTATACAGCATATCTAAATTTAAATGAAACTGATCTGTTAGTTTTGGAGATTTTCAAGCCAAAAAATTTTATACATAGGTCCTATACATACTTTCATATATATACACGAAAACCACAATTTAAGTGAATAATACTTTTGTACTCCCCATACCACAAAACATAAAGAAAATCCATTTTTACCCCCTACTCTCACCATTTGGCCCAAAAGTAACATCATACTTTTCTTCAAATAGTTGTTACAAAAAGGAGTCCTCTTTAATGGGTAATAAATGCGTATTACTATCAGTTAATAAGTAACTCTATTTGAATTAAGCTGGTACTAGCATTCTACCTTAGAATCCTGCCCAGTGCGGTGCATTTTTCATTTCATCTGGATGGAAAATTAGTGTTACTCAGTCATACTCTTTGTTCAGACTCCATTCTTTGTTCAGATGAACATTAGCTTTAATGCTTTACTTAATTTTTTATTTTTATATGTCACGAGATTTTATATGTTATACAAGACAATAATTCATTAAATCATTATTCAACAAGCAACAAGGCATTGTCTTCATTTTTCACCTATGAAAATTCAGTCCAACCTCGCTCTAAAATCTACCAGTTAATATTTATTATCACATATCTTATTTGTCTAATTCATAAATAAAGAAATTAATTTAATACCAGAAATATAAAGAATATAAATGTACAGCCATATACATTTTTATGAAATAAAACACTGTTCTTGTTGAAAAAATTTTACAGGTAAAAACATTTTTATATTAATAAATAAATGTATTTAACTTCTAAAAGAATGTTTTCTAAAAGGCTGTGCAGGAAATGACAATATAATGTTTTGATAAATAATATTTTAATTGATATAACACGATCTACATATCCACGATCTACTTTCAAATCCGTGTAAAAATAACTGGCTTTACTGGGACTTGAACGCTGTAACTCTCGACTTCCAATCAGATGATTTGGGAAGACGCGTTAACCACTAGACCAACCGGGTTAATTCACCTGACCAGCGTGGATGGTTGTCTTCCAGTATTTCGACTAACAAATCGTTCTCACGATGGTAGCTTCACCAAAGGTAAAGATAAAAAGTCGAGGATGTCTCTGCTTGTTCAGATTCACACTTATTTCTGTGTGATGCCCACATACTCTCTACTTTTCCGTGTGAGCCCTGAGGAGGGTCTACAAAATGGTTTACAGCGAAGTGAGTATAACTTAATCAATGGAGCGACATTGGAATATGATTTCTAGCGATCTGACATTATTGCTGTCCCTGATAGTACGGCACGATATACACAATCTTCTAATGTTTTTGTCGTTTGACCTTTGACAGAGAGTCCGGTTATGTTATCTTAACGAAACAATAAACTTCAATCGGTTAGTATTGAATTAATAATTTTAATCAAAATGTAAAACAGTGTTATTTATTAATAAACTGCCAGAAACACAAGTATTCAAACTGTAGTTTCAACTTATATTTTAAACTGTTCAGAAATGGCGGCGTCTACTGCAAAATATCCAAGATCGCAATTGATGTGTAAGGATCGGAACGAAATCCCCATATCCTTCTTTAAAAAAAACCACTATATAACCGACATTAAACAAACAAATGCCCGCTCCATATTAAGAAAGACCCAGCAGCAAGGGGCTGTTGTCCAGGTTCTGTGTTTAGTTGGGAATATGTATCCCCCGATATCCTTGCGTTCCGTTCCGTTACAAAGATCGCAGATCATATCTCAGGAAAATAAAAATAGTTTTTTTTTATGTAGATTATTAATACAGGGAAGTTATGATTACACGATCATCCTATTAAATCACGTTTTTCTTTATCTTTCGGTAACATTAAATAGTTAAATTAATTTCAATGATTTATTAAAATTGTAAATAATTTTCCTAATGGTTAGAGAAAAATAATGATGGTTGTAATACAATAATGGAAAATGTGACGGTTTTTTTCTTTCACCGTGTTTTTCAATTTGAGTGAGGGCTTAACCATGATATAATTGTAGTTACTACGATATCCATTATAAATTTATTTAGAATGAATCCCCATGATACTGGTTTTTTTTCATAAAAACCTGGTTACGATGTTAGCAAACGTTCCAGGCATATGCCATGATTTTAAAATTTTTATTTTTCTATTGCTATAAGGATAAATATCATTATTTTTACCTTACGAGTGTTAGTTGATGTTTTAATTGTTTTGTTAAAAGAAAAAAGTAGTAATACAAAAAGTCTGCTTATAATGAATTTATTAAATCTAATGAAATTCAGTAACTATAAATTACTGAAATGAATTAGTAATCGTGTGCTAAAGTACTAGTCTCTGACATTAGTTATAAATAGAAAAAGACCGGAAAATCCCTTAAAAGATATTTTGGATTGTTTTACAGAGAAAAATAATAATTTAAAAGACAAATGTTTAATTTAAAAATGTTTAAAATGATTATTATCTTTGTGAATATAATTGAAAACTATATTTGCATTTTGATACCGTTATTTAATACAGAAAAACAGTTTTTAAATTATTTCAAGTCAATTTATAAATATTTATTATTACTTTTGACAAATATAGAAAATAAATATTCTTCTTATTCCGCTAGAAGAAGAAATAAATAAATAAGAATTACAAGCCTAACACTGTAAAAAAAAATTAGAAAATTTTATAAAAATAGAATTTTTAGGTTGGTGTTAAATTCTTATTTAAATTTTTTCAAAACGTATTTCCAATGATATTGCTCTTATTTTTTTTTCAAATTACAAATTAACATCCCTAAAACTCATTTTTTTAATAAAAAGGTCATCTCTACATATAATACGCTAAGAGACGACGATGGTTTTGAATGATTTATAAGACGCTATCAACACAAGCTCTCATAAATGTGGTATTGCTAGATAGGGAATTACTCCCCGAGTGAGCATTTAAGATGAAAAAGAAAGAGAAAAGTGTAGAACGTTCTAAAAATTTAGTTCAAATTTATTTCACTAAGCAATTGATCGTCCAATCGCCACTGATCCGCTATCGCGTTGTAATGCAACTAGAATTATTACTAACGTTTTGTAGCAGCTATATTTTTCATGTACAGTTTGTTACTATAACATTTCAGTCTATTTAGAAGTAAATCTTTTCTGTGGTTGACGTTGTTTGTTTTTATTTTTATAAATTTTCTAACTAATCAGTCACATCAAACTCGAAGTTACGTCAATTAAACGTCAGTAATTTGCAAAATTTTGGTACATTAATTAAAGAAAGCTATTGAAAAATTTATATAAGTAAATAATGTTTTACATTTAATTCTAGTTCTAACTAATCTTTAGAGAGCATTATTGGTTTATGAAATAAAAAAACATTCACAATGACCAATTATTCAGATATCCAAAACAGAATCTACAATACTAACCTTCATTGCAGTTTAAAATGTTTCTAATGTATAAAGAAAAACGGGATAATGCATTTATAAATGCATATATATAAAATTTCTTAACCGTGATTATGGTAGTTTTTAAACAAAAGGGACTTCAAAATATGTATAAAAATAATAATTCGTTTTAAGAACTTTTTGAACTTAAGTAATCTTTTTTTAACATTTTACAAACCATCTGGGTTTATGATAAAATAATTCTCGGCTTTACCACCCAAATAATAATGATTTTGTATTTCAAATATGTTCTCAGAATTCATAATACAGAGAGAGTCGTTGGATCGTATGAAAATCTAGTAAAAATTTAAAAGTAGCGTGGGTGAGGGAAAAGGGTGGATAAAAATAAAGCGCGATCTATCCACGCGGGAGTAGGCCTTTTTCTTACAAAATGAAACAATCACCCTCAGCAAATTCCCTCTCTCCAGGTACTGGACAATAATCCTACCTTCCCGTAATATGTGAACTCTGAATTTCTTTACCGAGGATGATAAAACGACATTACTAATCACCCGTTTTGTATTGACCAACTTAGTCCGATATATGCTGAAACAATCCTCAGGTCACTAACAATTACGTCAGGCTAGACTCGAGCTTACTTAATTTAAAACACTCATCCATTCCAGAATTGTGTAGCAAGTAAAAGTATCGAACTTCTTTTTTTTTAAGTTCGTTAACGAACAACGGCAACCATCTGACAATTATACCTTTGATTATAGCGAACTGAAATAAACAGTTACTTTACCGTGGAAAAATATTTCAATCGTGTAATTCTCCTTCAATCTAATCGTGTCGGTTTCCAATGATTTTCCTTAAAGTACTAGACATTGAATGTCAATGGATATTTTATCATATCTTCAAAGTTTTCCAACTTTGTTCCTTGTAATAATCTTAACTAATTTTCCGCTACTAAATACACCCTCATCGCGATCCTTACTTTTTGTGACTAAACTTCAAAAAATTGTCGGTAAACCTCATTTCAAAAAGCCTTAATTCTCTGATGCTTCTGATGAGACTAATTTAAAACTGAAACTGAAATTCTGGTTGCATTTGCAAAAAAGTTAATTTGGTTTGTTTACTAATAAGTAGATAATAGTCTAGCCTGGGGGCTCCGCCTCCTCGACCTCTGCTACGTTCGTTATTCTCATAGTTGTTAGGAGAATAATACTGATAAATAACAATTAAAGCCTAAATCGCTATCTTTTCTCCAACGTTTCCTTCGTTCTTGATATAGAAGTTTTGATACGCTTCTACTATAGATGAACTCTTAGTTCCTCTTTATATTACATTAGAATATCTATATTTCGGGAAGGAGTCATGGTAGAGAGCTGAAAATCGGATATACTATAAAACGCATACTCCATTATTTTTTACATCGAAAAATGAAATTAAAATCTGTATTAGGTCGTCCAAGAAGAAAAAATTCAGAACATCACCCGCAAGCGGGCTACGACCTCAATCTATGGCTTCCCTAGGATAACAAGAATGTATCCTGAAAATTTGAAAGCAAACGATCGGTTGGTTTCGTGTGAAGTTGTTGCAAGCGGACAGAACCGGCACAAAATTTCGGATTTATGTTGTCGCGTGTTCGCAGCTCGACCATGATATTGAGAGATTAACAAAGTAAAAATTTCTCATTACTGCAATTTATTACTCCAAAAACAGAAAATAAAATAAATAATAATAATAATGAATAAAGGACGTACAAAATAGTAATTCAAATAAGGATAAGATTTGTTTAAAGATAGTTAAATTATAAAAACCAGATTACAATATAATCTACTAAAAACGTTATAATGACCGCTAAAACCTGATATTGTATTGACAACAAGATAGCCTTAGAAAAGTTTAAAGTTCATACAATTCAATTCTCTGCAATTATTATTACTTTTACTGCTTACAATGAAACTACCCTACACAATTTATGAATGAATATAATGTGAGTTTACTAATAAGTCACCAAATCCCGCATTCAATCGCTGCCCACACTGGAATGCTTGTGACGTATTCCTCACTCGTTGTTAAAACGCGCTTACTGATACCACCGTCACCGCAACCGCGTTGAACACGGCCTCGGAGAACTACAAACAGAACTACTCACTGTTATCGCGACTATGCCAAACATGGCCTGGCAGAATTTCTCGCTTAACAACTGCCCGTTCCCGCGGGTCCTGGAAGTATTTATATACCCTGGCCTACAGAATCAGTACCCGCCTCATCCCTTAATTGTTGAAGCGAAGTAACTTTATCGTCCGCGCCTTTACGTTTTCCCATAAATTCTTATTCTGTTCCGATAATCCTTCTCGTCAGACAACACCTGCTTCCCTTTTAGGATCCTTTTAGATTCCTTTAGGATTCCTTTTAGTTCCTTCTGGATTCTTTTCATTATTAATTTCTCATTCTTTCTTTTTGATTGGAAGGGTTCCGTTACCTTGGTGCATTATACTGGTCCTATTAACAATATATTACATTGGGATTGGTCCCAATTATCATACTAGTAGCATCAGTAAAAGACTATCATCATGGATTCAATGTCAACTATTACCATATGTTTCGTCTTCTTAATGTTCAGTTGTAATCTATTCAGCCATTACAACTCAAAATGAGCACATTAAACAGTTACATTTGAAACCACAAGCATTATTTCACGGAGAGGAAAATGCTCTAAAATGTTCAGCGACAACGCAAAGAATTTCGTTCGAACCTCAAACGAATTAAACCAACTTTTATCATCAATAGCTCATCTTGAAACAATACTTGATACCCTCGCTGAAGACAATATTACCTAGAAATTCATTCCTCTCAGATCTCGTTTCAGAGGACTATGGGAAGCCGGAGTAAAATCTGTAAAGCATCTCTTGTAAGAACAATTAGTAAGGCGTCACTGACATTCACGATTTTATGTAGAACAGAAAGTTGTTTAAACTCCTGTCCGTTAACTTACCTTTCTTCTGATTCTTCAGACGTGTCTCCTTAAACTAGGCATTTTCAAATAGGTCAGCCACTCACTACGATTCCAAAAGCACACGTTCTAAAGGTCAGCATTAACCGCCTCAGTAGATGACATCGCATCAATCAACTAACCACGCAGTACTAATAAAAACATCACGTAATTAAAGGTAAAAAAGAATTCTTAATATAATGCATCCAACGGAAGTTAACAATGAATTATTCTATCTACTTTATTATTATTCTAAAAGTTTCTTGCCGTGCAACAGAATTATTTTATATTTGAATTGTTTACTTTACCTAATTCATTATATTTTTTGTACTCATTAGCTATAAGAAGAATTTTTCTAGCGGTTTAAAGAAAAATGTCGCAAAATAATAAAAGTGAATCAAATGAAATATTTAAAGGAATCATAGAAATTAACGGGGAGACGTATAATATAATTCAAGAGATATATATCAGAGACACCATTATAAAGAGGTTGAAAACTGAAAAACTTGAATTAAATCAGATTCAAGAATCGAATACCAATATTATAAAAGATTTAAATGAAAAAAATCGTCGATTCCAAGAAGACATAAAATTACTAACAACTAAATTATGTGAAGCAAACGAAAAGTACGTGCTACAGGAGGAGGTCATGAAAAAAAATAATAAAAGAATGGAAAAATTAAGTGAAGATTATGATGAAGTAAAGGCTAAGCTAGAACATTTCAACGAATTATACAAAAAACAAGAATACACTAATGCATTTCTCAGAAGAGAAAATGAAAATCTGAAACGTGATCTACAGGTACAACATTTAGATTCTATTAGAGCAAATAACAAAACGAAGATAGATTATGAAAAAAAGATAGCTAATTTTAAGCAGGAAATGGAGATAGCTTTTGCAAAACAAGATTACATGGATAGACAGTACGAATGCGAATTAAAAAAACAATTAGAAAATATAAAACAAGATTATAAAACTATTTATGAAGAACACAAAGAAGCTTATATAAGAAACTTAAAAAGGTGTGATCTTCTGGTATGCAAAGATGAAGCTCTTAATGATGATAAACAGTTAAATGAAATTGTAGTTACTAAATTTGAAAATGCATTTCACGTCCAGACATCGAAAACAACAGATAACAACGAAGAATCATATTCTGATATACCTGTTTCATCAGCCCTGAGTAACGACATGACCATAGTGGTATTTGATAATTCAGTTGAATTAAAGGAAGATAAATGCATCGTGAAAGCCTCTACAAAGAACACCAAAAAAAAATTGATAAGTGTTATGCAAAATGTGCTTTTCAAAATTAGTCTTAACTGGAATCGACGACTTCCTTTGTCCATATGGACAAAGTCAAAAAAAATGTCTCCTAAAGTTTCACCTTTCTAAGATTCTATTTAATTTAAAATTAATAGTGGAATATGTGACTTATAACACAAAATTCACCCTATCATCTTCAATATATACATCTTGAACCGTTAGAGTACTTAAAATTTGTAATCGTGAGCTACGAAGATATATATTACTGGATATAAAATTATACATACTATACATACAAACATGTTAACTAATTATACATACTATAGTGTTATCTACTAGATTTTTAAGGACTGCAATAATCTAAATAGAAGTGGAAAACTTTTACTAAAATCAAGAAATATGTCTATTTAAGTTGTTCTATTATAATTTCTTGATGATGAAATAAATTGTTTCGTTTGATATTTAATTGTAATGTCTTTTTTTTCGAGTATAAATTTAAGATTCTAACTGCTAGATGATAGTTGTTATTCAACGTCTTTTATGATAATGGTTTATTTACAAATGTTACTTGATTTTACAAATATAAAAAATGAAATACATATACACACCCTAAAAACATTACTCCTTTTTGGACAGTCGTTTAAAAAATTGAGATATTACTTGGAAGATAATAATTTTACTTCCTTTTTGTTGCAATCGACTGGTACCAAAAGTGTCCAAAAAATCCCAAAATCAAAAAAAATTGAATTTTGGACTTTTTCTTAACTGCAGTAATAAGCCCTCATTGAGAGTTTTTCAACGATATCATATGTGGTACTTATTTTCATTGGTTCGAGTTTCTAATTAATGAAGTATTTGGATCTTACAAGGGGAAAAAATTGTAAATGTATTGAATTTACAAGATTTAGTGTTTTTTCAATCTACATGTTGCAATTCATATTTATGTTATGAAACATTTTCTGTTTCTATTACATGATTTACATCCAATTTTTCTTTTTGACAAGATGTTTTCCAAAATTTTCCGAATTTTTATTAATTCCATCTTGGTGCTGATTAGCCAAATGCCTTTTTAATTGTAGTGCTCCAAATCATTTGTAATGTTTTGTGCAATATCTTATTTATTGGATCTTATCAACGTAATTACATTGTTTTTCAGCTTATCACCTATCACATGTAGTCGTTTCAGCAATTACTAATTTAGTTTTACCAAATGTATTTACAGATTAGAAATTATTGAAGGTCTGAGAAAAAATCGTTTAATATTTTATAATTGTGATACACAGTTCTGAATAAATAAACTAGCAAAGCCTAACGGATGAAAATATTTTCTTTCTGGGTGCCAACTGCTTAAATTTTTTCAAAGTTTGCTTATTAGTATATAAAAAAATATTCTGTGAAGAATATATTTTTGAATCGGATTAGATTTATTTGTTAATTTCTTTTTTTATGCGATAATATATTATATACTTTTAATACTCCAAACAAAAAAGTAATTCTTCGAGCGCTAATCAAACTATGCACAAACTTCAAACATTCGGGTAGTACAAACAACTCAGACTAGTAAACTTATCTACAGTTAATTTGGTAAGTATTAGTGAGTATTATCTAAAGTAAGATTCAAATTCAAAAACTTTTGTAGACTAAAACAACAATAATGGTTTTTTCTATTTGCATGTCCCAAAGTGCTTTTGTAAATGAATCGCTCAAAATGCAGTATATACATTTTTTTAACTTTTTTACTAGTTACTATTACATCAGAATATTAGTTCTCTTATTAATAGATAATAAGGATTTCGTTCTAAAAAAGCAGTAACTTTATTATCGACTTTGCAACAGTCAGTAGTCATTTTTGTGAGTAGGATCTGTTTCAAACCGGTTGAAGGTAATGAATGCGACTATATTTTTTTCTAATCTGATAAGATATGCTTCTGGTTTTTTTAAGTCTCTTTGTAGAACAATTAGAAATTAATATTTAATTTTATACTAAATTAGAATCCATCAACAATAAACATCTTCTGAAGACAGAACAGATAAAAGTTGTTTCAGTCGCTGAAGATGTCTCAAAAATATTTTTGACAAAAAAAATTAATTTATTATTAAAATTTATATATTTCAGTAAACGATATGGATTAAAAAATACTCCACGATTTTATTTTTGAAAACAGAATTATTTGTGAGTGTAATTTCCATTTATCACATAGAATATTTTGCAGTGGAGAATTAATCAGTCCATATATTTCTTTATGACTGTAAAACATTTAGTTTTCTTCATACGAACAAATGAAATATAAATACAAATAATATTTAGAATTATTCAAAAAATACTGTATAAAAATGTGTTGTTTTTCCCTCCAATGTACCAAGGGAGAAAAATGTATTCGGTTAGTAATGCTCTAGTATCGGTAGTAATACTTATTGTGCTCTGTAATTCCAGAAAGCGTGTACCTTTCCTTTCTTTTTCCTGTTTAGCCTCCAGAAATTGCCATTCAGGTATTGCTTCAAAGGATGAATGAGGATGATATGTATGAGTGTAAATGAAGTGTAGTCTTGTACAGTCTCATTTCGACCACTCCTGAGATGTGTGGTTAATTGAAACCCAACCAACCACCAAAGAACACCGGTATCCACAATCTAGTATTCAAATCCATATAAAAATAACTAACTGACTTTACTAGGATTTGAATGCTGGAACTCTTGACTTCCAAATCATCTGATTTGGGAAGACACGTTCACCAATAGACCAATCTGGTGGATTCAGAATGCTTGTACCAATTTTCATAAAGCGGGTGATAAACAATTTATCTTAATTCTTAAAAGCCAGTTTGGGAATAAAATTATTTGAAAAAATTAAAATAGATTAAAGAACTCTATAATCATGGGAAGTAGGTAAACACTAATTGAGGTATATTTAAAAAAAAAATATTTATTCAAAAATCATTGGATGGGAAAATAAACTGCCTTGAAAAGTGAATTAAAAATATATATCATAGGGTTCTACAGTAACAATACTCATGTTCTAAATTTAAGAAAGGTGTTTCTATCTATCAAGATATGGAAAAAATATAACAAAAAAGATATGTTTTATCAATAGATCCGTTACTATAATTAACGAAAAATTATCTGTAACAAAGGGTTATATAGTACTCACAGCTTTTGGTAATAAAAACATTTTATACCAGTTCTGTTTAAAAATCGATACTAACATATTAAACAATTGACCATCCCATATTTGTGTGATTAGTTTAGTTATCTACTTATCTTAGTTGTATTAGTTGTTAAGGATGGGATCCACTTTTGGTTTGAAATTTTATCTGACTAAGCCAGATTTGGACCTGTAACCTCTGGATTAGAACATGTATACTTTAAATTACCATAGACATATATTTTAGTGTTCTAGCCTTCGATTTTTATTAAAACTAAACTATGACTATTTTTTCTACTATGTAAAACATTTGTACACCTTACTTTTATTTCATCACTACATTTTTTTCCACCCGCTTCATACGTCATAAATATCACATTAAAAGTTGTGAAGCAAATATATTTTTTATAAAAGATAGTAAAATATTTATTTATGACAATAAAATTTACACATAATTTATACTATCTTTCTTGCAAAAGCTCTCTATTTAGCCATTACAAAAACCTTAGTGTTAATCCTAATCCTTCTACCAGTAGTAGTTTGGCACGTATAAAATAATGAAATGTTTTTCAACCGTTTATATTCATTAATATTTTTAATTGCATTTTCTACCGTTAATTTATTTATCGTTATATTTTGTAAGATATTAGTTTTGCCCGCAAAGCGAAATCTCAGGATGTTTTATTAGGTAACAAGTTCTCATGGAACGATCAAATTAATTCGTTTGTAAAAGATCAACGTGTACGTAAATATGTGCTTAAAGTAACTCTCAGTAGCAACTTCTGAATCGTGAATTAATTTTTACATTCAATACATTTACCTGAATATTATTTACGCATTTGTATTTAAATAATTAATATCGGCTTTAAAAATATCTATATGTATCTTATAATTTGTTTTTAACTTATAATTTATCTTACGTTGACACGATCTATATAATGTATCTACCGATCAGAATAAAGATTGATTTTATTTTATAAATATATTTTAATTTAAAAATTTATAAAATATAGCTGAACTTGAATGATAAAAACAAACAGCTATTGGACATCACTGTCTTCCTTATTCAGCAACAATATTATGAAGTACAGCAATCGGGTTGAAAACAATCTCTCATAACAAAATATGACATTTCTAGTATATTCCGTACGCCAACACGTTTCACCATGTTTTCATTCACACGTACAGTTTCAAATACGTTACTGATCGCATTATGAAGTAAAACACAATAAAAAAAATCCCTATATGAAATTTTCCCTAGTTTAATTTCTTGCGAAATTTTTTAACTTTTGCAAATTTATTTGATCTCAAAAATACGAGTAATTATGGGAAAAACGATTCATTTAAAATTTGTAATATTTTCGTAAAAGTTTACTGTTTAAAAAATTATATTTCAATTCAGTATTGAGAATAAGATTTTAAAACTTTCTGTAAAACAGTATTTTTGTACCTATAAACAAATAAATTTTCTTTTTTTACTGTCTAATAACACGCAATTTTGTAGTATGAAACGTTTTCCAATTTTTAAAATACAGTATATCTCGTACATTCATCCGTAGCTGTATTCAAACATATATACCAGAGCAGTTTAGAAGGGTGTGGTTGTGTTTTATATTTAAATTTGTTATATTAAAAACGTGTTTATTAATTCCCAATCCCGTTTGTTAAATATAAAAAAAGGTTTCTAACATTATACACTTGCATGCATATTTATGCAATATCTAATAATACATTTTATAATTGGAATAATTACATCACACCATGCAAAAACTGTCAGATAAATTTATTTTTACATTAATAAGTATGAATTTAAAATATTATCACAACTATTTTTCATTTTTCTTTTTTCCATTCTCATCTATTATTATTATTATTTTTATCATTGCTATTATTATTATTTACAGCGCATTTTAATTCTTTCGTTTAGAAAAAACCCAAAAAAACCCCGGCATTATGCATAGGAGGGTATAAAATTTCTAAGAAAACTACTTTCCTTGATGGATTCTATTCTACTGCTAGTGTTATAACGAATATTTGTTACGTACGTAAAGGATTACGTATATAAACAATTTATTTTAATTTAATGGTCTTTTGGGAACCTATCTCAAATTTTAATATTGGGGCCCTTTACACCCCATAAGTGTTTGTGATTGTCCTTGTCTTTATGTCTTAAATGTTTTGTGTAGTTTGTGCTTTTAAATAAAATGTAAGGGCCCTTTACACCCTTACATACGACGATCCAGATGGTGATAGTAGTTTCTTTTAAAGATTGTGACGAGGGCTAATGACCTTAGCAGTCGATGCCCATAAAAATTAAATAAAAAAAAAAAAAAAACAAACAACACCAATACTTATTGCTTATCTACCAACTACTCCTTTATAATTCGTGTAATGGAAAACTTTTCTTCCAATCTTACTTTTTTATTTAAAAGGATATAGAATATTTTACACATACTCAATTATAAAAAAAAAAATCTAAAATAAAAAGTATACGAAATATTAACACACTTTATTCAGATATCTTGAATAAAATTTATAATTTTTTTTTCTATTAAAAATATGATGTGGACACCACATGATTTCCTTTCACGCCTATTAAATTATATATACACTTTTTTTTTTAATGAAAGGTACATAAAATTTTACTTCACTAATAATTTCTGATTTCTTTTCATATTTTTTTTAAATTTTATTGTTATTATTGAATTATTAATTATTGTAAACATTTTTTTAAATAATTACATCCTTGTGCGAAGTAAAAGAAATATTGTGATCGCGAAAGGTTTCGGTTTTCAGATTTCAACGGAAATATCCATTTTGACTAGTTTCGACGTGACGTCTATTCGTATGTATGTCGTATAACTCAAAAACGATTAACCATAGGATGATGAAATTTTTAATTTGAGACTGTGGTAACATCTAGTTGTGCACTACCTCTTTTGATTGCAATCGACTGAACCAAAAGTGTGCAAAAAAGCCCAAAATCATACAAATGTGGATTTTAGAATTTCTCTTAACTACAATAAGCCCTTATTGAGAGCTTTCAACGATATATCGTAAGTGGTACTGATTTTCATTGGTTCCAATGTTATAGCCAAATTAAATTTTAATTAATTAAATATTTAGATCTTATAAGGGTAAAACACATCGGTTCGAATCAGACGTCATTTCCTTTTTTTTAACTTTTTTTTTTTTAATTTAATTATACTCATTTATTAATAATTATTAACTTCTTGACTGTATAAAACTTTTTACCTTAAATAATAATTAATAAGTTATTAATTAAATAAAATTTTATTTACGTCTCTTAAAAAAAAGCCCAAAAACCAATTCTTTTTGGATTTTGGGCTTTTTTGGACCTTTTCGTTCAGTTGATTAGAATCAAAAGGAAAGGTGCACAACTAGATGTTACAACAGTCCTAAATCCAAAATTTCAACATCCTAGGGCTAATCTTTTTTGAGTTATGCGAGATACGTATATACATACAAACGGACGTACAGACGTCACGCTGAAACTATTCGGGGGTTATCAAATGAATATTTCCGTTGAAATCTGAAAACCGAAATTTTTCAGGATTACAATACTTCCTTTACTTCGTACAAGGAATTAAAAATTAGTCACATTAGAAAAAAAACTCTGTCGCAGTAAGTGCGTCAGAAGGGCAGATTTCCAATTTTAGTTACCCTTTAAAGCGTATCCAAAAACCCAGTTTTTTGCCTCTAACTTCGGATCTGTGAGCCGATTGGCTTGAAAATCAGCAGGGCTCTATTTCCATTAGATTTACACTATTCTACCAATTTTGGTCAAAATCGGTTAAGATTTGCGTCCAATAGAGCAGACGTAATAATTTTATAAATACATGCATACATAAATATGCAATAAATATAGCAGAATCGTGTTCAGGAGAGACTCGAAAACGTAAAGAAAAGATGGTCCTCTTTCCCCCCGACATGCCATTAGAAAATTTGGTCGGACGCAGTAGCAATTTCTACAAATTCTTTGGAAATCCGGAAAAAAATGTTTGTGTTATTTAATATATATTATCGTTTATTTAAATATTACTTATGACAGTATAAATAAAAGTGTCTCGTATGCTTCACCAATGAACTTAAGCATTAAACCAATCTTATGCTTTAAAATAATATATTATTAAAAAAATAAAAGAAACAAATTGCACCCAGTAGAATGAAAAAATGGAAAATGCACCGAAAAACACGTTTCTTGGTTTATTTCTGGTCCCTGTGAAGTGATTCGCTTAAAAATCAATAGGGTTCTAAATTTCCAATAGGTTTACTCTACCCCTTTTTAAATGTGAATGTGTACTTTTTAAATGTTATAAAAGACGCAATGTTAAGATGTTAGAGGTAGGATGGACTGTATTAATTTGGATGAACGAATGAAACAATATTCTTCTAGGATAGTTGAATTTAATTTGTAAAAGATTCTAAATAACATACTAGATAACTAAACCACATAAGTCACATTATACGAAGAAATACATGAACACGTCAGACGGGATTCTTAACTCGAATGAATCGTATGAACTGGCTCGCAGGCCAGCACTAATAGAAACTAGAGAGCAGCACTAGCTGGCTCAAACTAGGAACGGAACACCCACCAAAAAAAAAAATGAAGAAATAGATTGATGTTATAAAAATTTTAACTACTTTACAGTTAAAACTATGTTTTAACATATAACAATATGTTTGGAGAGTAACTTTATATGGAAGTGAAATTTGGACGATCGGAGTACCTGAGATGAAAAGATTAGAAGCTTTTAAAATGTGTTGCTACACGACAATGATAAAAATCAGATGGGTGAATAAAGTGACAAATAAAGAGGTGTTCCGGCAAATCGATGAAGAAAGAAGCATTTGGGAAAATATACTTAAAAGAAGAGACAGACTTATAGGCCACATACTAACGCATCCTGGAATAGTCGCTTTAATATTGGAGGGACAGATAGAAGAAAAAAATTGTGCAGGAAGGCAAGGTTTGGAATATGTAAAACAAATTATTAGGGATTTAGGATGTAGGGGGTTTACCGAAATGAAACTACTAGCACTAGATAGGGAATCTTGGAGAGCTGCATCCAACCAGTCAAATGACTGCACACAAAAAAAAATTCCAATAAATATTACCAACTATAATACATAAGCAGCTAAACGAAATTTCCCTTGAATGTTATTGGGAAAATTAAAAATAGATTTGTGGTAATAATCTTGAAACAGATAAAGATTTATTCAGATTTGTGGTACCCTAAACTTGAATTTAACATATGTATGAGTATTCATGTTATATTGATAAACATTAAATTATATTTTTTAACATCTAAGAGTAAATATTACATTTTTTTTTTTTTGTTTTTTTTTATATTTTAACGAAGTATTTTGTTAGTCAAAATTATACTCAAATGGAAAGGATATAGAAAGGAAGGTAATCAAAATTATATTCCATTAAATTTAACCCTCATGAGTATTATAAAAGTAGGTAAGGGTTCTGAATTGGAAGGATAAATGTTGCTCGTAAAATGGGGCAATTTGTGTGTCTGTTAGGATAAAAGAATTATGAAGATGATTACAGGGGAAGCTAAAAACACGAAAGCTTGCTCGGTCATGCATGTCCTCCTAAGTCACACTATGTAATAATCTATTTGTTATAAAAAAAAAGAGATATACATACTCTATATATATATATATATATATATATATATATATATATAATCTTCGTGGGCGCGCACATGTGTTTGTGTGACCTGCATCTGTTAACAAGCAGATGATGAGAATACACAATATCGAATCTTGGAAATGATTATTTATGCAGTATCATGCTTTTACATTTACATATATACTTAGGTCATTTTGACTAGACATAAAGAGGTTATCTTCAATTCAATTCTGTACTCAGGTGGATTAGTAATAAAAAAAAAAAACTAATTTTAATTAGTACAGAGAATCAATTTTTATAAAATTAAATTTAACAAACAAAAAATATTACTACTAAACATGGAAAGGATCTATACACAGACAATGGGAATAAAACTTAAGGACTTGAATACCATGCACAATTGTTTCTAGTCTACAGGTAATGGGCAATATGGTGACAAAAGCCAATACTTTTTGCCACAAATCTAATTACACACAAATAATTATTAACGTTAATTTCAGCAGTAACAATCAGTATTACTGAAATACAGTAAAAAAAAATACATAAATACTGAAATACAGTATTAAAGAAGGAGAACATGTAGCTTCTGTGATGATCTACATATTACTGTAGTTTGTAACATGTAGATCATCACAGAAGCTACAAGATCTTTTCGTATATCAATAATACTGATTGTTAATACTGAAGATGGTTCCATTAGATGTGAAATGGCTACATAGTTTTATATAAAATAAAGTGCCAATTTTTGGAAAATTTATAAAAATGTTTTATTTGTTGTAATAATCGCCAGATCAAACTCAAGAAGTTTAATAAATTAATTTCACTTACCTATCTCTTTTATTGGCTGTTTAACTCCAATCTCATTGTTCACAGTCATTATAGAAACAAGTGAAGTTTGTGGTGTAATAGCATTTTCAACATCTTGCAGACTAACTATACCTGTTTTGCCAACCGGAAGATAAGTAACTTTAAATCCTTCACCTTCCAAAGCTCTGCAAGAATCCAGCACACACTTGTGTTCCTAAGAGTAAAAAGCAAATAAATTCAAAAATAATAAAACATGGTACAGATATTCAAACTGTAGAAACCAACAAAGTTAAGGTCCAACAATCTACCACAAACTGTAAGCCAACTTTAATAAGTCTGACTGTAATAAGTCTTATCCAACATAATTACCAGGCAGCCAAACAACAATGATAATTTGCATACAACATTTAAACAAATAACAAAGTTAAATAACAGTGCTAGAGTGTAGCACAGGTTAGGTATTTTTTTTTTTTTTTTTTTTTAATGAATGGACATCATATCAAGTTCCATTTCAATACTTCACTCCAATACTATCTTACAAGCAATACAACCAATATTTGTTATTCTTAATTTTAAAGCAACTTAATTTTTTTATAAGAGTTTTTTTAAAAATTAAACAATAATAAATTACTTAAAATCATTACTATAATTTTTATAAATATTACTACTTACCGTCTGAGTAGTAACAACATGTTTCTTTCTGCTAGCGTAAAAACGAGCAACACCTTTTACAGCAATGTTATTAGATTCAGTAGCACCTGATGTAAACACAATTTCCTTTGGATGACCACCTATAAGATCAGCTACTTGCTTGAAACAAAAAATAAATAAATAGATATGACCTTATCTGAAATGTTCAAAATAAAAATACGAAAAAAATGGTATTACATACAGTAAAGGATAAATCAAAAATTAAAATGTTTTACCTTTTATCTTTATTGATCATGAATTGCTTCAGTATAATAGCTATTGGTAATAAAAAGAAACTTTTTTTTTAAGGTATGATAAATTAGCTGAGTTGGAGTACTCATGGGGTGTAGACCTATTATTGTTATTATTTTGGTTATCCCTGTTCCGCTCTGCAATTTTTGCAGAGCGGAACAGGGATAACCCCTATATACTCCTTATAGCAGGGATAACCAAAAATATTTCAAAACCATACTTAGGCTGAAAAGTCACAGGTTTGAAATATCATACAGAGCTAGAAAAGGCATTGTTTTATGATGACGAGGTACCATAAACTGGAATCTGTACCTGGTACACAACTTACATAGTTTTGAAGTTTGCCATAGGAGTAGCAAGCTTACATTATTTTGTATTAGTCAAATAATATGTAACAGTACAGAAGCATTTATAAGGCAATAATATGTATATGAGGCAGTAAAATATGTACTGTTGGTAAGGCATTCTGTGTGGTTTTTCTTGATGCTTGTTAAACATGTTCTGCAGTTTTTGTGATGGGTAATCAAAAAAAGGCAGAGTTAAATATTGTTTCCTCTTAGGGAAAGCAACTGCTGAAACAACAGTGACGATTCAAAATCTTTTAAAGAGAAAGCTTTACGTAAATCATAGGTCTTTGAATGGTTTTAATGTTGCAAACAAGAAAAAATGTTATGTAAGATTAACCAAGATCTAGCTGACTTTCCAGAATTAGACATGACACAAACCTTAAAAAAAATTCCAATGTATTTCACATAGACTGTAATCAGACTACTGAAGAGATTTCTAAATTGACTAACTATAATTAATTTGTAATGGTGTATAGCTCAAATTCGAACAAATTTTAATAGAAGATTTAAACATGAATCGTAAAATTTGTGATTTGGTTGCTTACAGAAAATTAATAAACTAGTTGTGTTGAAGTGTGCTATGATTTCAAGGATCAATTTTAAAATAATCCAAACTTTCTTATTAAAGTTGCGACAGGTGATGACAGTTTGTGCTGTGGTTGAGCCAAAAAAAAACACATCAAGCTAGTGAAAATCATAGAATTCATACAGACAAAAAACACACGCAGCAAGTCTGATTAAATGTGAACACAACATTGAGATGATTTTTTGATGTGAACAGGAGTATCATAGAGAATCTGTTCCTCCTGAAGAGGTAGTGAATCAGCACTTCTACCTAGACATTTTACAAAAATAAAACAGGTACAACAAAAACTCCCAGCAATATGAAAGAGTAGCAACTGATTTCTCCACCAAACCCTGTCCATGCCCATTCAATCTTCCACAGTGAAAACAGTTTTCATTGAAAAACAAGAAGACTGTAGTTACTAATTCTTCCTAATTGCTCAATCATGCTCTGTGCAATTTTTTCTTGTTTCCACCTATGAAATTTTTTTTTACTATGAAAGAGATCAAAAATACAGACTGATGTAAACTTCCTTCTAAGGAATTCCAAAAATGTTTCCAACAGTGGGAAACCCTCCAAAAAGATCATTCAATTGTATGGATAAATTACTGTATTTTAAAGGAAATTAAAGTCTCAAAAAGTCAAAATTATAATTTTTTTTTACAATTCCAATTATTTTTGTGTGCCTATACGGATATGATTGAAAAAATTAATTTACAGAAATAACCTCCGGATCCACTGTAAGGCATTCTTCAGAGGATGAAGATTAATGATTTATAGTATGTGTAAAAATGCCATGCCTGACCGGCATTCGAACCCGGTACCTCCAGACGAAAGGCCGAGACGCTACCACTCGTGCCATGGAGGCCAGCTAATTTACAGAAATTAGTTAATAATAAATTCACTTCAGTAAACAGCTACTTGATTAATAATTTTTTATTTCATCTTTAGTTGTAATCATAAATAAATTATTGTATATTTCAAATAGATTTACTAATGTTTTCAGTTTGATTTTCCAGTTTACATAGATTGTATGATAAATGTTTATTACTCTTTTTTCTTTTTAAATATGCTCAAATGAGGAAATTTGCAATTTTATCACATACTAATTTGGATGATATCTAAATATGAGGTAGGTTTTTAAGTACAGATCATTTGAAATAAAATAAAATAAAAAATATATTTATTTACTGCTTTTCTACATGGCTGCAGGCTGCTTCAACTTCAACACAGTTTTCAAGGCATTTTATTGCTGCTTCATTCCCTCTTCAAGAAATTCTGCTGAAGTGATCAAACCACACAGCAACACCATTTTTCAATTTATCATTGTCAAACCTTGTGATGTAAATCACTGTTTAAGAAAAGAAAAAGAAAATAATCCGTTGAAGCTAAGTCAGGGTTATAGGGTAGATGATTGAAGATTTTCCAACTGCTTCACTGTCTGATTTTATATGTGTGGCCAGGTATTGTTATGCACAAAAAAAAATCCCATGGGATAGCATCCCACATCGTTTATTTTTATAGCTCTTTTAATTATTTTTAAAGTTTCACAATATGTACCAGCACTCACAGTAATTCCGCAATCATAAATTCAACAAGTGAGAAGACACTCTTTGTCCCAAAAAAACAAGTAGCCATAAGCTTCTTTACTGAATGTTCTTGTTTGAACTTCTTCCGTCTTTTTTTTAAACACCCCCACGGCAACCGGTCCTTGTCATTAAGCAAAACACAGTCACCTCGGAGTGTCGTGGCAGCAGTCTTGTCCACCCTAGCTAGCTAGACCCTGGTGGGGCTTTCCCACCGGGGTCTCCCCAACTTCAATAGGACACACTAACCTTCCTCTTCTGGATAGCCGCTATGCCCTTCCGCTAAGAAGCTACCCATCCTGTCCCTAATCTAACAGTTCCAGATATACGTTTCACACATCCTTCACTTAGCAACCCACTCATACCTTGAAGGTTCTTTGCCATCATTGGGAAGTCCCGACCTCTCCACTCTTGAATGTGGGTGGACCCAAACTCCCTAGGCAAAAAGACTACCTCCCTGGCCCTGCACATCGCCACACTTTGACCTTTTTTAAATTAAATTATAACATTCCTCATACATACATGAGTGCACCTCACCCTACTTCTCCTGTAAAACAAAATAATAAAAAAATAAAAATCCCTTTGATTGCAGCATCGTCAAGCTTTGCATGGCCGTTACTTCCTTAAAGCAAGCATTCCTCATTAGTCCTGTTCCTAGCCTCATAAGCCGCATAATTCTTTTGCCATCAAAAATCAGATTACTCCTCGTACTTCACAACAAAAATAAAATTATTGTAGCAAACTTAACTAAGCTATTGTTGCTAACAGCTGACCATTATTTGAAATATCTGAGCTACGCAAAAGCTATCTGTTTATATCTCATATGTAGGCAGCAAATTCAAAATGCACCTTACTTTAAAAACACATATAATTGTTTCCCCCTCTACTACAGAGAAGTGAATATCAGAATTTACCTTTCATCCAATGTCACAGCCTAAAAGCATTTCCCAAATTTTCTAGTACTTTTAGAAAGGTTTTAAAACATATAAAATGATAAAATAAATAAGTAAGCAGGAGAAAATTACGTAGCAGCATACCTTACGTGCTTTTTCAACTGCTTCTTCACTTTCCCATCCATATGCATGTGTCCTAGAATGTGGATTACCATAAAATGATGTCAAATAAGGAAGCATTGCATCCAACACCCGAGGATCCTGAAATATTTTTAAAAAACAGCAACAATTATTGATAAAACTATTTTAGTTTATAAAATTCTTTTGTCTGCATCACATAAAAGTTTTCATCAACTATTTATTCAATAAATTCTGATTTAATTTACTACTTATTCTTCTTTAGAAGTTCTTACCTCAATGTAAAATCTTTTTCATTATTTGGCAATAGAATAATCATACAAAAAAACTAATAAAACTAGTTCTTCAAATTTTCTGAGAATTAATTTTCATTATTAATTTGGATTTGAATCTAATTTACAATAATCGCATAATCACTGATTATAGCATTCATATTGGCAGAATAGTATGGTAAGTCACAAAACTTAAATGTCTGATTTTAATCTTGGTAGCCTACTTAAAATTTTTTTCAAATGTTTTTAAATTCATTTTCATCAATCCCATAAATTACCAAAATACAAAAATAGACTAATTGCAGCATACCTTACAAGACCACAAAACTTCCAAGATCTACTAGGCAAAAAAATTCATGTAGCTGACATGCAACAAATTCATGCAGGTAATAAAACTGATCTCAGATCAAGATTAAAAGTACTATGGTATGAAGCATTGGGTTTCAGATTCTGTAAAATAAATGGCTGTGTAACTTGCAATATATAAATATAATACAACAACAGTAACAATGACACCCATCATGGAAATGTAAGTGAAGAAATTTCAATAATAAACAGTCATATTTATCACCTCAAATGTACTAAATACAAAATTATCACAATAAAACAATAATTATCACTATACAAAATTATCAATAATTAAACTAATCTAAAGATTAGAAGAAAAAATTCAGAACCGAAATCAAAGTAGCTGAACTTAAATCTATTTTTTATGTTAAATCTTAAAATCATTATTTAAATCTTAAATAGTGATTGTTTCAGAAGATAAATAAAATGTAAAACTGTACCTGTATTTTGCAGAAACTGTCTATTTAGCTAAGAATATACTTTCTTCTTTTATGTACAAAAAAGTCTCCTCTTAGTAAATACCAGCATTAGTCAGTCACTCATTAGAGATTTATCCCAACTGCCTAATAACACTGTTCTATTTGTAAAATATCCTTTCTCCTTATTTCTTATTTACAGACCCAAAATTTGGAGGGAAAAGGTCAATATGAGGATTTAAAACCTGAATTTTACATAACATTCTCCAAGGTAAATTTTTGTAGTTTACTCACAGTTTCTTTATTAATAGATCACAATTTTCAGCTTTTCTGTTTCCAAGAAAACCAATCAATGAATGATTAGTCAAATTAAATTGATGGAAATAAAATTAATGAATGATTTCCATATTCCTAGTTCCTTAGGATATAAATTTCCTATCAAATATATAATCACATTAATTTTCTGATTTCAGATCCAATGAACACTCAATCTTTCAATTTTGCATCTCTTAACAGCAGAAAAAGATTAATTAAATATTTAAAGCCTTCCTCATTTTATGTAATAATTCCACAAAAGTTCATTAGTCCTAATTTTATATATGGTAAAATAACTCAATGAGGCTCAACAAATGAAATACTTTTAACATTTTTCTGTTCTGGAGTGATTTTTTTCTTTTCCACTGCTTTACTAAAAAATTTTGATTGGTAGCATTTTGATCGGTAAACATCAGTATCATCAGTATTATCTAAAGAAATCCTACAGATTAAGAAGAGCCCAATAACTTTCAAATCATAGATTCATCAGAATTATTCATCATGCTTAATAGCTTTCAGAATAAGGGACATACTTCTATGTTACTCTAATGGTAATTCCTACAGAATGAATTACCATTAGAGAAAAAAAGGCTTACTCTAACTATGCTACAATACTGCCTGTGAACTTTATTTGACAAGTTAATAAGTTCCTATGCAACAATACTGCCTGTGTACTTTTTTTGACAAGTCTATAAATAAACCCCAATCTTCAACAGCACACATAACACTCAGATCAAACATCAGCCAATTAACATCACAACAGGAACAAATTGCATCACCTATAGTAAAGTATGTGGTTAAATTCTGCTTTCAATTTCTAAACAATACATTTTAGTATGTTTTTCTAAAAAAAAATTTCACTTCAACAATGACCCCTAAGAGTTCTGCTTGTTTATGCAAATATGTCACAAACCAAATCGGTAAGTTCTGACTGTGTATGATGGATTGTGATCGAGTATTTCATTCTTCTGGTATGAATTTTTTATCTTATAGTTGATACTTCTACAACAGTAACAGGAAAACTTTCTTCAGAGTCGGAAATTTCTTGCCATGAAGCTGGTGCAGTTGGAATCACAGAGTCACTAAATCATAGTGTACCAATGTCATTGCTGACAGAACATTTGTTTGCAAAATATTACTTTTATTTTTTTAAGTAAAACCAGGCTGTACATTAAAGAAAAGCAATAACCATTGTAATGATTGTTGGTTTTCACGAAAGCACTAGTACCTTAAAAGGCACATGATAATTTTTTCTTGGTTTAGTTAGCACAAAAATAACACATGTTACATGAGGAGTGTAGATTTTATCTTGGTCTCACAAAGGGCAATCAAAATAAAATTTCTGTAGTTTTCGGCAGTTTTGATGCTGGTTTGTGCTGACTTTTTAAAGTACTCACCACAAACATAAAAAATATTTAGAAAATTTTTACAATGATTTCTTTTCATATTTTTCATTCCCAAAAGAAAGTTTTAACTAATTAAGATAAAATGATTTGTATTAAGTTACTTATGAATAGTTAATAATAAAATTCTTTGACTTTGGTACACAATAAAAAAAATCATATAACTCACGCACAGGATATAATGCACAATTCCTGAGAATTTTTTCTGTTGAAATCAAAAAAAAAACCACATAAAAGTTACATCGGTAAAAGCTGAAGTTATTCCGACGGAAATTTGATCTAGTGGAATGAATAGTAATTTGATTCATTATTTTGTCTGTACATTTGGATTGACACAACTTTGTTTTTACAGCAACATGTAGTTAGACCTACAACATTATTAATAAAGGAAATCAAATATGAATAAACATGTTTACTAAAAAAAATAGCAACATATTTATATTTTTTTTATACACCAAAATTCTAATGATACACATAAAATATTAGGCAGTAATATCTTGAAAACATGATATAATAAGAATATTTTGGAATACTATTCAGATTTAGCATGAAAAATACAATAAAAACACCCACCTGCTTTCCAGTTCTCAAAAATGTGTTGGCAGTATTATTATTATTATTATTGTTACCATATATTGTAATACACTCCCAAAAAAAAAATGCATCACAAATTATTTAAAATGCAATTACATATTATAATGCAAGACAAGTGACTCACCATAGGTGTTGTTGCCTGGGCATCTAGATACAAAGGCCTTCCATGCATTTTACCTTTTATATCAACACCAAAATCTAAACAGTAAAATCCAACAACCACAGTAAATTATTATATATAAAATAATAATAAAGACAAAATTTATTCCAACACTAAATTACTTCAATAAGACATTACGAACAGAAAAAATGTATTTCCACAATTCAAAATATTTTCTTGTGGTAGGCCTTTAAAATTTAAAATTACACAGCTACTGTTCCTTCTTCACCCAAACTGGGAGCTTTCTGGTGAATGTTTACAGACACCTAAATGATTTTTACAGAGAATATGTAGGCCCTGGCATGTGTTTTTTTTGTTTATTTTTTTTTTTACTTAATTCCAGATGAACTGTTAATGTATTATTAGTTTGTTTTATTCATCATCACAGAAGTGTTACTTTTCACAGATTTCATTGAAAATTACTTTTTAAAAATTAAAATCATAAATTAATAAATTACAAGACAGTTAAAATATAAATTTGCTAAATCCGTGTGTGTAATACAAATTTGAAATTTCTGTAACATAAAACATACTATCCCTTTTAGTTCTCTTGTATTTTTTATTGTTACTATCATTTTTATAACTACATCTCTTCATAATACTTTAATTTACTTCTTTTTAATATTTAAATTAATAATTTTAGAAAAGTAGAAAATTGGTCAACATACCTGTACAAAATGGTTGCTCATATAAAATATGAAACATCCTAAAAATAAAATAACCCTTGTTTTCAACACCATGTGTTTAAACTTTGTGAAAAAAATATAAAAATAAATAAATTTTACAAGCAATATTTCAATTTTGTATTGAATAATTTGGTATGGATTGATCAAACTCCCAACTATTCTCAAGAAATCTTTTTTGCTATTTTATTAATTACTACCTGATCTGACAATGCTTCACCATTGCTAGATTTGATTATATATAAAGATTAAATGAACACAAATGAAAGTTTGATAAAACATTAAAAAACTGAGCATTACAAAACTTCATAAAATTTAACCTTTCCCTTTAACCTTCTTCCCATCTTCCCTTTACCCCTTTTTCCCTTTCACCCTATTTCTCTTTTTCCATTTTTTGTAAAAATATTTATTTTCATGTAACTAATATCTATTCTGAAGATGAGCCAAATTGGACCATAAATACATTTTCCTGAGATATCTCGACCCCAGTGCCACCTAGCAAGCAAGTCCAAACTAATTTTTAGCCTTTGTGGGCTTGCACACAACTACTCACCAGTTTTAGATGAATGATATAGGAACGGATACAGGGAAAACAAACAAATAAACATTCTTTTTTTATATTTATATAAATATAAATATATATAATTTGTTTGTTTGTTTTTTGAGTATCTCGACACTGGCGCCATCATCTAGCAGGCATAGTATTTGTAAAAATTTTTCTTTCCTCGTAACTAATATATATACTGAATATAAGCCAAATCAGACCATAAATACAATTTTTCGAAATATCTCGACTCTAGCGCCACCTAGCAGATCTAAACTAATTCAAAAACCTTTGCGGGTGTGCGCACAACTCACCAAAGTTTCATCGAAATCGGATGAATAATATAGGAACGCATACGAGACAAACTGACAAATAAACAAACATTCATCTTTATATATACGAAGTCTGTAAGTAAAGTAATGAGACTGGTTCAGAAAAACTTTTTATTTACAATCCAATTATACATGGACTGTATCAACTTCACTAAAAATATCTATCAGTTTAATTATTGAATGACCCTCGTATTATAAAAAAATTGTTATTGTTTTTACTCCTTCTAAAATAAGCCGTAACTATAATACATATTCTACAAAAAATTATGTTACTGTTTTTTTTCTTATAAAGTAAAATTGAATTTCTTATTAAATCTACTAAATTTGTCTTTTATATTGGTACTTATATGGACAATCAATGTTAATTTTTTGTATAACCCTTACACAATGAAATATCACAAATACACATACAAAAAAATTATAAATAGAAATCAACATACTCATGATTTATAACCTTTGTCAAATTTAAATTAAAAAAAAACTATTTATAATTCATCTGGCTACTTAGTACAGATTTTGGCAAATAAAGTTACATAATTCTTATCTAGCATTCAGTTCCAAAGTGTAAAACAACATTGCCAACAACTTCAAAAACAAAACAGAATTTAAGTTTGAAATAGATACTAGATGAGAGATCTTCAGTTTTAGTTGCCAGAGTGGATGACAGTAGACACAAAATAGATGTAATACCACTTTTACCATCTTCCTAATTTTTTATTTGCAAGATGAACCCATGAAAGACATGAAACCATTTCACATTATTTTGAAAGTCATACTGAAATCTTGATCCTGGTTAAGACAACAAATGGCATCCCTTACAACCTTATGGTTCAACAACAGCTGAAATATCTTAGAAAGTAGCAAACTGAAAATGATGGGCGAGAAATAAGGTAAACCGCTATAGACTCTATAAGATTGTACCAAATGACCATCAAGTTAAACATCATAAACATAAAGTAACTAACAATGCATTCTGTAGATATTTTAATCACCAATACCCATAGCAACTGTTGTTGAAACTTGTTAAAAAACACTAGAAACTCTACCCTCTTATTCATTAAATGGGACAAGAGTTGTGAATACAGTCTCTTCAACTAAAATTATAGAGCAATTCTATTTACAATTTAAAAATAGATTTCAACTTGCATAAAAAAGTAAAATAAAACTATAATCTTAGTTATTTCTTAATTAAAGCTATACATTAAATATAAACTGATGGAAATATCTGATTACCGATTGGAATATTTAGTGTATTATTTTCATACTACAAGAGATTTTCTTATTTCTCTCATAATAATACCATGGCATAGTACTCCATAACTGGTCTACAGAAAATACATGTAACATATTTATCAATAATTATTTGATTTAAACAGCATTTTACAGACACTGTTATAGTGATATTCTCAGGAAAGACTACTATTTACCTAACAATTTTGTTAATCTTTTCTTCATTTAGTTCTTAACTAGCAAAATCATGGTATTAATAATTACGTCATATTATTTTTAACAAGATGAAAGTTCATTAATACAGATTGTTAACACTAATGAAAAACATTATTTTTGAAATATTTTAAGTGATAAAGTTAGTTTTTAACAACTATTATTAACTGACTTTGTGCACATGATCTGCTACTCAGCTCAAGACCATAGTATTATCAAAATAATAAATAACTTATCCTGAGAAATACCACACTAAATATTCCAATATGGAATGTCTACTCCTTATATTTAAAATACAAGTTTTAAAATCCTGCTAGAGTAAATAAAATACAATTTATTAACAAAACCAATCAAGGTGAACGGTTTTACTTTAAATAATAATTATTACCGTTATTTGAAATACTGAAACAGAATTTATTACATTCCTCTGCTACTTGCGTTGGAGATGAGATAATGAAAGTTGAGCCCTTTGTATTTTTGGTGAAGTTATCCGACTTGGTTTATTCCCAAATCTGCATTCACTTTTGATAACTTCCCACATAATTTTAGATGTAATTTTAGAGTTTTATATTAAATTATCATAATAATAATCTTTTAGAATTAAGAACAACTTAACATACATTTTTATTTGTATTTTTTTAAATATTTTTTTTTAAGTTATCAGACAAATTGTATTTAGAGATTCAATTAGAGAGTAATCAGTATGGTTTTCTTTTTATGTTTATTTTTCCTGAAGTGCAAGCTAAGAAGAAAATTTGAAAGATATTAAGAAAATTGTTAAATTTTTCATCAAAGCTAATTTTCTTAATATTTTCCCAATTTGTTTGTCACAACAAAGTTTTCAAATTTTTAACTGAATCTTTATTGATCACTTCATTAAAAAAATTAAAATCTCTTCACATGTTTTCATTAATAATTGAAAATGCAATTTGACAATTGTGTTCTTAAAACTGTAATCTGCACAAAAGGATTGAAAATTATCTTTAGATAAATTTGTCAGTACAAGTGGTAGAGATACTTGTAGTATAAGTTGACTACAAATATTTGGACCTGGTTTCTATTGATTAAAGTTTATTTGTCACAAGAGTACAGTAGTTTAGAAAGTTAACATGATAAAATGATACATACTATGATTGTAAATTTATTAGAAATTTTAAATAGTTTCCAATAGTTCACATAGAAATGTTTTAGAATAACCATGCAATCAATAAAATACCATCAATATCACTTTTAGACTGTAGGGTTGTCAGATTTTTTTGAGAAAAAAGAAAAATTTTTTTCAATATATTATATTCAAAATTTACATATAACAAAAACATACTGCATATGGTTTCAAAGAATAAAGTAGAATAATTTTAACTAGAAATTGGGCATTTTCATAAAAAAAAAAACAATTGTATCGGATAAAACACAAAAAGCATACTACAGAAATATTTGCTGCCCTTTAATTGTATTATAATGAAGACTTTGCATCCCTTAAGTCCCCATCCTATTTTATACATTCAAAAAAACTCCTTGCAGAGCATATTGAAATTCAAAACTACTTTAAGTTTTGCTTTAATTAGTTCACAGGAGCTTCTGTCCCTGACATCAGTCCATTTGTTGCATATTAATGAAAATATTCTTTCAACAAAAACATTTGAACCTGGAATGCTAGATAATAATCCAACTACTTTTAGAATATTCTGTAACGTTTCTGTTGAGACTTTAGAAAAGGGATGAACCCATTTAGCAACATCACTTACTTTGTATCAAATAGTTATTCTTCAAAATGAACCAATTTTCACAAAATTCCTCAAAAGGTCATCCAAATTCACTTTATCTTGTAAGCTGAATAACTCCATTACAGTTTAAAAATCCTTATACTCAATTTCTAGCACAATGAAAAATTCTGCAACTGCTTGCTTATAAATACTGTCTATAGTAAAGTCATATTTCTTTCCGAAGGTAAATACGAAGATTGCTATAAAATTCACAAAGATCACTGCAAATTCTGGTTTGAAAATGTTGAGACAAAGATTTTAGATCTGTTTAAATGAGGCACAAAACAATATTCTTTTATTCTTTGCTCAATTTTATTTCTGAGCAAATTAATGGTTTTCCACGATAAACAAAAAAACTTAAAAAAAGCACATTAAAAAGTTTTGCAATATGAATGAACAGATCATCACAGACAGACATCGTTCATTAGCAAGTGTTTAGACAGGTCCTAACCTGCACTGTAGACATTTTAGTCACTGGCTCAGTGTCATTATCATTAGTGTTTTAGTCATGTTAGTGAAAAAAGGTAACGATGTCGTCATAGTCAAAAACTGAATACTGGGCAATTTTGCATGTGGGTAAAGTGTTGATCAGTGTTTAGAGAAAATGAATGCTGTGCTAGGAGAGGATTGTCTTCATCATACAACAATACTTGGGTGGTACCATGAATTTGAAAAAGGAAATTCTGGCCTTGAGGTGGCTCCAAGATCCGGTCGACAGTCTTCATCTGCGGCTGAAAGAAACATTACTGCTGTATGAAAAAAGCTTGAGACAGACAGTCATGTGACATATCACTAAACAGAGGTGTCCTTGCATATTAATCAACCAGTAGTTCATGCCATTCTGAGAGATCACCTTCAAGTTAGAAAGCTTTGGGTGCCGCTACACTTTGGGACAATGTTCCAGCACACTTCAAAATTTGTTTGAGATGATGAATGTGCCCAGATCTCTAACGAAACATGGCACAGTTTCTTTGAAGACTGGTTTCAAAAGTTGTTGAAGTGTATAATGTGTCATGAAAATTATTTTGAAAAATTACAAAAAATAGTTATACTGCAAAACCTTCCTAATGCCCTTTGTACATCATGCTTCTCCAAGATTTTTGTAGTAATATCTAGTTGGGGTCCAACATTAGCAAAGAAATACAAGTATAACAGCATATTGCTTTCTTTTTCAGGATTGTCACTCAAAAACTGTTGAAAAAACGTTTTGGAGTAATCAATGCTTTTGAAGTAACTGCTTATAGCAGACCAGTTCTCCATTCTACTTACAGCTGGAGTCAATGACAATAATCTTGTAGGAAAATGTCTCAACACTTCTATCCATTGCTAGCAACAGATTCAAAAAAAGATGTTAGGTCTTCTCTTCTGGCAGACAGTGAAAAATGGTTAAACACTTTCAAAACAAAATTTTTTATGTCAATACTTAAACTGTCTCTTGCAAATTTCATTGTACTGTGTAGGATGATATGGTTTGTATAGTTGCCTTTCACTATAATATAATTTTTTTATTTCAACAGCAAAACACAATGATGTTAACCAAAATTGACGTTCACATTATATGCACTACCGCAGAAACAATTCTGATATCAAGAGATTGAGTTCTGAGAGTATCCAGCACTATTTCAGAAACTGCAACAGCATTTTCATCAGCACACTCTGAAAAATTAATTTTTTTTCCACTCCATTGCATGGATCAAAATATTTAACAAAAGAGATAACATTTTTCTGTTTCCTTTATTAGAAGCACCAACAGCAAGAGAGAAAAATTAGCTACTTTTTTCAGGAGACTAAATGATTTCTATAAAATCATTGACTCTTGGGCCAAGGATGCTTTTAACTAGTCTCTGATTTTGTTCTGCCATTCTGCCATAAGACATTTTTGTTGTAATTTCAGTCAGAAAGAAGTGATGATCCCAATTTGTTGTCACAATCTACACTAGAACAGCGTGTTTAACAGAATGATAATTCACTTGCTGTAACAGCATTATGATTTGATGGCTTTTTCAGATTAACACAGAATTTAATAATTAACTAGTACCTTGACTTCCTTTTTAATTTGCTTTGTCCTTTGTACTGGCTACACTGTTTCAGATCAAACTGTTCACCATGACTAATACTAAAATTTTTTTCTGCACTGTTTACAGTAGGCATAATTATCCATAGGTACTAGTGTTAATCATTTGAAAGTTTCCTCCCATTTCTTTAAATAAATGTTGATACTGCAGTTTTTTGTTATTTTTTGGTGTCACACATGTTGGACTGATTAGGATTTGGAACAGAATTCAAATTCATCTAGGTGTAAGTATATTATTAATAGGCTATAATAACATCTGTTACATCAGCTTACAGAGTATATTTGAGAATAGCTGAGAGTATTTTTATATAATGGATGCTTAATTACATGGTAAAGTAAAACTGTTAAGCACTATCAATAATCGACAAATAAGAAAGAAGCAGGTTCCCCAATATTGTTACAATACAAAAAGCAACAGCACTGAAAAGAAGCATCTTCTGACACAATATTTTATTATTGAGAAAGCGGTATATTGTGACTGATCAAAACTGCAATATGATCAGTTGATGTTGACAGAAGAAGGCTATGCTAACACCAAACTATTCTAAACATAAGGTTGGGGTGTCACTTAGAAAGAAGATAAGAATGTAACATGCTGTATTTTCTCAGAATTTTATGTTACATCATTGGATTGCGTAGTTGCAGAACTGAAAAGTCAGTTCCTTTAATTAAACTTTTTTTTTTCACATTAACTTATAAAAATATTTTTAAAGGGTCCAAGACTATCATTTCTTTGATTTATTTAAAACAGAAGAAATCATTCTACGGGGAAAATAATCACGTGCAACGTAAAACACAACAGAAACACGTAAAACTAAAATCTGGCAACTCTGGCCTAAGGCATTCAAGGGCATAGCATTTAGAATCAGTTTCTTCCATAAATATGCAGTAACTTTAAACTTTATTAAAGAGGTAGTCTTTAACAAAAATTGATACTTCCCCTGGTTTTATACACAGTTCTAAGAAAAGCTTGAAATGGCTAGGTCAGCAATGGCTTCTGTAGTAGTCAGTCAGTTCTTGAAAAACATTCAAAATCCCATTACTTGGAAAGAAAAGTTTTATTTCAACTTCTTTGATTTTATTTCTTATGCATTTAAAGAAAATTTTAATGCTATATAATTTAGTTGTTAGTTTTTCAGGAAGGATTCAAAACTTGTTAAGATAAGAAACTTAGTGCTGACATTACAAATATTAATATTTAATGTATTTTTTGGGGAGGGCTCTAATAATTATATTCAAAATAGTATGAATACTATCATGGAAGATAATGAAGTATTTAAAAGAGGAATTGTTTCAAAAACTGAAAAATTTATAATTCCTTCTTTAGAATGTCCAATAACGTTTCATTCAGAACTGCTTTTTATCCGAATTTAAACGAAAATTCGTAACGTAACCCGTTACATACGATGCGTGAGAGCCACATTTAAATTAAATTTGAATAATTGCGTCATTCTATCAGTGTGTCCTCTCACGCGACCGTTAACTTTTTGGCTTCCATCTCTGAACTGTCAAACCGGTGAAGGATGTCAGTGTAGGCATAAACTTGTATGGACTCAACGCTATGTCAAAAAGAAAGTTTACATTTCAACATCTTCAGACAATAATAAACAACACAACTAAAGGAATGAAATTCACTTAACCGAACAGACTATGGATAAATATAATCATGTTTTTATTAATAATGATAAAAATTTAAGATGGTTTTGAACTTAAGTTTTAACACTTTGTTGGTACAAAGTGTTAATACTTGGTAGTAATTAGCTGAAACTTCTTAAAAAACTAGTATTGATCATTTTTTTATAGAAATCATCGACACTTTAAAGCTAGTTAAAAAGAATTTGAGTCTTTGCCAGACTTGAGCTGACGTATTAGATATATTTTTTAAAAAAGTCGTACCTTTTACTTCCGGCTTGTCACTCAAAGATCTAAAAACCATCATATACAATTTTTGGTTTCTAGAAACCATAACTCGTTTTAACGGTAACATCCTCAACAAATAACTTCTAACCTAAAAATTACTAAAGTTGTGCAACTATCTTAACCTAGAAACATAACAAACAGTAAGTTGCATTTGTAAAATAAAAGAATAAGTAAAACTGTATTGAAGCATCAGCTGTTTAGTTGCAAAATTCCCTTTTAGCAGAAATAACATACAGAGAATTAAAGTTTCATACATTCATCCAATTAGTTTAATATAACTAAAAACGTATAATAAAAATTTCATATTATAATAATAATTTGCCGCTTAACTTTTGGATTACTTTCAAAATTTCCAACGTGATTAATATCTGTATTTGATTTTAATTTATCTTAGACTGATTTTTAACAACTATTTTTTTAAAATTAGTTTTTCAGGATTTAATTTTTGTAAAAGCAATTATATAACAGAAGGATATAATACAATAACTTCAACGTAGTATGTAAATGTCATTGAGTTTGCTGACTGTCAGCATCAGTGTTTTCCTAGTAGCGCATCCTACAATAACATTGTATTTCTGCTTGTAATTTATGAGTGCTGTGCGGTTTTTTTGTGTTTTCATTTGAATATACCTAATGGTTATGGTGTTCTGTATGCAGCGGGCACCCTTTAGCAGAGAAATCTTTTTATAGAATTACACGGTGGGTATTTTTTGTACAATAAAGTTTTGTTAATTTTGACTATCTCAAAATTATTTTCTTCCTGTTATACGTAGTTTTACTAATCTTAACAACTTTTAAATGCCAGACACATAATCAGCCGCTTTGTAAGAAATAGCGGTCTCAGGATCACACCTTTCTTCAACCAAATTAAAATAATCTTAGTGTTATATCCTTACCACTTACGATTTGCTTACTGCGAACTTAAAACTTACACCGTGGTTTTTGTTACTGAAACTATTATTTTTCATTGAAATTATAAATATTTTTTTTATTGAGTGTTTAAGTTACCTGTTGATTGATAATTGTGTCGATTTTTGCCCTGAAGAAAACGTAAAAAAAAAAATCACTGATTAAAGAAATTTATCTCTACTGTAAGAATTTATCAGCATTGAAATTGCTGGAACCATTTATATCAGTCAGTCAGCTGATAAAACAGGGTAAGGTAGGTGTATAATATATAGTGAGTTTAGGTAAATGATACATTTTTATTACTCCTTGGGAGAAATCATGCTAGGTAATGATTTAAAATTAAGAACAAAACTTTCTTTGTCTTTTTTTTAATATAGTCACACCTTCAAGTATGCTCTTTTAAATACATAATTATTCGTTGAATGGTATCACTATAATAAACAGGTATTAACTTTTACATAACTTGTCTGATTTGAAATGTAAGTAGTTGTATTTGTCAGTTGACCTTTTCAAAACTATTTAAATTGTAACGTGTAAGGAGTGTAATATAATTAAAAATTGCAAAAAATTTATGTATTTTCATGTACTTCCTTGTAAATTTTAATGATTTAAGTTTGATTGTAGCAGCTGAGAGTGAGTTAGCACATCAGATTACATCAAGACTTGAAAGAACCTAGAATTTAAATTGCTAACCACTATTAAATTTTTAAGTTAATGTAATCAAATTAAAAATATTTTCTCCATTTTATTGCCTAATGTGAAGTAAATCTCTGAATGCAATTGAATTACACAAGGCTATAATGTGCAATTTCAGATTATTGTTGTTTCACTTGGTAATATTCTATCCCATATTTGATCAAATTATAAGAATGTATTTCTGTTGTTCTCAGCCTTTGTGACGCACTAACTTTATATCTGTTATATAACTTTGATAGTAATAGAAGCCATTTAACTCCTTGGTCTTACCATATCCAAAATAAATTTAAGCTTACCTTTAAAATCCAAGAAAACTCATTACAACTCTATTACTCATCTACAGTACATTTCACTTCATCCCACCAATCATAAATCTCAAATGTGTTTCACATCCTAATACACATATTCTTCCCTGCCTATACCAAAGAATTAAATGCAATAAATTGTCTAGCATACCATGTAGAATCTACAGAAGCAGAAAATACATAAACATAAATTGAATAAATACTTTATTTAGATCAGTATGTAATATACATTATATAGATCAAGTTAGAAATCTGATATGATTCTAGGTATCATATTCGGTCAGTGTGCTATATCAAATAAATAAGAAGTTACTGTCCAAGACATTTGCCTGGACAGCTCAAGGGAAATCATCATAAGAGCAGTACCAAAAGACACTAATTATTAAAAAAAATAATTGTGGTTTAAGTTTAAAAAACAAAAGTGGTTTAAGCCTGAATTAATACCTAAAAATAATGAATATTTAAAATATTTAATTTAATATATTTTAAAATATTAAATTAATATAAAAAGATTTACTTAATAATAGGTATTATTTCAGCAAATAAATTTGAACACAAAAAAAAAATTGCAGGATCCAATTTTTTTAATTATATTATTTAAGCCTTATTGATAGATTAATATTGATAATGTAAAAGTATTAGAATTTTATTTTCAATAAATGGGGGAAATCTTTTAAGTGGGTTAATTATTTCTTAAAGATTATATTAAAAACATGATAAAAATTCAAGTAATGTTTTAGTCAATTTTTTTTTTTTAAGTTTTTAAAATTATTTCAAAAATCATAAATTTAGCCTTATAAATTGCACTAAAAGTTAGGTCTCTGTAATTATTTTTCTAAGGAAATATGTTTGACTAGTTATAACTTAATAAAAAAAGCACTAGCCAGACACATCTACACATTCAAATAAAGAAATTTTTTTTGTCATTATTTTAAGCTATGAAATACTTCTTTAGTATTTAGCAGAAACCTCCTGCAGTAGATATATATTTATATATATTAAAATCTTGTGATGGTGCCTATGAATCTGTTATTCGTTCACGCAAAACCTACTTAACTGAATGAGCTGAAATCTTAGTCTTTATACCTGGAAAGAACACATTACTATTGCATTTACAAATGTTTCTTCATTTCAAGATGACTGTTTTAATAGCTTGCGATAACAACCGGATTATGTTCCTTGCCGATATTCAACTTTACTATGGCAAAACTGTTGGTGAAATTGAATTCGAGACCAGTTGCAGTATTTGAAATTAAATTTTTTTAAAAAAGATTTCTTTCAGTTATTAAAAAAAGTAGTGCCGTACACCTTTCTTTAAAATTGCAACGATGTGTGGCATGTTGACCCAACCAACACTGCCACTGTTACTGTGCGTGTGGTGCCACTGGCTGCACCTGCTTACGGGTACTTGACTAAAGAACGTAAAAAAAAAATATAAATAAAAAATGAGAAACAAAGTACTGTCACCTCCTCATGGTGTTTGTCAGGTAGCATTATGATCTGTGCAAAATACTTTTTTCCTGTATAAAGAACAGATAACTACCTATAACTATTATTTTTAAGGATGGGCTCAACTATTCTGAATCCCACATGCATAAGGTGACTCAAAGTTTCATGCTGGCCAAACTGTTCCTCTGAAGAAATTACAATACACTGATAGTTTTTATAAATTAAATAGCTTTTAATTGTTATTTATCAGTAACATTCTCACAAGCTTGTGGATAATGAACACAGGGGGAGGAGTATTGGGTAACGTTCTTCATCAGTTAAACAGTAACTATTTTATAGATTATACAATTGTTTCTGTTTGATGATAATAGGTCATTTTCACTTAATATTGTTTGATGTAAATATTTTAATTACAGTTAAATAAATAAAATTTTTTTTATAAAATCAACATGGTATATAAATTACATTTACACATTCCGACTTATAACCCGTATCCATCTGATATGTTCAAATAAGTATCAGCAAAGTATTATGTTTAAAGTTGTCTTAAGTCAATACAGTAAAAATTCTTGTTAGAATAAAAGTGATCATCCAATCTTTTGTATTAATTTTAAATATATTTATTCATTACTTAACAGTAAATCCTATATCAAACAGTTAACTTATTGCCAAGATGGCCACCATTTTGTCATTTTCAAAATTTTTTATTTTGTAGAATAAGACACTAGGCTAAGATTTGCCAAATTTAAACTAGGTTTACCTGTTCCCGAGAAATAATTTTTTTGTTGAAAATCACAAAACGGCATCCATAAGGAAATCAAAGTAGAATAGGACTTATGTCAATATGACTTTTTTCTCATTTTGGTGTCTTGAATCAGTACCTGAAGTTTGGTGAATACATCCTATTTTATTTATTATTGATTAAATTATAATAAATCAGTGCAATAGAAAAGAATGTTTTATAAAATATATTTATATATTATATGATAATATTATATAATAATATTATATGATAATATTATATGACATTATCCTGATTTTGGTGGGCGTTCTAACTTAATCATTGGTTCTATGTGATATCATATTATATTATATATTAGTGTGAATTTTCAGTGTAATTTCTTTTGCGCAATAATTTTTCAATATTAATCAGGTCAACAAATTAGCAGCAGGAATGGCTGATCATTTGGTGGAGCAGTATAGTCTGGAACCATGACCAAAAAGTAGTAGTGATTTCATGCTCCTCCAACGTAGGTTTAAATGTTCTTGACCTATATGACCAGCACTGTTGCTGCGATGAAAAAAAATGTAATTATTTACAGGATAGAAGTTTATTTTACAAAGGCAATTTAACATTAATGTTGTGACTAGTTCTTAGATAGAATTCTATGACTTGGGATTAAGTAGAAGTGATACCTGGTAACTCAATTGATGTAATTTGCCTAGAATTAATAAAGTAGTATGCTTTTTTGTGCTCTGCATTGTAACTTGGAGGATAGTATATTGTACTGGAGTAGAAGTTGATTGTACAACTCACTACTTTATACTTGTATGTTATGTTACAGTGGCTGATAAAATTACAGCATTCACGCACAACAGAAAGAGAGAGGATCAGAACTGTATGATATGACACATCATACAGTTCTGATTAACTTTTGTTATTTTGTCCGAGGAGTGACAAAATGGCAGCAGTGTTCTTTTTGTGTGATCATTACAACAAATGTTTTAACTTCAGCAGATAATTAGCAATTACACTAATTTCAAAAATGATGTCAGCAGAATGGCACTTTGTATTACTACAAGGATTTTACTATATTCATGGAAGACTCTCCCTTCACATAGTAAAAACAAGTATGGACCTATGGCAGTTTCTCCATATTGAGTACTTCATGTAGATGAGATCTAATAAGTGATTGAACATGCACCCACCCACACACACATATCATGCAAAAAAATAATTTACATAGCAACCTTAACTTTTTTCATAAAGTCTGTATATTTCTTATCAATAATACTCAAATCTGTAAGTTGCATTTAATTACTAAAATAAAACTTCAAACCTGTAGAGCTAGGCCTCTAATTCAAAAAACAGTAGGAACATGCAGTAATTTTTGAAGACAAACATTATAGAAAGCCACAGTTAAAGCTAAAAATACATCTGTCGCTATCTCTCCTATCTACTCCGATTTTATTCTAAAATAATATATCAAAAAGAATTACATACATATTTCACATGTCATAGTAGTTTCATAAGAGACATCTAGCAGCTTAATGACTAATTGTAATTTCATTGTATCTGAATGATAACTTATGAGAAATATTAAAGAAGTTTAGACACATCCAAGTTTCATTTTAATAGTCTAAAGCTTTACTTTCATCGGTAAAATATTTCACATATTACTTTATTGCTTGTTTTTATATAAATTTTTTCATGTTTTTAATTTTTTTAATTTTTTTTGCAGGAAATAAAGTATGGCATTTAGTATTGCAAGACTTTGTATGAAAAGCCAACCTAATCATCCTTTAAAACTTTTATCTAATTATTTTGTTGAAATAGGTACTCTCTTTTTTACTAGTGTATTTTCCTCGCTATTTGACTAATACATTTATATAATTAGATATTAATTATATATATTATTAATTAATTAATGTAAAGTAGAACAAAATATATAAAATGAATTTATAAAATGAATGCATTTTGACAAGATCAAAATGCATAGGTCATGTGACTCATGGCCCCTCTATATGTCAATTGTTTTGCTGCAGTACAACAAGCATTCCATTTTCACAAGACCACCATTTATTTATCATTGACTATTACTTAAAAGTATGTCATATTCTGAATGACAGTGTTTTTTTTCTATTTTCCAAAAGCAAAGTACTAAATAAATTAAATATTTTTCTTTTGGTGTACTGTATCACAAAAACTATGCGCATTAATTTCAGGTTTTGTTATTCATAAAACATAATAGTCATCTGTCAGTATTGTCTTAAGATAGTTTCCATGACATTCACTAGGTACAGGAAAAACATTCAGGAAACTTTCTCAACTGACTTTATTTTTGATCAGGATTGTTTACTAAACCACTACATTCTCACAAAGTTCATATGTGATTTCACAACAAAGAGTGGCTAGATCCATTTTTTTCACAGAAAGATTAGCTGTAGAACATTATTCAGAAATTATTAAAAATGTTATAACCTCATTTAAAACTAAGGAGTAAAATTGTTGGTGGTACTAGATGCCACATGGTGCCAATTCAACAATGACATTGTTACATGAATTTTTCAATGACCATGTAATTAATTTCTTGCAGTCTGCACCAAGGTGGTCCCCAGATCTCTCCTCACTAGATTTATATTTATGAAGTCATGTGAAAGGTACTGTTTTCAAGAAAAGCCTACATACTTTAAATGAATTGAAAGAAAATATTGAAAACAGCATTTTTAATATCAGTGCAGTAATTTTAAGAAACACTGAACATGAAGAAATAAGTTGATACCTGCCTCAGCAGCCATGTTGGACATTTAAACATTTACAGTGACATATAAGGAAAAGAATTAAAAATATAATGTGCTTAGTTTCCTATATCATATAATTAATTTACTAAGTAAATGAAGTTTGTTTTGGCCTGTGAGACGCATTACTTTACGCTATATCTGTCAATTGCATTGCCTTCTCATTCTCAGAATAACAAGATCCTAGGCCAGGCTTACTAGGCAAAGTGAGAAGGAACATACAGTTTCCTATTGCTTTCTTCATTGATTATACTGTTACATTGGAGCGTGCAAAGTCCAAATAATGGAGGTGTTATATGACCTGTTCTAAATAATTATTCTTAGGGAAAGGTACTCTAACTAGTCCCATTTGTGCTTCAGATGCTTCACATGTTACAATCACAAGAAAGATTCCAACAGCTAGTGTAAGTATACAATTTAAATATTCTTTTCATGAAATATTGTTTTTGGTTGTCCATAACTTTGCATTTTGTGTTTCTCATATGTAATAAAAATGTTTCTAATAGCTTTCAATCCATATATTAAAATTTAATCAGTGCTTAATAAAATATTTTTATAATTTGACAAATACAGTTTGCAACAAGCTGCTGAATTTTATTTTTATAATGAAGTGTCTTAATATGTTTAATTCTCTGACATTGTCTCTGAATCTGCTGTAGATTTTTATAAATACTAGTCACTATAATAAAACAAAGTGTTACATGAAACTAAAACTAATTATTGTGTGAAACTGTTTTAGTTATTGTCATTTAATTAGCTTGTTAAAATAATAAATGACCATATTCATCAAATACGTATTAATTTCAATATTTGTGTTGATGTATTTGAATATCACTTTGAAATGGAGTTACAAACTCCATTTCTTTCTTTCTGTGAAATTATTCTCACATTTACATCAGACCATGATGTATGACTACCTTAACTAGAGGTATGTAGTAGACTTAGATTTGAGTATTTCTAATTTGATATTTCAATTCTAATGAAGATTAAACCTTGTGAAATGAAATTATCCATAAGCACTAACTCCTCTGGATTCATTCCATTAGTTTAAATAATAATGAAGTAGTGAATGTACATATTCCAGTTTTTGAACTTTTAGGCAAGATTAGATGACACATCATTGTATTTATTGCTTTCATCTTAATAGAGAGCATGAATATGCTTTCTTTCAAAATATTTTTTGAGAAAATTTCTCTTCATTCTTCACAACATTTTTGTAATAACTTTCTGTTACAGTTCATATAATGTTGAAAATGATACATTGTAATCAAATTCTGTTTTGCAGATAACAATGCGAACAATACTTATCAGCAAAAATATTCTACATTTTCAGTAAATAATTTCAATAAAAATCCTAACAAAAGAATTGAAAATCACATAGAAATATTATGTAGCAATTTCAGCCGACAAAGATTTTTTTCTAGTTCGATTAGATTGGAAAGCAGCCCTGTGAAAGTTCCTTCTCTGCTGAGCTTACAGTCTGATTCTAAATTATTAAGACTTTATTGTAATAATGTGGGTACAGACGATACATCTAATTTATCAAAAAAAGAAAAACTTAAAAGAGCAGTTAAAGATTATGGAGCTACTGTTATAATATTCCATGTCACTATATCATTAATGTCTTTAGGTTGTTGTTATTTAGTTGTTGCAAGGTAAAGTACTTTTTTATTATTTTTTTTTTATATATTTATTTATTAATTAATAATTTTAGTTTAATAGTAAATTATAAGATAGTTAAATTATTAATAGTAAATAGTTAACGCAAAAAGTTAATTTTATTAAAATAAAATATTTTACCAAAAAGTAAATACTATAAGAAAAAAGGCATTTAAAACTTAAAAACTTGCTTTTTGTCAATTTAAAACTATATTTGTGCCTTGGGACAAGTCTTTGCAGTATCTTATGAAACTGAGCCACCTTTATCTCCTCATTCAATCTGTCATCAGCTTTTCACCTAAAAGAAACTTTTATGTAAAGAATCTGTGGGTAATTTCTTTGTGTTAAATTTGCATTGTGCTCAAGTGGTCCATGTTCTTGGCCAAGATTTGTATTGTATTTACAGAATATACAGCAATGTAAATTTAATGCTAATAAAGACTACATACATAGTAATAATGTGGGTACAGATGATACATCTAATTTATCAAAAAAAAAGAAAAATTTAAAAGAGCAGTTAAAAATTATGGAGCTAATGTTATAATAGTCCATGTCATGTCAATCTGTCAGTATTTATTCCCCATACTTCAATATATAAGTTATTTTCATTCTGTTTAAATAAACCTTTTCAGTTAAGGCTTTTTAAGCCTTGCAAAAATTAATTTACTAACTGGTAACTGTAGACTAATTCATAAGTAGTTGAATTTTTGTTTGTTTTTATATATATTTGCATACCAGGTAGTGGATTGTCTATTTCCATCTGACTTGGTTTTTAATGGTCAACACATATTGAACATCACTATAAAGAACATTAAACAGTTGTGGTTTTATTGGTAATTTTGCACAAGGTGATTGAACCTGATCATCAGATTTCTTTTCAACAGATCAGAAAATGGAATACTTCACTTAGCTGGTGTTATACAGATTTTTGTTTAAAGTAAATATACTACCTGAGCGATGAGATAGGGGATTTATTGAATAAAAATTATATAATGTCGCAGGTATAATGTTAACTAAAAAATTCCAGATACATTTCATTTCCTGGATCTTTGTTCAAGGAAGAAACAATTGAGCCAAGCAGTTTTTTAAAGCTTCAGAATTTAAAAGAATTATTTACATTTAATTCTGTGTATAATAAATAAACTTTTTTTACTTTGAACAATGGTTATTAATTAAGTTAATGAAGTTTACATCAAATTTCAGGAAACTGTTTTAACGGCATTTCATTGCTAGGAAATTTTCAGTCTTGAGACTTGCTGAGAAATAATTTTTGGAGTTTCAATTTGGGGTAGATCAGTTTGTAGTAAACACGTAAACTTAATCATGTTATCCGATTGTTCTATATTTGTTTTGTCATATTCTCATCATTATGGTTGTTGTTTTGAATGGGATTCTTTGTCTTTTAGTTGTTATTTTTATCATTAGTGTTGCGCCTTTTTGTGTTGTATTTTGTATTAGTTTGGAAATAAAATAAATTTAAATACTAGTGAATATTAAATTAAAAAATTATTGTATAAATAATGATTTTTTTCTTGTCTTCAGTCATTTGACTGGTTTGATGCAGCTCTCCAAGATTCCCTATCTAGTGCTAGTCGTTTCATTTCAGTATACCCTCTACATCCTACATCCCTAACAATTTGTTTTACATATTCCAAACGTGGCCTGCCTACACAATTTTTTCCTTCTACCTGTCCTTCCAATATTAAAGCGACTATTCCAGGATGCCTTAGTATGTGGCCTATAAGTCTGTCTCTTCTTTTAACTATATTTTTCCAAATCCTTCTTTCTTCATCTATTTGCCGCAATACCTCTTCATTTGTCACTTTATCCACCCATCTGATCTTTAACATTCTCCTATAGCACCATATTTCAAAAGCTTCTAATCTTTTCTTCTCAGATACTCCGATTGTCCAAGTTTCACTTCCATATAAAGCAACACTCCAAACATATACTTTCAAAAATCTTTTCCTGACATTTAAATTAATTTTTGATGTAAACAAATTATATTAATTACTGAAGGCTCGTTTCGCTTGTTCAATTCGGCATTTTATATCGCTCCTGCTTTGTTCATCTTTAGTAATTCTACTTCCCAAATAACAAAATTCTTCTACCTCCATAATCTTTTCTCCTCCTATTTTCACATTCAGTGGTCCATCTTTGTTAAATAATAATAAATAATGATTAATAATATAATAATTTTATTATATAAATAACAATTATATTAAATAATTATTTGTTGCAGTGGGTTAGATGTTGGAGCAGTTATTAGTTCTGCTGGTTTGGGAGGGTCAAGTGAAATAGCCAATGAAGCTGGTTTATTCGTTATTGCCTATGCTATACATAAAGTATTTGCTCCAGTTCGCATCAGTATCACTTTGGCTGCAACACCTTTCATTGTAAGATACTTAAGAAAAATTAATGTGCTCAAGACACCCAGATCAAAAGGAGTTTAAGTGTACCTGCAAATTTTATTTTATGTGCTGAAATAAAGAAAATTTCTTACTGTAGAATGTATATTTGTATTTTAATGTAATTTTAATATCACCATTTGTTTACTATTAAGTTTTAAGCATTTATTTATATTTTACGTTAATTTAAAAAATCGTACTTCTAAAAAAAAAACTGAATTTTCTGTATATGCACTATATATTTTTATCATGACCTAAGAGACAATTTTTAACTTTTTTACCATTTGAATCTTTTGGGATGAGTTGCACAAATTAGTTTTATTATAGATATTGGCATTAAAGTGTATTTTTTCCACAAAAAAACAAAATAGGATTAGCATACCTTGATGGGGTAAAATAAAAAGCAGTCATTCATTAAAACAACCCAACCCAAAGAAATTTATAAGAGTCTATCAATATATTAAGTATAAATTTTTTTCTTTTAATATTAAGTTATTTTAGTCCTATGTGTACCAAAAATATTTTGTTGACTAAAGAAGTTTATATAAGATTCTTGTCATTATTATTGTATAATATGTAATGACTCCAGAAAAAAATTAATTTGGTACATAAAATTAATTTTTCCAACATTTTGGTTGGAAGAAGTTTTACGTAAAATTTAATTTGAGCAAAATAAAAAAAAAACTCTGAAACTTATTTAAAGTAGAATCAAATGGTACAAATAAAATTTGTGTAGAATAATATGCTGCTCCAGGATTTGATACAATTCTAACTGCCATATAACATTCATGTACTTAGTACAAAAATATTATGAGATTTATTTTTATTGTTTTTTTATTAGAAATATACATTAAGATATGAAAAATGTCAAGCCTGATGATGCATTTTAAGTATTACAGTTTTTTTTTTTGAAAATTCCTATTAAGGATTCACTTTCTGATGTAATGAAGAGCAAAAAGAAAAATAATTAAGTATTACAGATCAATTGATGAAGAATTCAGTTATACCAATGTTTTATTCTGGTTGCTCTAACCTAAGTATTTAGAGAAAGGGAGTTTACACCTGATGTGATCAGATGAAAAAAACAATACCTATTTCAAAATTTGTTGATTATTGTATTTCTTAAGTACTGGATCAAAACACTTGACTTTGTCCAAGTATAAGAGCCTATTACTAACATATGGTAATGTAATTTTTTATTAGAAATCCAGCATTCATCTCCTAATTTGACGAAAGATGAAAAAGCCACTAGTTAACCTTAACAATGAAATTGTTGGTAATTTCACAAACTATAAATTTACACTGAACTAAAAGCGACTCAAACTTTTTAGATTTTACAACAGTTTTCATAGAAACAACTGGAGACAGCCCAGTATGGATTTTTTTTCAATTTTTTAAAATGCAATTAATTTTGCCCAATAATTTGTGCCTGTAGCGTTTAAAATAGCATTTGATCTTTAAAGCAGAAATATTTTGCTTTTGAAAACCTCCAGACTTGCACATAAATAAACTTTTTCCATTATTTTGATGAGACAGAGTATGGCAAAAATACCCAAAATATATATATATAAGCAGGATGCCTCACAAAGAAACAGGAAAAATTTCATTTTTCTACTAGTGAAAATAAAGAAGAAAATTTATATGAATATGTAAAAATTTTATTTTTGAGTTGTAGCTTGCAAAAGTTTCACCCTGGATTTCTGCTTCCTGGGTAATATGCCATTTTGAAATTTCAATTAAGGGATGAATTTTTGATGGTTTGTAATTTAAAAAATTGATTAAACCATGTCCCAGAACTATAAAATTCACATTTTGACTTCTTTTGTTTTTTCTTCATGTCAAGTAGTTGACATTACTTGCATACATTTAGTTAAAATAGAATTTTATTGCAAAGTCTGATTTGTCTACAGGAAATTAAAAAAAAAAAATCTATTGCATGTCAAATCTAAAAAGTTGTCAACACAATCTTTTGTGTATTACAATAATTTTCTAAAAAATTACAAGAGATATTAGCATCTGTCTTATTCAGTTTTTCGTATGAAAAATGATAAAACCATCAGATTTATCCCTTAATTAATTAATTAAGTTTCAAGAATTTCTGTATGGCTTCATTTTATCCTTGCAACAGAAATTAGTGCAAAATTTTTCACAAGCTATAACTTAAAAATGAAGCCTTTTCAGATCCATGTTTGTATAAACATTTTTCTTTATTTCCACTTGTAGAATATGTTCAGAAATTCTTTCAGATTTCATGAAACACCAGAATAAATTAACAGACAATAATTGCCCTTTGTTGAAGAAACAAATATACATTTTTTTTTTAAATTGTAAAGTTTTGAAATGTACTAATTGTACTACTGGTATTGTCACTTATTTCCCTAAAATGATTCAAAATATTCTGTAAACTGGAGTAAATTTGACTAAAAACTAATATGGGATTCACATGTTATAAAATTACAAAAATTGATTACAAACTAGCAACTTATAAAATTGAAATTGTATGAGAATTTTTCAACCATATCTACTCCATTCTGAAAAAAAGTAAATCGTAATTAATAGCAGATTATAATTATTTATGTTTATTTTAGCCACTATAAGTCAATCCAACCAATTTCAAGTATTAATGAAAGATGAATTTTTTAGTGCAAGAAAAATACCAATTCTGACCAAATTCAAACTCAGAAAACTCTTCACCACTTAGATTGCTGGGAAAATTGACCTAATTATAGTAAAAATTAGACTATAATTATTTGTAGAATATTCAACAAAAAAGTCCCATATTTTAACACTTTCCATTCATTCATAATGACATCAATGAGTCATCCAATTTAACCATTTTCTTAAGTGTTCATTACATTAAAGGCAGGAAAGGATAAGGAGATATTTATATAGTACTGTGTTCCTTCTAGTTTTGTATATGTTAGTCACACTTAAGGAAAGAGGCAGTAGGGATTTACATCATTTTATGAGGTTTAGTACATTTTGGATATTTATTTAAATAAGTTACTCCTACATAAACATTACTGCATTTATTAATATACTATTAATGACAGCTAACAAAGAAGACTTTTGACTAAAGGGTTTTTCATAAAACTAATTATTAGCAAGAGTATTTGTATTGTCATGTTTTATATTGGTAAATTTTATCACTACAGAAAAGGATAAACATTTCCCATTAGTTTTTATTTTAAAAAATAAAACAAAAAATGTATATATATATATATAGTACAAAAGATTCAATAAAATCAATTCAGACTCTTAATGTTAATTTTTCACTAACATCCCACAGTTTAGTACTAATTTCAGGTTTAAATTCGTGTTTAGACATATAAGGTTTACAGTCTCTAAAAAATCTCCCAGACATGCCAGGAAGATCAGCTACAGCACAATGTAGAATTGTTTGAGATCCCTGAAACAAATATGGCATATAAATTATCATACCAAACAAACATTTAATGGGCTTGTTAAATTTATTAATTTTTTTATGGAAATTTATTTTATACACCTTTTCTATTTAATTAGTTCATGTGATTTTCAAATTAAATATTTTTCAATGCAATTAAATTATACTGATTAACTTTAAAAAATAATGGAAACAACATGAAGTAACAAATACTAAAATGTTATGTTTTTACATATACATTTTAATAGAGAAGATGAGAAGGGCTAGCTTTTGCTAAGAATCAACTGTTTTTAAGCCAACACATCAACTACAACACCAAAATGGTAATGTCTGTAACCTCTGTTTTTCTCCAACTCCTTGGCCTTATAAAACTCCTGCAGAATAATGTTTCTCCAGTATCACTTAGTGGAAGTTAAAAATGGCACTGCAGATACCATTAATAATCTGATCAATTACCTAATCAGTATTTTCCCTAAGGTACCTAAAGTTCACTGACAAAAAACAAAGCTCTTTCCTAAGTTGCATGGCGATTATTTCTGCTCAAAAATAATTATGGAAATACTATTCTAACCAAAATAATAAACGATGACATCTATATAAATGTAAGGTTATGAGGTGCTTGTTCAAAGGCAGATACAGAAGTTGACTGATTAGAGAACTTTACCTAAAACAGTATAATAACAGCAACTGATATGAAGAATATTTCATGGTGTCATGGCTCTAAATACCTTCCCAATAAATGATTTTATTAGATTACCATCTTAGAACATCTTCAATTTTGTCCAAAGATCATTGTAATTTTATTAGTACCTCAAGTGTACCAATCTTACTTAATTACTCGTAGATTTTGATTAATGTTTTATTGAAAACTTCTGCAATCTGGATAAGCTTTACCATTATGCCAGCCATTACACAGTTTGAAAACAGATTTGCTATATCTCGTATAAAAGTTTTTAAAAAATATTACTTTTAAAAAATATTTGCAACAATGTATTACTCTTCAAAACAGTAAAGCAACTGTAGTTTTAATTGAAAGATTTATGAAAAGCTGAATAAAATAGTTATGAGTAAGTGAAGAACAAAACCTGGAAAAGGTAATATTTATCTTAATGGTATTTTAGCAATATTAACTAGTTACACACTGTGGAAGAGACGGAAACTGTCACAAAAGTATTTTGTATATTGTCCATAGACTTAGACATCTTTCTTTTTCTGTTCAGCCTCTGGAACCACCGTAAGGTATTACTTCAGAGGATGATATGTATGAATATAAATGAAGTGTAGTCTTGAACCGTCTCAGGTTGACCGTTCCCCGAGATGTATGGTTAATTGAAATCCAACCACCAAAGAACAGCAGTATCCACGATCTAGTATTCCAATCTGTATAGAAGTAACTGCCTTTACTAGGAATTGAACCTTAGTACTCTCAACTTCAAAATCAGCTGATTTGGAATATCACCACTAGACCAACCTTATGACAAACATTTTCCATTATAACTGTGCCATTTTAAAACAAGATGTCATTTTACTCACAATAAAATGGTGTTTTTGACTAATAAACAATTACTTAATAACAAAAGTAGTTTTTAACCTATCATTGAGTGAAAAATTAAGATAGCTGTCACTGTGAACTTTACAAACAAAATTTTCACATTTATTTGTTATATAAACAATATTAGTAAAAAGAGATTGTTTCATTAAAATACCTTAATCCATTCTGGAGATATGAATTGTTATTTATTAAATAAGACAAGGGGACAAACAAATAAAAAGACCCTAAGTTTGGGCCTAAGTTTTGGAATGTTTCACTATATTTTTGTTAAGAAATTACTACTGAAATACTGGACAACTTTTAAAAGATGCTTTATATTCCAAGGATATTGTGTTTGTGTGTATGATGTTTTTGTTGTGAAAACTAAATTGTATAGAGTTTTAAAATTATGAGTTATTTTCTGTTTTCTTTTAATGTATGTTAATTTTTTGTTTCGGTTATATTTTATACAGAAATGAATCAATAAATGTAATGTTACATTTATTGTATGTACTAGGTACTTCAATGCTGAATTTATCTTTGACTTACTGGTAACACAATTTAGCCTGTATTAGTTCAAAAAGCAGTTTGTTGAATGAGGTTGTGTGAATAAAGTAATAATGTATATGTTTATTTAAATTAACCTTTGGAAGATTCTACTATTTTGCTTAAAATCTGATTTATATATTATAAATCACTTGCTCAAAAGTAGTTGGAAGTGACAATATAATTAGACCAGCAACAGTTTCCTTAAGATCCAATGGAGATACTATGTTTCAACATAATTACTTATTAACATTAATTCTATTGTATTATTCTTTTAAGCTGCAAATACTTTATATTGAAGAAGAGGTTTTAACTTTCTCCTCCAAATCTAATGATATAAAACATTTTTTACAATTTTTCATCTACATCTCTATACACATTGACATTTGACAATCACCCAATTGCCATGAAAGAAATTGTTTGCCATTTTTCATATAGATTTCAGATATTCTTTTATTGACAGGAAAATATAAATAAAAGGATTGAGAGAATTACTTTAAAACCATTCATTATCCTGCTATTTTATACATTGTAGATCAATTATTGAATTTTATTACTTGAAAGAAATAATTAAAAATTATAAAAACAAAAATCAGTTCAATAAATTTCTAACACCCATTCCTGAGAACAAGAATACAGATCAAAATGAAAAATGTATTGATCAACTTAATAACAAATGAGAGAAATATGACAGTTATGCTTCAAAAACACTGAAGAATAGAGATGTTAAACACTACACCGGATCCTGCGACAATACAAACTATACTATCAACTTACAGAATATAATGAACAGACCACAATAAAACAAAGCATCAGAACCAACAATTTTACTACTTTCTCATAATTCTTATTAATGTGAAAAGTGTAATTCTAAAAACTCAGAAGCATACTGATATTGAGTAATTATAAAACGACCAGTATTTTATCCAAAGTAAATGGTTGTGAATATGTATTCAGAATTGAATAATACAGAACTATTTTTCTTAAATAAGTAGCTTTTACAAAGCTGCTGGGTTAGCCTAGTGGTTAAAATGTCATCACAAAATCAGCTGATTTTTTAAGTCGGAATTTCTAAGATTCAAATCCTTATAAAGGCAGTTGCTTTTATACAGATGTATTTGAATGCTAGACTGTACATACCAGTGTTCTTTGTTGGTTGAGTTTCATTAACCATATGTCTCAGGAGTGGTCGACCTGAGTCTGTTCCAGACTACATATTTACTGGTACATTTACACCTATGTCAAGCCTGGCAAGCTGGTAGCTATAATTGCATTTACCTATATACACACACTCAGACTGGGCAGTAGCTGGAAAACTGATTGGAGAAATACATGTATATATAAAAGTAGTTTTTACAATAATTCAAATAACCTCTCTTACAATACCAATTAATTTACTAAGAGTATGAAGAACTTAAAATATGAACTAATCGAAAACTATGCATTTTCCTACATGTTTGCAAGAGCTAGGTATGTAACCATAAATAGTAAACAATTTTTACAAGAAAAGAAGTTAGTGTTTACAATTAAAACTTACTTTAATTTTCTTAAAAACAATAATGCAATAAATAACTGCATTATGTTCATCTTCTTAAGTTTTATTACCTGTTTAGCAGATCTCAAATAAAAGAATGCAATAGGGAAAAATAAAACATATTTCCACCATTTTAAATCTGCATGCCGAAACAGCTTAGTGTAACAAAAACCCGGGCAAACAGTAAATACATCAACACCAGTTCCTTCCAACCTTTTAGCCAATTCAAGACCAAAATAAGCATTGGCTAATTTGGAATTAGCATATGCAGGATTCATGCGTTGTTTAAAATCCCAACCTTTTTCACCATATAAGTTATCAAAATCAATTACACCTTTCTCATGTAGAGTAGATGACACAATTATAACCCTGAAATAAAAAGAAAACAAATAATAATTAACATGGTTTCCTTTACAATAGAACAACTAAAGAAAAAAATATTAAACTGTTCTTCACCATTGAAAAATAATAAAACTTTTTTTTTAATTATAATTTATTAATATTACATTTTCAGAAAACCCAAATTAAGTGTAGTAATAACTGGATATGAAATCGAGTAATGTGATACAACTTTTATCACAATTAGTTCACAGTTATATATTATATTAATATTTCAGAAATGTAAATGATGACAAACTATAATTACATTAGTTAGAAAGCAACACTATAAATTTATTGTTAATCAGTCACAGAGTTACCAAGCAGAAAATAACAAATGCCTTTTTACTAAAATAAAGCATACATACAAACCAAAATATATTTTTTAAAAACCAGTTCTCCAATACCTTCCTTTAGTTACCTGACTTGTTTGGTGCCATTTCTCTTGGTTCTACACAAATTTATGAATTTAGATCCTATATCTTTAATTACACTATTAACTTGGTGTATATAAATATATATATTTATTTATTTAGTGTATTTTAGGTAAATACCTGAAATTACTATAATTGTCTTCATCTTTTCATACTCTTTCTAGTGAGCTGTCATTTGTCTACATACTCAGATTTAGCAGATGTACGAGGCATGGTCAAAAAGTAAAGGCCGATGAGTTATAAAAGGTGATTGGCAACACTGATTGGTTCATGCATACACAGTAGCTTTAAGTGGTCTGTTGGGCATGTAACTGCCACATTACCGTCAGTTCAATGTTGTTTGCCTTTGCAAGAGAGACAGTGTAAAAAAAAGTGGAGTGTGGTATTAACAAATCCCGCCAGTTCTGAAGTTCGATAAGTGATCAGATTTCTAAACGCAAGAGAACACAATGGAAAAGTGAGAATATAATGTCCTGAGTTTAAGGAAAGCTGTTCAAATGTTTACGACATTTGGTGGTAGACCAAGTATCCATACCGACGATCTCATTGTACGTGTGAATGCAAAAGTGAAAGAAATCATCGCTTTACAATTAGCAATCTTTCTCTAGAATTTCCAGAAGTTTCAAAAGACAACATTGTTTCTCAACAATGTTAGCACATTGTAAACTGGCTATCGTAAACTGTGAACACAATAGGTGCCCATAAGGATAAGATATATGTATATATATAAATATATATATTACAGAATGACATCTGCATATGCTTTTCTCAACCATTTAACTGTGAGGGAAAAAAATCTTTTTCCTGTATAGTCACTGGTGACAAAACATGAATTTCGTACATCAATGCTGAGGTGAAACAGTAATCCACGCAGTGACATCATTCCAGTTTGGTTTTTAAACTAAAAATTTAAAAAAAGCCCAGTCTCAAAGAAAAAGCAACTGTATTCTGGGATTAAAAGGGTGTATTTTTGATTGATTACATGGAACCTGGAATATCCATCCCACCATAAGTAAGTTATGAAGCACTTTCTAAACTGTGTTGTGACATCCAAAACCAACAACGAGGAATCCTGATTTCAAGAATTGTTCTTCACGATAACACATGACTTCTTATACAACAGAACAATTAAAAAATTCGGATGCTAGATTTTTTATCAACCCCTTACAGACCTCATCTCATGCCTAGTGACTACTATCATAACAAGAGTAAAATAAACTTTTGGTTCATAAAGTTCTACACTGTTGCTTATCTTTCTTAGATTTCTATTTACATCACCCCTACATGATTTTCATTAATGAAAATGTATAAAAAATAATTTACAATGCAGGTAGGTATTTTGTTAAATAAACATTATTTCAATTACAGTTTAATTAACTATTCTCAAAATACTGCTCTTTTCTCTAAAATTATAATTATCACTGTTTAATTTTATTTTTTTAATGACAAAATCATTGGTCAATGATTCACCATTAGTCAAAATCATCCTTAGTGACTCAATCAGAATCAATGCTGATCATCATGGTCAGAACACAATGTCATTCTTTAATAGATATCTGTTGCTTGTGCATTGCTCAAATTCTTTTTATGTTGCTCAAAAATTAAGAAAAACAAAAGAATGGATCCTCGCTAGGAGGCCCTGACTCATATAAGCTAATTACAAAAGCTTAAGATAATACAAATTACCAAGTTTGATTAAAAAAAAGATTAATCACTATGTTAATAAAGGGTGGCTTTTTGCCTAAACAAGGCACACTTGTTTAGAGCAATCAATCCCTAATAAAATAAAAGTGTTTTTTTTAATATAACAAAAATAACTATATTTGAATTTGAACTAAAATAAAAAAAAAACTGTTCAATTTCTTTTCTTCTGAATTAAAATATGTCATCAACATCTCCACACAATAATAACCATTAACAAAATACAAAGTCGCATAGTAATAGATAAATAATATTTAATAAAAAAAACCAATGAACTTTACAAAAAGAAAAATCGGAATTAAAAAGCCTTAGTACTATATATAATATAAATTCATGATTATAAACAGATTTTTTTTTCCATGGGGCTGGACCTGCTTTGAATACAAACACAGCCCAAAGGGAAAATTAGAATTAGGAGAAATTCACCCCTGTACCTCTGCAATTTTTGTATGGATAATTCTGACCAACATCTTGACACCACATGCCGTGCTCTTTTGGTCTACAACAGAGTTCCCATGATGTAATATTATTATAATAATGTAACAACATGTATTATAATAATATAATTTTAATAATGTAATAAGATCAAATCATCTTATTCCCAACAGGGGCTAAGCATGCCAAATTCTTTTGAACATGCTTCTCTGTGCTGCAAGAACAGAACTCATTCAAACACCTGTGTCCTGCGGTGTCTTTCCTTCTGCAGTAATCACATTTGGCAGAGGGTCTCAATCCCTATGTGCACAGGTATGCTTTAAAGCAACAATGACCAGGAGACTGTTACCATGTCTTTTCAGGGCCCAAAAATAGTGCCCCACAGTGTCTACTGAAAGCAATTTTGACGCCGAACAGGATGACAGCCAGAATCAAACATGTACACATGGCTTGAGCCTGATCTAATCTACCTAACAGTGGTCAGCACTCTGGAAATGGTGTCCACAATTGACCGCCCTTACAGAAGCCCAACTGGAGATCACTTAGATCACCCCTTGCCTCCAACTCTTGGTACAGCCAGTTAACCAAAATCCTCTTCAAAAGTTTACTCAAAAAACTGAGCAACCAGATCAGTTGACAGGATGCTGGTTACCTTGCCTCCCCTCCTTCCTGAGGACCATAAGCCACGTGGATTTCCAGGACTCTGAAATCCATTCCTAGGTGATGGTGCGGTTGAAAGCAATAACCACCCCCAACAGGATGAGTTTTACAGCATAATAAACAAGTGTTACCTGAACAAAAGTAGTATATCAAGGTTGATTTGACACTGAAGTCATCATCGGCAGTAAGTTCAAATAAAAAAAACTCTTCAAACAATTTAATAAAACTAAATATTTTTTGTAAAATCTTTTTTTAAACTTATACGATTTTACTCATAAATAAATTAGCCCAGTTTTATAAAATAAAGGAACAATTTAAAAACTTTAATCTTCACTAACATTTTACAATGTTTTTTAAAATATGATTTTTTTTAAGAAACTTAAGAATTACAAATATCAGATCATGTGATTCAAATAACAAAAATTGGTTTTCTTTTTAAATACAAAAGCAACCAGACAAAAGAGAACAAATTACTTTTAGCACAGCATATAGAAACAACTTTTATATATATATTTATGACTACATATTTTTATAAGTTTACAATTTTAAGTTTTAAATTTTGTGAGATTTAAAAAAAATATGTTTTATTAACTGATGATGAGGGAAACCCTCAAAAGCACTTTTATGCAGGATGATTCAAAGAAACGGGAAATTAAAAAAATTAAATAACGTTATTTTTTTTAGAAAATGAATTTTATTTCATGTAATTGTAAAAATGTTGCCATTTTAGGATACAATTTTAGTTTATTTTGTAAAAATGTCATATCTTGCAGGAGACCTCCTCTACTACGTAAACACTCATGAAGTCTCTTCGTTAAATTGTTCATGGTTTGAAGTAACATCAACTGGAATTTTCGGAATTGCTTCTCGGATCTTTGCCTTCAGTTCTTCCGTTGTAGCAGTTCTACTGTGGAATACTTTGCTTTTAAGGTGACCCCACAAAAAGTAATCGCAAGCTGAAAGATCAGGCAATCTGGGAGGCCATCTAGTGTCACCATTTTGTGAAATTGACACGCTGTCCAAACAATCAGCGTACATCTGCCATCGATATTCGTGCAGTATGTGACGTTGCAACGTCTTGTTGAAACCAGGTTGTGTTAAGAATTGGTGGAAATCTCTTTTGTTGTTCCACAACAAAGGTTTCAAGCATAGCTACGTAACGAGCCGACGTCACTGTAATCACAAGACCGTTGTCATCCTCAAAAAAATAAGGGCCTATAACACCATAATGGTGTTATAGGCCCTGTGGTATGACATAGCACACCACACGGTCACTTTCTGGCTGTGCAACGCTGGTGTAGCTGCGTAGGAGTTTCTTGTGCCCAGTATCTGAAATTTTGCTTGTTAACAAATCCACTGAGGTGAAAATGCGCTTCGTCTGACATTCACAGTTCGTGAACAAACTCTTCATTATCATTTATCTTCTGAAGCATTACATTACAGAATTGTGCTCGCACAACTGCATCGTTCGGTTTCAGTTCCTGGACAATCTGCAACTTGTATGGATGGTATTGCAAGTCCTTCACTAACATTCTTCGAACACTTGAACTATGCAATTGTAAAGATGCTGAGAGACGACGGATTGACCGATGTGGACTTCGTGTGACAGCATCTTGTAAAGCTTGAACATTTTATGGTGTACGGACGGTTCGCTCACGGCATGGAGGTTTCTTTTTCATTGCCGAACCAGTTTCCTCAAAATTAGATATCCATGTTTTAATTGCATGTGCTGATGGAACACGGTCGTGCTGTCCCAGATTAAAATGACGGCGCAATTCTCTACGCGCTCCCTCCACACTCTCATTGTTTTTGTAAAATGCTTTGATAGCAAATGCACATTGTGCACCACTCCAAGGATCCATGACAACTAAATGGCAGGTTAGGTTAGAGAGGCTGGTGCCACTTATCAAGAGGTACCAATCGCCCACGGCTACCAACACAACTTTCAAAATTTTCCGTTTCTTTGAATCACCCTGTATAACAAGCATAAGGTAATTATTATGCTTACATAAGGTAAGCATTATTGAATTCTGTACTCCTGGTGGCAAAATTTTTATACTTTTGTCTTCGACATAATTAGTACAGAGGAACAAATACAATAACAGAAAAAGAATTGATTTTTGTAAGTTAATATATATATATATATATATATATACATACTACTTTATTGAAATTAATCTGTTTAAGATTCATATTATCCCTCTGCACTGTTAAATTATATTTTTAATTCTATTAATATAAACCACCTAAATTGAAAGAACCTACATCAATAAAAAGTACCAGAAAGACGAGCAGTGGTGGATTGTGCCCAACAAAATCGTATACAAAGAGTTAGAAGCCATCACTGAGACCATGCATAAGAGGAGAATAGGATTCTTTGGACATATCATGAGGATGCAAAATTCAAGACTTCTGAAACAGCTATTACTGTACAATCTTGACTCAAAAAACATAAAGACAGGATGCAGATGGATCAGAGAAATAAGAGAGGGTCTGAAGGAAATTGGCCTTATACAATAGACACCGCAGATAAGATAAAATTAAACAAGAAAATCAAGGAAAAAACATTCACAAGAAAAAACTCAAATCATGAACATTTTCAACACTAGAAAGAGCACAGAGATCAGAATGTATGAAAAAGTACTGGGAGGACTGAAAGGCTCACACAGTCCCAACAAAGAGACTTGGATAATGGACTGAATAAAGTGATCCTATGGACTCATAAAAGATAATAATAATAAACCACCTAGTGCAGAATATTGAGATAAGACATATCTTACTTTAATTTTACTATGAAAGAACTTTCATGGGATCCTATACACATTCAGGATTGAAATATTTAATTAAACTGCATATTAAAAATTAAAAGTACTAAAATAATGAAAATTAAGTATTACTTTATTACATGAAGGCTGCCTATCTGTTACAGTTTCATAAGACTGTCTCCCAGAGTGTTTGACAGTGTCAAACACTGATCGTTTATTAAATTCAAATTTTGTTTACATTTAAATACGTAATATTTTTCTAATATATTTAATTTTACATCATTTTTATAATTTCTTTTATTTCTAAATTTATGTTAATATCAGAAACACAATGTTTATTGTTTATCAGACGGTATGCCATGTTAGACAAACATAATTTTTTTTTTTTTTTCATTTCTATAATGTACTTATAAAGGATTTATTTGTTTTTCCTATATAAATATCATCACAATCACTTCATTCAATTTTATAATTTCCACACAGATTATTATTATTTTTGTTTTTTAGATATTTTATTCAGTCATTATTAGGTTTGAATGCTGGTTTATATATTAGTTTAGTGTAATGTTTTCAATGATATTAGTGTATAAATATTTTGTATATGCATTCACTTTTTTGTGTCTTATTATGAATTGGTTGTAATGTAGTTATTTTGTTATTGTGTTTTCATAATAGTTTTTAATTAATATTATTACTAGTAGTAGTAGTAGTATTGTAACCATTTTCAATCACTATATGTTGTACTGTAACACAATACTTTAAAAATGTTATTTGTCTTCAGTCATTTGACTGCTTTGATGCAGCTCTCCAAGATTCCCTATCTAGTGCAGTCGTTTCATTTTGTTGTACCCCCTACATCCTACATCCCTAACAATTTGTTTTACATATTCCAAACATTTCCTGCCTGCACAATAATTCCCATCTACCTCTCCCACCAACATCAAAGAGACTATTTCAAGATGTCTTAAGATGTGGTCTGTAAATTTGTACCTTCTTATGGCTATATTTTTCCAAATTCTTCTTTCTCCATCAATTTGCTAAGCTTTTAATCTTTTCTTATTAGGTACTCTGATCATTCAAGTTTCACTTCCATATAAAGCTACACTCCAAAAATATACTTTCAAAAATGCTTTCCTGATGTTTAAATTAATTTTTGATGAAGAAAATTATATTTCTGACTGAAAGCTCGTTTCACCTGTACTGTTCGGCATTTTACATCGCTTCTGTTTCATCCATCTATAGTAATACTACTTCTCAAATAATAAAATTCTTCTACCTCTATAGTCTTTTCTCATCCTATTTTTATACTCGGTAGTCCATCTACTTTATTTCTACTACATTTCATTACTTTCATTTTGTTCTTGTTTATTTTCATGTGATAGTTCTTGCATAGACTTCATCCACGCCATTCATTGTTTCTTCTAAATCATTTTTACTCTCAGCTAGAATTACTATATCATCAGCAAATCGTAGCATCTTTATCTTTTCAACTTGCACTGTTACTCTGGATATAAATTGTTCTTTAACATCATTAACTGCTAGTTCTATGTAAATATTAAAAAGTAATGGGGATAGGGAACATCCTTGTTGAACTCCTTTTTTATTACTGCTTCTTTCTTATGCTCTTCGATTATTACCCGTTGCAGTTTGGCTCCTGTAAATGTTAACAATTGTTCTATTTCTATACTTAAACCCAGAATCTTTTAAAATGCTGAAATTTTATTCCAGTCTATATTATCAAATGCCTTTTCTAAGCATACAAATGCTATGTATGTTGGTTTACTTTTCTTTAATCTTCCTTTTACTATTAATCTGAGCACTAAAATTGCTTCCCTTGTCACTATACTTTTCCTGAAACCAAATTGGTCTTTTCTCAATCTTCTGTACAGAATTCTAGTTAAAATTTTTGATCCATGAGTAGTTAAGCTAATTGTTCTACATTCATTACATTTATCTACTTCTGCTTTCTTGATATCATGACAATAATTTTTTTTTTAATTGATTTATTACAATCAAAAAAAATTTAATTTTTTTAATTGCAATTTACAAAAATGGCACATATCACACACGTGAATAAGGATACATATAACACACCAGTTTGTATGATGTGTCTATTGCTTTCTCACCTGCACTGCACAGTAATTCTACAGGTTTCCTGTCTATTCCAGGAGCCTTTCTCCCATTCATATCCTTTAATGCTCAATTAAATTGATATCTCAGTATTTTATCTACCATTTCATCCTCTTCGATTTCCTCTTCTTTCTCTATAACACCAGTTTCTAATTCATTTCCTCCGTATAATTCTTCTTCAGGTGGGTGGATTCATATTCCACCCACCTATCAACCTGTTCTTTCGTATTATAAATCATTGTACAATCTTTATTTAACATAATATTAGATTTAACTTATGTACCACAAAATTCTCCTTAACTTTCCTGTACGCCCTGCCTATTTTACCAATGATCATTTCTCTTTCCATTTCCGAACACTTTTCTTTAATCCACTCTTCTTTTATTAATTTGCACTTCCTATTTATAGTATTTTTTAATTGTTGATAGGTCCTTTTACCTTCTTCATCACTAGCATTCTTATACTTTCTACACTCATCCATCAGCTGCAATATAGTCTCTGATATCCAAGGCTTAATACCAGTTCTCTTTGTTCCATCTAAGTTTGCTTCTGCTGATTTAAAAATTTCCTTTTTAACATTCTCCCATTCTTCTTCTTTATTTTCTACCTTAATTTAATTTAATTATTAATTCAATAATTTAATTATTTTCTACCCCAATCGACATTTCAATTTTAAACAAAAAAACTGAAAAAACTGTTATAAATGAACAATTAATAATCAAGCAGATTTTTTATTTAAGAATTTTAATTTGCTCAATACTGGAAATAGATAATTATAAAATAAATAGATGGAGTGAACCCAACAAAGAACAGGAAGATAGACTAGCCAAATAATGTGTGCGATTTGAGTAAGGTAAGAGGCATGACCTAATGCTAAATAAAGATTTATAAAGAAAAAATGCCAGTGCAGTGAGTTTTGAAAATGGTATATATCCAAAACACATCAATATGTGATTTAGTTATGATGAAGCTAAGAAAGATAGAAAATATATATATATATATATATATATAGTATAAAATTTTGGACTTCTCAATACCAAATAACGCCAGTTTATGACTTCCACTGGCGTTGCTATATAAAGCAGTTGTAAAAATATCCTTTTCCAACTTGGTATTAGTAACATTTTCAAATTTTGATGCAAGAGTTCTTTCTGGGAGCAGTTTATTTTGTAATTTAACCCTGCCTCATCAATATTGTACAGTTGGTCAAGTTTCAAATTAACTTTAACTACCTTTTTAAATTTTACCACAAATTCATTTGCAACGATATCATTGCCTGTTAATTTTTGCCCAACAATGACAACTTGTCAAATTCCATGGCACTTCTTTCACCAGTAAAGCCATCCCTCACTTGATGTGAAATTTTCATCACCCTCTGGTTTCTTGTATAGATCTGTTGCTTTTTCTTTAAAATGGGTCCAAACAAAGGAGTGAGTTCCTTTCCAGTATTCTTGGCAGAACCAAAGCCACAATGCACTCTCTAAAGTTCTTAATTTGTGCTTTCTCAGCATTTTTCAGTTTTTAAATGCATGTTTTTCAATGTTTAGTGTATGTGCTTCAAGGGTCTTTCTGATTTTCCTCCAATCTTTAATTGTGGTAATATCAACTCCCAATTCTAAAGAAAGGTTTTGCGCTGAACAGTTTCACCCTTATCAATTCGTTCATTCTTGAAGCTTCTGTTGCAATGAACACACTAAGTATTTTTGTTTTTGAGTAACCATTAGTTAACACAAACAATAAAAATTAACAAACATTCAATAGCATACTTGCAAAATTCATGGTGACAGTGACACTATAAATATGGTAGTAATGGACAAACACACTACTGTTCTGCACTAGTTAAATTAAAACAAATTTTTATTCCATATATATATATATATATATATATACACAACATTGTACAGTAGTACAATATGTACTTCCCCCCCGCCTGATAGGATGTGCTAATATGATATATTCAGTTGTGGTGATTCAACACATGCAAGTTTAAGCATGCATGTATATATCAAGCTACATTACTGTACTGTGCCGGTCGGATATACCACGGAGTCTGCTATACCGAGGTCGGATGAGGGTATATATATATATATATATATATATATTGTTTTTAATCAACTGTCATATGAATGTATAAATAATAAAAATTAACCTAGTTTTTAAAAATTATTATTATTGTTTTCTGAGGGTTCTTTACTATCAATTTTGTTCTTTTATTCAATTTATATTTGTGGATGTTAGTGACACAATATTTGGTTTTTCCTTTTTTGGGTATTTACATAGAATAGGAGAAAAATTAAAATTTTCTTATTAATACATCTTTAAAGGTTTCTGTTAATGATGTTCAAATTCAAAAAATAAAACATTTTGGTTGAGTGCCCGTTGAATACAAGAATTATCTTTATAATCAACAATAATAATTTTTTGTTTGATATGTTTAAGTTTTTTAATAGCAAAATTTGTCCATTGAAGGACTACAACACACATGTTTAAAATAAAGATTTAAATTCTATTACCCCCTCCCACTGTTTATGAATTATATAGATAAGTGGAGTTGAAAAGGTGATTTTTTTTTTTAGATGAATGCCCTTTGTAAGCAAACTGATAACACAGTTTTTGTTTCATAACAAGTGATACATGAAACCAATCAGCTCTTTAATGGTGAAAACAAATCTACGTCAGAATTTTTCCATCGCCCTACATTTTTGAAAAATTCCAGAATTTAGATTTTGAAAATTGTTACTATATGATACATGGTTGTACATAAATGTTCTTTTTTATTTTAATGAACAATGAAGTCTCATAATGCCTCGTGTGTGTAAAAGATTCAAAGTTTTTTTTATTTGTGAGTTCACTAAAATCACACAAGAAAAGCATTACACCTTTAATTGAAAAAAATATATAAATTGTACTTTGACGGTAAATTGGAGATTAGCATAAGACATGGATATTAAAAATACATGGATATCATAAAATACATAGTAACTATGCATTCAATTTAAGAGAACGTCTAAAAGACACATGAAAGACTGTTTGAGAAGGTTTGGTGTGAGCCAAAAGATCACTTAACCAATTGTTATTTTTGTTTAACTAATGTGCCTGTAATTTCTAAGAATTCTAAACACACAGTCCTTCATTGCCATCTGTACCTCACATTGAATCCATTTCAGTCCCCAAGGTTCCTGAAAACTTGTTTTGATGAAAACAGTGATGAAGTAGCAGACATTATGAAAAAGATAATCATGATTTACAATCCAGTGGGTCATATCTTATATCATAAGGTGATTTAAATGACTTGATAAAAGATTTAAACATATCAAAAACTTAAGCTGAACCTTTAGGCTCAAAATTGCAAGGTTGGAATTTACTTTAATAAAATACAAAAATGTCAGGCTATCAAAGCTCACAGAAGGATTTTTTTCCATACTTTACTAAAGAAGATTACTTAAGTTTACTGTAAAAACATTGATGAGGTTATGTTACTATTACGGCAAGTTCATGAACCTGAGAAGTGACGCCTTTTCATTGATACCTCCAAGAATAGCTTAAAAGAAATTTTACTTCACAATAATAATAATAATAAATATCCTTCTGTAACAGTTTCTTGTGGAATTAATATGAAAAAAAGGTATGATGTTATGAAAACTTTATTGAAAAAGTAAATTATCAAAAGCACAGCTGGAACATGTGTAGATATTTAAGAGTAATATCTCTTTTGTTAAGCATGCAGCTAGGATACACAAAACATTGTTGTTTTATTTGTGATAGGAAAACCGAGCTAGGGATCAGTATTATGTAGTAAAACAGTGGAAGAAACACAAGAACCTATGTCCTGATATAAAAACAGTATTCATGAGGGCTAGCTAAAACAGAAGAGATATTTTTATCTCCCTTTCATATCAAACTGGGATTAATAAAAACCTTTGTAAAAGCCACAAAGGACAGTAAAGAATTCTTATAGATAGACCAGAATTCCCAAAAGTGAATGAAGAAAAAATTAAAGAACAGGTTTTTTTTCTCACAAATAAAAGAACTAGAGATGAAATGTTTAATTTTGTATTGCCTGATGTAGTTATTTGCAGATATTACCTATGGTAGTTAAATAATTTTTCATTCCGCAATGTGAATTTCCTAATTAAAATGTATGTTAGTAAATTAGATTATTTGTTTACATATTTGTAAATTTAAGTTTTATTTTTAATTCTTTACTCTGTTGTAAATTCGTTTTTTATTTATAAATTTATTTTCATTTTAATTTAATTTAATTGCACAGTTATTTCCTGATACAACAGTAAATTTACAATGTTACAGTTTTAGTAATTACAACATTCAATAAAACTGTTCTGTTTATAAATTGATTAATATTTGGTCAATAAGGAAGCATGTTTATCTTTCTACTGTATAATATTAATATATAACAGAAATTCAGCAACCCTGTTAATGAATATTAAACATAATTATTAATAATACGAATACAATTAAGTTATTGAGTAATGTTACTTAATATTATTGTCAGTAAGGAAGAGTTTTTATCTTGTGCCATAATTTCTATTGTATAAATGTTGTACCTTTTTTTTGCAATAAGTTGATTTAAACTGGATTAATACTTTCATAAAAGAAAAACATTTGAATTTAAAAATACATAAATATAACTTCACTAAAAATTTTCCACATTTTTTTTTCTTTTAATATTAAACTTAGGGTTCTAAAGCATTTCATAATGATACTGGATAAAATGAAGGCTTAAGGTCTTTTATATTATCCAGAATAAAACAATGTGTATCACAACTTATGGGAATTAAGACAAATATACTTTAAATGTTCCAATTATCAATCTTAATTCTATATAAAGCAGGTATTAAATGAAATAAAATTGCATTTATCACAAAACATACCTGCTAGGAGCTGATTCTTTTAACTTTGGAAGTAATCTATTAGTCAGTACAAAATGGCCCAAATGATTCACTCCAAAATTTATTTCAAATCCATTCTCAGTCTTTTTATTTTTCTTCAGTGGGATACTAACTCCTGCATTATTTATTAAAGTATGGATTTCAGGAAAATCTTTAATGACATCATCAGCAAAAGCATGGACAGATGACAAACTCGCCAAATCTAATTTCATTGGAATCTGCAAGATAAAAATACAAGATAATACCCACATCCCTAAAAATGTAATCATCATAATACTCAAAAAAAAGAAATGATTCCAGTGAACACAGTAAAATTAGAAATTTCCAACAGCAAAGATTTTCATAATATAATAAAATTAAAAGAAAATACACGTACAGTACAAACTACCATGATTAATAATCATGCTATGTGAGTACTTTCTTTTATTCTTTTACTTTTTTTTTAAAGAATAATATAGAGTAATGTAGAATACACTTAAGCCCTGCCTACTTACCAGTTCTCCAGTAGACACAGTTCTTCTTATTTCTGTAATAACATTATTTGCATTCACCAGATCTCTACATGCTAAAATTACTCTAGCTTGCCTTAATGCCAAACCTTTGGCTGTTTCTTTCCCGATACCAGAATTTGCGCCAGTGACAATGAACACTTTACCATGTAAAGATCTGAAATCTTTACACTTTCCCCATTTGTACTCACGGTATTTTCTGACCAAGCCAATCGCTAATAAAACCGGAAATATTACATAAACTACTGAAGAAACAACAGATGAAACCATAATTTTCAGAGCTGCAAGATTATTTGAATTTTAATCTCTAATCATTACTTTGCAATAAGAAAATTTTCATAAACAAACTACCAGCTGGGTTTGGTTTAAAATTAAATCAGCTGATAAGTTATCTGTACGTAGTTTTGACGACAACCAATAGAGTACGTTCACGGTGATGTTTTTAAAACAAATTTGTGGTTAGGTTTCATAACATACAAGTGGGTTGTGTTAATGGAATATCAGTTTTTTGTAGATATGTACGAATTAATTATGAAGTGTTGCTTTTAAGACAAGTAAAGTTATTGACCTTATTTTGAAAATTCGTGATTTGATCTCTCTATTGTGTGTTTTTTTATTTTGATTGTGAACTTTGAGCCAAGATTACTTTAGTTTTTCGTCAGAACTCTATTATTATTCCAAAGAAAACTGAGATGAAGATTCGACAGTTTTAATCCTGATCTGTGTTTCTGGTTTACATAAAGCTCAGACATGGGTAAACTGAATTTATTTTCCATCCAAATTGTTTAATATAAATTATATCATTAAATTTGTAGTAATCACTTAAATATTATTGAAATTATAACAAAAATAATATTAATTTCATAACTAATATTGTGTGATACTTTTAATTTATAATCAGTTGAGTTAACTATGTACTCAATATAAATATACTCTATAGAACATAGTATGTTATTTATAAATTGATTAATTGTACAAATTGTACTTGTTCCACCTTCCTTTCATTAATTTTTCTGTTTCTTTAGAAAGACCAAAGGTTGACTTTGAGGGCAGATGTGTGCAAAACAAAGAAAAGCTTGTTATCTATATTTAGGTATACTTTGTTTATGTCAATATCTATATTCCATCATGATATGCAACAAAATTATTGACGTAGATGCCGATAAACTGCAACACACACACATACCATGGCGGTTACTAAAAATCATCACCATTTTTTCTTTTAGCCAATATCAACTTAATTATTTTAATTTTTTGTATGTAAACTTTAACCAGAGAATGCTTTTTTCCTAAACTTGTATTGTGTCAATCATTGGTTAATTGAAAGTAGCCAGAAGTCTTAAATAGCAAAAGATTGTTCATAACATTCCACCCCTACTGATAATCTGTTAATATCAATTCAAATTATGCCTCAGTGTTATTTGTTCCACCTTTCAGCTCTTCTCCTTAACTATTCAGTAAAGTAACAGTTCCTCACTGTATTCTAAAACTGAAAAAAAGAGGGATTTCTTGGCCGTAGCAAGCTACACATATGTTTGGACCAGTTTAAAAATAAATTTTATAAAGAAATTAATAATTTTGTATTAATTTTTTAAATTGATCATCGCATATCTTTCAACTCAGTCAGTACTACAAAGTGAGTACAATGGTAGTTAAAATTGACTCCACTGTTTGGTTTTCCACTTGTATCATCATGTAAAATTAATTGTCATTTTTACTTCATTCACTTCCAGTATGCTGTCTTCAAAATATTCATCATGTCAATAATTACATTATTTTCTTATATTTTATTACGAATGTTTTTAAATTCAGTTTTAAAATATTTTTCAGATTCTTATGGTGAATCTTCAGCTAGAAAACCTAGCTTATTTGCACAGCGGATGAAAAGTGCAAAAGAAGCCAAAAAGAAAGCATCGTACAATAAATCAACTGATGTATCAGTAAATAATCAGGAATCCTCAATATTTGGTTTGTATTTGACCTTTTTTTTTCTTTTTTTTTAAGTACCAAAGAGAACATATTTTAAACCATTAATAACCTTTATAAACCATAAAACACTTTTATTTATTTTAGCCAAATTTGAGTAATTGAAAAAATGTAGTATAATTAAAACAGAAAGATTTTATTTATAGTTTCTATTGATCTGAATGCCATAATAGAGAAATGTGTTGCCCAACTTAATTTACGATGGTATATTATTTATATGCTGTTTACAAAACTTGAACTAGCAACATGCTAACACACAATGCTTCGTAGTTCTTCTGTTAATGAATATACATGTTTTCTAAGTTTGCTGAGAGTTTTGATACCCATAAGCAGATCCACAAGATTATACTGATGGTTGTCAACAAATGCATGTACCCATTTCAGATCATCTCTCTGATTCTTCTAATGTATAATTGGACATAATTATAAAGTTAGCTTTTATCCTAAGTTCTTTTTAAAATCCAGTTTAAAGTTAAAAATGTCATGTAATTTTGAATATAAAAATAAATATACCAAATACAGGGAATGATACAAATATTGAATGCATTATGTGTATTAGGTAATTGCTTCAATTATGTTGTTTAAAAAAAGAAGTTAACATTTGATAATATTAGAAGAATTCATATAATCAAGTTGAAGTGACAAAATGTCAGATGGGTAACAAAGCACGGAGTTGAAAATCCTAAAGAAATAATACATATCTTTTTAATATACTTCCAGGTACCATGAAGATAATGCCAGTTTATAAAATCATGTGACCAACCCGAAAACTTAACCACCATAGTTGTAAATATCATATTACATATTCAGAACAGAATAAAATTCTGAGAAATACAATTTTTTATTGCATATTCACGTTTTCCTAAAAGTAATTTAGGAGTTATAGAAAATGAAAACCGGGTTAATGATGTATATTTCTTTATGCGTTGACAACATATGTATGTAATAGTTTAAGCAAAAAAATACAAAATACGAGGCATGTTTTTTTTAAAAATTGAAATAAGTGAAATACAAAAAACTTTATTAAAACAAAAAACTTACATATATATACTATTTTTGTACATATTTGCTATTCAGTACAATACATTTTTGATATCAGCTTAACAGCTTCATTATTCCATTACTGAAGAATTCTCCCAGCTGTGATTTAAACCAATTAATTACTCTGTTTTGCAATTGTTCATCATCTTCAAACTTCTGCGATGCAAACCATTGTTTTAAATGGAGAAAAAGGTAATAATCACTTGGTGCAAGATCCAGAATGTAATGCGGATGTTGAAGATTTCCCAGCGAAATCATCCCAATTTCTCAGTGATTTGGTTTGCTGTGTGAGGTTCTGCGTTATCTTAGATAAACAAAATCCCATCGGTTAGCTTCCAACACATTTTGCTTTGAATTGAACTTCTAAGTTTTTTAAATGTTTCACAGTATGTATTCACTTTAACAGTTCCTCCACATTCAAGAAATTCAATCAGCAATATCCCTTCGGCATCCCAAAAAACCATAGCCATAGCTTTTTCGCTGAACTTTCTCATATAAACTTTTTGGGCTTTGGGGATATTGATTGCTGTTTTGTTCAACATTTGAATAAGGTATCCATGTTTCATCACCAGTTACAATATGTTTCCATAAATCATTACCTTCATTTTTTTAGTGTCTCAAACATTTTTAAGCTGCTGCAGCAGATGTTTTTTACAAACACATTTGTATGTTACCATTTGTGTGTTTCTGTCAACATTTTTGGTACCTATTTGGTACACAACTTTCTTTAATCTAATTTTCCAGTTAAAATGTCAAATTAATGATCGCAAAACAAAAGGAAATTCAATTGATAATTGAGCAATAGTAAGCATTCTATTTTCATGGATTTTTGCATTCACATTTTCAGTCAACTCATCTGTGATTGATAGCAGCAAATTTAAAATAGCCCTTACTTAAAAAACACACCTTATAAATACAACAAAAAAACAGAAATATTCATGTAACTACTATAAAAACAGTTAATAGAAGAAAAGAGAGTCGAAAAAAAAATTAATTAAATGAAGTCCTTTATTAATGTTACTTTTACATTTGCTGGCCCAGAAAATGTAATGCCTACAACAAAAAATAGAAATGCTCACAATAAGAGTTTTATTCTAGATACTATGTAAAGAGCAATCCAATTTTAGCCTACTTTTTCTAAGTGGTGTTAAGTTTTGTGATCATTAACATGGTAAAATAAAGCATGCAAATTTTTCAGGATAAGTAATAGTTATATAGAAATAGTTCCATTTTACTCAATTTGAAAAATGTACTAATATATGTTCAACTAAAAAAAAAATAATATTTCACCTATCTTCATTAAAAGGAATATAATTTAAGAACAATATATCTTTAAGGATTTCAGAATTGGTTTGAATTTTTACCACTCTGTGTAATTTATTAATTACTTATTAATTTAGTTTAAAACATTGGTAGAAGAAAGAAAGATTTAATTTAGTTTTATTTATATTAATATTGACATGACAGGATTAGTACTTTGGAATCTCTCTAAAAATTATTTTTTAATTTTATTTAGTGGTTTTGATTTAATATTTTTATTTCTAATATTATTTGTAATATTATAGTGGTGATATATCTAAAAACTTAAATAAATTATTATTATTTTATTATTTCAGGTGAAAGAAGCTGTTTAGTAACAGGCCCTGATGCAGATGCAATTCATAGAGAAAATGCAGAGAAGTTAGCTGCAATGACAGAAGAAGATATAGAAGCTGAAAGAAATAAGTTACTCACTGAAATGGATCCAAAATTAATAGAATTTTTAAGAGCAAGGAAATACAGATCTTCTACTACTAATAAACATGAAAGTAATCATGATTTAAAAACTACTGAAGATGATTCATCTAAAATTAATACTGAAGAGAAAATGGAAATTGAGATGTAAGTAAAACTTGCATTGGAGGTCTGGAAATATGTTGTTGCCATTCTATCTGTCTTTCTATTCCTCACAACTGGTATCCCTTAAACTAAGGTTGAACTGTAACCTGTTAGGAGTACTTGTCAATGGAAGTCAGAAAGTCATTCTTTATGTTAGCCTAAATATTGTTTTTACAAAGCTTTGCTTGTCAAAGGAAAAGAGTCTGCAGTTGTGGAGAAATGTGGTCTTTTAAAGTCATCGTTGAATAAAAATAATAATTACTTTTGATTATCCCAGTGTATGAATTAAGTGCGTCAGTTAAAAATTTACGCTTCAAGCAATTAAGAGGGAAAAAAATTTAAAAATTATTTTAATCTCCCCTGGAATTGAATTCTTTCATTTCATTAGTACAAGAGTTATTGCATTTTAGTGCTTGCTTTCCTGAACTAATTTCTTTCATAATAGTTAAAAAGAATCTTTGCTCAAATTATGTAATAAAAAAGAGTTATATTTGACATAACTGATATATGTCTTTGATTTCAACAAACAGTTCATATTTTTGCTTCTACTGAAACCAATGAGTTATAAGTTAATAAAATTGTAATGAACTGGTAATTAATTATTATGATTAGATAGTTTGCTACCCTTTCCTAAGCCTCCAGCGAAAAATTAATCATTTAAATCATTGAACATTTTTTTATTCTATGAATTTTTTCCAAAGTATGGATTTAAATCTGTTATTGATTATTACTAATATAGACATGTTTTCTATACTTCAAAATATTTGTTTATATTCCCTTAATTTTGTCATTACTTTGTTTCTTTTATTAATCTGTTGTAAATGTTACGAAAAATGTTTTTTTTGTCATTCTTCAGTAGAATTTTTCACAATTTTGTTTTCCATATTTTATTTTATAATAATAGTTAATTTTTTTTTTTAATAGTTACAAAAGTTAGTATTACAGTTTAAAGACATAAGAATTATTTTTTGTTTTTTTTACCTAATATTTATTTATATCCTTTATGTAATAACACTTTCGATGTACTTTATTAAATTAAATTCTTAAACTCAGCATTAACATCTATACAGTTTAGGGCTCTAAATAATCATACTAACGTTTTTTTTTTTTTTTTATGTTATGAGTATAGGTCATAGAGACATACACTCATAATATATATGTATATATATATATATATATATATATATATCATCTGATTAGCTTTATGACATAGATCTAATCAAATACCTTGTTTTAACAACAACCAGCTGAAATCATTATAATGTAAAGAACATAATTACTGTCAATTTAAATAGTTAAGTAAATATGATTAATTTACAACATTAAAAGAAGCATATTCTGAAATTAAAAATATATGAATATGGAATAAAAAAAGTACTTTCACTATCTACCAAGAATTTTAATAGAAGCAGAAAGAGTTAATTTTAATTCAAATAGTGAATGTATACTTGTAATTTTAACATTAATTTTTGTTTTAAATCTGTTCTGAAGAAATACAGATCCCTCTGAAAATATTTAATAGGATTAAAGAAAATTGCAGTAAGTGAACAAATTTTAATAAATAATTATTTTCCACTGCTAGATGCAATTTTCTAAAGTATTTATTACTTATATAGAACAAACCCACATTTTTTGTATTTTATATATTTAATTTTTTTATGTTTGCTGGTATAATGACACTAAATTTGTAAATAATTTTATTTATAGAATATTTTAAGAATTGTTAGTAGTATTATTAATTTTTTTAGATTCAATGCTTAGAATTTGTACTTGAAATGTTGATCCCATTGTACAGAGATTACTAATCATGCAATCTCTTTCTTTTCTTTTTAAAGCCTGAAAATGTCTTTTGTTTGTTATTTACAACATAGTAGCCGTAAACTCAATTTGTCTGGGTCATGATTTGATCTCCAGAAGAGATTTACACCCCCTGTGGGTTTGGAGTCCCCTCAATTGAGTGGTGGAAAGAATCAAGGCCCACAGTATTTACTGCCGGTCATAAAAGGCAACTATAGGGCATTTAACCATTGACCTTATCTCTTTCCTTCTCCCTCTTCCTTCCCTCCTATCCTTGTATCCTTTCTTCTTATAATAACCAACAAGTGTGTTTTTTTTTTCTTCTATCACGGCTGTTGCAACATGTTATGAAATGCAAAGTGGAAACTATCATGCTAACGGTTGGATGGCTCTACACAGTGAGTCTCAACAATGTCCTCTGGGCACCTCACTCAGGTGGGTTCACCTTACCCAGTTGTATTTAGCTCTAGCCTCTGTACGCATGGACTCTATAGGTGGTCCTGGTTTTCCCCTGTACTCATGGGTCCAAAATTTCTAGTCCTCAAATTATTTCTATGATGCTTGGTGGTCCATTTGAAAAAACTGCTAACATTAGTCTAGTGAAAAGACCTTGCTCAATGTTGACTGATGACATAACAGTCCTGTAGAAGATGATAGCTTGAATTGTGATTCATCTTGTATACAGTATAAAAATACTGGGTTTGTTGTAGTTCTACAAAATAATCAGGAAGGTGGCTCCGTTCATAAGGTCTCACCTTTCCTGACAGCAAAGTTGTAACAGGTTCAAACGGTTAACTGAAGAACATAGGAAATAACAAGACGGATCAATACTGATTAAAATGCTTAATGATGAGTAGAATCGATTTCTCTCATCTCATCAACATGGGCGGTTTACAGACATAAATGCGGTATGCTACAAAACCCTATACCAGCCGGTGATTAATTTTTTGCTGGGACCTTCTGGCGATGGAAATTACTGAAATAGCTGTTGAGCTTTATCCCCAAGAAGTTGTAGAAATGAAGTGAATAATGAAACATCAGAGTGGAATCGAAGAACCTTCACCCCTTCCCTTATATTAATGTTCATCCTACCCATACCACCAGAAAAAATAAAAGTAGGTTAACTGTAGTTCGAGTACAACCTTTTATCCCAAACCCATGGTGATGTTTCCACTGTCAAGAGTATGGCCACACTATAACATCTTGCTCAAAAACTGAAGTATGGCTTGATATGCTAAAGAAGGTCACAATGACACTAACTGCCAAGAGATGAAAAATGTGTGAACTGCAGTGAATCACATTGAGCTCACTTCCTAGATTGCCCAACTTTTAAAGAAGGGAAGGCAATTCTAAAAATTTGTACTGCGCAGAAGCTATCTTTTCCGACCATATTCTGTTCATTTGGCTGGTTTTGTTTTAATATCATTTATGATATGTTCATACCAGGTGATGATAATGCAAAAGCATTTTTCGCCCCCCCCCCTAAAAAAAAAAGGTTGTATCATAAAAAAATTGAATTTTAAGCCAAAGTCATTGCAATCTCATTCAGCAAGTTTCAACAACTGTTTAGGACAAATGACCAGTTATTTAAACACACATATTAAAAGAGACTGCTTAGCTTATAATGATATCTGATATAAATTGTAGATATGTACACCTATATTGTATATGTGAACTAGGCTGAATTAATGTCTGCTTCATAATCTCCAAAATAAGAGAAAGTACTTCTCTGCCATAATCAGTAGAACAGTAACCATAAAAAAGATGATGAAATACCAGCAGAGTAAAAAATTGGAAAATAATTTTTCTAAACCATACAGAAATTAAATTTTATTCTGGTTTTTTACAAAAAAAAAGTTCCTGATTAAGAAGGAGGCACTCATATATTTTAGTAATGCCATGCAGTTTGAATCTGTACAAAGACTAAATCATCAACAACTTTAATTTAAAACATAGAAGTCTTTCTAGAATGGTTCATTACAGACAGACAGACAGACATTTTAACTTATATAAATGTCTTTAAACAAGAATCATCCGTAAGCATTTAACATTTATTTGAATGTTGAAAAAAGCTATTAAAAAATAATTAGTAAGCTTACAGAGAAAGCATTGAAATTAAAATTCTTCATCTTTTTTGTGCTAATTCTTTTATTATTATTATTATTATGCTTTTACGGCGAACATGGGACCACTTAAGTCAATTTTAGTTGGATCTTTTCAGATAAAAGCGTGTTATTTTACTCTTCCGAGCTGCCCAGTATTTCTTCATCCGTTCAGATCTTGCTTTCTTTTCTTCATCCGTAAACACCCTCTTCGTTGTATTTTGTCGTTTGTCTGTCTTTTGTTTAAATCTAATGCTTTTGTCTTTTAGCTTTGTAATTTTTCCAGTTTTATTCTGTAGGTCAGTCAGGGAAATTCCCAATTCTTTCATAACTTCTCTAATTTCTTTGATCCATCCTACTTCTAGCTTTTGGAACCAAAGCTTTTCAATTCTTTTATTTATACATTCTTGAGATCGATTACGTCACATCTGTATAGTTCCTTGTATATAAACCTGATTGTATAATTGACACTAATTTCATGCAGAAATTCTTGAAAATAATGTTCCTGAGGAGAAATAAAGACACAGAAAAAAGGAGTGTGATTTGTATACCCAACTTTTGGAAAAATATCTTAGCCATATATAAAGTTATAGTAAAAGATAATTTTTCTTTAGTGTATGTATTGAAATCTCTTAAATTATTAAGGATTATAAATTATTTACTTTTATAAAAACTTTAATTATTAATTTAGTACAGTAGTCATTTATGTTATGAAAATATATTTTTCAAAAATCTTATCCAATTGTAGAAATCACTGTTTTTGAAAATAAATTAGTGGATTGTATAATTAAAAGAAACAAATTCCCTTTCAACATTTTTCTCATTTCAACTGTTACATCATAATCCAAGTAAAATGTGTTTTATTAATAAAGCTTGTTTGATTTTTTTATTTTTTTGTGATTTTCAGAAATGTATCATTTGGTCATTTCTTCAATTTTAATTTACTTTAATTTTTATAAATGTTTAAAATTCATTCACACTTTTCTACCAGTGATTTTAAATCTGTTTTTACAGAGATTATCAAAGAATTTAAACAGACCTGTTAAAAATACAGAATGTTTGTAGTCAGCACATTAATATTTATGAGTTATGGATTTTTTTTATCAAATTTCTCTCTTGTTTAGAGAATTTTCTTCTGATTTTTTATTTAGGGGATTTCAAATCAAATTTAACAAATGTTAGTAAAACCAAAGTTGATATTTGTTACTATTTAAAAGAATTTCATTCAAATTATAGTTGTTTTAAAGTTAGGTTATCTCATTGTTGATTTTCTGGTTACCCAGTACTTCAGGTCATTAGGATCACTGATTCGTAAGCAATGATTTAATTAGATGCATCAAAACTTGAAATTAATGCCACTATTGAGAATTCAGCTCTTCCTTTGGTTAGTGCTTCTGACTATACATCTGCCATGACTGGTAAAGAAAACCAAAAATAAAAAATTAATAAGTTTCATAGTGTAAATTTTTTTTTTCTGTTATTAATTCACAAAGATTCTTGTGCAGTCCTACTGAATCATTTAATGCACTATAATAATTGCTGTTAGAGGTTTGATTTTTTCTAGTTAATTTCTTTTTTTCATTGTAATATTTGGATTAGAATATTTCCGGTCATATTGTTGAAATATGTTTCATTTTACAATAGGGTTTCAGATACTGTTGCACATGAATTATCAAAACATTATCCAGGCATGGGTGATATAGAAGAAGATAAAATAAAATGGATGGAAGAACTACCAAAACCTGTACCTCCTCCACCTGATGTACCATATAATGCTCGTTTCAGTTTTGATGGTAAGATTATGTAACAATTTAGCATGTAAAATGCAAATTATTAACCAATCGTTTTACTCAAAATTGTATCAGTAAAAAGTTTATTTAATGGTTTTTGTAACTGCTTTTCAGTTTTATTTGTAATAATCAGGAAGTATTGTATTTTTATCATATTTTTTTATAGAAATAACATATATTTTTTATTGGTTTATTTAAATTAATTATTAGTACTTATTGCTTTCTTCCATTAATTTCTTTAATTACTTCACTAAAATATCTACATCTTCAGAACTAATGTTTTGGTATAGTTAAAAAGTCCTAAAAGTATAGAAACTCTTACTTAAAGAAAACATCTGTTTCTTACTTTGTTTTGTCGTAAGAAGACAGATGTTTCCTTCTTACATTTTAAAATTGATTAGTGATTTTTAGTTTCTTTTTTTTAACATTCATCATCTGATGTAGTAATAACTGCTTTGAAGGTACTCATAAGCATTATTAAAAAAAAAAATTGAAAAGAATTTTTGGTGAGGCTTTGTTAAAAATTTTAATGTTATGCAACTACTAGGATCCTGTACCATAAATTTATTAAAAAATAAATTTTTCTACAATTCTATGTTTCTTTTTCCTTTGTAATCCTTATTTTAATCCTCAGTCTTCTGGACTTACCATGATGTAAAATACAGTAGAAGTCTTCCTGTCCTGTTTGTGTTTGTTTCCCATTCAAATAAGTTGTTTTAATTTTTGTAATTCTAATAAAACTCATAAAAGTTTTCTTTATTTTTAAAATTTTAACACCATTAATAAGTTAGTTTGTTTTTTTATGGCTTTTATTCAAATTCTTTAATATCAGTGGTTTTTATCACTGTTTAAAAAAATATTGTGTATTTCTATTGACAATCAAAAGAGCCCAAAATATAAAAATATTGAATTATACTATATTAGTCATCAATACTATTTCACATGAATTTTGTCAACTTAAAAACATATCATATTTGTTATGTTTTTGATTAGGAAATGTTGAATGTTTTCATATTTCTGGAAATTCTTTAGTTTCTAAATTATTTATTTTCTTTGCTATATTTAATTTCATGGTACCTAAGAAAGAATCTTTTTCTTATTTTTTTTATTTATTTCACTATCTTACAACCAGTTGTAAATACTTCACTATTGGTCATACTATCTTTAAATTAACAGTTAAATTATTTTGACCAATTATTATTTATATTTCGTATACTATTTAATTGATATTAAATAGAAACAAATATATTTTTATCAACCATGCATGATAATTATTGAGCTGTATAATCTTGTGTTTATTATGAGACAATAAAAAATTGTTATGATTTCAAGATAATTAAATTATTACTATTATTATTCACAAAGTCTAGGCAGCAGTGAAATATACACTGGATCAAGAATTATTGTATGGCTAATTCCCTTTGAGTGACACATATCACCAGAAGATGATATATTGAAAGGTAACATCTAAATATTTATCCTATCTACATTTTTAACCTTATCATCCCATTAATTCTTATCGATATTTAAGGTACACATAACATCTCAGCCAAAAAACATCAGTGAACCAGATTCACATCTAGAAAGTATTAATCTAAAATGTTGAAGTTTATTCATTGGGAAATTGTTTCATTTATTCAGAATATGTTAAAATTCGATGTTAGCATTCTTATGTCAAGGTACACTTTTACCATTTGTGGATGACAAACTGGATGTTAGGCAGGGATTACACCATCATGGCGAGGAGCCAGAAAGACCAGGTTATTCATTGCAGGAACTGATACAACTTAGCCGTTCATCTGTTTTACAACAGAGGATTATAGCACTTAATACATTGGCCAATGTATTAGAAAAGGTAATATTACTTTTTGTACTGCAAGTATCATTATCATTAATTTGCTCACATATTTAAGCATCTTTGACTGTTAGCAATTACTACTGTGAACTTATCATGATAGTTAAAGCATCCAAATTTAAGTTTCATAGTATACCTTAAAGCCTAGATCACAAACATCAGTCTTGAGTCAGGTTTAAAATTCTGTTCTCTTGTTTTATACAATTACTGTGCAATTGGAACTCCAGAGAAGCATTTACTTGATTGACGCTATTGACTTGAATAAAATCTATCCCAATTTCACATTGTGACTTCATAAACATAGTCGATTGAATATGATCATTATGATGCATTGAGTATCAAGAGATTTTTTTTTTGTAAGAAAAAATGAAATTATTTTAGCGGGTAGGTGGTTTCAGTGTGATGTAAAAAACTCATTTTTTATAAACAAAACATGGCAATTAGTAAAAATATCAATTATTCAAACAAAATTAGAAGATAAACAAAGAAAGTGACCATGAGTAACTAAAATACTTTAGATTATTGTTTTAAGAAATAATATTTGCAGAGTCAAAGCTGCAAATCTTATAAAAAGAGTAGTGTATGATGTTGCATTCCTTTTAGATTTGTTCACATGTTTTTTGATATACTACTTAATACAAAAAATTCAGGTATTTCTCCTTTCTTTTGTTTCGTACGATAATCATCATTACCTATGATTCCTCCTTTCATGTCTGAGAGCCGGTGACCCTACTCATATTCCACTGAAAATTTCCTGCCATAGCTCATGGTCCTCTGCCATTCAAATTAATGTGTCTAACGTTTCTCCTGTCGCCTCTTCAATTTGGGCCAGCCATCTTTTCAGTGGTCTTCCGTGATCTGCTGCCCTCGATTTTTCCCTGTACAGTTATACAGCTTTCTAAGATTTTTGCCAGGCCTACAGATTAAATGGCTGAAAAAGAGGAGCACATTGCAGACAAATTCCTGTATACCTAGCTTGATTATAATCAAGTTGTTTGTCCTCTTTTGCACCAATGCGACACGGAGCTTTATGCTGTAGGCCCACATTTTTAATATATCAATTCTTTTCCAGTCTTCCAACTTGATTGTCCAGGTCTCCATATCGTTCATGATTACTGGGAAGACCTAGTACCTGAAGCAGTTTCAGCTTTATATTCTTCGTGATTACCCTGTCCTTCAAAGTAGCAGTCAACTTCATAAGCATCTTCTTCGTCAAGGTAATTCTTCTTAATTTTCAATATACAGAATAATATTTGATAAAATATAACTAAAGAATAAATTTTAATAAAGTTACCAATAAATACTCAGCTTCTCAAAAATGTAATCTTAGACATATGATAATATCATAAAGATGTTTACCAAAGTACTCTATGTTATTGGTATATGATGTGATAGAATTAAATAAATAGTAACATCTCAAGTATGAATTAGGAATATCATATTTCCTGTTTATTATAAAATGTTTTGAAACACTTTGTTTTACTCGCTTTTATTACTGTAATGTTTTGAAAGTTCTTCAAATAAGACATCGTATAAAAACTAATTTAGAGTGATATTATTTAGTGGTTTTAAATTGTTTTTATAGCAAAATTAAATTAGTAAGAAAGATCTGTGTTTCCTGATCCTGTAAAAGGTAGAATTTTGTCAGCAGAATCTGCCATGTAGTTCTTGAGAAAACTATGATCGAAAAGAGTAGCTTTTTTTGATATATCTAAGAGTATATTTTTGATAAATTAAGTACTTATTTGTTATTTTATTAGTTAATTTTTATCAAATACATTATTCTGTATATTGAAAATTAAATATCTTTACCTTGCTGTAGATAACCCAATACTGTCTACTCAAAAAAATACTTAGTTTAATTTAAAGCATAACTTTTAAACAAATTAAATAACTTGTTTTTAAATGATCAATTCTCTTCATAAACTTGAAGCTTGTTTTATTTTTATTATAGCAAATATTAAAATACAAACTTATTTATCTAGACATTCAGATCAGCAACCTGAATATCAATTTGAAAATCAAAGATTGAATAAAAATATACTGTAGTTTGGCAAATTAAAGAATGCAGCTGAACTTAGTCTGCAATAATTTTACAATGAATCATTGTAAAAAAATCCTAAGTAAAAAAACTATCTTGTTCCTTTTTACATTAGTATATATAAATATATTATTCAAACAACAATGTAATGTTTGAGAATGTAATATTTTTGTGCTTTCTTTGAGAATGTAAACATTACATTCTCAAAGAAAGCACAAAAACACAATCTTTGTGGCCTTCTTTTTGCATGTGCTACTTCTGACTTCTAGAACTTCAACAAAAAATGTTCATTCAATTTACATATGTTAAAAAATGAACCCTAACATCTTCCTCATCAAGTTTCTGTCATTTCCAGTATTTTGGCAATGGCAGCCCTTTCAAATGAGATTGTTATTTCTATTCACATTGCAACAGTTCCTTCTTCATTTATATTGCTAATTTTTTAATCCATTCATAAATCTATTGCAGCAAATTATGGTGTTTTCAATGTAATTCAACACCTTATATTCCTTCTGAACACAGAACGTCACTAAATACTGCAGTACGTTGATCAAATAGAGAGTAGAGTGGCCATGATTAACATTATGCTGACATAAGTAATGTATAATCTTTTTAGCAGTAATAAGGTGCATTCTTGTTTGCTAGTGTCCAAACACACAACACTGCTATTGACATCAAAATTACGATTGTATTGGAAATATTTTTTGAACTTAACCTCAAGAAAAAACCCCAAATTTATTTTATAATAAATGAATGTTTTGGCATGCTATAGAATTTATTATAGGAAGGATAATGCATTTTCTGAAAATAACTCCTTTACTTCTTCATAAACGTTTGCAAGTAAATTAATGTAGAATGGGAATAAAAAGATTATAATTATTAATTTTGTTTAAATTGTTTAATAAAGAAAGAAATGATGGTGATACTTTGAATAATGTAACTACATAAAAATTGGAATTCGTGCTAATGTGAATTTTTGCTGTTCCAGACAAATTCAGTTTTATCACATCTAGATTATCAAATATCTTGTGTATTCTATTAAAATCTTAATTTCTTGATTATTTTTTTTTCTGTAATTTCTGAAATTTTGATTTCAACCAGTACTTTATTTTAGATACTTAGTATGTATTTTTCACTTACTTATAATATTATTAATAATTATAATTATTCAGCTGATTATTAATTATTTTAATTTGTTGTAGGCAAATTTATATGTGGAATGTTTTGATAAACCTCTTCTTCCAATGTTGCTTGATGCTGAATTATTTTTAATGTTGAGATTCTCTTTAGATGATGCATCCCGACCAGTCATCACAGTATCTCTTGCTGCATTATGCAATCTACTAGTAAATCATTTTGATGAAGTAAGAAATAATATTAGTTATAATGTATACTCATTAAGAATTTTATTTTAGATTAGTTAGTATTAATATCGTTAATGAAAAGTGTGATAAGGTAAAATCTAAGTTACCAAAACAATATTTTTTAGAGCAATTCCTGCAGATCATCAAAGTTGATACCTTCTAATTGTTAGGGATATTTTTATTGCTTTCTGTTGGAATTTATTTGAAGCTAATGCTTATAGCAGTCAATACCACTTAAAAAAATTGCATAGAAATGATAAAATTAGATCAGGTATTTATGAAAATAAGTATGCTTAGATGTATATTCAAATATTTATACCTGTGTTAGTGTAATGTGGAAAGAAGCTTCATTTTGTCGTTCAGGAACTTTCTTTATTTTTATTTTCTTTCTTAGAAGTAGCAAATTATTCAACAAGAATTTTTTTTATTTATGCTGTCGCCGAATTGATTCGACAGCACATGGCAATTGTAGTCCTTGTGGTAGCCCTGAAGAGGGCTGTTCGAGGTTTTTGAAGTGGTGGCCCTGAAAAGGGCCATTTGTGCATTTTGTGAGGTAGCTCTGAGAAGGGCTGTTGGGTCTGGAAGCTGGTCTCCAGCGATGTTAGTTCAGCTGTCATTGGGGAGTTGCAGCTCATCCAATGGAATCAGAGTGAGCTTCTCCTCAGTGGCAGTTGGGTCCCCACTACAGAGTGGCAGCGGTGGCCTCCAGTGCCCTGCAGTGTTGGTCGGCATTGGTTGTCTTCCGCCAAGGCAGTTCTTCCTGAGTAATTCCATGCTGAGCCAGCTCCTGCTGCTGGGTCCACCAGCCAAGGTGATTGAAGTCCAGCAAAAGCAAACTGGGGCAGGAAGGTAGCATCTGTGCCCAGCAGCTAGCTCCCTTGGCAGGCCAGCCAGTCCTGCTGCTCTGGCAGGGATGTTAGCATCCTCAGGAGGTCTCACATTGAGCTGGCCAGGGAACTTCTTTCTTCTTCTCCAGGTGGTGGTTGATGACAAATTGAAAATTCATTCTGGTGTTTGCTCGTTTATTAGAGCTTGCAAATGGTGGGGCCGCAGCGATTCTGTGGTGGAAAAGCTGTATGGTCACCTACTAGGTGGAAATGATGCTTGCGCAGGCGTGTATGTATACTGTACTCCCGCTGACATCTGAGCTGCTAGCATTCCATTCGCCGATATGAAGCTTGGCATGTATGTGGCAACAATAGATTAATGAAATTGTTTTTTTTTCATCATATTATTATAATATTTATGTACTTTCACACCAATCAATGAGAAAAAAAAACTTATTTTTTTGGGATATTCAGTTAATATTACTTTGTCATGTCTTCATCCTCCCTGACAACTCATCTGCCCTATTTTTTTATTATTTTTTATGAACTAGAATTATTTAATACAGTTATTTTTTTATAGACAGTATGAAGAATCATTAATGAAAAATAGTTTGAATTCAAGGCAAATCAAGGTATAATGATAATTAGTAAGCTGTTGTTATATGTTGTAAGAAATAGTCATTAAAGCATTTTTCTCTTCTAATATGATTTCAAACCTTTTTTATTTTAGTATTACAATCTTTTAAGTAAATTGATTGATTGCTTGTAAAATGAGTGTTATTGATTTAATTAATGGCAGATATCATAATACAATATCAGTAAACTAGTAGAAATTTTTGCTTACATTTTTTCCTAGAAATTTCAACATGATATCAGCCAAATGTTTATGGTCTATGTATATAGGATGTATTACAAAGAAATAGAAATAATTTTAAAATATGAACTACTGTTGAAATGAATAAAAAAGTTCACGTAAATATAGGTGTTGTAACTCCCTATTTTACAGTAATGAATAACAAGAAATTTTCTTGGGATGCAAACTATATGAAAAAATTGGTAGTTTTGTATGTTTTTAACTAGAAAAAATTAACAAAAATATCCTGCAATTGTGTCAACAGTAGTTTCCAAGAAAATTGTTGTAAAACCCAAAAAATTGGAAGCAAAAAAAAAAGACACTTTTTAGGTAGGTTTGACATAGATTTTACATAAATTGATTATTAGCCAATAAATAAATAAAATTTTGTAATAAAATTTATTGAGAATTTAATCCTGAAAAAATTGTTGAAAATCAACTACAAACAAATAAATATATTAAAAATGTGACAAAAACAAAATAGATCAGAATTTACGCAAAGTATTTTAATTTAAAAACCAAAGATCTTTATGGTAAAGAAAAATAATTAGAAATTGCAAAACCAAAACTATTATGATATTTAATTATTTACTATTATTATTCATTCATTACAATTAAAATAACAAAAATGAAGCTGTTATTTTTTTTTTTTTTAATAATTGTCTTCAGCACTCCCTTTTATTTACTTTGGAATAGCAAGTAAAGTTAAACAAAATAAAAATGTTAAAGTTAAATTTATTTTAGCAGTATGACTCAGCACAACTAAATATTTCTCTTATGTTAATTTTTTTAAAATTGTAAATTAGATTTGTCTAGATAGTTTACTTGGTGTTCATGGAGGGATACATCAGCCATCATTACATACTGTAATTGATTTAAAACAGAATGAACTGGATGAGTTAAAAGATCCTGAATTATTACGATTGGATGTCATTAGAGGTGCACTACGCACACATTTGCTTCCTAGATTCAGGTATAAAGTCATTATTTAATCTTTATTTTACATGCACTTGTATTTTAAATTTGATAATGAGTGATGTAATAGTCAGTGATTGAGAGACATCTTTTGGACCTTGTACCATCTTCAATACTGATTTTTAATTGCACTCAATTGCCATTAATTTTTATTGTTCATAAATTTATATTTGAATATAATTTTGTAAATAGTAATACTTTTGTTATAAACTATTAATACTTTTATTATCTCTAGTTTTAACAATCTCAAGTATTCCAAAATCATTTTCTACTATGTATTTACTCTTTTTTTATTGTTAAAAATTAGATCTACTACTACATTCTTATTTCTCTTATATATTCAGATAAGCATTGTTTAAAAGATTGAGTCATTTTACCATTGTATATACTATCTTTTCAGTTTAATTTGCTAACATAATATATATATATATATATATATATATATATATATATATATACACATTAGTATGCACTATTGTATTACAAAAATAATAATAATAATACTAACAGCAATGTACGAAATTGTTTTTTTTTTTATTTAGATGTAATTTAACAGAGCACAACATTTTGGCAGAAAAGCTTTGTTCACTTAAAGGACCTAACAAAATTCAAATTATTAAAAAACAAATGTCTTTAAATAGTGACATATATTCTTTTTTATTTTTTAGATCTTATTCTGTTTAGTAGCAGGATATTATTTTAATAAATAAATGTGTAAATTGTGAATAAAATCTGTGATTCGCAAACTTTTTCAATTTATAGATTATGAAAAAATGATTTCTCTCTAAGGTTGTCTCACCACACATACCTTAGGGATTCTTTTATGTAGATAAATGGTCAAACCAAAAAAAAAGAAGATATTATACATTAAACATCAGTAAATTATTTATTTAAATATTTCAATTTAATATTATATATAAAACATATTTAATCAAATGATTAACATTAATCATATGTTTGTAGGTGTGACTGTGCAGGTATGTGTGTGTTTTTAGGTATAAAAGATTTTTTCTTATCAAAGACAATAATAATAAATATAAATGCATAGATAAGTAGGAATCTTTCATTTACAAGTATTGCCTTGTTTATTCATGTTTATGGTCACCAGACAATGATCTGATAACCCATTTTTACATCTTGAATATAATAAATGAAAATTATTCTTAAGAAACATTTACTTTTTTAATAGATGTTTAATTATGGTAATACATTTTTTGTTTGGTAATTTTATAGAAATTTTATAGCATGTGAAAAGTGCTAACTTTGACAGTGCTTAACATTCATTTTAAAACTAAAAATGCTTAGTTGACTGTAACTACTGATTTTTTTAAATTTTATAGTGTTTTCTTTTTAGGTACATATTCATTAAAATGAATCCTGAGCAAACAGAAATAGTTCACATATTGAAATGTTTAATTAGAATTTCAAGACATTCATTTGAAGCTGCTTTTGCTGTTGTCTCTTGTCCAGGGCTTTTAGATTCAGTACGATCATTATGTAAGCATGACAATAATTTTCTTATTTTTACACTATGATATATTCCTCGTTAGTTCATTCTAAATAATAGATTAAAGATTGTTATGCTGTGGTATTTTACAGATTCCAGTATTATTTTGTTGTAAAGTATTATGGCATGTGATTTTTTCTACCTTCTTGCTCACTCCTTGGTCTTCCTTGTCATATAAAGGAGTTAAGAGCATTTTTGTAGCCAAATGATCATAATTTCAGTTTGCTGGCAGATGCCAGCAGATCAGGGTATAAGTGAGTGGTCATATCATGTACATTTATGAATTATGCCAAATAATTAATTGGTTGATTAACTCTATATAGTCTCATAAAAACTGATACACTTTATATGGATAAGGGTGCTTCTAGCTAAATAAATTTTAATGAAAATAAAAAAGGAAAAGAAATTCTTTTGATAATAAATAAGTAAATTTATTATATAGCAAATTTATTTTAAAAATTATAAAATATTTACTACAATTTATGTAAATATTGTAAATTTTGATAATCTGAATCCTTAGTTTACATTTTTAGGTTTGACTGAGGTTCATTGCCTGAGATAATCAGAAATTGTAATAGTATATAAGGTAAAATGAAATGAAGCACCAAAACCATGCTTTGTTCTCAGTGTACTTTCCTTCTACATTTTTGGGGATTCTTCTACTTTTACATTTATTTTATTGTCCTCATAAAATTTAAAATAATGTTTGCCTGATGATGTTTACATAAATTATAGAGGTAATTGTACATTTGTCTTATTATTAGAGGTCTTATCTTTATGTATGTAATATTTATTATACACAAAAATCAAGTTTTGTATTATGAAAAAGGTCACTCACTAATATATTATTATTATTTATTAATAATAATATAAATAATATCATTAAAATTTATTTACATAAAAATAACAGAAATAATTTGAAAAAAAATTATTAAATAATATTTTTACATTAAATTTAAAAATAGTTTTCATTAACCTTTTTAATGCTACTTTATATATCAGAATATTATGGAAAAATATAGAAATTTTTTTAAATATTGTGCCTCATAATAAATAATCTTGCTACACTAAAAATTAATGTCATTAAATAGTTTATTTCCATGAAGGGTTTAGTATTTAAATTGAATTCTAAGTTTGTATTAGCTATTTTAAAATTATTATTGTAAAAATTCTTATTTTAAAATTGTTATTGATGTGTCAACAAAAAAAACTTTCTGGATTTTGTGACAAACAATAGAAAAATATTTTAATACCACTGAATAGAGAAGAAAAAGTTATTAGTGATATTTCTCTCCAGTTGTAAATTTGAAAGTTATTGTTACCCTTATGGCTTACTTCTTTTCTTACCAAAAGAAAACAATAAAAAATAAATCAATAATGAGTTTATCCAATTATAAAATTAGCTTAAATTCAATCCAACTTGAGTAGAAAAGCTGATCGAGATATATTAATCAGGGAAGGTTGATTAAAATAGAGAGAGGATTAGAAAATGCAAAAAAAAAAATTGTCACCTATTCAAAAACCTGTACCTCTTGCTGGAATTTCCAAGAAATTTCTAAACACAGTGTACTGTATCTATCCTTCATTGTCATCCGTACTTAGACCTGTACCTCACAGTGAATTTATTTCAGGTTCCTGAAAACTTGTTTCATGAAAAACAGTGAACATGGAAGAAGACAATCATGTTCAGACTTTGAATTACAAACCAGTGAGCTACATTTTATATCACAAAATGAGCTAAATAACTTGGTAAGAGATTTAAACTAATCAAAAAATCAAGCTGAACTTTTACGGTCAAGATTACAAGGTTGGAATTTACTCAAAATAAAATACAAAAATCTCAGGTTAACAAAGCCAATAGAAGACCTTTTCCATACTTTACTGAAGAAAATTACTTCTTTTACTGAACAAATATTGATAAGCTTATGTTTATTAGGGCAAGTTCATGAACCTAAGGAGTGGCACCTTTTCATTGTTACCTCAAGTATAATTTAAAAGCAGATCTGCTGCACAATAGAATTAAATATCTTTCTGTAATAGTTTCATAGTTTCATATGGAATTAATATGAGAGTAAGGTATGATATTATGAAAATTTTATTGAAAAAGTAAATTACAAAAAGCATAGCTGGAAAATGTGTAGAAATTTAAAAGTAATAGCTCTTTTGTTAGGCATGTAATAGGATAAAACAAGCCTGTTATTTTATTTGTGAATAGGAGCTGAGCTAGGGATCAGCATTATGTAGTAAAACAATGGAAGAAATGTGAGAACTTAACCGCTGTTGAAAAAACATTATTCATGAGCCTCTAGTTGAATGAGAAAAAATATTTTTTCTATTCCTTCTCATCTACTACATCAACTACTCCTTCACATCAAACTGGAATTAATAATTTTTTTTTAAAAACCATGAAGGACAGTTATGGATTGTTGTAGGTAAAGCTGAATTCCCAAAAGTAAATGAAGAAAAATTAAAAAAACTGATTTTTGTTGGCCCACAAACAAAGGAACTGGTCAGAGATGAATTTTTTAATTCTGTGTTGACCAATGTAGAACTCACTGTTCGAACAGTGTTTAAAGACACTTGTAAAAATCCTCTGGGTAACCATAACTATAAAATTTTCAGTATATTGTAAGTAAACCTCGGAGCAATAAGTGCTGAACATTGTGAACATTTTCACAAACACATTTTTAGTGCTTGAAAACCATTAAAAAGGCAAATGGAGTGTTTATATATTCAAGTCCAACAGTAATTAGCTTACTAGCTAATTACTGAATAATTACTTGAATTTGAGATGTACCTGAGGCTCCTTACAAACGGAAAGCATTGCTTAAAAAATGTTTATTTAAGTACTAGCGGACCCGACAGACGTTGTCCTGATGCGGCATTATTCTGTAATAAATGCACACACATAAATATAAGTAACTTAAGTTAAAATTAGCAGGAATGTGTTCTAAATTTCATTAAAATGACTATTAGTATGATATTATCAGTTTGTGATTGTTGTATTATTGTAATGGGTTTATTGATTAATTATGTGTAGTATGGTTAATATTTATTTTCACTAAATATTGAGATGTCCGATGAAAATTGAATTAAAAAATCGAAACGTCGTAAAATTAATAATTAGTGTAATTAATAAATTTTCATCCACATTACTACTAATTTTCACTTAACATCATTCTAAAAAAGTACCTCCTACATATTTTTTTTTTATTTAATAATTTTGATGTTTCATAACTATGTAACAGCTTAATTAAACAATTAATAAAAATAAATAAAGCACTGTAAAAAAGCAACGTAGTTAAAATTTTAGTAGAAAGTTTTATCATTTTTCTCATTCTTTATTTTAACATCTATTTTACCAAATTTTAGATAATTGTAAATTAAATATAATTTTAGAAAACTTTTTATAAAATTAATCAGCTAAAACATTATAAATTCAATTTTTTAAATATACTTTAAACTATATTATAAGTAACTTATATTTTTTATTTTCAAAGAGCCGTTCAATACTTCATGTTGCATAGAATCAAATGAGAACTGACAATTTAAATTTGTAGGTTAAGTTGATTGTTATTGAATGCACGTGTATACATCATTAAAATTCATGAAAAATCATGTAAAATATTCACTTCAATACTGCACCTTACAAATTTGCACAATGTACATTTTTTAATTAAACTTTAAAACTTTATTTCAATAAATAATAATATAATATAATATTCTCAATAAGCACACAATTCTAGCAGACTCGGCAATGCTTCGCTATTGCTAGATCTGAGTATACATATAGATTAAATGAACACAATTGAAAGTTTCATAAAACCTTAAAAAACTGAACATTACGGAACTTAACAAAATTTAACCTTACCTTTTATAAAAGTCAGAATGTAAATAAATCCAAATGGTAAAACAACAGCACTACCTATCGGATTTAATTCACACCACTCTCTAATCACAGTACCCGGTGGAAAATAACTTTTTAAAGAAAAGAGATATAGGCTGTAAAATCATCATAGTCAATACTGAACATTAAGAAACTTACAAAACATTACGCAACTTCATAAAATTTAACCTTTTACTTTATAAAAGTCAGAATGTAAATAAATCCAATTTTTAAAACAGCACTACCTATCGGATTTAATTCAAACTATTCTCTAAATACGAATTTTAATGTAAGAAGAACACTAAGCTACGACGCAAGTAACTGATATGCGAAAAAGCAACAAAATAAAAAAAATTCCTAAAATCCGATCGCAGCACCAGCTACCGGGTTTGACTGATAAACCAAAAATTAAAAAAAAAACTTCTAAAACGCGATCGCAGCTCTGCCTACCGGACCCACACGCTGCCTACCAGACCTAATTGTGGACCTTAACCATCCCAAGATCAACAACACATAAATAAATTAAAAAAACATTTTCACTTCAATATTGTACCTTAAAAATTTGCACAATGTATATTTTTTAATTACACTTTAAAACGTTATTTCAATAAATAATAATATAATATTTCTCAATACTCGCACAATTCTAAATGCGATCGCAGTGCTGCCTACTTGTTACTTAATCAGTTGTGATTTTGATTACATTGGCAACGGCCATACGGGTTCTTTGTGATTGGTCGTTGTGTTTGACAGCGGCCATCTTGCATTGATCTGATTGGTTTTCCTTTGTTTACATTTCCATCTGATTTATTAGCCTCTTATTTATTAAAAAACTGTTTTCTCACGATTTTTTGTAACACAATAATAACACAAAATTATGAAATATTTTTCTCAATTTGATCGCAGCACCAACTGTCGGGACAAACTAAAATTAAAATAGAATATTATTGAAAATTCGATACTGCGATGGTAGTGCAGTCTGCCGGATCCAATGTAAAACATTCCAAAATCAACAACTACTTATAAATAAAAAATTAATTAAAAAAACATTTTCCAGTGGACCAAATTGTGAATCTAAATCATTCTCGAATTCCCTTGTACACACACATAAAATTTCATCGAAATCAGTCCAGCCGTTTAGGAGGAGTTCACTTTCATACACACGCACACAAGAAATATATATATATATATATATATATAAAGATATGACATCCCATAACATTAATTATATTTAATTTTAGAGACCTTTAATTTGCTTTTTCTGTTAAACTGATGGTGATAAAAAGATTCTGTAGATATATAATCTACCCCCCCCCCCCCAAAAATAGTGCAGAGAAAGGTATCACACTTAAAAACAACATTAAAAAAGTTCTATTTTGTATATCAGTGATTTGATGTTCTGAAGTTGTGCACCTTTTACTTTTAATTTTTATGTTCAGACTTGGTACAGTAAAATTACTCAATTTCTTGTAACCTAGATCTGATATTTCTGACTACTGATACATCCATAAAGATGTAAACCCATTTTGACCATGACAACAATAAATATAAATGTTACTTCAAATGAAGACCTTAAACCTTATATGGTAGTCAACCTTCCAACAAGTTAGCAGAAGTTAGTCTGTGGAAAGTTCAGTATGGATAACATAATGGAAGAAGACAATCATGTTCAGGCTTTGAATTACAAAGTCTGGAAACATCAGTATTCAGACTTTACCTGGAAAGGTCAGTATTCTCTTCAAACCTGTATGGATTGAACATAAATTAATATTTTGTTGGTTTAATTTCTTGAATATTTATGAGGAGATCTGTTAATGGCCACTTAAATAATATGTATTAGTTTAGTTGTTAAAAATGACCTCTCTTGAGCACTTTCCTTATCCAAGACTGAATTTTTTCACAAGTCTTTTAACCAGCTTCTCAGTTGTGCTTTTCATTGGAGCTTCCTTTATAAATTTTTCAGAAAATTTTCTGTAACTGAACTCTCTTAAATAGTCTTAGCATAATTTTTTGTTTATTCCAAAATTGTTAACCACATTCTAAACATACAGTTACTCTAGAAGAGGTAGACTTAGTTCAGTGACCAGTACTCAGCACCGAGTAGTAATACTGAACACATTGGTCAGCTTCTTTAAATTGTTTTAGTGATGGATGTCTTTTCAGTTCTACAGTTAATTAATTATTTAATTTGTGTATCTACTTTTATAATTTTTTTTTTATTCTATTGTCTTAAGATTTTATTTTCTCTCTTGTTATGAAATAGTTTATTTAAAAAAATTAAAACGCTATATAAAGACTTCATAAATAAAATATGTAATTAACTATATATGTCTGCATTTTATGAGTATTTAGTATTGAATTGCTACACTTTTATCACTATAGACACTATGATAATTTTTATTTGAAAGGAATAAAAAATGTGCATGATACGCTTATGAATTTGAATACCTTTGTATTCAAATGTGTCGCAAAATTTAACGCAAAAAATATATGAAACCCTATCAATTATAAAAAAATAAGAAATAGAAACAAAAAAAAAAAAAAAAAAACAAACCCACTAAATACACAAATCAATTATTTAAGACACAAAAAAGGATTAAAGAAAACAGAAAAAAAATAAATTTTAACATAAGGTCAATCTATCTAAATAATCTCTTCTAGAATTACGAATTAAAAAAACCAATAAAGAAAGTCAAAAAACAAAAAAAAAAATGTTTCATTATTTTAATTTAATTAAAATATTAATTGTACACTGATTTTCAGTGTACAATTCATTGTAGATTTTAGATAATGTTATTTTGTCAGCAGTGGTTGGAGAAGACCTACTAAACAAAAATTAATTCTACAGCTTTTTTAAAGCAGTATAGTCTCAATATCATTGAGGATTTATAAAAGCATTGAAAGAAAAAATTATAAATTGAAAATTGTTTCTTCATCAGTCATTTGATTTGCTTTATCCACATCATCATCCTCTTTATAAAGGTTTCCCATCCAAACCTTTAATTTCAATATATCTCTGACATCTTGCTTACTACATACAATTCTCTCCATCACTTTGGATAAAATGCTTGTCAGAGAGGTAGGGCAGTAGCTTGAGGCTTCCTTTGTGTTTACCTATTGGTATTACAGTGTCTTCTGATCTCACCAAAGGGAAAACTTGTGAGTAGGATAGACTATTACAAATACACAATAGGTGTTGTAGTGCCGAATTAGGAAGATGTGAGAGCATACTGAAACGAATGTTGTCAGGTCCAGGGGAGGTATCGTATGAGTTTTTAAGTTCATGTGACAACAAAATGGCTTTACAGACACTTATATGAACTTATCACTTCCAATAACTTCCAGCAGTCATCTGATTATTTAAATACACATGTGTAAGTAAATGATTATGGAACAACTATATACAAATTTAATGATATGATGGAAATTCTTATCTATTCAACTCTCATATTTATCAAATGAAATTTGTGAATTTTAAAAACTCTTTATAAATTAAAACATGATTAAATACGCCAAAAAACAATTCTTTATCTGATGTACAGGGAAATGAGACCATGATAGATTGCTACATTTAATTTGTTATCTTTCATTCTTAGAATCTTCCAAAAACTTCCATAAAATTTATTCCTAATTTACAAGAAATTTCTCTTAAAACTTTAATCTAGATTTGTAAGTCTTGTTCAAAGTAAATATAAGTAAGCTACAACATAAAGATGTTGTTAAATACTTGCAGAAAAATTCTGACAGTCAACTATAGAAAAATCCAGTGAATGAAAATCATTAGTCTTGAATAATTGTGTATTTCTGTAGAAGAGAAATGTTTCTGTTAAGCTTGTTACTATCAAAGGTCTTAGAAATTTTCTTGAAATTTTTTCATTTAAAAAGATAACATAGAATAGATATTCCATACAGAGTTTAAATGTAAGAGTGAATTTATCCACACTTAATTAGTTTTTAATCAATCTTTAATCCTTTGTATAGTACTCAATTAGTATAAAGTTTTTCTAATAAGTATTAATTAAATATTTTTACTCATTATATAATATATATTTTTTTAAATTAATGAAAATTGCCAATAATGAGTTCAGAGGTAAAGTATTCTACAAAACAGTAAAAAGTATAATTCCATCAAGAAAAAATGAATTTTTTTGGAAAATTTAGCCTTGAAATTTTCCAATTTAGAGTTGTGTCTATTTGACAGAAGTACTTTTTCCACTTGCTTAGGCCAGTTTGTTATTTTAATTATGGTTGTACGTTGTCCAATTTAAGTATATTCCAGTGTATTTTTTAAATACAGCAGGTTTAACCAATTTTCAGTGGGTCTTCCTTTTATTTATGTATTTTTAATATACACTTGTTTTTTTATATCACATAATTATTATGTTTCACTTTATTTGTATTTATTTTAAGGCAACTTACTCTGATCAGCAATTGCATGGAAATGCACTGTCATCTTTATAAGAGTTTATTTTTCTTTCTCTTTTAGTGACTAAAGACAGTATTAATTATTATCCTGATGCTCTGAAGCTGTTACGTGTTATATCATCCCGAACTGAAAATTTTGCTTGTCTTATGCTTGAAAAATATTCTATTATGGATGCTGTTATGCAGATCCTTGCTGGGTAATGTATTCTGTATATTGATCTAAATTAATTATTTTTTCCTTCTTTTAATATACAAGGTAAGTCAATTATTATCCGCAATTTAGTTATATTTTTGTTTTATGTTGGTAGTACTGTAGTGTTGTGTAGATGACGCATGCGTGGTTTAATTGTTATGTCTGTGTAGGTTTGATGCTGCTAGGTTAGTTCCATTATCGCTGCCCTGCCGTTAACCATGGCTGCTCCACTTTCTGTTCATGGCTGCACCAAAGAAGAGCAATGTTCAGCGATCTGTTTTTTGTGGTCGGAAGGTGTATCAGGGGCTGAAATTCATCGAAGACTTTCGGTACAGTACAGGAGCAGTGTGTTGCCGCAATGAAGTGTCTACGAACGGATTGAAAAACAGTCGCACAAGTGTTACGCACGATGAAGGAGCCAGACGACCATTTACCGCCATAAATGAGGAAAATATTGAGCATGCACGTGACATGGTTTTCTTAGACAGACGAGTAACTATCGATGAAGTGGCACATCATCTGCAAATTAGTCACGGTTCTGCTTATGAAATCATCCACAACAGACTTGGGTTTCATAAAGTCTGTACAAGGTGGGTCCCAAAACAACTCACACAGTCGCATAAACAAATGCACTTGGACATCTGCCAAAAACATTTGGATCTCTATGGTAACAAACGGGACATCTTCTTAGACAGAATCATCACTGGTGACAAAACACGGATCCACCATTACGAGCCGGAGAGTAAATGGCAGAGTATGGAATAGAAACATCCAAATTCACCCTGCAAAAAAAGTTCAAGACCCAACCATCCACAGGAAAACTGATGCTTATGGTTTTTTGAGACTCAAAGGCCCAATACTGGAACATTATGAGAAAAGGGGCACGACAATAAACAATGCGCGTTACAGTGAGATGCTTACTGCCAAGCTGAAGCCTGCAATTCGAAGCAAACGCCAAGGACTGCTGTCGAAAGGTGTTGTGTTGTTCCACAACAATGCTCATCCCCATACTGCTGCCCACACTGCTGAAACGCTCCAGAAACTCAACTTTGAAGTACTGGCTCATCCTTCGTATAGTCCTGATCTTACCCCTTCTGACTACCACTTGTTTGGTCCACTCAAGGGGCCGTCAATTTACCTCAGATGAAACGGTGAAAGAAGCAGTGCATTCCTGGCTCGCAGCTCAACCAAAAACCTTCTTTTATGAGGGAATCAGGAAGCTTGTGCAATGATGGACCAAGTGCGTTGAAATACAAGTGGACTATGTTGAAAAATGATGTACTTGTAAGTTTCCTATTTGTATTGCAATAAAATTTATAACTACATTGCGGATAATAATTGACTTCCCCTCGTACATATATACGAGGTCAGTAAATTAAGTAATTAGACTGGTTCAGAAAAACCTTTTAATTACAATCCCATTTTACATGGACTCTATCACCTTTGAAATAGTTCCCTTGGGAAGCCACGCAACACTTCAAACAGTTTTCCCACTCTTCATGGCAGTGTTGGAACTCAGAAAGCAGAATATCCTTCAGATGGACGGTTACTTTTTTTTATGTTTTCTACTGTTCTAAAGTGGTGTCCTTAAGGTATTTTTTTTTAATTCGGGAACAGGAAAAGTCACAGAAACTCAAGTCAGATGAATAAGGTAGTTGAAGAACTACAGGCATGTTTTTCTTTGCCAAAAACAAATTAATTGAGAGTGCAGTTGACAAGGTGTATTGTCATGATGCAGCATCCAGTTGTCTTTGATTGCTGTTCTCACACGGGCAACTCTTTTCCGCAGTCTTTCAAGAATTTCTCATTAAACATATTGATTTACAGTTTGTTCTGCAGGCAAAAACTCCTTATGGACAATGCTATTACTATCAAAGAAACAAATTAGCGTGGTTTTAATTTTTTATTTGCTCATTTTTATTTTTTGGGCTGTGGTGAGTTTGAAGTGTGCCACTTCTTGCTCTGACGTTTTTTTTCTGGATCGTACTCAAATATCCAAGCTTCTTTACCAGTAATAACATTTTTTTAGAAAATGAGGATCACTTCCAATTCACCCTAGAAGATTGCGGTACACATCCACCCTGTTGTTTTTCTGTTCAACAGTGAGGTTTTTTGGAACCAATTTTGCAGAAACCTTTTCATGTCCAAAAGTTTTTTCATGTCAAAATTTGATATACTGTAGTATGGTTCACATTCAAATGTTCTGCAATCATTCTGACAGTTAATCACCGCTCATACCGTATCAAGTCTCTGATTCCCTCAACATTATTGTCACAAAATAGTAAAATAGACAGTAAAATAAAGGACATTATGATAAGAATCATTGAATCGCTATTAGAGAAGTTGTTGAAGAGCTGATAATATCTTAGGCTCATGTGGAACAGTTATGACCAACATTTTGGATATGAAATGAGTAACAGCAAAATTTGTTCCAAAATACTTTAACTTTCAACGTAAGTGACATTGCAGAACAATTTTAGTTGATATCACTGATGACTCAGAATTACTCAAACATGTTATAATAGGTGACAAGATATGGGTATACAGTTATGATATTGAAATGAAGGTTGATCATCCTAATGGAAACTTCCTAAAGAACCAAAACCAAGAGAAGTACGCCAAGTTCAGTTGAATGTTAAGGTTCTTTTTATTGTTTTTTTTCTTATTACAATTATGTCACATATTATGAATTCTTACTACAAGGTTACAGGTTATTATGTCATATATTATAAATTCTTACTACAAGGTTAGGTCAATATTCAGTATTATTTAGCAGTTTTACACAGTTTACTTTAGGTAATTCAAAGAAAATGATCACAAATGCTGGCAAACAGTTCTTGGATTTTGGATCACAATAATGCTTTATTTCACACTTTACCAATTATTCATAATTAATTAGGTAAAAATAATACCATATTGATGCTGCAGCCTCTGTATTCTCCTAACATTCTGCAGTTTTTTTCTTATTCCCACTGATAAGAGAACATTAAAAGGGTGATTTGTGACAATAGATGAAATAAAGAAAGGATGTTCAAGTGAACTTAATGCTATACATAAATATGCTTTCCAGAAATGTTCCGAGGATCAAAAGAAATGCTGGGATAAATGTGTCACAATCTTTGGGGACTACTTGAAAGAGACAGTTAATATTGAAAATTAACTAAAATCATTTTTGATAAAAAGTAAAAAAGCTGTTAATTTTTTTGTCAAGCCATCATATATAATATATGTAATATGTTTAGTTTATTGTATTTACTTATGATTATAAAAACAAACCGGTTTTTTAATTTTTTTTTTTTTTTGTCTTCAGTCATTTGACTGGTTTGATGCAGCTCTCCAAGATTCCCTATCTAGTGCTAGTCGTTTCATTTCAGTATACCCTCTACATCCTACATCCCCAACAATTTGTTTTACATACTCCAAACGTGGCCTGCCTACACAATTTTTCCCTTCTACCTGTCCTTCCAATATTAAAGCGACTATTCCAGGATGCCTTAGTATGTGGCCTATAAGTCTGTCTCTTCTTTTAACTATATTTTTCCAAATGCTTCTTTCTTCATCTATTTGCCGCAATACCTCTTCATTTGTCACTTTATCCACCCATCTGATTTTTAACATTCTCCTATAGCACCACATTTCAAAAGCTTCTAATCTTTTCTTCTCAGATACTCCGATTGTCCAAGTTTCACTTCCATATAAAGCGACACTCCAAACATACACTTTCAAAAATCTTTTCCTGACATTTAAATTAATTTTTGATGTAAACAAATTATATTTCTTACTGAAGGCTCGTTTAGCTTGTGCTATTCTGCATTTTATATCGCTCCTGCTTCGTCCATCTTTAGTAATTTTACTTCCCAAATAACAAAATTCTTCTACCTCCATAATCTTTACTCCTCCTATTTTCACATTCAGCGGTCCATCTTTGTTATTTCTACTACATTTCATTACTTTTGTTTTGTTTTTGTTTATTTTCATGCGATAGTTCTTGCGTAGGACTTCATCTATGCCGTTCATTGTTTCTTCTAAATCCTTTTTACTCTCGGCTAGAATTACTATATCATCAGCAAATCGTAGCATCTTTATCTTTTCACCTTGTACTGTTACTCCGAATCTAAATTGTTCTTTAACATCATTAACTGCTAGTTCCATGTAAAGATTAAAAAGTAACGGAGATAGGGAACATCCTTGTCGGACTCCCTTTCTTATTAGGGCTTCTTTCTTATGTTCTTCAATTGTTATTGTTGCTGTTTGGTTCCTGTACATGTTAGCAATTGTTCTTCTATCTCTGTATTTGAACCCTAATTTTTTTAAAATGCTGAACATTTTATTCCAGTCTACGTTATCGAAAGCCTTTTCTAGGTCTATAAACGCCAAGTATGTTGGTTTGTTTTTCTTTAATCTTCCTTCTACTATTAATCTGAGGCCTAAAATTGCTTCCCTTGTCCCTATACTTTTCCTGAAACCAAATTGGTCTTCTCCTAACACTTCTTCCACTCTCCTCTCAATTCTTCTGTATAAAATTCTAGTTAAGATTTTTGATGCATGACTAGTTAAACTAATTGTTCTGTATTCTTCACATTTATCTGCCCCTGCTTTCTTTGGTATCATAACTATAACACTTTTTTTGAAGTCTGATGGAAATTCCCCATTTTCATAAATATTACACACCAGTTTGTATAATCTATCGATCGCTTCCTCACCTGCACTGCGCAGTAATTTTTTAATAATACTTATATATACAATTTGAGATGTTCATTTTTAATTTTTTGAACTGGTTAAAAATGTTTTAAATTACAAATTCTTGAACCGTAGTTCTAGAGTTCAAAATTAATATAATTCACATCAGATCTTATAAAATAGCTGATGGAACTAGAAATATCCTATTATGAAATAGGGGAGGCAGTGAAAGGATTAAGAAAACTTCTTACTTGAAGTAGAATTTTCCACAATAATAATTTTTAATAGCAAGCTACTTTTTTCATAATTTATACTGAGGATTCTGAAGTTACTAGAAACTGTCATTAATGTATCAATTAATTAGTATATAGAAATTAATTTTATCTCCCATCATTTTTTATTTTAAGTGATATTGGTTACTTCAGATGGTACATACTAAAAAATGTCAAGTCCATGAGATGAATTGCACCCACTGTTCTTAGCTTTGGTGATATATGGAAACTAGTTCACTGGCTGTCAGCATTTTAACTTACTTTCCTTTAATTCCCATGATGCCATTTGAATTGTTGCTGAATCATGAGGTTGTAAAGCTACAGTTTGCCTTCTTACACAAGAAGAACCTTTTTTATTGATTAATTGTTTTGATTTGACTCGTTCTTGACAGATTGAAATTAATATGTAAAATATATCTTATACAAACTGTATAGGTTACTTGGAACCAAAAGTTTTATTACTATTCAAGTTAGGTAAACAACTGGTTGAGTTGTAAATAATAATGTAGAATTTATAGTTGATAACCATCAACTAAATTTAAAACTATCTAACTATATATATATATTAAATTATCAACTAAATTTATAGTTGATAACTATCAATTATAAATTCTGCTCACTTCGTTTGGTAAAAACTAATTAGTAAAACTTTTCTTTAATCTCTCAGAGAGTAACATATAAAAATTGAGGGTATGAAGTAAGGCAATCTTCATAGCCAATCAGCTAGTCTCATTGACTATGTCAGTATTATTGTACTGAGTACAATCCACTGCTATTTTTAGTGTCTACCAATTGCAGCGTCAATGTACTTAAAAAGGTAATAATAATAATAATAATAATAATGAAGTTAAAGTTAATTTCGGTATACAGTAAAAAATTTTTACATTTAACTCTTTTAGTAGCTAAACAGCTTAGATTTATGTACATCCCAAGAAAGAACATGAGTGCAATTATAAGTACTCTAACAAAAAAAAAGAAGTTTTTTAAGTATATATTTGATTTGATTTATGTTTAATAAAGGTTATTGTTTCATAAAAAGAAATAAATAATAACACAGCTTAGGAATTAATTAATCAATTTATCAACAAAATAAAGAGAAGTAAAAAGAAATAGAAATTTACATCCTCAAGTGAAAACGAGATAAAAATATACAATATCAGTTTATTTATTATGAATTTCATTTTTATTCAAAAAGATTTAATGCTAGAAAGATGATAATTATACATTTATCTGTTTAGAGTGGAATTTAAATTGAGTAAATGACAATATTCCAACTTTATTAGTTTCATTTTTCCATTGGCTGCTTTCACTCTTTTCTATTGCTACTTTTGTTATTACAGAAATTATTTAGATGAATATTTTAACCTATTTTAATTTTTTTTTTCTCTTAACAGGGATACTAAAGAGAGACAGCCTGAAGCAATACGACTTATGCTGGAAAGTTTTTATATGTGGCAGACTTTATTAAATTATAACCTTGCAACTGATCACATCTCGTAAGTTTAAAAATTTGTTTAATATTTTCAATTTTTTAAACTGATTATTGTTGGTTGTTTCATGCTGTGCTTTTTGCAGCTAATTGGCTTTTTGCTGAGATAATATTTAAAGTATTTTGTAGAATTATGGGAGAATTATGTGATTGGGTGTTAAGATTTGAATGTTGACCGATATTTGAATTATTTAGTTCATTTGGAAAGTGTGCTTGACTTCATAGGTTTACTCATTAAGTAGATTTCTTATGCTTTAAATTAACAGAACAGCTTATAAAAGAAGTAAACTTTCTGTAATTTCTTTTTTCCTATACAAATTTCACTTCATTTCAAAACAGTTAAACCAATTTATAAAAAGGAATCCAGGGATAAAGGGGTCAAAAACTCAATGAGATAATCTAATTGCAAAAGACACTTTAGAAAAGTCATAGTCATCTTGACTTGGTGCAGTACAATGCCATTTCAATTCTTGTGAAATTCAATGTAACCGATCTCCATTTCTGTGAGTTGTCTGATGGAATTGATAGGAATTTCAGAATAATAACAGTAACATTAACTGTCAGTTCAACGAATTTAGGACCACAACATGACTTCTGGAATGTCCAGCTCAAACTTCACTTTTTAGATCATGTTGAGGTCTTTCACAGCAACCATAAGAGATCTCAGACAACCACAATCTTGTATTCTAAGAATTTTTATATTCAGACTAATAAATCCAAGTGTTGTCTATAATGAATGTAATATCAAGCACATCTTGTTAGTTTTGAAAAAACATTTTAAATGTAATCACTTTTGTTAATAATGAGAGAATATTCATTAGTAAACAAACTCGCAGTGTATGATGTAAAAAATTTTGTTTTTTTACCTATTCAGTTATTTCAACTATGAATTCACACAGTGTTTGCTATTAGATGGATTTCACAATATATGCATCTATTTTTTCAAGCTACATTTACTATACCCAAGTGTCAAACAAAAGATAAAATTGATATATTAGGATTCTTCATCTTTTATAACCATTTTGTTATCATAAAATAGATTATAACAACTAAATCCCTTTAACAAAAAAACGAAGAAGAAAAAAAATGAATATAAAATTACATTCATAAAATAATTTGGCTAAACTATTTGAATATAGCTCGTATCAACTCATCTGTTAGTTTACCTAATATATTTTACAAGTTCTTTGTGAAAGTCTGTACATGATTGCTTTACAGAATCTTTAGACAAAAATTCTAAAATTTGAAAACTATAGACATAGTTTTCAAGATAAATACCCTTTTTTGCATTTATCTTTAAAAGGGGTTGAAAGTTATTTATTAGTCAGTAAAAACAATATTTTCAATTCTGGATTAAGAGTCTGTGAAATAGATTTAAAATTATTGAAAGGAGACATTTAACTAATTTCTTTAGAAACAAAAACAACATTTTTAAAAAGTTACTTATCTGATTGTTATTAAATTCCTAATTTTAATTTTATTCAATGAAAATAAAGTCTATTGAGTTCTACTGTAGATAGATATTTCAAATATAAATTATTTTATAAATTTATTAACAAAAATGAAATGCTTTTCCTTCTGCAGTGTTCTTTTAAAATGTTTGATATATATTTAAGTATTTATCTTGATGTATTGAAAGTGGAATCTAACCTAGTTCTTCAGAAAAAAAGCTAATCTTCTTCACTGTCAAATATTGTAATCACTTAAATTCTGAATAAAATCCTTATATAATACTTTTTCACAAAAATTAAGAAGAAAATATTTTGTAAAGAGTATTCAGTAAATCAAGTTTTCTTGACTTCAACCATAGAGTCTAATCTTACTCTTATTTACCCTTTTCTGTATGTCTAGATCGATATCAGAGTAGAATATGGTCTGAATTCCTTATATTTCATTGCAATAAAAGTGGGTTTTAGAATTATCTGTTTTAACATTTTTGTTTATGTTACAAATTAAAAGAAAATTTTTTTAATGCTAAAATTTTCTGCTTAGTGTTATATCTTATCTATTTAATATATATATATAAATTTATTATATCTTTATAGAAAAACTTCAATACTTTGTGTTCAAAATACTTTCTCCACAAAGGCTGTCAATGTAGAGAAATAAGTAAACAGTAAATTAAAATTAATTTGTTTAAATAATTATATTCTGCAACGAGGATATAATTTGCTATTTATTAATATTATATATTTTTTTAATTTAAATGTTTTATAAAAAAAGAATAATAATTTATTTTATTTCTTAATACTTGTATATTTGTTTTATTCATTTTTATAATTATATTGAACTGTTTTTTTATTTTAGAGCTTTTATACCAGTAATATCACGATTATTGTGTGTTCACATTGAACATACAGGAATGGAGAGTTCTGTCGGTGACCAGGAGCATGCGGTTGCACTTCTTACAACAATGGCTACTGGGTTCAAAGTCAGCTATCACAGAACAAAATCGTTATTGCCACAAGTGGTGCAGGCTGCTCAGAAATGGACATCTCAGATAACAAATTTTAATTCAATCACAGTATGTCTTGTGATTTTGAATATTCTAAAATCTATACTTATAGTTTTATTTTTTGTTTATAAACTCCTCAGTAGTAGAAAGTAGGGTAGCTCCTCAGTAGTAGCTTAACTTTTTATGTATATGTGTTATGGTATAAGCCAAATTAATTCAGATTTTCTTTAATGGTTTGTTTATTTAACTTTTTTAATGGTTGTTTATGGAAAGCGATTCACCATTAAAGATGAATTGCTAAGAAATTCATAACTTACATTAAATTTATATACAACACAACTTTATTTAACAACTGTTAGATGCAATATAATTTATGATTAGTTATTTGTTTGCAAAGAATTTCACTGAAATATTTCCTTTCCAGACAGCATACCAGTACCAGAATAAAGTCAGAAATAGCCCACTTTATGTTGAGTTATGACTATTTTAGAATTCTGTATTACTAAAAAATATGTAAGTTGCTGTTGTCAGATTTTCAATGCAAGATAGAAACAAGATTTTGACATAACACATATTTCCTTCAAACCCTGTAATTCTACATCAAAATATTCTCTTTTATAAAGGTAAACACAGTATTTAAAAAAAAAGAATGGATTTATTTTATTATAAAGCTTATACTTTGTGAAGTAATTAGGACTAAGGATTTTACATGCTTTAAGATGTTATTTTAGAGATTTTTTACTGCATTTTCTTTTTTTACAACATTTTTACTTGTTAATCCAGTTGAATGTTTTGTTTAATTGTTTGTCCATCTTTTCTTAGAAAAGAATATCTTATTAAATGCCCACTTATTAAAATGCCAATTACTTTCATTTTTAGGCAAAAAAAACTTCCAAAGTAAAGTTTTAAAGAAGTATAAATTAATAGATACTGATGTTTTAGAAATATGAATGTTAAGGTTACATAATGAGTAGAATGTAGAAAATAGTTTTAAATGCATTGAGTTTTAATATGTTAAACGAGTTATTTTATTGCATTTGTGCTTAATAAATAATTATTAATTAATTATAATTTCCATATAAAGTATAATTTATATCAAATCTGATTTTATTGACAGTTATCTCCATTTGTTTTTCAGAGGTCAATGTGTAAATTGGTGGGAGCTGCTCTGACTTGTGTAGCTGTTGCTATAAATATTGAAGTAAGTTACAGTTATTGGACTTATTTTTAACAAAATTGATGTGTTTTTTTTTCAGCTATACAGACAGAATTTATATTTTTTATCTTTTTATCTAGCATCAATTGGCATGAGTACTGATAAGAACATGATTAATATTTCATTGTGTTCATAAAATAACTATACACTTGTCATACTTTAGTATGGCAATATATAACATCGACTTGGTTATTGAAGTTTCTCAAAAACTCTCACAAGTTGTTCATGTAAAATGTTGTTGATAAAATCATGAATAACAGTTTGAAGTTCCTGGAGGCTGTTTCCTCAATCAACATTACTTTTTACATAATCCCAGAAGTAAAAATCCAGTGAGCTTAAATCCAGAGAACGAAATGGCCACTATCTCCAAAAATCTCTTGCAGTAACTTCATGGATGCATGGCTGTATGTACAGTGAAACTTTCTAAGTTGGTAGCACCTAAGTGCTAAGTGAAATGGGAGAAACAATACTGAGATCTGAATTTAAGAGAGCATTAAAACATTTAAATGGCAGAAAGGCTCCTGGAATAGACGGAATACCTGTAGAATTACTGCGCAGTGCAGGTGAGGAAGCGATTGATAGATTATACAAACTGGTGTGTAATATTTATGAAAAAGGGGAATTTCCATCAGACTTCAAAAAAAGTGTTATAGTTATGATACCAAAGAAAGCAGGGGCAGATAAATGTGAAGAATATAGAACAATTAGTTTAACTAGTCATGCATCAAAAATCTTAACTAGAATTTTATACAGAAGAATTGAGAGGAGAGTGGAAGAAGTGTTAGGAGAAGACCAATTTGGTTTCAGAAAAAGTATAGGGACAAGGGAAGCAATTTTAGGCCTCAGATTAATAGTAGAAGGAAGATTAAAGAAAAACAAACCAACATACTTGGCGTTTATAGACCTAGAAAAGGCTTTCGATAACGTAGACTGGAATAAAATGTTCAGCATTTTAAAAAAATTAGGGTTCAAATACAGAGATAGAAGAACAATTGCTAACATGTACAGGAACCAAACAGCAACAATAACAATTGAAGAACATAAGAAAGAAGCCCTAATAAGAAAGGGAGTCCGACAAGGATGTTCCCTATCTCCGTTACTTTTTAATCTTTACATGGAACTAGCAGTTAATGATGTGAAAGAACAATTTAGATTCGGAGTAACAGTACACGGTGAAAAGATAAAGATGCTACGATTTGCTGATGATATAGTAATTCTAGCCGAGAGTAAAAAGGATTTAGAAGAAACAATGAACGGCATAGATGAAGTCCTACGCAAGAACTATCGCATGAAAATAAACAAGAACAAAACAAAAGTAATGAAATGTAGTAGAAATAACAAAGATGGACCACTGAATGTGAAAATAGTAGGAGAAAAGATTATGGAGGTAGAAGAATTTTGTTATTTGGGAAGTAAAATTACTAAAGATGGACGAAGCAGGAGCGATATAAAATGCAGAATAGCACAAGCTAAACGAGCCTTCAGTAAGAAATATAATTTGTTTACATCAAAAATTAATTTAAATGTCAGGAAAAGATTTTTGAAAGTGTATGTTTGGAGTGTCGCTTTATATGGAAGCGAAACTTGGACAATCGGAATATCTGAGAAGAAAAGATTAGAAGCTTTTGAAATGTGGTGCTATAGGAGAATGTTAAAAATCAGATGGGTGGATAAAGTGACAAATGAAGAGGTATTGCGGCAAATAGATGAAGAAAGAAGCATTTGGAAAAATATAGTTAAAAGAAGAGACAGACTTATAGGCCACATACTAAGGCATCCTGGAATAGTCGCTTTAATATTGGAAGGACAGGTAGAAGGGAAAAATTCTGTAGGCAGGCCACGTTTGGAGTATGTAAAACAAATTGTTGGGGATGTAGGATGTAGAGGGTATACTGAAATGATACGACTAGCACTAGATAGGGAATCTTGGAGAGCTGCATCAAACCAGTCAAATGACTGAAGACAAAAAAAAAAAAAAAAAAAAAAAAAAAAGCACCTAAGTTTTTCTTAAGTTATAGTAATTTATAAAATATATTTTATACTTATTTTAGTGTTAGCCTGCATGTCAAGAAAGTATTTTATTGTGTTTGTTTCTGAATTTGATGGTATCTTTGTAACAATTTTCAAATTTGAAAATTAAAGATAAAAATCTTTTATTGTTTTTAAACTTTAAATATTTAGCATATCAAAAGAAACATGTTTTTAGTGTTGGGTTCAATATTATTCTGAGTTTCTAGATCCAAAGTAGTTTTTGGAACAAATGATCACCAACCCTGTGGAAATATTTTAAATTTAAAAAGCTACATACCTCAGAAAATGATTACAGTGGTTTGAAAATGTACACTAAAATAGCAGTCATTGATCGATCCTGACTGTGAAGACGTACTGTTTACGAAGAGATAAGAATCTATAATGAATAGCAGATGTATCTCATTAGTTATATTGGTTCACTATGTCACGTACAACATACAGCATTGTTTTTGAAGCTTCTTATATTGCAGTTTGTAAAGGCTCTTTAAAATTCATAAAATGTTCTGTCAGGAATAAAACAATTATATACACTTATTTTTGTATGTTTTATTTTAAAACCATTAGGTAGGGGTAAGGCCCCAGATTTTGATGGAATAACGGTGGAGCTTCTTGTTCACTCAGTTGAGGTGAGTGAGAGAGTTGTCACACATGTATTTAATAAATTGTTGTTTGGAGGATACTTCCCTGTGTGTTGGAAGAAGAGGATTGTGAAATTGTTGTTTAAAGGAGGCGACAAGAATCCTGCTGTTAGTTCGTCATATAGGCCTCCGATGTTTCTTCCGGTTATTGGCAAGGTCTTTGAAAAGATTCTGTATCTGCACATAAATGATAAGTTAACCTCGCAAAGATTGTTGATGCAGAATCAGTACAGGTTTCACCCCAGAAAAGGTACGGAGGACTCTTCGTGTGATGAGTGTGGTAACAACTTGTGAGACAAAATATGTCCTGGGGATTTTCCTGTACATTTCTGAAGCATTTAATTATTTATGGTGACCTTCTGCTATTTACCAACTCCAAAAAAGAAAATGTACTGTAAGTGAATTGCAAGTTATGCAAAATTACTTCAGTGATCGGGATGTGCTGCTCCGCAAGGGCAGCCGTGAGGTTGGCAAGACACTGTCTAAGGGATGTTCCCAGGGCAGCGAGTTGGTATTGTGGGTGGTGGAGTTTGATTCTCTCCTGCGGCTGAGATTACCCAGCAGGTGTTGCATCGTGGCTTATGCTGACGATGAGCTCCTGCTGGTCGAAGGAAGCTCGCGGAGGGAGGTTGAACTCCGAGCCACTCAGGTTTGCAGAATACTTGAGCTGTGGGGTCATCAACACAAGATGACGTTTAGCCCAGGAACGACCACGATGATGCTCCTCAAAAACCGTTTGACAGTGAGTAGGCATGTCCGTGTTTCGATGGCAGGCCAGTGTATAAAGTATGTTCAGGTTCAAAAGTACCTCGGGGTGTTTCTTGATGAGAAACTGCAATTTAAGAAGTACCTTCAATAATCACAGAGAGGGCCTGCAATGCCTTCTTCGGTATTCGACATGTGGTCAATCCTGATTGGGGTCTTAACTTTAAGACCATGACCGTCCTATATAAAGCGTTTACGAGGCTATTATGCTATACATGGCACCTGTTTGGTTGGATAGGCTAAAATATAAAAGTTATCGGGAAATATTATTAAGAGCTCAATGCCTGATATTGTTAATGGCAACGGGTGGTTACCGTACCATTTCACTGAAGGCAGTCTTGGTGATTGCAGGCATGAAACCAGTAGACTTGATTGTGTCTGAGAAGCAACAACATGGTAATGCCTTGTGGCAGATCAGGTGGGATGAGACAGATGGTGGGCGTTATACGCATGATATCTCTCCAAATGTTGTTGGTTTGTGGGACACCTCTTAGGTGCACCCTAATAAATGTGTGACACAATTTCTTTCTGGCCATGGTGCTTTTAGGGACAGAAATTTGGTCTGGTAGATTCTGGGATATGTCCTCGGTGTGGATAATTCGACGACACCTACCATGTTCTTTATGAGTGCATTGGATCTCTATGTAAACTGGAGGAACCAGGCTGAATGGGCAATGGTGAACAGTTTTATAGTGTACTTAGCAAAGGAAAGGATTGCTGAAGGGATCTAGAGCTCTGCTTGTTGTTCTCTTTTATTCTATTTTTGTTGATGTCTTGTTTTATAAATTATGTTTTTGTTATTGTTCTTGTCCTTTGTTTTGTTTTGTTTCAATGTTACTGTGTTGTTATTGTTCCATGTAATATTTTTATGTTTCATATTGTATGTTAAACTCACTTTTACTTTCTATGGGTATGTAGTTCAATTCCTTTTTTTAGTTAGGTGTTTTCACTCCAGGTGTTTTCAGTTAGGTGAGTTCATTAATTAGTAGTACACCGATGGAAATGTCACTTGTGGTATTCGCATTGATGACATCCTGACTGAGGCGAACTGGAATATTTCAGAAGCCAAGGTTTCAAAAATGACCTCTGGTAAAGCCCATAAGGGCTCGGAATGGAGGATGTCTTCCCCTACAGGGTCAGGATGATAGCTTGTATATAGAGTAAAAATCACTAAGTTCCTGTTGGCAACCACTAGATTCTGTTACTCTAAGAATACTATGATATAACCAAAAATTATCAAGATACTTGTACATTAATTACTTACTATTGATTTCTTATCATTTTTCTTATAATTTGTTTCAGGCAGTGAATACCAGTATTGAAACAAAACTTGAACTGTATTTCCAAAGTTCATTATTCACTAAAGCAATTTCATTGGTCAGGTAAGACATTCTTATTATTTATTCTTATCATTGCCTCTGAACAAGACAATAAACTCCCCTAATCATAAGCAGGGTCTCTCTGTTGGTGTAATCAAGTCCTTTCTCATTTTACTTCAATTTTAATTATATATCTGAATAACTGAAAGAAATAAAAAAATCATTTTCTATCTGTAAACAAACTTTGTTAAATTAAAGCAATATTTCTAAGAAAAATAATGATTTGGTGGAATCAGAAACTAGATTATTAATTCAGATTTTTCCATAACTGTGATGTTTTAAATTGTACTTAACAAATGAAGTGCCATTTTATTCACTCTAAAATGCTTAAGATTTTATCTGATAACACTAATATTTATGGAAATATTAATTTATTAAAAATGAACTTCACTATTTTGAAATTTGAAAACATAAGTCCTGTGTATGTATTGAATTTTTAAGAATAACAATTTAAACTAATGTACTTAAACTTTTATTCTAATATAAATGTGTTTTTGAAACAAGAATTTTTATTAAAAACACAAATATATACTGATGGTAAACAGCAGTTGCAGTTAATCATTTATAAAAACTTGTTTCTTTATTTTTGCATATTTACTCCTTAAAATCCTGTTTCTGAAGTTATAAGACTTTTGAGTGTGTATGTGTGTGTTTTATGATATGGAAATAAATGTATAACCTGACCCCCAGTAGGGAAAACACCCTCCATGGGATTACAGTCACCATTCCATTCCCTCCAAATCTAGCTCTGAGGGGCTTTACCAGAACTCATCTTCAGTATTTCAGTAACAGACATCTTCCAGTCTCGATTGCCTCAGTCAGTTTATATAAATAAAATATATAAGTTGCATTTTAAAATAACAATAAAAAATAACTTGCACTTAGTTCACAATTCTTAGAATTTGTGCTGCTTAAAAATATTTACTAAGCCAACAGCTAAATAAATATTTTTAAACATTTAGAGTAATTAAGTAAAGTACAGTAAGCAGTTTACCTGTAATTAAGTTACAGGATTGTTGAATTTTGCTATCTAAAGTACAGTTATGATTAAAAGAAAAATACAATTTTGTAGAGTTTACTATTTTACTAACATTAATATCTTTAAAAACAGGTTGATAGTGAGTGTTACAGCAAAAAAAAAATGCCTTGTCAATAAAAGGTGGCCAGAAGCAACAGGTAGTTTCCAGCAGACCAAAAAGCTCTAATAATTGATTTTATTTCCATTAATAAATTGTTACTAGAACACGAACAAAACAAAAGTAATGAAATCTAGTAGAAATAACAAAGATGGACCACTGAATGTGAAAATAGGAGGAGAAAAGATTATGGAGGTAGAAGAATTTTTTTATTTGGGAAGTAGAATTACTAAAGATGGACGAAGCAGGAGCGATATAAAATGCCGAATAGCAAAAGCGAAACGAGCCTTCAGTAAGAAATATAATTTGTTTACGTCAAAAATTAATTTAAATGTCAGGAAAAGATTTTTGAAAGTATATGTTTGGAGTGTCGCTTTATATGGAAGTGAAACTTAGACAATCGGAGTATCTGAGAAGAAAAGATTAGAAACTTTTGAAATGTGGTGCTATAGGAGAATGTTAAAAATCAGATGGGTGGATAAAGTGACAAATGAAGAGGTATTGCGGCAAATAGATGAAGAAAGAAGCATTTGGAAAAATATAGTTAAAAGAAGAGACAGACTTATAGGCCACATACTAAGGCATTCTGGAATAGTCGCTTTAATATTGGAAGGACAGGTAGAAGGAAAAAATTGTTTAGGCAGGCCAAGTTTGGAATATGTAAAACAAATTGTAGGGATGTAGGATGTAGAGGGTATACTGAAATGAAACGACTAGCACTAGATAGGGAATCTTGGAGATCTGCATCAAACCAGTCAAATGACTGAAGACAAAAAAAAAAGTAAGAAAACTAACAGGCATATTAATTACAAATTTTTTTTTTTTTTTGTTTTATTACAATGATTCTATCCGCTATGCATCTTGAAATACTCCACTCTTCTCCCTATCTTCTTGTTCATGACGAAACCTACTCCTGCCTGCCCATTATTTTTAATTACTCTAAAGTCACCTGACCAAAAGTCGCCTTCCTAATTATAAATAAGATCATCTTTTGAATTAATAAATTGCAATTGAATTAAGATTCATCTACCCTGTAAAATCAATTAACATAATTGTTTTGCACTTCCATAAAAAATTACTGATTAGTATGCTTTTTCTAATTCTATCCGAAACATGAAAATAAATAACATGTTTATGCCAACAATTAATCTCATTGTTGGGATAATGGATTTTATCGTAAATTATGTAATATATTTCTAGGACCTGACCATTAAATTGTTAAATATCATTTTAGAGTTTAACAAATGTACATATCATGCATTTTAAAAAACAGTTTTGTTAAATATTAAACTACTTCAAAGTTTTTTGGGACAAGCCATGTACAGGCCGGAAGGTCTGCTTGTGCTTGATATCCCTCTAGAACTTTACAAGGCAGGATACAGATCAGGCTTTTGCCTGGTTCAAAGGGTTGTATTCTGCAACATCCTATGTAACTGCACAGGCTGTAATGATTTTGAAGGTTTACATGATCTGAATGAAAAAACAGTTGCATTGTTTTCGTGTTCGAGCAAAAAATTATCATTTTTAAAGTGCTTCACTATCGGAATTGCATTTAAAAGATCATCTAAAATATTTTATTCTTTTAAATTGATCTTCGTAATCTGTTTCTGTATTCTGTGTTTTTACTACTTTTTCACTGAAGTTATTGTAAAGAGGAATGATAAATAATTGTATCTTTAGTGAGATTTTAATTAATTAACTCAGCGTCAAATAATGGGCAAGCGGGAGTAGGTTTCGTGATGAACAAGAAGATAGGGAGGAGAGTGGAGTATTTCAAGACGCATAGTGATAGAATCATTGTAATAAGGATAAAATCAAAACCTAAACCGACAACGATTGTTAACGTCTATATGCCTACAAGCGCTCATGATGATGATGAGGTAGAGTGTGTATACGAAGAGATTGATGAAGCAATTAAACACGTAAAAGGAGATGAAAATTTAATAATAGTTGGAGATTGGAATGCAGGCATTGGAAAAGGCAAGGAAGGAAATATAGTGGGTGAATACGGGCTGGGCAAAAGGAATGAAAGAGGAGACCGACTTAATGAGTTTTGCATGAAGTACAATTTAGTAATTGCCAACATCCAATTGCCAACAACACTTGGAAAAAGCCGACGATACTGCAAGGTATCAGATAGATTATATCATGGTTAAGCAAAGATTTAGAAATCAACTCGTTGACTACAAAACTTACCCTGGAGCAGACATTGATAGCGACCATAATTTGGTGATAATGAAATGTAGATTGGGGTTTAAAAACCTGAAGAAAAGGTGTCAGATGAATCGGTGGAATTTAGAGAAGCTTGTGGAAGAGGAGGTAAAGAAGATTTTTGAGGAGGACATTGCAAGAGGTCCGAGTAATAAAAGATAAGGTAGAAAATGTAGAAGAAGAATGGGAGAATGTTAAAAAGGAAATTCTTAAATCAGCAGAAGCAAACTTAGGCGGAATAAAGAGAACTGGAAGAAAACCTGGGTTTCAGACGATATATTGCATCTGATGGATGAAAGTAGAAAATATAAGAATGCTAGTGATGAATAAAGTAAAAGGAACTATCGGCAATTAAGAAATGCTATAAACAGGAAGTGCAAACTGGCGAAAGAAGAGTAGATTAAAGAAAAGTGTTCAGAAGTGGAAAGACAAATGAACATTGGTAAAATAGACGAAGCATACAGGAAAGTTAAGGAAAATTTTGGGGTACATAAATAAAAATCTAACCAATATATAATACAAAAGGTAAAGTCGATAGATGGGTGGAATATATTGAACAGTTATATGGAGGAAATGAATTAGAAAATGGTGTTATAGAGGAAAAAGAGGAAGTTGAGGAGGATGAAATGGGAGAAACAATACTGAGATCTGAATTTAAGAGAGCATTAAAAGACTTAAATTGCAGAAAGGCTCCTGGAATAGACGGAATACCTGTAGAATTACTGCGCAGTGCAGGTGAGGAAGCGATTGATAGATTATACAAACTGGTGTGTAATATTTATGAAAAAGGGGAATTTCCGTCAGACTTCAAAAAAAGTGTTATAGTAATGATACCAAAGAAAGCAGGGGCAGATAAATGTGAAGAATACAGAACAATTAGTTTAACTAGTCATGCATCAAAAATCTTAGAATTCTGTACAGAAAAATTGAGAGGAGAGTGGAGGAAGTGTTAGGAGAAGACCAATTTGGTTTCAGGGAAAGTATAGGGACAAAGGAAGCAATTTTAGGCCTCAGATTAATAGTAGAAGGAAGATTAAAGAAAAACAAACCAACATACTTGGCGTTTATAAACACCAAGTAAATAATAAAATGTTCAGTATGAAATGAAAAGTATGAATAAAATGTTCAGCATTTTAAAAAAATTAGGGTTCAAATACAGAGATAGAAGAACAATTGCTAACATGTACAGGAACCAAACAGCAACAGTAACAATTGAAGAACATATGAAAGAAGCCGTAATAAGAAAGGGAGCCCGACAAGGATGTTCCCTATCTCCGTTACTTTTTAATCTTTACGTGGAACTAGCAGTTAATGATGTTAAAGAACAATTTAAATTCGGAGTAACAGTTCAAGGTGAAAAGATATAGATGCTACGATTTGCTGATGATATAGTAATTCTAGCAATGAGTAAAAAGGATTTAGAAGAAACAATGAACGGCATAGATGAAGTCCTACGCAAGAACTGTCGCATGAAAATAAACAAGAACAAAACAAAAGTAATGAAATGTAGTAGAAATAACAAAGATGGACCACTGAATGTGAAAATAGGAGGAGAAAACATTATGAAGGTAGAAGAATTTTGTTATTTGGGAAGTAGAATTACTAAAGATGGACGAAGCAGGAGCGATATAAAATGCCGAATAGCAAAAGCGAAACGAGCCTTCATTCGGAAATATAATTTGTTTACATCAAAAATTAATTTAAATGTCAGGAAAAGATTTTTGAAAGTATATGTTTGGAGTGTCGCTTTATATGGAAGTGAAACTTGGACAATCGGAGTATCTGAGAAGAAAAGATTAGAAGCTTTTGAAATGTGGTGCTATAGGAGAATGTTAAAAATCAGATGGGTGGTTAAAGTGACAAATGAAGAGGTATTGCGGCAAATAGATGAAGAAAGAAGCATTTGGAAAAATATAGTTAAAAGAAGAGACAGACTTATAGGCCACATACTAAAGCATCCTGGAATAGTCGCTTTAATATTGGAAGGACAGGTAGAAGGGAAAAATTGTGTAGGCAGGCCACGTTTGGAATATGTAAAACAAATTGTTAGGGATGTAGGATGTAGAGGGTATACTGAAATGAAACGTCTAGCACTAGATAGGGAATATTGGAGAGCTGCATCAAACCAGTCAAATGACTGAAGAAAAAAAAAAATAGTGAGATTTCTTTTTAAAACAATTACAAAACTTTTCATTATAGCAGTAAGCCATTTTCAAAGGTCTACTTCATTTTGCTCTTGATTTTAACAATTTCTTTCAAAAATTTGTTTATAATCGTTTAATAACCCATATTTTATCTGTTTTTAGAAAATATTCTTGGCTGCTTAGTAATGAAATATATAAATATAAGTCCAACAGTACTGACAATTTACCAAGTTTAGCTGCACTGCCGCCTACTGTAGAACAACACTGCACTCTCCCTCTTTTAGAAGGATTGGCTGCTTTTGTTTTAGCAGTGAATAAAATAAAGGTATCAGTATGCTTTAATACTATTAGTACTATTTCATTTTTATTTAAGCATTACATATATTAAAAGAAAAAACAGCACTAACATGAGCAACAATCATGGTATTCTACATATACACAAAAATAGACAATGCACAAAACATACTACAACTCACTAAATGAACAAGCAGAAGTCACATCTAATGCACTTTTCAACTGTTTTCTAAATACAATGTGCCTAACTTAAAAAAAACCCGCATAACATCAGTTGATATATAGATTAGAACAGTAGCACTAGTCATGAAAGAATGCTTCGAAAATATTTGAAAGTGTTATAAAGCAAGTTTTTAAAAAACTAATAAGTTTGATTCAGTTTATCTTTAATTGATAAGTAGTGATCTTTAGTTGATATTTATAAGTGTAAAAAAAATGACATTACATAAAGTATGTAAGTGATATCCATATAAAGATATCCTATAAAGTAAGTGATATCCATTGGTATCTATAATCACATTTCAATCAGTGCTCAGTCAAAAAACTGATGAGACTCAAAGATAAAACCTAGGCAGTGCTAGGCCAAAATTTATAAAGCAGATTTAAAATTTCTTCTCAGTCACATGTATATTACCAGTGTGTTCCATCACATACCAAATAATATTTAAATACGTAATTATAATTATTTTGGTGTGCTACATTTTTAGAGTTTTTCTTTAAAATATATTTTATTATTAAAGGTATATTTTATAAATATACCATATATTAGTCAGAAACAATTTAATGTTCTATTTCCTGTGTTTCTCGGGCAATAAGAAACCTTGTGGTTGTTCACCTTTAAAAAACAAATGTGGTGAAAATGTCTTCCTTTCTTGGCAGTAATTATGAAATTTATTTTGGCTTATTTCATAAAAATTTTTTTAGTAACAAGAGTTTGAGAATATTTGTAAAATATTAGTGAAATGTATTAAAATATAAAAACATGTTCTAAACCTTTTAAAGTTATTATTTTAAGCTGATCAAAAATCTAAACTACTTTTATTGAATAGGGCATTTGTTCTTTAGTACATTTTTGATTGCTAATTTCAATAATAAAAAAAACTTCAAATATTTTTATTTACCATTTTTTTATGTTAGAAAAAAAATATGTTAAAGATAAAAATGAATTGCCTAAAACATTTTTAGCTAATTAGTTAAAAAGTTTAGTTAATTATTATTAATAATTGTTTTTATTTTTCAGCTGTCAGATTTGTTTCTTAGGAATCCAGCTTGGGAGAACTACTTAAATGCATTGATAAGAAAGGTTAAATTAGGTCAAGCTGCTTCTCACTGGTTTGCTAGACAAGAGATTAGGCTGATTTGTGCATTACTTTTTATTAACATAAACTCTCAGGTAATTTTTATTCATGATTACATCTATTGTTATTTTTTTTACCTTTTTAAGGTGTTAGAAGATATTCCTTTTAGTGAATTTATTTCTTTATTACTTTTCATTTTTGGACCAAACATTTGTTACAAATATTAGTTTTGCTTCATTTTTTGACAGTAATTTTTCAATTTTATTGAAAAAGTTGTGTGGACAACTGCTACATCCCTTTAGTTGGTAAATGCATTCTGTGAAAAGATTAAAGCTGTAATATGGGAGTACAGCTATTTTTAGTAAAGCTTTCATTATTGAAATTCATGCCTTACTCCAGCATTAGAATGGTATCATATAATGTAAATTCATTATACTACTTTGTAAAACAACAAAGGAATAATTATCTCAGTCTAAAGCAAACTTTCCATTTTCAAAATGGCTTCAAGAGGCTGTAAAAATTCTGCAGATTTTTTTTTTACATTTGTGTGAATTAATGGTGGAAAAGAAAAAAATAATTATAATAAGTTTCATTCTACAAGTATACCTCAAATATTTCAGAGTGAAGATAGAAGATCAAGACAAAACTGGGGCACCCCAATACATTTGCTATACATTTGTTGAAGGCCTTAGACGGTGGTCAAACGATGAACAAGAAGCATTTAGATTTAGAGTTGCAATGGTATGGCAAGAGCCACAAAATCATACCAATGATTGTTACTTTTGCAGAGACAGAAAAAATCATTGGGTAAGGAAAGATTGGCCAAAAAGAGCTTCATTAGAACCTAGAACCAAAAATGTGCCCCAAAAAGCTCTCATAGATCCAAAAGTTCTTCTTTCACCTCTGTGTATCAAGTTAGGCTTGATGAAGCAATTTGTCAAAGCCTTACCAAAAGAAGGTAAATGTTTTAAATAATGTGTGACAAATTTCTAGTCTTGTTAACCACCAAACTAAAAGAGGATATCTTTATTGGTCCTGACATTAGAAAACTTCTCAAAAATGGTAATTTTGAGAAACAAATGGAAGTTGCAGCAAAAAAGCCTGCGGAGCCTTTAAAGACATAGTAACCAAGTTTCTGGGCAATAAGGAGGAACCAAACTTCAAATCAATCTTTGAGAACATACTGCAGTAGTAAAAAAATTTAGGCTGTTGCATGAGCTTGAAGGTTCACTTCCTAAATTCACATGTTGACTATTTTCCTGAAAATCGAGGTGCCATTATCAAAGAAATGGGTGAAAGATTTCATCTAGACATGAAAGAAATGGAAAGGAGGTATCAAGGAAAATGGATGATGGCAGACTATTACTACGATGATGGCAGACTATTGCTGGATGTTACACCGAGATGAACCCTATAGAGAACATAAAAGGAAAATCATGAAAGAGTATAAACCATCCAAAGAAACTTCACACATGGAATAAAATTATAAGTATTTTACATACTTCATCGTTCTGGGTGGGTGAAGAAGGGGAGTAAGTAGTTTCTAAAGGCATGATGTACCTCATAAAATTTTTTTTTGTTTTCAGTCATTTGACTGGTTTGATGCAGCTCTCCAAGATTCCCTATCTAGTGTCAGTCGTTTCATTTGCAAGTCATTAAATCATACATCCCTAACAATTTTATTATATATTCCAAATATTTTCTGTCTGCACAAGTTTTCCCATCTACCTGTCTCTACAGTATCAAAGCAACTATAACAGGATGCCTTAAGATGTGGCCTGTAAATCTGTATCTTCTTATAGTTATTTTTTTCCAAATACTTCTTTCTTCATCAATTTGCCACAACACCTCTTCATTTGTCACTTTATCCACCCACCAGATTTTTAACATTCTCCTGTAGCACCACACTACAAAAGTTTGTAATCTTTTCTTCTCAGGTAATCTGATCGTCCAAGTTTCACTTCCATATAAGCTACACTCCAAACATATACTTTCAAAAGTGCTTTCCTGATGTTTAAATTAATTTTTGATATAAGCAAATTATATTACTAACTGAAAGCGTATTTCCCCTGTGCTATTTGGTATTTTATATTTCTCCTGCTTCATCCATCTTTAGTAATTATACTTCCCAAATAAAAAAATTCATCTATCTCCTTAGTCATCTCTCATCCTATTTTTATACTCAGTGGTACATCTACTTTATTTCTACTACATTTCATTACTTTCATTTTGTTCTTGTTTATTTTCATGTTGTAGTTCTTGCATAGGACTTCATCCGTGCCATTCATTGTTCTTCTAAATCTTTTTTACTCAGATAGAATTACTTTATCATCAGCAAATCATAGCATCTTTTCACCTTGTACTGTTCCAGATCTAAACTGTTCTTTAACATCATTAACTACTAGTTCTATGTAAATATTAAAAAGTAACAGGAAAAGGAAATATCCTGTCAGACTCCCTTCTTTATAACTGCTTTTTTCTTATGCTCACCAAATTGGTCTTCTCCTAACACTTCTTCCATTCTCCTCTCAATTCTTCTGTACAGAATTCCAGTTAAGATTTTTAATGCATGAGTAGTTGAGCCAATTGCTTCGTCTTCACATTTTTCTGCTCTTGCTTTCTTTGGTATCATGACAATAACACTATTTTTTAAATCTGAGAGAACTTCCCCTTTTTCGTAAATATTACACACCAGTTTGTATAATCTATGTATTGCTTCCTCACCTGCGCAGGTAATTCTGTGCAATAATTCTGCAGGTATTGCGAATATCCTAGGAGCCTATGTGCCATTCAAATCCTTTAATACTTTATTAAATTCAGATCTCAGTGTTGTATCTCCCTTTTCATCCTCTTTACTTCCTCTGTAACACCAGTTTATAATTCATTTCCTCCATATAACTCTTCAGTATATTACACCCACCCATCAACCTTTTCCTTCATATGGTAACAAGACTGGTACAGCGGGCCTGAGTAACGGATTCCTACCAATTATGAAAGTAGTAGAAAATATAATAATTGGAGGAATCCAGGAAAGGGACAAAAGGGTTCCCTTTTTGTAAACTAACCGGTCTGTTAACAATTTTTTTTGTTATACTACCCACTGACACAAGAAACACCTGTTGTACTGTGAGAAAAGCTACCGGACCAGGTTATAGAATTCATGGGAACAAAAGGCTCAGCGATCATTCTCACACATTAACTTGGGTCCAGTCCGACAAGTAAAGAAGACAGGAGTACCCCTGGCAAACCATTTAGAAATCAGTAGTTGTGTGAGATGAGAGTCTGTGAGACATTACACCATCAGTCCAGCAAGGAGAGTTCGGAAATGTGAATTGTGCGAAGCCAGGAGATCAGTTGGGTGAGTTCAGTGAAGTTCTGTGATTCTTTCCAGCAAGATGTTATGATGTCAGTCCAACTAGGACTGACATCATAACGCATCATGCATCATGTGTAAGCCGAGACAATAGTGCGAGATGTCAGTCAGTGAAAGCATTCTGCAGGGAAGACAGATGAAGGAGCGAATTTCCAGTGTGAATTAAGTTTGATACGATTAAGGTGACACCACAAGTAATTCCAGTAAACCAGAAATACTATTGGTGAGTTACTGTAAAACTATAAGTGAAAGGGATAATGTACTAAATTTCATTCATAAACTGTTAGGGTCGTTTTATTTGTGAATAGCTAAGGTATTTTCGAGTGAAAAAACTTTGTAATTGTCTTATCTTGTGTACTATTGTTTGTTAATTCAAGACTAGTAGTTAAAAGGGTTAAGACTAGCAAGTATGCTATATATTTGTTAATAGGTCTGAATTCTGGTTTTCTATTTATCTACCTGGAATAAATCCTGATGAATATTTTAAATTCTGTTCTATATATAATCTCTTTGTTTTTATATTATGTGTTATGTTATATATTAATTGTTTGATTATTGTCATTATTAATGATTGGTGTTGTTTTAATTATATTTGTAAACCAATAAAATGTAATTATATAAACATTCTAAATTGTCAATCTCTGAATATCCTAATTGAGCCACAAACACAACAGTTTTATAAATTGGTGTACCATCTTTTTTAACTCATTATTAGATTTCAACTTATGTATAACAAAACTCCTTAACTTTCTTGTACACTTCGTCTATTTTACCAATGATCATTTCTCTTTCCACTTTTACTTTTCTATCAATAATTTGCACTTCCTTTTTATAGTATTTCTTAATTGTTGATAGTTCCTTTTACCTTATTCATCACTAACATTCTTATACTTTCTACGTTCATCCATCAGCTGCAATATATCCTCTGATATCCAAGGCTTTATACCAGTTCTCTTTGTTCTGCCTAAGTTCACTCCTGCTGATTTAAGAATTTCCTTTTTATCATTCTAACATTATAACATTCTATATTTTCTATCTTATCTTTTTTACCCAGACCTCTTGCAATGTCCTCCTCAAAAATTTTCTTTACCTCCTCTTTCTCAAGCTTCTCTAAATTTCACAGATTCACCTGACACCTTTTCTTTAGGTTTTTAAACTTCAATCTATATTTCATTATCGCTAAATTATGGTCGCTATCAATGTCTGCTCCTGGATATACTTTGCAGTCACCAAGTTGATTTCTAAATCTTTGCTTTACCATGATATAATCTATTTGATACCTTGCAGTATCCCCCAGCTTTTTCCATGTGTATATTCTTCGATTATGATTTTTAAACTGGGTGTTGGCAATTACTAAATTGTACTTCATGCAAAACTCATTAAGTCGGTCCCCTCTTTCATTCCTTTTGCCCAGCTTATATTTACCCACAATATTTCCTACCTTGCCTTTTCCAGTGCTTTCATTCCAATCTCCAACTATTATTAAATTTTCATCTCCTCTTACGTGTTTAATTGCTTCATCAATTTCTTCATATACACACTGTATCTCATCATCATCATCATCGTGGACACTTGTAGGTATATAAATGTTAAGTCATTTTTTGCTTAGGTTTTGATTTTATCCCCATTACAATAATTCTATTGCTAAGCTTTTTGAAATACTCTACTCTCTTCCCTATCTTATTCATTACAAAACGTACTCCTTCCTGCCCTTTATTTGATGCTGAATTAATTATTCTAAAATCACCTGACAAAAAGTTGTTTCCTCATCCTACCAAACCTCGCTAATTCCTACTTCATCTACATTTAACCTACCCATTTCCCTCTTTAAATTTTCTAACCAACCAACCTTTTTGTAGACTTATAACATTCTACGCTCTGACTCGTAGAATATTATTTTTTAATTTTCTGGTGACCCCTTCCTTGTAATCCTCACTCGGAGATCCAAACGGTGGACTAGTTTATTCGAAAATATTTTACCAAGGAAGGCATCTCAATCTTTGTTACATGAAAATGCAGAGAGTTACATTTTCTTGGAAAAAAGCAGCTGTAGTTTTCCATTGCTTTCAGCTGTGCAGTACTCAGAAGATTGAGTGATGTTGACATGGCTGTCTTAAGTTCTCCTACCTGCACCCTTAACAACTACTGAAAGAGTAGTTGTCCTGCTGCCCTCTTTCAGGAATCATCCTTTAGTCTGGCTCCCAACAGATTCCTGTCCAATATGGTTGCACCTTTGGTCCAGCTACTCTGTATCGATGAGCACTCAAGCTCCCACACCATCGGCAAGGTCTCATGATTCATAGAGGGAGAAAAATTAATTAAATAAGGGAAAATAAATTAATTTAAAGATGCACTATAATATAAATTAGGCTTATTTTGTGGCAATTTTCATTAAAAGAGTCAGTGATCCCCCCTGCCCTTACTTAGACCACCCAACTGGTTAGCTATAAGAAGAATGCATAATATAAGCCAAAAACGTATATATATATATATATATGATTAATTTATTATAAAAAGATAGTTTTATATCTATTTTTACAATTTTTCAATGTTTTACAAATTTTGAAATTTGCGATTTGTAAAAATTCCTGATGTGATGGAAAAAATGAAGGTATTTAGAATTCAGCTCAAAAAAAAATATAAGTATCAATTATAAAAAAACAACCATCAGAGAATTTTGTTATTTATCTTAATATTAATATGAAATGGGTTAGGAAATATTGATATCTCCATTGCTCTTTAAATGTCTGCACTCACTATCTATCTTTCGTTTCTTTTCCATATTTATACAAATTCATACAAAAGGTACGTAACTTCAGATCATAATAATGGTAATACTATTAAGTGCAGCTGTACTGAATAAATGAAATGCATTGTATTTATCTGTAAGACACTTTTAACTGAATTAAACACTGACAATTAAACATACTATATTTACACTAAGAAATTATAGTCACAAAACATACTAGTCGCATATTTAGCTTTTCAGATCGCTGTACTACTGTAGCTTTGCCATGTCCTGCACTTAACTTCTCTACTCTTTGCAACATGTCACTACTATACATTTAGCACAGTTAAAAGTAGTCATAACAGTATGTAATGCACAGCACGCACATCAGCTCTCTCTGCCACAATGAAATGTCCTTGACACTTGCCCGTAAGTACCAATCGAAATTGTGAACAGAGCAGAGTCCACCTCCGTGCCCTGCACCATAGATATCTCACTCACCGGCTAATCCAAAAATGAAAATTTGCTTGTAATTCAAAACTACAGTATGTTGGTATGATGAGCCAGCTAAGTCTTGGCCCATGGGACTTAGTGGAGGAGTCAGTGCGGTCCTTAGGCTAAAAGGTTTGGAGACCCCTGTTCTATACAATTAATTATTTCCACTCACATCTTTCATCAACCTTGATATATCCTCTGTTAATTAATTTCTGAGTTTCTGAGTTTAATTTCTGCTCCGGAACCTCCGATACATTCAGACATGCTGTTCGTCTGCAGGGTGTGAGGCGGGATCTGGTTCCCAGATCCGGACAAGTATCCAGTACGCGATCATGCGGTAGTGGGGTGGTGAGCTGTGTGCGGTATATAAGACCGCACTTCTCGACCGTCGACCAGTCTGTTGTATGAATTTCCCCGGTCACAATTACCTCGGCCCTGGCAACCCAATCGATAACGGGCCCCCGGTGAACATCGATGATCAGATCGCGCTTGAACACGACCGTAGATACGAATCGGCCACAGAACATCATCATATACGTGCAGCTGATAGATCTGCGATCGGGGATTTTGCTGGCGATTTCGCTAGGACTGGGAATTGGCACAGCCTTGTGGGCGCCGCTGGTCTTTCAATCAAATACGGAGTGGAATCCGTTACCGGCGTATTATATCCACGAATGTCAGGCAGTCGTACAGCGGATACAGCTATGGCTGACGAACCTCCTGCAAAGGTAGCTAAAATGGATGGCGCTGCCATCCATTTTTTTTTTTTTTTTTTTTTTTTAATTTTTTTAATTAACCAAAAATGATATATTATCCTAAAAGTAGAATTAGGTGAAGGGATGATGATTAAACATTGCAATCCAATGAGTAATTCAACTTGTACTGATGTTTATTATATTATTATCAGTAGACCTTATTTTACTTGATTTTTGCTAGTTTTAATTAGTTTCTGTTTTAGTCTTGTCAGCTATTACATGTGACAGAATTTATTATTCAGAACAAACATCTTTGCAATCAAAGATGCATCATTTTTTATTCAGAAGGAGAGCAATTTTGAAGCCTCATTCACAATACATCGAAAAGTTTTATTTTTATAAATAATTTTTTTTAGTAAAATATCAATTTTGTGAATTTGAGAATTTTCTTTTTAATTTTTTCAGACAATTGAAAGTAATTTACTTCATCACGTATCACTTGTACTTTCCACTATCATTCACAATGATGATAAACCACTTCTGTCAGAGATTCTCCATAAAACCATATTCAACCAACAGTTCTTCATGTAAGTTGATAAATTATATTTAAAATTACCCTTGAATTCAAATCCTTAGTTATGTTTCAAACACTTGTGTATAGTAAAATAAAATTTTATATACACTGTTCAATATTTTTCACTTTATTATATTATTTTGATGTGTCAAAAACTATAATAATAGTCAAATAAAGTGCCATCCATTTATTATACAAACATAGAAAGGGATAGGACTATTTCAAAAACTTAAGTTTTCTTTCATATTGAAGAGGTTTAAAATATTCTTACATATTATCCATGTTAGAAAACTGTAATTATATACAATTTTTTTTTTTGGTAAAAATTGAATAACAAAAAATGGATTACAAACAATTTTATAGCAAATTTCCAGCTTTAGAATTAAAAAAAATATATATATAAGATGTAAGTAATATGTCAAAGCAGCTATACTTTCTTTTTAAATTGTTTCCTTTGATTCAACCTGCATGTAAAAAAAATTATATTTAATTTCTTCAAGATGTGTAGCCAATAAGCCTACAACAATGGAAAAATAAAAATCAAATTTAGTCAATTTATTATTATTTGGTATTTATTATGTTTTCTTAATGTAGCAAAAAAGTTGTAAAAAAATTATAAACAATTTTACATTTAAAACCAGAAATTATTAGAGAAAATAATGTTTATTGAGTAATTAATTCAGTGTTCATCATATTTGGTATTTATTAACACTGTATTACTTTGTAAAATGTCTAATTAGCTTATATTATTACAATACATTTTTAAGATTTACATTAGGAGGAAAATAAAGAAAAACATTATTTTTTATTTATTAATAAAGTATTTTTTAATTATCCTTAAATCAAAAAATTAAGTTTTATTTAATTTTTATTAATTCATATTTTACATTAAAATTAAACTTTTCCTTTGGTTTATTTAAATTTTAATTATTTATAACATTTTTCTGTTGTTAACTTTTAGAAATAATAGATCAAATTAATTTATTAGAAAATATTAATTAATTTGTATAGATTTAAGTAACCATAATTAATTTATACTGTGATTGAATTTAAATTATTAAAATGGGAGGGACATCCCAGTATTCAAAAATATACCATAAAAAGTAAAAGAGAGTTTTTAAGAGGCGTACAAAATTAACTTAACAGAAATTAAAATACAGTAATGTATATAATAATTCAATATACAAATATAATATTCAGTAATATTAATATTTAAATATGACCTTGCTTGCTATATTTTGAATATAGTAGTAGATTTTAATAGGTATATATATATATTAAATGATAGTTTAGGATCTAAAAATGTACTAATGGCTCAGGTATTTTATTGTTTTGTTAGCAAACTTAATATATTTTTTTTTTAGATTATAATAAAATATTTATCTACATTTAATTTATCTAATTTATTCCAAAAATTACATTTTTTAATGATTTAAATATCTTGTTAGCTCATTGAAAACTATTTTATATTGCCCAAATAAAGTAAAAACTTTATAAATTTATTGAAAAATTTAATATTTATAAACATCTGAAATAAGTCTTAACTGCATAGAGAACCCCTGATAATACAAAAATTGTAAACAAAATAAAATTTTTAATTTTCACTGCTTTCTTTCTTTTAAATGTGAGAATCATTTTATCTTATTTCATTTATGCCAAAACTCCTTAATAGTTTCTTAACAGTTTCTTCTTAATAAATCAAAGTTTACAGGATCAGACGTTTTTTTAAATTTATTACTTTTCTACATAGCTACCTTCAACATCAACACAGTTTTTGTCGCGTTTCACTAGCTTCTTCATTCCCTCTTCAAGAAATTCCATTGCCAATGACTTAAACCACAGAGTAATGCAATTTTCATTTAGTCATCACTGTCAAACCATTGTGACGCAGCCCCTGTTTAAGGTGAAGAAAAAGGAAATAATAGCTGGGAGCTATGTAGGGCTGTAGGATTGATGATTGAAGATTATACAATAAACTTTTTCCAGTTGCCTCACTGTCTGATTTATCATGTATTTGTGGCTGGAAATTTTCAGGTAAAGACAAAATCCCGTGAGATAGCACTCCATGATGTTTGTTTTTTATAGCTCTTCTAAGATTTTTTAACATTTTGCAATATGCATCAGCATTCACAGTAGTTTTCCAATCACTAAATTTGACAAGCAAGACACCCTTTTTGTCCCAGTAAACAGAAATCATAAGCTTCTTTACCAAACATTCTTGTTTGAACATCTTCAGTCTAGATAGTGAATGCTGCCATTGCATTGACTGCTGCTTTTTTCAACATTTGAATAAGAATTCTAAGTTTAAATTCTGGTAACAACATGATCAAACAATTCATCTCACCATGATTTTCATAACGCCACAAAAATTCATGCACTTCAGCAAGTCATTTTTTTCTTGTGTGTTTCGATTAACATCTTCATCACCGATCTTGTGCTTAAGTTTTATAGCCCAATTTTTAATCAGAACTTCATAAATAGAGATTATGAAAGACCAGGAAACATTAGACATAAATGTTTCATGGTGAAGCGTTGGTTTTCTCAAATTTTTTCATCAGATTTTTCAGTCAAATTATCTATTATCACTGATGGCTGGTCGCTACATTCTTCATCATGGATGTTCATCCACCCTTCTCAAAATGAATGGCACCACTGTCTTACTTTAGCATCACTCATTATATTCACCCATAAATATCACTAATTTTCGTATGAATTTCAGCTGCAGACTTGTTTTTCACCATCAAAAATCTGATTACTTCTGATACTTCCATTTGTTAAAACACAAAATGTTGCATTCATTATAAATGAATGAATATAAACAACTTACAACAAAATAACTAAACTTATTACTGCTAACAGCCAGCTATTGATTGAAATAACTGAATTATGCAAGCACCATCTGTTTACATGTATAAGTGACAAATTTAAATGGGATCTTATTTTAAAAACATGCTTTGAAGATATAATCCAAGAATTTAAATCTTTGATTTATATCTTGTTTTGTATTGGTGTTGTAAATCATCTTTCCTTATGTTAAAGGTTATTGTGACTTCAGAAATTTATTAAAGATTAATTTAATATTAGCATCTACAGGTTTTTTGAATGAAAGAATGTAATCAATCAGGACCAGCTGATACACATTCACCTAATTCAACAAGCTTTTTAAGTATAACCGTTTCAGTTATAGCTTTATTAGATACTTTATCAATAAAGTAATCATGACACTATTCAAGTAAACTTTTCCAAAATAGCAGCCAAATTAATCATCACTTTCCACTACATACAGGTGGGCCAGAAAAGCCCAATGAGAGGACAGGGTAGTGGGAACTCCCCTCTTCACTGCCTACCATGGAGCCATGGAACCCTATACACCTTGCTTTCACTGAAGAAATGGTTTTAAAAAACACCAGTTTTGTCATGCTCATAGAGAGAATTCTGTCAATATTTCACTATTGGCTGCTCAGTCCTGTACCTTTTTGTAACACAGTCATGTAGCAGAGAATTTCAGGACAGCATCAAAAACAAAACCGTCAGGAAAGCCAAATTCAATATGAACACCAGAGAACATTCAAGTAAGGTGATTGAAGCTATCCCTCAGCAGCAAGCTCAACAACATCCTCTGCTCTGAACATTCTCAATCGAGCTGTCAGAAGAATACTGCATTCCAACTTCAATTTGTAGTGATGGAAATTGAAGTTCAATTTCCATCCCTACAAATTGAAGATTGTTCAAGAACTGATCCCTTGAGATTGGGAGCAGTGCCAAATTTTCATAGAGACATCGTTGAAAAAGATGACAGAGAATACAGTAATCCATGAATAATGAAGTTTATCTCTACCTGTTGGTTTACATTAATAACCAAAACTTTTATAAAAATCCAAGATAGCTTCATGAGCATCCTCTTTATACGCAACGGGTCACAGTGTGGTGTGGGATGGCAAAGTTTGGTCCGTGTTTCTTTGAAGAAGGCAGTCAGAAAGTCTCAGTGAATGCAAAACTTCTATGTTGCAGAACTTCTTTGCTTCACAACTACAGAAGGCACAAAAATGAAGATGAAAAGTGATTCCAGTAGGATGGAGCACCTTCCCATACAACTTGAGTTTCGATGGAAGTGTAAAGGAGGATGTTATTGGAATGTTTAATTTCCCGACTTGAAGACATCACCTGGTCATCCTGTTCACCTAATCCTTTGCATGTCCTTCTTAAGGAGTATTTAAAAGCTAAAGTGTACACCAGAAAACTACATTCATTAACTGAACTAAAGGTAGCAATTGATTCCAAATTGGCTCCGTACCAGGCTGAATGGTGTAAAATGTAATGAGAAGTTTCAGCAACTGACTCCAGGAGTGTGGTCCAAAATGGATTACATTTTAAGATGATATTTTCTGCATTTAATGTTTGTATAAATAAAAAAATTGATTTTTCAATAATAATGGCATACTTATGGCTTTTACGTCTAGCACATGAATAAAGATGAACTCATAATTATTTTGTCATATTATTCTAAAAATTGTCAGATTTTTCTTTCCCATTCTTTGAATCGTTCATTACCTTTATAAATAGTCATTAGGACTATTTTTGATATTTTTTTTACATTTGTCTGATTGATATTCTTTGAAAGTGCTGATATTATTTGGATTTATCATAATTTAGCTTATAGATTTTCCTTATATAACCTATGTAAAAATGTTTACATAGAATAATTTGTTATTAGAAAGAACATTGATTTTAAATTTTCAATGGTACTAAATAATTAAAATTTGAAAATTTCAAAGAACTCTCTAGTCATAACATTAATAATCATGTAATAGCTATTCATATAAGCTGAATTATACACAACTAAAAAGTAATTTGTTTCTCATGACATACAAAAAAATGTAACTAATACATTTAACAAAATGTAAAAAAGAAACTTTCAAGGCATGTTAGTCTCCCATGATGTAAACAGAGAAACTTTCAAGACATGTCCTACTGGTAAAAATAATGAAAAACATAACATTCATATAAGTATAGGCTTGGAAATGCTTTGTTTTCAAGTTATAAAACCAAAAGGCTAGCGAAAGGTTTCGCCCAGATTTCAGCTCTTCTAATAAAAAGAAGGCCTACTGCAATTTTTGGGACCAAAATTAAGAAGTAAAATTGATAGTTTCTTATGTAATTTGAGCTGGGAAATAGGATAAAACAAGTCCCAGAACTGCATCTCCAGTAGTTTTTAAGATATCCAACCTAAAACACAAAATTTACTGTCAAAAATTACAGAAGATTTAGTAACAGTACTTATAGAGAAATTAATTCAGAGAAAATTAATGTAAATATAGCCAACAAAAATTAATTGAAAACTTCTAAAAATTGATATTTAATTGAAGCAAATCAGACAAAAAAGAGACAGAAAATTTTATTATTGTGTACATAATAAACATTATTCTTAATATAGCAAAACAAAAAAATAAAATACATAAGATGATAGTAACAGAATAACAAAACTCAGTTACAGTAATTGTTCAAAATTTCTCCTTCACAATGTACGAGGGTTATTTTTTTTTCAAGGTCCGATCAGTCTCGAAATTAAAACCACAGTGAAAATAAAAAATTTTTTATTTGTAACAAATCGGATGGAGCCAAGTCCGGGCTGTATGGTGTGTAATCAAATACTTCCCAACGAAAACGCTGCAGGAGCTTCTTTGTTACAGCTGCAGTATGCGGCCAAGCATTGTCATGTTGAAAGACAATGCCTGATGTCAACATTCCTCTCTGCTTATTCTGAATTGCCCTTTGTAGATGTTGAAGAGTCACACAGTATGAGGCTGCAGTGATGGTCGTGCCACGTTCCATGAATTCCACCAAGAGAACTCCATTCTGGTCCCAGAACACAGTAGCCATACACTTTCTGTTGGATAAGGTTTGCTTAAACTTCTTTGGTTTACTGGGAGAATGAGAATGCATCCACTGTTTGGATTGTTCTTTTGTTTCTTCAGTTTCAAAATGGACCCATGTCTCGTTCCCTGTGACAATTTTGTTCAAATATCTTGATTTTCTCGAATTGCCTCATCCACTCGCTCAACGAGATCATCGGTTGCCACTTGCTTCCTTCCCTAACCATCTGCATCATGAACATCTGTACATCCTGCTTTAAAGTTCCTGCACCATTGTCGCACTTTGCTGTCACTCATTGAAGTTTCACCGTACACATTACTTATTTGTCAATGAATTTCAGCTGCATTACACCCCTCAGCCTAAAGAAATCAAATTACCACACGCACTTCACACTTGGCCGGAGATGCTATTGTTGTAGATATGTTTACATGCTAGCTGCATGTTCAGAACTAAATGAAGTGACACGGTGTGATTGAAGGCCATACTAGAGACACTGTGCAACACATATGCGCAAAGGTTCATCCGATTTTTGCGCGAGTTTTTATTTCGCGATCTTGAAAAAAATAACCCTCGTATACCGCACTCTGCCTGACGTAAAATATTTCCAGTAACTTTCTGTATCATCTCAGGATCGTTCCATGTAAATTCAATAGTATTTTGTATTTTAATGAGTAACATTTCTTTATTATTAACTTTTGCTGGTATACTGCCATTTTCATATGGTCCCAAATGAAGTAATCTAGTGGCATTAAGTCAGTTGATTGTGGTGGCCAATTGACTGATCTACCATGTCAAATTCAGTTTAAAAAATTAGCATTCAAGTGATTTCTAGCTACTAGAAACAAATGTGGTGTTGCACCATCATGTGGGAAAATCATTTGCAGTCTAGTTTGTAAAGGTATATCCTCCAAAAGGGCCAGAATATTATTTTTCAAGTAATGAACATATTCATCTTCCATAAGGTTTTCATTGAAAACAAATAGTCCCAGAATTTTGTCAGAAAAAATGCCACACCAAACATTAAGTGAAATCTATGTTAGAAACCAGTTTCCACAGTAACATGTGATTGACTTTACTTCATAAATGACTATATTTAGAATTGAAGACTCCATTTCTGATAAAAATGGCTTCATCATTATATAAGATTTAATTTACCTTATCAACATTGCCTAGAATCCAGTGACAAAAGTTTAACTGCTGGGGGTAATCTGTTGGCTGCAAATTTTCAACATTCTGTAAGCAGAAAGGATAAAGATTTCCTTTTCATTGGATGCACCACACTTTGTTTTTTGACAAACCAGTGCGACAAGAAATTCACTTTGTACTAGTGCCTTGACTACACTGAATATGCTGAATCACATGATGTTCATCATTAACACAATGATGTACTTGATGTTCAACAGAAAACAAACACATTGAAAATTACCCTTTTATTTGTAAATACTGATACACTGAAGAAAAGGTTTTCATATGCCTTCCAGGTTTTCATAATCCACCTTCCAGGAAATCTCTCCTGATATTCATATACAATATACACTGCTAAAATATTGTTTTATAAATTTTGTGTTTCTTTTAAAATTATTTTCTGTAATTAGATTTTTTGTTTTTAAAAAAATTGTTTAGGTACAGAAAGAATAATAAAATTTTCTTTCTATTATTCATCTGTTTTGCTTCAATAAAAAACTGATTTTTAAAAGTTTTTATTTATCTTATTTACAGTAATTTTCTTAGAATTGAATTTTCCAAAAGTTTTGTTACTAAATCTTATGCATTTATTAGTCATTTAACACAGCTATTGTACTACAAACTTAAAAAAAAAAAAAACTTGATTTTTGGCACTGAATTTTGTGTTTTACATCAGATATCTTAAAAACTGCTGGAGTTACAATTCTGGGATCTGTTTTATCCTATTTCCCAGCTCAAATTACATAAGAAACCACCAATTTTACTTCTTAATTTATATCCCAAAAATTACAATAGTGTTTCTTTTTATTCGAAGAGTTGAAACCCGGGCGAAACCTTTAGCTACCCACATAACTTGAAAACAAAGTGTTTCCAGACCTATGTTACATGAGCTTTTTTCATTATTTTCTCCAGTAGAACATGTTCTGAGAGTTTTTCCATTTATTTGTAGGACAATCTGTATATAATTTATATCTTATTATTCATACATTTTTAAAGGACATTTTTTATTCATATGTGTCTGACTTTGTTTATGAATGCTCTACTTACTATCACTGTGTTTTTATTATTTGATTTCAATATAGGAAACATATCTTGTCATTATCTGCTCAGATTGAAGATTTACAGCTTGCAAATAATGTTAAGAAGAACAGTATGCTTCTGGAAGCAGTTAACAAGTAAAGTATTATGTTTACTTTTAATTAAAATCATTTAATGAAAAAATTATTAATTTTCTCCCCAAATTTGTTTACAGAGTTATTTATGTAAAATAGAAATGTGTTAAATAGTTATTATTAAAATAATATCTAGAAAATAAATTATCAAAACCTCAAAAAAATTTTATGAAATAAATTAAAAGGAAATTACATATACATTTAAATCCTTAAATAGTCAAGATTAGTAGTTATTTGGTAAATAAAAAAAAGTGATAAAAACATTATATATATATATATATATATATATATATAACTATTATATATACATATATATATATATATATATATATATATATATATGTATATGTAAAATGTGTAATTTACTTTTTCATTAAACAATAAAAATCATTACTCTGTTTTTCAAAAAATATGTAATAAGCCAGTCTAAGTAAAGAGTAAAATAAAATACTTGCTTACAATAATTACATTATACTGCTACACCATAAATGGCCTGGCAAATATCTTTTTATTAATTATATGTATAAAATTCTTTCATTATAAATTACCACATAGACATACATGCACACACATACACAAACACAAATACATATATTTATGTATGTACAAAGGCAAGTCAAAAATGATTACACTTTCATACAACAATTTATTTACACAAAGTTAGGGGTTCAACGTGTGTATCATTTTTCTACATAGCTATCAATATCTGTTCCAGGGTAAACTTTGCAGTCAATGAGTTGATTTCTAAATCTTTGCTTAACCATGATATAATCTATCTGATACCTTGCAGTATCACCTGACTTTTTCCATGTGTATATTCTATTATGATTTTTAAACTGGATGTTGGCAATTACTAAATTATACTTCGTGCAAAACTCTATAAGTCTGGCCCCTCTTTCATTTCTTTTGCACAGCCCGTATTCACCCACTATATTTCCTTCCTTGCCTTTTCCAATGCTTGCATTCCAATCTCCAACTATTATTAAATTTTCATCCCCTCTTTTATGTGTTTAATTGCTTCATCAATTTCTTCATATACACACTACCTGATCATCATCATCATGGGCGCTTGTAGGCATAGAGACTTTAACAATTGTTATCAGTTTAGGTTTTCATTTTATCCTTATTACAATGATTCTATCGCTATGCATGTTGAAATACTTTACTCTCTTCCCTATCCTCTTGTTCATTATGAAACCTACTCCTGCCTGCACATTATTTGAAGCTGAGTTAATTATTCTAAAATCACCTGACCAAAAGTCGTTTTCCTCTTCCCACCGAATCTCGCTAATTCCTATTATATCTACATTTACCCTATCCGTTTCCCTCTTTAAATTTTCTAACCTTCCAACCTTTTTTAGACTTCTAACATTCCACGCTCCGACTCATAGAATGTTATTCTTTAATTTTCTGGTGACCCCTTTCTTAGTAGTCCCCACCCAGAGATCCAAACATGGGACTAGTTTACCCCTGGAATATTTCACCAAGGAAGGCACCTCCATCTTTGTTATATGAAAATCCAGAGAGTTTGGAAAAAAAAGCAGTAGTTTTCCATTGCTTTCAGCTGCGCAGTACTCAGAAGATTGAGGGATGTTGATATGGCCGTTTAAGTCGTCCTGACCTACACCCTTAACAAGTACTGAAATAGCTGCTGCCCTCTTTCAGGAATCATTCCTTAGTCTGGCTCTCAACAGATACCTCTACAATATAATTGTACCTTTGGTCCAGCTACTCTGTATCACTGAACATTCAAGCACCCTCACCATCGGCAAGGTCTCATGATTCATAGAGGGAGAACACCATTCATTTTTGTTTTAAACAAAAGCACTAATTTTGTTTACTGTCCATTTAAACCTTTAATACAGTGGGTTAGTATGTTTTTTATTTTTGTTTTAAATATTTTTGATCAGTTCAGAATAATCAATTTAAATTTTAGCTTCATTATATTTATATATATAAACTTGTCTTGTTCTTTTTAGAGAAGAATTAGAAGCATCGAGATGATAAGAGAAAAGATATCATTTGCACTTGATTTTTGGATCAGTGACAGCTAAATAGGATATTAATGTTTCAGTGTACTGTTGTTGAAGAAAAAATGTATATGTCACTTAATATTTGTAACTATATTACTCAGTTCATAATCCTTAGTTTAGATTTTTTTTGAGTTTTGCCTGATTTATCAATTATTTATTTACTCCTATATGCTTATTACATTAATAATAATTATGTTATTCTGCTAATACAACTGATTATATTTGTTTTAGATATTCATATGTTCATTATAATTTTTCATCAATTGCTATCCAGATTTCAGATGTGTTCAGTCTCAAGCAAGTTGGTTAAAGAAGAGTTTAATAAGAGTCTAATAACTATATGGTTACCGTTTTAAATATTGAATTTATTTTAATGTAGGTAAATGACATAAGTAAAATTCAATTTTCCTCAAGAATATAACCAGGTCATTGTATTTGTATCCAATACCTTTACTGATTCTTTAATGTGGCATATTTTTATGTAGTATAAACTTTAGATATTCTGATTAAAATAGTGTAAGATGAAACAAAAAGCATCATTCACATTGAATGAAGATGGACCTGGTTTAACATTTTTTAAGTTAAGTTAAGTCTCATTATATTTGTATCAAAATTTTTAAATCTGTAATTTAAGTAAAATTCCTTCCTGTATTTTCATTAGGTGTATATTTTTTTGTAATATATATGTTAACATTCTTTTCTAGCCTTGAAGAAATAAAACGCTGCTATGAATTAGAACTAGGTCTAGAGCCATACGTTCCTACTGGCCCTCCTCTAACACTGACTGCTACTGAAAAAGGATGTGAAGCAGCATTACCTTCGGATTGGCAGTTTCTACCTATTTTACGACTTTATAATACTGAAGGGTATGTTGTTTTTTTTGTTTTTTTTTTTTTTTTTTTTTGTAAAAGTTTAATTTCAATCTTATTTCTAGAACTCTTAATCTTAGCGTTGGTCACTTTTTTCACTGTAAAAATGTTAGTTATCACTTAAAAACTAGTCTGTTAACATTTGTAGTTATCACTTTGAAGTTTATTAACATTCCATTAGTTTTTATCCTAATAATACCATGAAAATTAATTACATGTTTTGAACTAAACAATTCTTTATGCACTAATTACAGTTCAAAATATTCTTTTTTAATTCGGAGAAGGTTGTTTTTTTAGTTCTGTTTTAATTTTTCACTTCTAATTTTTTTGTAAGTTTTTGAGGGAGGGTTTAGGAGTCCTGGCCTTATTCAGTTAGTACTTCAGCAATCAGGTTTATTGTGCAACCACCAGATAGGTAACAGAGTTCCTGATCGATTCAATAGCAGCCTCTGCTAGCATGTATAAGGATGGACTGGATTTTCAGTCTTGGCAGTATGGAGAACCTACCAGGGTAAATTTACATTACAGAATCAATAATGGAGAAGAAGAGATCAGCAATAAGGAAGAGATGGGTGTGAGAAGGACAATTTACATTACAGTAATTTATCATCTTATCCATAACCCTCTTCTGTAGTTAATCACAATTGATTTGAGAGTTCAGTTTCTGGTAATTAGTGAAAATTTATTAGTTATCTTGGTTGTATTTTGATTAGCTTGTTATAAGAACATTAAATGTATATTTTTTGTTTTTATTATAAAAGGGTAAGTCAAATTAAATTTAATCATACAAGCGCTAATGAAATTTAAAAAACCATTACTTTGTTTACATTTTCATAAATTAAATATGCTTATTTCTCAATTACTTCTGCTTCTGTATACTTAGCTCATCTTTTAACATTTTTTTTTAATTCCTTACTGGAAGGAAGTTTTTTGTCTAATGCATAGCCAAATTCTCTTTCATGATCTCAAAAATTAATTCCTTCAAAGCTCATTTTTCATTCACCCCCAAAAAAAATGCTTTAAAGCAAGACTGTGGTTAGCTAAGCAGCTCAAGATCCATGTAATTTAAGAGGGGTTGAAATCTGTTCACCTTAGTAATGGTTTGCTTTTGGATCAGAAGAATCAAATTATATAGTTTGTTTGATACCAGTTTTCTCACAATTAGGTTTTATTTTGTACCTATATATTATTAATCAAACAGTTTATCAAAGAGGGCAAAAGTAGGGGGTAGCCATCAAATAATTGTTGAGATTATCCTGGACAAACAAATAATTTTATATAACAATATAGATTTATGCATACTTCTCTCTGTAGTTGAACTCATCACACAATAATTATATGTTCATTAATTTGTCACCTTAAAAATTATGTTAAGATATTTTGAGATGTGTGCCTTAATATTACTGAGATTATTTATAATAGTACAAGTGTAGAGGTAGTCAGTTCATTGAAATTGATTTGGCACCACTATAATGGTCAGTCTAGTATCAGCCATCAAAGATTTGTGTTTGTTACAAATGTATAATTAATTGATATAATAATGATATATTTATGAATTAGAAATTCAAAGTATAATAAAAATAATTTATATTTTAAAAGAAATGAAGACTTTTATTTATTAGATTGAACCAGCAAATAATAAATACTTAAAATACTTTAAACCCAACCAAGATATTAAACCAAGGCATCAAATTATTCGACATCGACTACATCCAGTGAATCAATTGCTAAAAAGACAAGGTTGTACAATGTTAGTTAAATTATGGTTTTACCTCATTGAATGGAAAGTCACAGTGCATTGCTTGCTTTAAAGTCCTTTCTGATGAAAGCATTAAGCCATCAAAATGAATTTGACACTTGCAAAATAAACATCTGGATCATAAAAGTAAACCCTTAGAATTTTTTGAAAGAAGATTACATAATTTGAGAAATCACATCAGTAAGCTTCTATTTGTAAATCAAGCCAAACTGACAAAAGTGCACTTGAAACATCTTAAATCATAGCATATAAGAGATATCTATCTTACTTATTAGGACTATATTTAGATACTTATTTGGACATCTTAGCTACTCTTTAGATTAGCTAAGATGTCCAAACCCCATACAGTTGGAAAAAACCTCCTATCACCTACTGCAATTGATGTGGTCAGTGTTTTAATAAGTGTGGAAGAAGCAAAACAGTTGAAAAAAATTCTGCTTTCTAACACAGTATCAAGGTAAATTGATGACATGGCTCCCAGTGTTCATGATCAGACAATTCAGCAAGTGAGTTCAAGAAAATTTGTTAGTATTCAATTTGATGAATCAACAGATGTGGCAAACATTTCTTAGTTCTTATGTTTTGTGAGATATGAATCTGATAGGACAGATCAATCAAAGAAAATATGTTATTTTGCAGATCAATGCCTAGTCATGTAACAACACATTGTCTTTTTGTTGTTTTTTGTGAAGGTATTAAAAACTCTAACATAGATTGTACAAAATGTGTTGTAGTATGTAGTATTGGTGCTAAAACAATAACTGGAAAGAACAGTAGATTTCTGAAAAAATTAAAAGGTTGTCTTTTACCAAGATTGGAATGGACACATAGACTTGCTCTTGCCACAAAAAAATATGCTGGAAAATTTCAAAACAAATTCTTTGTAAAGCTGTAAAAATGGTTAATTTTATTAAAAGTCAATCATTAAAAAATATTGCTAAACTATACAATGAAATGGGAGAAAAGAAAAATCTCTTCTTTTCCATACAGAATTCAGATCATTATCGCACAGGAAAGTGTTAACCCATTTATTGAAATTGCAAGATGAATTAATATTTTTCCAGGAAAAACAAATGCCACTCTCAATATTTTTTACAGAATAGTGAGTATGTATGTTGCTTTTCGCTTACTTAGCTGATGTATTTTCGCACTATTAAACGACTTGAATGGGAATTTACAAGGACGTGATAAAAACATTTTATTAATGATAGACTAAGTTTATGCCTTCAATAAGAAGCTTCATATCTGATTATTTGCCTTTAAAGCAAAAATTTTGATATGTTTCCACTCACTTCCATTTACATTGAGAAAAATCTGGATGAAGAAGACACTATTTTTCGCCACAGTTTGTTTAGCATGAAGATGCTTTTGTATGAGCTAAAAATTCAGTTGGCATAGTATGTCCGGAAGGTAAAAATGATTTCTTAAAGAGATGGGTAATGAATCCATTTAGTGAAAACGTTGCAGATGCTAAGTTACCAGTTGAGTTTCACGACCAGCTCATCAAAATGTCTGCTGATAAATGGTACAACTACAATTCACATCTGAAGATTTAGATACATTTTGCCTTCCTTATCAAAGTGTATATAGAAATTTAGTCACAGAAGCATTGAAATAATAATATTTTTTGCTATGTCTTACTTCTGTGAAAAGGGTTTTTCATCTTTGGTTGCGCTAAAAGGTAAATACAGAAATCATCTTTTATCACTTGAAAACAATTTGGTTTTTTGTATTTCTAACATTGATCCACTTTTAGAGAAAGTTTTAAATGAAAAACAAGCATTACCATCTCATTTTTTTTTTTTTTTTTACATGTGTACTGATAAATGTAAGTAAATATTTGTAATAAATAATTTTTTTCTTATAAAATGATTTCATTATTGCTTACATGTAAAGTTGTAGACTAATTTCACAATCCCCTTTCATATCATCACGACTCCCAGCATGAGAAACACTGATCTAGATCAAAATTGCAATGAAACAGGAAACACATAATAGTCAGCAAGAAAGAGATGACAGTATGGCTTAAATATAAAATAAAATAATATATATAAAATAATATAATAAACTGTTATAATTATAACTTCTAACACTGAAATAACTGTTATAATTATAATATATATATATTTATTTATTTTGATATATATATGTACTATATATTTACTACTTATTTAATAACTATAATATAAGTATAGTGTATTCAAAAAATAACAACCAACAAAACAGTAATGAAAACCTAAAAAACTCTAATACCAATAGTCAACTTTCGTGAGATCTCACATCATCAGTCGGTATACAATTCTGTAAAATTGTATTGTTTTTACTTCCTTTATGATGTAATCCATTTTGACCATCTTGATATTTTCCACTCTGATATTTCCATATGGAAATATCCATTCTGACCATCCCTGAATTCATTTTGACTAGTTTCAGCGTGATGTCTGTACGTATGTACATACGTATCTCACATAACTCAAAAACAATTAGCCGTAGGATGTTGAAATATTGGATTTAGAATTATTGTAACATCTAGTTTTGCACCTCCCCTTTTGATTGCAATCGATTGGACAAAAAGTATCTAAAAAAGTCCTAAAAACAAAAAATTTGGATTTTGGACTTTTTTTTAACTGCAGTAACAAGTCATTGAGAGCTTTTCAACAATATATCATAAGTGGTATTTGATTTCATTGGTTCTAGAGTTATAGCCAAATAAAAATTTAATTAATAAAAATTATTTGGTTCTTACAAGGGGAAGCCACATCAGTTGGAATCTAACTTCATCACCTTTTTTTTATTCTTTTTTTTTATTTAAATATATTGATTTATCAACAATTATTAACCTCTGATTGTAAAAAAAATTACAATCAATAATAATTCAATAATAACAATAAAAAAAAATAAAAAAATCAGAAGTTATTAATGAAATAAAATTTTATGTATTTTCATTTAAAAAAATGTGTATATGTAATTTAATTTAATGGGTATACAAGGAAGTCAAGTAGTGTCCACATCAGATTTTTTGTTTTATTTATAAAATTGTGTACCGACTGATGATACGAGATCCTGTGAAAGTCAACTATTGGTATTAGTATTTTTTAGGTTTACTGTTACTGTGTTTTGGTGATTTAATTTAATTTTTTTGTTATTTTTTTTTATTTAATTAGCACAGTGGTCAATATGCTGATGAATTGTTTGAATTTTCAAAAAAATTATATATGTACACAATATTATATAGTATACAGTAAAATGATCCTAGGGCATAATGTTTATTTTTTATTTTTTTTCCAAAATAACTTTAACAAGAGTTAGATCAATCTTCCATGTGGTGGCCTGGATATATCTGGAACAAATAGGAGAAGTTATTGTGGTGAACTGATCCTAAACAAACTTTACAACTTCATCTATCATTAAGTCATACCCCACTATCACATCTAGAGTTGTAACTTGGGACCTAGTCCCACCACAGGTGACCACTTGTCAGTTAACCGTGAAAGGGATTTAAGGAATACTCCTCCACAGGCTGAACCAAGCAACACCAGGGTTCAAAGAAGGCAGCACTTGAATACGGTGGGCTGCCACTTAGAAGATAACATGCAATCGGAAGCATTGGAATGCCCTAAGCCCACACATACAAACAAGAACAATACAAAATCCAAAATCAAATCAAAGCAAATTATCTACATTTCCAATCACAATTTAAACTCACTCATGCAGACTGGTAAACTGAAAATAATAAACCCCCAACCCCCCAAATAATTGATCCCAACCTAAGGGATCAACACAAAATCTCTTCATTTAAATAAGATAAGGATTTAAATAAGTGACCAGAAAGCCATGGAATCTCAGAGATATAGGCTCTACAAAGGTATACCTGGAGAGTGATGAAAAGTGTCTCACAGTTTAGAACAGGCTTTTTGGTCATCCTCAAAATAATAAATAACATACAAGAATTCAAGTCATAATCCCCAAGAACCTTAACACTCAACCTAAAATCATCTAATAAAATCTACACCATCCATCCCCATACACCATCTGGCCCCTCTAACAATAAATCAAATCTCCAAAAGATCGTAAAGAAACAGAAAAGTTCTGAAACCTGTTCGACCAGGCCATAAATAACATCCCCAAAAATCATGTTAAATAACTAATCTGAGACTTCAGTGTTCAGTTAAGCAGATAAAGAATATACTGCAACATCAACAGAAAACAGAGTGTAATGAAAACAAACAGAGATTGGAGTCTCTGAAAACTCAAACTCAGGAAGCCTCAAAACTCGAAACCTGGAAACACCCTGACTACACTAAAGAAGAATAGCACATAGATTATGCCTTCATGGACAAACACCACCACAAAGAGATCTACAATATAAAAATCCTCGGAGGAGTAGACACAGGCTCAGACCACTACGTAGTCAAAATTAAAATTAAACTCACTCCCCAAAAGAAGCAACAAAATAAGCCCCTAAAACTAAAAGTAAAATAAACCCTACTCAGCTAATCATTAATGAAAATTACCAAAAAGCAACTGAAGAATAACATTCATGGATAAACTTGAAGACCTAGTCAACAGCCTTAAACTCGTAGATGCATTGGCCCAAATAAAACCCCATAAAAAGTATCAATTGAGGAACAGTGGAGGAGAGACATCAAGCAAGGCCAATCCCAAAATTGCCATCAATCCTAAGACATCAATCCTAAAAATCAGAAACATCCTTCCAAAATTTAGTAAAACAAAGAAAAGAAACCATCTGAACCCTTAGCAAAATAAAAAGACAACACCATACAGACATACTGAAATCAACAGAAGAAGAATTCCAACAAAAACAGTCGAGAGACTATCACAAAACCTTCAAAAAACAACTTAAACAAAAAATATGAACCCCCAACCCTACTAACGAAGGATGAAAACCATAATCTGACCTATAACAATACAGACAACTCGGAAATCCTAGCTAAATATTTTAACAAACTCCTAAATTCTGAAGAACCAACAGAATTTTGAAACTTTGGCACCAAAACCATCAGAAAACATCAACCCTCCCACAATAAAAAAATCTACCAAGTACTGGTTGAGATGAAGAGCATTGGGTGAAGATCAAATCTTTGTAGAGATCTGAAAACATGCAGGAAGACGAGCAAAAATCACCCTTCATCAACAGCATGTCATCATCTGGATCAAAGAAGTACTACCAGAACACTTGACAACAGCCCTCATCCACCTGCTACACAAAAATGTTGACAAAACAGTCCCTAACAACTACAGGGAAATCTCACTCCTAAACACAGCGTACAAAATTCTTTCAAGAATCATCCTCAACATTATTGGTTTACAACTCAAGGAAGAACTAGAACACCAGAGAAGTTTCAGACCCTGGACTTCAAGAAACCTATGATTGCAACCACAGAGAATCCCTACCAAAAATTCTAAGACACCTTGGACTACATCCCAAATTAATAAATATGATAAAACTGACCCTCACAAATACTAAGTCAAAAGTGAAATTGAGAGGCGAACTCTTAGAACCATTTGAGATTAAAACAGGTCTGCGCCAAGGTGATTCCAATCACTACTATTCAACTGTGCTCTGGAAATGGTAATGAGAAAATTACTAAAAGATGGCCCCCAAAAAATCAAAATAAACTGCATTGGTTTCACCGACGTGGCACTGCTAGCAAATGACATCGATGAAGCTAAAACACAGATCTTCAAAACTTTGTAAATAGAATTGGCCTCAAAATATCATTTGAAAAGATAGAAATTATGCCCCAAAAACCAACAAAATTAAAAGAAGTAAACATAAGTGATAATAAAGTTAAAAGTAGTAACTCAATTTAAATAACAAATAACCTAAACAAAAAAAAATCTCAATCTAAAAACAAACTAGCTAAAACACAAAAATTAACCTAGTACACCTACAGTAAAAAAGTCTACTCATAAATGCAAAAATAATACACTACAACACAGTTGTGAAACCGGAAGCTACATATGCAGCAGAAACACTCTTCCACCTGAATGAAAAATTAAAGACTGACAGACTCCAGAAAATCAGAAGAAGAATTGGAAGAACCTGCATCAACAAAAAGTATGAGAAAGACTGGTAGTCGTCTTTCTGATACTTTTTGTGAATCATACCCAACAAGGTCATGTACAAAGAGGTAGAACCCATCACTGATACCATGCATAAGAGGGACTAGGATTCTTTGGACACCTCATGAGGATCCAAGATTCAAGACTTCTGAAACAGCTGGTACAGTACAATCTTGACTCGAGGATGCAGATGGATCAGAGAAATAAGAGTGGATCTAAAGGAAATTGATCTTACACCAGAAGACACCACAGATAACATAAGACTAAATTAAAAATCAAGGACAAAAACACTCGCTTCACTTTCACAAGAAAGAAAGTCACAACCCAAACATTTTTAACACCAGAAAGGGCACGGAAATTGCAATGTATGGAAAAGTACTGGGAGGACCGTAAGACCTGCACAATCCCTTTGAAGAAACTAAAGTTACCCTGTGTGATCATAAAAGATGAAAAAAAAAAGATTCCTTTCACATAATTAAATATAAGTTTGATATTCAATCATTTTTAAGTGTTAAATGATACAAAAGTCTTAAAGTATTTTAAAGTGTTAAATTTATACAAAATCTTTGTTTTTAACAAACTGTGTATAAAGTGTTACTTTAGCTTGTGACACAAATCTGACTCATAGTGAAGCTTGTCTTCCAACTTCATTACATTTGTGTAATAGATTTAGGATTTAAACAGTTATGTAAAAGTACAACATTTAGTAACAATAATTTGTAACTAATGGTATAAATGAAAGCTATTAACTTGCCTCTGTAATAGTTGAAAAAGTTTCTAATTTGATGCTGTGGAAACAAAGCAAGTGGTTTAATAGTTTTGTACAGAAAAATATAGTTTTGGGAAAGGATTTCTAAGAAGTAAACGAAAGAAGATGATCTGTGAGAATAAAAGATTATTGAAAGAGAAAAAAGTACCTAAGAAATCAAAGAAGAAAATAAAAGTGGAAAAATTAACTTGCTATTCCTAAAAATCAGTTTTTTTTAATGTTTCTACCTACCTACCTACCTTCACATTTCAACCATATTTGGTACACCTGTTGTGAGAGTTTGTACTAGTCATATCATGCTAACATATTGATTTACTTTCATTGAATGACAAAATGTATTGTAATAACACTATTAAAAAAAAAATCATCTTCAAGGAACTTGTTCCACTTTGAAATTATAATTTTTTTAAATTTTAAATATTTTTTACCTTTTATTTGATTGTTTAAATTTTACATATTAGTATGGTATACATACTATTATATATACTCTTTTGATTATTTTAGGTTAATTGATTTATAGAAGAAAAAAATTCAAAAAATTTTTAAACGTTTCATTTAATAAATATACATCGACAACTATCTTTTTAGAATATTTTGTGCTCATTAATTTACAAATATGAATTTTTAAAAATATATATTTAAACATTCATATTTAATAACATTTTTATTTTATTCAGTTTAGTAAAATTTTTTTTAATGATGAGGAGGAACCCCATTTACAGGCCAAGAGTAAAAGTGGTTACATGTAGTTCTTTGATCTAATTAAATGTGTATTCTGTGAATGTTAATTAACTGATAAGTTCTTAATTGTAGTTAATTATAAAGAAAACTTCTATAACAAAAATTCAATGAAAATTTTTTTGTAATAGAACTGTTCATTATTCATATGCAGCAAATGTTAGAGTTAGAGATTTATTAAGATCGAAAATATAAATAATACCATTCCACAAAGTGACTATGAAAGATAGTGGTACCAGTGGAGTGGTAGTTTCTGTCTTTTATCCAATAGGTTTTGAGTTTGAAATGGTCAGACATGCGATTTTCATTTGCTATAAATTTCTTCTCTTACATGTAACTATAATTGAAAGAAATCCTGCTGTTATTGGAGAATAAATAATTAAATGTACTGGATTAATTGATCTATATCACTATGATTGTAATTTTTTTTTATTACTGTAAAATTCATGAGAAAGGTATCGAACTAATAAATCTTCTTAAGCCTTATTTTGGTAGTGTTATCTTGATTTTTGAAAACAAAATTGACTTAAAAAATATTAGATCTTGCTTATTACAACTTTTAAATAACCTCCATGTTTAAAACTAAATTAGTAAGTCTCTTGATAATAAAAATATTTAAAAAATAGACATATCAGTCAGAATGTCAAAATATTTTGATCGAAGAAACTGCATTGTTGAATTATGAATGATTTAATGATTGCAATCTTTTTACATTACTTTAGGTAAAAAGGTGAAATTTTAGTAGATCTTAATCTCAATTTTACCAAGCATACCTTCGTCTTCTTTCTTTTTCCTGTTTAGCCTCCGGGAATTACCATTCAGGTATTACTTCAGAGGATGAATGAGGATGATATGTATGAGTGTAAATGAAGTGTAGTCTTGTACAGTCTCAGTTCTACCATTCCTGAGATGTGTGGTTAATTGAAACCCAACCACCAAAGAACACTGGTATCCACGATCTAGTATTCAAATCCGTATAAAAGTAACTGCCTTTACTAGGACTTGAACGCTGGAACTCTCAACTTCCAAATCAGATGATTTGTTCCAAGCTTACCTGCTAACATTTTGATCAGCATGATGAATAATAGTTTTTTAAACTTTTAAACATTATTAACAATGTGCTTTAATTATTTGTAGAAATTTTTAAAAAAATTTGTTAATTTTAATTTATTCTCTTTAAACAACTTTTTTATGACATACACAGCAAATGTTCTATTTTATACCTCAATGTTAATTCTAACTTCACATAACTACTATTAAGCATATAACCACAGGAAGAAAAAAGTTTAAATTGTTAGAAACTATACCAAAAATTCTCCACTCTTTCTGAAGTGTAGTTTGTGTGCACACAACTAGAGCCAATCACAGTCCACTGAGTGAGCATGAGTAGTTCAGTCAACATGTAAAGTGCCTCTGTTGTCACCAGGTAGACCTAACTTTTATAATAATTAGAATTCTTATTACATTTAATAGTTTATACATGAGTTAACTTAATTTTCTATGTTCCACTTATTTCCACCTTATTATAAATACATAATTAACCGCATTTAGTAATATTATGATAATTTTTATTAAATTTTTAGAAAAGGAGATGATGCAGTTATTATTGCAACTTGCAGTCTGCAGTGGGTACTGATTTTAGAACACTTTCAGCCAGAAGTTGCTAGTATAACACCTATTACGGCACGTTTCTGTAGACTTTGTTGTATGTTCATGGCAGGTAATTCATTGTACTGAAATTTACACTTTTTGTATTTATCTTAGAAAGGAATAACCTTCCTTGTGAATATTTTGGTAAATTTACTACGTTATTTTTCATTATTAGCTATTATAAGACAGTTTATTTATTTAATTATCATATTTACAATTTTTGTGTAATCTATAAATATCTAATCATGATGACAAAGATAGAATTGTGTAGGAGCCCGAACAAATACCAGTAATGAGTATTTATTTGGTATTCAGTCGTGTTCTACTTAGTGCAGTTTCTTTATAATTGGGTGACTGTGTTACACATAGTCAACCCAATTATTAGTCATTATTTATTCACTGATGACTCATGATTATATATGACTTAGGCCAGTGTTAGGGCTGTTATTCAATACTCTCCATATCTTGCATGCAGTCACCAATGTTTGCAGTTCAAGACCAACATATCAAATTGGGGATGGCAATTGCACATTAATTTGACCGATATTCATAACAAATTATGTAAAAACAGAAATTACTGGTAAATATGTGACACTACTCGGACAGAATATAAATTATCTTAAAACTGTTCATAACCAGTGGTGCAGAAAATGTTTTAGCACACCAAATTTCCTCAGAACACAATTTTTTTCACTAAAAGTATCCCCAATCACACTTTGTGATATTATCCACATTCATATAGCTAATATTGTAATTTCCTGTTCAATATGGATGTAAAAAACCTGTACATTAAATATTGATTTGAAAGAAAAAAAACATGATATTTGTGCAAATTCTCTTAGCTTTGCCTATGTTGTGTTGGTAATGTGTGTGATTAATAATGATTGTTAGACATTCTTCCAGCTTCCACCAGTTAATACTGATTACTATACGCTGTTATGTGTAATTTATTTTTATGTAAATAATGGAAATCTGATTTTGGAAACAATCTTATTTAAGTACTTAGGTAAATTTGATTTTGACTCAAAAATAAAACTTAAAAGTATCAATCTTAAAAGATCTCATATTTAACAAAACATCAAGAACTGATAGTCATTTACATATGCATAAGCTATTATTCTTTTTATATTTGTTCTGTCTAGTCCTTTGCCTGCAAGTTCTTTTGAAAATTATCATTCAGAAATAGAAGTCTTCCTTTATCTTGATGTAGCCTGTCCGTAGAGGTCTTGTAAACCTTAAGTCGAAAGGCAGCAAGGCCCATTCCCAGAAACAAAAACTTCATGAAATAGGCTGTTAAATTTAATATTCCTGTTATGAAGGTGGTTTCCTGTTACAGACCTAACTGACTCGCACACTGCTTCACTACAAACTTTCAAACAGTTTTCTAACAAGAAGATCATTTCAGGTATTTGATCACATACCTCACAGTTTTTAAATGCCTCCAGACTATCTGTTGTCCTCATCAAGCAGAGATTGGTCAAGATTCTTAAGTTGAGCTTTTGATGCGTCTTGAGAGAAAATGTCTTTAAAGTAATCCAGTTGTAAAATTTTCCTTTTTAATGTTTTCAGCTGATTTAATAGGACTTCATGATTGAAGGTACAACCACTATTTTTATTGATCCACTCTACAAGTTTGATAATACATTGGTCAAATTCATATCCAGTTTCTTCTAAAAAAATGCTAATAAAGCACAGTTGCATGTCTTTTACAATACTTGGTTCTTAGATTCTGTTTTCCAGATTCCCTAGAATCAGCACACACAGGTTTTCTAGATTTTTTGTTGGTCTTTTGAATTAATCTCCAGTTAACGCTGTTTGTTGACAATCGTTCACTTCATTTGTTTCTTCATCCTATAACTCTTGGTCTCTTTTTTTTTTTTGAGTTTGACCGGATGTATTATAGCTTTCTTCCAACAGTAGACAGTTTTTAAACATTGTTTTGCAAAGAATTTTAGCTTTCCTGTTGGTCAGGAATCCAATTTTAGCTTGGATTTGAACTTGGTCAGTTCTTCAAGAACATCAGTTGTTCCAAGAAGTTGATAAATAAAGTCAAGATTTGAAAATTGTTTTAATTCCTTGAATATTCTTTTGCTTCAGTGTTACCATTTTTTATACTCTCCGTTTTCTTTTGAAGATCCATAAAAAATAAGACAAAGTCCCTTTCAAAGGTGAATTTGCTTTGGACAAAAATCTAGTTTGCTGAAATGATTTTGGGTTCATGAATCCAATGCCTAATTCTTCGGCTATGTTGATTAGTTCTTCAAACCCAATCCCCCAATTGTAACTTTTCATCAGATTATTTAATATCTGTACCTGAATGCTCAGCCAATTACATCCTTTTTCTTTCCATCCTAAACTTTCATTTATTATATACTCCAATCTGTGAGCTATGTCCCAAATAGGATTAAAAAATCTAAATCAATGGTTTGACATAATTGACAGTAATTTTCTTAGGGACTCCCAGGTCAAAATACTGACCATCAAATGCCATGCTGTTCAGTTGTTTGTCAATGTTTATTTTACTTATCTAAAGCAAATTTAACTTTTTCTGTGAGAGGATTCCCTTTATGTGAAGTGCCATGAGGGAAGATATCAACATTAATGCAAATCTGCACTCCATTGACCAGAGTAGTAAGACATGTTATTTGATATGTTCAGTGAAGCTTAGTAATTTTGTCTGTTGTTACAGATATCAAGGGTAACCGGTTAGTGATGGGGTTTTCAGCATTTAAAAAATCAGATATTTTTTCATTCATAGTTAAAAATATATTTTGCCAGAATTCACCAAAAAGTTCTCTTGAATGATTAACTTCACCAACATCTGTTTTATTTAATACATTTAAACTTAACGTTCTTTCAAAATACTTATCCCCTTGGCTTCTTTTACAGCAATATACACTGTTCTTGTGACTCTTAGTCCAACTTTTTCATGATCTTTCTTCATTTCTAGTACTCTTTGTTCAGACAACTTTCAAAATTCAAAGCACCATATGTAGGCATCAGAATTTAAATGTCAATCAAATGAGTTTTTTATTTTCTAAATTGTGTTCTCTGATCACTACTCATGTGATATTCATTTGGCAGTGTGAATATCCCAAACTTACTGGTTTTTAGGAATGTAACATTTTTGGGAATATGTTTGTAGTTTGATATTCATGGCATACATAAAACTTTGTCATCTTCCTCTGTTAAACATGGCATCAATTGATAGATTTCATTAAGAGATTTACTTACCCTGATAAGTTTTAATTTAGCTTCAAACCCTTTAGATAATTATTGTGTCACTTTCATTATAGGTTTTGGTTTGGGTTTTTCCTGCTTAATTACAGGGAATGCAGCATCAAATTTTTCATTTAGACTTGTTAAAGTTGGTACTTTTGTCAGATAACTGCCCTTCATATTTGCTTTCACTTCTTTTAAAAAAGCCATATCACAGGATTTTGAGCAAGAAGGTTATGATAGTTGTATAGGATGGTTGGCTGGTTGTTCATCAACCTTTATTTTTTTTTTCTTTTAGATTGTTCATCATCAGATCCATAAGATTTAACATCTTCCTCCTGTTGTTCAGGATCTGTTGTTACAGATTCATTTTCAATACCACTTGTCACATTTAATGGTTTGAAAAATTCAGAAATGCTTCCTTCATCATTTGGTCTGGATTTTTCACTGGGTTGTTTTACTCTTCTTCCTCACCATTCACAAAACACACAACTGACTTGTTTACTTTTGAAAGTTGACATTGTGCACTTAAAGAAATAGACTATATTTTATAGTATTATGGTACAGATAATTACACTAAATTACAGGTAAACACTAATGATGATAATTACATACACTGTCAATGAAGTGAAAATTGAGAACATATAGGTAGGTAGATACCTAATTAAACTAAATATTTATAACATAGTATTTTACCACTTAATTTAAAAAAATACAACTTTATTATTACTATTTTTATTATGTTCAGAAGTATTACTTAACTGTTACTTAAGTGGTAAATACAAAGTTAAATATTATGTTTAATTAGTTTTAGTTCCAGTTACCTACCACAGTCACTACTGAAAATGATACAAAACACAACATACTATATAAACTTAAAAATCACAGTAATAAACAACCGTAACGAAAGAAACAAGAACAAGTTGCCTAGTCCACTTGGTACTCATAAACTGACATGATTGAAGCAAGAGGTATGAGATGACAGGTCACAGCAGGCAACCTGGCAACCGTATAACCCCACCCCTCCACACCAATCTATGCAGTAAAAATGGAAACAAACAAATGAGTCATCACATTGTACGCATTTTACTGATAAAGACCAATTTCAAATTTTGGTAAGTAGTTAAGTTAAGAAATGAAAAACATTAGTAATTCTTATGTATTAAGTACTTTTGTATAATATGGTTTAATGTGATTTAGTTGTTATCGCTTGAATAATATCATTTGTATGAAGCTAACAAAATTTATGCACCAGTACCATAATAATTATTAATACCTAAAGAAGTATTAGAACACCAGCTGTTTGTAGCCAGTCAAGAATCATTTTTGTGCCGGTTGATGAATGGCAGTCATCAACCATTCATCAACCAGCACAAAAATATCATATCAGCGGCTTAGCCATACAATATTTTTTGCAGTGAAAATGAAATAGTTACCCTGCCCAACTTGCCCCTATTTGCAGCAGAAAGCAGACAAAAAAACTTTGTGTGTCTGTTTGTTAAACAAACCGATTAGGCTGACTTTGTACCCATTCATTTCTTATCTGCCCACTCTGGGCCAAACACCCCTTACTAGGCAAACCTTTTAAATTTTCCCAAAATAATTATTTTTTCCTTATTAAAAAAATTGTTTGTGGATTTTTTCCTGGCTAAAATTTCCCCCTGAACCTTGTTCAGGCATTCAGACATATTCTGCACCCCTGTTCATAACCACTTTTTGTTATTAGATGTTTTTATTCTTTAATGAATTTTTTATCCAAAAATGGCATTTTAAAATTGATTAGCAGCCTCACTGGGTTAATATGTTTTTTGAAGCTCATTTAATTGTGATACACTGGAACATACTGTTTTTGAATAAGACCAATAAAACCAATTGATTTTTGCATATTTTGGCAATAATTAAAAAGTCAGTGTTTATGAAACATTGATTAATTTTTAAAAAAATAAATGCTGAAATATGTATGGAAATAATTAAACATAAAAATTAAGTTATTGTAAACACATTTTAGATGACTTTTATATAGTACTTGACCTCTAGAAAAATTATTCAAGTTGTATTACAAAAATTAAAGATCAATATCCTGGTATTGAAATGGAACAGTTTCATATAATCAAGGTTGCTGGGTTTTTTTTCAACAGTAAGACAAGATTAGATATTTCAACTCCTGTCCATACACTTTATTTAGGTAAATATATTGTTTAATATTTATAATGAATCAGTTTTTTTCAGGTTGTGATTTATTCAGAGATGTGAGTGATTTACTAAAGGAATTGCTGAAAACACTGATGACACAAAACCAGAGATTAGACCTGGATGGATCTGTGCTTGGTCTCAGTTCATTTTATGACTTGTAAGTTTAAAATTTTAATTTTTAAAGAAATACTGTTAAAGTAAATGAGCCATTATTAATTGAGAGATACAATTTGTCACTTATATGTCATTCCAGCTTGTGCTGATCTTTTAAAAATATCATTTATTTTCTAAGCTTTATTTTCCTCAAACAGAAACTCATTATAATGCCCTGAAACAATGCATTTTTCATTATTGTACATAACATGCTGGCTGTGATGATTATTAAACAGAAGTAAGAATGTGTGTGTTTTATAAAAATTTAAACATATAAATTCAGTAATTAGTTTGTTAATAAAAGTAATTTCTTACTGTGTTGTAGTTACAACATTTTGAAAAAGTAATGCAATGTGAAACGTATACATAGAACTAAGCTAAAGAATTATTTAAATATATCAGAATATACGAAAGTGCTCAGAAACACTACAAAAAATAATAATTTATTTTAAACCCAAAACTATTTGGGCATTTTACAAGACAGTCATCATCAGTAGATCTGAAGCATTAAAAAATAAGTTCATGGGAAATACTGAAATTTTCTTTTAGTTTTCATCTTTAAATTAAGTTTAACTAGGGTCCCAGAAATAGTTACTTCTTGCTGTTCCATCAATTTGTTTATAAAAACCATTATTTAATTAGTATATGTTTAGTTTCACCTACAGATGCATTAACTATTCTCCTCTATTTTACTAATTTTACTGATTGGGGATCAACCAGTCTTTCAAAATATTCTTTGTTATTTTATTGAAATGCTGGAATATATTGCAGTAAGATCAAAAGAGATAAAAATTCCACCAATCTGTAAAACCTCCCAAGCTAAAAACAAAACTAGTAAAACCAGTAATATTAATAATAATTATTATTATTAACATTTGAAATAGTCACCTTGTTTTAGATTTAAGGTAGACTTTTTCTTTTTTTTTCAATATTGTTTGTAAATACAAAGTGATTCAGGTAGTGTTACCAGTACTTTTTGAGCTCATTCTACTAGCAAAAATAATGAAAAAACTTCATATGAACATGGTTCCAGAAACCCTCCATTGGCAAGTTATGCCTAGCGAAAGATTTTACCCTGATTCTTGGGAAAAAATGAAATAAAACCGTACTGAAATTCTAGAAACACAAATTAAGGAGTAATCTTGATGGTTTCTTGTGGCTTTTGACCTGACAAATTGAATAAAACAAATTTTAGAGACATATCTTTAGTAGTTTTCATAATATCCAACATAAAACAGAAAAATTTGTTGTTTAAAAACATGTTTTTCTATGTTTGTAATACAAAAACTTTGTTAGATAACTAATAAATGCTTAAAAATTTTTATCAGAACTTGAGAGATAATTTAATTGTGAAAAAATTGATGTAAGATAGCCCAATAAAACAAATAAAAGTTCAAGAAATTTGATCCTTAATATTTACTGTATGAAACTTTTAAATGTTACCATCTACAGAAAATGGAGTTACATACAATTGATACAATGTTAAAAAAATAAAAATGTAATTGATATATTTAGTAAAGTTTACAGTAAATTTTCAAAAATCTGTCCTGCTACTTCAATACATTTGATTGCATGTTTTCAGATTACTAGTGTTGCTCTTTGCAATTCTGCATGACTTTCCTTAATTTGTGCAGTGGCATCTGTATCATGATCATCCAACTCCTCATGCTTATGAACTTTTCTCTTGTACACAATATCTTTCATCTATCGCTTTGGAGATTTGCTCATTTAAGTTTGCCAATATGGCATGTGAGACATGGGGAGGTGACATGACACGACATAAAATGCAGTTGTTGGCCAGCTGATTTCTGTGTTACAGCTTATGAAATCATAATTTCTCAATTTTCAATTTGACATTGAATTTGAAAAAGATACATAAACTTTATTGTCTGAATAACATTAGTACATGTTTTTTTTTGTTATTTTACTTATTTTTTTATGTAAACATAATTATTGTTTACATAAACAAGCCACCAATTCAATTCGTGCATGGTATAAACAATTCAGTGAAACTGGTTGCTTGTGCAAGCGAAAATCAACTGGTCGTCCATCAACCTCATAAGTCAATGTCAAACGTGTGCGTGCAAGTTTCATTTGCAGCCCATCAAAATCGACTGCGGCTGCAGGCAGTGAATTAGGAATTACAAAACAACAGTGTGGAGAATTCTCCGTAAACGTTTATTATGCAAATCATACCATCTTCAATTAATCCAGCGTCTTTCTGATGGAGATAAAACACGTAGGCTCGATTTTTGTTTACAGTTACAGGAAAAGATGATGTTAGATGGAGGTTTTGTAAACAAGATAATTTTCAGCGATTAAGCTACTTTCCATATTAGTGGCAAAGTAAACCGTCATAACGTACGAGTTTGAGGAACTGAAAACCAACACGCTTATGTGGTACACATTCGGGATTCTCCGAAAGTAAATGTTTTTTGTGCGATCTCTCATGAGGCTAATTTTCAGCGATTAAGCTACTTTCCATATTAGCAGCAAAGTAAACCGTCATAACGTACGAGTTTGAGGAACTGAAAACCCACACGCTTATGTGGTACACATTTGGGATTCTCCGAAAGTAAATGTTTTTTGTGCGATCTCTCATGAGGCAGTGTATTATGTTCTTTTTTATGGAAATGACAGTAACCGGCATGATATACCTGGATATGTTATTATGGCTTATCCTTCAGCTACTCAACGACTTCATTTTCCAGCAAGATGGTTGTCCTGCCCATTTTCATATGAGTTTCGACAGTACCTTAACACAACATTACCTCGGCGCTGGATAGGACGTGCGTCTGAAGAAGACCAACACATTATGCTGTGGCCACCAAGATCACCAGACCTCATGCCATGTGATCATGCCATCTTTATCTGGGGTTACGTGAAAGATAAGGTGTTTATCCCATCAATGCCGCACGATATTGCTGAGCTAAAGCATCTCATAATCAATGCAATCAACTCTATTGAAAATGACATGTTCAAACGAGTTTGGCAAGAGCTAGACTTTCGTATTGATGTGTGCCGTGTCACCAGAGGAGCACATATTGAACATTTATAGATTTTAACAAAAACTGTTTGAGTCCCTGAATCACCTCGTACAACTATCATTTAGGTAAGTGAAATACTTTTTTTGTACTGAATTTTTGTAACGCCTAAGAACATTATGAAACACCATGTATTTGGTAATTAATGAAATATATGATTTTTTTTATTGTATATTTACAGAAGGTACAAAACAGTTCAGTGAAGTGTGTGCTAAAAGTATTAATTTTTTTTTTTATTTGTATTTATCATATAAAATTATATAATTAATTAATTTCTCATGGCTATTCAAAATAAAACAAAACCATGCTGATGTAAGATTAGATGTGTTCATCAATCTCAAAATCTTTTATCTACTCATTAAAAACCAATTCTACACACAAAAAAAAAATTAATTTATCTTCTACTGAATTTTTCATTTTAGACTTTTTTTAATTTAGATAGTTCAAGCTAATATAAATTAAATACAAATGTGCAGACTTTTAAAATGCACATAGGTAAGATACCAGTTAAAACAGGTTTTACTGTAATCTGTAGGTATAAACTCCCTCTTTGAATCATGAGACCTTGCCGATGGTATGGGAGCTTGAGTGCTCAGTAATACAGAGTTGCTGGACCAAAGGTGCAACTATATCGGAGAAGTATCTGTTGAGAGCCAGACTAAAGAATGATTCCTGAAACAGTACTGAAAGAGCTGCTCTTTCAGTAGTTGTTAAGAGCGTAGGTCAGGAGAACTTAAACGGTCATGTCAATATCACTCAATCTTCTGAATACTGTGCGGCTGAAAGCAAAACTACAGCTGCTTTTTTTCCAAGAAAATATAACTGTCTGCATTTTCATGTAACAAAGATGGAGGCGCCTTGATAAAATATTCTGGAGGTAACTAGTTCCCTGTTTGGATCTCTGGGTGGGGACTACTAAGGACGGGGTCACCAGAAAATAAAAAAATAACATTCTACAAGTTGGAGCGTAGAAGTGTAAAAAATGTTGATAGGTTAGAAGATTTAAAGAGGGAAATGAGTAGATTAAATCTAGATGTAATAGGAACTATTACTTCTAGAACTGTGATGTAGGAACTGTGGTGGGAAGAGGAAAACCACTTTTGGTCCGGTGATTTTAGAATAATTAACTCAACATCAAATAAAGGACAGGAAGGTGTAGGTTTTGTAATGAACAAGAAGATAGGGAAGAGAGTAGAGTATTTCAAAACGCTTAGCATAGAATTATTGTAATGTAAACATCTATATGCCTAAAAGTGCCCATGATAATGATGAGGTAGATTGTGTGTATGAAGAAATTAAACACATAAACGGCGATGAAAATTTAATAATAGTTGGAGATTGGAATGAAAGCATTGGAAAAGGCAAGGAAGGAAATATTATGGGTGAATACAGGCAAGGCAAAAGGAATGAAAGAGGGGACCGACTTATTAAGTTTTGCACGAAGTATAATTTAGTAATTGCCAACACCCAGTTTTAAAATCATAATCGAGGAATATATAATGGAAAAAGCTGGGTAATACTACAAGGTGTCAGATAGATTATATCATGGTTAAGCAAAGATATAGAAATCAACTCGTCAAGTGCAAAGCATATGCAGGAGAGACATTGATAGCGACCATAATTTAGTGATAATGAAATATATATAGATTGGGGCATAAAACATAAAGAAAAGGTGTCAGATGAATCAGTGGAATTTAGAAAAGTCTGAGGAAGAGTAGGTAAAGAAGATTTTAGAGGAGGACATCACCAACTTTACATTTCTATTTACTAACTCTTAAATTTAATAATTCTCTTAATTTTAGTAATTCTGAAAATGTTAATATAAATGTTATTAATAATGGGCCTTATTTTTCTTTTTTGTGTGAAAAAAATTGTTATATTAAGTAACATATTTTTATACCTTTCCTTCAGTGTAGCAACTGGCTTAATATTTTATTGTTCAGTTGCATAATTCTAAACACCTTATAGTTGCACGGATGGGCAAAGTTGTTCCTTTAAGAAGCCTTGATTTTTCTTGGATCACACTAATTTCTAAATGAAAAGCTATTGTTGCAGCATATATTTGGAAAACATATACTCATTGAGTAATGTAATATAGCAAAAGTAAAAATGTTTCATGTCCCTGGGATTTGCGAACAAAATACGCACCTGCTACCTGGACAGGTCCTTGAACTCCCATTCTTAATGAGCTTTTAGTTCATGCTCTATTCCTTCACAGGTATCATTTGTCACCCTCTTGTCACCTCTTTTTCTTATTCTTATATCCTTCTACTTTATTGTGATTTTTAATGTTGACCTAGCATTGACCACTGAGAGTCATTTTGAGCGCAGTGACATATCATTGCTAATTTTTCTTAGGATTGACCAACAGCACCTGCCAAGTTGATACTCAGTATATCAAGACCTGTTGAGCCTCTTATCTTCGGTGATTTTTTGTAGAAAGGTAGCGTTTTGTTAATTAATAATTTTATTTGATAATTTTTGGTAAAAATTGTAATTCTTCGATGTGATAAATTTCATATTTACTCTATGAAGGTAAAAATAATTATATAAATCTTACATCAAAACTATAACTTTTATAATAAAGGTAATTTTGCAACTGTGCATTGCTTATTATTCATGATAAATTTGGTTAATGAGGTTGTTGTAGGTGATAGGAAATTGGCAATAGTTATATAATGGTTGTAGACATGACAGATTCATCAAAACTGGCTACTCCATAATTCAACAGTGAAAGGAATAATAAAGGGGATGGATGTCCATATAAAGTACTTCACATATCCTATATCAATAAACATCCCTTAATTTGTTTTCTTCTGACAACCTCAATATTTCTTCCATTCATTGCATTCTGCAACAAGAAAACATAAACATACTCCCAAGATATGTTTTATTCTTAATGTTTGTATTAAATTGTTATAATATTTAATTACTGTTGTCATGTTCTTTTTGGCCATTCTTTATATCTTATGCTGAATCAGTTATGTGTTATACACAGCTCTCATAAATAGCTTAGCCCCTTCTTTATTCTCTTAAAATATCCAAACATTTAAATTCATCCACTGCCTCTACCACTGATTCCATATCTGGAGACTCATGTTCATGTTTTCCACCATTTTATTTTCATCACTTTCATTATTAGTATTTATTTTAATTGCATGCTTTTCTGTTGGTGCTGTTGCAGTTCCATCAGCAATTTAGAAAAAAAAATTAAATATTTTTCTATTATTCTTTTTTTTTTTATTTAGTTACCGTCAACTGGTAGATCATTATGTGGCAGTTTCATATGGAGATTCAGTGTTTGGACAATATATACTAATACCTCTCCAACAGTGTTATAATGTTAAATTTCGCAAACTAATCTGGAGTGAACAAGCTCCTCTTGTTCGTGTATTATCTACTCCTGTTGAACAGGTAACTTGTTTTTCATTTGTTTAATCAAAAATTATTGAAGAAATCCTATATTTTCTTAGCATTAGTAAGAAAATCTGTTTCCAAATAATTTACAAAAAAAAATATTTTTATTCAACAGTTTTTCTCAAAAAATAAAGCCAAATTAAGTTTTAGTAGTTGGTTTTGTTTAGATTCAGTTCAATCAGTTATGTTATGTGATCTGTTTATTCATTTATTTTCTTAAACACACCCCCACCATTTTACACCTAAAATGAAGTCGGTGAGTATGTGGGTAAATGGCTTTCCTCAAATAAAAGTTAAAAAAAATTCTTCAGCAGTCAAGATTATGGCTGTAATGTTAGATTTAAAATTATTATATATTTGAATTTCCTTATCACTTAAAAAAAATATCAATATGTAGTACTATTCAACTTTTGAGCGTGAAAGTGAAGTCAGTAATTAACTCCAGACAAAGATAAAGCCAAAATCCAGTTCTATTTCATAAAGAAGTATTTTTCCTTGAACTGGTAATTAGCAACTGTAAAACTCTCTGTCAATACAAATATCACTTTGCCATATCCAACACACGCAGCCCTAGCTGCATGTGTTGGTAATAAGGTAAGCTTGACTTACCTTATTACCACTTATTATTACCATAAAGAAAATTTTTAAGTGTAATACAATAATAATATAACAACAGTAATATTGTTGCTATCATCAATTAATGACAACAACAATATTTAGCAAAAAAGGAAAATTATTGAAGGTGCACAACCAAGGAAACACATGTCAAAAAATTTGAGCATCAGGTTATTAATTGATTACAGAAGCAAATGAAAGGCTTCATTGTTGGCATTAAGAACCTCCACAGCGATGTATTAATGTTGTGGGGAAACATATACAAGGTAAATAGGTAATTGATTATAATTATAATATTAATAAAATTTATATTTGAAGTTTCTTGTAAGATTATATCTTTTAACCAAGATAAATCTTAGTCTTGAAATCTCATACTGAAATCTTAGTTTTTGAAATTATTTTATTATTACTGAAATAACTTATTTACCCCACCAACTAGAACATAATCAACTAACAGCATAACAACAGTTGTAATAATTATTTTGTGGTGATATCAACTCAGGTTCAAATTCAATAATTAACTACTCAGTGCTGTCATGGAGACATATATTATCATTCAAACCTTAGAATTCCACAGCATCATAACAATATTACCACTCCTTTTCACATACGGTTGAAGCTCTCCGTAACAAAACTCTCTGTAACAAAAATTCCATAAAGAAATATTAGCTGCTCCCTTCACAGTTCTATACTAGCCACTGTAATTTAGGACTTCTGTAATGAAAATAGTCTTTGATCTTTCTCTGTAATGAGAGAAAAAGAGAACTTTATAAGATTAAAATATGAATTTTAGAGTTATGTAGTCCAGGTACTGAATTTTATGAACAGAACAAAGTTTCTCCGAACTGAAGACCTGTTGGACACAATGATTTCATATTTTAAAATAACTTATTAATTTGGATCATAATTCATTTAACTTGTCAACCTGTGTCATTTCTACAGCTTTTAATTTACATTCTTCTTTGCAAAGCTGTTGCAGACCAACTACTGTACTACATCTTTGGGCTTGTTGAACAGGCTATGCATATTTCGTTTCTACAGTTCTGTACCTGGAAAACTCCACAAGATCACATGTTCAGTACTGCTACTCTTACTTTTTGAATTTCCATTTACTGTATTGGTATTGTAACACTAAAAATTCTTTCAGTCGTATCTCAGGGTTTTATCTGCTTGTTAATCAATCTCTCCATTATGCTTAAACAAAATACTGTACTTTAACAATTTCTAAGTTGTATTGTACTTAGCTTAAAATTCTGTGTAAGAAAGTGTATGTATTCACAGCCATAGTGTTTTAATTGTGTATTGCGGTAAAAGTCTTACTTCATCTATGGCCAGGGAACAGAATTCTTTTTTTAGTTGAATAAAAAATTAAAATTATTCAGTTGCTGGAGAAGAGTTTCAATTGATGACTACTGATATTTGCCATGAGTTTAAACTGACTCCATTGATGATAGCAACAGTGCATAGAAAAAAATTAAAATAATTGAAGCACAATCAAGTGTTCAAAAAATTTGAACACCAATCTACGAACAACTAGATAAAGCATCACTACAGTGATTCCAAAATCAATAAAATGTTCCCATTGAAATTTGCCATTCCCAGTCAATGAATTGATACTGAAAACAAAAGCTGAATTCTTTGCAAATAAATTAGGAATAACAATATTCAAAGCTTGTCAATTTTTAAAAATGACTTGTCAGTTTTTTTAATGTTACACCTCATATCTATTAGTGAAGTTTGGTAATAGTAATCAGTAATTAATTTTTTACAGCTGGTAGTCCCATTAGAAGAATTCCTTGAACCCTGTGAAACTGATGTAAGATTGTTAGCAACATACCTTCAATTTCTTGCTACTGGTAAGATTCTCAATAGTTTATCATTTTTTATACTTTATAATGATTTATTAAATATTAATTAAGAATTATCTGTGTAAAGTTTGTTTATAAAATATAACCATTTTACATAGTAATATTTATTACATTAATTGGTTTTATGAAAGTGGTATTCTTTACATTTTTTGATAGATTTTTAATAACAAGCAATACTAGTAAACTTGTTAAGTGCCAGATTGTTAACAAATTTTTATTTGTCTTAAGGTAGAATATCCCATCTAATTAAATCACTAAGGTTCAGTTTTTAATATTTCTATAAAATTTGTAGTTTGTTTACTTCATCCTTTTATTGCTTTTTAATTCTAAGTTCATTAGAATAAAAAATAGTAGCAGTATACACTTTCTTATCCATTGAAACAGCACTCAGTGTTATTTATATTTTGTAGTCTGTGGGGACCAATTTATTAAATATAACTTTTAATTCTAATTATTGGTATTTTATTCTTTTGTCTTCAATTTTCTACATCCTGAGATGTTCCATGTAATTAGGCACCACCTGGTTGTAAAGAATGAAGTTTACTACTATCCTCCTTTCCTTTACTCCCATTTTTTGTTACATTCCTATGTAGTTATTATTAATATCTTATTATCAGTGAATAAAGAATTATAATTGTTTGTGATTGATGATCATAATTATTTAAAAAATTTTATTGTTTTATCATTCAAATGCGGCTATTAAATAAGCTGAAAGGTTCAAAGCCCATAAGAGGTCCAATTTATTCATACAAAAACAATATTTCAGTACAGTCCTCTTAATTCATTTTAGTTTTGTATAATTATTTTAAAGAATTCATATTTTTATATTTTATAAAATGCAATCTAATTGAATTTTTTACATAATCTCTATTTAGTATTACATAATATGCAATTATTGAAATATTATCTTAGCATAATTGAATTGTTGTTGCAGAAAGAATTAGGCCACAGTGGAGTCCTGTCCTATACAAAGTTGCTGTTCATCATGTTTCAACATTTATGATTAAATATCCTGAAAATAACTTCACAAAAAGTCTTAAACAAAGAATAGATGCATTAGGAAATCAGGTACAGTATTTTATCAAACTTTATAAAGTAAATATATTTACTATTTATTTACTTTGAATGTAAATATATTTTTTAATAAATATACTTAATATTTTAATCTGAGAAAGCTTTTTTGCTGTTGTACAGTCTGATTAATCTATTCTTGGTTTTATTCTTTTTTAGGAACATTATTGGGTACACAAAATTATTTTGTGGATTCACCTGTTTTATTATATAATTTCCTTTGAGTAAATTTTTTTTAACTTCATAACGTGAAGTATATTAAAACAAACAAACTTATCAGACAGAATTCTTGGAATGATTGAACATGTCATTAAAGACAAAAAACAAGTGATTAAAATTATATCAGAATTTTTTGGCTCTAAGTAATGTATTAATGAGCAAAAATAATATTATGATAATATAATTTACATTTTAAGATAATTACAACGATAATATAATTTTACATTTATTTATTGATTTAAGGACCATTCAGGAAGAAGTTAATTATTTTTAATAATATATGGGTAATATAAAAATATTTATGCAATATAATTAGGTACTGAGATTCATTGATGGTATATTCAGTGCTCATTAGTTGTAAAATTCATATAAAGATGGCCATTTCTCTTATGCACGAGTTAATCGATTACTGAATCCATGTAATTGTATATATTAATTTTAAAATAAACCATTGCTGATCATAAAAAATTAAAATCAAAACAACTGATTTAAAGAAGACTGTATACTATTAGAAGAAAGGAATATATTTATTTATTGTTTTACTAAGAAGCTGTTTAAATATAACCTCAACCAATATTTCTTATGATTGCGACACATTTGAGATACAAGTAATAGAGAGTTGTTTCCTATGATATTAATTATATAAATAGTCAGTCTGTGTGATGAGCAGAGTGATTATGTTGCTTGCAGGACTAGTTTGCTGTTGATTATCTTCATTTACAGTCCCTTTAATCCAAGTTTCCTCGCACCGGGCCATTTATAAAATTTCTCCGTCTCCTTGATCCATGAACCATCTCTATTCCATTACTCTCACCACATTCCTCTCTTGTATACTTCCTCCATCACATTTATTTATCAATTTCATTCTTGGTCTACCCCTTGGTCTTCTACCTGTGTGCTGCTGATATACAATATATTTGTCTCAGTGCAAAAGGAAACAGATATCTCTTTCTACTTTCCATAATAAACTTTGTGTAGGATGCTTGTTATTTTTGAGAATAGCAATTTTAATACTGTGCTTAATGTATCTCATATCTACTCACTTCTATTATGTGATCTGTTCTACATTCAGCTATATCTACATTACTTGTAAATTAAATATATCAAATTCCATTGCAGTTTATCAGGTTTGTGTGTTGAATGAGTCTTCTATCTAAATTTCTTCCTCCAAATATGCTGTTTTCTCTTCTTTCTCTCCCACTATCACATCTTCTAAGATGCTGTCTCTATTCTCCATTTTTTTCTTAATGCTGTTCTATCTTACCTTGTCCTTGCCTTAATACAGCTTTCTCCTTCATCTTATTTCACTCTTTATTTTTCTGTTTAAATGGCAAAATTTCACGTGAAAAAAACAGTAACAAGAAATAAAATAATCCAAATGTAATCACTGCAATCAAAATATTTTACAAAATTTTAATATCACATTCAGAAGTAGATCTATGTAGCTTAATAATTGATTAGATTGATCCAAAATTATAAATAAAGTAATGAAAGCTGTTTTATGAAGAACTATAAGTTTTAATAGAAATATTTTATCATTATTATAAAAATAGTTTATTTTTTTTTTTTTGGTTTCATTCTTGTTAAAGACGGCAAGAATTGTTGTCTTCTATTACATATGTACATTGCACAAGAATAAAATTTAGTATTGCAGTGTAATATTATTATGTGAACAAAAAATAATAATTTTTTGATTATAGTATTTTTATTTTTTGTTATTTTAGTTTGTGAAATAATAATTCTATTTATGTTTACAGGAGATGCGTAAATTACTCTTGGAATACTCACAGTAAATGTAAGACTGGTGTACTTATCAATAAAAAATTAACATTTTGTATACTTATTTTTTTTACATATTCATTTTAATCATAGCTCCCTTGGCATTCCAGATTCTATACAATCATAGCAGTTATAGCACCTAATTAGTCAAGTATAGTAATGTTTATGTAGTACATTTAATACCACAAATTTGATTCATAAATTCACTAAATTTATATTTATTTATATACTGATCTCATGAATGAAAACATTTCAACCAACATTTTGTTCCTATATTACAATTGTAGCAATTAGTAAACTGGAACCAGCTTTCGTATTGTATGATATGTTATTATTCTAGTTCTATGATGAAAGAAATTGCTTGGGATTACATAACTTTAATTTTAAACAAGACACCTTTCTAATAAGTTAAACTTACAGTATATTCTGGCTTCTAAAAAACTAGAGAAAAAAATGAATATCATCTTCAGAAACTGTTAAACCTTACGTAGCATAATAAAAACAAATATACTAACTGTTGAATCAGTTATTTTGGCGTAATAAAATAATCATAATATTTAAAATCATAATGAAGGCTTTTTTACCTTACAAAATGAATAATGTTGTTTCTAGTTACATGTTTTTGATTAAAAAAAAACAAAAGACAATTTTGGTCCTATCTGAATCCTTATCTTTTTTTTTTGTCTTCAGTCATTTTACTGGTTTGATGCAGCTCTCCAAGATTCCCTATCTAGTGCTAGTCGTTTCATTTCAGTATACCCTCTACATCCTACATCCCTAACAATTTGTTTTACATATTCCAAACGTGGCCTGCCTACACAATTTTTCCCTTCTACCTGTCCTTCCAATATTAAGGCGACTATTCCAGGATGCCAAGTATTTGGCCTATAAGTCTGTCTCTTCTTTTAACTATATTTTTCCAAATGCTTCTTTCTTCATCTATTTGCCGCAATACCTCTTCATTTGTCACTTTATCCACCCATCTGATTTTTAACATTCTCCTATAGCACCACATTTCAAAAGCTTCTAATATTTTCTTCTCAGATACTCCGATTGTCCAAGTTTTACTTCCATATAAAGCGACACTCCAAACATATACTTTCAAAAATCTTTTCCTGACATTTAAATTAATTTTTGATGTAAACAAATTATATTTCTGACTGAAGGCTCGTTTCGCGTTTGCTATTCGGCATTTTATATTGCTCCTGCTTCGTCCATCTTTAGTAATTCTTCTTCCCAAATAACAAAATTCTTCTACCTCCATAATCTTTTCTCCTCCTATTTTCACATTCAGTGGTCCATCTTTGTTATTTCTACTACATTTCATTACTTTTGTTTTGTTCTTGTTTATTTTCATGCGATAGTTCTTGCTTAGGACTTCATCTATGCCGTTCATTGTTTCTTCTAAATCCTTTTTACTCTCGGCTAGAATTACTATATCATCAGCAAATCGTAGCATCTTTATCTTTTCACCTTGTACTGTTACTCCGAATCTAAATTGTTCTTTAACATCATTAACTGCTAGTTCCAATCCTTATCACAAAAGACATAATTTTAGATTTTTCCCATGAAACATTTAAATTATATCTCATTATAACTCTGTTAAGCATATGGATGGAAAGCAGCTACCACCATCAAAAAAAGTCAAAAGACTTTTTGACTAAAAGTTCTTTTAGTCAAAAGACTAAAAGAACTAAAAGTTCTTTTAGTCTTTTAGGCAAAAGTCATTGGCTAAAAGAAGTCACAATTTCCATCTTACTCAAATGGTAAAATGACAACTCTGTTAAACTCTCTTCACTAATACTTATTTTTCCATAAAATTAATTGTTTTTTGTCATTATTTTACAACTTAAATAAGTAAATATTAAGTTAAAGTTTAATTACATCCAAAAAGTTAGTTCCCTACGTATAGATTTATTGAAATACTTATATGCTATTCCTAGTGTTACCTTTGCAAAAATTTTAAAACTGGATGGATATTCAAATGTTTATTTTCTATATAAGTTTAAATGCTATCTATCCCTTCTTCTTCAAACATCATCTTTAGAATTTTTTGTTTTTTCCAAAATTTCAATTATTAAGTTTAGTTCGTGACCTTGAGGTAGTATTCAAAGGTTTTTTTTATAATGGTTCAATCATCTTTTTAATTTTATTCTTGGAAACTTTGTAGCTACTGTTTATAGAACATGATTTAGTTAGTGATTCTAAATATCACTTACTCAATGATGTACTTTTAGAAGTAATGACCTTGGCTGTATTTTTCTTAGTTTTTTGTCAAAAGTTCTTTCTAAAGAAACCAACCTTATGTTAATGATTCATAATTAATCCAGAATAACTAAATTTACAGTCTCAGGGTTTATACCACAGATTTAGTATGTATACATCAAACTAGTGAACAAGAGGCAAAAAAATTATTCAATGTATCTATATACTTCATTAAAAATACATTATTGCTTTGCGTAACAAAAAATAAATACACTTTGTAAAAAAAAAAAAAAAAAAAAAAATAGCTTGCCTAGTCTGATTTAATTGCCCTCTTATCATTCCTCACACAACCCAATAGTCCTATATTTATGAAGACATTTTTCGAAACTGTAACAGCTTCCAGTTTGCTTTTGCGTTTCTCTATCTCCTTACAGCAGTCAAATTCAGGTTTTTGCAGGAACTTTAGCTCAGGAAACAACCAGAAATCACAATTAGCCATGTTTACACCATCAATAAAAGATTTATATACGTTTTTTATATTATACTCAGTGACTATTATACTCAGATCAGTAACAGTAAGTGTTCCATTTAAAATTTACTTAAAGTATTTACACTAAATAATTTACTAAGTGTTCCATTTACAAATTTTACTTACACACTATTTTTGTACCTTACTTTTTTAAATCAAATGTTTATCAAAATGTTAATTTTGCATTAACATGTAATAATTTATATATATATATATATATATATATATATATATATTATATCAACCATTGTGCTAATGCAATTTAATATTAAATGAAATATAAATCATCAAACACAGTAAATAGACAAGTTAAACTTACCATATTAATTCCAAGAACTGATTTTCACAGTGAATTTGTGATTTAGATCTATGAGATAGCAGATTTAAACAATATTTGTTCAGAAACCCACCAACATTGATAACCACTGGCTGTTCTACATATACACAAGGAAAGACCACATCTTAACAAACTTGAACATTTAAACTATAAAATACACAGTGATATTCTTATTAAATAAACAGACACAAATCAAATCCAACACTTACTGTTTGACCACTACACAATATATCAGTACCAAACACTAAGATGGTTACAAGAGAGAGCATGAAAGCATTATGAACTGAGTTTTAAAAACTATACATTTTTAAATTTGGTTCTGTTTGTCATTAAAAAAGTTTCATTACCAACTCTGATTGGCAAAAACAACCAAAATATAAACATATTAGCTGACAGAAAGTAAATAACCCTGTACATTCATTAAGCAATAGTCGTACATACATTTTGCCAACATTTTCAGGAGAGAAGCTTATTACGTTTATTAAAAACAAATTTTCATTAAAGTAAGATAGACTGTTAGCGGCAGTGATTTATTTATTTAACACTCCGGGTTGGTCTAGTGGTTAACTAGATTTGGTCTTCCCAAATCAGCTGATTTGGAAGTTGAGAGTTGCAACGTTCATGTCCTAGTAAAGCCAGTTATTTTTACACGGATTTGAATACTAGATCGTGGATACCGGTGTTCTTTGGTGGTTGGGTTTCAATTAACCACACATCTCAGGAATGGTCGAACTGAGAATGTACAAGACTACGCTCATACATATCATCCTCTGAAGAATTATCTAAACGGTAGTTACCAGAGGCTAAACAGGAAAAAAAAAGAAAAGCAGTGATTTATTTGTTTTAATATACTTATTATCAAAAATAAAGTCTGTTTTACTTTTCTTTAGAAGTGGACTGATTCTCATTTTCTCCTTGAATTTATCAGTATAAAGTTTATAACTATTGAAGTTTCATTCTCAAGTTGTGTTATTCTTTAGTAATCTAGATTTGTTGGGGGCCCACATTTTTTATTTAATTATTATTTATTACTATATTTATATAAATATATTTTTTTAGAATAATAAATCAAGTTCCATGGTGACTACCTAACAGATATAATTATTTATTAAATAAAATTCAACATGTTTATGTCAAGTAGTGTTGTCACTTTAACACAACTGTTAAAGTTATCTTTAACTGTTTATGTTATGAAATAATATGGTACTTGCTTAGTATTCCTAAACTCCCAGAAAAAATTAACTTTTACTGCCTAAAAAATGTCAGATTCAAATAAAAATCATAATTATTACATCTAAATGTTACATTTTCCCTAATTACTGTCACCTACAGGACATTTAAAACTTAAGTTACAAATATATACATTCCATTATTAAAAAAATTGGTAGGAGAAAGGAATGAAATAACTTATAGGATTAGTGATGTGTATGTAGGCATTTGTTGGGTACCATATTAATTACAAGTGAAATGACTAAGACACAGATAGATTTCAGCAGAAGGCACACACAGCCTATGATTCTAAAAAGGTAAAGCAGAGCAGAAATTTGAAAGAAGAGAGATTCCTAATGGCAGGGAATGAGTGAAATTATGCAAGGATGTGGGTAGTGTTACATGTATTGTCATAAACATGTATTTAGCTTGATAAAAGTTCACAATAAGAAAAAAAATAAACTTGTGTCTTACTACCCTAAGACAAGTACAATTATAACTTCATTATATTTATAACATAATTCTACAAATCATGTCAATAATGGTAAGGAAAGTTTGCTATTCTGTTGGTAACAAACAGAACTGCTTTAGAATTTGCTTAAAAGGATCAAAGAAACTTGAGCAGAATAGAATTAGAAAGTGCAAAATTTATGAATAACAGAAATGGTTAATATTAAAACATAAAAAATTTAAATAATTGATAGAACTAGATGAAAAGTAAAATTGGTGCACAATCAAATAATTTTGAAGATGTTAATTGCTAAATATTTGAACTCATATTTAAGTACACGTTAAATAAGTATTCAGAAAGTTCAGTTTTTTATAATTAATATTATTTATAAATTAATTTTAAACAAATAAATCAGAAAATCTTTTATTAAAAACTGAAATGTAATTAGATAGATCTTTTCTATAGCCCTCAGAATTAGGATATGTAATTTTAAAATTGTTATGTTATCTGATTAGTTTAAGAGAACATGAAAAAAATGAATATAAATTAATCAATCATATTTACCAGTACCATACATAGATAAAAAAAAATAATTTGTTTATTTTAAAATCTTGCTCTGATTTTTTGAAGCCAATCTTTAATATTACATTTCAGATGAGAGTTTAGATATTCATAGTAATTATCTTATGATGACAGCTTACTGACTGATACAGTTTAAGGCAAAAAAAAACATGATTAAAAGCAGATAATTGCATTCAAAATAAAATTAATGTAATCATCTTATAAAAATGTTTGTTTTAACAAGATGACTGTAAAATTTTACACTAGGGACAACAAAAATATTAAAATTAGCATTATTATGAATACCATCAACAAACATGAAATATGTCTGCATTAAATAGTTACAATCCAATCAATAAATTATTCTTCTTCTTTTTATGTGCATGTATACAATTTTATAATCCTTTTAAGAATTGTCCGTCTTTTGAAAATATATAGTGGTTTTATTTTCAAAAAGGATAACAATGAATATTCTGGTTCTTTGAGAATCATTTATAAATGTCAAGTTCTGGGGGGAGGGGCTTGAAATTAAACATGCTGAAGTGAGGGCCTATATTTTTATGAGTTCTATTAATGAAAGAAGGTAGATGAGACCATTTTCAGATAATACAAATAAAATATTCATTGCAAAGATGTGGTTATACACTAAAAAAATATATAAATAAAATTACAATTATATTTGTTTAGTAAATATAACTTAAATAGATCCCAATTGATGCAGCTCTCCAAGATTCCCTATCTAGTGCTAGTCGTTTCATTTCAGTATACCCCCTACATCCTACATCCCTAACAATTTGTTTTACATATTCCAAACGTGGCCTGCCTACACAATTTTTTCCTTCTACATGACCTTCCAATATTAAATCGACTATTCCAGGATGCCTTAATATGTGGCCTATAAGTGTCTTCTTTTAACTATATTTTTCAGTTATACACTAAAAAAATATATAAATAAAATTACAATTATATTTGTTTAGTAAATATAACTTAAATAGATCCCAATTGATGCAGCTCTCCAAGATTCCCTATCTAGTGCTAGTCGTTTCATTTCAGTATACCCCCTACATCCTACATCCCTAACAATTAGTTTTACATATTCCAAACGTGGCCTGCCTACACAATTTTTTCCTTCTACATGACCTTCCAATATTAAATCGACTATTCCAGGATGCCTTAATATGTGGCCTATAAGTGTCTTCTTTTAACTATATTTTTCCAAATGTTTCTTTCTTCATCGATTTGCTGCAATACCTCTTCATTTGTCACTTTATCTACCCATCTGATTTTTAACATTCTCCTATAGTACCACATTTCAAAAGCTTCTGATCTTTTCTTCTCAGGTACTCCGATCATCCAAGTTTCACTTCCAATATAAAGCTACTCTCCAAACATATACTTTCAAAAATCTTTTCCTGACTTTTAAATAAATTTTAGATGTAAACAAATTATATTTCTGACTGAAGGCTTGTTTCGCCTGTGCTATTCAGCATTTTATATCGCTCCTGCTTCGTCCATCTTTAGTAATTCTACTTCCCAAATAACAAAATTCTTCTACCTCCATAATCTTTTCTCTTCCTATTTTTACATTCAGTGGTCCATCTTTGTTATTTCTACTACATTTCATTACTTTTGTTTTGTTCTTGTTTATTTTCATGCAGTAGTTCTTGCATAGGACTTCATCCATGCCATTCATTGTTCCTTCTAAATCATTTTTACTCTCAGCTTAATTACTGTATCATCAGGAAATCGTAGCATCTTTATCTTTTCACCTTGTACTGTTACTCCGAATCTAACTTGTTTTTTAACATCATTAACTGCTAGTTCTCTGTAAAGATAAAAAAGTAACAGGAATAGGGAACATCCTTGTCAGACTCCCTTTCTCATGTTCTTCAATTATTACTATTGCTGTTTGGTTCCTGTAAATTTTAGCAATCATTCTTCTATCTCTGTATTTGATCCCTAATTTTTTTTAAATGCTAAACTTTTATTCCAGTCTACGTTACCGAATGCCTTTTCTAGGTCTATAAATGCCAAGTATGTTGGTTTGTTTATCAAAATTGTTGTTAATCTTCCTTCTACTATTAATCTGAGGTCTAAAATTGCTTCCCTTATCCCTATACTTTTTCTGAAACCAAATTGGTCTTCTCCTAACACTTCTTCCACTCTCCTCTCAATTCTTCTGTACAGAATTCTAGTTAAGATTTTTTATACATGGCTAGTTAAGCTAATTGTTCTGTATTCTTCACATTTATCTGCTCCTGCTTTCTTTGGTATCATGACTATAACACTCTTTTTGAAGTGAGAGAACTTCCCCTTTTTATAAATATTACACACCAGTTTGTATAATCTATCAATCGCTTCCTCACCTGCACTGCGCAATAATTCTACAGGTATTCTGTATATTCCAGGAGCCTTCCTGCCATTCAAATCTTTTAATGCTCTCTTAAATTCAGATCTCAGTATTGTTTCTCCCCTTTCATGCTCTTCGACTTCCTCTATAACACCATTTTCTAATTCATTTCCCACATATAACTCTTCAATATATTCCACCCACCTATCGACTTTGCCTTTTGTATTATAAATCGGTGTACCATCTTTAACACATTATTAGATTTTAATTTATGTATCCCAAAATTTTCCTTAACTTTCCTGTATGCTCCATCTATTTTACCAATGTTCATTTCTCTTTCCACTCCTGAACACTTTTCTTTAATCCACTCTTCTTTCGCTAGTTTGCACTTCCTGTTTATAGTATTTCTTAATTGTCTATAGTTCCTTTTACTTTCTTCATCACTAGCATTATTATATTTTCTACGTTCATCCATCAGCTGCAATATATCGTCTGAAATTCAAGGTTTTCTACCAGTTCTATTTGTTCTACCTATGTTCGCTTCTGCTGGTTTAAGAATTTCCTTTTTAACATTCCCATTCTTCTTCTACATTTTCTACTTAATCTTTTCTACGAAGAACTATTGCGTTGTCCTCCTCAAAAATCTTCTTTACTTCCTCATCATCAAGCTTCTCTAAATTCCACCAATTTATCTGACACCTTTTCTTCAGGTTTTTAAACCCCAATCTACATTTTGTTATCACTAAATTATGGTTGCTATCAATATCTGCTACATGGTAAGTTTTGCAATCAACAAGTTGATTTCTAAATCTTTGCTTAACCATAATATAATCTATCTGATACCTTGCAGTATCCCGGGCTTTTTCCATGTGTATATTCTTCTACCATGATTTTTAAACTGGGTGTTGGCAATTACTAAATTATACTTTGTACAAAACTCTATAAGTCGGTCCCCTCTTTCATTTCTTTTGCACAGCCTGTATTCACCCACTATATTTCCTTCCTTGCCTTTTCTAATGCTTGCATTCCAATCTCCAACTATTATTAAATTTTCATCCCCTTTTATGTGTTTAATTACTTCGTCAATTTCTTTATATACACACTCTACCTCATTATCATAATGGGCGCCTATAGGCATATAGACTTTAATAATCGTTGTCGGTTTAGGTTTTGATTTTATCCTTATTACAATGATACTATCGCTACACATGTTGAAATACTTTACTCTCTTCCCTATCTTCTTGTTCATTATGATACCTACTCCTGCCTGCGCATTATTTGAAGCTGAGAAAATTATTCTAAAATCACCTGACCAAAAGTCATTTTTCTCTTCTCACATAACCTTGCTAATTCCTACTACATCTAAATTTATCCTATCCATTTCCCTCGTCAAATTTTCTAACCTACCAACTTTTTTAGACTTCTAACTTTCCACGCTCTGACTCATAGAATGTTATTTTTTAATTTTCTGGTGACTACTTCCTTAGTAGTCCCCACTCGGAGAAATGAACAATTCAAATACAGTTATATAAAAAAAACATATTTATTTATAATTTTGTTAATTTACTTTCTTTTTTGAAATTTTTGAGATTTATTATGGATGAATATGCAAATACTGCTGTCCAGCACTGTAATAATGATTCCAGTACTACCCTCTGCAAGGAGCATGAAAATCTGGAATAATAATTCAGTATGAACAGAAAAATTTGCATGTCGTCCATAATAAATTTAAAAAAGAAACAATCTCAACAAAATTATAAATAAATGTTTATATGTACAAATAATTATGGAATTTAACAATTGAAGATGCAGGATTCTGTGAAAATCAATTCTTGGAATTAATATGGAAGTTCAACTTGTCTGTTTACTATGTTTGGTGATTTTTATTTCATTTAATATTAAATTGTATGAGAACAGTGGTCAATATATTAATGAATTATCTGCATTTTCAACAACAAAAAAAATATATATTATGCACATATAATAATAATTATTATTATTACATTAGTTATCAATGTTAGTGAATTTGTAATTTACATCTGTGATATAGCAGATTTAAACAATATTTGTTCACAAACCCACCAACATTTACCATTATCTTGTTATTTTATATGTACACAAAAAGAATCCCTCCTTAACACATTTGATCATTATAAAGTATAAAAACACCAATGAATGATAAAGATTAAATTCAAACTGAATGCACTTTTCACGTGTTAAAGGTACATCTGCCCAACTAAAAAAAAACAGCACCACTAATTACTGAAAACATTGTGAATTGAGTTTTAAAGACATGGAATTTATTTAATTTTATTTGGTTTAACATTTAAAAAGTCAATAACTTCAAACATTTTTTTTTTAGGTAAATAATTTATCTTTAGGTAGAAGTATGCAGCCAGTAAATTGTGCTAAGTAATGTGGCAATTTTCATTTTATTCATAGATATCAGCTGTCATATGGATATTTATTAATGATATATAAAAAATCTTCACATTTGTATTCTGTGAAACAGTTAGATATGTGTCAAATGTTTCATTTGTGATGGGTTTTCTATAAGCTGAATTTTTATCTTGTCTGCTTTGGATATGGTAAGGAGTTGGACATGAATGTTGTGTACGTATTCTACTGTGGACACTGAGAATAATCTTCCATTACACACTTAAAGCTTTGAGCTTATCAGTGTTTATTTTTTATTTTGATGCAAAATATGCATTTTCAGCTTTATTTTTTTATTAAAAAATTAGTAAGTTTAATATTTTTGCCGTGAAACACTTTGTGTAGAAGGAATGGTTGAATATTGTCAGGTAGCCTGTAATAATAATAATAGTTTATTCATAGATAATAATATGTATTAATTACTAAATTCAAATAAATCTATAAATATACAAAACACTATGGACAAAGTCTATAGATGTATTATTGACTAAAATTTTATTTTATCAACTTTACTATTATTTTTATTTAAAGTTTCAGGTTTGAATCCAGTCAGGTATAGCACTTTTCAAATGCTACAAATCCATCCAGAAATTTGGATGGAAATCTAAATTGAATTTAGTAATAGTTTTGGTAAATTTAATTTTCATAGATTACTTTTTATAGAAAACATTGTGAATTTCAAAGTACACTCATAAACAGTAAGATACTAGTGCTTAAATAATAATTTAAACTACTTGAATTCCAGTATTATGTTGTAGAAAGTGAAACAAGCAAAACAATCTTGGCAGTTACAAAACACATTTAGAATATTAAAACAGTCAACCATCAAAAAACCATTAAAAAATCAACCATGGACTGACTATGCTCCATGCTCCAGTACTTATCAAATCTAACATTACAAATTCTGCTAAACAATTCCTGGCAACAAATTTCACATATACTTTGTAAACTTTTGAATTATATGGCAAATAACATTAGATATAATTAAAAGAACAATCTAAAAAAATGTAAACATATATCTTCTAATGCAATACATCCTCTATTAAAGTTATCAAGAAACTGTTTTATTAAACGTATGAAGGCTGTAAAAAAATATGTTTTGTAAGTGCTCACTGCATTAGTAATTTTGTATCTTTTGTAATTTATAAGTAAAATTCACTTGAAAATATAACGAAACAATATGAAAGAGCTCCTTGAGGAATATCATAGAAATCTTTGTATCGATTAGTTTTTTAAACTATATTATAAATCAAATACCCCTACATGAATTACTCAACCTGCTTCTTTCCTAAACCTCTGGTAATTGCAGCATTGGCATTCACGGTCAACATGCATAAACAATTATGAATCGGTTGTCTAGGTATAAAAAAAAGTGAATTTGATGTCAAAAATTTATATTTCTTTAATTATTTAAAAATATCTGAAAGCATACTGGTTTTAATTTCATTTTTAACCAAATAATTTCTTTGTCATTAAAAGATTAAATTACCAGACAAATTTTAATTAAATGTGTATAATAGGGTAGTAGCAGTCTATGATAATAATCTTTTTCAGTTAATACTATAGTTTACCCTCATTGTTAATTAATTTCATAGTGGAGGTGGAATACAATATTGCATTGCAAGTACACAGCTCTCATCTAGTTCTTGGATACGTTCCAGGTGACTAGATGATCTGCTCAGAACTGAGTAGTCTCTTTACTAATAGTTTCATTTTGTTAAGTTGAAACTGTTCCATTTAATAACACTTTTTCTTTTAGAATAATTTGAATTAACTGTTAACAGTTACCAACCTGTATCAGAGTAGTAGAGCCCTGCCTTGCAGGTGAACAGTTGTAGGTGTAAACCTATTTATTTTTTTTAAGACCATTTTTTATATTAAAAAAAACTTATATATACCATATTCTCTCACGTATCATAATGGAAAGGCAACTAGCTGAAAAACCCACCTAACCCCAGAATAAAGAAAATTATCTAAACCTAAAATGTGGAATAGTTAACAACATAAATGTATAACTAGACAAAAGTGTGTGGCACTTGTTATTATGCATTATACAAAAATGAACAAGTATTTTATAATTTTATATTCAGGAAGATGGATTTGAAATAATGCGCCAAGCTGGAAAGCGCACTTTCTTCTTCTGGAGATATACGTTACAATCACTGATTTTGTTACTTCGATGTACAATGTCCACAGATTTACAGTTATTGAATTTAACAAAAAAAAGGACAAAATTTCTATTTAAAGAGTGCCCTTTGGAATTCGCAAAACAATTACTGGCTTATAACTAAATTTTCGATTGGTGCTAAAATTGCGGGCTAAATTCACACTTAGTGACACGTACACTGTGAGCTCGGGTAGCACCTTAAATAAGTGAAAATAGGTCGTATTTTAGAGGAAGTAATGTCCAAACCATAGAAATCGATCGTGCATTTCGGTTCGTTTGGGTTCAGTATTTTTTATTACTATTCAGCTCCTTACACTTTTATTACTTGTTCAGCTTCTTTTTACATACGTGGAAGGTTCAAACTTGGCGTTTGAATTTAAGGTATAACTACAACCGTTGTAAATGCATTAGAACTTCAGTACGAAACTAATTGCAACATAAACGCTCTTCATCATATTACAGGTTATAAATAAAGTTTGCAGGGCTCAATTATGAATAAAAATATTCTCTCTCAATCCATTATAACTGAAAACTAATATGAACTGCTGGTAAACGTACGTTTTTCTGTTTGTAGGATGAATTATGACAATTTCTGACGACTAATATAATTGTTCAATAACAGAGTACACTGGTGAAATTTCTTGCTTTTACCCTATAAGTAAAACTAATGGCTAATCATTTTACCGGTCTACCTCCAATTGTAAGCGTATACGAAATTACGCTGACACACTTTCCACGACACTGAATTACAAATACAAAGATAACAGCCCATCACTTGACGCGCAGGAGGTAAATCGTAATTTTGTACTCTTTAATATAATAACTTATTAAATGCAAAAATATTTTTTTTTATTGTATCAAGATGAAACCTTTACCTTCATAAATATGACGTCATAATAATTGAAAATAATCCTTTCTCATTGATATGAGTAATAGAAAGGGCACTGTTCACGGTCGTGACGTAGCCATACTTCTACCAATCGTAACAACTATGACGGAGTTGCGCAGTGAGTTTATTTTGCGTCAAGGAAGGAAAAATCGGCCATCTTGGATTAATGTGAGTAATGAGTGCAGGAAAAGATTTTAGTTTTATGTGGGAATTAAATAAGGTTATGATTGTATTAGGTTGGTATTTAGAAGTCTTATGTGAAAATAAACAATTTCTCCAGTGTTGCTAATATAAATCTTAAAATTTTTTTCTGTGATAATTATTATTTGTCTCACGTAGGTGTTTGTTGGCTACGCCGTACTTGGATATTGTATAACGTTGTGAGTTGTTTTTTCGTTTTATTGTTTAATTGATGGGTATTTTATATACAGTATTTATTTCAGATACTATTATGATGGTCCGTTTTAAAGTAAAATTTATCATGTGGTTGTTAACACGCTGAACTTTTGGTACAGGTACTACAGGTAGGCCTGCATCTAGCCAACAAGCCAAGCAAGTAATGACCCACAATGTTTTTGAATTAGCAGAATAAAATGCTTTATCAAGTGAATGCGTGGTTCGTATAATAAATCGTAAGACTTTATGACAGAAATATTGTGTTTATTTGATGTTATTCTTCCTTAGAAATCAGTTCATATAGTGTGCCATCTGTTGTAAGGCTAGGTGGTGCTGCTTGCATACGAACAATATTCTTTCTTGTCATTCGCTGTGATCATTAAAAATATTTATTCTTCATTAGAAAAATGCTTACATGTAGCTTAATTATATTTTAGTTTTTTAACCTACTTTTATTCATTGATTTGATATTTTTACCTGATTAACATTAGCTATTGTATTTATTTACATTAATAGATTTTCAACTCCTAGATGTTCACTTCATTCAGACGTGAATGAAGAGAAAATGTTATCTGAATTTTAATTGTGTTTGCTTAAAAGTTTGTGATATATTGGTTTTTATGCACCTAATTTAATAAAATAATATCTTTGCAAAATCAAAATAGCCCATTCCTTCACTGGTCGTGTTAGGTTATATAGACTATTTAGCCGTGGTTCCTGAAAATGTATTAGATTATATATATATTTTTCTAACTTGCTCCCAAAAAAAATAGTGATACAATTTTCTTTTTAGACCTAAATTTATGATTTATTATTTTACCATAATTTTTTTTGTTGATTTAAATAAATAAGATCTTTTTATAAATTTAGTTCAGTATTGATGGCTTTCTAAAAAGGTTTTAGATATTTATGTAATTTATATAGAGGTAATAACATATTTTTTAAATATTAGTTTAAATTTGAAATAGTTCAGATTTGTTTTACTTGAGGTATACCTATAGAATTTTATTGTCAACCATGTAATGTATTTATAAATTTGGATTTGCCTGACCTTTTTAACTAATAAATATTGATATTTTATAGGTTGACATTTTAGAATTGTATTTAAATAGTTTTTTGGAAATTCCCATGAATGTTTCTTGGTTTAGTGTCAAATAGAAATCTTTGTATTTATAATCTGGAGTTTTCAGCTTGTATTTAACATGGCAAATTATTCTTTTATAAAAAAAAGTAAAGAATCAGCTAAACAAAAATACAAGTTAATTTAAATCAATCATTCAAGAGATATTTCATTATATTTTTTATCTTGAAATTTTTTTTTGGAAATGTTTTTATTTTGTTGGTTGCTTACACAAGTAATGAACTATTATTTAATTTCTTGTGAAAATTCTTAGAAATTTTTTTAACACTTAATTTTTTGTTATTTTTAATGTTATTAAAACGAGTGAAATTTAGAATTTTATTTTGTCATGTAATCTGATCAAGAATTAAAGTAATGTCACTATATTTTTATGTACTAATCTATTATAAACTGCTCAATTTTTGTATTATTATGTTTCACATAGTGTTTTATAAATGTACAGAATTTGGTAAATTTTATTACTAGGGTTTTTACATTAGGGTTAATTTCACATTATAATAGGGTTTAAATTAGTTCCCATTTTCTTGATTATTGTGTTATATAACACATACAACAAGAAATTTGTGTTATATATTGTAGCTATTGCAACAGTAATGAAATTTTTTTGTGAACTAATTTCTTAAACTTCTTTCGTGTGCAGGTACTCTACTTTATAGTGAATACATTATATGAAGTGCTTTCTTTCATTTGCAAGTATTTATGCATATTTTAATGTTTTGTGTAATTTAATTTTAGCTTTTAATCTGAATTGACAAATTTTCTTTTAAGTACTTGTTAATGTGTTATGCTTTTACAAAAAATGTCTGCATGTACAAACCACTTAAAGAAAAGGTCTTTATAACTAGCATTTTGTGATATAACATTAAATATTATGTTATTACCATCCACTTTCATTTATGAATTGCAGCCTACTTATATTCTTCCATAATTTACTTTTTTAAGTGCTTGTTATATGAGTATTTTGAGAGTAGATTATTTTATCATTACATTAAAGTTTATTTTGATTGATTGACTAATTTGGGATTTTATTTATCTTGAAAATCCTTATGTTAGGTTATTAATCACAGCTATTGTTCTAATCGTTTTTCATGATGTTTAAAGCTTTTTATATATAATGTCGTTACAGAACACTCTTCTTCAAATTTGGGTTAATGTATTCATTTATTATGTTACAAAGTTTAATATAAATCATTTCCTCAATTATGTTTGAAAGTTATTGATGAACTTATTACAGAGTTTCAGTATTAAACTATGTATCAGCCATAAAAGCTTAAAGACTATTTAATTCATTAATAGAATCATGTACACTCTTTGGAATTTTTTGTTCCAGTTTTAGCAGTGGTTAGTTACTTTTTGGTTGCTGTAATCGCTTATTTTGTGAGTTGTGATTTTCTTCATCAATTTGTTAATTGCAATAATCTTGGAATTTTATGCATTCTCAGTTGCTTTTGATTCATATTTTTGAAGTTATAAACACATTTTTAATTTTTTCCATTAATTAATCTTTATGGTGTTTATTTTAGATATTTTTACTACTATTATATGCAAATGTTAAAAATAGTTTTCATTTTTCAATTTTAATTAATTTTTTTTTTAATGAATGCTACTTTAGAGGGTTGTTTTTTATTAATATTAAATTTTGTTGATTTATTGATTGCCTTAAAACCCTAAAAAAGTGAAATCCCAATGTATTAAGGTTTTCAAAAACCCATTTCACAGTAAAGTAAATTTTTGATATCTTTATTTGCTTTTTCTTCTTTGTACAAAGTAAAGGAAGTATTGTGATAGCGAAAAATTTCAGATTTCAACAGAAATATACATTTTGACCATCACTGAATCCATTTTGACTAGTTTTGGCTTGACATTTGTACATACATACGTATGTATCTTGCATAACTCAAAAACAATCAGCTGTAGGATGTAGATTTTGGATTTAGGACTGCCATAATAATTAGTTGTGCACTGCTCCTTTTGATTGCAATCGACTGAACCAAAAGTGTCCAAAATCCAAAAAAATTTGGATTTTGGATTTCTTAACTGTGGTAAAGCCCTCATTGAGAACTTTTCAACAGTATATCATAAGTGGTACTTATTTTCACCGGTTCCAGAGTTATAGCCAAATAAAATTTTAATTAATGAAATATTTGGATCTTACAGGGGAAGGCACATCAGTTTGAATCAAACTTCATCTCCTTTTTTTAAACTTTTTTTTTAATTGTAAATTTAAAAAATTATGATTGTAAAAAAAATTATGAAAAATCGGCAGTTATTAATGAAATAAAATTTTATGTACTTTTCATTTAAAAAAATGTGTATATGTAATTTAATAAGCATACAAGGAAGTCATGTGTTGTCCACATTAGTTTTTTTATATAAAAATTAAAATTACTGTTTCTAAAAAGTAATTAATATAATTTTGTTTAACAAACTTATCTCTATTGGAATTTTTAATTAGCAAATTTTTAAAATCCTGTTGGATTTAAACAATTGAAATTAAATAATACATAATATTAGCCCTAGGTATTATCTGCTGGGTGCATTTTTTACAATGTTAAATTTTATGACAGCATCCTGCATATTTCTGTTTATGTTTACAATATTGGATATTGTGGGTATTTAAAAATAGTGCTAGTTCAGAATTTTTCCAGTTAACTTGTTAAAGTCTTAAAGAAATGCCAATCATATTGAACAAATCTACAAATGATAAATCATTGGGTATATCCAGACTATGTTTTACATTCTAAGACCAAGAGTTCAAGTCACCTAAAATTATGACTAAATCTAGTAATTATAAAATTAGATCACTTAAAATAACATTGTTGCTTTTTCTCTTGCGGTTTTTAATATTTTATTTGTTGATGGTAATGATAACAGCAGTTGATTGACCACTGTAAATTAATGTAAAAGAAAAGTAGATCTGCATTCAAAATATTTTTGAGCAAGGAAGTAATTCCTTTATTGGAATAAACAATGTCAATGAACCAATCTTTTTAATTGAAAACTATTGGAAAAACATCATGCTGTTCTTTTTACAATTTAGTTTTGGATTTACAGTACATTCAATCTTCTTTTGTTACAAATGGGATTATTTCAAGATTCCAACTTAGAAGAAAAGAGAGATAATTCTATTAAATTTAGGTTCCCAGTGGATTGATTTGTGTTAGAAAATTGGGTATTATTATTTTTCTTATTCTTGTTTTGAATTTTCAAATACAGGCTATTATGTAAATTCAATCATTCTGTTATGCTGTTTTCTTGTTGGAGAATTCTGTTTATTTTATACATTCAAAATAAAATTCAATTTCTCTGTTGAAAAAAAATTTTGTGAAAATTCCTCACATGTTCATCTGTGTAAAATTAAATCTGTAATTAGTTGCAAGTTGCAACTCCTATGCACCTTAATTTCTAAGCATATAATAAAAAGAATGGCATTGTTACCTTTCTACTTAAATAATGTTATGTTATTGTATCTGCTTCAACATTGAGTTTTGTTGATATGTTCTTTCAGTTAAGATTAGTTAAAAGTTGCATTATATTATTTTTATATTCCTGAAAATACAATATTAAGTGTATAGTTACTCTTAAGTTTATTCAAGTACAAGTTATTGGAAAATTATTATTAATAACTCCTATTATAATGTAGGAAATACATTAAGTTACTTTTAATGTTAAACAACTTTTTTTTCGTGTAATTTTATCTTCTTTTTTTTATTTAAGTAATTTGTATCTCTAATGAAATCTAACCTCTTAAAAATGTTTTACCACTTCAATTAATGAAAAATAAGCATGTAATTATTTATTGTTGAACAGTTGTACAACTGTTTCCCTGCATACTTGACTAATTTTTGCAATGAACTTAAAGACTAATTAAATCTAATGATGATTTTTCATCAATGACTTTGATTTTCATGATTTGAATCTTTGTATGTTATGTCTGTTTAACCATAAGACTGATAGATTTTTCTTAGTTTTGTTTCCTTAACTACATTGGTTCAATTTTAATACTATATATTTCATGCAAAGGTCCTTGGTTCGAATCCTGGTCAGACATGGCATATTTTCATATGCTACCAATTTCCCCTGGGCTAATGACCATTGCTGTTGATGCCAGCTTTTTCATAAAAAAAATTAGTGCAACGTGGATTGATTTCAAGTGAAAACTCTATAATATTATTCTAAATATCTGTGATTTTATAACATTGCATAGGGTTAGTGTTTCAGTCTTTCTTTTTTTAATTTCATTGATTTATATTCATTTATTTAAAGATATAAAAATTGAGATTATACTAGCAACAGAAGCCTTAAACTTTAAAATTGTGTAGTAAATTGCATTATTTAAAAGCTTATTTAATAACCATTTTAAAAACAATTGTTTGTTTAGTAATAAATGTCAATTGAAAATATTAAAAAAATGTTTCAAATAGAATTAACTTTAAAATTTAAAAAATTAAATTTTCAAAAGCCAATTTTAAAATGAAGATCCATTATAGGGACTGAGTTTCTTCTATAACATATGCTTTCTTAAAAGTTCAATCAACATGCCATTATTCTGTGTTCTACTCAGTTTAGGTCCCTTACCCCAATTGGTTCCAATTTGACCCTGCCCCACACTTGCTCTTTTATTTATTTCTCCAAATTTTTTAATGGAAGTCTGTGTATAATTGAAATTGTTGCCTACAAATTGATCTATATTAGTGTTTTTGTCCATACTTTTGTCATTTGTATGAAAAAATACTTTTACTGAGTGATTCAGTTGTTAATACTTAATGCTTTTTGCAGTACATCTTCACCCATGTGCAGGCTAGGTATTTTTTATAGTCCATTGCTCTACAGTTTCTTAACACTGCTCATTTCTTAGACTTATTTTATTATTATTACTATGATTTCTAAGCATCATACTTATTAACATCTTCCAGTCTATATTATTGGTCAGTTCATAATTTTGTTGCTAGTTCTGATTTCTCATCCTCTTATTTGGTTCATCAATCTAGTCACTTTTCATCTAGTTTGAAATTATTTTTTATAGAATGCTGACTGTGGCATTCATGGTAAAAAACTGACATTAACAAAAAATATTATTGAATTAACAAAAACTCCACTGATATGTACTCTGCGAATAGAGAACCTAACTCTGTGTTTGGTGTTTATTAAAACTTATTAAAGTCATCAGATATATGTTACAGTTGTTTCTTAGTCAGCCCATGTGGTTGGAAATGGTTAATGAATAATGGAACTATGGATTAGTAAACAATGAAGTACATTATGTTGTAGTAACTTTAAAAGAATGCTGTAATGATGCACTGATAAGCAGTATTTTAGGCAGGATATTGGTGTAGAATTAATCCATTGCAGTCATGGCTAAGAATTTACAAACCTAAACTAAAAAGTAATGTATAGTTTTTAAGGAATCCTGCAAAATATAAGAAAGAGTATTGGAAGTACTTTGTTTGAAGAAATGAGTAGTAGTATATATCTGTTGCATAAGTACTTATTTGTATACAGACTTATATTTATATTTTTTTACATCGAGATTGACCTTGTAATGAAATTGGAAACCGGTCCAAAAGTGATAAGTTTTTAGGCTGCATAAAAGCAGAACAGTGTTTAAGGAACACTAAGTCATCAAAACTTTGTGTTTTTAATTACTTATTAATTTATTTAAATATGACATGAGTTGACACATTAAATTTTAGCTGATAAGCATATTGGCATTAATATTTACTTTTTCAATGATTATTCATAATTACAGGAACACTATTTGAAAAGTATTCTTACTTTCTATGACCACTTAGAACATTACAGTTTGTTTAAAAAAAATATTTATTAATGTATAAATAGATGTATCATAAGTCAAGATTGTATTGTGAAACTAGTGCTGGTGTGAATATATTTTTCCTATTTTGATATTATTAAAGAAAAAATGATTTGGTTGGATATTTTGAATTAATCAGTTTTTATTAACCCATGCAAATCGTACCAAATAATATTTTAAACCAGTTTTACACATTAGATAATAAAATTGACTTCGAATTATATTAAATTATTTTTGTAAAATCAATATTTATTCGTATGAGAAAATGAAGAGGGATAGTCAACTATTTCAAAGTGATAGATGAAGTTTGTAGATAGACAAACATTCCTACTTTATGCTTGTTAGAATACAGTGTGGACTGCCCTTGCAGCTTCTCACAAATGTGTTCCAATCAGCTAATTTGTTTGCATTTTAATTACCATATAAGTAATGCTTTCTGAAAATCTTATATTTAGGATATTCATATATATGTTTGTGGCTCTGTAACTCCAGATCATCTGTCTTGTTTTCTTGAAACAGATATCAAACAATTCATCCGAATTTGGAAATGATTGGCCAAGACTGAAAAAACAAAATTACTAGATGGTAGATTGTTTGCCTTTTTCAAAAAAAAAGTGAAAATTGTCATGTTAAGTTTAAAGAGGAAAATTAAGTTGAAAATTCTTGAAAATAGAATTATCACATACATACATTTTTGTTGTTTTTATCTTTTTAACAGATTAATATACGATTATTAGGAAACATCTGTCTATATATATATACATATTTTTTATTGTGAAACCTGTATAATACTTTAAACCACTAAAGTTTATAAAACTTTCCCTATTTTCTACATAATCAACATTTAAACTTAAACATTAGATGTTGGTACTTTTTCTTTTCCATCATTACTGAAATCTACTGTATAGATAATCACTTTGTGGTAACATTTTGACCTATTACCACTTCTAAAATGATTACCATCTAACTATTCTTTTAGTTTAAGAAACAAATGCGAATCACCGGTGCCCAAGTAAGGATCTTACGGTATGTATTCAACTACTTCCAAAAAGATTTTGAAGTAGCAGTTGCGTTGTGACCAAGTGTGGGTGAAGATTATCTTAAAATAAATCAGTGTTAGGTGAAAATAGGTCATGTCATTTTTTGTGTATTTTGTGACAGAATGGTTTAGTCTAAAACATTACGGTAACTTCTGAACTTATTGTTGTTCCACTTAGTATGAGATTAATGAACTTTATTGGTTCCAGAAAATTTTTGCCATCTGCATATTTTGAAATCTTTAGGAAATTAGCTGTATAATTATAAATAATGAATTTACACTTGTCAATAAAATTGCCAATATTTTGCTTCCATTCTTCTGTCCAAAGAGATAGTCCAGAATCTTTGTTGTATGTTCAGTCTTGCTTGCGTTATTGAAATTCGTATACTTAAATGTATTTTTGTTTATATTATGTGTGACTTCAGCAAGGCCTTTCAAATTCGATGGAATCTGTAAGCACAGATAACTGCAAAGAATCTGTGCAGCTGTGCTAATTGGACTACTTTAATTAGAAGTGCTACTTATAATTAAAAGTAATACATCTTTACTTATGTATTTTGGTCAAGCTTAGGTAGATTTAAGTCTGGTTGAGATCTTATTATTACATACTTACATGAATCATCCGTGTCTCACTGAGTCGGAAATACCACTGGTCAGAAATGAAAACATTAAGATAAGTTATCAATTAAAAATAATTATCTGTACCTGAAGTTTTATACACAGTGGTGTTTAGATTGAATTAAGTAAAACTTAAAATTATTTCTCCAAGATTATAATAAATTATTTTGTTTTGTATTGGTCAGCAGAAAAAAAAGAAATTGGTAATCAACATGGCTGTTATCTTTATTTTTTAACTTTACATAAGTTGGTTACCTTGATGTAATAGTATTGTGTTTCATAACTTTGTTATTAGGTGTTAACAAATTGTTTTAAGTTATATAAAATTATAAGAGCTGGCAGTTTGTCAGAGTCAAGTGTTTGTGTTGGTTTTAAAATATTACATTGTTAATATAATTTGTAAATACAGATAATTCCAGATAACGTAATACGTTGTTGTATATATGATATATTCCAATTGAATGATGAATGTTGGTGGCTAAATGAAAGGTTCTACCATGTGGAGAGCTACTGGTATGAGGTGGAATAAAGCTTCTTAATTTTACAAGTGATCAATGTTGCAGTTGAATTTGACAGGTACCTTTTGCATAACTGCTGTTTTCCATCATTGGAGAGAGGTAACCATTGAAGCTGAATTGGTGGGGGAAGAATCTTCTATTATGTAGGAACATTTTACTGGTGAGGCAGACCTATCTGACTAACAGCTCTGATTAGAAAGCAGTAGTCAGAGTCTACAGCTGAATTAATGTGACCCTGATTTCCCACTAATAGTGGAAGTATTTCATGGTAAAAAATGGAGAATGTTCTGTTTCATAAATGGAAAAAAGTGCATAAAGTCAAGTGCTTTTGTTTTAGTTTCATTGGAAAGAGGATACATAGATGCTGATTGCTTGAAATTATTTTCCAGTGTAGTAATATTTCATGTATTATTGTTATTTTATGTCTTATAAGGTCATAGTGATATCATTGCTTTCATTGTCAAAAACTTGAAAACATTCATGCTTTATAAATGTGTTTGATGAAAGATCTGCTTCTGTCGGTCAAGAAATTTTGATTTTATAGTGTAAATTTTATCATAAATTTTAATAACCTGTATTTTTGTAGCAGTTTATGTATTTTATGACAGCGCATCGTTTATTAATTATGGCTAAGAAAGAATGCTATACATAGGAATTTCTTGGTTACTAATAGATAGAATGTAAATTGTTGCCAACAGTAGGAAAGCAACATTTGCAACTAATGAAGAGGGAGATTTTTAAAATAATTGTATATAAATCCTATAATTTTTATCACATTAATAAAATTTATGGCTATAATTTTCTGAAGAAAAAGTTAATCTTTTTAATTTCTACTGTTAAATGCACTTATACACTGTTTGGCTGAAACAGTTATTAAATAATGTGTTGTGATCCATAGTTGTAATTTAATTCAGTTTTTGAAGTATGGCTGTTAAAAAAACCTGAGGTATTACTTTTTATAGAATTAAAGCTGCTATTTCCTTTTTTTTTACATTCCAGGTGTTATTTTAAGTTAAATGTGAAATTATAAATATGTTAGTTGGATTATAGATTAATTTTAATAAATATTGGTTTTGAAAAAAATCAAATCAATTTTAGAAAGGATTGTTAATTGCAGTTAAATTTAACTCTCTGCTTTATTAAAGTGACCATAAGATATTTTTAACATTCTGTATTGTTCTGTTACTGAAAATTTAAAAATGGAATCATATTTAAAAGCTTGATGAATTGTTATAACTAGTTAACGTAAATGTAATAGAAGTGATTTGAGATAATAGAATTTAATATACCATATTAATTTGATGATATTTCTGTTAATCATATTTTTATATTTGCATTGTAGTGTAATGTTTGTATATTTATTTATGTATATGCAAATAAGAGAAATTTGTAATGGAGATATTTTTTTTTTTTAATATTTTGTAATCAAGTTAGAATCAGTAGAGCGAAATAGAATATTGCAGCAACAGTGATTTTTCTTGTTAAAGATTGTCTGTAATTTGCGCTGTGTTGTTACAGCCACTTAGAAGGAAAAAAATCTACATATATATATAAAATAAGAAATTTTGCTAAAAATTGTATTATAGTGTGTGTGTAAAATCGTATTTGTTGAAAAGGTGTGTCATTCTTAATGTTGGTGCATTATATCAGTATTAAAGTGATAAAAACATTTGCAATGTTACTTTATGTTGTTGCATGGATTTTTTAAAAAATTTTTGTATTCATAATTTTTTAATTTAGAAAAATGTACTTTCATAGAAACAATGTATAGTTCTTTAGTGTTTGATGTGTGTTTTTTTAATATATAGAGGATTAGATTGATTTTATAATTAGGTTTTTAAATATGCTGTAAATAATAGTAAAAAAATTGTGTTGTGAGAAATTCTGTACAATATTTTTTTTCTTTTCTTTTAGGTAGAATGCTCCAACTAGTAAAATGCCTAGATAGTGAGAACAGATGTCTATGAAATGTCCGTTGATAAGTTTTTCTAATTGCATGTAGGTATGTAATGTTTCATTATAATTTCTGTATATTATTGTTATTTTGTTTTTTACCAGTTTTATGATTGTGATATTAATTCTGTCATCAATTGATAATAGGAGTTGTCATTGCATTGTGGAAGTGTGTTGTGTTCGTAGAATAATTATTCCTTCATTTCCTTATTGTATAAAGTCTTACTTTCAATAGTTCTAACAGTCGCAAGATATGAGATTCATTTCTTTATTGCTTTTCCTTATATTTTACTTTGCGAAATTAAAGCAAAGCATTCTTTACTGCAGAAATTCCAATTCTAATCTACATTATTAGTGCCTTTTCAGCCCAAGTTTTTTTAATTATTATATTCAATTATGTTGTTTTTGTTTTTATTTTGTTTTAAATCTGAGCTTTTGTGATATTTGTAATGTTCTTTAACATGCCATGCAATTACTAATATTTATATTTGGTGTGATTTTTTTTGGTTAATTTTCTAGTTTATGTAACTGTGTTATGTAATATACGTTCATTTGTGAAAAAATTTATTGTGACAGAAAATACATTACGGCATGGTTGATTCATTTGATTTCATTGATAATTTGTGATATTTACCTTATTCAAAGAAGTGTTCATTCTGGCCAGTTGAGTTAAGAAAAAGTTTTACAAATTTAAATGCCATTTGTTTATGAATAGTTTTATTATAATACTTATGATAAATGATACTTGTACATACTTACCTTTACCTTTACTAAATGGGGTTCATTTACATCTTTAATTAATTTAAACCTCTGAGACATTGTACAATGGAAAACTAAACAATGTTTTGTGTTTTGATCAGAAAAAAATAATGAAATTTTGTTCTAAATATTTATGTAAACTTTCGGTTATATCTTTTGTCTTAAAAAAGGATTGTGCAATTAAAGTATTTTTTTCTTTTTATGACTTAAACCCTATATTTTTGTCAGAACACATTGATTATGTCATCACTAAATAGTTTTATCCATGTAAGGGAAGAACCCCAATTCTTTTTGTTTAATTTTTAATCAGTAGAATTTGTATTGTCTAATAGATCTTATATGTATTGATAATAAAATTGAATTGTTGATTTGGAAATTGAAATGAATTTATGGCAGGACATCTTTAATCTGAAAAAACCTCTTCTTTAATAAAAGTTACATCTGAATTATTTTTAAATTATATAACTTTCTAAATAGTAATAAAGATTTTTCGATTATACTATTTTAATTCTAATAAAAAGAAGAAATTTTATCAGTTTTGTACATAAAGTGTTAAAACAGTTTTAGTTAATGCTGTGATGTATTAAATGTATTTTAAAATTATATTTAGAAGATCAATTTGGTTTCAGGAAAAGTATAGGGACAAGGGAAGCAATTTTAGGCCTCAGATTAATAGTAGAAGGAAGATTAAAAAAAAACAAACCAACATACTTGGCGTTTATAGACCTAGAAAAGGCATTCGATAACGTAGACTGGTATAAAATGTTCAGCATTTTAAAAAAGTTAGGGTTAAATACAGAGATAGAAGAATGATTGCTAAAATTTACAGGAACCAAACAGCAATAGTAATAATTGAAGAACATGAGAAAGGGAGTCCAACAAGGATGTTCCCTATTCCTTTTACTTTTTTATCTTTACAGAGAACTAGCAGTTAATGATGTTAAAAAACAAGTTAAATTCGGAGTAACAGTACAAGGTGAAAAGATAAAGATGCTACGATTTCCTGATGATACAGTAATTCTAGCCGAGAGTAAAAATGATTTAGAAGGAACAATGAATGGCATGGATGAAGTCCTATGCAAGAACTACTGCATGAAAATTAATAAGAACAAAACAAAAGTAAAAAAAATAGCTTGGCTAGAATTACTGTATCATCAGCAAATCATAGCATCTTTATCTTTTTACCTTGTACTGTTACTCCGGATCTTACTTGTTTTTTAACATCATTAACTGCTAGTTCTCTGTAAAGATTGAAAAGTAACAGGAATAGGGAACATCCTTGTCAGACTCCCTTTCTTATTACGGCTTCTTTCTTATGTTCTTCAATTATTACTATTGCTGTTTGGTTCCTGTAAATGTTAGCAATCGTTCTTCTATCTGTATTTGAACCCTAATTTTTTTAAAGTGCTGACATTTTATTCCAATCTACGTTATCGAATGCCTTTTCTAGGTCTATAAATGCCAAGTATTTTGGTTTGTTTTTCTTTAATCTTCCTTCTACTATTAATCTGAGCCCTAAAATTGCTTTCCTTGTCTGTATACTTTTTCTGAAACCAAATTGTTCTTCTTCTAACACTTCGTCCACTCTCTTCTTAATTCTTCTGTACAGAATCCTACTTAAGATTTTTGATGCGTGGCTAATTTTGTCACAAATCTGCAAAAAGAAACCCTGTCATGTAATTGAAGAAAATGATATTAAATGTGTCCAAGATTTTTACCAGAATGTTGAGCACAGCCGAATGATGCCAGGCAAGAAGGATTGTGTCTGTAAGACAAAGATAACAGGAAGAAAATTAATATTAAAAAAAAGCTTGTCTTATGTAACTTAAAAGAATCGTGCACAGCCTTCAAAGAAAAGTATAATTTAAAAATTGTTTTTCAAAATTTGTCGATTTAGACCTAAATTTTATGTTCTGGCTGGTGGGTTAGGTACTTAGTCTCTCTCCCTCTCCCCCCTCTCTCTGCGCTTGTGTATGTGTGCACGTGCACGCTACCTACCAAACTGTAAAACTCATGTTATCTGCTCTAAAAATAAAATTTGATTATAAAATTCTCCTTTCAAACATGGTATGTGGTATAGAAAATGAAATGTGCATGCTGTGACAGTGTGAAAAATTTCCTGGCACTAATGAAGTGCTCAGATTACTGCAAGAGAACTGGGATAATTTTGATTGTGAAATTATCTTCATTCAAGAAATTATTGAGGGATAATCAAACATGGGTTCAAGTGGAAAATATTTCAAATATTCTCGCTCAATAAAAAACTTGCTCAAAACTTCTAGTCAATAAAAAAAATGGCTGGAGTACTAAGTTATATTAGTTAAGTTTATTATCAAAAAGTGCAAGATTTATTCATAACTTCCATTAGCAGAAGTAAAATAAGGTAAAAGTGAATTAAACAATTAAAATTGTTTATCAATTTGTAATTATTATTTATCATTCTGTAATAATTGACTATTTATCATTTTGTAATTGACTATTTATTAATCATCAGTTTATTCATTCTAATGAGTTTAGTTGTAATTTTTATATTCTTAAAAATGTATGTATCATCAGTATTTTTGATACGTTGTTTATGGTTAGAAGGAACAGTGTTTTTAGCAGTTTTGTTGGTTTCATTACTCATCAACCCCTTTGAGTAACAAAATAAATTTTGTATGGTTTTAAAGTACTTCAAAAGTACTACTGCTGTAAAACTTTCAGATTTTTGCCACCTATTCCACATGTAGTTTTTGGGCCCCAAAAATGAGACATATTCAAAATCTTATTTGGCGGCCATTTTTTTTTTAATGAAGGATACTGTAACAATCCAGTTTTTTTTATGACTACTAGTGCCTAAGAGTTAAAAGGTAAAAAACAGGCCTGTTACCCTAAGCCCTTCATTATTTATTTTACAAAAAAACGACAATTTGTAAATGTAACTTCAGTAAACATTATGAGATTTGGTTATGTAATAAAATGAATTTTGAGTACACTAAGATAAAGTTCTATCTTTACTCTCTCCAAAAAGCTCCTGTTTGACCTCTGTACGATGTAAAATAAGAATGCTACAGCTCATGGAAAAAGTGACGAAAATGGCTGTTTTTACTTGTTGGCAAGTTAGAAAATAGTCTGTTACTAAAGAAAGATTTTTTTGCCACTAAAAGGTGGGTAGTTATCATACACCAAATATCATCAAAATCAAAAAAGTGATGCACTGATCATTATACCCCTGATGCATTTTGCAGTTGTCTTATATCAGAAGTGAAGTTGTAAATGACAAGGCAACTGAATAACATCAAATAATAATTGTACCTGTTGGAATGACTAGCTGTGAAAGTGGACACCTCGCCTGTCATTTAAAGATAGGTGACCTTCACCTACAGGAAAATAAAAAAAGCATCCATAATGTCATATTCAAGCCTAGATTATATTTTTGGGCTTTTTCAAAATGTTGATTGATGATTGAAAATCAACATAAGCTAAATACTTCAGTACACTGAATTTTACAGTCAGTATCGTTCATAAAAATTTTAAGTTAACATTTACTAAGTTAATAGTTAGAATAATTGTTCTTAAAATATTCATAAAAAATTGGAAGTAAAATAATGTTTGGGCTGAGTTTTTTTGGTAGTATTGTGTGCAATATTTTTTTTGCAATAAGGTCACTAGTTGTAAAAAAATGATAAACTATCTATACCTAAAAACCCGTACAATATTTATTTGTGAAATTTAATCTATTGTCATCCAGCTCGCTTCAAGCCTGTTAGAGAGACAGTGACTTTCTCTGACCGGGTCTATCCATCTTCTTTCTGTCCTTCCCATGGCTTGGTGCCCTTGATCTTACCTTCTACAATGGCTTTTTCAAGATTCTCTCTGTCTCTTCTCACAGTGTCCAAAGAACTGAAGAATTTTCTGATTGATATGGAAAGAAAGTCATTTAGAAGTGTTAAGTTCCTTGACAATTGAAGCAGTTTTATGTATTACACTATACAGAGACTGACTAGAAATTAGTAAAAGTGTGATGTTTTTAAAATTAACTTTTTTAGTTTTCTGTGAAGATTAATTGAAGAAATTAATTTTTATTAATAATTTTATTATGTATAAATAAAAATTAATTATGGTAAAGCTGTATTTATGATTTTGATCTGTTAAAAAATACATTGTTAGTAATGGAGTTTGATATAATTGCAAACCATTTTGAGTTATGAAAGTATTAGAAGAAAAATGAAAAAAATGTTTGTTGAAGGGTGAAATAAAGAAGTCTTTTCAAATGTTTAAAACGTGTAAATGGTATATATTTTAATTTTATATATGTATATATTTATCAAAACTTAAGCTATTTGAATCTGTCTTTTAAATTTTTTAAAACGTGTAAATTGTATATATTTTGATTTTATATATATATATACATATCAAAACTTAAGCTATCTGAATCTGTAATGTAAATTTTAAGGTTTGAAACTAAGTATTTTGCGATTAAGTAGGTTAGGTTTTGTGCAATTATAGGATACGGTAAGAAAATACTTAGGCTTAATGTTCTTCATGGATTTGTTAAGATATTAAAATTTTTTGGTTGCTGTCTGAACCTTTATTTATTTATTTACAATTATTAGCTTATTTTGGTCACTTCTTATATACATAATTTTTTTTTTTGCCAACATTATGTTTGTGCTTGTCCTGTATTCTTTTTTATTTAGTCTTTCTTTGCTTTGTACCCATAATCTTTCTGTGACTTTAGCTAAGAGTTCTTTAACTGTGTTACACAGTATCTTAAAATTAAATGCATATACAAATATTTATATATGTTTATAAGAGTAAAAAAAGTAGTATTAAAATATTAAAAATATTAAGTATATTAATATACTTAATATTAAAATATTAAGTAGAGTAAAATATTTCTTCTAGAAAAGTTTATAAGACCTATTTATTTATAAATATTAAAAATTAAAAAACACAAGTGCCAAAAAACATTGCTGATGAACATTGCTCTTTAATATAGGTTAATTAAAGAGCGTGCAGGTGACAATTTTGTGTATACAATACCAACCCCAGTGGGTTGGTGAAGTGGTGAGCACGTCTTCCCAAAGTTGATTTGGAAGTCGAGATTTCCAGTGTTCTATTAAAGGCAGTTATTTTTATACGGGTTTGAATACTAGATTGCGGATACCAGTGTTCTTTGGTGGTTGGGTTTCAATTAACTACACATCTCAGGAATGGTCTAACTGAGACTGTACAAGACTACACTTCATTTACACTCATACATATCATCGTCTGAAGTAATATCTTAATGGTAATTCCCGGAGGCTAAACAGGAAAGAGAAAGAAAAAGGTGACAATTTTGTATATTGTATAAATTCTTTAAAAATTTATTTAAATATAAATATTTATATAGTCCATGAAACTCCTAGTAACATAAGGATTCCCACATGGTATCGTATATCTAAATCAGTTCAGCAGTTGAGCTGCTACAGTGAATCAAGCATACATACATACACCCTAAATACATTACACTCTTTTTGGGCAGTCATGTAGTAATAGATACTAATATAATTTTTATGACAAAACAAATTATGGCTTATGAAAGATCTGAAAATTCTTAAATGGAAAAATGTCTTCTCTTAAATATTTCATGTTGACTGAATTTTCAAATATGATTTATGATTAAATTCTCTAACCGATTTTATTAAACCTGGTACTGCTGTATGTGATGAGAAAAAAAATTAACTGATATTGATGTATATGTTTATGAAGACTTGTTTACATGAGATTTTTTTTAAATACTAAGATAAGAAAAGAATGTGGAAAAAGATTATGTACATGAAGATTTAATTTTGTATTGATTTATGCAAACTAATTCTATGCTATTTGCTGCAAGATTGCCAGATTATTTAAGGATTTTGAAAGAGCCAAGTAGAGCCCACACATGATGAGTATTTTTACTTCAAATTAGTTGAAAAAAAAAGTTATGATAATTTAATGGCAGAAAATAATTGATTTCATTACTAAATAAATGAAGGCTTAACCAAGATTTTCTAACCTCTTTGACACCATTCAAGTTTTTATATTTCCTTGAAAATTGATGTAGGTTAAAAATAATTATCACAAAACTTTTTTTTTTTTAAATTAAAATGGCTTTAGAATCATAAGAGTAACTGGATGGGAAAATGTTTCAAACTTTCTGTATCAAGTTTTTACTCCTTCTTCCCCAATAAACATGGTACTTGAAGGAAGCAGGGTTTGAGTATCCCAAGTTTTTAGTTTTGAATTGAAGGGAGCCAAGCAGTGGTGCATTATAACTAGTTGAGGCCTTGGGAAAAATAGAATTTCAGGGCCCTTAACCTCAGCTAAACAACTTTCACGTTGGAAAAAATTAAACAATTGTAAAAACATTTACATATTTATTATTGCATAAAAAGTGAAATTCTCCTTCATGCATGAAAAATTTTACATAAAAATACAAATTATTTGGTAGACAATTACACACATTTATAAAGAGCATTATAAATCTAATGCATATATGGTTGCAATATTTATTTAAATATTTATATTTAGGCGAAAATTATTAATTAGTTTGTTAAAATCAATACAATTTGTTACATCACTTCCAATAAATAATATGGATAAATTTGACAGTTTATCCTGCCCCAAAGTATTTTTAAATAGTTCTTAATTTTTTAAGGACATTGAAAAGAGCATCATGTGATGCAGTAGAAGCTGGAATCGTTAGAAATATTGTTAAAATTACTTCAACATTTCCAAATGTTGAAGTAAGTCCTCTTTGTATGGTTTCATACATTTCTAATGTATGACAAATTCTGACAAATTTTAATTTCTGATAAATTCCAAGAAGCGGGCTAGTTCTTCATTAAAAAGTTTCTTTCAATGTCACTTGAATATGATAACATTAAGTTTTTAAGACATTTGTCATATTCATTTGATGAAGTTTCTTTCAAGTTAACATTTAGTAAAACAAAATAATTATATTTTGATAAGCTACAATACGTGTTTGAATTTCTGACAGCAATTGGTCACAAATTACATTTAAACAATTTTCAGTAAAACCTTGCTTGCAACTTAATTGCACATTTTCAGCATCATCTCCACTTTCAACATAGTGTAATTTTCGTTTAACTTTTCTCCTCTTCTGTGATTCATAATTCATATTGTTTGTCAAAGAGAAGCATTCGATTTCAACATTATTAAAGAAACCCTTGTTGCTTTTAATATCTTCAGAAATATAAAACAATAGTGCTTTTAAAAGATATACAGCAGTTTGCAAATCACAATTTCTATTTTGCAGATTTTTGCGGGTTGCATTCAGTCACTGCAGTATGGAATTCCATATGAAAAGCAAAAGTGTGGTTTCAAAGTTTTCGAATTGTTCATGCAGCTTTTCAGCTTCTAACTTTGTTAAGGGTTTTTCATTAGTATCATTAGAAATTGTAAGTAAAGTCTCTTTAATTGACAAAAAATTTATCGTAACAGCTAAAATTGCATCTGCTTTTGAGGACCATCTTGTTTCAGAAATTTGTTTTAGTGTAATATTTCATTCTGCAAAATATTCCACCTCTTCCAAAATAAATTTTGAATAAAATCAAAAAATTTAAGTGCCTTGAGTAAACATCTGCTGCAGAATTTACCCACTAAATTTAGGCTATGAGCTGCGCTGGGTACAAAGAATGCAGTTTTGCTGTGATTTTTAATTTTAGCTTTCAATCCATTATATACTCCGGAAATAGTGGCTATATTTTCATGTGACTGACCTGTACAACTTTAAATATCTAGTCCTTACTCTGACAACTTTGATATGACGATGTTTTCCAGATAGCTTCATGCTTTTTGATTTGAATGAAAGAATCTTTCCGGTATTTTATTTTCTCTGTCTATATATCTTGTTATAATTGACAATTGATCAGTGTGACTAATATCAGGGATTAAATCAACAATGAGTGAAAAGTATTTTACTTGTTTGATTTCTTTACAAATTGTACTTTTTACATTAGACGCCATTAAATATATAAATTCATCACAGATAGTATTAAAAAGATAATTTACATGTCCTTGGCCACATTTACCATAATTCTCCAAATGATTTTTTCAAAAACACTTCAAAAGTAGCGAGGTATTCTAAGCAGCTTAGAAAATTTCTTGAACTACTTTCATGTCCTTGAAAAGCCAATCCCAATGATGATAATAATTTAACAATTGCTGCTTCTCTCATTAAAACATTACGCCAATAATTTGATTGCTTTTCATATGCTTCTAATATTTCATGGTCAATTCTCCTACGCTTTGCAATCGCTTTACATAAATACACATCTTTTCTCTGTGAACTTTGGATTCGTCGTGTTTCTTTAGAATATCAGTTTACTAACAAAACAGTAAACTTATTTTGTGGTTAATAAATATAATCCACTGTCATTTTTCCATTGTTCTGTTAGTCTTAGGTAAAAATACGAGCTCTTCAAAGATCGAGTTATGATTTTACCATCATTTTAGAAATTTTGACTTAGCTTTTCAATATCACCAAAATTTTGTGGTTTTTCATGAATAAAAAACTCAATAAAACCTTCAGTTATTGCGTTTGGCCATAATGCAATATCCCTGGGATATGTTTCACATATTGTAGTGTTATCACTCTTAACTGTGTAATCATGACTATTACTGTTAAGTGTATCTAGAATATAATTTGGATCAGTAGAAATATCAGTATCCAACTGTGATGGGCCTGGGAGACTATTTTCCCCTGAAATTTCCCAACAAAGTGAATTGTCATCCACTTGGTTTTCAGGTTTTTTCAAAAAACTGCTTAACATTTGTTCTCTACTTAGGTCAGCTCTCTTTCTTTTTGCTTCTTCCTTTTTTGAGTCCCTGATTCATAAATTCTCTTCTTGGCCCTGCGATATTGAAAAATTCAAATAATGTACAATTAGTAATTTAAATTTTGAATCACAAAGCGCAAACATTATAAGTTAAAATATGTATAAAAGTTTAGAGAGAAATTTACAAATACATACCTTTTTTTTATTTGAAAAACACCACATTATTAATTTCAATCTATTCAAAATGTTGTTTTGAATAGATCTATTCAATTTTTGAATCTGCATAAAAATAGATAAAATTAGTACTTAAAGAGAAATTAGTACCTTTTAATAATTATATACATTTTCAGTATCAGTTGATGCATGTAAGGTTAGAAATTGAAATCCAAAACAGCTTGACCAACTACTTTCATCATTGTAAATATTATATGAACCCATATTGTAAAAAATTCTCTCCAAATAAAAAAAAAAGTTATTTAAAGATATTAGATATTTTTTTTTAGATAATATTGAGTAAAAATAAATTAAAATTTAAAATAATTTAAAAAAAGTCAAATTAGTGATTGTGCTTTGTCAATGCCATCTTATAGCCTTGAGCAATTCACCAAAAACTTGAATCTTATAAACAACACCCTATTGTTTACAACACAGTATTATGAATTTTCCAAAATTACAGTTTGAGTTTGAAATTTTTTTATGAGAAAAATGTGGAATTTGGATCTTGGCTTGTGTTCGGTACCATGGGCATTTGCCCAAGTTGCCCATAGGGTTATGGAACAGTATATTTTGATATTCCTGATGTCCATAGGGGAGCTGTGAGCTAGGCAGTGTTGTTTCTTAGTTTTTTGGCTAGAGCACATCTTTAATTGATAGTGTTAATTTTGTACTAATAAAATTAGGGGGCTAGGAGCATGAACTCATTGGAGAGCAAGAATCCATGAAACTTTTCTCCTTTCTGATTTTTCACTTTTTTGAAATAGAATGGTTTGAGTATTTAATTTTTTATTAATTTAGAGAGGTTGATGATTAGAGTCTCATATAGTGTGTGGTTCAGGTAAGGGAGCTTGAAACTCTTGGGTAACATTATGAGTTTTGTTATTTTTTTATGGGACAGCATATTTTGATATTCCTTATGTCAGATGCATTTTCAAATAGAAAAATTTCAATATTGCCATTATTAGAATGTTTACTCTAATAAATTGAGGAAGTTCCCAGTAGTTAAGCGAGTCCAAATTCTTTTCATATCTAGTGATGGTATTTTCAGGTCCCATAGAATTGATTTCAAAGTTTGATGGATGTATGATAAATGGTTTTCCCTTCAATCGGACTTTATTTTTATCTATTTATTATTATATTGTGAAGGATACCAAAGGGTATTAATACAGCCTTTTCACATACATTATTTAAAAGGCATCTGCTTCAAACAAATTAGCAGTTTTTCATGCCAGTTTTGTAGTTTGTGAGGTAAATATATAAAAAAAATAGTGATAAATATTTACTTGGATAAATATATAAACAGTGTCCCTCTTTAATAGTATTATGTATATAGGAAGTTCATTTTCATTGTTACAGTTAGAATTTCTGCAACTATAAAATCTTTAAATGAAGAACTTCACATATTTTCCCTTCATCATTAAATGTATGGTATTGTAATTTTTTAATATGCTTTGATTTATCCAAAATGGCAGGCGCTATCATAAGAGTACCACCAGGATCCTAATCCTGGTGGTGGTACTCTTAAAATATACAGTATTTGTACATATTTGTGAACTAAACTAGGTCTACTTGGATAACTTGCATAAGGATTTTTTCTGAATACATTTTTAGTCTCAAGTTCCTTTTTCACAATGGTCTATCATTTTTTCGCTTATCGTTTCATCCATCTTATCTTTGTAGTTCAAATTCATCTAGATTCATGTCAAGGTATCCAAGATTTCATAGAGTGATGAAAATTTAAATGGATATAATTACTTTCAAAGATGTTTACAGGTAAATGAACTTAATTACTTTTAAAGTTGCTTAAATTTTATTCAAGAAAAATTCTTGTAATAAATCACTACAACTGTGTTAAAACTGACTTCAGACAATAATTTCTCAAGCTCTCCGATCAATATCCAGTCAAAAATGTGTAAAAAATTGAATGAATCAAATCTTACATTCATTAACTCAAGGTGCTTATAAATATTTGCTTGGACATTGTTACAATTAATGAGGATGTTACTTAACATTATGAAGAAAAGTGCAGTGGATGTGAATGTCTCACCAGTCGAACTTTAAATGTTAACTTTTATTGAACTATTCACGTATTCTTTTATTACATACAGATTATTCTTTTATTCACATATTATTTTATTTCTGTAATACTGTAATTTGCCAATGGTTACATATTTTTCTTCTATAAATTTTAATATAAGAGGTGTATCCATTGATTTTCGATAGATGCCATTACAGCAATGTTTGTTTACAGTTTGAGTAAATATTATCATTTAAAATATTCAAGTCAATGGAGAATCCTCATGATATTCATTGTAAATTAGCTGGTATTCATTGACAAATTAGTGAAGTTATGCTAAAAAAGCATGAGTGATAGAATGGTTAGAAAGTGGGTGTGGCAGTAGAAAAAGGGGAGCAGTAAACTGCATGATAAGCAAAGGAGTGGGCGTCCTTCTATCATGAATAATGATTTGGTTACAACATGAAAAAATTAAAGAAAATATATGGTTTACCATTAATTTTATATATATATATGTATATTGAGTTTTGAATGAAATCGTAATAAAATCTAGGCTCTTACAAACTCTGTTTTTTTTAGGTGCTAAAATTGTTGACAGAGGTTCACAAAATCAAGTGATCAAACTTTGCTCTCTTTTCTTATCCAATTTAAAAATGAAGGTGATAGTTTTTATTTTTTTTTTGAGCCAATTAGTAACTAGTTATAACTTTGGTCTCTCATATCACGACAGAATCAAAACAGCAGTCTATGGTATGGGAACACACATCCCCTTCAAAAAAGAAATTTAAAACCTCAATTTCAACATGAAAAATCATGTTCACTATCTTTTGTGATAAAAAAGAGGGGTTTTGTTGGTTGACTTCTTGTTATGTATAAATGCTTCACTTTATTGTGATACTTCTAAAAGAACTGTACTGTGCAATACAAACAAAGAGGCGAGGCATGCTTAGTCATGGGATTTTGTTGCTTCACGACAATGTTTGACTGCAGGTTGCCAGTGAAACTGATTTAACTATTTGGATGGAAGCAGTTGAAGCATACACCTTATAGCAGAGTTACCATTTGTTTCTCCATCTCAAGTGGTCCCTCACAGATCAACACTATGATGACAATGGTGATGTAAAAAATGCTTTACTGACAGCAGCGCATTCTTTATAGAAGGATTGAAAAACTGATTACTCAAGATGTGAAAGTGTTTTAATAATGGTGGAAATTATGTAGAAAAGTAGTTTAATGGTATGCTCTTACATATAATAATAAAATTATTTTGTTGAAAATTGTTTATTTTTCTTAATAATAAAACTGTGAGCTCAATGCCTGTCGGATAACCTTGACGCTTGTGGGATATGGAAATAGAATTGAAATTTTTGTAGCAAATGAAAAGTGCCTTGCCTGGCTGGTGTGAAAGGGGTTTTTTTATGAAAGGCTGAGACGCTACCACTCCGCCATGGAGATAAGCAAATTACATTTAAATTTGTGTGTCATATCTTTTCTTAATATTTGTTGAAAAGTTTTAAGATTTCACATTCTGGACTTTAAAGAACGAATGTCAGTTCTAATTTTTACATTAAAAACAATGAATTTTAGAAAAATTATTATATATGATACCAACATTTATTAGCAATAATAATGTGTCATCAAAGTGTTTCACAAATTATTCACTTTACTAAGCATTTTTCTGCTTTGTGATTCTGTAATAATGTGTGGTTATAATCATTAGCCTCTTAACAAATACCAGCAGCATACAGTGAAACCTACTCCCAGTGTTACTTAACTTGAAAAATTATTGGGAATACCTCTATTTAACTTTGCTTTAGCTATTGGGATTGTATTATTATTTCATACCATTCTCTTTTTAGGATGCTACTCCATAAGATTTTTAAGTAATTGGAGGAACAGCAGGTAGCTAAGCGATCTGTTTCCTAATTTAAACTTTTAACTGTAAATTTGGGAATCATGATTTTTATTATTTTTTTGTGATGATAAATTAATGAAGTAAATTGCCTTTTCTACCATTATGTTAATTTAAATTTACTGATAGTGTTTTTTCTGGGTGTCATTTTATTTTGGTTTAGGATTTATTACTAATTCGTATGTTATTTTGTAGTTATGAATAGTAAACACAGTTTATTATTTTATATAATTAACAGTTTTCTTCTCTTGTTTAATTATATGATGGTTGGCTAGAATCAGAATATTAGGTGTGCTATTCAGTTAGTTTTAATTTTAAATAATAATATTAAAAATAGAAGAAGTCGTTTGTTCAAAGAATGAATTTGTATATTGAGTATTTCAGAGAAAAGTATTAAATTTCATAAACCTTGTTTTATGAAGAATGTGTAACCTTTATTATGAATGTTTTTTTTAACTGAATTTTTGTTACATGTGTGAATTTATGCTACACTGTAATTTGTTTTGCCTGAATTTCATAAATTTACATTATATAAGCACTGCTAATGTAGCTTTATGAAATACAGGCAAAGTAAATTTTAACCTCATTGACTTTAATTTTCAATTTCACAGATCTTTGTAATGATAGTATATGCAATAGTTGGTGTATGCACACAGTACTCTGGATCTATGAAATTGTAATTATGACTTATAAAAATGATTGATTTCTGCTATTTTGATCTTGTTTGTTATGTAGACATGTTATGAATCAGTGTATATTGTCAATATTCACTATGAATATATTCTTTAATTGTATTCATTATTTTTTAAAAACAACTGATATAGCATCTGTACAAGAAAGCATTTACCTGTTTCTTAAAACTTTTTATTTTGGGAACACCCTTTCTATATGTAGTTTTTTCCAACTACATAGTAGTCCAGCTTGGTGGTTATTTTACTTAGGTCACAGACTTTCTTTTTCCCTTGCAGTCAAGTATATGGAATTATTCCAATCAACTGTGGTATTTTTTGACATGTTCAATTCCTGACCACACAATTTAATGGAATTAAGTTCATATGTCTTCGAGTATGGAAATTCGACAGTAGTTACAAATGGAATTCTCAAATAGCAAGACCAGTTGCCTGTGCACCTTCTTTTTTTTATTTTGACACACCTGTTACACCTGCTAATAACATCTGACATGTAAAATATTATTTCACACCTGTTTGTACATGGATGTCTTGAATAAATTTCACAATCTGCAGTTGCAGGTAGGTCCCAGATTCTCATTTTGAAAAAAATATGCTGAAAATTGAGGTTTAGCAATCTCAGCATTCAATGAATTTAGAAAACCCAACAGAAACAGTAATTGCATTAAAAAATCATTCTTGTACAAACAAAACATGTTAAATGATGGTAATCGTATATCGAAAAGATATCTGTAAACAAGAAGCAGTTTATGCTTGTATTACTTTAAATTATTGATTGTAGATTATAATATAAGTCGATAATAATCTAATAATAAAATGTGAAAAAGATTAATCTGGATGAAGCCTTTGTAAAAAGAAATAACATAAATTCTATGTAAGGAAAAATTAGTTATTACAAATCTTTACAAAATTGTTTTTCATAAATTTAGATATCTTAGAAATTAAATCTAATGGAATTCATTTATTGTTTTAATTTTTCCCTTTATTCTTCATCTGATTATATTATGTTTGTCTACGGTTTTAAATAAATTGTATTAAATATGTGTACAATTTTAAGTTTGAGAGTGTAGATGTCATTAATATAAAACCAAAAAATAACTGTTGGAGCTAAGAATAATAATAGTTTCAAGTAAATTAATTATAAAAAAATTGTGTATAGCCAGTTGTGATGGTGTGAAGAGTGGTAATTATATATGAAGAGTGGTTATATATATATAATTTTATATATATATATTTTTATCCACTTTAAAGCAGTTGAAGAATAAAAAAATTTTCAGTTTGTGAAATCCCCAATCTACCATAGTGCTCTCATTATAGCGTAAAAAGAAGGTAAATTGGTTCTTTTTAAAAATATTGTTGATGTAAATAAGCAGCCAACTTGGTGAGATTTTATTACCAAGAACCCAGTTGAGATTGTTCATGACATTCTATTAGGAATATTGATTTTATATCTTGGTCACTATAATCTGAAATTTTGTTTTATTTTGTTAAGCTGTAACTGACCTAAAACGATTATATGTACTAATTTGAAGTTGTGTATTAAGTAGAGTATAAAAAACTAATTATAATAATTAGTTTTAAATAATTTTGACGTTATCACTGAAGACCTACTTATTGTTTTTACTAATGAACTGTATTTGATGCAGTCCTCATATTTTGGTAATATACTATTTCATAAGTTAGATTGCTTTTCTAAGTTTGAACTCTGATAAAAAAAAAACGTAATATTTGTATTATCAAATTATGAATTTGTTAGTTGATTGTATTTTAACTGTTAAAATTTATAATTAATTTTTTTTATTAAAAAAATAATGAATGTAGGCAGCATGTGTGCTAATTGTGAGCAACTTATTAGCAGCTTTATGTCATGCATGATATGTTAGATTTTTTTACTAAAAAATACAGGATAACTTTTGTCAAATTATCAGTTTTTTATTTTAAAATTTTGATAATATTTTTTTTATCAATATGCACTCTAAAATACATTATAGTGATACATTATATAATGGTATATCACTAAATTAGTGATACAATCACTAATAATATATATAGAGTAGTGTGGATTTCTATACTAGCCCATGAATTATTAACGGGTTTCCTTTTCTCATAATTGGTATTCTGTATAGCAAATTCATCAGAGGAAAAGAATATATAACAAAATGTTAAAAATAAGCCGTAAAACTTAAGTGAAACAAATGTGTTATTGAATTATTGTAATGTAAAAAAATTAATATCAAGATAATGTGAAAGTCCAGTTTATGTGACTCAGCATACTTATCACATCTAACTTTTCTTGTCTGCTGAATATGTATGATTCATATATTATATTTCAAAAAAAAAAAATGCAAGATAAAATAAATTGCAATCTCAGTTATGCAAGTGTATGCTGAATGAAAGAGGTAGAGAAATTAGATGGTCCTATTAAACAATTCTTTGCCATCGTTGCAGTGGGTTGACTAAATTCAATACTGACCAGTTTTGTAAAGTCATTTTAATAGACGTATAAATAAACTGTATAACACCAAGGTATCGCCAAAAGACAATTAAATGTGAGCCATATGGTGCATGATCATTTTCCCAATGCGGTTTAAGTTAATTCTGTGATAGGCTAAGTTTTGTTCAACAGAATTACTTAATGATGTGTATTTGTAACATAACAAGTTTCTTCAAGAAAATCTAAATAATTATTCTTATAAAATCAAGACCTTTCATGCCCTTCATAAAACTTATGACTTGCCACGTAAATTCTTCTCTTGGGTTCGTTTTTTATTAGCAGTTATTTAATTTTTGTAATCATTATTCAATAAAATTATGTTTCAGATAGATACTTAAATAAATAATTATTTTAATAATTTGTTTACAGTAAATTACTTTAATTATCGTTTAATATCCCATTTGATCGTTAACATTAAAGATAAATTGAATGTTTGGATTAAGTGGCTCTTAGTGCCATGCAACCCACTTTTAAAATAACTATATTTAATTATTGACAATTATAATTTAATTATATGATATAAGGAATAAGCAGACTTTAAAAAAAAAAAAAAATTTATTTATGTCACAATAAATATTCAAAATGTCCGCTTTGAGCATTGTTGCAGCATCAACTTGTTTATTAGTGTTCTAAGTAAATTTTTTTATAGTTCTGCACAGTTAGAGATACTGACATCAATATTTTCTTTCAGTTCAGCTAAACAGTGTGGGTTAGTAAAAACAATCTCAGATGACCCCATAAATAAAACTCTGGTGGTGTGAGATCTGGAAACTGGATGCCATAATTTCTTGTTACAGGAAATTACATGCTCATCAATAAATTTACCTTACTGCATACTAAAATTGGCAGTTTGGCAGGTAGTACCATTTTACCGTCTTGCTGAAGCAGATTCACTCTCCAGTTTTAAACATAGCTAGCTATTAAATTTGAATAATTTTCTGCAATTAATTTTTCTGTGAAAAGAAAGTGGATCCAACCACTCTTCATCATGAAATCGCACAACAAATGCCAACTTTATGAGAGTGCAATGGCCTCTCATGAAAAATGCTAGAATTCTCAGAACTTCATGTTCTATTATTTTGGCTGTTAATGTATTCAGAAAGATAAAACCATGATTCAACTAAACAAAAAACTTTACAAAACACCACATCATCACCAATAAAATGTTTCAACTACATACTTACAATACTGAAGTTGCCTATTAAATAAAGTCAGGTTCTTGCAAGTTTAAGCAATACTTGAATTTGATAAAACGTAATTTGAATATTTTTTGTAACCTTGTTAGTAACACCTACCCTAATTCCAGTATGTTGAGAAAATTTCCCAAGTAATTTTTTGGAGAATGTAAAAGCAACTGATATTGTTGTACAAACTGTTGTCTTGTAATATTGATGGAGGACCATTACAGTTCCTATTTCATAAAATCTAGGAAGAAAAATAATCAATTTATTTGGTACTGCACAATCAGGAAGATTAGTCATAAAACATTGTGGCATTCAGAATAAGACTGAATGACTAAATAATGTTTCGCAAGAAGTATTTCTTGAGTTTGTGAAAACAACATACTTGTACTGGGAAACTACTGATGCAGGTAAAGGGACTAGCCACGTGATCTATGTTTTTTAGTCTTGTCTAGTACAGTAGTCTTAACAATATATCTGCCTTGTCTGAAAGCCTGAGACAAACAAATTTAGGACCTCTTAGGATTGCATGACTTTTATGAATGCACTTTATAAATGTTAATTTGTGCGTGTGTTAATTATATGTTAGTATAATAACCCACAAAAATCTGATCAACATACTAAAGTAACAGCAAGCTCAATGTAAACTTACCAATTTATTGAACAAGAATTACTTAATTAACAAAACGTATAATTATTTAAATACTACCTTAACAGGTATTGCAGTACCTTTGCTGTAAGTTAAAACTGATATTTATCATGATCAATCAGCTATGTATATTATATAGAAGTATACATTTTAAAGTAAATTTAGATTATTAAAAAGAAAGCATGTGAAGTTTCTAGAATAGTGAATGACTAGATTTAGTCAAAATAGATAATTTCAAAAAAATCATTAAGTTTGGTTATGTAAATGTTATTTCTTTTCAGATTATTGTTTTAAAAAGATTATATGGGGTGTTTCTGTCGGGGAGCTCTGAATACTAATTGTCTTCTATTAAAGAGCTCTGAATTAATTCTATATTAAAGAGCCTCCCTACCCTGACTACATTTTTAAATGCTTACATATTTAACTATTTTTTTGTTCATTACATATTTCAGTATCTTATTCAGTGGATCTGTTTTTATGCTTTAATTAGTATAAATTGTTAGTGGTTACAGGATCTTTTAATTTGGTTTGGAAATTTATTCCAAATAAGTTACCTTTTACGCTGTTTTGTTTATTTACATTATTTCGGTCATTGGTATTAGAGTAATTTAACTAATTGCTTATTTTACTTAAACTGATACGTGCACCTTTATTATAAAATTTTATTTCTTAGTTATTAGTGTTTTGTCCTGTATTTATGTTTTTAAAATAATGTTATGTATACCTTTGGTTTATTTTATTTTCATATGTATTTCCTGTTAGATTGATTATATTGCTTTTTATTATAATTCATTAGACTTGCTTTTTTCCAATCATGTTTATTTTTGTTAATCTTAAAAAGGTTAAAATACATCCCATTACCAGATTCTAACTCCCTTTTTTTTAAACAATTGTTTTTTAACATTTTGGTAATAACATATTTAAAAAATTTTCTTTTCTATTATTTTAGCTTTCATATTTTTCTATCTCTTTGAGCATGATTAATCTGACCAAATTGTTGAATTTACTTGGTCCACAAATATCACATGACTGATATTAATAAATAATAAGCAAAACTTTAACACCACACACACCACACCACACTACCTCTTTCTAGAAGAGGAAAACTGACGAAGTTTCAAGATGGTGAATGAATTTGTGATTGAATCGAGTTACTTCGTCGACATATTGAAGAAATTAAATACCTTGAATCTTCTACTTCAAGCAGCAGATGTGGTTGGATATGAGTGATAAAGTTGATGCTTTTTGTAGAAAATTGGAATTCTGAAGCATAAATTTAAAGCAAAAAAACCTAGAAATGTTTGCAAATGTGGATGAATGTGTTAAAACTTACAAACCTGAAGAACACCATTTGAAAATTATTTTTGTAACCATTGAAAATCATTTAGCCATGCTGGCAAAAAATTAAAAAAAATTTTTTCTTGCTGGCGACAACTTGGTAGCAAGTTACGAGTGGGTTAGGGATCCATTTCAAAATACTCTCGAAGAGCTCTTCAACTGCCGAGGAATAAATCTTCATAGACTTCACAGCAAGTGGCAAAATCAAAAGTCAAATTTAGTAATAAATCTTTCTTTGAATTTAGGGCAGGGGTGGATGATGAGTTTTCTGAAAATAAGAGCATTTCGTATACCATTACTGTTACGTATACCATTACTGTTTTCAACATCCCACCTTTGTGAAACTGGATTTTCTGCAGTGGTTGTTTTGAAGACAAAACATAGATCTCAGCTAAATATAGAAAAGGAACTCAGAGTGTCTATTTCTAACATTAAACCTTCCTTCGAACCCACCGGGTTGGTCTAGTGGTGAACGTGTCTTCCCAAATCAGCTGATTTGGAAGTCGAGAGTTCCAGCATTCAAGTCCTAGTAAAGCCAGTTATTTTTACACGGATTTGAATACTAGATCGTGGATACCGGTGTTCTTTGGTGGTTGGGTTTCAATTAACCACACATCTCAGGAATGGTCGAACTGAGAATGTACAAGACTACACTTCATTTACACTCATACATATCATCCTCATTCACCCTCTGAAGTATTATCTGAACAGTAGTTACCGGAGGCTAAACAGGAAAAAAAGAAAAACCTTCCTTTGAAAAATTTTGCTCTGCAAGACAGATCCAAGGGAGTCACTAGTAATTATTAAACTTGTTTTTAATTTAGTATTGATACGTTAATTATTAAAATAGATTATGCAGTACTGATACAATTCTATTTATAAGTGTATTATGCCAGTGTAAATGTGTACTTCATTATGTATTACATCAGAATGTATTTTATTTTGCTTTCCTTTCAGTAAATTCATAGATTTTTTAAAATAATATTTTCTTTTCAATATGCTCGCACTTCCCCATTTAGTGTTATAACGTTTCCCATGGGGGGAGGGGGCACACCCCATAGGTTAAGAAACACTGCTTTACAGCAATAAAAAGTCTGGTTACCTATTTACAAGGGTTATTTTTTTTTTCAAGATCCGATCTAACGTGAAATAAAAACCCGTGCAAATATAGGATGAACCTTTGCGTATATGTGTTGCACAGCGTCTCAAGTATGGCCTTCAATCACACCGTGTCACTTCGTTTAGTTCTGAACACGCAGCTAGCACGTAAACATGTCTACAACAATAGCATCTCCCGCCAAGTGTGAAGTGCGTGCAGTAATTTGATTTCTTCAGCCTGAGGGGTGTAATGCAGCTGAAATTCATAGACGAATAAGTAATGTGTACGGTGAAACTTCAATGAGTGACAGCAAAGTGCGATAATGTGGAGCAGGAACTTTGAAGCAGAACCTACAGATGTTTATGATGCAGGCGGTCAGGGAAGGAAGTGAGTGAGTGTCAACCGATGATCTCGTTGAGCGATTGGATGAGGCAATTCGAGAAAATCGTCGATTCACAATTTCTGTATTGAGAGATTCGTTTCCTGAAATTTCAAGGTCAGCTCTCTACACCATTGTGAGTGAGAGACTTCAGTACCGCAAACTGTGTGCAAGATGCTGTCCGACTATCACAAAACAATGAAAATGGGTGCCTCCCTGACGTTTCTCCAGCACTACCACAATGAAGGAGAAGATTTTTTGAACAAAATTGCCATGGGGGGTGAGACATGGGTCCATTTCAAAACTGAAGAAACAAAAGAACAATCCAAACAGTGGATGCATTCTCATTCTCCCAGTAAACCAAAGAAGTTCAAGTGAATCTTCTCCAACAGAAAGTGTATGGCTACTGTGTTCTGGGACCGGAATGGAGTTCTCTTGGTGGAATTCATGGAACGTGGCACGACCATTACTGCAGCCTCATACTGCGTGACTCTTCAACGTCTACGAAGGGCAATTCAAATAAGCGAAGCGGAATGTTGTCATCAGGCATTGTCTTTCTCCATGACAATGCTCGGTCACACACTGCAGCTGTACCAAAGAAGCTCCTGCAGCGTTTTCGTTGGGAAGTGTTTGATCACCCACCATACAGCCCGGACTTGGCTCCATCCGATTTTCACCTCTTTACTCACATGAAACACTGGCTAGGAGGACAACATTTTGGCACAGACATCGAGCTGCAGACCAGCGTAGAAATATGGCTGAAAACACAGGCGGCTCCGTTCTATGATGAGGGTATTGGAAAGTTGGTACCACACTACGACAAATGTCTAAATTGGAGTGGCGAATATGTAGAGAAATAACGTAACTATGTAAGTACTTGTTACAAATAAAAAATTTTTTATTTTCACTATGGTTTTAATTTCATGACCATCGGACCTTGAAAAAAAAAATAACCCTCGTATTTATCATAATTTCTTCCGTTGACATTTTTATATATATATATATATATTGATATATAAATATGACATTTGCAGGTGTGACCGAATGGTAAGAGGCTGTTTTCGGCCTCGGCAGTGACTGGCTTGGCTTGTAGTGTAGTGGAGGATGTCGGCCAGCATGAGGACAACACTGCAGACTGTTCCAGAGTCATTGCCTGCTGACCATGTCACCAATGCCAAGGTTAGTTAGATCGCATTCAGTAAAAATTCAGTTTTATATTTATTTTATGTTTGATTATTTTGTCTTATTCAATATTGTTTTTGTTTTGTATATTGTATATTGTATAGAGGTTATATTTTAGATTCTGTAACCTGGCTTTGATTTGATTGATTGCATAAAAGTAGCCTAAACAATACAGGTGAAATAACAGATTATTAAGCTGTAATTGTTTGCTTGAACAACAATTACTATGTTTCATTTTCTGTATTAATATTAATGTGTTGTCCTTATCCTTTTTTATCAGTGTGTTTAAATTATTATGAAAATGTTTTTAAAAGAAATGCACATGCTGTTTTTTTTCTTCCCAAATTTAATGATTTGTAGTGTTTGTATTAAAAGATGTAAGATAATACAATACATTTTCTCTGTTAACATTCATATTTTTAATTATTTATTTTTTTAATATTACTGTTTACTTTGAATGACTTTTTTAAAGTGAAATTTTAATTGTGTAAAAATAATGTAATATATTATAGTTACAATGTATATCGATTTTAAATGTAGTTTATTTGTGTAATATTTGTTAGATTAGTGAAAGTGTTAAGTTTTATTTTCATTTATGTTATTTGAAGAACATTTTATTATTGATATCTGTAAATTTATAACTATGCAGGTATAAAGAGTTTGCAGACACTACACTGTTATTCATATTAGTTTTAAGTTTTATTTTAAGTGCAATACTCTCTCCTTTAACAAGGTTTTTTCCTTTTTTTAAACAAACATGGAGGGAAAATTTGTTACTTACTAGTGTATTTATTTCATTAAAGCGTTCTAGTAAGAAAATAATTACGAAGTATTTCATATCATAAGATAGAGATGAAATTAATGTTATTGTATCTTTTGTAAATATAATATAGTTTTATGATTCTTTTTCTCCTTTGTGATTAGAGATGAAAATAGAATCCACAAAAGAAAAAATTTTTCTTTAAAGTGTTATAAATTAGGAAAATATTTTTTAAGAGAAAATGTGTAAGTTGTTGTAGTATATTTGATAAAAACTTACAGTTAGTGAAAAGTACTCTAAAGAGGACCTACTTTTCATTTTTTTTAAATGTTTCTTTTATCATTATGAGATTGAACCAAGTTTTATTTGTAAAAGTGAGAATTTTTGTACATTCCATTAAATAAAATGTAATTTAGATAGGTAGAAGTATTTTTCATTTATTCTAATTGTATTATTAATTTTCTATTACTAGATTTGATAAAAAAAATACACAGAATTTTGTAATTTTCCATGCTGTTCAAGTCCAGTTGTCACAGTTATTTTTTTTTTGTTGTGTTGGTATACTTGTCCCTAACTTATATTTACTTTGGTAGCCATATTAGATGTTCAGTTTATTATTGGCTTTCAAAAAGGCTACACATGTTATCCTATGATCAGCGATTTTTAACTTGTGAAAAAAATTGAGCAAAGAATTGGCATTAAATTTTTCTCTATGGAATAAAGTGCAGCACTACATTGAAAATGTTGACCATTGCTTTTGGTGATCCTTCTATGAATAAAACAAGCACTTAAAAGTGATACAAATGTCTCCAAGAGGGCCATGAAGATGACAAGCACCCTGGACATCCCAGCATATCATCAAATGACAGCACTGAAAAAGTGAAGAAAATTATGGGCAATTGCTGAATCACTATCAGAGAGGGTTGCTGATGAAATTATTGTTTCATTTGGCTCATGTCAAGCAATTTTTTTGATGTTTTGGACGTGAAACGTGTGGCAGCAAAATTTGTTCCAAAATTGCTGAAATTTTGACCAAATGAGCAATGCTCAGTTGCTAAATGAAGTGAATGACAGGTGAATCCAGATGATGAAACATGAATGTATATGGGTATGATGTTGAAGCTTAAGGTCCAGTTATCCCAATGGAAGCTTTCTGAAGAGCCAGACTGAAAAAAAAGCTTGTGAAGTTAGATCAATCGAATGTGAATTCGATTCAAATCCCTGTGTTCTTTGATTTGAACAGCTTATTGTATCATGAGTTCTTGCCAACAGGTTGTACGATGAATAAGTAGTACTACCTAGAAGTTCTACACCAGTTGTGTGAAGCAGTCCAAAGAAAACACTGGGATTTATAGTGAAACAATTCATGGCAATTGCACCACGAAAATGCATTTGTTGTCACTTCACTGCTTGTTCATGAATTTTTGGCCAAAAACATTCAGCCTTCGTATTTGCCTGACATGGTCGCCTGTAACTTCTAACTATTACCCAAGCTGAAAAGAATCGTGAAAGGGCGATTTTTTGCCAACTTTGAAGAGATAAAGACAGAATCGCTGAAGGAGCTTAAATGTCATATCAAAAATTGTGTTGCAGAGGTGCTTTTTGGTTAACCTTCAGTTACAAAATAAGTATTGATGAATAAATAAAGATTTTTTGAGAAAATCTAAAATTCTGTGTATTTTTTTATCAAACCTCGTAAACTATGTATATTGTATTGCATGATGATGCACCCTTTACAGTTATTATATTACACCTAATGAATTTTACTTCCAAATTTTTTACTATTATTAATAGATATTACTTTCATATTTATTCTTATTAAAAGGAAAAGTAAAAACATGAAGATGTGCTGTTTTAATTGAACATTATCTATTTTTTGGTAAAAGTTAATTTTTGCTTCTCCAACAAATGCTGAGTAAGATTCCACTTGTTTCTTCTTATCCAGCCATTCCTTGTAATAAAGAAAGAGGTAGGGTGTTATTCCTGAGAAATTTCATAAAACCAAGGAATTCATTTACCTTTTATATATTTTTTTTTAATAATGAAATTTTTAAAAGTTTATGATGTTGGTGATCATATTATGTTGTAGGACATGTTTGAAAAAGTATCTACTTTTCGGTAATTTGTAGATTTTTAAAATTAATTTTGTTATTTTTTGTTAACCATTATTAATAATAAATTAATTTTTATTCCTATTATTTTGCTACTAAGAAAAATAGTGAAGACTTTAACATACTTATTCACTTAAGTTTATTGTTGGGTTTTTTTTTATAATATATAAATTATAAAATAGTTTACAAACAAAGATTATGTTACAGTAACAATGAAAATATTCACATAGTAAATGTCCTTGATATTAATATCAATCTAGGATCAGATCAGTCTGACTGGTTTCAAAAAACTTGGGTTTGCAAGATTCTCTTACTAGTTTTTGATTAAATTGTTGTATAAATTTCATATATTGACCATAAATCCAAGATTATAAGTTGAGATTTCTGAAAACAAAAAAGCAATGACTTTACTCATGTGCCAGAGGTTACATTAAAATGTCCTAAGGTAGAATAAGTTATGTAAATGTATGTTTTATTAAAACAAAAAATAGAACCCAAAATTTCTCAGTAAAATATCTCTATAAAAAACATATCATGTTATATGTAATTTAGCCACTGGTCTTGGTTTTGCACCAATTTTTCCGTACTTTGATTTTTAAATAACAAAACATTATTGGAAACTTAAGAATGGTATTCTACAGTTTTACTACACTTATTTTGAAAAATGTATAAATATATGTTATTAAATGAATGCATGCATCGAATTCAAATGCAACTAAAGAATGAAAATTAGGTAACTGATCATAATTAATGAAAGTCCTGGTTTTCCAGTGTTAATGCTTTCATAAATATTTTTAATGAAATTTGTAATAAAGTACTTACTACCATCGTGTATATTTACGACGTTAGACATATTTATTTCAGAAATGTAATATGAACTTTATTATTGGTTATATTTGTGCAATTCTGTAAGATAGTCATTTCATATATTAATCTTTAATATGGAATAGGCGGAAATGTCATATTACTTTATGATCTGAATATTAGAGTGTAAACTGTATGATGTGTTTTGCAAATTGTCTAGTCAGAAATGTTTTTATAAAAGTGCGTGTTCATTGTGTATTCTTTAGTCTCGTAAGTGATTCAGAGTTTTGTGTATTTGCTGATGTAAGTACTCTCATTACTGCTACATTGTTAAGTCAGTGTATTCAGGTGTAGAAAATCTTCCATTCTTATATTTTTTAACTAATTTTCTTCTATCATCAGTTCTGTTCCCTCTTATTTTTTGTTGATAAGTATGCTACTAATGATAAGAAAATCTTTTTATGTTAATGTAGTGGCTAAAGATTTTCCTTTTTATGTTTTTTCCAGGGGAAAAAATTACAGTTTTGTGTATGTATTATAAAAAGATACTGTATTTTACCAATAAATTCACAGAGTTATTCTCAAATTCACAAGTTAAGATTCCTTTTTCTTAACCTATTTCCCATTTAATTTATGAATTTATAATTTTTATTATATAATCATCTAATGTGAACTGTTTTATCATATATGATAATAATGTACTAAGATTTTTTTTTTCTAAATTTTGAAAAAAAGTGATTGACTTTTTAAAATAAATTTCATTTAAATATTTCTTTCTTTCTTTCATGATATAATTATTAATTAACTGTAAGAGAGGAAATTGCAACATTGGAGGAGTATTCAGTTACCTATCTGCTTCTAAGTTGCCTTTATTTTATAATGCTGTAATATTTTAGAAGTTAAACAAAGTTAGTTGTGAATATTTTAGTACAACTCTAGTTCGCTTATGTACAAAATTAATTGAATCTTTGTCTTAATTTATTAATATAAAAATAATTTTTTATTATGGTCCTGTATTAGTAAAGCTAAATAAATAAAAACTACCTTCCTCCAGAAAAAAAAAATTAAATTGTAATGAAATTTTTTGCCTTGTAATAAATCGGCCCTTCCCCATTCTTGATCTTTTTTAATGTAGATGTAAATTTCTTCTATAAAATCTATCTTAAAAAATCAAAAATAGTTCAGTTGTGTTTTTAAATTGTATTTTTCTGTACTTTTTCTCATTAAAATCTATGTTAAGGTTAACCATGAGACTATTTAAAAATTTACTGTCACTTTTTTAACAATAATGTGCATTATGCTACTAATGACAGAAGCGGTTTTTTTTATATAGTTATTTATAATTATGTAATTATACACCACCAGATATAATAGACACCTTTTTTTCTAATATCAATCTTGTATAATATTGTCAAATGTACATTAATATTTTATTTATATTGTACAAGGAGATGCACAGTTCTCTGTGAACTGCATGCAAAAATTGATAGTAGCCTAGTACATCGGTTCTAACAAGTTTATATTTTATTAGTTATATTGAAATTTTAGTAAAGGTAAATGAATAATAATGTAATATTAATATGCTAATTAATAAACACAGAGTCATAAACGGATTTTCCAGTCAGTACGGATAGTATTTTAGATTATAAAATGTTATATAGTTGAGATTTCGTTATTCATTACCTAAATTTGTTATGTTTATGTAAAATTAATATGGTTTGGTACTCAAAAGAATGAGTTAGACTTATTCATATTTAAATTAGATGTGTTCATAATTTTAAATTTTGATAGGTACAATTTGAATTTATAAAGAGTGAAACCCGGCCTCGCTGCAGGGGTCTGGGGGCGGCATCGCCGTCCTGGTGCCTCATGGCGGGATTTGAGGCAGGCAAACTATCAAGACCGAGTCCCGTTTCCCGAGGCATGGCTGGGAACGGCGAAGCCAGACCTGGTTTTCCTGTCTCGGGGATTAGAGGCAGGCAACAACAAAAGATCTTACCGGGAAGGCTGACCTGCCGTGCCGGAAGTTTAGCCGGTGGGCGGGAAGGCCTCCTTAGAGTAAATGGACACTTCTCCCGGTTGAGAATACTTAAATGGATAACCAACCTGGGGGAAAAGGGGTGTAAAAAAAAAGGTACAATTTGAAGCGGTCAATAAATTTAACAAATTTTACCACTGATAGGTATATTAGATAACTGATTAATAGGTATAAAATAATGATTGGCCTTCTCATTTCTTCGTGTAGTGCAAACTTTAAATTATCAAAAATTATATAAATTTTTGATAATGAAGTACAGTAATAAAAATTGTAAAATATATGTAGTGTAAAAACAATAAACTGATGATTCACCTAGCCATTATTCATTAACATTTACTTGTTATTTCTGCAAGACTGTTTTGACATATCAGCTATATTTTCAGCAGGATTGCCAATTGAATTTTCTTTCTGATTTTGTTGTGTGCTATTTACATATGTTAGAACAAGAGTATAATTGATGCTGAGAAATATCTGTGTGTTATTAATTAGCTTGTATAGTAATAATTTTATATATACATTCAAAAAACAAGATCAAGTTATTTGTCAAGTAGGTGAACAGCAACTTCTGATTGATTTTTATTTTATTTTTGAAATTATTCTTTCTTAGAATTGGTTGTAAAGTCTGTTGTATATAGTTGGAATTCAACTTTTTTCCAGCCATCAGCAACATATGAAGGTTATGAATTAATGAATGGTTATGATAAATGCTTGTTATCTCTGTAGCTCTTTCGGAAGCGTTACAGGCCTGTATACGGTAATTATCAGGCTTTAGTAGTTTTTTTACAACATTGGTATTTATTCATTGATCATTCTGTTCATTTACATGTTTGTATTTTAATAGGCTACTGATTAATGTTTGCATAGTATCTTAGGTAAAACTCTCATGCAAATATCCTGTACTAGATATGAGGGTTATTCAATAATTAACAGACAAACACTTTTAGCGAAGGAAACTCTTAATGCAGGCAATTGAAACTTTTGTGTTAGTTGGCAACCTTGCAAAAAGTGTTAATCAGCTGTTTGATTAATATTTATGTATTCATAACCTCTAAAGTCTTAGTTACTACGGTGTGTCCGCTCAAAGAAAGTACTTTTGAAGAACAGCATTCTGTGATCGATTTTTACTTCTGGAAAGTGTACAACTGTCAGAAATATTCTCTTGAATGAACAAACAATATGGCAGGCAATTGAAACTTTTGTGTTAGTTGTCTACCTTGCAAAAAGTGTTAATCAGCTGTTTGATTAATATTTATGTATTCATAACCTCTAAAGTCTTAGTTACTATGGTGTGTCCGCTCAAAGAAAGTACTTTTGAAGAACAGCATTCTGTGATCGATTTTTACTTCTGGAAAGTGTACAACTGTCAGAAATATTCTCTTGGATGAACAAACAATATGGCAGTAGTTGCATTAACCATGCGAGTTTTTATGCATGAATGGAAAAGTTTAAAAGTGGCTGCAAAAGTGTGACCAGCAAGCATCGCTCCAGGCGTCTGATAACAGGGTCAACCTCGGCATTAGATTCTTGTATTGATCCATTTATCCAAGAAGACTGATGACTATAGTTGAACAAATTGCTGAAAAATATAGCGTAAATATAAGTGTTGGCACAACTCATTCCAACATTCAAAACAAACTGAACTGTAATGAAATTTGTGCGAGGTAGATTCCCAGAGAGTTTACCGTTAATCACAAAGCCGAGAGATTTTGCATTTGCACCAGACTTAAAAGTCGTTACAGTAATTGAGGTGATGCATTTTTGGACAGGATTTTAACCTGTGATGAAAGTTGGATACATCAATTTGAGTCGGAGTCCAAGAATCAAAGCATGCAGTGGAAAACACCCTGAATCTTCTGTTGTAAGAAATGCAAAATGCAACAATTGGCTGCGTAAGCCGATGTAAGGCCATGTGTGCCCATGATCTGATTTTCTGTGATTATTTGGAGGAGCAATACGCTATCAACAGCCTATACTACTCAGCCATGATTGAGAACAAAGTCAAGCCTGCGTTGAAGAGGAAATGTCTGGGATGTCAGAGGAAAGGTATGCTTCTTCAAGACAACGCTTGACCTCATATGGCACAAGTGACATTGGAAACTATTGGCAAAGAGGGTTGGGAGCTCCCTACCTCATCCCTGACCTTGCCTCTTCAGATTTTTATCTGTTTGATCTGATGAAAGAAGCTTTGTTGCATAGTATCAAGTTCAGTGACAATGAAGATGTAAAGGTAAAAGTAGAAAAATGGCTTGAGATCAAGGTAAAGAATTCTTCATTGAGGGGATAAGAAAACTTGTAAACAGATGGGACAAGTCCAGAGAAGTTGGTGGAGATTACATGGAAAAGTAGACAAAAAATTTATATTTATTTAATCAACCATTTTTGCTGTACAGTTATTTATCTGTTTAATTATTGAATGACCCTCATACATTATTATTAAGCAGCAAAAGGACAACTAAACTATTGCACTGCATTGTTAATGAACATTTATAATAAATAGGATTAAGGTTTAATAAATTTAAAATATTTCTTCTTTATTTATCAAATTGGTGAAAACCATTTTCACATTTAATATTAATCCATGTATGCATTAAATTATAAAAATCTGCATTTAATATAAAAATCTGTTAATTAATTGTGAGTTTAGAATTAATGAATCGACTTTGTATGAGTTAAAGATGAAAAAAGTTTACTTACACCGAAACTGTAAGTCATCTGTAAAAAATGTTTCTACTTTAATGTATAAATTGATAAAAGAAAAAATTTAATTTTACTTGTAGTAGAAGTGTTATACTCATGAAAAGTTCATGATTATCTTTTCTTATATTTGATCTTTTGCAGGATTGTTTATTGAGAATTTCATCCATTATTTTTCCAATTTCAAATTCAATTTCTTTTCCATCACCCTAATACATTTCGTTTTCTCTGTTTTGATGCAATGTTATTTTCTTCAGGGGTTAGCTTCTTTTATTTACCCCCTCTTTTTTTTTTAAGATGTCATTTTATTGTGGGTATAATCCTTGAAAATTTTTTCTTTCTTTAAATATAAGACTGATTGAATATTACTTCTTTGTTTGCTGATTATTTGTAAAAGAAATTGTCAATTACTGGTTGGAAATGAGTGAAATGGTTTTATTAACTGAAAAGCGTGTTCAAAGTATTAAACATTAAATTTATAAAAATTAAATTTTTCTTATCTACTGTTATTTATGGTAATAATATTTATTTAGTATATGCATTATATCTTGTTGGATTGGTAATAGTTTTTTCCTTAAATTAATAGCTTTTTTATTATATTTTTTAAAATAAATATTAGCAGTTTGTTGTCTGTTAGCCGATATTCTTGTATGTGTAATGTCGTCATCCATCAGGTATTTATTTTATTACTGTAAGTACATACACGTTTCCATTTATAGTGTCTAGATGTATTTAAGCTGTGCTGTTGAAGTGACAATTAGTTATCCTCTATTGTAGAACTGACCTGTGAAATATTACATTCTTTTTTTATCTTTCTGTAGTAAAAGTGCGCGAATAGTAATACTGTTACATTAAAATTAATTATTTATTTATTAATTTTGTGCTTATTGTGTTTATTTATTACTTCCTCCACATCTAAGTCTGAAAAATGTATGTAGTTATAGAAAGTCGTCAAAAAGTGATTAAAAAGTTAACCGGTGTCAAAAATTGGCCTCGAGAGCCAATATACAGAATTTGATTAAATTTTAAATGAATTAATGTTAAAACAAATGTCTTATAAAATTTTGAATTTAATTGATTGGGGTGATACTCCTGAAATGAAGTTTCAGTTTTTAATGATTAACTGTGTTCTAGATAAAAAGATAAAATGAAAATCTACAATATAATCTCTACATGTTTTGTTAAAATTGATATAAAAAGGTTAATTCAAAAAACTGACCGCATTTTTTCTTTTTAGTTTTATTAAAAAAATTTTTGGACTGTTTGTATGTATTGTTTTTCTTCTTTAATCTAAAAATTATCTGTCATAGATGTGTGGACACAAGGAGAAAATATAAGCAATATATTGCTTAGGATTTTGTTTGAATTAATTGAATTAGAATTACTGATTTCTGTTACAGAAAATTTTTTAAAATAACTTTGAAAAAGTTACAAACAGTATAAATTAAATAACTCTCCATAATAAGACTGTAAATAGAGGTTGAAGGAGATTTCAATAGACTTTTATGATTAAAAACAAAAATACTTTTGCTTTACCTTAAAAAGTAATTTACTTCACAATATAATTCATTACATCGTAGATAAGAAGGAAGATCCTTAGGTTTATTAAACAGATGTTCATAATTAAGAAAATAACATAGTAACGAAGGAGATTTTTAAAAGGAATTAATAAATTAGTTTTAATGTGCATTATTAGTGTTTTAGAAGGAAATATGTAAATTTATGAACATATTTTATTCAATCACGTGGATGTGAAAATATTCAACATAAGGTTTATTTAAGTGATTTAATATTCGTGTAGAAATACTTTCAGCAGTCAGTACTATGCAAATTACTGACTAAAAGTCCTGACCGAAAAGTATATTCTTAGCATTGAATATTTATTTCACTTCTGCAACGATTTAATTTATTTTAAATTTTATCTTATGCTCAAAATTAATTTTTTGTTATCTTTGCGATTGTGAGCTAATTCGTGGGTGGCTGCGTTGCTTGCTTGCGTGTGTATTTAAATATATGCATATATATAGTGTATATATATATATATATATATCGCGTCGTTGGCAGGCATCGACGCGAAAATTGAAATTTCCTAGGATTATTTTGAGCACGGGGGCTTCAACTTTCCTTACGGTGACTCGGATGTTATCTTTTAAGACTGGAATGTTCGCTGGATTATCAACAAAAATTTTACTTTTCAAATAACCCCAAAGACAAAAGTCTAATTATGTCAGGTCGCAAGATCTGACGGCCAATCATCATTTCGTGAAATAACACGTCTAGGAAATTTCGTGCGCAATAACGCATTGTTTTCTCGTGTTGTGTGGCATTTAGCATCATGTTGTGGAAAGTAAAGATCATTAGTATTAATTTTATTTAATTGAGATCGTACAAAGTTTGTTGATATCTCATTATAACGCTCTGCATTCACCGTAACAACATCGATTTTCTAGAAAGAAAAATTGGCCGATGATTCCTTCGAACCATAAACCGCTCCAAATCGTACATTTTTGCGCATAAGGTGATTGATCCTTCATGAACTATTGGAGGGTTTTCTTCCCCTCAAATGCGACAGTTTTATTTAATTACTGTACCGTTTAACGAGAAATGAGTCTCAACGCTGAATATGATGGGTCGTAAGCGCAAAATGTGATTGTTGCATTTTTCTGTAATATCCAAATAACATTTCTGCGTTGCTAATGGTCCGTCACCTATAACTCTTGGGCCAGCTGAATTTTGTACGCCCAAGTAAATGTAAGCCTTGTGTAAATTTCTGCATAACTGTTTCGTTGAATGCGTAATTCTTGAGATCACCGTCAAATTGATATCGGTGGCTCATTTGCGACATTTTCTCGTGCAAGAGCAATGTTTTCAGCAGAAAATGCAGTTTTTGATCTCCTTGAGTGTGTTTCGTTGTGAACAGACCCATTGTTTTCAACCCACCGGGTTGATCTAGTGGTGAACGCGTCTTCCCGAATCAGCTGATTTGGAAGTCGAGCGTTCCAGCGTTCAGGTTTTAGTAAGGCAGTTATTTTTTACGGATTTGAATTCTAGATCGTGGATACCGGTGTTCTTTGGTGGTTGGATTTCAATTAACAACATCTCAGGAACGGTAGAACTGAGACTGTACAAGAGACTACATTTCATTTACACTCATACATATCCTCATTCATCCTTTGGTAGTACCTGAACGGTAATTCCCGTAGGCTAAACAGGAAAAAGAGAGACCCATTGTTTTCAAACTTTTTCATTAAACGTCGAACTGCTTGTCCAGAAGGACGATCGGAAGCACCGGTAAAGTAATGAATTTTACGTTTCTTTTATGGATTGACCATTTTCATAATAAGTTTTTATGATTTCAGTACGCTGTTCTTGCGGTGGCGGGGTGGTCGTGGTAACATTTGTACACTACTCAACTTTGTGTATATAAAAAGTTTACCTGAAACAAAGAAGAGATTTTGTAATTAATAGTAATTTAAATCCAAAAGCCATTTATACAGATGCGTCCAGATATATATACGCGCTCGCGCGCGCGATGACCAGATACATATATATATTATACAATATTTGTTGATCTTTTCTTCTGTTGTGTTGTACAGGTCGCTTTATTTTCCCAGACATGCGCTTATAACCGATGGTTTGCGTATAGAGTCTCGTATATGTATTTTTTTCTTATACTGTGAATTAAATATTTTTGGAAATATTATTAAAACGGTTTATTTTGTAGTTTAAATATAAATTATTGTAAGGAGTTGTATGCTTTAGTAATATCAGTTTTTAAGTTTTCAACCTAATTATAAAGGCATCTCTTGTGTTTTTTTATAAGTCAGCAAGTTGTTTCATGGTTTTTTCTTTTTTTTAATTATGTACGCCTCCATATAATAATAATAATAATGAAATAATTATGAAAGAATCTGTTTGATTTAAGACGTTGTAGAAGTCGTTCACCTGGCTTGTGAAAATATCAGCGTGACATTCCTGTCATTTCGTGATCGGTCGATACATTGCTGCAAGGGTTGGCTGAGGATAGAATAGTTCTCTGTGTAGGCGTTAGAGTGCAGGCGTATCGTTTGCTTGCTATCCGCGGCGGCCCATCAGCTCTTCCCTTTTGACCCGTCCGGTTCATCGGTGTGTCGTTCTTGTTTGTTGTTAATAGCTCAGGCTTAACTGTTTGTTTACTGACTATATCGTGTCGTTTGTTGTCGGCGGTTTAAGACGTGAGGTGTAACTTTATTTGGGATGTGATATATCGACGTCGCTTAACAGGATCGGAGAAGTGAGCCGAGAGTTCGCTATTTGCATCGTGCACCCGTCACATTCACGTGCCGTTGGCAACATCCTATTGTTAACGTCTTACATATCGACACTTATCATCTGATATCCGATAACAGATAGGACATTTAATTGTACTGCACCGAAAGAGTGGAGGTGCTGCAGTCAGTTGATTCGGTAGGCTACAGTGACGCGCTCTTGGTTCTGACCTCGACCTATTTAGCATTGATTTTCATAACCATACTTAAAACATCTAAATAACCTATTTTTGTAAAATAAAAATAAATATTTAAAATATTTTTTTTTTATTTTAAAAAATTTATACGTTTATTATTATTATTGACGACGTTAATTTAATTCTTGTTCATTCTTATTTTTCAATCATATTGCATATGAATATTTTAATTTTGAGTTGCTGTTAATTTTTTATTTGAACATTGAAATGAATTATTTAAATATAAATATAAGGGTGTTTATATATATATATAAATATCATTACGTTACGTAGGTTAAATTATATATATTAACACACCTTACTAGTATATATTCATCTTAATAGTAAACGTATGTATACAATGTTATCATTGTACTTTATACTGTAGCCATAATAGGTAAAAAACCCTTAAGTTTTTTGTTTAAATGGTTTACTCCGGTTTTGTTTGTACTGTTTTTTTTTAATACCTATATAAGTTAACTCTAAACTTATCGTTAACTAATTTATTTTCTGTTAATGTTTTCTGTAATTCATTGTTAGTAATAAATTTTTATAAAATTATTTTACATTGTTTCTTGGTTACTTAATGTTATTCTGATAATAATTTAAATAAATCTAATGTAAGAAATTAAATTTAATCGTATATTTATAATTAGCATTTAGTGTTAAAAGTAAGTCGTAATGTTATTCTTTTGTTTACATTTTTGATAATTTTGGAACGTTTATTTAGATTTAAAAATGTTTAATAATTTTTTGTTTTACTTACTGTAAACGCTAATTTTAATTTTCTGTTTTCTTGTTTTTAAAATGCATTGTGAAATATTAATAAATTATTGATGATATTGTATCAGCACCGTGTTGTTTCCGATGATTTTTATTCGAATGTTAAAATCATAGAATCAAAAATAGTAATCTGCCTGTTATTGAATTATACAGTATGAGTTCAGAAACAAATTTGAGAGAGATATAATGTAATTTTATTCATTACTCTGCATTTATGTTTGCTCGTCTACGAAATTTGTTTTGCTTTGTAGTTCCATTCTTGATGTGCTATATCTTTGCTGATGAGTTTAAACGATAATTTTAATTCAAATTACTGTAAACATAAGTTGAGGACGGTCATATATATTTTTTTCCGATCAGTTTGCTGTTAACCGCGCAATTTAATTTCACGCAATTTTTTTAACCGAAGATCTTCTGGAAATGCTTTTTCAATTGCATTTTTTTTTTTAACTTAACGTAACGATCATGTAAAACGCGAAATTTCGAAACGTAAGCCCTATTAATTGCCCGATAAGTAACCTTTTTCATTATCCTTGCCAAATTTCGTCGTGTTCCGGTGAACGTTTTACAATTTTCTTTAGTATATTCAGAAAGATTAAAAATAAAAAATAAAAATACGGGTGAAGTGGTATTTGAAAATATGGGTTCTTTTAAAATAATCTCTAAATAACATCTGGAAAGAGGAAGTACTGCAACATCGTATAACACAGTTAGTTAACATGGATTACAACATGAACAGCTGCTTACATGAGTGTGCCGACTAATTAGTTTCTTGGTAGAAATGTTGTACATCACCGGCTCTGGCCGAAAATATGTAACTAATTTTTACTTATTAACTTCATTCATTCTAGCTACCCCTTTGCTGCTAATTAATTAGAAAGAAAAATGTTTTAAGGGTTTTTTTTTAATGGACATTCTAGTTATATTTTTTGCTTTAGAAAATAATTATTCCTGACTGAAATTGGTATTTCTTAAAGGATGGACGATAAATGGAAAATATATTCCAAAAACTCTCAATTGTCGCGAGGAAAATGAGGAACGAAAATAAATTTTTCACTCGTGCTTAAAATCGAAACGGGTTCAAAAGTAGTAATCAGAGCCTGTAATTTTACCTTTTTTTATTTTTTTCCAATTGACATTTCAGTAATGAAATGACATTACGTGGATTAACTTTAAAGCGATAAAGTAGTAAAATAAGGCCGACCGCTCTTGAATTTTTTTTTACGCTTGTTATGAAGCGAATTAATATTACTTTAAACTCCAGATATAGTGCTCCAAGTATAGTACTTAAAATCGATTATATTTGCTATTATATTAAACTACAATTTACACAATTATATAGTAATTAACGTAAATTTAACGATAATTTAATAATTTTATATAGTATTATGTATAAAATACAAATTTCATTTTTACATTTTTGATCGTTTAAACATGTTGCACACCAATCTGTGAATTAATCATAATTGAAGTTTAAATATTAATAAACTTCGACTAATTTAAAGTAACCTTTTTTTCTGTTACAGTATAAAACTGTCGGCATTATACGTCTTTAAAATAGAATTGTTAAAATCGTCGGAAATAGCACGAATAGCAATTTATTCTCTATTAATAATGCCCTTATGTTAATTTTTTTTAATAATAAAAAAAATTGAAATAGCCTACATTCTGTTGAACGTATTTGATAACGTATAAGTATTGTTGTTCAGTTTCAGGGAAGTTTCTAAAGAGAGAGAAAGAGAGGGGAAAAGTTGCTTCCTAGTATAGTTATTGATTTTTAAATAATATATTGAATAATTTGAATTCTTGTTTTACTTGATTTTCCCATATTTTTTTTGTCGTTTTTTGTTCTCTTGGGTGTTTTGTGTACGTGATTTAACTTTTATTTTTGTGATTGTAGTTTAATTTTTATAATTATCAGTAATTGTTTTTTACCCGAAGTATTATTGAATCGTGTAAATTAGTTTAGTAGCTTAATATCTATATACTGTTTTAGAATAATTTATCATAAAAAGTGAAGTCTTATTATGTCCGAATATTTATGTATTTTATTTTTTTTCAGTATATATTTTTTTCTTTAGAATTATAAACAGACTTTTAGTTAAGAATGAATAGTTTGCAACGGTACAATGATACCGCTTTAGTTTCGGTATCGCGTGTTTCTTCGACTATAAACGGTTTTTAGGCACGCAATTCCATACAATTTGTATTTTAACCGAACGTGTTAGAGATATTTTCTTGTATTTTACTATTATACCTTTACTTTTCTTTTCTAGTCTGTTAATCGTAAATATTGAATTGTCATGTATTTATCTTATAGTATTTTTATTTTTTGTGTTACTTTGAATCATTTTTTCCGATCGATATCGTAAAATTCAACCGTAATCCATTCGTTCGTTTGATTATTTTTTTTTTAACTGTTAATGGAAAACGAAAGCTCTTAACTTAGTTTCACACGTATTTATGTATTTAATTCGGTATTTACAAAAATGCGGGTAATCAATTTGTTTTTATGGTGTATTATTTATTCATTTAATTTGTGTCAGTTAATTGTTTTAGTAGTGTTACTGTTGAAATTATTGCAGAGGTTTAATGAAACTGCAGATATTTTTAATGAAGTAATTTTCTTTCCCACCTAGCCGGTTTAAGTCTTGCAGTACATTTCCAGTAATTATCGAACGTTATTATATTTATTCGTTTGGAGTTTGCGAAAAATGTGTTCTTATGACGATACATATTACAGTAGATGTATATTTAATTAATTTATATTCTTGTCAGATTATCCATATTACTCGATTTTGTTATAGAAAAGAAAAAAAAATTGATTTTCATAATTAATGTCGCTTTAGTAGGTAATGTATTTTTAAGTAATGTTAACAAATTATGTCTTTTTGTAATTAAATCACCAGCCTTGGTACCCGTAATTGGTACGTTTGAATAAAAACATTCAGTGATAAAGCTTTAATGATAAGCTTATTCATAAAATTAGCGTTTGAAATGGTTGTGATGGAAACGTGTAAATATTTTGGAATTTTAACCAAGCTTTATAGCAAATAAACTTTTTCGATAAGTGAAGTATACACTTTTATCTTCGTTTGTTGCTCAAAACATATTGTAGTACGTAATTGAACATAAACCCTAAACTAAAGGCCTTTAAGTTGTAAGTTTTTATTGTAAATTAAAAAAAAAATTCGTAATCTAATTGAAGTTATATGTTTTACATCAGATTTTATTTATTATAGATTTTTTCAAAATGTGTTAATTCTTGTTATAAATTTCCCAATCTTAACAGAAATAAATATTCTATTACATTACTGTATGGATTAAAAAAAAAAAAAAAATTTGAATAAGAGTTTAAATTTATTTTGGTATTTTTTTTTATATATTACCTATTTTTAAATTAAAACAAAAAGAAATACTATTGAAAAAATAGTGTATTAATCTTTCACACACTGACAGTTGTCGATCCAGACAATCGGCAAACTATTATATTTTCTAACTATATTATACTGAATTTTGAAAATATATTTTCGGTTAGTTTAATTTTTCAAAATGAAACATCTCTAAAGCAAGTTTTTGTTCTTTGTTCACGTAAAAGTTGCAAAAAATGTATAACTATCATTTTTTAATGAATTCACTTTAAATTCCGATAATTTGAATTAATCAAATTGTAACGAAGTGGAATAGAATCTTAATATTCCAAACTTTCTAAGAGTTTGAAAAATGTTATATATATATATATATATATATAATATTCATTACCGCATTATCTTGTTTAGCGCGCGCGCGTGTATAAAAAAATACGTTCGAATAGAAAACGATTCTGTTATGAAGTCTGTTAAAAATACTCAACACTAATCGTTAGGACATAAATGTAGTTCCGTTTAAACCAGTTATATAAACGCAGAGAATTTAGATATTACTATTACAATGTATCTATTTCATCTGCCCTTTACTCTTTAATTTATTCTTGAAGGGGAAGTGATTGCCGCGTAGTGATTGGTCGGTGTGAAGGTATCATGCTCGGTTAAGAAGTGTGAACACAAATGAATCTCAAAGCGTTTAATAAAATTCATGTATTAGAACGCAAGCTCGATAAGCGGGACTTAAAAGCAAATATACAGACATTATTGTGAAAAAGTAATTGATGCGTTAATACTCAATGCCCGTATACGTTGCATACTTTTTTTTTAAGTGTAAATATTTTACTTGAATGATATAATCATCTGTAATAAATTAGTAAAAATGTTCATAGTTAGTGATCAGTTATATTGAAATGTGTAATCTTTATTGATTTGGTATCGCTTATTTTGTGTTTTTATTAAATATATTTAGTTTTATTTTGATATATTTCGAAGTGAAATGAAAATAATTGCATCGTGTGTAATTTAAGAGCTGATGAGTCCTGTGTTACCATTATTTGGAAAATGTTCATAAAATTTTAGTTTCTCCTCTCTTTACCTCATGAAATATCAAAACCCTGGTCTTCGTTATATTTCTTTTTCAATTTTTTTTCTTCTCTTTTGTTATGTTTGTTTTTTGTAGTTGAAGATTTCTTTATAATTTTTTTTGACTTGACGTATCTTGTGTATTAAACAGTATGTAAGTTTCACCAAATGTACACTAAATACATTAAACTTAAAGTAATTGCAAATGTTAATTGCGTGGGTTTTCTTGCAATTACGTGTTATGTTACTATCGGCAAATCATTCTTGGGATTAACATACTAAAAATTATATATTTATTTTTTACATTCACGTTTTTAATTACAAAATAATTTTCCATGTTGAAATGTTTGCATAAAGAAATAAAATATTTTAGTCAATAGCGGTTTGCATGATTGTCATTTCATTCTTCATTTTCCGTACGAATTTTAATAAAACTCTGCGTCAAATTTTATCTGTTTATTTATTTAACTGATGTGTTAATATAAGTCCGTTATCGATCGCCTTCATTCTGTTAGTACTACATTGTGGTCGGAAATTCTAAATATAGGTTCCATGATTTATTTTTGTTATTTTGTGGGTGTTAAATACACAAAAAAAGTCAATAGTTAAACGATTTTTATGTTACTTTCTAAATGATAAATAATATAATTATTTTCTTAAATTAAATTTTTATCGTTCAAAAATTACCGTCATGAAATTGATTTCCTTTTTTATTAACGTATAATTTATTTTTATTAGTGACCTTATTTGATTTCATAATGTTGTTATTCGAAAACATGAGATTTTTTTAATGTACACACACACACACACACACACACAGAGAGAGAGAGAGAGAGAGAGAGAGAGCATGTATATCCACTATATATGTATATGCACTGTATTATATATCCACTGTAGTTGTGTTTGCCTTTAAGATTTAAATTTCTGAATGTGACAGTTTTGTCGTATTTAACGTGCTATGTTTTATAACGATCATATGCAATCTGTTCTTCTTGTCGATACCTGTTCCAGTTATGGAAAGTTGTTTTCCGAGTTTTTATTTAAATTTGTTTTAAATAAACGTTACATTAAGACTCGTAATGTTTATGGTCTTTTCAGAACGACTTCTGACATTCCGTAAGTATTAAGTATTACTACTCGGCTTATGTGAGAAATACATTTCTTTGTACGATAATGATGTCACTAGTATTACTTTATATCTGTTAACGAGTTGGCAGCGTTTCACATTATCTATTAGCATTATAATCTTAGGTCGATGAATAATTACATTAAGAACATAGTTGACGGTTTAATCGTCTGTTTATATAACTGTAGAGACACAGAGGTTTGGCTTATTCATCGATCGAGGTTTTACTTACTCATTAAATTTTGAATTATCGGACCTCGTTTATGTAACGATCACCTTACGTTGTTGGTTTATAATTTTTTTTAAAAGTCCTTGGTCCGGTAAATATAGGATGTCGCATTGCTACGTTAACTCGCTTCGTAAACAAAAAGCACTGGCGCTAACGGGTCTCGACTACATAAATTTGTTAGTTGTTCCGATGATTTCTGGATAACCATACGATTCTTTTGAAGATCTAGTTAATGTAAAATCTCTGATAGTTTGTCCTAAACGAAAATTTTGAAAACTAGTGTAAGTTCTGTTTAATTAAAAATTCTATGTAGAACGCTAAATTGAAAATTTAGGTAGAGTATACGCGAATCAACTTTACGAACTTGATGTCAGGTGAATATACAATATTTATTCTTGGAAGTGGTCTTAAAATCTACTACTGAAGACTACAATAATGTTAATACCGTTCAAAACTGTTGATAAACGTATAGGTAGATTTACGTAAAGTATAATTATTTCCTGTAAAGAGCAAATGAAGAATAAAATGAAGTATTATTATGATATACATAACATGTAAGACGCCGTGTAATGAACATTGTTGTCAGATTAAAGTATATAAAAACAATACGGTATCTGAAAATATTTGAAACAATGAAAATAATTCAAATAGTTTTATCAAACGATAATAGCAATTTAAAGAGTTTTTTAATATTTCATAGCAAAGAAAAAAGTAAAGTGTTCAATTTTCTGTAAACGTTGTTTATTTTGTTATTTTAAAATGTGAAATTACAGCTGGTGGTAATTTGTTAATCGATTCATTTAGCAACTAAGAAAAGTCAGTGTATTAACTACAACTGCAGTTAGTGTGTTTCGAAACGTACTTCTCTGTTGAGACTCCTATGTACCTTACAGGCGATTAGTGATATGTACTCCAGACTTCCTGTTGTCGGTGAGATTCATCGTGTTATTTCTCAAATGACTCAACGTAATACAAGTGTGGCTTCTGTTGGATCCCCAGCCATATTGGAATTTCAGGCAATGAGTGCGCTGATAGTGCGGCAAAAGAGGCTTGTTTCCAGCCTCCTTTCACTAATGGTGTTTGTGAAATGATCTTATCTGTTTTCTGAAAAGGGTGGTTCGTGACGAGTGACAAAGTGAATACAATTATACCATCAACAATAAACACCATCCTGTTAAGAACACTGTATCGCCGTGCAGCTCCTCGTGTAAGAATTACAATCGAGAGGAGGTTATCATTTGCAGTTTGCGAATAGGGCATACTAGGCTCACTCATAGATAGCTCATGACTCAGACCGATGCACCCGTCCGTGTCCGCTGTGATTGCCAACTAACTGTACTTCACGTCCTTGCGAATTATGCCTGTTATGCGCCATTGCGTAGGAAGTTTAATCTACTTCCGAAATATGTTAGGAAACATAACACGATGTTATCGAATGTTGAAGAAATGAAGAATTATCGAAAATGAAGAAAGAATGAAGCATTCTTAGAGCCGTCCGTTTATTTCCAATATTTGATTTTTACTATAGTACGTTTCACCTATTCATGCCAATTGGCGTTTGGCAGATTTAGACTATTAATGTAAAATTTCATTGCGGTTGTATTTCGCTTTTAGCATACGTCATAGGTTTTTTCATTATATTACTGGGTTTTGCATTTCAAGTTAATTTTTAATTTAATTTTTTTACTGTATAAATATCGTGTCCAGCGCTGATGACGATACTTTGTTGTGCGCTTACGGGAAATAAATCTGATGTGGGCACTACATGACTTCCTTGTATGCCTATTTAATTACATATACATATTTTTTTAAAATGAAATACATAAAATCTCATTTCATTAATAACTTCTGATATTTTTTCACGTTTTCTTTTTTTTATTATTGAATTATTATTTATCTTACATTTTTTTTACAATCGTAGATTAATTTATTAATAAATAAATATATTTAAATTAAAAAATGGGGATGGGTTCTGATTCGAACCGATATGCATTCCCCTTCTAAGATCCAAATATTTCATTAATTAAAATTTCATTTGGCTATAACTCTGGAACCAATGAAGATAACTACCACTTATGATATATCGTTGAAAAGTTGTCAATGAGGGCTTATTACTGCAGTTAAGAAAGTCCAAAATCCAAATTGTTTTGGATTTTGGGTTTTTTGGACACGTTTGGTTCTGTCGATTGCAATCAAAAGGGGAGGTGCACAATTAGATGTTACAACAGTTCTAAATCCAAAATTTCAACATCCTATGGCTAATAGTTTTTGAGTTGTGAGATATAATACTTACGTATAGATGTCGCGCCTAAACCAGTCAAAATAGATTCAGGGATCAGAATGGATATTTCCGTTTAAATCTGAAAACCTAAATTTTTCGCGATCATACTTACTTTATTTCGTACCAGGAAGTAAAAATGTGTTATAATGTTTGTGGAATTGTTTCCGCATTTTGCTTTACTTAATCTGCATTCGAAAAACAGTTTCGAATCTTTGTAAAGTTCTACATATTATTGTAGTTTTTGTTTCTTTATTTTTAATTTAATTTTGTTACGCTAATCCTTAAATAATTAAGGTTAAGGAAGTATTTAAATAACGTATTAAAGTTTTATACGGAAATATTGGGTGTGCCGCACCACACCTGAAGTGCCTTTATTCCTTGTCATTTAATTATTTCTGTTACATTTTTCTACATTCTGTTTTTTTTTTTTTCAATGAAGATTGTCATCAGTAAGTAATTAATATGTCGGTCCTTAGTTGTATAATCTCGCCGACAAAGGTTTGTTTCTTTTTATAGTTTCGTTTTGTATTCCGATATTGTTTCGTTTTGTTGTTTGTGCGAGATGAGTTTGTTGATGGGTGGAATGCGTTACTTGGTTTTGCATTATTCAATTCGACCCACCCACGATTTTTATTTCCGGCTATCTTAACATTCGACCACACAGTTCTATCCGTCATTTATTCTACCTCGATTTTATTCGATATTTTGACGTTACCCTACTGTAAATCAGTATTTTTAGCTTTTATTTTTTTAGAATTTAACTTTCACTTCAAAGGTTATGATTTGTCGATCAGAATTTTCAATGAAGAAAAACTAATTTAAGAATACATTTAAAGAAAAAAAAATTGTTTAATGAGTACGGATGATGTAGCAGTGCATGTCAACGTGATTTTAAATGTCTGTTAACATTTCGTAAGTTTGATTCGATATTAGAACTTTTTAACTCCTATTAATTAATTTGCAAATTAATGGTAAATATTTCAGAAGCAGTTAATCCTTATTACTATTGTGCCCTAAGTAAGCGAGGTTAGGCAGTTGCAGTTGCAGATATAATTTGTAAACGATGAGGTTTGAATTATCAAGTTACGATTTTTGTTTGTTTGTGTACTGTGAAAGGTGTATAAATCATTGAAAAATTTATGAGAGATTCACTGCTAACTATATAGTAGCATTAGCGGTCGCAGGTGTTGGCTACTTGTCGGTCGTTGCTTATTTGATGCCGAGACTGCAGCCTTGAGTGGGTTAGATGAAGGTGATGTCATCTAGGAACTACCATTTTCAGCCTTGGTCTTCCGGCTGGCATTTATTAAACTACAATTAACATGTTGACTGTAACATACGGTACGTTCAGAGCCCCAGCGCACATCTAGTTTTTTTACTACATTATTACAGAAGCTATACGTTATAATATAAGCCTGTTCAGATAAAATAATTTGATAAATCATTATGTAAAAGTTGTTAAAAATTACTTTGTGTATAATACTCGTTAGCTTATGAACAAAAGTTTACTAATGTTTTAAACTTTTTTTTTTAAATTTAGAACACTTATTCTTTATCGGACTCCTATGAAGACATCCTGAAAGAAACATAAAACATAGTTATATTTGCAATGGAGTATATTTGAGGTACCACACACTGTTTTATGTTGCCGATATCATTTATGTGGTATTAAGCCGTACGATTTTACTAATTTTTTTTTTTGCGAAAGCCCGTTTTTAAAAGGACTTACAGAGAGTTTTTTGTGGTAGTTTTTCTGTAATGTTGATTTTTTTAAACCGGATTTGCTGAAAGAATAGTTGAAATTTCAGGGTTTTCCTGTTTCTTCCCGTATCGCACCAGCTGTGTATCACTTCCTCGTTTTCCTCAGGATTTCTTAGACGAACCTTTTTTTATTTACGATTCTGTTTTGTCGTGTAGGAGAAGGTCTAATTAATTGTTCTACGGTGATACTCAGTTTCATATATATTTTAGCAATAAAACGAGTTGTTAACTCCGCTCAGATTAACGATGTGTGGGGCGCTGGCTAGGAGAAATATATCAGATAAATATGAAAATTCGGTGTTTAATTTTGTGGTTGAGCCGAGTGCTTTGTGGAGTTTTATGGAGGAAATCTCATATTAATTAATGTAAGAATGTAAAATAAAGAATATTCTAATCAGAAAATACAAAATGAGAAAAAAATATTCATGATTTTCTTAATCCTCAATCTAGATTTTTTATGTGAATTAAGATAATGAATCCAAAAAAACTTATGGGACTCTGTTTCCAGAATAGAGAGAATGATATTAATATTATTTTAATATAAAGTTAATTTTTTCTTCATATATCTCAGTTTAAGATTCAACGTGGAGTATTTTAACTAAGAATTTAAAAAATCCTTTCTCATTTTATAACGATAAATCATTTCTTGAACATTATTGATATGCTGTATGCTATATGAAGTTTAGTACATAGTTGGTTATTTATGGCTTATTAAACCGTCTAAGGCTTTCCGTTGTTAACATTAGCAGTATTGATATATTATGTTTGTTCGATTATTGCCTAGGATTGAGTGGCTGAATTAATAATGTAAAATCTATTTAATTTGTACGAACGGAATTGGCAGTTAGATCAGTCGGCCGGGTGAGGTGCGGTAGATGGAATGATGCCGTGCTTCACTCCCATCGCTAACCAGTTGATAGATTAACGAATTGTGCTCGTCTCTCATTCTCTCACCCTCTCTTTTCTAAAAGAGAATAATTGGAATTCATTCTTATTTCCTGAACGTTTTCGCCAATTGTACTTGTTGAATAGGCTGTATGTAATGTAGAAAATAAAATAAGCTTATTTTACTTTTTTTAAATTCAATTTTATTACTATATTTCCAATTAGTATTACTATATTAACATTTTTAGTAACTTTTGAATTTTAGAAAAATATTTTTAGCTTTAGTTTAGTCCTTACGTGTAAAAAGTTCCAGAATAATTTTCATCTCCCATATGGAATATTTCTTGGCTTCTACTTTTCTGACACCTAACCGACCGTCATGAAATTGAAATCAAGAATATAGTTTTACGTTCTGATGCAGTTTCCGTTCTCCCATTATCGATAAGAACTGGCGACTATTTCAAAATTTTCAAGTAAAAGGATTTTCTCAGCAAGTAAAATTTGTAACGCCAAGAAATGTTTGTGGCTTTCAATTCTATTATTTTTATTAATTTTTTTTTTCAAGTCATATGTCTACCCTTTACAGGTGTACCGATTCTGATTTACTTTTAAGAGGAAATTCTCGAGTAGCCCCCGTAAGTACGTTTATACCAAATAACTAATGTGAAATATTTCATTAACCAAAATGTATCTGTCGAGATAATTATTACTAGTTATTAGTGTAGTGGTACATAACCTGAAATCATTCTAATATTTTCGAGCGGAAATTGGTTGGAAAGCTTAAAAAATAAAAATAAAAAGTAGGTGTTTCTACATCTGATCTCGCATTAGTATTTCTTATGTCTTTTTTTTTCGAACGGGTTTTTATTTCATAAGACCAACGTTTTGTTATAGGCTTCTATTTTAAATAACACTTTAAAAAAATTGAAATTAAATAACCGACTTATTATATGCAATAAAAAGTAAAAAATAATCTTTCAGTCCTTTAAATTAAATTTTAGTTTTTTTTAGTTGGCGCCAAATTAAGTGTTTGTAATCTATAGCTTTTTATTTGACATCCGTTTCAAAAAGTTTAATATTAAAGAGTAATTGACAAAGTACTACTTTTTAACGAATTAATTTTTACTTTCCCGGTTATAGCGATATATGCTGCTATAGCTATAGGAAAGTAGAGTGGTAAAAAAAAAAATCTAAAAATGTTGGTTTCTTTGTAAGTTGTATGTCTTAAGATATTTCTTTTTTTTAATTAAAAAAAGATTCTAATGCTCCGAAGTCAAATGTAGGTTTGTGCGTACGTTGGCCTGTATTTGGTCTCATAACTGGACCCCGTCGACCGATTTTCCTCAAACTTGGTAGACAGGTACTACCTTCAGGGGGAAAGTTGTGTTAATTTTTCTTCAAAAATTGAAAAAAGAGGTGGGGGTTTGTTTTGGCCGAAATAAAATTTCAGATCTTTAATTGGGGCTCTAGCAAAAACATTTTCGTGAAGTTGAAGTTTTTTTTTTCAAGATCACGAATTATAAAAAAAAAATTTATTTAGTATTCACTTCCTACCCTAAAAAATACAATATTTTTCTTTTAGCTTTATCTTGCTTCAGAAAAGGAGTTAATGGAAGTTTTTCATCTACATTTTCTACATCAATAGGTCGTCAATCCACTATAAACATTTTTGCCCACCCGACGTCTGTAGTAACAAAAAACATTTTTTTAATTAAAAAAAAAAAAAAAAAAAAAAATTAATTTAAATCCATCTCGCAAGTTACGCATTGCATTTAAAATGTAAAATAGCCCTTACTCTTCAGTATTTCTGGAATAAAATAGTCAAAGATTGTCACCTTCCTAGAAAATTACAACCTTTTTTATTTAGATCTATTGCCGTATCTTTATATTTTATAAAAAGTTATTTTTTATAAATTTACCTTTGAGTACATAAAAAAATAGACGACCAAGGTTTTCATTTGTGGCAGGTCAGGTGGATTGATCGTCCTATGACCGTTACACTCGCTCATGATATTTTTCCTGATGTGAGAAGTTTGCAGGTTAAGTGGATTTCCCCAATCGGTATATTACTCGCTTTTTTCTGGATATGATGCTTTTCAAGATAGTTTGGCCAGATTTAATTCGATTAATTCAGGCTTGTATCTGGAGTGTAGGGCCATTAATGATGTGCTGAATGTATCAAAGTAGATGGAGGACTTGCGATAATCAATACTGGTTTTGATGTGCAAGTTAATTGGAAAACCGAAAGGGAATGGAACGTAGTTGGTAGCTTCCTCAGATTTTTAGTCATGCGGAGGATGGCTGAGGGGATCTCATGCTGTTATAGTTGTATAGATAGAATAGCAACCCGGGTGGCTAGGGCCCCGTCTGGGTATAGTTCGTCAAGATATAGGCATTTTGGCATCGAGCCCCGGTTACCTGAGATATTCGCTGTTAACATGAGACTAGATGTGTGGAGATCTGTGATGTAGCTGCTGTGTGGTAATAAATTGGAGTTCGTATGAGGTTGTAAGTTATGGTACCTGGTCGTGGTTGGAAGAAGCCATAAGAAGGCGATAGTAAGTTGTGTAAGTACACTGATTGAATGTCTGCTGAGGCATTTGCATCGGTGGCATCCTGACAAGAGGCCAGACTGATGATTGTGATATGTTATCAGGTTTAGAAGATGACCTCCGGTAAAGTCCGTCAGGGCTAGGATGGGAAGAGGGTGCGGCGACTGGGATCGTCACAAGCCGGTTTTTTCCCCTTACAGGGTCAGGATATTAGTATTTATTTACTATCCTCTTTTTTTAAATAACTAAGACTAATCACCCGATTACAACCGTTGATGATCATAGATTTAGAAATAATATTTTTTCATAAAAATGTGAAAAAAAATAAATTTTGGTTATTGTTTTTCAGTAAAAAGGAAATATTTTTCAAAAATGAATTCAGTAACTTGACCACCAAGTCCGGAAAGTTATGCAATTCATTGCCTGCTTTTTCCAGCTGATCTTACGTCGTTCTTTAAGAAAATCTCCATAATGATTAAAATCGAACTTAATTTGCGAGTTTACATATATTTCATTAAAACTATTCATGAGAAAAAATATTGAAAGAAAGATTGAAATCTAGATTTGGCTGAAATTACACTGTATATTAATTTTTCGTTTTATTTGCCGATATTTTTATTGTACGTTTTTAACCTGTCTTATTGAGCGAAACTCTTGGCTAACAAATCAGATCAATAGATTTTTAATATAATGCATTTAAAACAGTGCGTTGCAACACGCGTTATTTCTGTTTCTATGGTTGTTATAAATCAATACCGAAGTACCTTTGTGTATATTGGCTTCCCTTACGTAATAGAATTTCAGCTGTTACGTGATATCTAATTAAGTAAAGGTTCGATTTGGTATCTCATATTCTGTTAAAGTCCAATATTTTAATCTCGTATAAAATTGTAAGCTACAGTGTAGTATGAGAATTTAATTTATCCAAAATATTCAGTGAATTTACGTATACTTTCTACTTCACAAGTGTCGCTTTTTTGTTGTATTGTCGCAATTAGCTAACGAATTAGTCCTTTAAGAGATGCACCCTTAAAAAGTACCTCTCTTTTTTTTTTGAATGGGTCGATAATATCTACTGTTGACATAAACTATTAGTTTTTTGATCGTATTGTTTTTGTGATAAAATTACTCGATCGTAATGTGAGATGCATGTCAACACTATTGCTCATCTGCTAAGCAAGTAAAACTGAAATTTTCGTAAAATTCTTATCGCATTGTTAGACATAAGTTACACATCAAGGTTTTTTACTGAAATTGTGAAGTTTAGATTCCGCGTTCAAATTCATCCATAAATTTCATCGTTCAGTTTCAAAATCATTGCGCGTTTAATTGAAATATTTTTATAAATCTACTTATAGAATACAAAGAATACACTTGACTGTGAATGAACATAAATACTAGAAATTGTATGTTTGTGTGTGTGTGTGTGTTTGCGTGCTTGTAGAATGCACTTGGGGGTAAAGGTTTAAATTGAATGATCCTTAAAGGATCGGGAAATTAAAATACATAAAGTTTTAAAAATTGTAGTGTTTGCTCTACAATACGTACTTGCATTTTATATTTTTGATTAAGAGGAACATTTAAAAAGCATCTTATTGCTTAATATGCATGTATGTGTCTATGCGGTGTGAGCTTGTGTCGAGTTGGTATTTCTGTACGTCTTGTTGAAAAACATAATTATTTATTTACAATGAGAATGGAACGTATTGGAGAAAAAACCTTGCCTTTTATCTTCCTCCGTTCTTTTGGTTTTTATCTTTCTATTTAAATCCTTAATAATAGATTTTTTGCTGGTTTTCAGGATCTTTTAGCTTCGAATAATATTTTTTCTTCTCGCAATTGTTTTCTATTACCTTCTCTTTCACTACAATATGTTGGAAATCAATAAATATGCTTTTGATTATTTTTCACATTTTTTTTCCACTACACCCCTGGGCTGGACATCCACTCAAGTATACACGGCCCAGGGATGTGTCCTTGTGACTCTAAGCGGGCCTCCCCACCCACCGGCTGTACGTCCGGCACGGTAGATCAGCCCCCCCGGTTCCGGATCTTTTCTTATTGCTGCCCGCCTCTAATCCACCGCACGTAAGGGAAGGTCCGGCTATGCCGCCCCCCCCCACACGCAGAGAACCGGGTCTCGGTCTTTACTCTTTTATGCCTGCCTCAAACCGGCGGCGCCAGCCCCAGCAAGCACTTAAGCGCCCCCAGGAACCGACACCGCCGGTTCCTGGGGCAAAAAAAAAAAATGCCTCTCCTCTTCCTCTTTAGATTTGAGGACGGTGCTCGCAAAATTGGAAAACCAATCCCAGTTGTTATTGGATTGCATTAGCCAGCTAACCAGGTTGTCAGGTGTCAGGTTATTATGCCTTATTTCATGTCTGAGACCCTCCCATCTATAGCAGTTGAATACGGTGTGTTCCGCGTCGTCTTCTTCCTGACAGTACGGACATCTTGACGTCTGCCTTTTCCCGATTCTATTAAGGTATTTCCCGAACGACCCATGTCCTGTCATCAACTGAGTGGTGTGGAAATTTAGTCCGCCTTTCTTCCTACCCAACCGCTCTTTCAGATTGGGAATTAGTCTCCTTGTCCACTCTCCTGTTTGAGCAGATGACCGTGCGGTTTGCTAGTTGCTAACGACTGTGTCTTCTACCTCGGCTCTTGGCACACCTGCCGCCCTCATGTTTCGGCCTTTTATCTGTAATTCAATGGGAGGCGTTTCAGCTAAGACACATAACGCATCGTAAGAAATTGTTCTATATCCTGAGACAACTCGGTATTAGTGCTACTCTGTGCACGCTTCTAAGTTTGCGTTTATTGCGTTGTACATTCATTGCAGTGCCCCAGACTGGTGCCGCGTATAAGATAGATGACATCATTGCCGTTGTGATCAACCTTCTGACCACCAGTTTCGGTTCACAGTGGTTATTAAACAGACCTCTTAGAGCCTTAATTGTAGGGGCCACCTTTTGACAAATCATATCTATGTGATAACCGTACTTTAGACTCTTATCTATGAATACGCCCAAATATTTGACGTTACTGACTTCACGAATAATTTCCCCCCTTTTTTCTATATTTATTCCTCTGACCCTTCTCCTACCAGAGAGCAAAATGCATTTTGACTTAGCTGGGCTACTTGGAGTTGGTTGTTATCTAACCATTCGTCTAATAGTTGTAAGGCCTGATTTGCCTTAATTTCAAGACGGTCCACTTCCCTATCCTCCACCAGTACCCCACGTCATCTGCATAGCCGACAATCCTCACTCCTTCCGGATAAGGAAGCCTGAATATTACATCATAGAAAACATTCCAGAATATGGGTCCTAGAACGGACCACTGTGGAACGCCGCCAAACATCTGAAAATTTACCGTGCCCTCAACAGTCTTGACCTCAGTATGTCTATCGTGTAAGTACTGATTAATCTGATTTACAATGTAATCACTGATGTTCATGTTTATTAGAGCATCAATAATCGCCGGCCACGGTACAGATCCAAATGCGTTTTTTACATCCAGTAACACAAGTAATGGCAGACTTCTAGATCTCCGAATACCGCTTTTGGCTGCTGTTGCGCATTCCGTAACTCTCTTAATCGCCTGTATCGTGGAACGCCCTTTCCTAAAGCCGTACTGTTTTTGGTGTAGGCAGTTCTTCTCCTCTAACTCATTCTGTAGTCTGGAAGCTATAAGTCGTTTTTTCACACGCCCGATCATAGTTGATTAAGAATAAGAACTTAAGATAATCTACTTTGTCAGCTTTTTTTTTACTATCGGTCGACGACGGTACGAATTCTGTTACTCGCTAAATCGGGAAATGGTTAAAGATGATCGATTAGCGTCTAACTATTTCGTCCTCTTTTGACTTAGCGTCGACTAATTAGCGAGTGAGAAGAGCTGCCCGAGAACTATCACAACTGTTCTCCAAACAGTAGTGACAGCTATAGTGAATTTTGTTTTATTAAAACTAATTCGTTTGTGCGCTAATCGTTTAATTTTATTAAAAAGATGGATCTTCTCATTTTTGTCTTGTAGGAGATTGCTCGTATTTAAAAAAAAAGTACTACAACTTAAATTAGAATTTTATTTTAAATGAAAAATTCAATTTAAAATAAGGAAACTAAATTTTTATTGCATTTTGTAATTTTTTCAAATTGGCTATGAGTTGCGTACACCTTTGGATTGATGTAGGGTAATGTTTTGTTCGATGAATGTGTATTCGAACAGTGGCTATAGTTGTCATCGCACACTGTCGTTTGTGAAGGACATCGACGGTAACTTGTTGAGCCGTATATGGTCGCGCTTGTGATTGTTGCTTCGACAACCGGTAGAGCTGTTTTATCCAAATCAAATTATAATGAATGATTTTCTTACTTTGTAATGTAAAAAAAGTAGTACTGTTTTAATTTTTTTTATAAAACTAACTTCTAAATTTTATAATGCTTTCTAAATTAAAAATTTGATTGCTTTAATTAAAAAGGTAAAAATTGTCAGTATTAATTGCTGTTATTGAAAATTTTGCTAGATTTGAGATTGATTTATTGAGTTGGATTTATATATATATATATATATATATATATATATATATAAAAGGATGTTAACAGGTCGTGATGAAAATAAAAATTAATGATGTAATGTGTTTTACGTCCCCGAACAGATTAAATTCATTTTGATTTTGCAAACTATACTGCTCTCTAGACACGAGACCCACTTTGAAAATGATTGAAATGGTGGTTGTAAAAGAAAGTTGTTTAGGCCGACCTTGACTAAAAGTTGACGGTTCGAACTTTTTAACGGTTTTCAGTCACCTTGTTTGCAGTTGTGATTCCTTTCTCAGAAACCATCGCAACTAGACGTTATTTTTTGTTACTTAATCAGCGCGGATAAATTCGCAAGCTCGATTACCCTCCATCTATGGTAATGTAAAGTTCAATAGTTCGGTTGATAAGTAGACTTAAGTATTTTGCTTCAAAAAGCAAAAAGATACCTGAAATCAGCAAAAAAGTTTCACTTTTTTCATGCAATCTCGTCAAGACTTGAAATCCGTAATATATTTATTTTTGAACAAGTAGAAATACGTCTGATATACAGAAATCTTCCATTCAAAATAATCGCCACACTTCATTTCAGAAGTCAAATTTTGACTGGATTTATGTCTTTAATTTTTATTGGTATTCTCATAATTAGAAGTTACGGGGAGGTGGCTTATTTGTTTTTCTTTTATCATCTGAAAAAAAATTACTGGATAACCACCGTTTACATATGGAGGCCGATGAAATAAATATTCTTATTGGGAGGACATTTCGGTTGGTAAACGATTAGCTAGAAAAAATTCTACCGACTATGATCTTAAAGGAAATTATTCTGATGGTGATATTTACAGGTTAATTAAATTAGTGAATTATAATTAAAGTAATAGCTAATAAATAAGTTGTCATTATATAACTTACCATTTTTTACGCTTGCACGGAAGTTGTTTTGTACTATAATAAAAAGTTCAGAAAGGCTTTATTTCTTGTCGATCGTTTTAATTAAATTAATGGACATTCTACGTGTTATTTTTACTACGTGAAAATTACTGACATGAATTAGATTGATTAAAATTGTTCGTAAATCTTTTTGAAAAATATAATTGTTAAATAACGGGTACTGTTTTCCTTATCTTTATGTCTGCCTTTCCAAAAGCATTATTTTTTTAATACTTTAAAAGTTCATTAATATAGAAACTCGGTCATCAACTTGCATTTACAGGAACTACTCTTTTTATGGTGTACGTTTTTTTAGTGTACTCTTTTTATGATTACTTAAAAATATGTTAAATTAAGTAAAAAGTATTAAAAAAAACACTGCATGAAAAAAATTTGGTTTGTAATGAAATATTATTGTTTTAAAAGAAGCTGTATTTGACTCCAGTAATTAATTAATAATAGAAATTTACATTTTGCCGGATAATCAGTTTTACTATTTCACGGTAGGCTTAAATTTTAGTTTATCTTTCTATTTATTAATAATTGAACCGCTGTTTAAGTAAGTAATGAATCCGCGCTATGCGAAATGTTAAGCGAATGAGAAATACTGTAAAATCTTAACGTTTTGAAAATATAAAGTCTACTTTATAGATATATATTTTTATATCGATCTTTACAAGTTAATCTGTGTTACGTTTGGTAAAATAACCGATTAAAATTAATGAGCAGAATATTTAAAAATGTCCTGTACTCGGAACAACGAAAGATGAAGCTCCACTCTGAATCACGCGGCTCATTATTTAAAGGTTATAGTATCTCGATATGCGGCTTTTTAAAGTTTTATTCAAAATCTATTTGCCTACATCACAATTTAAAACCCTAAATTCATTATTTTATAGGAAGAACTGAACGTGTTTTTTGTTATCTGTCGATGACTGCCACTTGGCAGAGAAAATTCTTCTATATCTACTTTACTTCTTGATAGGCCTGTCATTAATTCTTGATACTTTTCGGTACGCAGAGCCCATGAGCTGCTTATGGCAATCTTCTATCAGTTATTTGTTCCCTTGGGTTAATCGCTAAACGTTTTGTTGTCAGCAGATTTACAAAAGAATGTATGGAGTTATATGTTTAAACTGTTATGTTGCATAATTTAACGTATGAGACAGTGATTCCCAAACTGTGCGCCGCGGCCTCTTTACAGGGGCGCTGCGAAATATTGTAAAAGCTTCATGATTAATTGAACAAAGACATTTAAAATTATGAATTTAATGCTAATAAAGTAAAAAAAAAATAATGAAGATACACGAGTTTTATTTATTTTTATCTCTTACGAGTAGTCATGCTTTTACTTAGGGTAGAGCGCCATGAGAAAATTTTAATTGAAAAAGGGCGCCACGACTCTGTAAATATCTGGGTAAATTCTTTTGTTCTTATCCTACTGTTGAGAAACCTAAAGAATTTTTTTTTATCGTTATAGTAAGTTTGAAATGCACTGTATCATACGTGTGTTTATTAAGAGTTTATAATATATCAGTATACTAATCTTTAGTTTTTAACACTTTCAATTAAAATTGCCTTTTCCCCTTTGATAATATAAAATTTACGTTAATAATCCATACAAAGTATGACATCCAAAGGAACATGTGTTTGTACAACATTACTGTTAACTTACTTAACTTGTTTTGCGGCGGTGGGTTGAATGGCAGTGGGTAGATAATAAACTGTACGTTCGAACTTATTTAATTCCAAATATGTATTTTATTCCTTACGGTTGAGCATAAAATATATACCTACGTACTTGAAGTATAATTTTGTTCTTACAAAAAGATTACTAACACGTAAGTGAAGCACATATTGTTGGTGCTATTGTTTAAAATTAGCTTTAAATAATGTTCTTAAATGTAAAAGAATTACCGTAATTTATTTTAATTGGGTGATGTTTTTAATCGATTTTTAAACCTTAAATATAAATTTACTGTTTGTATGAATACAACCTTTTATTTGTTTATTTAAATTTATAAAAAAAAAATTTACACATCCGACTTTCATAGAAACTCCTTCCCTCTCTCATTATTACAAATCCAGTTGTATTACTTGACGAATGATTTTCATTTCTTTTTCGCCTCATTACCCAATTTCGTAATATTATCCCTGTAGAATAAAATAACTTTCAGTTTTAATTTCGAATTATACTTTATTATTACATATTGTCACTAATAACTTCCCCGTTAGAACTTACGTATACTAGAAATAGGCCGAGTAGTTGAAAAGTATAAAAAATGAAGTAATTAAAAAGCATGTATTTTTAAGCGTTCACTTTAGCTTTTAATTATTATTTCTCTTTTGAGTTTTTTATGTAAAATTAAATTCTTAAAAATTACACTGGTTTGCTCCAAATAATATGATAATATGTCTTTCTGAATAATCCGTTTTTAAATTGATTTTTTCTGAAACACAAACGCGGAGCACCAATTTTTCAACTGAATCAACATATTGATTTCACTCGAAATTACGTCCATTTGTGCTGTAACTGTATTGTGATCGTCACAAGATTTTTAAATGCGTTTCACAGGATATATTGTTGTCCTTGTGTTCATGTGTTCAATTATACCTCAACGTTTTTTTTTTTTTTTTGTTTTTTTTTTTAATTTAGATTTTCCTCATTGTAATTTAATTCTTTTATTTTTCCTAATGAAAGCTTGAAAGGTCGTCATATTTATTTTTGCGTAGTTCGTATGATTCATAAGTGTACTGCCTTGTTGAAAAATAAAAAAAGAGTTTTGACTAATATCAGCTGTTTAAAAAATCGTGCTGATGAGGTTTCATTGATGTTAATGAACGAACATATTTAACAGTAATTAATGATTGTCTCAGCAATCAAGCTTGATTAATTACAACATTGAACAAACTTTCCTTGTTCGTGTGTATATTCCTTACTCTGCCAAATATATTAAAACTTTGCGTTCTTGTTATTCCTTTTAGAAAATAACGAAATAAAATGGTCGCAGTAAAATAGCTGACGGGTTTTTTAAAACTTGTCTTTAGTCGGTTACATTTTTAACTTGTATAAAAGTACATTACATAATAGTATAAAAATTTATTTTATATTTTCTTAAAAATTGGTTGTTTTTATAAAAAACCAAGGAAGGTTTCGGTTCTTATGAAGCTGCCCTTTAAAGATTTAGGTTTACTTTTAGGAAGGTAGTGTAAAATTTAAATAACCCAGTGTAATTATTTTTTTCGTTCATTTCATCTTTTATCGTTATAAAATTCCGGAAGTTTTTTGCTGAAATTTTACATCCGCGTTTAAATATCCAAATGTCAGTATTTGATAAAATCTTACTTATAGTCAGTAGTTTCCATTTTATTATCGAAATCTTAATTTGTTGAGATTATTAATAAATTAGATATAGTTTTTTGTGCCAGTATTGTTCTACCGATTTCCTCAGAATCCTATCAGACCTTCTTCGGTATTATATGTATATTATTTATTTCTTAAAATGGTTTCAAGCAGCTAAAACCCTATTAATCCGTCAGCATCAACTTTGCACGATCTCTTGCTTCCATAGTAGAAGAAAGTACGATAAAGAACAGGTTTCGCTCTCCTATCTATATTAACTTATCTGTTTCATATTTTGAATGCAACAAGGAAATGCCGCATTAATCGTACTGTAATTAATTAATAGCACACATTAACTATGAACTCCGCCATGCCAATATATGGTGTACGTATTATCATTGCGTTCTAATTGTGGTTATAAAATAATATAAATTGTTAAATAGAATCGGTTAAGCTACCACCCGCATACCTAGCTAATTTGGGCGGTCTTGTTGTACCCACTGATTTGTGATTCAATGGTTTCGATCGTTCTTGGACCAATAGGACTGCGTTGATGGCTCATTTGTCATCTATTCATTAATACGAATCTAGTATCAGTTAGAAATTCGACACCAAGTAATCTATCTAACCTCTATCCTTCTGCACACTTCAAAAAGTTTCGCTTTGGAAAATAATATATGATTTTTATGGCAAACATTTAGTTTCATTTCATAGCTTAATTTTGTTGTGAGTGGATTTAAAGCATCGGAAGTCAAATTCTGTCCGTTACAAGTGTAATTGTAGTTTTAAGCGTTAACAAGTAATTGTATAAATTTGCTGACAGCCTTCAATGTTTTCGTTTCGCCCACTATTGCACCTTTATACAACTAGGACCCGATTTGTTGTGTTGAATTGTCTATAAGGTAGCAGCCGATTTTTTATACGCGTATATTGTTTCTGGAATGTAGGCTCTATTGGTATAAACTTCTTGTTGAATTACGAACAATATTTTCTAAAATTTTGAAAACATTTTGAAAAACTAAATTTATAAAACATGGAAAGTTGAAATTTGGTTTTTGCAGCCTAATGAATCTGTAAGCAAAATTGCTCGGTGCTGCAATGTAACTCTGTAGTTAGTAGTTCCGGAATGTCGTGGTTTGAACAATCTACACACTTCAGATCGGTTGTATCCTTCGATCTATTCTGTGATTCCGAAAGACTAAAGCGATTCTTGAAGAGATTACTTTTTGTGAACTGTCAACTGGAAGTATCTTTGAACTCGTTTGTGTAAAACTCTGTAAAGTAAAACTGTAAAAATGAGAAAGAACTGAAAGGTAGTTTTAGAAAAATAATCTCGACGTGTGTGTGTTATTACTGCGAATGCGTTAGTAATTTAAAGGTGAAGCTATTAAAACATACACCTTTTAGCCACTTTTATTCTAGGTCAGTTGTTAATTTGTGAAACTCGAATTATTATTTTTTTCTTTTTAGCTGTCGTAGTCGGCTAGTTTTACTAGTAGATAATTTCTTAGAATATTATATTCTGGTAATTAGTTTTTTCCTTTTGTGATACGATTATTTGTTTTTATGTGTTTTATTTAACTATAAAAAAATATACTTTATTGTAAATCTTAAACCGCATTATAAAACGTAATTACTAATGCCATAAAAAAAGAACTGTTCTCTTATTTACCGCTGTAAACTTAATTTCTAGCTTATAAAATTGTGTTTACATTACTAATCGGTGTTGCATGGTTCACCTCTCAAATTATAAAAAAAAAATTGATATCAGTGAACATCATTTTTCGGTGATCGTAAACGCTTTTATTGTGTTGATTTATACGTGCCTTAATTTGTTTTGTACAACTTTTATTTAAGTGCCAGTCTCCCTTTGTCTTGAACATTCTATAACTTCTGTCCTTTCTAGTCTACTCATTTTTTTCCGGTCTTCATCTTTAAACCGATAGGATTTTAGAAAATATTTGTCGTAATTTAATAGGAAAGTTATAGCAATAGAGCTTACATTTTAGAAAAAATATACGCATATAAAAAATCGGCTACTATCTAACAGGCAGTTCTAAGTGGATTGTTAGTTATATAAAGGGTGCAGTAGTGGACGAATAGAAATCATTGAAGCACGGCAGCACACTTACACAGTTACTTTTGAACTTTAAAACTACTACAGCTACGCTTGTAGCGGACAGAATTAAATTTTCGAAGCTTTAAATCCTCTTACAACAAAATAAAGCGATGAAATCCAACCAAATGTTTGTCAAAAAAAAAATTATATATTTGCCAAAGCGAAACTTTTTGAAGTGTGTGCTAAAGGAATATCTCTCACCGATGATATTTTTTTCCGGGATTTGCTGTTAAGTATTCATGTCGAATAGTTTGTTTTGGTATATATGTTAATATTTTTCTCCTCTTTCATTCTTTGATTTCTTTGTTCTTGACTCTATTCATTTTCGGATTAAAAAATTCCAGTTAATTTATTAATGTTTATTGAAACCCGATTGACGTTATCTTCGGACCAATTAATATACAAACTGAAAGTACAAAAACAATCTATTTATCACGGTGACCTCATTGCTCTCTTTTTAATGATAGCTTTACTGATATAATCATATTTAATGACATTTATTTTCCTTATGGCACTCTGACTGATATTTCCATGTCGGGTTTGGAACTGGAATTTTTTTAACCGATTACTTTTCACACAAGAATACAGAGGCTTTCGCGTCTCTGTGTTCAGTTATGATTAACATGGCGTAATTTCTTAATTATTGAGTATAAAGATAGCGGATTATTGATTTATATGTTATTTTTAATTAAGTACGTATTGCTTATGTATTATTTATTTAGATTTCATCAATATTTCATCAGATTCTTCTAGTATGTATGTCCTTGTTCATATCGGCGATTAATTAAATTTGTTATTTTCTGACGTAACAAACGAACGAGATATATGCATTAATGTTTTCCCTGGAAAGTGACAAATAGTCACGTGGTACTGTAATCGAAGTATCGTTATTTTTGATTTTAGAATGCGTTTATGTGTATGATAAAGAAGGGAAATAATGGTTGTGTACCGAGATGCAAGGGTCATTTGCTTGTTGGTAAATGATATTAATTAGATTAATGATATTTTGTTACACTTCATATCTGACATAGAAGTAGGGATAATCATTCAGTTCATGGAGTTGTCTAGTACATTTGTTGTTTAATGTATATATTTTATTAAATGCGGTACACAAGAGTAGTATTAAACAAATAAGTGAGAAATTTATTTTTGTTAACTGGAGCTTGACTTACATGATAAAATGCAATTCGGTGAAGATATCGACTATTACATGATGACAGGAGTATATCATTTATACGTCGTAAGTTTTATAATTAGTAATATTTTAAATTTTATAACCATTTGGAGTCTGAAATATTATTTTTATTACATTTAACCATTACTTTCTACACAAAACGTTTAAAATAGGAAAGAGTTGTGTAAATCAAGGATACGCTGTTAGAAGTTTTGTGCACCTGTTTACTGGAATCAATTATCTAAACAAATCGAAGAGTTCTCGTGGTTATAATAGGCCGATATGTTTGGGTTAATGAGTTTTTTTTTAAATTGTAAATTACGTGAAAAATACAGTAATTAAAGTATTGTTTAATGTGTATTAATTTGATGCACCGAGATTGATTTTCATCACATTAACACGTTTTATAATCGCTTTAATTATTGTTTTAATTTTGTCTATTTGTTCATTTTAAAAATAACTGTTGACTTTACGTTAGTGTAGGATCCTTTTAATGTGGCTTTATTGAAGAAAGTTATAAAAAAATTATCTTTGACGAAAAGGATTGTAGATAAATAATATTAGATAGTTTATCTCAAAATTTCATACTTTTTCATTGTTATATTAATAAAAAAAGACACGTACGTTTATCATCCGTAAATGATGCCCTTGTGTTTGAAACTTGTAATAATTATTAATTCAAGGCTGTTATATTATGGCTTGAATTTTATTGCTGTTAAATAGCGCTATTTATTTATACGTGTCGTGGAGCTCCATTGCATCATAATTTAAATGTAAAATTTTGATAAAAAGTTATTTAACTTTGTAAATTTTTACTCCATTTTCGCCTATACGGTATTTATTCCGTCAGCAAAAGTTATTCTAGACGACTAATGTAGTAAATAGGCTGATGTCTGATTCCGTTAGGTTTCCATTTATTTCATTCCGTAAATTTAATGGTTGTATTTATTTTTTTTAACCTGTGTGTTAGTAAGAGGAGGTTACACAAGTTTGTGATAGATGAAGTAAGGAAAGTTTAACTAGCAGCCTATCAAACAAACAAGCAATAAACAAAACAGATATTTTTATCTACGAGATAAAATTAAACGTCGATTTTTAAAAAGTCTAACTTTCATTTGAATCTTTTTTACGTTTTAACTATTCCACGAAGATGTGGCAAGAAATAGGAACATCCGAGCCCTTGTTTCATTGTAGTTAGTTTACGATAGAAAAAAAATACTTTAACGTAACGTTTACGATTAATTTTTCCCCTTAAGCTGGTCGAATCTAACTTAGTAATATTTGCCTACATTTATGGTGGCAAACGTTTTTTTTCTATATTATATTTTAGGATTATCTTTTATTCGAAAAAATAAAACTTCGTATTGACCGTAGGGTGTGAACACGGCTTAAAATATGTTATCAATGGATTTGATAGCTTTATATAATAAGCCTCGAATTTTACTTAAAACTACGATGCCATTTTTTTATACATTATTTTAGCAGCTTGGTTTCGTTTATCGATATTCTGTTGATAAGATACATAACGAATTTCTTGGTGTGTAGTAATAATTACTTCAGGCATTGTTTACAGCGAAACAACGTAACGCTTTTTTCGGACATCCCTTTAGCCTTGCGTAATGCCTGACGCATATCATCAGTTAGTTGATTGTAAAAATTTATTAATTTACAGATATACAGTACTTAGGAGAAGCTACAAAAAAGTATTTTTAACCGGGATTTCTAGAAAATAATTAAAATATATATGTATATACAAATAACTGTTCTAGGCTGTCTTCTGTAACTTTCTAGGCTGTCTTGATAGAAAGCGTAAATAAGTTTAAATATTTTTATTCATTTAAATATCCAATCTGGGCTGCCTGCAATTTAGTGCACATCTCTATTATAGATCGGTGGGATAAAATTTATCTCGTGGAAGATAACGACACATAAACCTTAAACCAAAGAATATTCCCGCCCATGAACAGGATTTTAAGGGCGAAGGTAACATTAATATTCTTATGACTGAAAACATTTTTAACAGATTTAATCTTCAATTAGTTACTTAATATCGGCTCCGTCTCGTCGGTGAAAAATGAAGTTTAGTAAAGAAATTGGTAAAAAATGCATTGAACGGGTTTTGGAGCGTACTCTTATTTCTCAATAATCGTCTACTATCGATGTTCTTTATTTGTGTTTAATAAGATATTCCATGTAATTTAACGGTATTTGAATAATTAACCGTTCAGAAAATGTTATAATACAGATGACTGTATATTTTGATACAATTGCATATCTTGTCATTTATTAATTGCTTTTTATTATTTCCGATTTATATTAGTAATACCATTTTCCATTATATATTATCGGGGTTTTCCTACATCTGGGATGTGTTGTATAATTTTTTTTTATATTGCATTAAGTAGAATTAAGAAGCACAGATTTTACCTTGTTAGAACTTCAGCCGCAGTTTGACCTTTTTGTTCAGAGTCCTTGGGCAGTCCTGTATTTGGGAGCGTTTGGAAGTATATCCCACGTTCCTTTAAAAATCTTCCGGCCAGATTTCTGGGTAGTAATGTACTTCAATTTCATTCATTGATTTTTATTATATAAATCTTTGATAATTTTCCAACAAATTAAATTTCAGTGCAAAAACTCGGTTGTAAACTGTGTTTAACATTTTTAGTTTAAACTTCTGATTTTAATAGCTAAGTGTATTTTGGGTTCGTATTAATAGTGCGGTTTCCGTTTTAACGATTAGTGTTAGGTGTTGCAATTCTTGCGTGGAATTATTTGTTATTGACGTATAAAAATTAACCTTTTAAGAATTTATATGTGTAAGTGGAAGCGTGTACGTACCGTTTCGTAAATGTACTGTGCTATTATTCGACTGTATTAATTTTTTTATTACTTAAAGCCCAGCATTAGTTTGATTAATTGCCTCTGAATTGTGCTCCCAGTAATTGCTCGTATGTCGGGTGTGATCTCTTTCTACACAGTTGTTATTTTATGAAGGCCATTGCAGCTGTTATTTCTTATTACACGGCATTCATTGTTACATTAATTGCTAATATTAGTCGTATACTGGATAAGAATATAATAGATTCTTATTATTAGATTCTTTGTAATGTAGGTTTGTTATGAAACCAGCTATATTTAATTGGCATTTAAGAAAGTTAGTAATAAGAATTATTAAAACTAAGAAAAAAGATTTATCTGCGACTGTTATCTTATTTTTGGGGGACGCAAATTCAATAGTAACGTATTTCGTAGCATTACCTCTGTACTTCAATATAAAGTAACCCCCCCCCCCCTTCCCTTTCTGTACTTTAAATGGTAATAATATGCATTATTTCTGTCTGTGGTTTTAAAATTAATTTTTATCTTGAAAGTTAAAAAGTAAAGTTCATGAACATCGAATGAATTTTTATGTTTTTTCTCCATATTTATTATTCGTTAGAAACTGATGAATCTAAATATAATACAGTACAATATTCTGTTGCATAAAATAAAAGGCTCTTATCTCTGTTATTTTGTTTGTTAAAAGATATACTCTTTATCATTTTATATACTCAGTAGTTATAAAAACTTTTTTCTTAGTTATTGAAGTTATAAAACCAGTGAAATTTATCAGTGTTTTTCGTTTACATATTAACATGGCCGTATTTGATTATGCATTTCATTTAATGCTCGATGAATCTCTTCTAAAATAATACTATTCAAAAATCAGTTAAAAGTTTCCAAAGCGTCTTTTAATGCGCTTTTTTCTTTACTTAGATCTTCTACTATATATTTCCACAGTATAATTATTTTTGTGATCTCACATCATATAAACTTATTACAGGAAAAACTTAAATCAGTATATGATTATAATGGTGTCTGTTAAAGTTGATTTTTTATTTACGCCCAAATTTTATCCTTGCTGACATTTTTAACTACCTATATTCGATTTTTGCGCACGTTCGATTCAGCGGATTGTATATTTTTTACGGTTGCTGTTATCCTCTCCACTGGATGTCGTATTTCATGGAGATAGTAGGTTAGGTTTTTATTTCTTTTATTCTGATTTAAAAAAAAAACCAAACCTCATTAATACTTCATTACACGATATTATTATTCTCTGAAGGACGAGGTCTACGCTTCGAAGATTCGTCCAGTAGAGGACCGTTTTTTTATGGGATTTAGGAGAGTTGACTTCACCCGATAAGTATTTCTGAAATACTTACTGTGCAGTCACCGGAAAGGAAAAAAGGATTCTGAGATGATTTACAAGCAGTCCCGTCCCTTCTACATCGCCATCAAAAATGTACGGGCTCTACGATCCTGTTATTCTTCATGGACCTAGCAGTCTTATGCTCCACTCACAGAACCAGAATTCATTATTAAAAACAAATAAACACTGCAACTAAAATTGTTTTTCTTCCAAAATTAAAAGCCGCCCATAAAAAGATAAAGCGTTTCTAACGAAACGACTCTCATCTATGCAGTTGTGTGGGGTGGAAGTACACAACTGAGCTTTAAACCGTATTAGAAAAGTATGATCTTCCATGATATGCAGAGTGAAATTTTATATTTATAAAATATTCATTTTAAATTCTAAAATTATTTTATAAATAAGCTCTATTTATTTATTTATCAGGATTGCGTAATGTCTTCTGCATGATTTAGATTGTTTACATCATTTTTCTACTTGAGTTACCTAAAAAAAAGTTCAATTTTCAGATTATATTTTCTCTTAGCACAATTATATTTTAAACGCAGTTTACCATACTACTGTAATAAATGACACAAAAAAATCTGTTTAAAAGTAAATTACTTTTAAACTGCGTAAGTATGTGGAGCTGAATGCTATTACATATGAAGATAGTATTTTTCTGATTAACATTGTTGTAAGCAATCGTAAAACTGTAATTTTTCTTTATCTCTCCTTTGCAGAAAAATGTTAAAACATTTTTTGTTTGAATTAATCTTTGTGGATGTCGATTGAAAAATCAAATTCTGTATGCTTTATTTTTTCTTCTGCTTCAATCATTACATTATATTCTTTCTATTTGTACATTCATATATCAGTTGATTATATATGTATTTAAAAATAGAAAACTTGATCGATACTTGTAATAAAGCGCTATTCATTTTATTGATAATGGGTTTTTTGCGTATTAATTTTAAATTTTACATTGTATTATGGAAGCGATGAATTTGATTTAAAGAAGTACGGTGAGTTTATATGTGCTGGTGACAGTTTTGAGAAAATTTGCTGGTTTTACATTATTTTTAATAACCAGTAATGACTGTAATTCGCTTTATTGTGGAAATAACTGTTCTCAGTTCTGCATCTAGGTTATTAAATTTAAGTTCATACGTATTAAATAATATTTTTTTAGCGATTGTTTCAGTTAATAACGTGACTTATTGATTAGCTAATATTAAATAAGAAACATGTATTTAATCTTAAATTTTCAATTTGTATGCAAAATCTTCTCGATCGGCATATAAATTGCGTACCTGTATGTTCGAGAATGTTATCAGTATGCAGCTCGCATTTGTTTGCTTCCCTTATTCTAGTCTATTGGATACTTACTTTATTTTATTTTTTTTTTTTTTTGCAGTATGTATTTGTTTTTGTGCATTGGCACGTATGATCTGCCTTACCTGCTTGCGAAATTAAGTATTTATATCTTAGGCGCTTGAGTTCATCGATAGCATTTGACTCCTGCCTGGCTATTGTCCTTACCAATGTGTCTAGGAATGTCAAGGAAACCCGGTTTGCTTCAAGGTCGTTATTGCATTGTATCGACTAGTTTACGCCCAGTATTCGGTACTAGAGCAGGAAGAGGTGACGGCTGTTAGCTATTTCCCTGCACAACGATCATAGAAGCATTTGAAATATTACTAGTTTTGCCGTTGAAAAATATTTCTAAAATTGTTATTTTTAATTTTTTTTCTAAAATTTGATTAGCCGTTCGAAAATAAAACAGCATGTATGTATTCAAACCGTTCAATTAAAGATTACCTCCATAAAAATTAAAGGTTACTGGAAAGTCGAAATCGAAAAATTTATGCCGGCTGGTTTTAAGTTTCATAGTCGCGGTATTGTAAATATTTTCTGATTTTGGTTTCGTAATAAATGCATTAACGAGTAAATAGTACGTTCTTAAAAAATTAATCACATTGAATTTTTTTTTTTTAATTTCGTTAATTTTTAAAATCACGACTTCCTCAATATATTAGATCATTTTGAACAAATTTGTCGTTACATGTTGCATTTCAATAATTTATATTCTCAATTATTTTATTAACAAAATTGTTGAGTTCAATATTTTTATGATTTCTACTGTAAAAGTGACGAAAGAACTGTTCACCGGCATAACTTTTCAGGATTGTATCGTGTCATTATTTCTAGTTTTAAACTTGTAGCGGGTTATGGAGAGGATATGGAAGCAGTTAGGATAACTGCAAGTCGCCTAGATAGATGAATAATTTATGGGTGTTTCTGAAAATAAAAAATTAAGAAACTTTTTATTATCGAGAAATGTGAATGTATGTAAATTATATGCGAGTTACATTTATTCAGAAGCGGTATTAATTGATGAAACACCGAAATTGTAAATAACTTTGATGAACGGTGAAATATTGAAATATGACAATGAATATTACAAAATGTTTATTCCCTCGTAAAAGATTTTATAGCAGAATTTAATATGTATTTTACCGGGTAATGATTATTTTAATTTTTTGTTATCCAGTATATTATTAAAATTTTCTGTAAAAATATAGTTTTATTTGAGGATAGAATTTAGTTAATATAAACGTTTTTATTGAATATAAAGCGACTTTTTAATGAGCGCTACGTTATATAATACATTATTTTTATGTTTTTTTTTATCAAGATTGAATTAACGTAATCCGTAAGTATTGACCGCGATGAACATAATTATATTCCTCTGTCATTGTTATTATTATAGCGCTTTCCTTAATTGGACTGTCTGGACTTGGTAAGGACTTACTGATGATTCGTTTTATTTTGCTATTAATTTTATCTCTTTTAAATTACTTAAGTGACAGTTGTTTATTATATCGCTTGTTACTCTGTTCAGAAATCGTCATTTTTGTAGGAACTAACAATGATAATTCTTTAAATGCTTTTCATAATCAAAGCGGGATTGTGAAGCGTACGTGCACTGGTCGTTTCGAATTTTATTTAAATTATTATCGCTGTAAAATGTAAGCTGTGTAAAGTGATATTTTCTTAGCCTTGTGCGCAACGGAATTCCTGTCAAATCAGTAATTTTTTTATGAATGAATGAAAATCGGAATTCACTTATTTTTATCCTTCGATTTACGTGTTGTAACGATGTCCTTTTTGGTGTCGTAATATGTAATTTGTTTAATGGGTTTATGTTATTTATCGGTTATAGTTTGAGGTTTTAATATTTCGTAGTAACTATAATACACGTAGTCTACAACGGTGAAGTAAGTAGGCGTGCGGTGCGGCTCGGCGCGTTGCTGCGGATAGACAGGTGGGATCCCCTCCCTTCTTTATCACGGTAGGCAGTGTAGAGCGTAGCTAGGAGCGGTGCGGTTTCGACCAGTCAGTCTGCTTACGACCGGTCGCGTGGCGTATCGATTCTCCGGCGACTGCTCCGGCGGAGCGCGCGTGTGTTTGTGCGAGGGCATGTCCAGGGGCTTTTGGGCTCGTGATGCCCCTGGTCGCCACTCTCAAGAATCAGATGCTACGGCTGTTACGGCGGAGCAAAAGCACCCGCGGCCCTTCCGCCATGGTCATCCCTAACAAACGTTATTCCGTACTGGTACCGGAGTCTCCGAGCGTTATCGTCGAACCTTTCCCGATGACGTTGGGCACCGTCGTCGCCGCAGCTTCTCCTGCACCTGTCGCTCCAACCGCCTCTAGAACTAGGGAAACCGCACGACATCGATCTCATTCCCAGGCTCGCAAACATAACCGCCAGGTAATTACGTTTCGTCAGGTGTTTGTGCCGCTTATAATCTTAAGAACGCCAAAACTCGCCTTGCATCATTATTTATATTTTGTGTTATGTCGTTTGTGTTAGCGGTGTCTACATCGTTGCTAATGATTCGCATTACCGTTCGGCTGCCGTTAACGGTACACGTGTCTTGAAAAGCGAGTTGAAGTTTTAAGAAAGTTAACAGTTAAAGGAGGAAATCTTTAGATAGGCCACAAATCCAGTTAGTTATTGTGTTCACGGCCGCCTATGTATCCTTTTTCATCCGATCGGTTTAGTGATAAATTATTGAAAGTGCTATATTAAAATCTTATTAACATTAAATTATCATCGATAATCCCGTTGTATTGTGTTACATTTATGTTTTTATATATCGAACGTATATTATATACTACGAATAATCGTTTGAAGTATTTTTATTTTTACAGCTAAGTATCTGCGTTAAACTTTAAATCTTACGCCGGCACAAGTAGTATGCTACATAAACAGAGAAAGAGAGAGCGTTGTATTTGTGGAGCATATGACAGACGGGTAGAAAGTGACTCGTAATAAGTAATACCTTTGTCGTTGGAATGCAGTTAAAGTTCTGGGTTTTACTTGTTTATTCAGCCATTCAACTTATTTTACCTCGAGTCTTAATTAAAGAAAGGTTTAGGTAGGTAAAGTACTAAACTCTAATATGTGCTCGGTGTTCAGGCAACTCTACGGTTAACCTCTTCATTTTTCTGTTCCTGGCTGATCAGTGTCCTCGTTTTTTCCAGTTACAGTTACACGTGTATGCCCTGATGTTCTGTTGTACCGTATAAGTTAGCTGTAGCTTATTTCGCTGAAAACGTTGTACGTATAATATTTATTTGACTGAATGTAATTGTCTTTTTTTTAAATTTAAAGTTAAATTTTATTATAGTCGTTTGTAATTCGTTGTATTTATTTGTAATATCTGTTGTTGCTACATAAACTTTTACTAAAAACGTTGTTAATTTTGTGAACTCGAAAATTGAGAATAAATTAACCATAATTTATTTGGACTTCATGAAGTCATTTAAAAAAAATGCTTAACTACGATAAACTGAAATTTGTACAAATTTTTATAAGATTTTCAATACTAGGTTTATTCTTTTCAATTTTCATTAGAATATTCCTTATTTTAACTTCATTTGAAGATATGAATTGATTTTCAAGGTACGTCTTGGATGAGTTTATCTGCTTAAGATAAATCGTTAATTTTCGGAAAAATAAATGTATTTTTTTTTAGAGAATTTAATGCAAGTAAAATAAAATTACGCTTATCTTCTGATTGATGTTATCCCGCCATAATTAAATCGAATCCTGGTAGTGGTTAGTTAATGATTCCTATGAGTTGGCGTTCCGTTGTTCACAGGGGCGTTGCAGTGCGGTTTACGGTTGTACTTCTATATCTAATAGATATTATTTATGTTAAAAAAATCGTGTGTTTTGAAAAGAATAGGTATTCTTTTCATATGTGGTAAGGAATAAATTTTCCTTTTTTTAAGATTTCAATTCATAAATGTAACATTAACCAAAAAGTTACGTTATGAAAATACACGGATTGCAAAGTTCATACAGATTGTTAATTTCGAAGACTAGGTATGAATGTTAAATAGTTACGTATTGTATTGCGTTGATTTTTTTTTAAGTTGATTATTTACGTATTAGATGATCTTGTTCACATGCTATGTAAACAAAATTTTACTTATTACTATTATTACTTCTTTGTACGATGTAAAGGAAGTATTGTGATCGCGAAAAATTTAGGTTTTCAGATTTCAACGGAAACATCCATTTTGACTAGTTTCGGCGTGACGTCTGTCTGTACGTACGTATGTATGCATCTTGCATAACTCAAAAACGATTAGCCGTAGGATGTTGAAATTTCGGATTTAGGACTGTTGTAACATCTAGTTGTGCACCTCCCCTTTCGATTGCAATCGACTGGACCAAAAGTTTCCAAATAAGCCCAGAATCTAAAAAAATTTGGATTTTGGACTTTTCTTAACTTCAGTAATACAGAGCATTTCAACGATATATCATAAATGGTACTTATTATAAATGGTACCATTTACAATATACATTTTTATGTATATCATAAATGGTACAGAGTTATAGCCAAATAAAAATTTAATTAATGAAATATTTGGATCTTACAAGGGGAAGGCACATCGGTTCGAATCAGACTTCATCTCCTTTTTTTATTGAAATATATTGATTTATTAATAATTATAACCTCTAATTGTATAAACTTTTTTTTACAATAAATAATTCTTCAATAATAATAAAAAATTAAATAATATGAAATAAAATTTTATGCACTTTTAATTTTAAAAATATATGTATTTGTAATTTAATAGGCGTACAAGGAAGTCATGTGTTGTCCACATCAGATGTTTTTTTATTTACAAGTTACGTATGGTAATACAAGTTATGTATGGTAATACACTATGGAGTGTATTTTCGTAGTTGAACCAGAATTAAAATGTTATAATATTTGCGGTAGTTCTTACTCGGGTATTGTAATAATTTCAAATATTAAGCATTTTTGCGTAGGTCTCCACTATATCGTCAAATAAAGGGATGAACCTCTCGTTTGGTATGTAATTGATAAGTATTAACTACGTTGTTCATTAATGGTCAGTTCATTAATGCTGTAGAAAATGTTTAAGAGTTTGATACTAAATGAGAATTTATTAACTTCATTTGATAGAGCGAGTCACTGCCCGTGCAAAATTTCAATTGCCACATTGTAATACTTAAAATTAGAAAAAGTTTCAGGTAATATAAATACGAATCTACGAATGATAATATAAAAATATTCGTACCGATACGTAGCGTAAAACATACACAGTGCAAAGAGTGAGTTGTGCATTATTTAAGGAAATTTATGAAGATCAAGCATTTTGTTATCCATTGGAACCTTTAACTCGATGAAAGTAATTGCGTTTAAATTTACTAGTGAAAATTTACAATATAAATGAAAGGAAAGAATGATGTTTTAAAAGGTCAAACCACCAAGTTTAATTTTTATTTTAAGTTAGAGGTCGAGTGAATTTTACATTTATTGTATTAATAAAGCTTTAAAAAATAGTCAATTTAACAGTGTGTTTGACTGTCGTTTTTGTTTTTTATTAGAGCAAATAAATGAAACGTTCTTACCACCGTTAAAGGAGGTAGTGTACACATTTGTGTGCGTGACATCTTATCATTTTAGTTTTACCTAATTTATATTTCATGGATTATTCATTTAATCAATTTTTTTTTTAATTTGGTAACGTTTACATTTATTTAAAATTGGTAAGCTCATTGTTTGTTTTTTTCCATTTCTACTTCCATTGTGTTAATTTACTGGTAAAGCGTTTTAGAATTTTGTTGTTTATAATTAATGTATTCCGTGTATTGATGTCGTGTAATTTATTGTCTTATGACATTTGTTGTATCGGCGTACTATCTTTGGAAGTCGGATAACCGTTGTGCCGTTTGAGTTCCTCTTTAAGTAGAACGACGGTATAGATCGGACCGAGAAACGTTATGGATGATAGAAGCCGGTTTCCAGATCCGTTTCTATTTATACATTAAACGTAGTGTGTGATATGTCGATGCGTGTTGCTGGATTCTGTCTTATGCTTTCTGTGTTCTTATACTTTTTTTTCTAAGAACTGGATCTAGTCGGGTTTCTGTATAAACTACATAAGATTTCAGGTTTTCGTTTCCATTTTCTATAAACCGGATGCAGATGTTAAGCGTATTAGTCATTTCACTGTATCCTTACTCGTATATTTATTGTTATTAACACAATAATGAGATCCATAACGATTTATGTAATTGGAGTAATTGTGTACTTTTAGTAAATTATGTAAAATTAATTGTAATCGATTATTCATGTATTTTTTTAACGTTAATCGGTTTGATCGAACATAATTCCTGTCGACGATGTATCTTCACGTATGTTAATTTTAGCGAGTACGATTACAGTAAATTCTTAATCGATGCTCATCTGATTTACGCTTATCGGATGTCTATTCGGCCTGAGCGAAAATAAATTCGTACTGTGAATATTATGTTATTTACAGAAAAATGTTTATGCGCTTTCGAAGTAGGATTCTTAGAGCGGTAGTATTTAATAAGGGCATTGCCGGGCCGGGCCGCTTCAATTCTCCAGCCCGATATATTTTTTGTTTCCTGGCTCCTTTGACGAGCGATTATATTAATTATGGAATGTTGTTTGATAATCGTAGAAGTAAGTTTTTACGGGTTTTCCCGATAACCTTTTAGCAGTTTAACAGATTGCTACAGAAACAGTCTTAGGACTGTTTTACGAATCGTGTAAGAAACTAAGTTCATTTTGTTAAAATTGTTGAAATACTGTAATTCTTTGCAGAAATATTGTGAGGTCAAACACCATCTTTCCTACAACGTTTTATGTTGTGTTAATTTTATTGTAAATAAGGCGCATCGGGAGACGCAATAAAGTTAATAGGAAGGGATTTTTTATGCAGCTGTGTTGTACAACGGATGACTAAAGGTTGTACTGAAATGAAAATATCATGTTTAATTGAATCTGCTAATCTGGTGTTCATAGAACTTACTATTAATAAAACTGTTAACTGATATGCTAATTAATGTATTCGTAGTTACAACAGTAAATAACTATTTCGGATTTAAAATTATTATTTTTTTAATTATCTAAATACTCCTGTGTATGCCTTACAAATACTCCTGTGGCTTTTATTCGTTCTTTCCGGCCTGAATTCGTTGTGATTTTTAAAGAAGAAAGTATTTACAAGGAGCTAGTTCGTATTTAATTCAATTCTTTTTTTACGGAATGCTGTAGCGAAAATGTTTACATTGCTGTTTATCGGAATTAGAATACTGTAAGAAGAAAAGTATTCATAAACGACGACTAGAAGATAGAATCCGTTGTATTTTCTGTGGTGAATATAATTTATTGACCAGATGACAAGGGAGTGAGACATCGTCTGGTGTTCATTGGCTGTGGAAGGATAGAACTCAATGAGGAAGAAGGGTAAGCTTGTGTTTTGATGATGAACAGAGGGATTGGCGCAGTGAATATAGTAAGTGTAGCGGTAGGAGAAGCGTCCTATTTTAATCATAAAAACCGAGCGGTCCCCTCGTTGGAATCTACTTAGGGGACACTTGAAGTGCTTCCCCCTGTTAACGCACATTGAATAATATGCTGACCTGGTGGCAGTGCATTACAAGGTTTTTTTAATACGCGAAACATTTGAAGGTTTCCTCTGAAGTGTGTAACCTGTGATATTTGTTTACTGCCCCGACATGTGAAATCAATAATAGTTGACTTCATTTTTTCCCTTTGTTTTTAAGTAACTTATTTTCTAACTATGCTAATTTCTCTGATGTCCTCTTATCAGGTCAGAATAATTTTTTATGAGCGTATTTAATAACAGTTTTATAGACCTAAGCGATAAGCTACTGAATTGCATGCATGTATGTTCTCTTTTTTACTTTTGACAATGCGTGATTTTAAAAAATCATGCGTAGAGATGCACGCACGTAGTTATTAACATTTTAATAGTTCTGTTTTCTGAAATTAAGTGTTCCAACTAGCATTTAATATGTGTATGTTTATTACAGATTCTGAATTAGATACGAGAGTTACTGTTATTAAATAATGTGTGTGCGTGCGCACGCCTACTCACGCGCATTTTATTTTGTTCGATCGTGATTTCTTTTGATTGTAATTTAATCTGATAACGTCATAATTTGCATTAAAAATCTACTTGAATTAATCATATAGCTTCACCTTATTTCACAATTTGTTGAAGATATACCTTCATTGACTCTGTTACTAGGGGGTTTTTGACGTTCATTTTTTTTTTTTTTTGTTATGGGTATTTGATTATTTCTACGTTTAATTTACTTTCACCGGTCGATTAATCAATTTAGGATGAAATGTTAAGTTCTGTATTAGATGGGAAATAATTTTTTCGTAACTAAACGTAATTGTTAATTTTGTCGATTGAAATTAATCAGGTTTATTCTAACACATTTTATCTACCGAAGAAATGTAGCGCGCTCTTCTGTCCTCCTTTCTAATACATGTGGTGTAATAGATCTAATTTATTTGTGACAGTTGCTGTAAGTGTTTATTTTGAAACCGATATAATTATTAAAATGTTGTTTGTTAGAGTAAAAAGTTGTCTTGCGGGTGTAGTCTAAAAAACATGTTTTTCTATATTTAATGTCGAATAACTTTAGTAAGTCTTCGATATAACTTTGAAGGTTTTCTTATCGTTTTTCAGTATTTTTACCGTAACGACATTTTTTACATGTTGTCTTCCCGTATTTTGTTAGTTTTTCTGAGCGTAGTTAATGTAATTATAACCATGTTTTCTACGTTTTTATCAACAAAAAGTAAAAACGTTAAAATTGAATTAAATAGAAATAGTGTTGATGTATAAAGAAAGGATACAACTGTAGGAAGAATATCTTTGAATATAAAACGAGAAGTTTTAAATATATACTGAAAGTTATGTTTGGATATTGTTATAATTACTCGCGTGTTCGCATTTACTTCAGATTGTTTTTTCAGCATGCGAGTTTCTTTTTTTTTCCATTGATATATATTTTTTCCAATGAGATAGTTTGAATTCAGACTTAGACGCTGAAGAATAGGAGGAAGATTCTCCATTCGACTCTTCTGTTAATATTCCGTTATTATGGTCGAATGCAAGCGCATTTTTACTTTATAGAATGTGTTCCTATAAGGTGTAAATATTATTACAAAAATAGATTTTTAAAGTTTTAAGTAAACGCCTTTCTCACAATTCAGTGAGCCTTACCTCAGGCTCGTCGGTCGTTAATTAACTTTGTATTCTTTTTTTTATCATGTCGCATTTATCTCACCTAAATTTCTTTCGAACTGATTTTTCTTTTATTCAGCCTTCGATGTTTTCTTCGTCGGTACATCCATATTTAGAATTTTATATAGATATAAAAGTAATATATTTAAAAGATAAAAAAAATTTTAACAGCTATATAAAATTTAACAACTATACGGAGAAGTAAATATGGTTATCACCAAATTTCAACTTTTTTAAGTTGGTGCCAGATTAAAAGTTAGTAATTTGGTAGATTATTACTTATACGTAAACTTCAAACGTTAAAAATTTAAGAATTGTTACTTTTTCCGCTTTTTTGAAATCGATTTTTATTACTAAAGTGATAGGAAACGTTTTGTTGTATATAAATTTAAAATGAAATGCTATGGGAAAAATTTTCATCATATTATAATAATATTCTCATACGTATTGTGTATTTGTGTTTCAAAAACTACAGATGTTGAAGCGGTCAGTTAATAGAAAATTAAAAAATAAAACTCTCTAAATGTATTATGTTTTTTTTTTCTTATTATATCTATTCATAGTCTGTCTATTATTTTTTTATCGATTCGCTTTCTCCATTCTTTTTTCTTCCCTTTCACCTGTAGTTCTAACGAATTATCATTGTAAACTGTGGAGTTAAATTTATTTTTAAAATTAGTTTTAAATGCGGTTGACTTGTTTTTTTAAAAGGCTGAGAACGATAGCCGGTTTTAAATTTTAATTTCGGTTTTTGAACGTCCCTATTGTTAAAAGTTAATTAATGATAACGGATAATGATAGTTTATTTACCGTGATGATAATGATTTCTGTAATAAAGGAAACGATCATTTTTAAGATTTATGTACTAAACAGTTTAAAGATGAGGTGATTCGAATTCCACCGAGGCACGCACATTCACATCGGTCGCGCGTGACCCGGGTAATTCTTAAACCGGCATATTTTTGTAATTGTCCTGTCCGTATCCATCCCTTCCACCGTTACCTTCATTTTTTTGCCCTTCTGAACAGACGAGGATCAAACAGGTTACGATTAATATATGTCTGGTCGCAGTTTAATACAGATCTGCACTTCAGTATACGGATTGAATTCTTCGATTTATTGTTCGATAATTAATTATTATCCGAAGTAGCTGTTTTTTTGAAAGTAATTAAAAAACAATAATATTAACGAGATTATTATTGCGACTAAAACATCAGAAATGTCATATGTAGTTTGTTCATGGCTTATTCGGTCGGCTCTGGTGATTTTAAAATTTTTAAATGGTTGGTTCCCATTACCAAAACTCAAATCTATTAAAAAAAACAATTACTCTGGATTTTAGTGTATGTTGTTTTAAATCTTTTTTTCATAGGTTTTTTAACGATTTTCAAATTTTTTAATATCTGAAATGAATGTGATGTTATCAGATTCGGTTAAAGTTGTTCCGTATTTTTATTTTTTTTACGTCCGTGTGTATCCATAATGTTTGTAGGCGATTTGAAGCGAGTCGCAAGTCGCTCCCAAAAACGATGTGGAGCCATTTTCTAGAACAGTGTTTCTTAGGCTCGGAGTCGCGAAATTAGCCTGCAACATTACACGTAAACAATAATAAAATCATTTTATGAGAAAAAAATTATTTATTATAAAAATTTTACTTACATTTTTAAGTACAAATCTAAAGAAAATAAAACTAATGAGATGTTTGCGTGGGTTTTTCATTTAAAAGTTTCTCCTTACGTGGATCTATGTTAAACAAAAGCTAATTGTTTTCAAGTGACAAAAGACGATTCCTGTATTTACGTTTTAGCGCTACCGATTTAAGATTTAGATTTAGATTTAAGAAAAGCCTTTTCACAGAGGTAAGACGTGGCGAAAGGGATTAATATTTTCAATGCTTCTGTGACTAAATTTCCGTATTCATTTCGACGAGCAAGCCAAAACGTATCTAAATCTTCAAATGTAAATTGTAATTGTAACGTTTTATCGGCAGACATTTCATTGAGCTGATTGTGATTCTCAACTGGTACTTAGCAGCTGCAACAACGTTTTCTTCACTCGATGGATTCAGTACCCGTCTCTTCAAAAAATCATTTTTATCTCTCGGGAAATATTCCGCCAATTGAATTTTTAGCTCACGCAAATGCACGTCATGCTCTCCACTGTGGGGAATAATAGTGCCAAACTTCTTAATGAAAGCATGAACTCGTCTGTCATTAATAAAATGTTTTTATCACGTCCATGTAAATTCACATTCAAGTCGTTTAAATGTCATAATATATCAGCTAAATAAGCCAACAGCAACATATACTCATTATTCTGTAAAAACATTAAGAATGGCGTTTGTTTATCCTGGAAAAATATTAATTCATCTCTCAATTCCAATAACCGGGTTAACACAGTTCTTCCGCGATAATTATCTGATTTATGTATGGAAAAGAGGAGATATTTTCTTTTCGCTCATTTCATCGCATAGTTTAGGCAACAGCCTCTTCTGTGATGGTCGACTTTTAATAAGATTAACCATTTTTACAGCTTTACAAAGAATTTGTTTGAGATTTTCCGGAACATTTTTTCTGGCAAAAGCACATGTTAGTGAAGGAAGCAGCGGGTCCATTCTGCCCTTGGTATAAGACGATCTTTTAATTTTTTCAGAAATCCACTATTTTTTCCTGTTAGTGCCTTTGCACCATCACTACGTACTGCAGTATATTTTATCCAATCTCTGTTATAGTTTTTAGTAGCTTCATAAAAAACATCAAAAAGACTTTCTGTTGGACGACAAGGTATTGATTTGCAAAACAGTATATTTTCTTTGATTGATCTGTCCCGATCGCATTCATGTCTCACAAAACGTAAGAATTGAGAAGTGTTTGCCGTATCTGTTGATTCATCAAATTTATTACTAAAAAGTTCACGACCTCACTTGCTTAATTATCTGATCGCGAACACCGGCAGCCGCCATGTCATCGATTCGTCTTTATACTGTGTCGTTAGAAAGCGAAATTTTTTCTCCATTTTTTTCCACGCCTTTTAAAGCACTGGCCACACCAATTTCAGCAGGAATATGAAGTTTTTTGCGATTGTATGGGTTTTGGATATCTTAAATGTTATGAAATAAATGCTTTTTTTTACTTTTATCAGTACGACTTGATTTACAAATAGAAGCTTGTTGATTTCTCAAAGTACGTAATTTTCTTTCGAAAAATTGCAAAGGTTTGCTTTTTTGATTTGGATGTCTAGTTTCCAAGTTTGGAATTAATTTTGATGACTTCATGCTTTCATCAGAGAGGACTTGAAAGCAAACAACGCACTGTGGCTTTCCATCCAATGAGGTAAAACCATAATTTAAATAGCTGTCATTCTACAATATTGTTTTTTACCAATCGATTCAATGAATGTAGATGGCTCGCTTCGTTTTTTCACAAATTTATCCATTTTTCATAAAATGAAACGTTTCATGCCAGGCTTATTAGAGAATGTAAGGGGTGAGAAGCTTTTGTGTTTCCGTCTTTGTTAAGCAAATATGTATCGCAGACCGCACACTAATCCCACCGAATTGCAGAAAATAATAAATCTCTACTGCTGTCACTCTCACTGTGTTCATCAAAGGAGGTTGGCTGTGAGTCAAGCAGCATTACTCTCAGAAAAAACACCGCTGACTGGTACATTTTGTACCTTAGATGCTTTACTCGCATCATTTTAGATGCTTTATTCCAATAAAACCCGGATATACAGTACAAAGCAATAAATTAATATTCCCCTTTTTGTTGTGAAACTGTAAAATATGACACGCTTTCGGGGAGGGAAAGTATTTTAATATATAATGTAATTAACTAATGTGTAAAACACGGGCTATGAAATATGAGTGCGTGTCTGTAGAAAAATTTATATCGTGTTCTCCATTTTACGGCTGCTAGTATTCTGTATTCGTTTTCAGCGTTGCAATTAAAAAGATAAATTTTGATTAAGTAATTAAATATTTAACTAAATTGTGCAAAAACGTGAATTCTAGAAAATTTGTTTCAAATGAAGCAGGCTAATTGTGTCGTATAATCTTTTGCCATAATGTTCGCCGCCTAATTGTTATTACCATATTTTAGTTTGATTTATTACATTACATTAAATGAAATGTGTACGGTACGCAGAATGAATAATGTATATACTGAATTCAGGTTAATTTCAATTGAATGCGGTAAAGTTCCCAGACCCTCGCACTCGAACCATATATTGTGTATATCTTGTTCTCTCCAGAGGGTACTTCAAAGCAATTAATACGTTCCATTGTAATTGGTTTCGTCAGCGCTTGTTAATGAGCGTTATTCAAATAATGCTTGCTTATCTGAGTGGAAAACATCAACCGTCGTAGTAATTAATTCGCCTGCAATTTATAATTTTGATTGTTTCGTCATTATGGTATTCTGGATCGTAATAATGTTCGACGACGAATAAAAAGGGAAATGAGCTTATTCGGATTGTTGCTGCTCGGTTGCTTCTATATTTAACATTTTTTTTTTTTTTTTTAGTAAATTATTTAATGTACTTGAACCGTATTAAAGAAGAATGCGGTAGAATTTTTTTAAAATTAAGAAGTCTTTACGAAGGCTGCTAATTAGTAATTAAATTTGACAGCTTTTCTTGGCTCAGACCGACGTTACGAACCAGTGCCGTTAATTAAACCAAAACAATGAAATGATACCGATAACGTTGGCATTACATCTCCGATATAAAAGTTAATTCGGATTTGAATCCGAGCCCTAAAGACGTATGTACAGCTTTGATGTTAATCGTTTTAAAAGTAATCTGAATAGTTTTGAGTCGTAAACGTTTTTTTTCAAACGAGGGAGTTAAATAGTTTTTTAATTTCTAAAAAAACAATATCTGTATAATTTATTGTAAAGCAGCGGTAGGCACTAATGAAGGTGACTTACGTTGTTTTACGCATCCTGGAACGCCTGGATTATTAACTTAATGCTTATTGCGTTTGGTCTTCCATTCTTTCTTTGAATAGGGTTTCAAATTTATATTGATAGTGCAATTTTGAATCCACGCAAACTGTAAACTAAAGGAAATACGGTACATTTACTCAAGTTACTAATTCGTACAGGGTATAAGTTTCTGTTTATTTTGCGTTGCGTATGTTGCGTTCTGTTTATATTTTCCTTAAGAAAAGACTGGGTTTGTAATGTTTTTAAGAACATTTTTACCTGTAAGAATTAAACTTAAATAAGTTTACATTATCAAGAGCAAAATTAAATAAATTCATCTTATACATAATAAAATTAAAAAATAGAAGATTATCATTTAATTACGGTTTTCTTTAAAAAGATTAAGTTATTAAGATTATATTTCTTTGAATTTAGTAGAATGAATACTTGAAATATTACTTTCAACTTATTTCCTTGATAAAAAAAGCATATTTTTTTATCGTTGGTTTGTATTTAAAAAAACAAAAAATAGTAGACCATCGTGTTTACCAAATTATATTATGATAGTGATAGTTTGTGCTTGAACTTGGCCTGATGATCAGACATGTGGTCGCCGACGCCGGAACTATTTTTAAACTTCGGTTTTGGCATCGCCGGTATGTTATAGAAATTCTTTATACTGACTGTCTTCCTATGCGCGCGGGTACCCCTTGTTCTCGTTAATGTGTGACGTGAATTGTTCTATCATTTTAACATATATTTACTATAAGCATTCTGATGCTCAGTCTTTTTTTTTTGTCTTGTCGATTAATTATTGTTAAAATTTTCTCATATTATATCTATGTATTTCAGCTATTAGGGGATATTTAAAAAAAAAAAAATTCAAAAGAAAAATAGGTTTAAATAAATTGAAAATAATCTGCAAGAAATATATTCCTTGCTCCCAAATCTAAAAAAAATCTTTTGTCAGACGTATTTTCAAATCTTTACTGAGGCACTTAAGCGTTACCTTTTCCTTACAAAAATTTAAGTTTTTCTTACCAAGGTCACAAATTACCAAAACCTTTTATTTAATATAAAAATCCGCTTGCCTAAAAAATGACTTTCTGGGTTTTTCTTATTTTAGCTACGTCTTGCTTAAGAGTAGGAGTTAATGGGATTTTTTTATGTATATTTTCTGTATCAAAATAGGTCTTCAAATCATTTATAACATTTTTTTGCCCATCCAATTCCAATGGTCTGTGGTAAAAAAAAAATATTTTTTTTAATTTTTAAAAATTATTTTAAATTTAAATTCATCTCACAAGTTACCCGTTGCATCTAAAATGTAAAATCTTATTTTTTCATAGCCCTCACTCTTTAGCATTTCTTGAAAAGGAAAAAATTATAGCCAAAATTTTCTCACCCCCTTCCTAGAAAATAATAACTTTGTTTATTTAAAATTATGGCTATATCTTTCTATTTTTTAAACGAGTTTTTTTTTTTAATTTATTATCATCGCGTAAGGATTATTTTCTTAAAAATTAATTATACTCCGATGCTTCCCTTTAAGTATGGAAGTCTGCTCCCAAAATGAAAAAAACAAAAATAATGGTATATGCAATTTCAAATTTTTAATGGCCAAAACGTATTTTGACTAAAATAACACTTATACTCCTTTTCTGATGTGGAGCTCCCAAATTTATAAAAGAATTTTTCAATTTCGATTTTAATTTATTCAGAGATATTTTTTTGAATATTTTAATCATAATAAAAGTCTGATTCGGAGGCTCATCCCCAAATTTTCAAAAAGTCGTTTTGATGCTAATATATTAATAATAAAAATTCTTGTTATTACTTACGCGTAGCCGGGAAAGTTACGTAATTCATACCCGGCTTTTTTATTTTGGTCAAATTATATTACAAAAATTTATATTAAAATACGCTCAGTATAGAATTCAAACTGTACGATCGTGTAAGTTAAATCTGATATATAAATGAATGTATAAATGAAGAAGAAAAATTATATTCGTAAGTCGTTATATCGTGTACAGCAGGTAATTAGAATTGAAAGTATCATTATTAACATATGTGTTATAAATTGTAACTTTACCGATTGTTGATCATGATTTATATTCAATTTAAGAGTGGTATAAAACGATCGCACTTATTTACAATTATATCGCTTACTCGGTTTAGTTCGCGAGTTTGTAATGGAATAAAAATATTTTTAACCGGTTTTCTGTTTTGGTGTTGAAAATCGTAGTATTAATATTTTCATTAATCGTAAAAGATTGATGTTCGGCTAGTTTATTAATATTATAAAAAATTAATAAAATGAAAATGCACAACAGAAAAAAGCGTAAAGTATAGAGACTGTTCGTCGTATCGGTATGAGTGTATTTTCGCGACTAATTATGGCACATTTGATTTATGTAGGTTTTATCGGAGCGGTTCATTGTTGATAGCCCCATATTCTTTCCTTAATGTCGATCGATTTTATCTCAAATAATATTTCAACAGTTTAGTCGTTATTTTTTAATAATTAAATGACTACAAAAAAAGTGTAATTGTGCGCGCACCACTCGACCCGATTAGGGTTACTATTTAAGATCATTCGTTATTTTTATTGCCAACGATTTAGTTTCCGCTAGGGGTTTATGACCTCCATCCGTGTTGCGTTAGTAGTATAGTTTTGTAAGGAAGGACGGGAAGCCACTCGATAGCCTTGTAAAATATACAATCTGTTTAAGAGCTATGTATACTACGGCCAGCGCGGGGCAAGAATTTCAGGTATGAGAGGCGGGCATCATTCTTCTTCTGCGCTAGTATTCACCTCACCTCCTTCACAGATACGACCTTCTTCTTGACTTGTCAGACCCTCTTCCTCTTCTTTATCTTTTCAGCAGCGACGTATGCATAGCAGTGACCAGACCCGACCGCAAACTCGAGTATATTACGATTGCCCTTTGTCAGTAAGTTATTACTCGGGCGGCTTGAGAATTGAAGAATGCGTTACGCAGGAAGGCATTCTAGCCGAATATCTTTTGTCATTTATTTTCTTTTTAAATGTAGTACTCCGGTGTAATAAACCCTCCCCCTCTATAAGCCTTGGTTTCATCGCATTTTTATACAACTATGATAGGGGTGGTTAAAAATTAAAAAAAATTATATTCAATTATTTTATGCAGGTAATGTGCGCTTCAGTATAGATAAAAATAATTATTGTTTCCTGAAATTGATTTTTAAATTACTGAAGCTAGTATCGAAAAAACGCTGTACGTTGAAATTTTAAAATTTAAATTAATTACACATTTTTCATTTTTTATTTAGGATAAAATAATTCTAACCTTTACTTAAATCTCATTTTATTGTGACAGGTAAGAAAAATAATAATTTTTCCTTTTACAATGGAACATTTATAAAAGCATCAATGGTAATTTTAATTCTCGATTGTTTTAATTATTTGAAGTTGTAATTGTTTTATTATAATATTTATAATAATATATATATACATATATATATATATATATATATATATATATACTAGCTTCTCCGCCGTGGCTTCGTCCGCACTATATGGTTACTGCGTTTCTCGCCGCGGTCAGAGTGAGGGAATAAGCTCTTCCCGGCTACCCAGGCGACTCTGTCCCCTTGGACACCTCTTTGTTCATTAAACTCATGCTTGTGAGAATAATGATAAATAAACATTAAAGCCTGTTCAGTTTATAAAAACTATCGGTGTATTGTAATTTCTTCAGAACAACCGTTAGTAAATACAGGACTCGCTAATTAGTTTTTAGATTTCCCGACACGGCCTTGCTCTCAAAATACACAATCAGAATTACAAACGTAAATTACCATCGCAGTGTTATCAAATCTCATAAATATTGAATCAATAGCGGTAACATAAACGGCAAAAATGTATAACACAATGTATGTTTTTTTTTTATCTGTTAAAATATTAAAATTTAAAAAAAAATCGAAAATGGTTTTTAGATATTTATCTGAAGAGTATTTGCAAGCTCAAATCGAGTGAACATCTCGTTTAGTATAGTCTAAAATGGGGAAAATTTGCAATTAATGTTCGAAATGTTTTTAGTTTTCTTCGCCACTTTCAAGGTCAAATTTAAAAAATGTAGAAATATTTGTTTAGATTTTCACATGAAGATTACTCACACCAAAAATCAAGTTTGATATCTTCGTTTGTAACAAAGAAAGTAAAAAAAGAAAGAGAAAATAGTAAATCTCATTGTTACTCCATTTTAACCCTTTAAATTCTGAATTTCAAAAAATCTTTACTTAACGTGCACTTAATACCGTAAGAAGAACGTGCATACAAATTTTCATCTATTTATCTTCAATATTTTTACAATTAATTATGAATGACTCACGAGGTGTATTTTTATATTTATATACACGGCCAAGTCAAAAAGTGAAGTGAAATTAAAAAAATCAGTATATTTATTTGTTCTTACATAAATGATACATGCATTATTTTTCAACATAACCTCCTACTACTATACACCTAAGTCCATCTTTTAACGAGTTTTTGAATTCCTGGAAGAAAGTTTTCGGTCTGGTGTGCAGAAATGTTTTCACCGCTTCTATGGCCTCTTCATCAGATCGATAATGATTCCGTCGCAACTTTTCTTTTAATGGGTCTAAAAGAATGAAAATCGCTTTGAGCCAGGTCCGGATTATAAGAAGGGTGGTTTAGCAGCTCAAAACCGAGATCTTGAAGGTAAAGGACTGTTTTTTGACCGGGTCGAGCGTTATCCTGAAGCAAAGTCACTCCTTTAGAAAATGTACCACGTCTTTTGGATTTCAATTTTTTTTTGCTTCAGTAAACGAAGTAGCTCACAGCAGTTGTCACTGTTTACTAATTGACCTGTAGGTGTAAAGTAAACCAAACAGAAGTGAACCTTTCATATCCAAGAATATCGTCATTACCACCTGCAGACATTTGAGTTTTGAACTTTTTTCGCTGTGGGAGATGAAGGATGTCTCCACACTAAACTTTGTCGCTTACTCTCGGGTTTAAACTGATGGACCGATGCCTCATCAACGGTTATTATTCGCTTAAGAAATGAATCTCCCTTCACCTTCGTAACGTTTCAAAAGCCTCTGGAAAATTTTCAAACGATTCTCTTCGTAGATGCTGGTGTCAATTAACGTGGAACCCAGCGAGCACAGACTTTTCGTAAGTTTAAAGAATCATGGGTGATTGAAAATGCTGAGCCATGGCATATACTCAACTCATTTGAGGGTCATCAACTGCAATTCGTAGATTACCGAGAATCATTTGTTTAACCGCTTCAATGTTGTTAGTCTGAAGTGAAAGCCTTACCTTACCGCGTTCATCACAGAGAGAAATCCTACCGTTTTTAAAGCGATCAATCCATTCGTAGATGTTCTTCCACGCAAACAACTCTCTTCATATTGCTGCTGCATTTGACAAATAATCTGCTGGTTTCACCCCTTTTGAACTGAGGAAACGTATCACTGCTTGCATTTCTTGGTGCAATCAGACAAAGGAGCACTAATTTTAAACACAATCACAAATAGCTAACATTGAACAATACTTTCAATGAATAGAAGTTATGAGTTATAGCAGAACAGTCATTGCTCGCATATATGTGATTGGGAGGGAAATCAAAATTTCCCTTTACTTTGTAACTTACCCTCGTATGTATGTATATTGTATATATATAATATGTAATTTTAAATCTATATAACATTATTCTTAATATATATCGGTTAATTATAGTTTATATTCCTAAAGTCTTTGAATATCTTGTACTGTTCATTTTTGAATCAGGATCATAGGCGGTAGCCAAATGTTCGTGTCGTGAACATCCCACAGGAATCGACAAATCTCGAGAGAGAGAGAGAGAGAGAGAGAGAGAGAGAGAGAGTTATTTACTAGCACGCACGGTAGGACATCCAGTAAAACGCATAGTCTTATATCGGGTTTTCAAGTAATTTCCTTATGCGAAATAGGTTAATACCTGAACTACTCGATACATAATGTAAAATATTCAGATATTCACTTTAGCTTCTTTTTATTATTAAAAAAAATTGACATGAAGAGACGGTTAAAATATATATAGAAACTTTTGGTTCCTGTTATTTCTGTTCATATTAGTCGATGATCGACGAATAATTAATGAGTAAAGTAAAGATAATTATAGTATTAGTTTAATAATAATTATGGGGGACAGTAGTAATTATGTGAAAAATGAAATACTATGTGTACGTAAAAGAGTATACTCAATTAATTAAATTTATTTATTCATTGGTACACAACGGAATAAATCAAATTACAGTGAATCTAAGAACTGTAAGCGCTTAAATGCACTTGCGTGACTCACTCATAATGTGAGTCATTGTATATTAAATGACTCGCTTTATCTTTTAATATTTTTGAGAATTTGCGTTTAGAAATCTTGCTGTGTGTTTTTCTTAAAGAGTTACGATTACAGCTCTGTGTTTTCAGATCGAATTAGTGTGTAAATTGTTTTTACTCCCGCCAAAAACGTTTAGTTAGGTCTGGTAGGCCCGAATGACTTAAGAGAAGATATATTATTACCATCACTCAATTATTATTTATCCATTACGGGAAATTCATTTTAATAATAACCGATTCACCTTTAGGAAAACCACCGTGTTAATTTCGAAATGTTGAAATCGTTCTTAAGAGGGAAAAATTGTAACTGATGTGTGCGGTGAATACGCAACGTGACCTATTGGTACACAACCGGACAGATCTTGAACGGATACAATAAACTACCAAAATCTTTTCGGAGGAAATTTTTTTCCTTAATCGGGCTGTGTGTACCTTGGCTTCGAATTTACTAAAATCCATACATAATTATTAAATAATCTGTAGAATTTTTTTTTTGGAGGGTGAAGCCAGGGTTATTCGGTCGTCCTTAATTATTTTAATGCTTTCTGAAGTTAAATATATGTGTGTGTAAAATTTGAAGTACTACTTTTTTTTTAGTAGCTATTGTACCGCACTCAGCTTTGTTATAATTGTTTTATGCTTCCTGAATTCGCGTTTTATTCTTTGCCGTATCTGAATTGTATATCTCTTAACTTTAACTTTCTTCTTTTTTGTTTTATTTTAATGAGTAATTAATTAAACCTTCACAAATTTTTGCTTAATTAGATTTACGTTATAATCGTTGTATTTCAAAACCGAGTGCGGCCTGCGATAAAATATGTTTGTTAATTACTGTGTTGTCCTTTTCATTTTATAAATACGACATTAAATGAAAAGTGCGCGACTGTTTCATAATCGTAGAGTGTGCGCGTACTTTTGATTAAGTATGCTTTGTGTTATTACTTTTTTCTTTACGTTGTTATGGAATGTTGGAAATAAGACCTTGCTTTTTCACTCTGTTATTGGAAACTTAATGTTAATGGAAATATGATTATAATATCGTTATTTCAACGCTGAAGCGTGAGCTTATTTGTGATGTGCAAAAATATTATTCATAACTTAGTTATACGAATAATTTTGCTATTGTTTAATCGTATTATTTTTCCTACTATTACGTGTTTAAATCCATATTTCATGCTATACTTCACGTAGTATTTTAATTATTCTATACGATCGTATATGTATGAATTAGTTTCATTCTTATTTCTATCATTTAATCTTTGTTAAATTTTTCATAATCGTTATAATGCAGTAAATATGAGTAACTAGTTACGTGTATTACAAAAATATGATTTGTATAAATATGAAACGGTAATATTTTTGCGAGTAGACATTTGATTATTGATTTGTATTTGCGTAGTATTTATGCGTAAAAATGAAGTAAATTTACTTACATTAAGATTAAGTTGAAGTTTGCATAAGTGATATTTATTGTAAATCTTTTAATGTAGATTTGTGAGTATTAAAATTCGTAAATGATATTATATATATAGATGCGTATATTATCTCATAAGGAAACAAACATACTTAGGAATGCATTCTCTTGATATTAATACAGAAAAGAAATACGTAGTCTTAAAAACGTTTTATTTTGTAGTTATCCCTGCTGAAAGATTCTTTCCAAATTTTTACTATTAAAGGTTCGCAGTTGAATCTCTATTATTAAAGTAATTATTTTTAATGGAATTCAGCAATCTCATAAAACACCCTTCTTTTTCTACAGTAAATAAAGCAATGGATTTAAAAAAAAAAAATACGGAAATTTAATTGGGACCTGTATATGTTAATAACGTTAATAGATTTCTAATTGATGTTTTAAAAATTCGAACATTTATTGAAAGGGAACAGAAAGAAAAAGTAAAGAAATAATTCTCGTCCTATCGGTTGATACTCTTTAGTTCCTGGAAAACGGCCTTTAGTTTTATTTTTGAAAAGTTAACACTTTTTTATCTTTTAGTTCAGTAATGAAAAGGATGCTCAGTTAGTATCTTCACCGTTATAGCTATACAAAGTGTACTCTTTGTAATAGCTTTCAGAGAGCTCTAGTGTGCTCAAAATCTGAGCAATATCTGTCCGACAAACTCTGTAATCGATGTAACATTAGGTACACTGAAGTGATACATTTAAAATTTTTCTTTTTAATCTTTAGTCAAAGCACTTTTTCTGAAAATGCGGCATATGGCAGCACCATCAGAAGTATAATGGAAACATTTTTAACCATAATTTCAACAGTTTTATCGAATTCGCAGTTCAGTTTACGTTAATGTATTATTAATATCATCGGAAGCGCCACATCACACCATTTCGAGGAGTGTTTGGTTTGTGGACCGTATTGTGTGACTAATTTAGAGTTGAAAAACTTCTTCAAACCAAACTTCTTATGAATTATAATAAACCAAACTCGTCTCCCGGATGTTTTCTTTGAAGTTTTATCTAGCAGAAACGGGAGGTTCGTAATACTTCGGAGATTATCATTTGAAATTCTCAGACTTTTTTTGATTTGGTTCTATCAATTAGAAAAAAAAAATAGCATAATTATATATATATATATATATATATATATATATATATATATATTTAATTGGCACTTAACAAGTAATCAGTTACAATGAGAAAATTTCGCTTAGATATTTTTTAGGAAGCTGTTTCATTCGAGAAGTTTCCACCTTCGATATTATTCGGTATAGATAATCTACATAAACCCATCGGGTTTGGTTTAGTGGTGAATGCGCCTCCCAAGTCAGCTAGCTGATTTGGAAGTCAAGATTTTCGGCGTTCAAGTCCTAGTAAAGTCAATTATTTTTCCACGGATTTGAATACTAGGTCGTGGATATCGGTGTTCTTTGGTGGTTGGGTTTCAATTAACCACACATCTCAGGAATGGTCGAACTGAGACTGTACAAGACTAAACTTCAATTACTCATACATATCATCCTCATTCATCCTGTGAAGTATTATCTGAACGGTAATTACCGAAGGCAAAACAGGAAAAAGAAAGATAATCTACATAACCGTTTATTAGTCTTAAGGAAATATACGTAATTTACCAGTCTTTTCAGTTACCCAAAATTAAAAAAAATAAATGGTTTAAAGTCTTTACAATCTGTGCGATTCTAGTGGGTTAGGTTTAATATTAAATTCTAATTTCCTTTCTTTTATTTTTCTTCTTGTCTACAGTAAACGTACGGGTTTGTTTTAAACGGTTGCGTTTGTGAGTTGTTAAAAGTCTCATTTATTTGGCCGCTTTTCATAATTATTTTTAAAAAATCTGTAAAAATCGTGAGAAAAATATGTGCGTTTGAGATGATAACCGCCCATTCGGTCCACCACTTCTTTGAAGGTTTTGGAAGAGTCGTACCGTTGCAGTTAATCTATAAATAATAATTAATTATTATTCTTGCATCGGGGAAGATAATACTCGCGTTCTATTATTTAAGTGTACAATTTTTTTAATATACTTCGACGTTTTTCCTCCGATATTTTGTATAATTTTATCGCCATTTAAAAAGATAATTTCGATTTATATTTTTTAAATTAAAAGCTTTTTATTTATTTGTTTGTTTTTGTACTCCTGCTAACAAAATTATGGAAGAATAACGGTGAATAAATTGTGTTTGAAAGGGATGTGTGTGTGAGTGTCGCAGCTTCGTTATCATCAACGTATTAATACCGCGCTGTCGCGGTTTTGCGAGGAAGAGCCTTGTTAAAAGAACAATAAGCCACATATCACCTGTGTTTGCTTCCTCTGATAAATCCTATCTCCATCGTAAAGTTTGTACGATGGTGTTATATTTTAATTTTACTGTCGTTATAAATTTTCTCGCTGTGCTGTTTAATCTCATAATTACAGTACCTTACTTAATTAAAATTATTTTTTAGTTATTATTTTGTGATGTCTGGCTGTATATTTATTCCATTAAAAAGCAACGATATAAGTTAACGATAACAGAAATAATTTTACTCTGCGAATATATATACATTTTAAATATATTTATTTTAACTTTACGCTTATCGAAATAGCAGTCTTAATTATTACACTCGAAGGTTTCTTATGTTAGGATTGCGTAGTTCTCTGTTAAGATATTCGTTGATTTGTTCATCAGAGGTTAGTGTTACTTATAGAGTCGGGATAGCTTACAGGTTAAATTTTTGTCGTTCGTTTGATCATCAGATCGATCGTTTCTTTATGACTTTATCACTGTTATTTATAGTTAGCTTTCTACCGCCAAATTCATTCTGACTGTGAACCGAACAAGGATGTAACAGCCGGCTACTTGATATCGTTATTTACCGAACAAGTGATGCGGCGTCCGGTAATAAAGCCGCATGAGATATTTCAGAAATCTCCGGATTATAATACGACCTGCTTAATCATTCATACCGATTGTTTGTAGGCCTCCTAAGTCGAATGTATGAGAGATCGTGACGTACACAAATTGGTATTCATCGTACCAGTTTCATTATTTTATTTCTTCAATAAAAAAGAACGGTGCCCGATGATTTGCTGTATTTGCTCACATTTTTGTTTGGATGAAGCGTACGAACGATTCATTCGATTGAACGATCTATTTTTACTTCTTTATACGAACGATTTATCTAAAATTATATTTGCGTTTTGGGGATAAAAAAGGAAAACATTGGGGTTAGAGCTGTGTTAAAAAATCACAACTCAAGAAACGGCTAAAAATGTTCAGGATTTTGAAGCTTTTCGCTGTAAAAGTTTTTGTTGTTAGTACGCTAAATTCATGAGCGTTATTTAGTTACAATCGGCAAAACCATTTAACAAAATCATGTGTTATGAGACATAAACCATGCAACATTTTCGCGGCGGGCCATGGGGCCAGCCTTTTTTCTAGTTTAAGGTAAAAATGGTTTTAATGAATGACTTTTGTTATTTAAAGAGTAAAAGAATTAATAAAATGACTTTTGATGCAATTACTGGGGTGCAGTAAAGTTTAGCTACTTTATACTACTATTTAATTAGTTCATATTTATTTTTTAAGTCATCCTTTTTTTTTGTACCAGTTTTATTTATTTTTTTTTCTATCCTAAATACGGACAAAATTCAGATTTAACAAGTTGTGTTAAACTGTTTGCGTAATAAATGGTTTACTCGCACTGAAACCTACTAGAATTTAAATTAGGTAGTAATGTAGCAGCGGAGCATTCGTCGGGCCCACCTATTTACACAGTATTGTCACGTACAACCCGTATCCGATGTTGTTATTATTCCTTTTATGAATTATACCAATGATACTTCTGTCACCGTATACACCGATCGGTTGACCCTTATCCTTTTGTTCATAGTTTTTTGGTCGATCATCTTTTCTATAAAGTAAACAAACCGTTCAGTTAGTAGATTATAATTATTATATGAGTAACCCACCGGGTTGGTCTAGCGGTGAACGCGTCTTCCCAAATCAGCTGATTTGGAAGCCGAGAGTTCCAGCGTTCAAGTCCTAGTAATGCCAGTTATTTTTACACGGACTTGAATACTAGATCGTGGATACCGGTGTTCTTTGGTGGTTGGGTTTCAATTAACCACACATCTCAGGAATGGTCGAACTGAGAATGTACAAGACGACTACACTTCATTTACACTCATACATATCATCCTCATTCATCCTCTGAAGAATTATCTAAACGGTAGTTACCAGAGGCTAAACAGGAAAAAGAAAGAATTATTATATGAGTGCCTAAAAAAATATTACTTATTTAAGGATTTCTGGAACTTTTTCTTTTAAAATTAATTAAAATAGAATATGTCAGTTCGTTATTAATGAGAACGGTTGTGTCTTTCTTGAGGCGTACTACGGTGTTTATGAATTTTAAAATGGTACACAGGTAAATATTATTGTTCATTTTACCTTTATTTTTATTTTAATTTTTTGCAATTTATTTTCCCAGACGGGTGCTCGTTTTTAAAATGTGAGTGTAGTTACGTAGAAGAGTATAATCTGCCGCTTGTCCGGTAGATACTTTACTTTTTAAAGTTCCTTATTCTTTAACGGTTTCTTGTCTTCCAAAACCGAAGAGTTCTTCAGTATCTCTGTCGTTAGGCGACGAGAGGAAAAGTAGCATCAGAATAACATTAAACTCATTAACCGTTTAGAATTCATCAGTTTATCCTAATATATATGTTTGTTGATTCTATCGTCATTTATTTTGTATGACAGGGCTACCAAATACTACAGTAGATAACGGTTTTGGGTGTTTTAATTTTTAACGTTACTAAATATAAACAAGTAAGCGTGCTTTGAGAATTTTATTATGTATATTTATTTTTCGGTGTTTATTTTCTTAGTTTTATTGATTTTATTAACAGTGTGTTGATAAACAAGTTTAATTGTCATTATGATGTACAACTTTCATTCTCGTGGCTATTATTAAATCGCCATTCTTGAAATTCTTTAATTTAGCGTTATGATATGATGTAAGTCTCCAGGCATCTTAGCCTACTTAAAAAACAAACGTGTTTCATGGCCGTAATAACAAATCTGAACATATACTTCCCTGTATTCTGTTACTTCCTCGTTTTTTCCCATTTTTAAATTTAGTCTACATATTTTATTTGTTGAGTTTTGTGTGCGTATTCACAAGTTTATTGCTATATGTAATTTTATTCCTGTAAAAAAAAGAATGGCGTAATTTTTTTATTCTAATACTTCGAGCGTCATGTATTTTGTATTATTTTTATTGTAATTGAAATTTATTTGATTAAAATTGCATTTACTTTTATAGTATATCGAACATAATTTTTATAACATTTTTTAAATGTATGTTACACAAAAACGCGGTCAGTGAAGAAAATACACGGAATAAAATTTCAATAAAGCGTTATGTCCAAAAAAAGAATCTGGGACGATATGTGTGTGATAACGAAGAATAAAAGTAGTATCTATAAAAATAATTGATTTTCAATTTACTGGAGGAAGCGATAGACGCAGAAGGTTGTAGAGCGACTTACAAAAGATTTCTGGTAAAGGGCGTCACATCTTTTGAATTTCAGGATAGGAAAGTGTGGAAAAATAGAAAAACCTCGACCCTCGTATACAAACAATAGAAACTGCAAAAGAAGGAAAAAATGAAGTACAGTACTTATTAAGTTACATGCTGCTATTTTACTTTTATTATTTTACGCGTTAATAATTATTTTTACTCGTTCTCGTTATTCCACGCTGCCACATTTTTAAGTCAAGGGTTGGTTGTTATGATATTGGTTTCCTTCGGATGCCGCTTAACTTTTTATTCTTTTTTATTCTCTCCTTCTGGGCACTATTCAACGTGTAATACATTGTCGGCTAACTGTTTAATTCAGGCTTCCTCTATCGGTTCACGCTTCTTCCTCCTTATGATATATAAATAAAATAGACAAATTCCAGTTTATTTATTTTTTTTTAATTATTGATTTAATTTACGTCGTAATGTAAGTACTGCAATGTTGTTTTTTTATTTATATTTTTTATAGTGAGAGTAGATCTCGTAATGCAGCATTGTTATAATGAAGAATGTTAGAAAATAATTTTTTTTTTGTTGCATAAGTTAATAGTTGTTGGAGTGTACTTTTATTTATAAATATAGTAACTGCGGAGAATGTATCAGTGTAATTGAAAAATGCTATAAAACATGTTTACAAATGATATTCCGGTATGTTGCTTTTTTTTCTTTTAATGAAATTTTTAATTATTAGGTGTAAGTTTGTTTTCAGCCTAATTTTAGTTCGTCTTCATAGGTTACTGCCATTCCACGAAATGTTAATTGATTTTTTTTATTCTGTATCAGGTATTTATTTACGAAAAATGTTTAGGTATCGGAAGCGATGTAGGTGTATGTTTTTTAAATGCTATTGTGGGTGTTGTTATTGAAGGAATAACAATTACAATTATATTAAACGCGTTGGCGGTTGCCCTTCAAGTTATACGGTGTTTGGTATCCTGTATCTCCTATTCGAATCTCTTTTATACTGTATTTTTCTGTTTTATCATGAATTAGTGCGCACGCGGTGTAATCCGTTTATGTAAAAGAGTAGATTTCATATAACCGTTCTGAAATTATTTTTGAGTGGATTTTTTTTTTAATGAAGTGTGAATTATTCCCGTTAATTTACAGTAAACCATAAATTTTCAATACCTGTTTATGTATATTTGCTTTAGGTCTTATGACTTATATATATCTGAACTATATAATGCCGCTGAACAAACAAAATTATTGTGTCGTAACAATAATGCGGTTTTAAAATACTGTTGTTAATTCTTTTATTTCAGCGTTTTTTTTAATTCTAACTGTGTTGAAAATTTTTACCCTTAGAGTTTGTACTTATTTCGGACTATGAAAATTAAAATAAATTGCCAAAATATAAAAAATTATCGCTATGAGTATCAGGTTAACGATCATATTTTTTACAATTTTGGACAAATGAAAGATTACTTTTTGTTAATCAATTGAAAACAGTAATATATTCTAATTTTATTTTTTAATTACTTTAATGTTAGTTTTTATTTGTAATTACTTGAATTCTACCTCACTCTGTATTAAATGTAAAAAAGAATCTACCCCCTACGTTATATATATATATAAAGATTTTCACCGTTTTTATCATGTTGAACGCATATTGTCAATCACGTTGATGCATGTTAAAAAAAAGTTTATTGAAAAGGAGAATGAATATGAATTTCTATAAGAAAAAATCATTTTCATACCTTTTTCTGTATTTTACACGGTAAGAAAATAATTAAAAGATCCATCAGAAAATAAATAAATAAAATATACCTACTACTATAAAGGAGACCATCCTCATGATTTCGCTAAAATACAGCATAAAAATATAATAAATTCTCAGAAGAAATAGGATTCTATGCTGTTTAAAAATATTTAATAACCTGCATGAAGGGCGCCGGTAGACTAATGATAAAGTTTACTATAATCTAGTATTTTACTGCTTGTAATTTTAGTTAGACATGAAAAATTTGATGCATTAAATTTTCTCCGATAAATGTAAGTTTTTCATTGTTGCTTTAAACGATGCAGTTGAAATCATGACTGTGAATAATAGAAATTTCTATTCTTATGTAGCTTAGCGTTTATTTAGGTGAAGAAAAACTTTAAAAGAATTAAAGTGAGAGTCAAATATAAAAAGAAAGTGTTTCGTACTGGTATTCATATTGTGGTGTACAAGAAAAGTGAAATTTAAATAAAAATAAATGTAAAAATTGCATTAGTGAAACTAAACAGTTATCGGGTTGTAATTGTTACGCATTTATTTTTTTAATATAGGCTATACATTTTTATTTTAACATTTGTTACTTTTTGTTCGTAAAGACTTTGGTCGTAGAACTTTCATAAACAATTATTTATTCACATTTTATATTCAGTAACCGTTCTCGGTTGTGACGATTTAAATAATTGTTAAATATATTATTCGTTTTTGTTTTCCGTATTTATAGATTTATTTAATACGAGGTTATTTATTATTATTATCATTATTAGCGTTATTTAATTTTTAATTTCTTTTTAACATTCATATGGTATGGTTTTTTCCATATAAATTATTTATCCGTTTATATGTATACTTATATAAACGGATAAATTATTTTTAACTTGATGGTTGCTACACCATTCTTTGCTGAAAATTTCGATGTAAGTTTCAGAATGCCTTAATAAGGTAAGCTGCTCCGGTAGTTATTATAAAATAGTATAACCTGTATGATTAGATTATAAATTTGAATAAAAAATAGAAGCAACATTTTTTATTCTTAACGCGTTTTCATTAGTCTTTTTTTTTTATTAAACCGTAATTTAAATGTGTGGAGTAGGCAGTATGAATAGTCCGTGTTTAGTATTTAGTAGAACTATGCTTAAAATTAGCAAAGTTTTAATGAATAAAAATGTACTTTTAAGTCTTTTTTTTTAAATTGTTTATAATTACATGTTTTATTACAACAAAAATATTTCACTTGATAAAACTTCACTATAAAATTCATAAAGCATAGCTACTGTAATTGGGCTTTAGTCTGTGGTCGCTAAAAAAAATAGAATAGATTATCTTAGTTTTCATTTAGAGGATTGTGGATCGTATTCTGAGCTGTTTACGTAGTTTGTAGACGTCTTTAAGAAGAAATGGACTAATTTCCTCCTTTATTTGTTGTACATTTTCTCGTAACCTGCAATGACATTTGGTACCGCTGTTTTACCTACCTTTACTGAGCTTGAAATTCGAGTCATCCGATTAGAAAATATTTAAGACATCTTCTGTTAATTCAAAAACTTTTGAATAAACGAAAAATCTTTATCGTAAATTTACGGGAGCAGAAGTTTATTCTTTTCGTTCAGTGATAACTTATTAGCTTATTTTGTCCGGTTGTAGTAAAATATTGGTTGGAAAATTACTCCGCAGCATCTAACTATTCGATCTCATCATTCGGAGAAACATCTTAGCTTCTGGCACAATCGTAACTTATTATTCATAGACTTATAAATATTGTAAAGACTAGACCGACAATCAGTAATTTGTAATTGTTATAATGTAAAACTAATTTCCGTATTGCTTCGTGGATACATAAATTACATAACCGGAAGTCTACTTTACAGCTTTTATTGTTTATAATATAAACGCATTTATAATACGTTGCAACATTAGTAAGACCTTTTTTATCATATTATTACATTATTAAAATATATAAAAATTCAAAACGTTACGTAAACTTGTTTTCCTTTCAGTTTAATAATGTCCTTATTCTAGCACCGTTATCTAAATTGACCGAGAAGCATTTTTTTTAATTTATCTCATATCGACTTGGATGTGTGAGTGTTTATGAGAAGGTGTTTGAAAAAATTTCCTTGTTAACTTTGAGTAATTAATTACGTGCTCTGTGTAAATTTATTAATATTTGTGTAATAGCGGATGCTAATGAACGTTGTTTTATCTCCTTAAAGAATGTGAAAATGAAACTGGATCTGTTTGGAGTGCGTCGGATCGGATAGCAGAACGCATCGCTATCAAGAAAAACAGTGTGATATAATAAGAAGATTTGGGCAGGTATAACCACGATCGGGAGGAGTGGATGTTATTGTACGGGTAATTTCACGGTAGCTTCTTAAACGTTGATGGAGGGGCGTAGGTGAATCATGATAGAGAAGAGAGGGAAGATTACATGATGACCGCTGTAGAGTGGATCTACATTCTTATGAATCATGTCTACTTTAAATATGTACTTTCCTTTATCGGTTAGACATTTTTTTTTTTTTTTATTAATCGAGATTATCCTAAGTTTAGAATATTAACGTGCTTATTTTTATCGGATTTATGTTTGTATATTCATACGCTACTCTGCAGATGTTATATTCTGAAGATATTTTGTTTCTTCGAGATGAAAAACGTAATCAGTTACATTTTAAAAACATTGATGGTAAAAAATGTAATAATAATAATACTATTAAATGAACGAAATTAAAATTTCTGTCGGTTATCTGTTTAGTTTTGAAACCTGGTTCTTCATATGTTATGCAACAGTAAACTGAATTAATATGATTTGTTTGCTTTTTCAGCTACTGTATCAGTTTATACGTCTAGTTTATATTCTTATAACCAGTTTTTTCTTTTTCCAAATATTTCACAAACAACTTAAGTACGTGTACCTTATATAATCGTACGTTCAATTCCAGGAATCTTGCTTTAAGAGATTTCAGTAGTAAATTTTACCGACTACTAATTTTACCGCGTTATTAAATATCTTGTGTGTAGTGTGTGTTACTTAACGATATCAAAATCTTTATAGTAGAAAAAACAGGAAGTTAAAGAATGGAGGCCTTTGACATCCGGTGTTACAGAAAAATGTTGAAAGCATGTCGATAAAATTCGAAAAAAAGGGGGTCACCTATATAATAATATACGACGATGTTCGTGTCTCGCATATTTATTGATAAAAATGTGTGTTATTTTTGTGCGGAATTAACCGAACTTCGATTACGATGGCAGTTGCGGGTTGCTATTTAAGCGTGATGGGATTTGTGTTCGTCGGTTCGAATTAATAATTAAAAATAAACAAATTACAATACAAACGAAATGTATTCCAAGTTAAGTTTTTTAAACATTGCACAGTTTGTATAAAATATTATTTATATATATAAATAAATGAAATACAACCTTACCAACAATTCGTTAGTTTGTGTTTCATTTATTTATATAAATAAATGTATTTTTTAAATAAACAAAAAAAATACGTAGAAAATATTTACATTTTTTAAAATAAAAATGTGCACTATTTGTATCTGAAGATGAAAATATTCATTTAATATCTGTAAATGAAGATTGCCAAATCTTGTGTAATTAATTAACGTGTAACGTGTAAATTAATTAATTTACTGGTAACGTGTAAGGAGTGGAAAAATAGATAATGACACTTGTCATCGTTGTCATTTAATAATATTTTTCATAGATAAGTATTGCGAAATAGTTACGTCCTTCCCCATCACATTTATTTTTTAAATGAAGGTACTTGAAAATTATAGCATTAACATTTCGCAAGACCCATGATGTACGTAGACTTCTTCCCGTTGTGAAAAGCAGATACCGTTGTGTGTGTATGTGTGTCTGTTTATATAATATATATATTTATTAACATTTCAGTAAATGTGCACGGTCGCATTGTAAGTTTACGCACTGGTTACCTGTCTGGTGTTCGATACTGTATTGTAGCTCGATTACTTCTCTTCAGTGGCATGGTATTCGATGTTGACGTCATTGACCATCTAGAAAGCGTGTACGTACGTACGGTTAAAGGATTGTCTTTTTGTACTTCTCGACTCGTTCCTACCGACAGCATTTGCATTCGGCACACTTCGCATTTCGCTTCGTTTCGCCTACCTCCTATGACCTCATACTTATTTGCGCATTGTAACGTATTATTTATTATTCGCACGGATTACACTTCCTTAGTGGGTATGTTACTGATTATTCATTCGCCTTATTGAAGTATGTTCCATTCTTTAATTTAAAATATTAATATAATAATATATTAATTTAAATATTACAATAATTTATATATATATATTGCTTAATATAATAAAAATTTCTTTCCTGTTTCAATCGGTAAAATGTTTTGATTATTTTGGTAAAATTATTGCGTGATTTTGTTATTTAATTATTCTCATAAATGTTTTCGATAATATGATTGCGGGTTATAATGTAACCCTTTAAGTGTGGGATTTTAATAAGTGATTTAAGTTCTTCGGTTGGTATTTACTTTGTTGAAGATGCACATTTTGTTGTGCTAAAATTATATAAAAAAAGGTAATCATTTTGACCTTGTCTTATACTTTTATTTTTTCTAGGCGGCTATAATTTATTCTTATCAAGACGTACACGAAATTTGTGTTTCCAGTATTATAATCGTGAAAGAGATGTTCTGCTGTGGTTTAAAACAATTTTAAGAATTATTAAAAAAAAAATTATTTAGTATTTTTTGCAATTAAGACGATAAATTTTAAGAACTCGGCCTTGTCGAGTGTTTTATTACAAATAATTAAAACAATTTTATTTGCATTAACTATCAAATTTCAAGGTGAGTTAACTTGATCGAGTTGTAATCTTTATTATAAAAAAAGGAAAATTAAAAGACTTACTAGTTATAAAAACCTTCGATCCATTAGTCCACAAATTTTTTTAAATTGTTTTTATGTAGGTCTTTTTGTGGGTAAACTTCTCTGAGAAAATAATGATTTTCCAATTACAATGAGAATTAAGTCGCTTAGAATTAGCCTGGAGTAAAAATCTCAGTTGTAATCCTTCGTGGTTGTGTGATCGATTTTGATACAGTTATATTCACACGCTGTTTTTTACTATTTGTTAGTGGTACCGCTTTCTTTTAAAAATACTATTCTGTTTATGAAAATGAGTTATTTAAATATTACTACGCAAAAATTAAAAATATCCACGTTAGATAATGTGGACGACATGTACTTAGTCGGGCTAGATGTTTGTTATTGAAAAATTCTTTACGTATGGAATTAAGTTAATCTATTAAGCTATTTTAAATAAATTAACACTTTAGATTTATGTTCGGTTAAAATGTTTACATAAATTTGTGTAAGATAACATAAGCAAAGATCCAAAGATCATAGAAGTCATAACACGAGATTAAGGTTACTCGTAAAGATGGCAGAGCCATTTCCAACAATAACAAGTATCCCACGACAGGGAAAGTGATGTTTGAAGAGGTTTCGTTGCCTTTTTCACTAAGCGCAGGTGATATACAATCCCGCAAGAGATAACTTCGCTAATCAGCACAGCGGACCGGTTGTATAATGCACATCATTACCCTTAGAAAAAGCAACTATGATTAATATCGCCTGTATTACCTGATGTACAAACAAGAAAGATCGGAAAAGAGTGTGCAAAGCAACAACAATTTGATCTTCCTGCGTGAAGATGTAATACTGTGTAATTTTTTGTTAGACGATATTAAAAGAACATAAATATCTATCGTAGTAGCAGTTTTAATCCACCGATATAAATTTATAAAATTAACACAAAAACATTATTTTCAAACGCGACAAGGACGAAAACGTACACAAATCTAAAAGGCAAAAACCATTTGCAGTCGTGATTTTCCCGCATGAATATTAACTTCAAATTTTCTGGTTTCTAATTAGGTATCTTCACGTATGAAATTTGGAAATTAACTCCTCCATTTCTCATGATAGCTGTTAATTTTCTTCTTTACGAAGCTATTTTACATTTTTGTCGTATTGCCGGATCGGAAAGTTGCTCTTTTAGTATCTTTATTTTAGATGACCATCTCTGTTTTGAGGTCAAAGTGAAAATCATGTGTGTTTTTAAAGATTATTTAAAATATATATTGTATTTCTCCTTCCAGTTATATCTCGGTTTTATCCAAAGATAGTTGCTCAACATACGGAATAGAAAATTTAAAATGTTGAATTTGGCAACTTACATATTGAATGCAGAAACGGTACATGTTTTCCTATCATTCAGTCATTTATACAGTAAAACTTGATTATTATGAGATTCAAGGGACCGATCAAATATGTTCGTTACAACCGAGTGTTCGTTACTACCAAGTTGCCACCTCGGAACCGTAGATTTATACGCCGTCATTATCTATTACAATACAAAAAATATACTGTATACCAAAGAAAAAGCTGTTTTAAAATATAATGTCGATTATGTATTATAGAATAACAAATAGAATTTAGATGTAATGCAATTTTTAGGCGCTAATACGTTTTGCTTTAAACCAAAACTGTTAGCGTTTAATGAATTGGCAAACAAATTGGTAATAAGTGTGCAGTACGAGATGGCGCTGTCTAAGTCGTCTTTGTTACATAGTCCGAGTTTGTTTGCTTGGGTGCAATTTTTTTCAAAAGCACTCGTAAGTTTCTCGCGACTCTTCCATAGTCCAGCATTCAAGTTCTAATAAAGTCAGAAATTTTTACACGGATTTTAGTACTAGATCGTGGATAACTGTGTTCTTTGGTGGTTGGGTTTCAATTAACCACACCCCTCTCAAGAACGGTCGAACCGAGACTGTACAAGACTACACTTCATTTACCCTCGTACGTATCACCCTCTGAAGTATTATCTGAACGGTAATTACAGGAGGCTAAACAGGAAAAATAAAGACTTCCATAGCGTTGAAACTGGATGAAGAAAGTCCATGGTTTTTGTAAACATTGAATTTGGTAGGCCTTGTTCCAGTTCTTGGATAATTTGGATTTTATCACTCACGGACAGTTGTTTTCTTTTGACGTCCGACATCGTTCATTACGAATGAACTGGAGTTAACAAGTACACATTTTTAAAAATACACTGTACAATCTTTTTTTAGCAAGAAACATTAAAAAAAAACGTATTCACTGACGCGACTACAGTATTACTGTACTGTATTTGGTTACTGGGTATCCGATCGATCACTTTAACGCATTACTGTTTTTTTTTAGCCGATTCTGTGGTACAGTACTGTATTTTTAACTAAAAGTTATGAAATACTGAATTTACCAGTGATGAGTGTACAGGTAAAATTAGTTTTTAACCACGCCCCTCTTCAGACTTTCACTTAAATCGTTTAAAATTTGCTATAGAGTTCGATGAACCTTTTGGGCGGTTTTGACATCATTGTTTGGCCCCGATATTTCCTGGAATTTTGCAAACAGAAAAACTCGAGTAATTAAAATAACTACCAGCCTTTGTAAAACCGCAATGGAACTTGTACTGTACGTACTTGAATTTACGTTCTGTACAACTTCCTGTTACAAAACTTTTGTTCATCCTTCAGACCTGACTTAAACAAGCCTAATAAAAGTCGTAATCTTTACGTATAAATCGTAAATGTATATTTCGTAAATGAATAAATAGAATTTCCTTTGCGTTGAGATTATTTGGTTGTTATTTAACTTTTTTTTGAATTATATATATATATATATATATATAGTTTTCTTACTTCTTAAATTTACTGTAAAAGTATGTTTGAAAAAACTGACTTGAGTAACGACATCACGATTTTAACATACAAAAAAGTGAAACTCAGTCTTAGGCTATCCCCAAACCAACCAAAGAGTTAGTGTTACAATTAGGTTATTAAAAAAAAATTGTTTATAAAATTCTCCGTTAAAATTTACGACTCGACTCATTTTCTACAATAATTGTGATTCTTTATAATAGCTGATGTATTAAATATGAGGTTGTTTTAAAAGTTTATTCGTCTGAGCCCAGCGACGATTGACGCAAAACGATGACATACATTACGTGAAGGAATTTCGTTAAAAAGTAGTAGTGTTTATGTTAATCGGAATTTTCTTCATACCAATAAACAAAAGAAATTATTAATGGTACTGGAGGCTGTGAAATTAATTTAACTCTTAAGTAATAAAGAACTGAAATCTGGATACTTAGTTGGAGTAATATCCATTAATATGATAAAAACATATTTCGTTCACAATTTAACCGTTATGTATATTGTTTGTTGTATTATTTAATTCACACTTTCTGCATATTTTTGGTTGATTATTGTATGCGATTCTTTAAAACCTATTACTTATAAAATGGAGTTTTTTGAAATTGATTTTTTTTATTGCGCATTAAATTTGAGTCTCTGTTCATATTTTATTTATGCATTATATTTTAAGAAGAAAAAATATAAAATATTCACTTACTTACTTTACGAGCTGCGTTTTCCTTGCATAATGCAAAGTTCGCATGTTATAATTAGTTGTATGGTGTTTTGCGGTAAGTCGTTTTAATAATAGGTATAGTCTGCCTGTCACCCCTTTCGCTTCAGTTCGTGTTTTATTTTGTTTCTCTAGTTAAAACGTCGCTACTGTTGTACGGTTTTTCTTAATGGGTATTCATATATTCATAAGTGAAATTGGCTGATTGATGCATAAAAAGTTAATACTTAAAGTAATTAGGCGGTTTCTGTGATATAGATATAAACTTGATGTAATATTAAGTAGTCTTTAATTATTGGGTTGTAACCTGTAATCTACTAATTGTAGGTTATCCGTGAGAATGAATACTATCCAGTTTGTTATTTTTATTTTTCTGAATGACGTTTCTACAGATTTTCATAAAGTTTTAAATTGTTACGTTGTATTTCAAGTTACAGAAAAGCCATTCTATCTAGTACTTTATGAAATTATTATTTTCTTATGTGCGCTCGGATCTGGTTTTCTTCCTTGAATAAAGCTTCTCTATTGGAATTGGTGTCGATACTGCTTATAAATACTAAATCTGTAAATGGCAGCCGGTTTCAATAGCCTTTCTCAATTTTAGAACTTACAAGACTTTTATGTATGTGTTGTTTTTCTTTAATTTTATTATATATATATATATATATATATATATATATATATATATATATATATATATATATCATTTTTAATCGATTCAATTCGAGTAGCCCTTATAAGCAAGGGTTAAAGTTTATTTTTCATTTAAAGAAAAAAATTAATTTTTTTCACTTATCATTATTTTTTTTTTAAATTTATATTCTTACATGTTGGTTTGTTTCATGTACTTTGCTTATTGTTTCACTTTGAAAGTGGAAAAAATAAGTTTAGAGTTTTACGACCAGTGTTTTTAACAGCATACGGGGTGTTGTCGCTTTGTCTTGCAGAGGTTTGTTTTTATAACTACATTTGTTACTGTTCGACGTGAATTCGAAAATCTATGAATTATTACAAATTCGAAAGAAGCGCAATTATAAGTAATCTGTTAGCTGAAATACACCGTTTTTTTTTTTTTTTATTATAATAGTTAAGTGTTTTATGTATTTGTGTAGCTAATTTTCTGTCTATTACGTTATACAATCTGTTGAAAATGGACGATGCTTTCTCTTCTTTCACAGCCTACTTGCTGCAGTTGTAGAGCTGTTCTTCTGCCGTTTCTGTTATTGTTGCTCGTAATATTGTTGTATGCCGGTTCTCATTCCTCCAGGCCATAATTAATTATCTCTTCTTAAACGTTGTACGAATATTTAGTGGTTAGCAGATAACGATTACGCCACTATTTTGTAATCATCTGCTATGACGAATATTTTCGTTTGCGGTCGATGAACAGCTGCAGTGTATTTTATTTATTCTTAATAATAACGTGTATCACTTAAACTTCCATGATAATGTATTGAATGTGTACAATAGTAAGTTTATTTCGGAAAAAATAGGTCGATGATGAAGAGAACCGAATTGAATATAGCTACTCATTTAATCTCTTGCTTCCAACGTCTTTCTTCTTGTTGCTTCGTACAATAAGCATTATCTCTTTTGTAAAATGAGGAAAATCTATCTTAAATAAGCTTTTCATTGGAAGAATAATATTACTAAATATTCTTCTATATACGAAGAATATTCGTAAATATTTTTTTTGTTGGACAACGTGTGTACGGTATTCGTTATTTATTCATACTGTTCAGTTGTATTTGTTTACGTGAGTTACTTTATGTGTTTGAGGGTAGAAGAAGATCTGGAATAACGCATGACCAAAGAAGGCATCTGTCAAATGTTCCTCGGGCCTTCGGGGGCTCTTCTATCATTCATACGTAAAATGCGGTACGGCTTCATTGTTTGATCGAAATAAGTTGATGGGTAGTGTACGTGTGATTGGATGAATATTTGAACCTGATGTTTCAGTTTCTTTTTTGAAAAAGATTTAAGCAATGAAATTCGGCTGATCTTTTCGTGTAAAAAATAGTAAATTTTATGTTTTTCCCCATTTTTAACCAGGTTATTTATTTCTTTTTTTTGTATGTTCATGCATTATTTTCACAAAATAGACTGATTTCAGTGCTCTTTTTACCTTGTCGAGAACTTTCTTTTAGTCTGTTACTCCTTTTCTGTTCTCAGTTCGGGAGTGGCAGATTATTTTTCACTACAATGTAAATTAAATTTACAGAGACATATAGAAAATATTTCTATTATTTTTCTCATCATAATTAAAAAGATTGTTATGCTTAATGATAATTAGCTGAGTTATTTTGATGTTAAAAGTATTTTTACGAAAAAATGCAAAAGTATTATTAGGAAAACTTTGCTAATCTTTGGTTCATATTTTTGTAAAAATTCATATTTCTTATTTCAGAGGCGTGTTTTGATTATTTTTATCCATATGTTTTATTTTTATCAAAACGCAGGTTTTCCATTTTTGAATTTCTTAATGAACGGCTTATTTCGTAGAGATATTGTTTTTAGGTCGATTTTATTTAAATAAAAAATAAAAAATTAGCACAGATTTCATAAAGTAAAAAAGTAAAGTTGATCTGAAACCGTTTTATTTTTTTATTAAGTCTTTTTTTATTTTATTTTTTTAAGGAAAAGGAATTTTAAATATATATTTATAAAGGAAAAAATAAGTTACTATTATCCTACCTTTTGTTTACTGATGCGTTGGATGACGTGTTATTGATTTGAAATTTATGTAAAGAATTCTGCTGTTATTGTTAAAAACGGTGCTTGTTTTTTATGCATTTATTTATTTCTTATTGTATGAAATACTTTTTTTGTATGTAAAATCCTTGAAAAAAAATTAATTTTTTCGTTATTTATTGAATCAATATGGTATGTAATGAGACTTTGTTTTAAGTTTAATGCTGAATTTTTTATTTACTCGTACTTAGTGTTTTCTTATGGTGTGAATTTTTGACAAGTAGGTTTCCCCTCCTTTTTTTCGTGTTCGGAAAGTAACTATGGATTTTGTACGAGAGGAAATTTAATATTTATTATTTATGTTATATGGAGTAATCAATGGTTCTGATTTTAAGTTTTGTGTTTTGTTTATAAGGGTACTTATTTTTTGTTTATTTAGCTGCTTTTGGTAGTCGTTTTATTTTACTTGCCGTTAAAGGAGTTGCGAGCGATTAATTTGTTCGCCGATTTAATTGAAGTATTTAAGCCGTGTTTAACGTTTATATCGAATAATATTAAAACGATCGGCGATTTATTTGGTAACAGCCGTCAGCTACTATCGCTGTACTGTATAGCTTTTATTGCTGTACTGGCTTGTGTTATTGCGACCTAGATTTTCCATCACAGTTCTCGTTGCTCTTTGAGAAAAAGATGACTTCCACATTGTCTGTGGCGATGACAAGGGGCTGCTCTGGCATTCTTTTCTCCTTTTAAAAGATAAATTCTATTGTTATAGCCGCGCACGATAATATGATAGCTACACTGACCTGCTATTATCTGGTGAGAAGCTATTTTTATAATGTTCTGTATAGGCCTTGTAATCGGAACGGATTCACAGTAATATGCACTTTAGCAGGGAAGATATCGCGGAGTATTTTCGATATCCCAATGTTTGTGTGTTCAGTTATTCTCTTTTCTAATTTTGCAAGTTGCAATAACGGTCAAAGTTTTTTTGTTTATATTTATGAAAATTTACTTTTATTTTTAAAAATTAATTTAAGGTTTCCCAACTTTGTACTTGGAAAGCAGCTACACTATGGAATTTCAGCATACTTTGTCCTCTTATCGATTCTTGAAGGGATCATCGGAATCGCCCAATATTACCGTATGCGTGAAGGGAGGATGATTTTTTACAAATTTTCTTTGTTACTTGTCGGGGAATCGGAAATATATTTTATAAATTACGTAACATTCTCTGTATACATTTTTAAATTTGTAGATAAAAATGTAATCAAAATTCAATTTTATAGCAAATTCTAATTTAAAATACGTAAAAATTAGGGAAAACCTTATTGATGAAAAACCATCGTTCGTAATTTTATTGTTATTTAATAATAAAACTACTACTACTACTAAACTGTTATCAACTATTTTCTCGTTATAAAAATATCACATTCGTAGAATTATATTACGTGAACTATGATTTCAGTGTGTGTGTGTGTGTGTGTGTGTGTACGCGCGCGCGAGCGAGCGTGTATGTATATATTTTTTTAAATTCTCGTAAGCTTAGATTTTAAATTCTTAAATTTAGAAAGAGTCAGTTTTATTTATTTCTTTGGCGGATGTATTATTTTTTTTTAAAACTTCTTCAAGCTATAATGTTTAAATAAGCTCATATCTTTATCGTATTTGTTCAGGAAACAAATACATTCAGCGTTTAACTCATTAGTGTAAGACTATCATGTAGATTTTTCTGAAATTCGAATAATAATATCTAAAATTATACTTGAAAGATTTCGAGATTATATGTCAGACAGCCAGATTAGAATCAGGATCAAATTGTTTTTTTCTCCAAACCCAGACACTATGCTGCGGGAAATCAGGTTTCCTTTCACGTGTCCGATTCAGTTAATGAATGTTTTACTGAAAGGTTTCCAGAAATACTACTCACGGATAATTAATGGAAATCACTGTTGTACCCAGATTTGGTGCAAATGACAGCCGATTTGTTAATTAAGCGGTTATGATAATCACTAAACTATTTTTGTTTAAATATTTTCTTCGTTACTTTTTATGTTAAATTTTTATTTTTTTTGTTTCTGGTCTTTATCGTTAATCTTGGTCTTTATTGTTGATTTTGTAAACATTACTTGTCATCTCCACGTAAGTAAAGTTTTCAAAAAGAATTCTGGAAAATTGTGTGTGTAGAGGTTACTGAAAACGTTAAAACAGAGGTTCGTTAAATATCTCTAAATTAACTACGACGCATTTAAGCGGTTTTTAAGCTTTCTCGATTACTTATCTACTTAATTTTTGTGAGCGGCCTTAGAGTTAAATTGTTTCTCGGCTTGTTTCATAAACAGACACATTATTGCTTATTATTTTCATCACTATCCTATCTACGTATATAGAGGTGCGTCAGAAAAATGTATACACACTTTTAATTGTAGAAAACTTATTTTCCTATCTGCAAGGTTAAATTTCTGGGGAAAGTAAGGCTACAGTCTAATTTAAAAAATAAGTGTACTTTCTGGCCAAACTGAATGTTTGAAATGGTGGTTAAATGTTCAAAATGGTGACCTTCAACATCGATACATTTCTGAGTAAGTCACGACTCGTATTTTGTGTGTCGGCAGAAAGGCCGATTAGAGCGACGTCGCACGACTACAAGTGATGAATCCTCAGGTGCGGTGTTGGAACTGTTTCAGCGTTCATCTCAAAAATCTTCAAGGCAGGGTTTACGTCAAGAGTGATGTCAAGTGACAGTATTTGGTTAGCTGGAATCTCTCCCGCCACCACCCCATTCGGTCGCCCTAGAGCATAGACCAAATGTCCGTGCCAAAAGACGGCTACTGTGCCTCAGAAACAGATTTGCGACCTCGTATCATAAATGCTCCTAATGAGCTCCTAACGAGCGTGAGCGGTTAAGCAGGGTGCCGTACAGCACCCGCTTAAGTGTCCCTACCACTCACTTGTCCACATTAAAACCAAATCGGGGAGGCGCACCCCTTGTTACAATTAAAACTATATAGTCATACAATAAGACGGTAATTTAAACCGCCACGCCTCGGTCGCTGTCAGCCAGCTAGTGCCTGTCCACCATTTAAAGCGCTTGGAGATTTTACTGGCTGGTAGCCAGCCATTATTTCGGATAAGGACTTCCCACAGCTCCGCTATAGGAATCAATAAATCCCATTTAAATTTAAAATCTAACGATGACGGTTGAACATCGCAACCTCATCGAGGAACCCCCACACGGTCCGACAATGCGGCTCTCGCCACATCGACTCGCCGTTTATGAGCGGCCAGTTTTCCCCCCGTGACCTCTAAGTTCCAGGGTGGCCCGGTCTCTGGCCCCCCCCAAGAGCAGGGCAGTCAAACATAAAATGTTCGTTCGACTGGACCTCCCCGCAGACACACAACTCATCAGCCGCCAGGCGAAACCTGAACAGATATTGCATCAAATTCACATGGTTGGTGAGCACTTGGGCACCCGACGCCCTTAAAAATGAATTCGAGGCATACCATCCCCCCAGATCCTGTATAAATCTATACAGGGATCTTCCCTTATTCATGCTGCCATTGCTGGTGTGCCATTCATGCTGCCATGCATCCATCGCGAGGCTCCATAGCCTCTTCCGCAGGCGGGAAATGGGCAACTGAACGAAATTTGGACCCGGTGCATTGTGATAGTCGTTCCGCTCCGGTTCTAGCCCGGCTCGAAACCGCATCCCAAATACCTTAGTTTCCCGACCTCTTCGCAACTTCCACATGGCTGCTCGAACTTTCACCACTAAATCGATTGGGAGAGCCTTTCCCAATACGGTGGTAGCCTCGTAGGAGGTTTTTTAAAAACACCAGTGCATACTATTAAGGCTCTGCGCTGGGCACTCCTTAAATTTTGAAGCAGTGCTCTATTTGTATCCAACCTGTACGCCCAGACTGGCGCCGCGTATGCGATTATGCTCTCGAAGACACCTCGGTACACCAAGTACATTTGGCGACCCGACAGCCCGTAGTCTTTCCGAGCAATCCTTCTAAGTTTGTGCATCACAGAGACAGCGTCCGCCGCAACTTGCTTAATGTGGTTGCTAAAAAGCAACTTATCATCAAACATCACAACACCTAGGTACTTATGAACCCTTACTCGGCTGATTGCACAGCCTTTATATTTAATGTGGGGGTTTCGACTGCATGATAATTTGTCTGCACCCTTCAGAAGCATAAACTTCGTCTTGGGCACAGAAATCTTGAAATTTTGCATGTCCATCCAGCCCTCGGCGGTTGACAAAGCCGCCTGCGCTCTACTTTCCAGCTGCGGTCGTGAATTGCCACGAACTAAAAGGAGACAGTCATCGGCGAAAGCCTGGGCTGTGACCCCTTCTGGGAATGTCAACCCCAGAAATCCATCAAACACCAGGTTCCACAGCAGGAGACCGAGAACGGAACTCTGCGGGCTTCCCCTGGTGACGGATTTTTCCACAACTAGGTGCACATCTTTAAACAGTGCCGTACGGTTAGACAAATAGTCTCTTACCACGGCCTGCAGGGCTCTGGGAACATTGCGGCGTTCCAAAGCATAGAGGACAGAACTCCAACACAAGGAAGGAAATGCTGCCTCTACATCAATAAAAATAGCCAAATCATATTTGCAGTCGGCGCTTTCCATTTCGGTAAGAGCAATTAAGATGCAATCCTCGGTGCCAACCCCTTTCATGAAGCCATATTGGCCTCGATTTAGAATACAGCTCATATCAATGTTTTCCTCGAGCCGTTCCACAACCAGCCTTTCAAGCAACTTGCCGAGAACCGGCAAGAGGCTGATGGGTCGATAACTGCCGACCTCACCAGGATCCTTTCCAGGTTTCAGGAGTACCCTTACCAAGGTCACCTTCCAGTGAGCCGGAAAGCAGCCCCAGTTTAGGTATCCCGTGAACAGTCTGCCAAGCGGCTCTCTTATGACAGGCAGTAGATGGTAAAAAATATCCGGGTCAAATTGGTCAATCCCCTGTGCCTTCTTCAGTGCCATTCGAGAAACCACTCGGTCTATATCATCGGGTTCCACGGTCCGAACGCCAGGGAATGGTGTTTCACCCGCCCTAACGCCGATTTCCGCTTCACCCTCCGGAGCATCTGGAAGCAGAGTATCCAGGAACGCCCGGTAAGTCGCCACAGATGTTAAAGTGTGGTCACGACCACCTAACCCGCACCGGACGGTGGACAACACGTGCAATGGCCTTGGCTTGTAGTGTCGCACACTACTGTCAAGTGACAGTAGTGTGCGACACATTCTTAAGAAAGGCAAGTTGTGTGTGTACATTCCAAGCCTGGTGCAACAGCTAAGTGACGACGATCCAAATCGCAGGGTACAGTTATGTGAATGGGTTCAGAGGATGGTTACACGAGAACCGGGATTTATGGGTAGCATTGTTGGGTAGGATGAAGCACAATTCAGACTTAATGGAACTGTTAATAGTCATAATTATGTGTACTGGGCTGAAGATAATCCTTACATTACTGTTGTAAACGCTGTACATTTTCCTGGTGTGAGTGTGTGGCATTTTGTTTCCTTGGGGACTCATTGGGCCTTTCTGTTTTGAAGTTACTGTATCTGGAGAAAAATACCTAACTGTGCTTGCCGATTTCATTTTCCCTTCCATTCAATGTACGGTAATAACAGGTTTTATTACCAACAAGATGGCGCCCTGCTGTACTATCATAGGGATGTATGAGCATATCTGGATCGAAATGTAGCAGGCCAGTTGATAGAACGCAGGGGACCAATCGCGTTTTGCAATACGCTCTCCAGCCCTTAAGCCGCTTGATTTTTTTTCTTTTATGGGGCACAGTAAAAGATGAAGTGTACTGTCGTAAACCAGGTAATCTTGACACGCTGCTGTGGGACGAGATTCAAGCGGTGTGCGCAGAAATCCCATTGGACACTTTGGTGCGAGCTACGGAAACAGTCATGACTGATACTCAGAAATTTTGAAAATTTAATTTGACCAGAAAGGACACTTATTTTTGAAATTGGACTGTAGCTTTACTTTTCCCAGAAATTTAACCTTGTAAATGGGAAAATAAGTTTTGTACGACAATTAAAAGTGTGTGTGTATATATATATATATATATATATATATATATATATATATATATATATATATATATATATATATATACGTGGGTGTAAGTCCTTGTATAGATTGATTAAAAATTCAGTTATTAATTCTAATTTATCCTATAATTTTATTCGACGTTAAATATTATAACATGATTAAAACTGTTGTACAAGACTATCAATTTGTAAATTTGTATTTTTGTAACAAATATATGTTATAATGTATAGTTATTTCAGTATAAATGTATATTTTAACGAATAATGAACATTGAATGTGTTAAATACAGCTGAATTGTTATTTTTACACTAAGAAGAGCTATCATCTATCATTCATTTCCTTTTTTCTGGGCTTTTTAAGGTTTCCTTTGACACTCATTGGCTTGAATAATTGAAAGGTTTCATCACATTTTACATGAAACGCCCATCCACTTTTGAACAGAAAATTAAAACACATGCTTATTTAGAATATCTATTATTATTATTAAAGCCTTTTTGGAATTTTAGTCAGTAATTAGATTTTATTGACAATTTTAAAAATCTTTGTAGAAAATTAAGATTTCGTTGCTCGTTAACACAGATAAAAAAATTGATGTGGGCATCACATGACTTCCTTGTACCCCTATTAAATTACATATACATGTTTTAAAAAAATTAAAAGTACATAAAATTTTATTTCAATAATCTTATAATATTATTTATTTTTTTTATTATTATTAAATTATTATTTATCGTAAAAATTGTTTTACAGTCAGAGGTTAATTATTATTATTAATAAATCAATTTATTTAATTAAAAAAAAGGAGATGGAGTCTGATTCGAACCGACGTGCCTTCCCATTGTAAGATGTAAATATTTCATTAATTAAAATTTCATGTGACTATCACTGGAACCAATGAAAATAAGTACCATTTATGATTTATCGTTGAAAAGCTCTTAATGGGGGTTTATTACTCTACTCAGTTAAGGAAAAGTCCAAAATCCAATTTTTTTGGATTTTGGGCTTTTTTGGTTCAGTCGATTGCAATCAAAAAGGGAGGTGCACAGCTCGATGTTACAGCAGTCCTAAATCCAAAATTTCAACATCCTACGACTAATCGTTTTTGAGTTATGCAAGATACATACATACGTACAGACGTCACGCCGAAACTAGTCAAAATGGATTAATGGATGGTCAACATGGATATTTACGTTGAAATCAAAAAATTTTTCGCGATCACAATACTTCCTTTACTTCGTACAAAGAAGTAATATTGGTATTCTTTGAAATAATGTTTGGATTTTCAAATAAAGGTTTTTAAATGCTTGTTGTAGGTGTGATAATCGCGGCTTTTAAATATTATTTACACGAAGAAAAAGAATTTTAGTGTAATACATTTATATTATTGAATTTGTATTTAAACATAATTCCTCCTTTAAAGAAATAAATTTTTCAGTGTAAATTATTGCTTGAATGCAAAAAAGGAAGTAAATTTGGATGAAGGATTGTGTACGTACGTATGAAAACATTTATATACGGCGATGCAGTAGTTGTTCTCTGTATAGTAACATTACGATTCATATTCACTAGTTGTGACTTGTTACCGACAGATAGCAGCAGTAGTATTTGATTTCACTCTGCTGATATTCACGTTGTAGGTCTCTGCGTTTTCTCATTCGATATGCGTGTTTGTATTTTTTTTAGCCTTTTTCACCTTTTATTTACGATATTGTTTCTGTACGAATAAATTGCGTAATTTTTGCGAGAGCATTTGCTATATTGTTCGAGAGTGTTGCGTTGCATTCTTTTAATCTTGAATAAAAACTCTTCCCGACATTGTGCAACTTGCTAGCTTCGAATTTCAAGGTCGAACAAGATGTGATACTGAAAAAAGGATGAATATGGATGTTAGAATAATGTAAGCAGTTGTTACCTACGTCCATATGTACTCAACTTATCTATTTACCTAGATATATATTTACTCTTGTTTTAGTGTAATTCATTGTTTCTCGTAAATGTTATTTTCACATTTAGCATGATGATAATGTTTGAAAATAAATATGAATGTTTGTGTTCGTTTATTTCATCTAATATAATTGCTTGCATGGAAACAGTCAGTATCGTCGTTCAAAATTTAGTGTTTGTAATTAAATTTAAAAAGAGTTAGATGTAGATAGGATTATGTAGTTTTTCTGTTTGTTAGTATTCCAAAGCCGATTTCTTTTCTTTTTGATCCGATTATTAATTTTCAGATTATACGGAAGTCTCCGAACGATTGCGTAGATCCTGAATAAGTCTTGTGCATGAATAAGTTTAACCTATTTTAACAATATTTAATATTTCCATTAGGATTGTCATAATTGGTTTGATTGTTATTTTCTGTCCTTCTTAGAATTGTTACTCCGTAGTTGACGTGTTTCAAAGCACATCCTTTTTCAAAACTACTTCTAACATTCACAGATGTTTGACTGACAATACTAGGACGGGCAGACAATAACAGTCAAACCAAGTTTACCTGTGTTTATTTCACGTTTTGTAAACTAATTCGTAATTATTAGCGATGATCTACATGAAGGTTTATTTTTTTCTCATTATTTAAACCAGGATAAATGATATATATTTATAAAATTAAAAAAATTGAAATTTGCTTGCGGTTGAGCGGGCATTTTTCAGTATCATGGTTGTTACCCTCGACAAACTCTTCTACTTCTAAATTAATAACAAGTCTAAGGCCCTTCTTTATTCGTAAGAAGTTTTATTGAGATATATCTTTTAGTTTGAATTTTATCTTCTATTATAAATAAGCGATACTAATATTTTCTGAATATTACAAAGATCGCTGAACTAGTTAATAGCAATTTTCAGTCGTAAATTATGAGTTGAGTATTTTATTTAGAATTGCTTATTTTAATGAAGTAGGTTTTTGGGTGGGTTCCGTTCCGTTTTGAAAATCAAAAAAATTCTAGGTATGAAATTTTTGACATTAAATCGGGATGGCGCAGAGCATAAGCGGTTGCCTTCCCGTGGAGGGAACAAGATTTTCCAGGACAGGCTGTTAATATTTTAGTGTTATCGGTTTTTTTATACTGTTTCGCTGCCATTATTTTTTGTTCATTAATAATATATCGTGGCCTGAAAATCCAGCAGTCCACACGAGACATTACGCAAATAAAAAAACAGCTATCTACCATCCCGATTCGACTAGCTGCAAAAGATATCCGAAGATTTACGAATTATGCGGATATACATCTACGTGTGATGTGTATTTATCATTTTATCAACCGCTTTTCTGTTGATGGTAATTAACAACACATCCTGTTTCGCAAATAACTTTTTTTACCGAGCTACAGGTACATACACTGAACGAATAAAGGACGAAGCTGCCTTAGGACCCCGATTCATCAAACCTGTTGAGACTTTGGTAGTAAAATTCAAATCGCTCGTCTACTAATAAAATTTAATCTTCTACTCTTTTTTCATTCTTTGTTTAATCAGTGAAACATCGATTTTTATAGCGACAGACCGAATCGTAATCTCTTAAATATTACGGTAGCCTAGACCCTAATTAATACCGTTGTTAGATTTCTTTTTAACTGTTGCAAATTGATTTTTATCAGTTGTAATTATGAGGCATAAACGTATAAATACCGGTCGATAACGTAATTACCTAACGTCTGAGGCTGCGCCCTTGAACGCAAAATTATTTTATTTATTTGTTTGCAGCGGTATTATGAGGATTTTCATTTTAATCCTGAACGGTATCGTTATAATAACTACGAGTAATCTGTGCTTTCAAGAACTTAGGGATCTCCCTTCTCGAACACGTGTTACCTCTTTTTTTTTTATATATATAAAAGTATCTGTAATGTAAAAGGTTTCAAAAACCTCGTGACTACTGATCACGTGGTATTATTGTAAAGGCGGCTGCCGTACACTTCCATCAATTGTAATAATAGTAAAATAACTGTAGACGTAACCTGTCCCGTCGGTTCTTCCTACTCCTGTTTTTTTTGTCGCTTTGTGAATATTTTTAATGGATTCCCTTTTAGCGAGTTTTTCTTTTCCTACCATCCTTATGATGCGACGGAATAGTGTGATTAACGTATAATTGTATTTTATTTTTCGGGAAACTGAATAGGTCGAGAAATTTTGGTAAAAATTTCGGCGACAGTTTTAAAAGTACGTTTTAGTGAAAAATTTTGTTATCTGGTACATCTAAATCAATTTTGTTGTTCAAAAGAAAAATTTCACCCGAATAACACAATAATATTTATTTATAGATTGTTATAAATTTTGTTTTAAAATTTTTTTTTATCATCTCGTTAAAAAAACGTGTCGCACTGGTTTAGATGCTTATGTATTATAAATTTTTTATGGTTACTTTACTTAACCTTGTTTAATAATAATAACAAGGTCTACATTTTTTCGTAGTTTTCCAGATATAAAAGGCTATTTTGGGTGTTGTTTACGTTATATTTTATTATCTTCTGGTTTTAACGGGCTTAAAAACTTGACAGATTTATCTTTTTACTCTCGTTGACTGAGGCTTTTTTTATAATTATTAAAATATATCTGTATTACTTTGTTTTATTTTCTAACTATTTTACTGATTATTATGTTTTTATTCGTTAAAGGTTTTTTATCGCAGTAATAAAGTTCTATTTTGAGATGATAGTTGCTAACTTTAGATTTTTGTAAAAAGATAAATATTTTACTATAAGTTATTAATTGCAATTTTTCTTTCAAATATTCAAAACTCGTTTAAAAATAGTAATTATTCTTTACTATATCCATTTATTTTTTAATATTGACACAATATAGGCGGCAAGTGCCTATATTGTGCACAGAATTTATTGTGTAGACCGGCCGTAAAACTAGGAATTTTTTGGTGGACGGGTGCGGGTGCCTTTTCTTTTCAAATCATTAGCGTATGGGTAAGAGACGAGAAAAGTTTTGTGTAAACGTGTGATATCCAGAGGTTAAATTAATTTGGGATTAGGTTTTTTTCTACATCTGTGGTAGACGGCTCTTGTTTTTTTAGATAGCTTTTTATTTTTCGCTTTTTACAAAAGTAAACGTGAAGATTTTTCTCATTGCTGAACTAATTTATGAAATTATAACCCTCAAATCGCTATCAGTTTTTATTCCACAGTCGCTGTTTGGAATGATTTGGGATTCAATACCTCCCTGTCAATTCATTTTATTTATAGACTAATTGTGTTTAATAACATTTTCTGTGACGTATGCTGCATAAAGTATTAAAGTGTTTAAAAAAAAAAACACGTGCTAATTCTTTGTAACTAACTGGCATAGCCTTAACCTTCTTTTTTGGAGGGAAAGGGGAGGCATTAGAAACGAAAGTTTCTAATTCAAACTACTTGAAGTAGTCTGTTTTTTATGTTTGCTTCAAATGTTCCTTTTTTTACCATTTTTCCTAAAATGTTTATAAAAAAAAATTATTTAAATAATTTGATTATACCTCGGTTATCACCCCTCCACGATTCTTGTGTTTGGCTATGACATAAATTCTCATAAAATAATATAAATTTAGGCTTCATTTTTATATGTACGTGGTTATTAGCTGGCTCTGTATGAATATACGAATCGGTAGATTCTCATGAGAATCGTTACAATTCGTTATTTGCAAAATATTATTAGAAACATTATTGGAATAATTCGCAACAGTTCAATCGTTCTGTTATTGTAAGACAATTAATACGTGTATGAATGTTAGGCGTTGTAATCAAATGCTATTTTAAACGATTAATTACAGGTATCATTTTCTCCGTATACTTACATTCATTTTTCTGTATAAGAAGCATATTTTATATATTAGACAAACTAGGGAAAGTTTGAAGTAAAGCTTTTTTCCTGTTGTGTATAATAATATTAAGCACACCGAAATACCGGTCTTAATTAAAATTCTACTCGTAAAACCTTCACTTAGTTCACCAAAGGGGCTCGGTCGTTTGATGAACATCATCGATCTAAGGGAGAGCAACTTTATTATTGCGGCTTGATGGTTTTTATATTTCTAAGCTGTACGAAACAATCGGGACTACGTCCCGATTTTTTCGTAGAAAAGATTTTTTTTTAGAGAATTACTTAGAGTGTAGTGCATCCGTTCATTATTTTCAAAAATAAAATAAGAATATGAATATCGTATTGATTTTTGCTAGATTTGCTTATAGTTTTTACCAGTTGTTTGTAGAGGTTTACGCTAATTTTGTCGAGCCACACTATGGGCCGAGATTAAAAATCTAAATGAATGAAAATCAAATTTATGATCACAGATTAAAATTTTAGAAAAACAGCTGACAATCAATCGTATTGGAAAAAGAAACTGGTACCGATCTTGTTACGAAAAACCGTGTTAGAAATTTTACTATGTTGTCACAAAAAGCTTATATTTCAGGTTGAACTGTGGTTGGAATTTTTTTTTTTTGAAAGTTGGAAATTATTTCACTAGAGCCATACACATCAACAGTAAAAAGAAAAAGTAAAATTTAAAATTAAATTGTTATGCTCTGGTTTGTTTCCCTTATGTAGTTCCTTAAAATCGTTAATCGGCATAAAAAAGACGTTAGTTTATTTTTAGATGTGTTTACACAGTCTCGAAGTTATTCGACCGAATTTTACGAAGTAAAATTTCAAAATCGAATTATAGTTCTAATTTATTTTTCAGTTTTCTCGAGTTATACATCTACAATATAATAGAATTTATTTTTTAATTTGCTATCATTTCGTAAGATTATTAAGGAATACATTTACAACAGGATAAGAATTACAGAAACAATGTTAGTATATCAGAACCAGAAAACAGATTCATTAAAATTATAAATATCAGTAAAATTTTATTCTATATCAATTACATAAAAAAAAACCTATCCTGTTGTTAATTTATTTCTTACTGATCGAATTCGATCGAAACATTCAAAGCTTCCGTATCAGAATCTGTGTAGCATGAAAAAAAATTGCGTGTTGTCTGGTTTGAGTTCTCTTGTAATCTAAAATTAATTTCTAGCATTTGCTTATATTTCATCATCAATAATGCCAAGTTCATGAAGCAACTTGAAAATTTGTAACATTTTTTTTTTTTGTTAAAAATGTATTTTTGAAATTTCAATTGAAGTGAGGTTCCGCTTCTCTCTATAAAACTATTTTCTGCCATACTTTGTAGATCGTCAACCTAACAGGAAAAATTAAATCTTGTCTTGCTTTTTTGGTATCTGTTGCCCAATAATTTTTTCTATTTTTACTAATAGATTTTTTTTTTATTTTATTAAATTTTGTTGAAGTTTTCTTGTTAGTAGTTGCTGTTAATTTTGAAAATAGTTTGCATTTTGTGATAAATTATTTATTTAAAATTTAGTTTTCATTTGTTGTGTTTTAAAACAAGATTTTACATTGAGTCATGTTTGTCGTTGTCGTAGTGTATTGTCTGCACAATTAAGTGATAACACTGTTCTGCCAGTTTTAAAAATATCTCATTAGATTTATTAAATATTCACCAGAAAGTTACGCAATTTCTTTTTGTTATGTTATTTTAACATAAAAAAAGTAGGTTTGAAATAATACGAAGCAGTACATTTAAAACACAACCAGAAAAGAAGGTTTGTTTTCTATTTGTTTTAATAAAACAAATATTAATTGTGTATTCATGTTTTTTTACACTGTTGGTTTGAATATTTTACGTGCTCTTTATTTATAAAATATTACTGTGCAATTAGTGTTGCTCCATTGTTTATCGTGAAGGTGCCTCCCAGTTGTAATGAACAATTTATCCTATGCGTACATACCGTACCGTTTTTATGAAAAATATCTAGAAGCCTTAAATTTCTAAACGTTTGTTAATTATCTCATATAAACCTACTTATAACTGGGGGCATTACGTCAATGTTATTTATAATCATTATATCGAGTCTACGTTTAACGATTTTGCCGGGTTGCGGAAAAGTGAATGTAATTTCTTTAATTGGAGATATAATTGTCACATGTCCGGTTTTTTTTTGATAACTTTCCAGGGAATTAGAAAATATACATCCGCATTCTTGAAGTGTTGAACACATTTTATTATATATATTTATGTATATTTTGTTGTAGACGTTCCTCTACATTATTTTTATAGTAGCAAAATATTTTTTATGTGATTTGTGACAGGACGAACATGTGACTTTCTGTTTTATGTTTTATCGGTATACTTTCTTGTTTAAAAATTTAAAAATAATACCCGATAGTGTTAGTACATATTAAATGGTTTCAAGACGGATTGTTTTTCCCGTAATGGTGTCGGCGGCCAGGATGGGAATGAGTTCATTGAAACATGTATGTAATTCATACTGTTACTGGAACACTAACACTTTAATTTATGTGTATGAATTTATAAAACTTTGAGTATTACATATATATACAGATTAATGATTACTGTTTAATAATATTCCTTTACTTCTATGTACTATCATCACCATCATTCCTTTTCAAATAGTTAATTTTATTAGATCCTTTGGTTTTTTGAAAAATAGATACATAATTATAAAAACAGTAATGTTTACAATATCATTCCTCGTTTCATACAGGTTTTTTTTGTGTGTAAAAGTTGGCAAGATTGATAGAAGCAGTAATAATAACAATAATACTTTAAAACAAAGATAATTTTCATTTTTATATTCTGTACTTCAGCATTCACTGCAAAATAAATTTGCTCGAGAATAGGTTTTTTTTTCATTGATCAGTACGTTTTTCCAATTATAACACGGTTGCTACTTAAAAATTATCTATTACTTACTTACATTATATGTATAATTTTTTTCAATTGCCCTGCAGTAAATTAAATCAAAAAGTTTTTTTAATCATTTCACTACTGTTATATTAGTGGTTATCTTAAATTCATATGTCGCCTATTAAATCAACAGAAGAAAACAAAAATGATAACCTCTTTATATATTAATTAAAATTTAATGATATAAAGTATATCTCTGTTTTGTTTATCTGTTGCTTTTTATTTTAAAAACAATTTCTTTAAATGTTAACTCGTGAAAACTTAGGTCTTTATGAAATTACCATATGCAATTTTCAGTATTATTATTTTTTATTTACGATACGTTCATATGTTTGTGTGTATAGTTAATATCATGTTTACAAGTAGTACACGTAGCAGCGACGTGGTACTTAGTTGTTCAGTTGAATTTTATTGATATTGTCTAGTCATTGCATTGTTTTTAGCACAATGGAATTTAAATAGATCGATTTGTGGTTGTCATAATGATTTGTAATGAAAAGTAGGTTAAAGCTTTACGTATTAATTTAATAAAAGAAAGCGATTGATTACTAATGTGTATGTACAGGCCTGTAATATACATTAAAAAAAAGTCGCTGTTAATTGTTCCGTTAGATTTTTGCTAAATTTAATTATATTGTAGCGAGAAAAAGAATCAAGTCATTTTATTTTGCAAATCAACATTTTCTGCGCTCTTCCCCCATAATAGCTTAGGAATTTACTCGAGAGGTAGAATTAATATATAACAGATCAATTAGAGGATATATTGGTTAAGCGATCTTCTAAAAACTACTTGCGCGTATGAAACTACTTTTCTAATGGTACATTTTCCTGATTAGGAGTCGGGGTTTTTTTTGTTGTTGTAATAATCGTGTTAAATTTTATCTTAGGATATTTTAGAATGTAGAGGACAAGGAATGAAATTATGTATTGGAACAATTCTAAAATAAATTAATATCCTATTCGTAGATTACTTGTTAAAATTTTAAGTGAAACTAGTACAGCACGCATGCGCATAAATTAACGTTAAGGAATATAAAAACATAAGGCCCGCCACTCATAAGCTTTATTTTAATTCTGATTTTAATAGACGCTGGTATTTTTTTCTTTTTATATGTAGGCGTAGCTGTATCGCGAAGAAATGAAGATAATTTGAGAAGTTATTTTTTTTGCGTTTTGGGAAATATATTTTATTTGGAAAAAATATTTACAAGCACATTCCCGTTGCTTTCAGGTTCTGATATGTTTTTATTAAAATCAAGTCTAATGTCATATAATTTTATTCGTTGTCATTTGGGTTTAGTAAAGTAATTTTCTCGGAATTAAAATCTCTAAAAATCCTATTATTACATTTTATTTGTTTATTTGCAGTTTAAGAAAATCGATTTAATGTAGTCATAAAATAATGTATTCGACTCAAAAGTTTAAACTGTGTATTAAAAGTTTTCATGAATACTGTTAGTGACACAGTTCTGGAATGAGTTTTTCTAACCGTAAATGTTTATTCTGTTAGTGTCCGTAGAATTTCAATGAAGCCTCATTTTAGAGTATAAATCGGGATAAAAGTTTTTGCTAACCGTAGCACGAAAACAGTGGATCGAATTTCTGCACCTATGTTTTTGTGATTCTTTTTTTTTCATTTTCAAAAGTTGGACATATCCTGAAATTATTTATTTTTAAGACATTTGCATAATAATTTATTCCATTTCTGGATTATTTTTTCTCGATTATAATTGTCAAGATTGTGCTCCTTTGGCGAGCTTAATTTAAATGAAAAATAGTTAAATTGGAAGTTCATTCAGATATTGTACCGGGGCATAGATTGAGCTTAAATTTATTTCAAATATATATATCACAGGAGCGATTAAGCTCGTGTTGTTGGATGTGCAAAACAAGATTTGAGTGGTAGGAATAAAAATGAACCGTGGAGTATAAGGAGGGGTACGTTGTTTGCCACTATCCTCGTCTAATTTGACTTCTAACAGAGTCTGTTTTATTTATTTATCTGGAATAAGAACTGGTAGTATTTTTAAAAAGGAAAAGTAATTTTTTTTACTTTTTGGTAAAAAATAAAATCAGGTTGGTAACGATACACTACTCATTCTCGACTCGACACAGCTATTTTTAATAATAACAAACATTCTATGTAAGGGGAAAGTGAGAATTGAAGTGGTTTCCTATTCCTGTTTAATTAATACTTGACTAATTTATTTATGTTAACTTTCTGTATCCATTTTTTTTTCGTATTTGTTACTAGTGCTTTTTTCTAGTCTCAAATTATTGCTTGATTACCTAACTATTTGCTTCAGTTAAATAAAATGATGTAACATTTTTAATTAAAAATTTCTATTGTTAAATTCTTTTTTGTTACTACTGCTATTATTATTATTATTATTTCACGTTCTAATGAATTTTGGGCAGCAGTGTGATAGTTCTGTGTAAATTATAATTATTAGTAAATAGGATTCCTTGACCTTAATATTAACAGGAAGGACCTCGATTTTTTTCTATCCAACAGCCTTGTTTGTAAACAAGTATTGAAGAGACGATTTCATAACGTTACATTATTGGTAATTTTTATAATGACCTTTCATAATACGAACGTCGTTATTTCTTTAACGTAAAATTATAGATTTTTGAAATATAGTGTGGATAGATGTTAAAATTTGTGTTTTTATAAATATTAAATTCATTTTGAAGTAAAACTCAAAATTTTTTCTAGAAGTAATTTTGCTTTGAGGGAAGTTCGGTTTAAAAATAAAAATGAGTAATAATAGAAAGGTTACAAAATAAAACGTGTGACATAAAGTTGAGTAATGAGGGACAAAATATTTTAAAGTGAGAATATTTTGATGAGTTAAGTATAACAAACGTTCGACGAAGTAATGCAGACATAAAATGATTGATAAAAGCAAGGAGAAGAAGAGGTTTTGATTCAGAAAAGAAATCTGCTAGTATCAAATATAGATCTGGAATTATAAAAATATTCCTGAAACTGTGGAATATAAAATGCACTACTACGGTAGTAAATGTGGGACACAGGAAAAACAAGGTAAAAATTGAGGCATTTGAATTGTGTTTATACCGTAGGATGTTAAAGATTCGAAACTTGTAGAAGGGAGAAAATATGAGCCAGAATATTGTAAAGAGGCGAACTGTCTCTTTGCAACGTCTTTCAGGTTGTTTAATTTGGTGATAGAGTGACATGTAGAAGAACATAAAAATGATAAATAAGAAACAAATAGTTGAGGATGTTACTAGCTTCTATATGCGAGTTTTTATGTTTAATGAAGATCATTCGACTTGTTTTAAGTTAGGATTAGAAGAGAAACCTCTTGAAGAAATAATAAATTCGAAATAACAAATAATAAATGAAGTAATTCTTTTTTCTTAGGAAAAGTCAAGCCAGAAATATTTCCTGAGGAAATTTATTTATTCAAAACTGTAAAGAGAAATTTAAAGGCATACAAAATATTTAAAGCAGTAAATTAAAATTAAATAAAAGTAGCTGTTGCATGAGGCAACAGTTACATTAAAATTAAAAGATTTACATCTGAACGGAAGAATTTAGTATCAAACTGGTCAAGATAATGAAATCTACCGGGTTTGTCTAGTGGTGAACGCGTCTTCCTAAATCAGCTGATTTTAAAGTCGAGAGTTCCAGCTTTCAAGTCTTAGTAAAGTCAGTTATTTTTCCACGGATGTGAATACTAGATCGTGGATACCGGTGTTCTTTGGTGGTTGGGTTTCAATTAAGCACACATCTCAGGAATGGTCGAACTGAGACTACAAGACTACACTCATACATATCATCCTCATTCATCCTCTGAACTAATATCTGAACGGTAATTCCCGGAGGCTAAACAGGAAAAATAAAGAAAAGGTCAAGAGAATGAAGGCGAAAAATATCAGTTTTTAAACTACTTATTGTCAGTTGGAATGATTTAATAAGTATTAAGGATACAATTTAAATTATAGCTTAGGAATGTAATTTACCATTTCGAAGGGTGTTTTGATCATCCGTTTTCCTGCCGTCAGTTCGTAGCTATGAATTGAGGTATTCAAGTCAAGAATTATGAGTAAAATATAGCTGTTTCTCCTTAGCCTACAGTAGCGTAGACAACATATCGATTCATAATTTCCGTGTTTCTATACGTTTAAATAAGTATTGGCAACGTGTAGCGACCTATTTATAGACCGGAAGCGCTCCAAATAGTCAGTCAGCAGACGGCATGATTCTAAAAAATTATCATTGAAGAGTTTTGATATTAAGATGATGACTGTGTACGGTTTATTTAGTTCACTTCATACTTCTCGCCTCGATGATTAAATTGAAAAAAAATAAACAAATATTTTCCTTAAGACGTCTGTTTTACCTGTTATAAAATATGTTAATTATTGAAACATGTAAGTAGTTATATTTTACTCTATTTTGATAACGCATAATTCCATTTTGTTTGTTAATTTCTTCTTCTTCAGTCATTTGACTGGTTTGATGCAGCTCTCCAAGATTCCCTATGTAGTGCCAGTCGTTTCATTTCGATATACTTCCTACACATCCTACATCTCTAAAAATTTGTTTCACATATTCCAAAAGTTGCCTGGCTGCACAATTTTTCCCATCTACGTGTCCCTCCAATATTAAAGCGACTATTCCAGGATGCCTTAATATGTGTCCTATAAGTCTGTCTCTTCTTTTAACTATATTTTTCCAAATGCTTCTTTCTTCATCAATTTGCTGTAATACCTCTTCATTTGCCACTTTATCCACCTATCTGATTATTAACGTTCTCCTATAGCACCATATTTCAAAAGCTTCTATCTTTTCTTCTCAGGTACTCCTAGTACTCACCCAAGTTTCACTTCCATATAAAGCTATGCTCCAAACATATACCTTCAAAAATGTTTTCCTGACGTTTAAATTAATTTTTGATATAAACAAATTATATTTCTGACTGAAGGCTCGTTTCGCCTGTGCTATTCGGCATTTTATGTCGCTCCTGCTTCGTCCATCTTTAGTAATTCTACTTCCCAAATAACAAAACTCTATAATCTTTTCTTTTTCTGTTTTTACATTCAGTGGTCCATCTTTGTTATTTCTACTACATTTCGTTACTTTCGTTTTGTTCTTGTTTATTTTCATGCGATAGTTCTTGCGTAGGACTTCATCCATGCCGTTCATTGTTCCTTCTAAATCATTTTTACTCTCAGCCTTTTTTATTACGTCTTTTTTCTTATGTTCTTCAATTATTACTGTTGCTATTTGGTTCTTATAAATGTTAGCAATTGTTCTTCTATCTCTGTATTTTAAATGCTGAACATTTTATTCTAGTCTACGTTATCGAATGTCATTTCTAGGTCTAAAATGGCAAGTATGTTGGTTTGTTTTTCTTTAATCTTCTTTCTGCTATTAATTTATTAATTGAGCCCTAAAATTGCTTCCCTAGTCCCTATACGTTTCCTGAAACCAAATTGGTCTTTCTTACACTTCTTCCACTCTCCTCTCAATTCTTCAGTACAGAATTCTAGTTAAGATTTTTGATGCATGAGTAGTTAAGCTAATTGTTCTGTGTTCTTCACATTTATCTGCTCGTGCTTTCTTTGGTATCATTACTATAACACTCTTCTTGAAGTCTGATGGAACTTCCCCTTTTTCGTAAATATTACACACCAGTTTGTATAATCTATCTATCGCTTTCTCACCTGCACTGCGCAGTAATTATGCAGGTTTTCTGTTTATTCCAGGAGCCTTTCTGCCATTCAAATCTTTTAATGCTCTCTTAAGTTCACATAATATTGTTTCTCCCTTTTCATCCTCTTCGACTTCCTCTTCTTCTTCTGTAACACCAGTTTCTAATTTATTTCCTCTGTATAACTCTTCAATATATTCCACCCACCTATCATCCTTTTCTTATAAGTCGGTGTACCATCTTTAACACATTATTAGAGTTTAACTTACGTACCACAAAAGTTTCCTTAACTTTTCTGTATTCTCCGTCTATTTTTACCAATGATAATTCCACTTTCCACTTCTGAATACTTTTCTTTAATTCACTCTTTCGCCAATTTCCACTTTTTGTTTACAGTATTTCTTAACTGTCGATAGTTCCTTTTACCTTCTTCATCGCTAGCATTCTTATACTTTCTTTGTTCATCCATCAGCTACAATATTTAATGTGATATCCAAGATTTTCTACCAGTTCTCTTTGTTCCGCCAGAGTTCGTTCTGCTGATATAAGAATTTCCTATTTAACATTTTCCCATTCTTCTATATTTTCTACCTTATCTTTTTTATTTAGACCTTTTGCGATGTTACTCCTCAAAAATCTTCTTTACCTCTTCCCCAAGCTTCTCTAAATTCCACCGATTCATGTGACACCGTTTCTTCAGGTTTTTAAACCCTAATATGCATTTCATTATCACTAAATTATGGTCGCTATGAATGTGTACTCCAGGGTAATCGAATAATCTATCTGATACCTAGTAGTATCACCTGGACTTTCCCATTTATATATTCTTCGATTATGATTTAAAATGGGTGTTGGCAGGTACTAAATTATACTTCGTGTAAAACTCTGTAAATCGGTCCCTTCTTTCATTCCTTTTGCCCAGCCCGTATTCACCCACTATAGTTTTCCTTGCCTTTTCCAATGCTTGCATTCCAATCTCCTACTATTATTAAATTTTCATCCACTTTTATTTATTTAATTGCTTTGTCAGTTTCTTCGTATACACACTCTACCTCATCATCGTCATGGGCACTTGTAGGCATACAGACGTTAACGATCTTTGTCGGTTTAGGTTTTGATTTTATTCTTATTACAATGATTCTATCGCCATGCAGTTTGAAATACTCTACTCTCTTCCGTATCTTCTAGTTAATAACGAAACCTACTCCTGCTTGCAAATTATTTGAAGCCGAGTTAACTATTCTAAAATCACCTGACCAAAAGTAGTTTTCCTCCTCTCACCGAATCTCGCTAATTCCTACTACATCTCCATTTATCATCCATTCCCCTCGTTAAATTTTCTCACCTACCAACCTTTTTTAGAGTTCTAATATTTCACGCTCCGACTCGTAGAATGTTACTTTTTAATTTTCTGGCGACCCCTTTTGTGGTAGTTCCCTCTTCCGGAGATCCCAATGTGGGACTAGTTTACCTCTGGAGTATTTTACCACGCAAGGCTCTTCCATCTTTTTTACTGGAAAATGTAGAGAGCTGCATTTTCTTGGGAAAAACCAGCTGTAGTTTTCCACTGCTTTCAGATGCGCAGTACTCAGAAGAGATTGAGTGATGTTAATATTGTCGTTTAAGTAGTTCTGTCCTTACGCCCTTAACAACTACTGAAAGCTGCTGCCCTTTTTCAAGAATCATTCCTTAGTCTGGCCCTCAACAGGTATCTCCGATGTGGTTGCACCTTCGCTCCAGTAACTCTGTATCACTGAGCATTCTAGCCCCATCACCATTGAAAAGGTCTCATGATTTATAAAGAGAGGTCACCTTAATATTGCTTTTATTGAAATCTTAAAAATTTAACAGTTTCGCTTCATTTCATACAAAACGTATTGCCATCCTTTAAAAACGATCCTAAATTTTCTCTTAATTTTGAGATCACGCAGTGTAGAAATGTAAAAAAAATGGCCATTAAAATATTTGTCCATCTATATATTATGCGTTAATTTTATTTTTTATATAAGAGATCTGATGGTCCTTTAATCTTTAAATTTTATGTACAGTAAAATATATGTGGCATTAGGCGTTTGAAATTTAGGTAGCTTTTTTAAGAAAAAGAATGTCGTATATGAAGCAGTTTTTCCTGATTATGGTAACAGGTTGACTTTTAAATCTTCTTAATTGTTAGAGATACATACTTTTAAAATGATATTTTACGAGTATGATAACTTAGTCCGTCTATAATTCTGACTGCATTATCATGTTGCAAGGGATGGTAGCTGATATTTAGGACTTAAAATGAATATAAATGACGTGTGACTAAAGAAGATTAGCTGTCAGACAAACGCACCATTAGAGATTATCTTTTTCATGTGGGCTAATACGTATTTTTGTAGTTTTTTACTAGTTTTGGTGATAGACCTAAGTTTTTGTTTGTTTTTATTCATATAAGTGGTCGTAATGGTAAAGAATTTCTAATTTTATTTCTGAAACAGAATTAAATTTTAAGTCTGTTCAAATACTATGAAAGTTAGCTTCTGTAGTCGTGTTTAAAATCTGTTGACCTATTATTATTATTTGGAGTTTTTTTTTTTATTTGTACGGGAATTCTTTGTTGTCAGAATGATGTCCTTTTGTAATATTTAATTATTGTCTATTTTAGTAAGTTTCAGTTAGCTTATCCTTGCGGTGTACATTTTAGACATTGAAGAGTTGAGTACGGTTTGTGTACACAAACCTTTCTTGTTAGTTTTTTCGTAACTTAGTTCTGAAGGTTGCTTGTAGTTTGGCTTACCGTTTCTTTACAGATTGATGTGCAGGTGGCATTGATCGATGTCTTTTTCTTCTTGAAGGTTGTTTCATATCCTTACGTGTTTGAGCTGTTAATGACTTTTAATTTTTAATCCTTTAACACGATTTTCATTCTGATATTTGTTACGTTACTTATTGTATTTATTTATAACGATTTGCTCTTTGACTTAGTGCTAGATATGTTACAGTTAGTTACTTTTTCAAATGACAGTAGCGTTATTTTTAAATCACTGGATTATAGGCCTAATCTATATATACATAATATCATTATTTTGATCTGATTGTATTAATTTGTTAAGATTTCGTGAAAGGTTCGAAATAACTAAATGAATAATGAACGTTTGATTCATATTCTCGTACGTTTTTATTGTTTTCTTTTTCTTTTTTGGTAATTTATATTCGCAGTTGAAGTTTTTTAATATAAACGGTAGAGTTCATTTATTAAACGAACTTGTGGTAATGACCCGCGTAGCTATCTCCTAACTGATCCTCCCTTTATAAAGTGAATTAATGCTCCACGGTTTTAATTTGGAGTAACAATAATTAGTGAAGTCTGTACTCGGTTCCATTTCATTATTTTGTAACGTTTTTCTAAAATATCTGCGGGTTAAAATGACATTCTTAATTGAACTCATTTTGTTTTATTTTCAGTTGATTTCTTAACGATTTAATTATTGAAAAGAGTTATGAACGCTTAAAATTCTGTCGATACTGATTGATATTAAACATTGCATACGTGCAACATACGAGGGATTCCTTTCTCCAGATAAACAGAGCCAAACTTTATTAGTGGAAATTCCGTTACGCACATTTCATCTACATGTAATTAGATTTTGACGTCTGTTTTCAAAATTTTTGTATTTATAAACATGGGCTTAAATAAATTTACGTATCACTATTTATTCTGTATTAATAACTTGAAGTTTATGTAATGCAATTATTACTTTAAGGAGATTCGGAAAGTTCTCTTTTAAACATTATTTTTGTTACTTTTAAGGGACATTTTCAGAAAAACATACTTCGATGTCGTATTTGATACAGCTACTTTATTATTTATCTATTTTGTATTTTATTTTATGTTTTTACCGATAAATTATGAAATTTCGGGTGATAATATGCTGAATTTAAAATCTTTGTTCAATATTTTTTTTAAACCGAATACTTTCAAGTATTTAAGTATTTTCAAAGTCGTTTAAAGTAATATTGAAGTATTTTCTGACTATATTGTTTATAATTACCAGCATTTTTCAAAACCTACTTCATAAACTGCTTGTGAAATAATAGAAAAAGTTCACCCAAGTTTTAGAACGTTAATCAAGAAGCAGAATTAAAGATTTCTTATGGTTTTTTTACCTGTAGAATGAAATAAAATAGGTCCCAGTACCGTATCTGCAGTATTTTTTGAGTGTGAAAACCAATAAATTAGGGTAAAAACCCCTGACATTTTATTGTATCCTTTTATATACTATAAAATTTTTAAATGGGTAATAAACACATAAAACTTTTGAACAGACCGTGTAGAGAATTAATCCTGAACAGATTGGTGTAAGATAAGTTGAATAAAACAACGGAAAGTTAGAAAAAATCGAATTATTATTTAGTAACAGTACATTACTATATTTATTAGAAAGTTACGTATTTAATGAATATGGACACCACATCACTTGCTTGTACGCCCATTAAATTACATTACACATTTTTTCTAAATGAAAAGTACATAAAATTTTATTTCATTAATAACTTCTGATATTGTTTCATATGACATTCCAATGTGCAAACAAATGAACATTGGTAAAATAGACGGAGCATGCAGGAAAGTTAAGGAAAATTTTGGGGCACATAAATTAAAATCTAATAATGTGTTGAAGAAAGATGGTACACCGATTTATAATACGAAAGGTAAGGCCAATAGGTGGGTGGAATATGTTGAAGAGTTATACGGAGGAAATGAATTAGAAAATGGTGTTATAGACGAAGAAGAGGAAGTTGAAGAGGATAAAATGGGAGAAACAATACTGAAATCTGAATTTAAGAGAACTTTAAAAGATTTAAATGGCAGAAAGGCTCCTGGAATAGAAGGAATAGCTGTAGAATAACAGCGCAGTGCAGGTGAGGAAGCGATTGATAGATTATACAAACTGGTGTGTAATATTTTTGAAAAAGGGAAGTTCCGTCAGACTTCAAAAAAAGTGTTATAGTCATGATACCAAAGAAAGCAGAGGCAGATAAATGTGAAGAGTACAGAACAATTAGTTTAACAAGTCACGCATCAAAATTCTTAACTAGAATTCTATACAGAAGAATTGAGAGGAGAGTGGAAGAAGTGTTAGGAGAAGACAAATTTGGTTTCAGGAAAAGTATAGGGACAAGGGAAGCAATTTTAGGCATCAGATTAATAGTAGAAGGAAGATTAAAAAAAACCAACTTACTTGGCATTTATTGACCTAGCAAAGGCATTCGATAACGTAGACTCTAATAAAATGTTCTGCATTTTAAAAAAATTAGGGTTCAAATACAGAGATAGAAGAACAATTGCTAACATTTATAGGAACCAAACAGCAATAGTAATAATTGAAGAACATAAGAAAGAAGCGGTAATGAGAAAGGGAGTCCGACAAGGATGTTCCCTATCCCCGTTACTTTTTAATCTTTACATGGAACTAGCAGTTAATGATGTTAAAGAACAATTTAGATTCGGAGAGTACAAGGTGCAAAGATAAATATGCTACGATTTGCTGATGATATAGTAATTCTAGCCGAGAGTAAAAAGGATTTAGAAGAAACAATGAATGGCATATGAAGTCCTACGCAAGAACTATCGCATGAAAGTAAACAAGTACAAAACAAAAGTAATAAATGCACTCTAATTACTTAGAACGTGATCGGTTTGCCAAGTAATGATTGAAGTGATTCCGTACTTATTTACAACAGAGGAATACGCTGATATGGTATTTATTTTCGGTATGTTAATAATAATTCTACAGTTGCTCAGTAGAATATGAAATAAGTTTTCCTAATCGCAGCATTCCAGATCCCAAAACAATTAGCGCGACTTTTCGCAATGATCGTGAAACAGTGTCACTACCTAGTATTCATGCCAGCTACGAACGATCTGACCATCACTACGCTGTTAATGATTAAATTATTAGAGAAGCAGTTCATTACAGTCTAGGCGGCAGTACACGACGTCTTTCTATGCGGATCGGAATTTCGCATTTGATGTTATGGAGAACTCTTAAAACAAATGTTATCCTTCTCATAGACAGTCATTTCAACGTTTACACCCAGGATACGGTCCGCTTAGCTTGGAGTTCTGCATCTGGTGGAATACAAATCGACAACTCTACAAGTTTGTTTTGTTTACCGACAAGGAAAATTTCACTCAGATGGCGTCAACAATTTACGCAATTAGCTTACATGGGCAGAAGCACATCCCCATGGAAGGTAATTTTCACACCGATTTAGCGTCTATGTATGGTGCATCCTTTTTCACAATCAGCTGAAGCTGTTTGGACCGTTTATATTACCTGGCCGCTTAAATGCTGAGGTCTATTACTTGCACTTTCTTCAAAATGAGTTACTGCATTTGGTTGAAGATATTCCTCTAGCGCTGAGACGCAAAGTATACTTCCAGCACGATGGCGCGTCTCCCCACATCCCTTGTACCGTTTCCACTCTCTTAAATCGTCATTTCCCTGAGAAATGGATCGGTTGTGGAAGTCCACATTCCTGGCCACAAAGATCGCTTGATCTAACACCTTTAGATTTTTGCGTCTCGGGATGGATGAAAAATATTGTATACAACATTCTCGTGCGGAATTAATTGTTCGCATTACGGATGCGTCTGAGCATTTTAAGGACTGCACTGACGAACTAAAAAGAGCAACAAAAGCAGTACAGAAGCTTGTCAAATAATTTGTTGAAAATGGCGGGCTTATTTTTGAACATTATTATAAACTGGTACGTGTTTGGTCGTACACTTTGTACTTCGTATTTGGTACACTTTGGTCGTCTAATGTACTGTTTAAGTAGAGTTCCAATCTTTCTAAGTCTTCTTTGTTTTATTCACTTATGTTAAACCATTTTGTTCACAAATAAATTCTCTACAAGTTTTTTTAAAAAAAGTTTTATATATTTATTACCCGTTTAACAATTCGTCAAAGGATACAATAGAACGTCGAAATTTTACCCCAATTTATTGGTTTTCAGCCTAGATTTCTCAAAAACTACTTCAGATATGGTTCCTGGGACCTACTTTATTCGATTTTAAGTTCTGGGAGAACTTCTTGATACATACACCCTTTATATATTTATGATTATTAAACGGTTCGATAAAATTCGACCTTAGCAGCGGAAATGACATAAAAAAAAGTTATATCGGAAATTTTTTTTGCTCATTCAGTTCTTTTTGTTGGTGGAATATTTTATTGTTTTCATTTCCTAAATTGCTGAAGAGATATATTGCACTATATCCCTCCCTTGACTATTTGATCGATAATTATCAACCGGCTACACACAACATATTTTAGAGAAATTTATTTATTTATTTTTCAGTAGCGATTTATCAAAGGGATAAAGTAGACAATTTATGACTGCTTTAATTAGAAGCAAATAAATAATTTTTTGGACGATCAACAAAATTTTTTTTCGAAATTGGGTTGTACATTATATCGGTTAATTAAGTTGTATAGTTATGAAATGTTTTTGTATTTCTTTGTCCCATTTTTATTGTTTTGTTTCTGCAATGTTCGCTTGTCCTTACGTTTCACTGTTTCTCTCTTTCTCTTCATTGTCCTCGTATCGTTATCTATCTTGCTGTCACCCCACCAAACATGAGCTGTCCGCCCTTCCGTCGTTCATCATAATCATCTTCTTCATTCTACAATAAACTCTTCGTTCAACGCAAACAAATTTATTTCATTTACATAAATATTACTGTCTGATGAAATAATTTAATGCTGTAATAATAGTAATAATAATGATGATGAGAAAGAAGCTAGCTCTCTGTGTTGTAAGTTGTTTAATTGAGGGACTTGAACTCATTTATTATCTCGAATTTGTTTTTCCTATCAATAATTTTTATTAAAGATTATAATATTCAGAACGCCGTAATATTATCGGAAAAAAACAACATTGGTACTGAACGAATGTTATCTTTATTTAATTTGTGTGTGTTGAGGGGGGGTGTGTTCAATGTATATATGTTACTGTGAAGCTAGAATAAATGTATTGCCTGGTTCAAAGTCCAGTTGATACGAGTATGTTATTACAATTTAAAATATTGTTGCATTCTTCGCTTTAAATTTATTGATATTTCCCAGTTATAATGTTTTCTGTTATCTATTTTTTGTGTTGGGCTACGGTTGTTTTCGCTTTATTTATTTGTAAAATATTTAATTCTTTTTATAATGTTTAGTTTTCCTTCTATTAATTTATTTAGCGTTATATTTATCGCAATCAATAATTTACGGGGAAAAATTACTGAAAACCTTTATGATGGAGAATTTATAAGTCTAATACGTGGAATTTACGTACAAAAGAACAAAAAAGATTGAAAAAATTCCAGATATGGAGCTACCGAAGAACTTTTACGATTTCCCTGGATAATTATGAAATTCCTGTTGAAGATAGAGCAGAAAATCCAGTAGAAGGAAGATGGACGTACAATGTGAGTAGAGAGCAGAAGTTAGGTATAATTACTGTATAGACCCGAGGACGTACTATGTGGAGTAAGGTATGGAGATGCACTAAAGGTATACGGAAAGACTAGTGCAGATTGTAGGCCATTGAATCTGCCAGCTTGTTAAAAAGAATAAATTTGTTAGTGACCGATCGATATGATTTAAACCGCTTTCTTTTTCTATTTAAAGCCCCTTCTTCATCAAGATGATGGATCGAAGACGACATTGATATTTGACAGCTGTTTTATCTGCAGGAATGCATCAGAATTTGTTTAAAAATTATTTTTTAACATCGGATAAGTTCGTGATATACTTGGCAATACATCTTTGTAACATTATTTACTATAATACTAATTTTGAACGTAGGAGAACTAGTGTCACAATCCCATTCGCCGGAAGATAAGAACTGCATACGACTCATTGCTTATACATACTTATATAACTATACTTATATACTTATATAACTTGCATATACTTTTATAACGATATGTTTTTTAAGACATATCCTTATTTATTCTTGTAGAAGGTTTTGCGAGTTTTTCCCCGATCTATAGCTATGGTTTTTTAAAAATCTGAAGTAGGTCTTTCTATGATCATTGAAATAGCGAAATTTAAAACAAAACTTCTTTTAAAAGGCTTGTCGTTTATTTCTTAATTTTGTTGGCCTAACTTTTCAGGTGTCTAATGCAGGGACCTATTTTTTCCTGTAATTTCATATTATAATATTAATACGCATTTCAATTTCCGACAATTCTGTGAAATAAACGAACGGTTTTATCCTGATGTTAACGGGAGAGTAAAGAAGATCAAGTGATGGTGAAAGTTAATCATCTGAGGAATATTGAGAAAGTAGTGCAAATTCTCTGAAATCAAATGTAAGTTTTAGAAGGACTCACAGAATTTCTTAGATAGCTTTTTGGATATCCTCATGCATTTACTACCTGTACACGAAGCAACAATTTATTTTAGTCTTTTCAAGTAATGCGTTGAAAGTTCACCTAATTTTAATGGTATCTATGACAGGTATATTTTTTTCTATACATTGCATCGGAAGGCTGAAATTTAACTGTATACTTTAAACATATACAATTTAATTTTTGAAGGGGAGATTTCATATATTGGAAATCGCGCATGTGTTACGCAGCCGTTATATGACATTACAAAATTTCTTACATTTTGTTTTTATTAACCCCAGTAAGGTTTTCGAATTACTTCGCTATTGTGTACCGTTAATTTCTTTAAACAACAAGGTGTTTGGTTTTCAAATCAAGCTGTAAATCAATTTTCTAACAATTTGGACCGAAATGCTGTTCCAAAGCCGACGGTTCATCTTTCATTGTACGGGTGTACCAGCTCGAGTTACGACCGTTATGACTGATATCGTGTTTTTCATCAGCGGTTCACGTACGCTTCAGGGATATCATGATGTAAAATTCTTTGTACATTTCATTAATAATAAATGATATGTGCATTCCATAATTGTATAGTTTTAAATAGTACGTATATATGATTGCAGTTTTCATGTATGTAGGTTACGCGTGAGTTGTGTACACAGTATGTATTTATTTACATGGTATTGCATATCCTGTTATGATCGATGCTGTACTATACTTGGGTATTGTTAACGTCATCATAATTATTATCATTAGTCATAATTTAATATTATTATTGTTATTATTCACCATCAATGAAGTGTCCTCGCAAATATTGAGTGTGAAAAAAAACTCGAGTTTACACTTTGTTTTTCTGCCGATTGCGTAGTTTTGTTTTTGATCGATTTGTTAAAGTTAAAAAATTACAGCAGTTTTTTTTTTTTACTGAAGCCATATTTTTGGTACTCAAATTTTTTTGCGATTTTTATTTAATTACTATAAAAATTTAACCGTGATGGACATATTTTTTACGTGCAATGTCCACGATAACAAGAGGCTTGGTTATAAAAACGTTTAACAGATTTGATGTTCATCACATAAATAAAATATTCAAATGTTTTTACGAACTAAACACAAGCTATGTGGGAAGAAATTTTACCATTTCTTCCCATTACATGACCGTAAAACCTTAATCAGTTTCTTACGTCCTACGATTTGGATAATACAACAGCTATGTATTTTTTCAACATAAGAAATATGTTAGTCGTGATTTATCTAATATGAAGAGAGGAAGTCGGACAAATGGACTTTATTATCTCGCGGCGGGTAATTGATGTGATTGCAGTTAATTTTGAGCCGTCTATCGTTAGGGTGCTTTCTAAGATGCCACACTGAAAGAACGAACCCGAACTAAAACAACTTTGAAGTTGCAATTCATATATATATATATATATATATATATATATATCCTATTAAATGGAACGCCGAACGTTCTAAACAAATCTTTTGATTATCGTCCATTCATCTAGTGTAGACCGGCCTTGAGGCTTGAGTCATCAGCTTACCGTTAAAATAATATTGGCTGTATATTTTTTTTTCTTTTATCAGGCAGATACCTTTTTATGAGGTTTAACTTAGGACTTTTTTTTGTCTCAATAATATATTGGTTCACAGAACAATTTCTTATAGTTTTGTTGTCGCATTCGCTGAAGTCTTAAGTTATGGAAATCGCCACGATACGAAGTGACAAGTTCACCTTGACCTTCACTGTTTATAAGAGCGATTTGACCGTGATCTTGGTAGTTGTAGTCAGTGTTTTATTTTTACTAAATAGAACTAAAACGGATACTGAAATTATACATTGGCTGTAAAAAATTAATTTTGTTAATTTACACATGATCTTTTTTTTATAATTATGACGTAAATTCGTGGTAGTTTTTGAAGTAAACGAAGAGCTAATTGTTAATTCAAGAATTTTCCTCTAGTGAAATGATAAATTAGTAAAATGAACTATCAATTACTTTGTATCATTGTCCACCTGTTGAATATTAGTGGTTGAAATCGCATGGATAAAGCAAGTGGTTAAAGTATGCATTGTTGCATTAGTTTTTTCTCTTTCAGTTTGCCTGTTTGTAGTGGGGGATGTATGTTTTCTTTTTTAATTAAAACTTTATGAACCTGCTTTTTTATTTATAAATTTAATATCCTAAACGTTCAAATAATGCCCATGTACAAATTTCAAAAGCTGGAATAGCTGTGCGCGGATTACTCGAGTATGTTTTTACAATTTTTTTTTAATGCTGTATTTTAAATTGAAATAATTTTTTTGTCAATACTTTAACACTATATATTTTTTGAAGCATTCTTTCCCGATTAATTCCTTTGTAACTTCCTCATAAGTAAATGTAAGGGCATTTGTATGTATTATTTACGGAATAATTAATTGTTTTTATGAAAAAATATGATAATTATTGAAATATTCCTTAGTCGTTAATTTTTTAATTGATGAGAAAGTTAATTTCAAATTCAAATATGCGTGTCCTGTAACTAGTGAACAGTGTTATTATTATAATATCTAGTGGAATTATATTTTATGTATAATTTACGTATGTTGAAAGAAAACCTTTATGTAAACTCCATACCGGCCTAATCATTTGCTTTTGAAATTAATTATTTTACTTCTGTTATTAATTTGGGAACTTAATTCTTTAGAAAGTATTTTTGTGATGGCAGCGTATTTAATGGGTGAAGTGTGAACAAAATAAAAATAAAGTACATTGAAATTGAATATTATAAAATTCATTTATATCATTTTGACGATCGAGCCCATAAAGTTTTACTTCATCCATCCAAAATAAGATTGAAACATAAAAAAATTTGTTTGAATATGTATACCCTTAAATTCTTTGATATCAGTTCTATCCTCTGAATAAAAAGCAAATGAAAGAGTAAAATATATCTATTTTCCGGGACATGATTTGATATTAAAATTCTTTGTATATCTTCGTGTCGTATTTAAAAAAAGATTCTCAATACCCATGATAATTAAAACAGATCATCCCGTACAAAAAAAAAAAAAAAATTCAGCAATCGTGTAAGAGTTTAACCGAAGAATTTTTAGATACCTTTTTATTAATTTATTCTCTTTTATAAAATGTTCAGTTGTTCTGTTTATGCAATTTTACATGAACGTCCTATGATTTTTTTTTGTCTTTTCCTTTGCCCAATATAAAAGTTGATCCCCCACAAATTATTCAAGATAAACTGGAATGAACTTCTAATGTGTTTTTAAAAATGATTCTTATGTTAATAAATTTTCTCTTTACAGTGCTATGTAGGATTTAATTTTCAATCCGAGAGTGTCCTGTCCTGTCGGGCACCGTTGTTATAGGTTGGAATCAATCTCCGGTTGTGTTTCTAGCGTTGCTATTTTCATCCTAAAAACATTTTTAATCTGTTAGATTTTATTGTTAACAAATAATTTTTAAGTTAATGCATGATAAGAAATATGATAATTATATTATAATTATAAAACCTGTTAATTGGTATTTTTAGCTACTTGAATAAGATTTTAATATTTTTTAAAGAGTATATGTAGTTAGTTAATCTTTTCTTTTTAAGAAATTTTATTTTTTCTCAAAATTTAACGCATTGCTTTATTTAGTAATTAATAATACAGATATGTTAAATTATGACGTATTGTATAGTTGCAAACCTTGGTGATCAACAAGCTGAATTTTTTCTAAAATATGGCATATTGTTTTAAAAATCCCTCTGAAAATTTTTATAGCGCTTCTCATAATGCAGATTTCTTATTTTTAACTTTTTATTCAAGAAATTGTAAATGCAGTTCTTATGTATGTATATTTTTAATTGTATGTGTTATATAGGTGTAATAGGATTGTTATCGTCAGAATTATTTTTTTTTTACACTATAAATATTTGAGTAAAGAGTAATGTCCTCGCTCTCTACCTCTCTCTCTTTCTTTCTCTCTTTCAAACACACATACTCTCACACTTTATCTGGTATGTAGCGAGGCGTATGCGTGCTATTAATCTGTTAGGACTGTCAGAATGTGACGTCGTTCTCGTGTTTAGTATTTTTTAGAAGTGTGTGTGTGTTTTTTAAGATAATAAATTGGCTTTATTATAGGAATTTTTTGTCAGATGATTAGAGTAGGGTTATCTATTTCTGGTCGAATCGTTACTTAGCCGAACGGCGTAAGTAACATAACGGAATTAATATTTATTGTTTTTCAGTACATTAATTATACTACTCTCTTTAGATATTTGCAGGGTGAAGGTAAATGGAGGTGAACAATAGTATTTAGTTGTGTGATATTTGGCGGCGTGACGTTTGCCTATTTTACATCATAGCCATCGTTCTTTATAATTAGGTGTTTACAAGACTACTCGACGGCACGGTAGCAGGCAACACCGCGGTACTGCTGGCCGTACTCAGTCAGTATTGTGCCGCGCTGTGAACCGAGCGGACGTGTTGTGCTGTTTAACCGCACGAACGAGTTGTAAGTGAGCGAGTGAGTGGGGCGTTATCACGACTGGGAGGACCGGACCGACCAAGGCCACAAACGTTGCCAATTTTATGGTAACCCTTCAATAGATACGAAAACATCGTTTTGACGTTGTGTGTTCGTTAATCCTAAGGATGAATGGCTTTCTCGGTCGTAATCGTTCAGGCCCGGGCGGCCTGATCCGTTAGCTTTCTTTAAAAACTGTTAAGTGCGTGTGTGCTTGTGATTAAATTTCTGTCCCTCGTCACCAGTACGTGATGCTATTTAGTCGTATGGAACTTCCAGATTGATAAACGTCTGCTACTTTTTCAGCCGACTTTATAAAAATGGAAACGTGCGATGTAAGTACCGATATAAAAGGTGACAGGACTGAAGTAATTAATATAAATATAAGCGACGAAGTACGTACTGTTAACGGTAATTCTGATATGGTGAAAAAAGAACAAGACAGTCGTCCGACAGCGGACGAAAACCGTGTCCCGGATTCGCGTGTTCAAGCGGACGAATTTGTGCAAAATAGAATCGAGGGAGACTGTGATAAAATTGAGAACGCGATCGATAACATCGGTTTAAAAACCGATAAAATTTGTAACGAGGCGGTACTAGAAAATAAAAATATTTCCTCCGTGGAGGAACAACAGTGTAAAGTCGGGGAAGACCGCGGAAAAATTGTGGACGTAAAAACTGCTATCGATATTAAATTGGATTCGGTTCGTAACGAGGAAGTTTTAGAAAATAGTAATCCCTCAGGGATGGAAGAACATTGTAACGAAAAAACGATTGAAAATTATAACGACCGGTTGCGGTATAATGATGACAATTCTAAAGCCGAGATTGAAAATAGGGAAAACAATAATATACTCGTAGATAACAAAATCGAAGTTGTAAATGCGAATAAACAAACAAAAGTGAGCGAAGCTACTGACCTAGAAGAGAGTCGTCACAAAGAACCGTCCGATCGATTAGAAAATGGTTCTGAGGTCGCCGTCACGCTATCCGTTATTGATCCGGAATATGCCGTTAATAATATCGAAACAAACAAAGGATTGGGTGCTAGTAATAGTACCGGCGATACTAAAGCGATCGTTAAATTGCATTCTCCATCGTCGACTTTAATAAAAAAATTAACTCCAAAAACTTGGGACGAATGGATCAAACGGCCGCCTTCGCAACTAAAAAAAACCGATTCGGTTGTTTCCGACGGCGATACAAAAAATGAAGCTCAACAAATCAAAGCCGAAACGAAGTCGTTGGATTTGGAGTTGGATATTAAAGAAGAACCGCCCCCGTCGCCTAAAGTGAGCAGCCCTAAAATTGTTAAAAACACTCGATTCAAAATTATTCCGCAGACTTCAGACGTTTTAGATATCGATCCGCCCAGACACGAGCCGCTCGCAGCGTTATCCGAAGCGGATGAAGACGCCATGTTAGAGAATCCGACTATCATGTTAGAAAGTCATTTAAACGAATTGACTATGGTAGAAAGCCAGTTAAAGAAACTGAAACTAGAAAAACAACAAAAGGTACAGCAAAAGAAATTACAACCGGGTGCGACGACATCTCCTTCTACTCAAAGAAAAGGGCGTCGTTCGTCGTGGCTAACTGCTTTGAAAGCGTTATACCAGGCGCCTACTCCCGTGCGCTCGCCTTCGCCGGGACCGATTCCCGCCGCACATGTGGTTACGCCTAGGAGATTAGCCGCTCCACCACTGCTTGCTCAGTTCAACCCCAAGATTCTCGTCACCGAGGTAAATGTCACCTCATGTTAAGTAATCTAGCTTATTTGTAGTTTTGTTATCCGTAGTTGCATTTTATTGTACTTCCATTTTTATCAACGGTCATCGGGCTTGACTGGTAAATTTCATTTGGATGCATTTTAATATTGCAATCATATCATTTAGTTTCAACGATTCATCAAGAAATTTTGCCGCATGTTTTTATTATTTTTATTAATTCAGTTTCATTTTGGTATTAGAGCCTGATTATATTTTTTATTAATAAAATATTTATCGATCGTATTACTATTTTTTTTTCTAATTTTGATTGCAAGCACAAAGCACAAACAGTACTGTGTTATACGGGTTGAATATGAATTTTTGTGTATTTGTTTATTTGGTGCTAGTCGTTTAATAATATAGCAGTTAAAACTTTTTGTTTCTTAATGCTTTTATCAACAAATATGGTTCTCCATATTGTTGTTTACTTACATAATTTTTATCTCTTATCTAAATAAAATATTTAATTGTACTCGCTATTAATACTGCGTCTGTCAGGTTAGACTGCCGGCTTTAATGTTAGTACTTCACTGTGTTCTACTTTTTATTAAGATCGTTTAATTATTTTTTTATTAAAATCGTAAGAGGTACTAGAATTGAATATGTGGAAACGACCAGATGTCACGTTTTTCATTCTTACTCCTATTTCAGCATTAAGTATTTTGAGTTGTTAAATAATAATTATGTACTTGACTCTTGATAAAATAACGAAGGCATATGTAGCAATTATTTGGTTTTTTTTAAAAATATGTTTTTTGCATTTCTTTTAACAATTACCCCCCTTTTTTATACTATACTTTCTAGCTTCTTAAAGGTTTTTTTATCTCTACTAATAAAAATGAATGATTGAGTGAAACTCTGGTGTCTTGAATGAGGAATGCGTATTTGTACGTACTCGTTTACAGTACATTTAACGTTTATTATTGATTTTTTTCAGATCCCTAATTTATTTAAATTATTGAACGTGGGGTTACGGTTCATTAATCATCTCTTAAATTTTTTTAACTTTTAAAATAATCTGCATAAAGAATCGTTTCTCTTGTGCTTGCTTTTTAAATTAAATCTTTTACATTTTGAGGTGTGTATGCAGAAATTAAAAGTGTGTGTTTTTTCTTACCGCATTTTTTTTCCTGTTTAGCCTCCGGTAACTACCGTTTAGATAATTCTTAAGAGGATGAATGAGGATGATATGTATGAGTGTAAATGAAGTGTAGTCTTGTACATTCTCAGTTCGACCATTCCTGAGATGTGTGGTTAATTGAAACCCAACCGCCAAAGAACACCGGTATACACGATCTAGTATTCAAATCCATGTAAAAACAACTGGCTTTACTAGGACTTTCTTACCGCATTGCCTGTATCAAATATAACGCATCGATTCACGGTAGAATGGTCCGTAACTGATCTTTGTGTTGAAGGTAATGCGTGCAAAATACTCGAAGGACGGGTAAAATTTTCTTAATGTGCTATTAATGACATTTACTATTTCACTTGTAGGACTGAATGTTTTACCACCTTATATTGCATTCAGTCGGCTTAACGTGACGATAAGCTACAAAATTTCCGATTCTGCAGTTGCTCGGTTCGAACGAGAATTAAAAACTTCTCTTTGCTTTTCCCAGTAAGCTTGGCACTGAAATAATAGTGTGATGTGTTTTTAATCGATTGGAGTGCAATTTAAGTGTTTATTTTTCACATTATTTTTATTATTATGATTAACCTCATGAAATATGAATGACACATCTAGTTTTTTTTCTTTATTGTAACATATATATTGTTTGTCGGTCACTACTACTATTTTTTCACTTCTCTTAATTATTTGTTATTGTCGGTTCAAATCTTTTCAATCGCGAAATGAAGTCATGTGGAATGACAGGACTGAGAAACTGTTGTTCTGGAGACTACAAGTCATTTCCGTAATAAATATGGCGCAGTAATTCTATCAGGTCACCCGAAGTAATAAATAATAATAATAATTCATCGTTGAAGGATTTAAGAAAATTACCTGGGGAAACGAACCGCTAATTCGGTTTGCCGAGTATGTACAGGAAACGTGTTTTAACACGTTTTATTACGTATGAGTAAAACGCAATTGTGAGTTAAATCGGTCGTTAATTTATTTATATTTTAGTCAAGGTCGACAGCTCGGCAGATGTAATTTGTTGTATCTTGTATTTTCTTCTTTTTTTTAATGAAAACTGTAACCGTTGAAGTTACGGTGCCCACTGCACTGCATGTCACACTGCCTTTGTTATGTTAGAATAGATAAGATTGCATATTTTACGCTTCAGTTATGATAATTATTTTAGAAGGTAATTGTTTAGAAGTATTCGCATTTATTGTTTAGTGCCTGTTGTTGGTAACAGTTAATCTGCTTTATTTAAATTTAATCAGGGGTGATAGTATTTATTGTACCGATACATTTTTAATAAATAAAGAACAAGCGTCTTACATGCGTCATAAAAAAAATTATCATGTGCTTTATATCGTTATAGTAAATATTATTTCCTCCTGAAATTTATTATAAGTAGTTTTATAAAATTTGTTGTATAATTTTTTTAAATTTTCTTTTCATTGTGTTATATATTATTAGTTACGATAAAATTTAAAACGAGTACAAGTCATCCGTAGCTAGTTAGTATAGTATTGAAAAAGAAAATGGAGAGGATAGTAAGGACAGATAAAATTCAGAATAATGAACCCGATAAAGTAAGGATTAAGTGATAGAACATGATAAAAATGTCAGTGAATAATTAATGAGATTAGAAAAATACTCTCAAACGACCGAAATAAAATGAACTGTTAGAAAGAGATTATACGGGTTTTTTTCTTGTAAATAAATAATATCCTCTCATCTTCATCTTCAAAGTAAATGTCAAATATTGGGACTACTCTAACCGTGTGGGATTTGAAATAGTCTTATCTTTACCACTGGTTTCGGTTGGTGTTTTACTATGATACAGGACCATGACGATAGAAATTCATTGAACGTTTAGTTATTCGGATTCGATTGTTCTTGTTATCGGCTTACTTTGAGAGTCGTTAGGGGGGTTTAATTATTGGACTACTCGTGCCCGATCAAATTTAGTCGGTACAAACTTTTAGATTTAACATCGATTCGTGAGGAGTACGATTGCAAAAATCGGGTCGAATAAGTTGAAATTTTACGTGAAAGTGTTCAGTTGGATTCATACGTTAATACAGTAAATAGTACTTAAATTGTAAAATTATCGATACATTTTTTTATATAGATGTAATTGAAATTCTTGTTTTGTATTCGATCCGGTTGGATTGGCCATGAGCAACTTGTATGTGTCGACAGAGACTGAGCTTGTTTAGTGTGTAGAATAGTGTTTTCTTTATCATTCGATAAACAACTTATTATCTAGGACAGTAATAATAGTAATAATACATTCTTAAAGTCACCTCACAATGTAACGTAATGTTATTCGGTATAAGTTCTAAGCTATTGTTATGAAGAAATCATTGAAGGTTCAGCGATAAAATTGCAAATGTTATTTCACGATTATTTTTACTAGCAGCATGTTCTCCTTAGCTTATTTATCGTAGTGATAAAATATCTATTCTATGCTAATGGTATTATATTGTTTTACTTTAAAGTAATTACCGGTTTTCCTTTTATTTAGCTTTTCTTTTTTTTTATTTCACTGCGATGACAAAAGAAAAAATTTTACTTTAGTTCTACAAAGTCTAGTACAAATTTATAAAAATTTGAAACGTGATGTTATAAAGCGAAAGCGAGCTACTTTCTTGAATGTAAGAGTATAAAATACATTTTATGCCGTAATAGTATATTTATGGATGTAATTAATAGTCGTTCAAGAAATTTTACCGGGTCTTTATAGACGTTCTTTTTTCAAGTTTATCGTTCTCTAGATCATTTTTTCGTTTATATTGTGGATATGTTAGCTAATTTACATTCATGCGGTAGAGTCCAAGAGATTCAGGTGTTAAAAAAAGAAACCTTATTTCTGTTTCTTGACACTTCGTGAAATAATTGAAACGTCACATGTTAATCGTCACATAATTAATTGAAACATCACATGGTAATCATTAACGTAAACACGTTAATGTTTACGAAGTATTAATAAGGGAGATTTATCTTGGAAGAAAATTAGGTACTAGTTGCATAGTTCGATTAAAGATTTTGGTACGTCTTCCGCTTTTTAAACGGCTTATGTGCCGAACAACTTTCGTACACGAATAAATGCATAAAAGAAAGGGATTTAAAACAACTGCCCTATCAAATTTTATGGATGTGAAATTATGAGCTACGCGATTCTAAATTTGGGAGATTTGTCTTTGTACGGAGTATAATTGTTAATTTCAGTTATAATAATCGTATATCGTCTCGTTTTTACGTGTAGATAATTAATTTTCTTTGAAAATATTTTTATAACTGTATTTAATTACTTCGCTTAATTTGTAAAGAAGGCGATAGAAGTAGAATATTTCACTAACAATATGGAAAACAAGTAATATTTACGAGTGTAGTTATTATTAAAAAAAATCCTTTCTCTTTATTTGAATTTTTATTTTATTGGAATTAGTTGTTAAAATTAATTTTACAAATTTTTAACGATTCCATAATTTTTAATTGATTTTTCAAAACCTCTTAAATCGTTAGGATGTAACGCTTATTTAAATGCAATGCTTATAATTATGTTTCGATTGTACATTAGAAATCGCTCGTTCCATGGCACGCTTTAAATTTTCCTAGCTGCTAATTGATTTCTTAAGTGACGTAATCGGTATTTTAGTCTGTATTTAATTGGTACTTCTTTTTTTTAGACTTAAAAGCGTTAAACTCTTGCTCTTACTATTTTTCGACTTTGTAACTTACAACTTTTCTCTTTTCTTTAAGTTTAAAATATATGATTTTATTGTTTTTCGTTGTACATATTTCTATTTCGTTGTAAATATTCACGATATAATTTTACCAATCGATGAAGAAAATTAGTAACATTTCATCATAATAAAAAACTATGATGTCTAGTGTACGATTGATTGTAAATATCTGTATGCATTTATTTTTCTAAAAAAAAAACCACAAAGGAAAGAGAAAAACTAACGTCTTTCCTTTTTGCTCTCATTTCCTGCTTTCTTTTTTCATTCGTGAATCATAATTCACGATAACATTTTTTTTTGTGTTTATTGGCTTATTTTCGTTTTCTTTTCCAGTTTTATTGATATTTCATTTCAACTATTCATCGATCGCAATTAATATTTTTGTTTGCAGCATCTAGTGTCATTTGTAGGTCTCTTCAAAAGTGATATGTATAGTACATCAAAACTGTTAAATTTAAAATTTAAAAGTTTTTTGTGTCGAATTTTCATTTTCTGCTAAATTTTATACTTAATATTAAGTAAAAATTATTACTTTAATGTCAATAAAAACGTTATATTTATGTATAAAGTACAAGCTATTATGTAAAACGGATGGTATTCATCAGCACGTAGTTTAGGGGAACTGATTAAGTGTTGTGTTACGGTCGCTCCTTCGTACAAGATGCAGTAGCTGAAGTCGAAGTACGCCGAATACCGAGAAGGGAGTAAAAGTGCAGAACATGGAACGAGTTTTCGGTGAACAGGCTAGAATTGTAGTGTGATGTTTGTGTTGTTTGAGCCAGGTCGATTTGGCTCGATACCAAATCTGTAAACATAACGTGAAGCATTTCACCTGGCATTTTATACAGCATAGACTAGCGCGTAGATTGTAGATGCTATGAGACGCTTATGCCAACACTCTTCACTGCAGTGTTATATAGTTCAGCGGTTGCATCAAACACATACATAAACACTTTCGCGCTCGCATGCGATTAATGATATCCTCTTTACCTACTTTGCATATAAGATTATCTTGAACAGGATTTATGTTTATATTAACATATCGAACAGGATTTCTGTTTCGTAATTTACATTTTCTGTTTCTTAAATTTTTTATTTTAATTTTTAAATATTTAATATTTAAAATGTACCCTTTGATGCGGTAATGCATACTAGGATTCGTAGTTGTTTGTTTAGATAAGAATTCTCTTGAGCTTTGTTAAATTTGTTACCTAAAATGATTGCCGCTTAGGAAAAAAAATGATCTTGATAATTAAAAATCTTTAATAATTATAATTCGAAATATTTTGGTTCTCGTACGAACTATCACTAGAAAATGTAATTTCATATTTTATTTGACTTCTTTTTTTTGCGAATGTAACATTCAGTAAATATTTACGGTGGCTTTTCTGATAGTATTGTTTGTCGCCATACTACAGGTCAAGTTGTATTAATTTTATACATTATAGAATGATATGGTAGATTTTATCATATTTTCCCGCCTAATGAGTTAATCAGTTTTGATTTTGGGTGCGCCTAAAGGGAAAGGGAGTTGTGGTATATATTCGTTGAGCAGTTAACCTTTACTTCCTTAAACCACGACAGTACACCTCATTGTTGCCGCCTTAGCTTTACACTAATGATTTTAATCTAACAATAATTTTTGTGTATCGAGTTGGCCTTTTAGCCTTTCTTTCTTTTTCCTGTTTAGCCTCCGGGAATTACCGTTCAGGTATTACTTCAGAGGAATGAGAATCATAGGTATGAATGTAAATGAAGTGTAGTTTTGTACAGTCTCGGTTCGACCATTCCTAAGCTGTGTGGTTAATTGAAACCCAACCACCAAAGAACACCGGTATCCACGATGTAGTATTCAAATCCGTATAAAAGTAACTGCCTTTACTAGTAATTGAACGCTGGAACTTTACTTCCAAATCAGCTGCTTTGGGAAGACGCTTTCACCACTAGACCAGCCCGGTGAGTTCGGTCTTTTAACCTGTAGAATAATACTTTAACGTGTTTATTATTTGGTAATTTTTAAAATATTTCAGTTCCTGTAATATTTATTTAATACTTTAGTTTATTTCCGTTACTTTTTCATATTATTTATGATATAGACGCATAAAGAAGGACATCTGAACTAAAGAAGGACATTCTCTTCCTGAACGCATTAAGTTGATTCTGGGTGGGTGTCTGTCGATGTGATTTCTGGTACAATCTGAAATCGGACGTAAAACGTCTATCCTTAACGACCATGTTTTTCGTTTCATGTAATTAATTATAATAATTTAACCTGGGCAATTTGTCTGAATGAATAGACCGTTATAGGAATATAGAGATCACTTCTGTTTATATATATGTTTTTAACCAGACGAAAGCGAGATCATTTTACTACATTCTACAAAGCTTATCAATTTTCTATAGTAGTAACTACTTTGTTGTACAAAACTGGTGATAGTTGGTAGTTAATGTTTTGTTTGTTTTTTTTTACGTAGTGTTACGTTAATGAATCCTGGATGAGCTTGTTGGGGTATATTTCCCAGTAGGGAACTTGTGAACTTAAAATAAAAAGTTTTAATTGGACATTTAATAATAAAATTGTGTTTATGAGCTTTGTAACTTGTTTTGTTGATAAAATGAGAATCGTGTTTTGAAACGTTTTTCATCTTCGATAATCTTTTTTTTTACGATTTGAAAATAATTAATCGGGTGTAGTTAAAAGGCCATTTATAAAATGAGATATAATTAATTGTAAAAAATATGTAAATTACGTTTACTGTTTTTTTTAAATTAGTTAGTTTTTCATACGTTTTTATCTTTGTAATGAAAAAATTAGATTGTTCGTAGGGAAGCGGTGTATAAGTTTTAAAGTATTTAAAATTTCCTTACAGGAAATCTCATTAGTATGACGGTAGTTTGTTTATTTGAATACCGGGTAAAGATTATTCATTAATTACTTTAACGTAAGTTTCTTTTAAGGTAACTTATATAAGCTAAAATCTTCGTATTATATTGTATAGATGCGGCTAAGAAAGAAAAATACAAACTGTAACGTCGTTCTTATTTTGCTGTAACGCAGAGTGTGGCCGTGATGATCTAAAAACGACTATCCAAAAATAGGTAGTTGATCTCTATTACCTTGCTTTGGCTCTCCAGCATAGCTCGGCCAGAATACTGTTGTGAATCGGTTCGGTGAACGGAACTTAAGCATCAGTTTAATCTGCGCTGTTATTAATTACATTAAACGTTGTTAAACGTTTGTAGAATAATATTTTTTTTTCAAGTCTGTAATATCGACTGAATTATTAGATCTTATTTAACGCTAAAATTAATTTACTTGAAATTAATTTTAATCCTCTAATCTAATTTTGAATTTTTTTAAATTTTTATTATACATTTAATGTGTACAATTAATTAATTAATAATGTATTACTATTATCTTGTATTTTTCAAACGAATTTTTGTCCAAATATTTATTTATTTTTGTTTACTCCAAAGATTTTTTTTTAAGTTGAAAAGTTCTGTTACAGGAACTGTCTTATCTACCCAACAGTCATTTAACCCTTTATTGAATGTCAGTGTTCATAAACACTTTGTTTTTAGTCAAAATAAGAGACAGGAGGGTTATAATAATTAAATTATTTCATTTCTTTTTTTATTTGTTTTTAACTTGTTTGAAAGAGCTTTTAAAATGCAATTTTAATAGAAGGATGTTAAAAATTAGATGGATCGATAAAATTCGAATATGAAGGAAAAAAATTGGTGGCGAATTTATGAAGAGATGAATTAGGTTTATAAGCCATTTATTATGACGGGATTAATTAATTTTTTATCGAATCCAACATCCGTCTGTTAGAAGGTCAAATCTAAAAAGAAAACAAAGATTGAAATATATAAATCAAATAAAATAACCGACGATTATATAACTATATTGACGTTAAAATATTAGCACATATTAGAAAAAAAATAAGAGAATAGCATCAACCAGACAAATGATTTTGTTACAATTTCATTTATACCGTTCATCTATGCTTTATCATACGAGTACTAACGTGATGCAAAAAATACGACTGTAATATTAAATAACAATTCTGAAAATATCCATTTTACGCATAAAAAAAGATTAATAGAAAATATCGAATACGTATCATCTATAATAATAAAGGTTATGTGAATAAGCGTATAATAAATATTCACAAAGCTTAAAAATCTATGAAACATTTCTCTTCCTCCTGCATCTAATAAAAATAATATTTAGGTCTAAACAACTTTTCATATAAGCGAGTTCAAACAATAGACAATTGTAACTATTAACAATTAACAGAAATTGAAAAAAGCGAGATGAAAAACCCCCGAATAGGATGTTATACTCTGCGGATTACAGAGATTTCGATTGTAAGTAACGGTTACAAATTTTAAGCCTTGTTACATCATCCCTCCCGTGGAAAATTTACATATTTCTCCTTAATATTTTTTTATTGGTCGACCGAAGTTCGATCGTATTTTTCTGGCAACCGAGTATATATATATATATATATATATATACATTTATGAACGTTTTACTTTATCCATTACCAAGTCGATGCGCTTGTTTTGTTGTCAGTGGTAGATCATTAATTCTTTGACAAGTTCTGTAAGAAGAAATATTATACCGATTCTGTAAAACGTAAAGTAATATCAAATAAGTGGTTTTATAAAACAAAGATGTGTGGTAAAAGTTGTACTTTTTATCTCTTGTGTAATTGATATTATAGAGTTTCCTGTGTGAATAAATGTGCGTGTTAGCAGCCATTTTTTTCCGTTTGTTATTGATTTTTTTTTTAAATACGTTTTACTGAATTCATATTAAATGCAAATTTACATCCTTTGTCTTTATTTCTTCGTGTATTAGCTTAGCATAGCAGCTTATTTACATTTAACTGTTCATCATATATATTATTCTGACTTTAAGTCCGATAAGTTTTGTCGTATAGATTTGCTTACTGTTAATCCTACATAGCTCCAGTCGGATTCAGAATTTTAAAAAGGTCGTTCATTTTATTTATTGGAAATTTTCGTTTTAATACAACTAAGAATTTTTTTCTGTTCTCAATCAATATTATTTAAAAATACACTACCGGTTTCTGTATTATTAACTTTGCTGTGTTTTTTATCGGAAATTGCGTGAAAAATTCAAGTAGTCTAACACGGATTTGAACCCGGAATCTTCTGTATTAATAAAGAAGACACTACTATGTTTCCCTGGGAATCTGTGAGATTGTACGTACAGAATTTACGTCTTATAACAGATACTTTTTTCATCTTTATCCAGTAAATTTGATTTTCATCAACAATTTTAATTTTATTAGCGGACAATTCGCATGTTAAATTTACTTTATACCTTTTGTAATGTTAATATGCTTTTAGTAGTTTCTCGAGCGCCATTTTGTTCGTTGATTCAATCTGTTGTGCATACGCTTACCTTTAACCGACATCGCTTCATGATGTCAATTTCTCGCTTAACAAGGCCATTCGTTTATTCCTCTTAAGAAGTTAATTTTCTACTAATTCTTGACGACTTTGATAATTTTGTTATAACTACTCGTACGTTGTTAATAACTCTCCTAGGCACTAACGATGCGCTATTGAAACTTATCGGGAAATTTTTATGTAATCTATCATTTCTATCATTAACCGAGTACTTCCTCAACATTAAATGAAATAATCTTCGCAGTTGAATCCATTCCTTTAGGTTTGGAACCTACAGAAAACCCGTTTTGCTCTGTTATCGGTGTCCTATGTTCTTTAACTTATTGAAAATGATTTTTTACTGTAACGGTTTTGTTTTATATCGATTCCCAAAATAAGTTAAATTGAATTTTCAGTAAATCTAATAAAAATGTAAATGGTTGTTAAAATGCGGCCGAATTTCGTTTTGATAAACTTTTGTTTATGCGATTTATATGCATAACCGTTATATTAATAATAGTTTGAAAGGATGAGATAAAAACTAATTTTTCTTTGTAGAAGTCGTTAATGCACTGTGGAAAATATTTTTTTAATCGATATTTGTGTAAGAGGAAAGGTCGATGTGTTTATTAATAATAGATCTTTGTTTTATAATCAACTTCTGGGAACAACATGTCTGCGATCAACCGATTTGTTATAGGAATGACTTTATGCATTAAAATGTTGTTTTCGGATGAGTACTTATTTTACGAGCGGTGCATTTTTAATGAAAACTTTCAGCTACTTGGAGGTTACTGTTTGTGTAAGAGGCCATGGCATACCCAATTAGCAATAAATTTCTGTAATTACGTTTAGCGATCGATATCATTATTAACGCGAAATAAATCTAATATTAATATGTTTTCTTTATGCTGCAGTTTTTTTCTTTATTTCATTTTAAGAATAGCCCGTTTCAGTTTAGTTTCTTCTTTTTTTGCACGATTTGTAGAATTAAAAAAAAAAAATTGATCAACTAAAAAAACCATAATTGTTATAAATGAACGGGTGTTTAGTATGGAAATAAGCGGTTTTAGAGGCCGACCGGTTAAGGATATTCGTCGATTAAATATATCGTTGATGGAAAAAACCGCACGTTTTGGTGCAAGGACGGACGGACGTACAGATGGTATGGACGATTGAGTAGGAGGCCCTGGCCTGCTAGATAATGCAAAAGTTTTTGTTTTATTTTGTTTGTTATTCACTTATCTAAACTTACATTTTAGGTACGCACGCGTTTTTGTTAATGTAGTGTATGTTTACATTTTAGAAACATGGTAGCTGCCAAAACACAGACATCATCATAATCCCGCACCCTTGTAGTAACAATACAAATGAATATTTATTAAGTATTATCAATTATTATGCGCTACAGAATCTTGGCACGTTTCGGTATTTTAATTGTGAATTGTCAGCGCATTTTTAACTCTTGCATACTCATTGTATATAATGAAATTATTAGCCCGAAGGTTGCATTATTCCTTAATATTGCCACTGTAGAGTGCTTCACAGGTTTAGGCGGTATTAGATAAGTTTAAAAGGCCAACAATGTACCATACCTCAGAAGGATATTTGACCTCATGGTAGTACATATCCTATGAATGCGGTTGCCATTAATGTTAAAAGAATTAATGATCCTGGTTCTGTAATTTAGTCTTTCGTCTCCTTGGAATCTTAGATTGCTAGCAAATTAATGATTAGAAACAAAATCTTATACCGACGTTTTTGGAAAAGGTGTGCATGATTTCATGACGAAATAATTAAACATTTATTTATCACTATTGGTTGTGCATCAAAATGTACAGAAAAACTTAATTATGTCGCACAACTTACCACGTTTCATTGCCAACACCATTTTACAAACTTTTGACCGGTACCCTTAACTTGATCCATGCGTGGATTTTTCATAATATTTTTAAATTTTATTTTCATAAATTTTTTAATAGATTTATTTACATCAGTTTTATAAATTGATCTACTAAAAATCTTAGAAAATAGATAATGTTTTATTAAGATCATAAACATAAATAATATTAATAAGCACATTATCTTATAAAACATTTTTTATGGACATTCACATAATATAACAGAGTATTACTGTAAATCTATGTACGTTTAATCTGCATTTGTATTAATTTTCACCCGGTTTAATTAAGAAGACATTCATCTTGTTTACTTAACTTTCACGTATCGAATGAAACGTCTAACCGCTGTTTAAACTGTTCACATTAATCATCTTATTTACGCTTTCTCCTAATTTCTACTTAGTATAGAAGGATTAAAAGGCATCGGTGGTCGGTAGAGAACTGTTCAGTTGTTAAATGTAATTTTTTCGCAGTTATTGAGTTTTGTTACATTACTTTTCTTGTTATTCCGTAGCATTTTCTTGATTACAGCGGGTTGATAAAGCTTCCGGGAGTCCCTAATTTGTGTTTACTACAAATAAAATTTGTTACTGGAGACATGTTCAAGTCGTGTCGTCTGTATAAAACTGATTAAATTTTACACAACCCTTCTTCCTTCTTTATTTAATTTATATAAATATTATACTGTATTCAATACATGCAAACGCTTTCTCCACATAATGAATGTATTTCATAATTCGTTATCTTTCTGTTTCTTTTTGAGAAAACTACAAATAGTTAATATTTTCCTCAGATAGCGTAAATATAATTCATCAAAATAAATTTAACACTACCTTATTTTTAGACGTAAAAATTAATTTAAAAACCTTTCTTTTTTTTATCTCGTAAGTTATAAAACATTGCTGGACATCAGTTAAAAAAGCCGTTTGCAGAAACAATAAATGAGAAACTCACGTGTCGATTAAAATATGAAAAAGAAATAACTTCAACTAGCTGCTACTGGGCTTGTGCCGTGGTTCTATAGAAAATACTTATTTTATCTCAAGTCTTCCTATTATTTTTTTTGTTAAGGTTCGCACTCTAAAAATATAATATTTTTTGAGTTTCGGTATGGTATCAGGAATATATCGTAGCCCTATAAAAATTAAATATGTAATAACAATCACGAACAAAAAAAAAGTAATTGTTCACGACCGTGTCATTTTTCATTTAAATTGTCTGGAAGAATTTTACTGCGAGAATACCAGAACTTTCTCTATAAAATAAAAATTCTATCTATTAAAACAAGCGAAATCTGTGCTTCTGCTCGGGGTAGAACTTGAACATATACATAAAAATAATACGGGTATCCAAAAAAAATTCTGCAGCTTTAAGACTGCATGAAACGTTGATTCAACAGAAAATTAAATGGGTTGCAGGTAGTTTTCATCAGCAGAAAGAAATTCTAACACGGTTGTTATATATTGAAATTTTTTTCTTGCTCTTCGGTAGGTTTAATTTCACGGATTAGCGTGAAATTCTTTCTGCGTTTTCGGCACTTTTTGTGGTTTTTCCGACATTCTCCTGATGTGTGTCCTTGTAAATTGTTTCCGGCTTCCAAAAACCGTTTACACCACGTACGGTTTTGTCACTCGAAGAATTTCTACAATCGACTCGCGTTTAATTTCTTGTTTTCTCGCCAATTTTGTTTCTTGGAATCGGTACTGTGCTTTCTCTTGTGACGATGCCACGGTACAGAAGCCCGGGCTCTTAACAGCTTGGCTTGTGCAACAGTCTAAAACTCCTGCTATCTAAGTGAGATTGTGTAAATTAAATCTTATTTGTTTTCGCTTCATGATTACGCATAAAACCTTTCTTGAGTGCTGCTATATAAAAACTTTATTCGTTCTGGAAGCCTCGAAGTTCTTTATCAGACACACTGAATATTATTATACGTGAATACATTTGAACGGAGACTTTCGTCCCTTGCTTAATCGTATCAAGAATATTTTAACTACAATTTTTGTATTTATGATGTATTCAAAAAGCATGACAAAAGCCTAAATGTTCAGTTCATCGATATAACCGAAAATTGTTTATTTGTCATTATTATTTAACTTCTAAAAATATTGCTGCCGATAAACCTTTTTTGAATTAGATTTTTTAAACACTATTTTACCCTACTAACTTCTCCATCCTTTCGGCCGGGGATAAAATCCTTTTTGCGGGATTAAATGAAATAAAAATTTAAGATTAATTTGAAAAAAAGATAGTAATACGATGGTCAAAGGAAAAGGTTTGGGGAGTTTTGTTGCAGTTCTTTACAATCTTTCCCTAACAGATATCACTGTTTACTTCTATTTATTGATGAATTATATTTATTTTCGTCCTTATATGAATCATCGGTTTGCCGACGGTGTAAAATTTGTTATTAAGTCGAACAGATTTTTTTTTAACGTTTACAGGATTTTTGTAAAAATCGTGAATAACTCGCACCTAAATAATTGGAAATCGGTGTTAGTTGATTGTTTTCTTTCAGCCAGATCAAAATATCGAGTTAATTGATGTGCACATACATAGTTTTTGTAGTTATGAAAGAACGACCGATTCCAATTTATTATTCATTTTTCTTCGATTGTAGCGGTTAAAAATAAACAAATATCTTTAAATAACAGGGCTTTCCGATCTAACGTTCCCTGAACAAGTAATGGATTTTTTTAAAATAAGAGTTGACCTTGATATCAGGTTAATATGTCAATCTAATTTGGCCTGTTAATAATTAATTAATTAGTTTTCACCATAAAGGAATGGATTTTTACGGAATGTTTATTTTGAAGACCAAGTAAAAAAGAACGGTATGATATCATTGCGGCTTCTGTATGTATTTATACTTATATGCTGTAGATTTTATCTTCTGAATCCGTCACTGTGTCTGTTTATTTCTGGAACTGTTTTTAATTTGATTTTAAGCTTTACCTCTTTGTTTCTTTATCGTACTGTGTTCTCCGTTATAAACGGGAATAAAAAATATGTCACTTTTGAAGTAGAGTTGTAAATAATGTTATGTTTGTGTACTTTTTTTATTATACATTTTTATATAATACTCATGTAATCTACATTAGTTTGTAGTTGGATGTATTCCAAACCTGACTCTGTAGGGCTTAATGCCAGCTACTCAGCACTTCTATTGAAGGGTACAGCGTTATTTTATATTAATACCCTATTTGAATATCACCTTATTTAAAATACGATATTTAACTATTGAAATGTGATGTTTTTTATGCAAATATTTATTAGGAAATCTATGCAGTGCTCGTTTTGATTGTCTCCATTCTCCGAATTGAGCTTAAAAAACAGTTTCCCTTTCAAAGTTAAAAATTCTTCGAACTGGTATTTTAGGAAGTAACGTGAAAGATAAGTCTGATAAATGAGTATTATATGAGTCAGCTGATGGAGTGTATAAGTTGCGGTTACAAATAATTAATGCTATGTAGGTTTTGTGATTACTTCTAGGAGACATAACTATGATTTTTTTTTTAGCGTTAAACTGACTAAAAGTATTTCAAGTGAAGAGATTTTATTGTAGGTATTGAAGCTTTTTAATCCCCTAGAATTCATCATAAAAAATAAGGCTATTGAGTAATAATTCAGATTTATTTATTTAGCGAATGGCACTAAAACATAACACCAATTACAATCAAAATTATAAACAAAGATTTAACAAACTAATATATCCTATCGATTCTGGAGTCGCCATCAGGAAATCTTCAGAATTTCCTTTACAAGCTGTCGTAGGGCAAACTTCTGTGATTTGTCTGATAGTTTGATTTTCACCACACTCACAAAGGAGCGTCGGTGTTTTACCCCATTTATACAGGAAATAGGCGCACCTACCATACCGAGTCCTGTTGAGTAATACATGGGATTTGGTTATCCTGCTTTGTGTCCCATTCTCGACGCCAGGCGTCAATTAGGTCAAATCCGTCCTCTGTGGTAGCAATTGCTGTTTTGATAGGCGGCTTTCTAGTTCGAAGGCGACCACGATTGGCATCCTCAATGTCCCCATGTATTGGCAGGTTTCGATTGTCCATAATCTTCTTGTACTCTCTTACAAGAGCGTTCATACGGCGCACGTTCGTGGGTGGTATGTGGCTCAGTACCAGAAGGCATACCACGGGAGTAGACCTGATAACCCCGGCAATCATTTTCATAGTGTCATTAAGTTGAGCATCAATTCTATGAACATAAGGGCTGTTAAGCCACACTGGCACACAATATTCTGCAGCCGAGAAGACCAGGTTCAGAGCCGATCTGCGCCATGTCGTTCCACAGAGCTTACGTATGATGTTGTTTCTCGCTCTCAATTTTCCTGCAATTCTCATTAGGTGCTCCTTAAATGAAAGCGTTCTATCAAGTGTCACGCCTAGGTATTTCGGTGTCTTATTGTGAAAGAGCCATGTATCCTCAAATAGATTTTTAAGCTCCCTATCAGCAAACTTGTTACTCAGATGGAAGCATGACACCTCTGTTTTACTAGCATTCGGTTAATTAATAATTATTAATAATCTGTTAATAATTCAGATTAATCAATATGTTTGTATTTCTCCAGTTTCAGTTAGTAGAGATGAAAAAAGAAATACGATTTTATCAAATAAGTTCAATTCCTGTACTTATACTTTTTTAGGTGATTTTTTTCTAACCGTTCTTACTATCTGATCGCATACCGCTGTTAAAATACAATTTTTTTAAGGTCATAGAGGTCTATAGATTATTAAGGTGTTTATGAGATAATGATCATCTTCACATTTACTTATGAAAAAACCTATTAAAATTATTTTTCTTTTTAACTGTATATATATTTTTTTTTTTGTCACCGTCAATCGCCACCGTCATTTTTCGTTTCGGTTTATGCCGCCCTTGTCATTCGCACTTTTCACAAGTCATTTTGCTGCTTGACACAGCTACTTTCGGTCTCAGTCACTTGCTAATCGTTTACAACCTGAGAATTTCAACGCGATATTTGATATACAGGAATCTTTGTGGACGATTTTACAAAAAAAAAATAAACATTTCACAAGTTCATCAGTTTCGTACGGTTTTTTTTAAGCCATTGCCTTAATAAATTATGTATAGTAATCGGTTCGATGTGAATCACACGCCGTATCACGTTTTATTATTAAAAAAGAAAAGAAGTGCCTTTGCGGCCACGTCATTAAACTTATTTTCAAACTTAATTATAATACGTAAATGAACGTTGGGTGGCTGGTAAGTGGTAAATCACAGAAATCAATGTCAGCTGACATCACATTTCCTTGAATATCATAGGTGTGTCGATCTCCGCAGAAATAATTGTATGATCGCTATTTTTAAAACAGGTTCAATTCAGTAAGCTTGTGAGGATTGTGACCCTTAATTTTTTGTTGAAATTAATAAAAAGATTATAATTATAAATTATATTGTAGAAATGTTAATTTTTTATGACGACTTAGCGGGTATTTTGAAATTATTGAAAGTTTGTTAACGTTTTTATTTTAATATGTAGTTGTAAAACGTGTGGGTAATCGTTAAACAAAGTAATGAAAAACTAAAGCTAATTTTTTCATTTGAAATTGTGCGCAATGTTCGACCAAAATTTTACTTCGTGCTTGTTCTAAATTTCCTGCGAAAAACAGGCATTATGCTATAAAAAAAATTGAAATATTGGGACTTTATTTTAAAGGATAGAGCGCATTTCAGTCTCCTAGTTTACTGGAACAAAATAAAATTCTTATTGCAGCGCAAAATCACATCGATGAGGAAGAAACGCACGTTGACAAACTCATTGTTTTGACATAAAGCGCATGCAACAGTCGGCGATGATTTTTCATTTCAAGTTGAGTTTATTAATTGAAGCATCTGATATATTTTATTTTAGATATAAAGAAAGATTAAGACAACGTATATTAAATTATGGGACACTTGTGTTGCTGTTACGCGCATGCGCGTTCGTATATTTATTTCTGTTTAATCTTAGGAAGATTTCTCATGCAAAATCGGTTGTAAACATCTGTTTGTTTATATAAGTTGGCCTTCGTTTTTATATGTGGGTAATAACACATATGTAGGTTGAGGTTTGAATATACATCGACTTGCAGTTGCAGAATGCATAGTTGTGAAATATTTATTGAATATAATAACATGAATTATTTTGTATTTGGTAATTTAGTTGCGATTTATTTTGCGCTAACGATTTTTTTCTGCTCCCTTAGAACCTTCTCCCTCTTGCAACACACTCTTACCCAAAACTTTAACCCCCTCCTGCATACGTCTAGAATAGCAAGTTATTGTGTATTCAAGGTTGTGGTTTTATTTACCACAAACGTTTCATAACAACAATCGTGAGGTAATTGTTATTGGCAGAATTTTACTTGATTCTTAAAACGTCACTTATTCTTCAGTTTAATAATCTTTGGCTTCTATTGAATTAACTATTCTGTAGAGATAATACCATTTCAACATTTTTTTCTTTAATTGTCAGGCTGAAATTTTGAAGATGGAACTTAATAGGTGTAGTAGAGCACTTTCAGTTAACGGTTACTGCTTATTTATAGTGGCGCTGCGTATCAACCATTCTAATAAAACTTAAAATATATATCTTTAATCGTGGTTCGTTCCCAAACTATCACTTTAATTACTTGTAAATTTTGGTTACTAACTTCTATAATTAGTATTAATATTACTCGTGATGATTTTTAAACGTTTCAGTTTCGCTTAAGTGTTAAATTATTTTAAAATTTGCAATTTGCAACATAACAGTAAATATAATTAAAAACTAATCATTCTTTTACTTGTGAATGAATTGAACTATTAATCTTCCCTTTCATTTTTTCTTTTAAAATTTCAGTTGTAATTAGATAAAATAACAACGATTTAATAAAATTAAACAAGTATGATGTACTCGCTAATGAAAAATTAAATTTTGTAATAAAAAATTAAGAAAATTATTGCGTTGATTTTTCATTAACTACTCTTAATTATCCTTGATTACAGTAGTGTTCGTAGAAGTTATGAATTGTTGAATAATTTTCAAACGAACAAATTAATCAATATCGGTTAAAAGACATAGCAGTTTAAAAAAATATGTATTTTAAAGATAGTAAAATATTTTTAAAATATAAGCAATTTAATTTATTTGCTATCAGCGCACTTACGTATAGATTTTGGTGAACCAGCGGCCATGAGGCCGTAGTTACTTAAAAAAAAGAAGATATATTCAAAATGCGATTTGTGGAGGAATAAGAAAAGTATGTGATAAAGCAAAAACAGGCTGAATTATGATCGACCCGTTGAACTGTAGGTTTTATCTTATAGAACAAAGTCTGGTAAACATATGTAGTTCGTTTATTTTTTATTACTAAAGCAGATGAAATTATTGGGTACATTAGTGTAAACTTTGCTTAAATATTTTTATTTTCTTTATAACGATAAGATGTTAACTAAAATTAACTAGTAAAAAACACAAAAAAAACCACCTACTTTTGACAGTAATACTTGTTATAAATGAAAACAATGTTTAGCATTTTATTATTTTGGAAGAAACTTAATTTCATTCTTTTGTACAAAATGTTTTAACAGCGAAGCAAATATTACAGCTAACAGTAGATACGCCTAAAAACCTTGATTTATTATAGTCTACTAACCGATCAGTAATTGATCTGAAATCCCCTAAACATCTGGAAGTAATGCGGTAAAAAATTTCTATATTTTCACGTTCTCTATTAAAATCTGTAATTCTATTCTACGTGTTATATTGTGCAAATTGTTATCAGTATTTAACAGTAAGTTGATAAAATGGGTAACAATGCATTGAATAAGTGAAATCAAAAAATGTAGCGGGCGACGACTCATGTTTACGAAACTGACAATATTGTTATTATCTTCTTCAATTCAAAATTCATAGTAGTTGCAGACTATTGCATCGTGTGTTGCAATTTCTCAAAACATGTTCCGTTATTTTACGAGCGACCTGTTGATATTTTGCTGTTTGTTTCTAAATCGCCTACGTCGAGCAAGTAGCCTTTTAAATAGTTTTAAAATTATATGAACTTTGTTAAGAATTACCTAATTAAATCGTTCTTTATATTTTGTCGAGTAAATCATCATGTTTTATAATTAATTGCTTGTCGGTTCATTTAATTTTTCGAGTTAACCTTTTTGTAATATTTAATAGTAAAATCATTCGGTTATAATGACTACAAATAATTGTTGAGAATTATTTACAGTGATAATAGTTGACGAAAAAAGTCAATGCTATCGGATAGTTTTATTTAGATCCATATTTATCCCAAAAGGAGAATTTCTTAATCCGGTATTTCTTTAAGAGTCGGTTGTCGGGTTTCTTTAATTTATTATAATGTTTCGTCGATTCCGCCTTTGACGTAATACTAGCCATACATGCATATATCACGTCATTGGTGATACTTCGTTGCGAAACAAGTTGCAAATGTCTTTTCTAGTTTAAGTTTAATTGAAGTACGAACCAAGGTCTCGTACGGCAGGTATATTATCGTCGATATACCTACAGGATAACCACAATTTTATTCATACAGGACCATTTTCAAATCGATTTGTAATCTTATACCTCAGTCGCTCAGTTAAAGGCCGCATTAACTATCATAGTAGACGTAACAGATAGAGCATGACAATTCGATGTGATAGCAGTGATCTAGTTATAAACTGTATACCCTTAGTTGTAAGTGGGGTAAGAATAACATTAAACTTAAGGAAAGTCAAATGCGTAAGTTTTATGGACATATTTAATATTGTTATTACTCTAAAATATTAATATTTTTACATGAAATTGTAATTTTGATTAAAAAAAGAAAAGCAACAACAGTTTTGAATCAAAAGGTATGACGTCTCCAGAATACTTTTGAAACTATATAGAAGAGTTTGAATTCCTAAATTAATATACAAGTTTTATTTATCGCATTGACTTGTTTCGTGCCAAAAAAAACGAATTATTGTTTTGGGAGAGAGAGAAATCGTGGATTTTTAAAAAAAAATCATTTTATTACATAGTATTATTTGAAGTATTACCGTAATCCTTGTAGATTTATTTTCTATTAAAAAGGATAAAGTTGCAGAATTTTATCGCATTTGGGGTTTAAGAAATTTGATACGGGAATTGAAGGCTTGTTTGTTTGTCGGAAGAAATAAAATAATACGATACAACGGAAGGATAGAAGTTGAGAAAGAGAAATTTATTTTATTTTTCCATCCGCTTAATAGAATTTCACAATTCCCCATCCATGAATTAATTTTTTTTTGTTTTTTCTTTATAAAATATAACTTCCATGAATAATTACGATTATGTAACCATTATTAAAGAAAAGACAAAATGGCCGGCCTCCGTGGCCCGAGTGATAAGAGTCGTCTCGGCCTTTTATCCGGAGGTCCCGGGTTCGAATCCCGGTCAGGTATGGCATTTTCACACGCTACAAATCATTCATCTCATCCTCTGAAAAATGCCTAACGGTGGATCCGGAGGTAAAAAAAAAATGTAAAAGGGCGAAACTAGTAAGATAAAAATTTACTTTTTTGATTGAATAACTCATTCTTAGTCATGAAATTGAAACCTAAGGATTTTAGTTTTGATTAATGTCGGTATTACTGTTGAGGTCCTGACTGATTTTTTAGACTTAAATGTATTTAAATCTAGCGTGAACGTTCGCGATGTCAATTAATAAACAAAATCAATTTTAAAATTTGTTTTACGTGTCTTAGGGAGTATTTTATTTCCGTAAAATTTATTTTTGATTTTATTTAGTTATTGATATCGATTAATGTAGTTTATCTATTATTAATTTATTATTTTTTCGAGGTCTTGTTATCGAGTCGGTGTATTTTGGGTTTCGCGCATGCGATTTTGTGTGGAAAATTTTCTTTGTATGGACAAAACAGTATTCCAAGAGGAGCAGGCGTGTCGTGTGTGGTACGCACGTAGACCTGCGCGATTTTAACTTCCTGTTTCCGAATGTATATTTTAAATCTGTAGTGTGAGGAAAATTTTATATGAATGGAACTGTTGGGGTATAATTATTTGTAGTCGATATTATTTGTGTTTTTCGATGCTTCGGTAAATTGAAGTGGTAATAAACAAAAAAATTGGTATAGTAATAAAATAATAATTATTTGATAATGAAGAAGTTTTTGTAATTCGTTTCACGATTTGTTGATATATGTACATAGAGATACATTTAGTAAATTTTGCTGTATACACACACACACACACACACACACACACACACACACACACACACACACACAATTTTTTTGATTTATTATATTTTTTTTTTGGAGTGATGAAATCGAGGTGTTATTTTTTTCAATATTTATTTATTAATAATTCTTTTTAGTCTGATGAAAGGTGCTTAAAATGTTACGGCGCAGTCAATCGGATGGATCCGTCCAGTACGACTGTGTTTGACGATTGTTCGTTGTAAGGGTTGGTCGTCTTTTCGAGGTAGTAGTGGGGGTAACTCCAGCTCTATTGATTGCTGCCTACCACCCACCGCTCTTCCATCGTGTTTAGTTCCCGCTCTCTATCAGTGGCTGACTTCGCTAGCGCGTTGCATCGCACCCCGGCTGTTGCTGCTCCGTGCAGCAGCTGCTGTATCCGTTCAAAATACATTCACTATAACATACGAATTCGTATTTTTTATGCATTACGTTTAAGAATTTTTAATTACTTCTTCAAATAAGTGTTAGTTTTTTACTGTTAAATTACATAATTAATTTTGAACGATTTTATTTTTTAAATGCTTTTACCGCTTGTTTACTGTTAAAATATACAATAAATAATTATGTTACAGAATCCGTAATTAACTTAATACGTTCTGTAGGGTAAACAGTTAATTGGTTAAAGCAATTAATTTGCTTTTTTTATTGTATTATTATTATTTTGTTACCGGTCACATCGAATTAAAGAATTAATTAATGCACAGTTGACTTTGCTTCTTTACCTTATTGCTAAATTACTAATTTGATATTAATTGTATTGTAATTTTGTGTGATGTTCTTATAAATATTTTAACACCTGCATTTAAAAATTGTAATTATTAACGTAGACAAAGACTGTATGTTTTATTTGATATTTTTTATGCAGTGCAGTAGCTATGTTACTTTGAAAACTTTGCTTTAGTTGAAGGTTATTTTTAATGTAATTCACGTAAAAAATATTCAGTTTAAAATAGGAATTATGTAGTTTACTACAAAAAAATGTGTACTGAATGTTTAATTACTTTATTTAATAAGCACAGTAATTAGTAGAAAAGCAGTTAACAGTTGTTACCGAAGTATGTGAGATGTACCTGAATTTTGTAACCGAGTAGTCGGGTGTAGTATTACTAATTATTATGGATAAAGAGACTAAAGTGTGTACTGCATCGGTGTCACGAGCGGCGAGATAGTCTAGCGCGTTGTCGGAACAGGGCCGTCCCCGGGCCCCAAGGGGTCCGGGCAGAGTCTTTGCCGCTCCACCTAACAAGATGGTCGTCAAGGGCCGACTGGTTAGTATTAGTGTCTATTTTGTTAAATGTATGTGTTGTGTTTAGGATACGTGTATGTATTTTTTGTTGTATTCTATGTATGGAAACTGTTATCTTCATTCGTGTAAATTTGTTATCGAGGCATATGCAGCGGTGCCTTTTTTGTGGTAGTGACTGGCGCGACCTAGGAGTATTGTTTTGACGTATGGGAACTGGATAGTTATTAAGAACCTCGTTCAGTATCCTGCCGCCCATATTAACGATTTAACCTCGTGAATATTAGTTCAGAATGTTGTTTTGCACATACGTATGTGTAAAAGTATATTAAAACGTATTTATGTTTTTAGCGTGACAAGATAAAATTAAAAATCTCCTTTTTTGTGACCGTTAAGATATTCATTTTATGTTACTACGCTCGTTCAGTTTATTCCTCATATAAATTAACATAGTTGAAACTTTTTTTTTTCAATTTTAAATATGTTAAACTTATATAATATATGTTAGCGTGTTAGTATAACTTCAGTTATATTTAGAGGCTAACACTTAAGTTATATTAACTTTATATTATTTACCGCAAGGAAATTTGTCGTTAAAAGGTTATTTTAGTTCCAGCAGGTCGATAAAAAATTAGTTGATAAAGACGACATCTGTATCGAATTAAATAATTTACTTCATTCTGTTAATGGTTTTTTTTTACCTTTTATTCTGTATCAGATATCGTGTAACGGTCAGTTGCGTGCCATGGTATGTCAACTTAGCTAATAATCCATTCTCAATGTCCTTCCGTAAGTTTTAAATTGTATCTATAATACGTTCACTCGAGGGAAATGTTTAGTACTCTGCGTAGTTACGTAATTTTTTGCTGTTATTCTTGGAAATTTTAAAAATAATAATTGATATTTTTCGTGATTTTTGTGTTTTCATAGCAGTAAAACCCGTTCACCCTCTGTCTTTTCCTGTATTCTTTTTTTAATTAAAATATTTGGTCGTAATCCAAGATTTTTTTATTTTTATTTTATTTTTTTATTAAACAAATTGATGTGATTAAGATTTTTCTTATTTACAATTTGCTTGAACTGTCCTTTACTTAAAAAGTTAGTTACGTCGTAAGCTGGCTAGAATGTAACTGTAAATTATTCTTCTTTAACATCCTTTTTAAATATAGTTTTTTTTTTAGTCACGATCTATCTGCAGCATAAAAATTAATCTCTAAAATTTAATGATAAAGTTCAAATTATTATAAAGTTGAAAAACATTACTCGGCTCTGAAATTATTCTACTGTTATGTTTTAAATCCAGCCAGTGTGGTAAATCGAAATTTCTTATGTTTCCTTAAGGTTGATCAAATCTGGAATAAAGTATCAACCGCTTCGTAAAAACGAAGGTTAATTTTTAAAAGATTGATACGACTTGATTATTTTTCTTAAGTATTCTTTATGATAATATAAATTTAAATTTATCGTTTTAAAACTAATGTTTTTAATTTCATTTAGTCCTTAAAGTATTGTTGATGATCTTTTTTTAATGAAAAAATTTGCATAATGACGCACTGATAAAACAAGTAAACGTGCATTTGAAGTTTTTGTTACTTGCACTAACGTTTGTGTAAATTTAATACTCGGTAATGCGGTTTTCTACGATGCTTTTTCGTGGAATGATTACCGTGTAATTGTACGAATAGAACTGACTGCATTTATAAATTATTGACACTCAGGAGTATTTTAATTATTGTTGCCTCGTTCTGAAAAAATATGAGCTTAAAAAATGTAAGTCTTTTTCTTTAAACATTTGATTGTTACAATAATTACCTATTGAAAGAGACTGAATTACATTTTTTTCTTACGGTATGTATGATAATAAATAATTTTATTTCTTTTATTGACTGTTTGTATTATTATTATGAAAAAATAGACTGCTTGTTTGTGGTATTATTTTCGCTTGTGGATCAAATATATATTTGTATATATAAAATTAATTTTAAAATAATTCCTGTTAGTCGGAATGGATTCTACGAATTAAAAAATTAACAGGTTATGGAGTGATATAAATATATTTTATACCATTTATTTCGTAACTGAGTAGAATTTCCTTATTGACAGCAGTAGAATCCTAGTAATAATATTAGGATTGAAAACAAAAAAAAAACTTTTGTAAATCCACAGTATTATAATTGTAATTTAATTACCGGGTGATTAAAAAAGAACTTAATTTTAAAAGCATATAAAAATTTATTTAGCTAACTTACAGTTAGCTAAATTCTGGTGAGGTCTCATTTCATAGGAAAACATCAAGCTTCAACTTGGGTAGTTCATTAGTTCCTAATTCGGCACCAACACTGTCACCAGTGTTGTTAAAAATGGATATATTTACTGGTGCGGAATATGCTCGCTGTATGTTTTGGTTTCACAGTGCAATCAGCCACCTCAGTTCAACGTAATTTTCGTAGAAAGTATCACAGGGAGCCTCCTAGTAGGCGTACAATTTATTCTTGGTACCAGACCTTCGTTGAGACAGGCTGTTTTGTTAAACGTACAAAATCACAAGGACACCCACTCGTTCCTGAAGCTTCTTCCTTTTTCCTGTTTAGCCTCCGGTAATTACCGGAGGGTAATACTTCAGATTATGAATGAGGATGATATATTTGAGTGTAAATGAAGTCTTGTACAGTCTCAGTTCGACCATTCCTGAGATGTGTGGTTAATTGAAACCCAACCACCAAAGTCCTTTGGTGGTTGGGTTTCAATTAACCACACATCGTGGATACCGGTGTCCACCGGTATCCACGATCTAGTATTCAAATCAGTGTAAAAATAATTGACTATTAGGACTTTGAACGCTGGAACCCTCGGCTTCCAAATCAGCTGATTTGGGAAGACGCATTCACCACTAGACCAATCCGGTGGGTTTCGTCCCTGAAGCTGCTGTCGAACAACTCACGTAATCCGCTTTGCACGTAATCCGAAGAAATCAACTCGATGTGCATCACATGAGATTGCCATCACACAAACGACTGTTCGGCGCGTATTAGATAAACGTTTCCACTTGAAGCCATACAAACTAACTGTGGTTCAACACATTACAGATGACGACAAATTTGCTTGGCTGCAGTTTTGTGGATATGATGGATAGAATTGCAGACAACGCTATATTTTTTAAATAATGTAATTTTTAGTAATTAGTCAACGGTTCACATCTGTGGCAAGATGAACACTTATAATTGCCGAATGTAGAGTAGCGAAAACTGTCATGAAACTTTGCAGCACTTTGTTGATAACCCTAAGGTCAATGTTTTTTTGTGACTTAAGCAAATAAAGCAAAGCTGTACAGCGGTCCGTTCTTCCAGGAGACACCCGTAAATGGTATCGTTTTTGTGGACATGGTTAAAAATTTTCTAATTCCTCAATTAGACGATGATGACGCCATTACTATCTGCAATACGGGGCACCTCCTCAGTACCGCCTAGAAGTTAGAGATTTTCTCGATACTCTATTTCCAGTCTGTGGATTGTTCGTGAAGGTCCAACTGCATGGCCACCTCGCTTCCGAGATTTGACCCTGCCAGATTTTTTCTTGTGGGGTTTAATTAAACTCGAGATTATACACCACATTTGCCTGCTGATCTTGTTAAGCTAAGACATCGAAATAACGCCGCAGCTGCAGAGGTAACGTCCGACTTGCTGTCTACAGTTTTGAATGAAATCGATTCAGGTGGGATATATGTCACGTTATAAAGTAAATGTTGGCTGACAAACTTCATGTGTTTTTCTATGAAATGAGACCTCAGTTGAACCTGTAATTTCCGTAAATTTTATATGCTCTTAAAGTTGTGAAGTTCTTTTTGAATTGCCTGGTATATTCACTACGTTACACTTCTCGGTATTACTTAACGCTTTTTTTTTTTAGAGTACTTTGATATCATTTTTTGCCACTTACGTTAGTTAAAAAAGGCAAAATTAATTCTGTAACAGAAGGAAGTTTTGATGGTTTTTTATTTTGTCGGCGGGGTGGGGGGAGAGGTTTGACCACTATGGCTACATCCGTTATTCCCAGTACTATGATGAAGTGCTATTGACTATTATTAATGTTTAGTCTTCTGTTGAAGAGGTGTAAGTAATCCACTGGAAAATATCCAATTCCGACTACATCATAAGTGCTGTTAACTGCGAAAGAGTTCCATTAAAACTTCGGAATAGTTTTTTTTCTATAATGGTTGTTCGTGTTCCTTGCTTTTTGTCTAGTTTTTTATGTTTGAAGTTAAAATTAATAAGGAAAAAAGGAACGATTTGGGTGTACTTATTTTTTATAAAATCGGTTACTATTCATCGTATTAAACACCTCAGACCAAAGACATTTACTTATTGCATGTATTGTACGTAGAATTTATTTAATTCATGTTTTATTAAAATTGTAGTCGAGAAACGTTTACGAATGGCTGCAATCATCCATTTTTCCCTTGAATAATTGTTATGGGAGCGGAACATTACTGCTGAGAATCGATTAATTGTCCCTGTGTCATTTTAGGTCATATGTTAATCGACCTATTTTCAACTGACAAGTTTTTAATTCTATATACGCTTACCAATGTTTTAAAATGTATATGTTACTTAAAATCAAAATTTTTCCAGTTTTGTCTTATATATTTATTTTTGTTCCAGGTAAGAACAGTTGAAATAGTACTCCTCTGTTCAGATAAGTTGTCCGTAAGTAAATTTAATAAAATTAAGTTCCCAAATGTATTGTAATTTTTGTTTTTTTTAATGACATTTACCTGGAGTTGTATGGTGATTTTTATTGTATTTTATATTAATTTTTCATCGAGTTTAGTTATTATATTTACAGTTAATTTTTAAGTTTGAATTACGAATTAAATTTCTGTTAAGTAAGAGGTCTTTCAAATTGAGCGAAAAAAACTGGTAGGTTGTGGTGGTGACGTTGAGTTTTTTTTTATGTTTCAAGCGTCATTTGTTTTCAGTATTTTATGACAAATCATCATGTAACGCTACACGCCTCAACAACGTTTAAAAATCATAAAAATTTATTATCGAGATGTGGAGTCTGTTACAGCTACGTATCATGCACTTCACGAATTTACGCATAATCGGAAAAACAACAGCACATTTCGCAGTTTAGTTAAAAACTTCAAAGCGAATTTTCTCTACTTGGTGCTGAAACACCAGTCTTCAAAAGAAATGTCAGGAATCAAGAGAATATTGCTGCTGTAAGTGAAAGTGCTTGTGAAAATCGAGATTTACCGGTTTCACATAGTTCACAAGAGTTGGGCCTTTCTTCAATTACATTATTGTTAATTTTGCGACATGATCTTGGTCTATACCCATGTAAAATTCAACTAACTCAAGATTTAAAGCCACAGGATCATTGTTTGCGTAGACTGTTTTCTGATTGGACTCTTGAGCAGCTTTTGAAGCGTATCCGAATTTTTACTAAAAAATCATATTTAGAGAGGAGGCTTATTTTTTTGGCTTTGTAAACGATAAAAATTGCCGTATTTGGGATGATTCCTATTTACAAATGATTTCAGTCATGATCGACCATTACATCCGGAAAAGATCACTGTTTGGTGTGGGTTATGGGCCGGTAGCATCATTGTATCATTTTTATCTCGAAAATTAGCAAGGAGTTGCTGTTACAGTAAGTGGTGAACGCTATCGAGCTACGATTGGTGGTGATTTTTTGTTTTTAAGTTTGGATCTGATTTGAATGAGATGTGTTTTCAACAGTCTGGTGCCACATTCCACACATTGCTGAAATAATTCAGCTATTGCGTCAAACGTTTGGTGATCCGATAATTTCATGAAATGGTAACATCAACCGGTCACCAAGATCGAGTGGTTCAACGTCCTTAGACTTTTTTCTCTAGAATTATGTCGTCATAAATTCATAGCAAATTACTAATGATTGGTGACTTGAAAGCAAACAATCGACGCGTTATTAGTGGAATTCCAAGTTGATTTGTACAAAAGTCACATAAAAGTTGTTGATAGACTTTGCTGTCAGGTAAAGCCGTGGAGTCCATACGAATGATATTGTTTTTCCAAGATAATGTAATGTTAAGCTTCAGAAAAAAATGTTGGTCGATATTACACATACTTTTTGTTTTATAGCAATTTGCTTTGAAATGAAAGACCCTTTCTTTAATAACTTTTTGCGGTTAATAATTTTAAGTACTTAATCTATTTTTAAATAGAACTGTGTGTAACAATATATTTGGTTAGAAACAATTCTATTTGCTTCTGTCAATCTTAGAAAACAGTTGATTATGAAAAAAATCCGGCTGCTAAACTTAATATACCTCCGTTTGTGTGGTCTTATTTTAAAAATTATTTCTATATTAGTATTAAGTATCGTTTTGTAACCTTGTACGTCATTCGGAATGAAACATTGGTGTAATACTACTGTTAAAATGGAGTTTCACGTGTAAGTGGGAGAAAGCCAAACCAAACACTCGTATCCTGTTAACTACTCGGTTGAAACATTTCATTTTATTTCTAAATTCGGCCACAACCTAGTTTTCTTCTCTTACAGTTTGATGGCTGTAATTTGTATTCAGTATTTGTTTTTTACGTAGCATCGATGCATATCGCAGATTTATTTGATAACAGTTTTTAAATCCGTACATTACTGTTAATATTATTTTTTCATTGTTTATCCTTTTAAAGAATACGAGATGTTTTCAAGAACTCGGTGGTCTCAAATGCAATTTTACAAGTTGAAAAATAAATATCATTTAAATTAAACAGTTAACGTCGTACTTTTCCCCGTTGTGGGACCAAACAACGATTTTACATTATCCAAACTCTATTAAGAAGAATAGCAATTTTTCTCGCGTTTCAGCCAGTCTTTCGGGTGCAATTGCGCTACGGCAGTGTTACCTTCTGCTGAAAATATCAAATTCACATGTTATCTCCTAAGGAGACAAAGTTTTTCGCATAATTAATCGAGGCCATAATTTCTGAATATAACAACATTATTTCTGTGGCTACGTGATCGGCCATCTTTCATTGCCTCTGCTAGGAAATCGATTGTGCAACTCAACGTATGGACGCGGCTTTTACCTATTGGAATGAAGGAGCACTTGCTGGAAAAAGGGTTATTTCGTTATTCGTGTCGGTTTCTTCCTATAGCGTTAACGACAGACTTGTTCTAGAAGAAGCCACTCCAGAAAATATTCTACTTTTGGTTATATTGTCCGCTCCAAACGGTTTGGTAATTTTGATTCCTTGTTGTGTGGGAATGTCACTTATTTTTAAATTCATTCGATAAAAATCGGTTGAGAACCTCTGAACAAAATAAATAAAGAAAATGCTATCTCACTTAAAAAAATTTTAATGTGAATTTTTAAAACTGGAAATTTTTATTATTATATATAGATGTCAATGTGCGTTAAGAAATTTGTAGTTGGTTTGGCAACTTAAGTATGTTGTTTGTGGTCGGGGATTCGATCGCAGTTAAGCAAGATCCTTTTTTTCTCTCCATTTAAAGTTTTTTGTACCTGTTGATGGAATTTACATCAAATTTTGAATAAAATTGAACCGCGGCTTTGTAAAACAGGAGAAGCTTTGTAGAGCAAGAGAATCATATGTGAAGTTTAGCATAGCATAATTTAAACTGTTCGTGCGCTTTGGATAAGATACGGAGTGGGACGGCGTAACAAGTACTCGTGAGCGCAAGTGTGTTATATAGAAACACAATAAAAATTTTATTACAATAGTGTTATTATCATTTCCAATACCATTAGTACACTTAAATTGCGTTAAGTTCATATACATTACAATAATTCATTAATTCATTTATTTATAATACAGTATTAGTTTTTACATTATATTGCTACGTTCCACGTTAAGGAGTATTTTCTAAATCGAGTCACGCTATATCCTGTTGAATATTGATATCGGTTATTTTTATATCTTGTTTTCACCGCAGCGATCTTATCTGAATTTAAAAAAAAAAAAATTAATTTGTGTACTCTTTTTGAATTGTGACATTTATTAATTTACTACGATTCTGAGAAATGTATTCGTTTATTAAAAAAACATAGTTACCTTGATTCTTTGAGTGTATTTATTAGGTTGCTTTAAAATGCCCAATCCGATCGTTTTACAGATTTTCTTTAATTTTAAGCAATGGTCTTTTCGGTGATTACTTTGTTATATTGAACTTTCTGACATTTGCGTGAAGAACAGTGCTGCTCATTGTTAATGTGAATTCCCCTGTTTGTTTTCTTCGTTTAACATTCTACTCGTAATTAGTTATGGTTTTCAGGCCGTAGGAACTTTCAGCTTGTTTTTCCATTTAAAAAAATGTAGCTGGTAACTTGTGGCTTTAATTTGTATTAAACGGAGACGTAACAATACAGATTTAGAGTTAGTGATTTTTTTGTGACTAAATCGGTAAATAAGAAAACGATATAATGAATGGAAATAAAAACAGGAACAATAAAAATTAATACTGTTCTATTTGTTAATACTTCCGTCTATACATGATTACCTAGATACGCAGCATTATTAAATCGGTGGTTATTGGCTGATCCAGACTTCTAAAAAAACTTTTACCATCGTTACGGACAGTAAATTATAATTCGGCCTTAATGCAGACAATTATATCGATATTGTGTTCAGCCGAATGGATAGTTCAAAAACTATTTTCCGTCCGTCGTGTTGTAGACTTCTTAAACCCTGCAAAGTCAGATCTTTGTATAAATTAATTTTTTTTGAGAAATACTACGGTAGTTATATTGAAAGCTTTAAGCCGTTCATAAGTCGTTTAAGACGATTTCCGAGCCGTTCATATCTCAAGGGAAACAGAATTTCTCTTCCACCGATTGCATTTGTTTGCGCTAGAATTCAAATAAAGCGTGCATTCCAAAGAGTAACCGGATTTGGCTATTGAAAAGAATAACCTGACCGTATTTGGAGCTTCATTACCAACACCTCTGATTATTGTAAAGTATAAATAACAAAAACCGATTTCTTAGGCTAATCAAAGAAAGTATCTTCTTGGCATTCCTCCTTCCCTTGTTTCCCTCTTGAGTAGTTCCCCGGAGAAAACAGTTGTTTGAATTTATTGTTTTTATATCCTTTTATTCCGTACAAGGAAGATCGCGATTACAGTACTTCCTTGTAAGCCTATTAAATTACATGTACACATTTTAAATTATTTCCTTGTACGAAGTAAAGGATCGCGAAAAATTTCAGATCTCAACGGGAATATCCATTTTGACCATGCCTGAATCCATTTTGAAAAGTTTTGACGTCTGTACGTACGACGTACAGACTCGTAGATCTCGGTTTTATTTCCTCATTTCTTTCGTAAATAGTTGTACGTACGTGTATGTATCTCGCTTAATTCAAAAACGATTAGCTGTAGAACGTTGAAATTTTTTATTTTGGACTGTTGCAACATCTCGTTGTGCATCTCTTGTTTTGATTGCATTCGACTGGACCAAAAGTGTTCAAAAAATCTCAAAATCGAAAATATTTGGGTTTCTGATTTTTTCTTAACTGCAGTAATAAGCCTCCATTGAGAGATTTTCAACAATATATCATAAATGGTACTTATTTTCATTGGTTCTAGAGTTACAGCCAAATAAAATTTTAATTAATGAAATATTTGGGTCTTACAAGGGGAAGGTCCCTTGTACATCGGTTCGAATCAGACTTCATCTCCTTTTTTTAACATTTTTTTTTTACTTTAAGTATATTGATTTATTAATAATGATTAACATCTGATTGTAAAAAAAAAATTACAATAAATAATAATTCAATAACAAAAAAAAAATCAGGGGTATTTAGTGAAATAAAATTTTATGTACTTTTCATTTTTTTAAAAATCTGATGTGGATACCACGTGATTTCTTTGTACGTATATTAAATTACATATACATATTTTTTTAAAATAATAAGTACATAAAATTTTATTTCATTAATAACTTCTGATATTTAAAAATTTTTTTCATTGTTATTATTGAATTATTATTTATTGTAAGTATTTACACAGTCGGATGTTAATTATTAATAATTCATATATTTAAATTAAAAAAAAGGAGATAAAGTCTGACTCGAACCGATGTGCTTTCCCCTTGTCCAAATCCAAACCCGAACTCAAAATCCAAATTTTTTTTGGATTTTGGACAAGTTTGTTCCAGTTGATTGCAATCAAAAGGGGAAGTCCACAACTAGACAACAGTCTTAAATTCAAAATTTCAACATCCTACGGCTAATCGTTTTTGAATTTTGCAAGATACACATACATACGTACGTACGGACGTCACGCCGAAACTGGTCAAAATGGATATTTCCGTCGAAATCTGAAAACTGACATTTTTCGCTATCCTTTACTTCGTTCAAGGAAGTAATTTAAAAATGTGTATATGTAATTTAATAGGCGTACAAGGAAGTGATGTGTCCACGACACATTTTTTATATTTACTTTTTTTTAATTTTATCAGACATTTAATAAATAAAAATAAAGATCATAAAATATTTAATTATTAATTCGATAACTTGCTGTCTTACACTAGTTGAGGAATGTATAATTTTGTTATATATTTTCTTTCAAAAGGAATTCCATACATTAAAAACAAAACTGTTAATCTGCTCTTATTCAGTACGTACATATTTGTAAACGTATATTTATCAATTTGTTAATGGGCACGTATTAATAATTATCAAGCTTTCTTCGCTAACTGCGAAATGGTTGTCGCCTTGGGTGGTGAGGGATCATTTTGTTCGAGTGCGCCTGCAAACGCGCGTACGCGTGGTCAATTATGTAATGCTGCGGTTATTAACCTTTAATTTTTTAATTATCGACAGTTATCTTTTGCTTTTGTATCCCTCGTTGTTATTATTATTTCTTATTTTACTGACTTTTATCCACGGGTGCTTGTTTTAAGCTTTTATGCATTTACGCTTTTTTTTTATTACGATAATTGCTCTTCTCAATCAAGTATGATTAATGGGTTCCTGTTGCTCTGATCCCGGGTGGTATTTGCTAATGACAATTTTCTCACGTTCCACCCTCTCGAGCTTTAAATCCCTATCGTGTGTACTTACTTCTTTCGTAATTAAACTTGGAGAATTTAGTCGTCTTGAATATTTGTTTGGGAGAATTTAGTGGTCTTGAATATTTGTTTGATACCTTTAAACATACATTGAATTCTACGATACACATTTTTTTTTTTGTTTTTTTTTATACATTTTTGCAGTGTACGTATTATAGAGTATTATGTTAAAATTTTTGTGACTCATATTTCTGACGTAATTTTTATTTAAATAGGTTTTCCCTTTAAATTTTGAATTTCTCTTTGAATAAATATTCACACTATTGAAGTATGAAGTTAATAACTTACTAACCCTTCGAAAATTTACGAAACAACCCTTTTTAATTTATTTAAATGTGATTCCCAAACTGACCGCCGCGGCCTCTTCACAGGGGCGCCGCAAAATATTGCAAAAGCTTCATAATTAATTGAAACAAGACATTTATAATTATTAATTTAATGTTAATAAAATATAAAAAATAATGAAGATACACGAATATTATTTATTTTTGTCTCTTACTTACTAGTAGTCATACTTTACTTAGGGTAGGGTACCATGGAAAAATCTTAATTGAAAAAGGGCGCCGCGTCTGAGGAAACTTTGAGAACCACTGATATATAAAATTGTTTATAAAACGATTTGAGCTTATAAAGTTGTTTTTAAAATATTTTTATTTATATTTTAATATGTTCATTTCAGCCTTGTAGTTGATGTTTTTAAAAAAGCTTTGGTTGTACATTTTTATTTCTCGGCTGAGTTAATTGACCGAGTTTACGATAGATAGCGCAAGTGCTCTGCTCGCATAGTACAGTGCGTTCTCCGTTGTAATAGTGACGCTTGAGCCTATCTTTTATTAGGCCATATCTGTTTTTATAAACTTATATGGTAAATTAAGTTTCAAATGTTAAAAGTTCGAAACTATGCTTGTACAACGTAATTGATTGAAGTTTGATGTTCACCTTAGTAATCAAAATCTGTGTGTACTTATGTTAAGATGTTAAGGTACGAATAACATCGATTATAATGGAATTTACTAAAAATTAAATCTGGGTTTCATTTTTTCGTATTTTAAAATCTTCGAATTCCTTAAATAGTTAAATTATTATGGGTAGATAGATTATTGTAACATCTTTTAAAAAATTGAAAAATCATGTTCATAAGCAATTATGAACAAAAATATATGTAACGTTCTTTTTATAAAAAAAAAATTGGGAAATAAAAACGTTTATCCAAAAATAATATTTTTAATTTCTTTCGAATTGTATTTTTACTAAAAATGCTAATTTATCCTAATTTTAAATTCAGTTGATTATTCTGCATTAGTGAGTTTAAAAAACTTCGTTGTTAAATTCATGAAATTTTGCATCTCTCCATAGTTGATTTTTTAACACGGAAAAATAATTTGATTTTTCGCTAATATGTTCAAATTTCTATAGAAGTGTTTTCATTTTAGAAAATTGTAATACCTTAAATCTAAAATATTATAAATTATTGTGTTTACATTTCACTCCGAGCGCACGAGTATACATTTTGGTGTGTGTGTGTGTGTATGTATGTATGTACACTGTGTATCACGACGTTCTCCCGGGACTTTCATAGCCAATTATACTCATGAAAATAATGGATAGAATTAATATAAGCATATGCCCTAAAATGCTTCGATTGCGAGTAACTAGTGAAAGATTTCGCTTAGAGTTTTAGCTGACCCGGTGAAATGAGGTCGTATTGAAATTTTTAGGATGTTAATTAAAGGGGAAATGAGTGATTTCTTATGGTTTTTTACCTGAAAAATCGAATAAAATAAGTCCCAGAATTGTATCTGCAGTAGTTTTTGAGAAATTTGGGATGAAAAACTGTTTTTTTGTTTGACGTCCAATAACTTTGTTAAAAGGGTAATAAATACATAATATTTTTAAATAAAACATGTAGAGAATTCAATTCTCAACAAATGGTGTAAGATAAGTGGAATAAAACAAAGAAAAATTCGAATTTTCACATATTCTAAGTAGGGGATAAAACAGATTTCCACCTTAAACTTAAGAAAAACTTCAAATTTAGTCAATACGACAACGGTTAAATGTGATAAAAGTTTCACATATTTAGCATACAAGTCCCCCAACTTTTTACAATTTCAGCAATATTTTTGTCATCCCTTGCCGTAAGGGTTGGTCATATCAAAAATTGTTTCAGACAAAAGTTTTAAAGTAATGTTTACAGGAATAACGACCACTTCAAACCGATTCGATATTGTTCCTAATAAGGGAATTATTCTTTTTTATCTTCGAAACCCCATCTTTTCAACCCCCTGGGCCAATCGTTGGTGATGTAAGAAAAATTATGTATATAAGTTTTAGGCCCTTATACAAAGAATAGTAGTAACTTTATTCAATTTGATATTTTACTTAATAAGAAAGTTATAGCGATATTTGTTTTTTTTATAATTATAATAGGCGACTTATTTTTTAACGTTTGTTATAAACTGGTTTGTATTTTGGTCTAGTGTTCTGTTACTAAATAAAATGCGAATTTTTCTAAGTTTCCTTTATTTTATTCAACTTATTTTACACCGTTTTTCTGTTCAGGTTTAAATTCTGTACAAATTTTGTTAAAAGTTTTTATGTGTTAATTGCTCATTTAAAGAAGCTTTTATTGTACGTCATGCATAAAAAAAGAGGAGTGTTTTACCTCAGTTTATTAGTTTTCACCCCAGATTTCTCAAAAACTACTGCAGATACAATTCTGGGACTTATTTTATTCGATTTTTCAGGTATAAAAACTATAAGAAATCACTAATTTTCCCCTTTAATTAACATCCTAAAAATTTCAGTTCGACCTAATTTCACAGGAGTAGTTGAACTACGAGCGAAATTCTTCACTAGCCGTAACTCGCAAACGAAGCATTTTAGGATGTATATTTATATGAACTTTTTCCATTATTTTCACGAATAGAATAGGTTATGAAAGTCCCGGGAGAACTTCGTGATGCATCTGTTTTTATATATATGTCTACAGAATGATTCCAAATTGCACGGCAATCTCTTAGGAAGTGATTCTATAGCCAAAAATGAGAATAAACTTGCATATGAACACAGATCAGAAAACGGTTCGTTAGCCAGTTTTGGTTCACAAAACATTTGCTCCCTCTGTGAACTTAAGCCGTATTAAAATTCTAGTGATACAAATCAAGCGGTTAATTTTGGTTCTTCCTTTTGGTTTTTTTTACATAAGAAATTGAATAAAAGTGGTTCCAGACCTCTTTCTTACTTAGGTTTTAAGAAAAACGGGGTAAAACAAGAAAAAGTTGTGTCGAAAACGTTTGTAGATTTGTAATAAAATAACTTTGTTAATTTACCAATAAAAGATTAAAATTTCTAGTTATTTTTGTAGAAAATTTTATTCTGAGAAAATAGATGTAAATAACATTTATTAAAATTAAACACAAATTTAGAAAGTTCAGATTTAATAAAAAATAAAACGCGCAAACTTGATAACTCGTTAACGAACCGTTTTCTGATCTTTGTTTATATAAACGTTTTTCTTGTTTTTGGCTGTAGAATCATCTCCCGAGAGATTGCCGTGCAATCTGGAATCGCTCTGTATGTATAAAAAACATAAATTGCTACAGCATTCTTATAAAAATCTTTTTTTACATTGAATTCCGGAAATGAAAGTTCTTTGTAAGAATCGCCACATTTTTTAACGTTATTTTTTTTTTGTAGCTAGCAGGTATTATTGAATGTGTTAGATCTTTTTGTTATTTTTCAAGAAGTATCGTAATAATTTCTTTTTTTTCAATTGAAATAATCTCTTGAGTATTAAATATCATTATTATTTCTTTCTTACAAATTTTTTTTCATCTATTTGCTGCGTAGAGTAGTCACTTTCACTGAAATGAAATCACCTGTCACAGTTAATAGTGTATCAGTCATTGTAGTAAAACGGGATATGAACTATTTCGGCCTATTAATAATGTAATACAGTAGATAGTAGAGTAATGCGCCGCCGAGCCCAATTACGTCAAGACATCAGTAACAGACAACTATATGTTGAAAAGAAAAAAAGTAAAGTCATTAGGTTTTCTCTCTCTCTCTCTCTCTCTCTCGTATGTGTGTGTTTGTGCGCGCATATTATATTGAGCTGGGTTATTGGGGAATTCTAAATTGACTCGGTTACCTTGTACGTTAAAGAACCAAGAAGTATACTTTCAGATAGTTTGTAAGAGCAAACAGAGTTTTGTTTTGATTGCAACACCAACGCTTAATATAGAGGGGAGAAAGTTTATTATGCATGTATGTTTTAATATTTTAAATTTAATATATATGTATAAAATCTGTGCAAAGCACTTGCTTTTTAAAAGAAGTATACTTGTTGTTCTGTTAGGTAGCATGGTTATTGCGTTTAAACTTATCCCGGAGTAATATTACCCATTTTACTGCTACCAGTCAGATTCGTAACCGAGTCTGACATATTTTACGTAATGCATATCTGATATTTTTTTCTTGTTGAACGCTGTTCTTTTTTATGAACGCAAAAGTTTGTCGTTGGGGTTATGAAAGTAATGGTCACATTATCCTGTTAAAAGGTTTCTGTTCATTTTCTCTTCCTTTTTTTTAAATTTGTTTTTATTATAATATATTTTGTGATATCACAATATTTTATTAAAATAAAATTTTTAGTCGTGTATCGTAACCGTTTTATTTGATTTGTCATTTTAATAACCGACTCAAGAAGTGTTAACCGACCGAGAGTCTAGTGTACTAGTTACATTATCTCATTTCACCGCTAGTTTTCTTTAAATTAACTGTGCCCGTCTGGTATTGGCCGTAAAACAGTATAATTCTTATGTGACATATCGATACCGAAAACATGGACTGCTCTAACAAAGGGTCTAAGTTTCCCTCCCGAGTCGCATTGTTTCTCAGCTAGACGACATCCTCTTTACCAACAGGCTTACTGAATCTTTTGATTTGTGAATATTTCTAATATAAATTCCAAGAGTCTGCTTTCTTTAAAATGCTCCATGCAGTCGCTTACTTAGTTCTTATAATCGAGTGAAATCTCGAAGACCGGATATGTTGGAAGACGTTAAGTAAAAATTCAGTATTTCGTGGAAAGAGGCATGCGTATCCGACATACATCTCTCTCTTCTCTCATACACTTTGTGTGTCTTTTTATTGTGTAGTAATCTTGTTCAAGCAGGATAACTAATAAATTATAAGTTGAGGAAGTAAAAGTTGCTTTATTAAAAAAAAATCATCCATCGATTATGTAGTTTAAAAAATGCTGTTTTTTTGCCGATCTTCAATAATACATTGTTAAGCTCTTTACAAATTTGAATTTTCTATTTTATTTTCTATTATGGGTTATTTTGCATTTACGTTAAATTGTTTTATTTAGTTATGCTATTCAAATGTAGGAGTGATATAAGTTATGCATTTATAGTAAGTTAAGCCCGAATCATAATTACATTATTTTTGGTGTATGTTTAATTTTACGTTGTGAAACTTCTTTTTGATCTAATTTTATTACAATTTTTTTACGATCTCAGATATCACATCAAAATTGATTTTTAGAATTTTTTATATGTACATTTTACAATGATCGCTTTGTAGCATTATGTGCTTTTGTTCGGTGCCTTGTCTTGCACCGGTTTTAACAATTTTTATATCCGCAAATTGTCATGGCTTAAACAAATTTTGTTTTATTGTAACGATAATTTTATCGATTATTACTTTTATTATATGTTAATGTGTGTAATGTTCACAGCGCTCCGTATGTATGTTCCGTGTGATGTGTTTTTAAAGAAAGTCGTCTCGATTCCCTCTCTTATATCTCTGTGCTATGATTTACTGCCAGCGAATTCATTCATTCTTGTAATGTCATTGAACTCTCTTCTTCAGTATAGTATACAATATACATTGTTGCGATTAATGCTAGTTATTAGGCTGCAACTTGATTTGTTTTATTTGCTTGTCGGGTTAAAAAAAAAAAAAAAAACAGGTGAAATTATGTCATATTTACACTTATTATAATACATTAATTCATAACACAATTGGGTTTTCATGCGTGAAACTTTTTCCCCATATATTTACTCCATTTATTCACATACAAACATCTATTAACATTCCGGACTTGGCATTTATCTATACTATTATATTAAGAAGAAGAGAGTTTTTGTTTGTTCGGGAAAAACAAAAAAAAACTACTCAATCATCTTCAATCACGCTTCGGTTATGGCGACCGAAGCGAGGTCTGCTTGTGTTGCCCACATGGCGAACGAAGCGTTTCCGTTTGTATTATAATTACGTTATTGTAAAGTTAAATCGATATTTTCTCAATAGTTCTATGCTCTATCCTTTTGGTATAAGAACGGCTTTGGTTGTATATTAATTGGTGGCATAATGAAGAAATGCAATAAAAAATGTTTGTTTCAAAAAATTCCTGTTCTTTCTCTACAGATTTTCTTAAATTATAAAAATTATTTTATAAAAAATGTATAAATATAAAAATTTTATAAATATATAAATAATTTTAAGAAAAATTATTTTGTATAACTGGTTAACAGTTAAGGTATGTGAGAAACGCCTTTGGTTGCGAACCAGTTCATTTCTTTGTTGCCACTATAACATCCCACGTGTCCTGCCCGCCTTCAACATTCATTCCCGTTGAAAATCTCGATAGGACTCGATGTAGAAGAATCGAATGGCATGTTCAAGTTAGTAACGCTTTTCTTTCCGAATCCTTCCGAGTCACAAGAACATTTAGGCTGGACAATTCCCTAACCCCTCTCCTGATAAACATAATTGAAAAAGAAATAGTATTCTGAATTTATACCGGTCTTTTGATGTCAGGTTTGCATAGTTAGCGGCTTACTCTGACATTGTATTATGCCTTTCGATCGGGCCCGTGTGGCGGTGGAAGCATGCGGTTGAATAGCAAAAGGTGCTGGTATGACATAACCTGCAAATTAACGAGAGAAGAAAAAAAATTAACAGTTATGGCTGATCCAGTGACCTGTCAAAATGGTATCGGAGAAACAGAACATTATCTACAGTAAATAGTCTGAAGCTCGTTAAGGGTTAATGCATTTTGTGTCTTCACACGAATGTTAAACGCAGGCGACTCGACAGCAGGCAAAACTCTTTCGATTACTTGTTCTGTGAAAAGGAAATTTCTCGGTGTAGTTTAAAACAGCACTGTTTAGCGGAGAGACCCTCTGGAATTTTATACGAGTCGAAGGTGTGCGAAAGAAACATAGGCCCTAAATTAGATGAATTTGTATAATGACAATAGACGCTGCGAATCTGGTTTATAGGAACTAGAGAACGGTAGCTTTGAATCGGAATTTCTTCTAATTAAAATCAAAAAGTAGCTAAAAATAAAATTAAATTGTAATCATAACTAGAAGTAATGTTGAACCGTGAAATTAATTATAGTTTTAAAAGTTAGTCGGTTGTTTCTTGAAGGCGGCAACATCGCACTCCATTCAGACTAACCGGTGTTGAAAAAATGTGATTAAAAAATCATAAAAAATGCAACGTATTGTTAAAAGGGTACTTGTGTCCCTTTCTAATTCTTTACTAACAATCGTATCTCTTTTTTCCCTGGAACTACTGAAAATAGATCTCTGATTTTTATTTTAAAATAAACTTGGAAATTTTATATATATTTAAATTTTGGACAATAGTACTAATTAAAAACTATAAAAAATTCAGGGAAAAGTAAAAAACTGTATTTATATGTATTTATTAGACTTAAAATGTTTATTTTTCTTTCCACTTGTGCGGTTATATTTTTTATTTTACATAACTACGGACACACAGTTAATAACTTAATTGCGTTAAAAAGGTGACAATAAGAAAAAAAAGAGAAATTCAATTGAGTAATTTTGTTTTTCAAAAACTTTAAAAAGTTTTTTTTTTGTTGGGAATTTGGTAATGATAATTTTGTACTATGCGAAAGTTTACTCTTCCCTGTCTTCGACTCCGGACTTCAACAAAAGAAACTTAAACAAATCCGTTTCACATGTTAATGGTGAATTGTAAAACAGCTGATATTGCCGAGTAACCTAAAGTTTTAAAGTAATGAGTTTAAAGTAACATTTCAATTACGTTTCGTAATATTTACTTAAAAGATTTCGACAAAAATAATATGGAATAATCATTTTCCCAAAGATTAAAAACAGTGCGACCCTTGAAAAAACAATAAAAGTTGATATTATAATTATATTTATTTGTTTATGGTGACATTAGAAAAAAGTGAATTTGAATTTACAACATCAGATTAATTTTTGTTTAATCTTTACGAACCCTCCAATAAAATTAAGCGTGGTATGGAGAAAACTTGTTTTACCTCACTGATAGTAAAATCTAACGGGCAGCTTAATTTCGGTAAATATATTAATCGGTTAATAATGTTCATTGTTCAACGAATTTTTGCTTATAAAAGTAAATTTCAGTACGCATTAATAGAACTCTTCATGTTTTCTGATGATAACGCCTTATTTCTTGGTAGGAGCTAAATTTTTTTTTCTGTTTAAAAAAAAGAAAATTTTCGGTTAACAACCAGACAGGGCACTTGCTATGAACCTTAGAATTATCGTAATGTATTATTTTCAAATTCTGTTTTATTGAAAAGCAATATAAACCTTGTTAAATATTTCGTAAATTAAGGTTGTAAAATTTATTATAAAATACGAGGTTATTTAAAGAAAGACCGTCGTTTCATTGTAAAAACATTTATTCTGAAAACTTTATAAATATTTTTATATTTCCCTTAAACTACATACCGTATACTACTTATCTATATAATCGTCACATAAATTAAGACATTTATCGTAGCGATACGCTAGCTTCAATATACCTTCGTCGTCTTCTGCCGCCAGTCCATTTAGCCGCTAATTAACAGCAGTTTTAAGTTCACAGTCACCCGCGAATTGCTTCCACTCAAAAATTCCCTCAATTTCCCCAAAAAATGGTAATCAGAAGGAGCTAAGTCCGGACTATGTGGTGGATAATTGTAAATTTCTCATTCAAATATTCTCAGTAAATCACGTGTCGGACCCGCAACATATGGACGTGCATTATTGTGCAGCAGGACTACGCTGTCGGTCAGCCGCCCACGACGCCGATTTTGAATGGCACGCCGTAACTTGCGTAGAGTTTCTCACTAGGATTCTGCAATTATAATCGTTCCACGTTGCATGAGATCAATCAGCAGTTTGCCAAACCCATCCCAAAGGAGAGTGTGGCCATCAGTTTCCGTCCAAATGGCAATGGTCATTGTTAGTCTGGTTGGCGATTGTGGATGAGCCATTAACTTGACTTCCGTTTTCTCTCTGGCTTGTAATATGAAATCCATGTGTCATCGTCGGTAACAATCGAATTAAGGAACTCATCACCTTTTTCTGTGTAGCGCATCAAAAATTCCAAAGCAGATCCCATTCGGATTTTTGTGACGTTCCGTTAAGACGTGCGGAAACAATGTGCACAAACCTTTCTGAAGCCTAAATGGTCATGAACAAGGCGACGGATAACAGCTCTTGAAACCTCAGAAAAAGAAGGGCCAGGTCGGAAATCGTTGAGCGACGATCTTTTCTGAATCATCATCGACACGTTTTAACAATTCCTAGGTGATTATCGAAGGCCTCTCGGAACATTCTTCACCGTGCTCATGAATTCTGTTATTTCTAAACCTTTCACACCATTTTCGGACGTTTTTTTCATTCATTACATTAACACCGTACACAGCAACCAATTGCCCATGAATTTCAACCTGCTTAACGTTTTGATGGTTTAAAAAACGTATAACTCCACGTATTTCACAGTCGGCGGCAACATCGGTTTTCCTGTGTATTTTATAACGTAGTAACTCACACGTAGATACTACAATGCGACAACTTGCATTGATACAACAATGCAGTGTGCACATTACTATCGTGGCCATGAACGACAAAGGTTCGCCAACCTTAAGGAGAAATTTCCCAGCCATCTTTCCTTTCAGATATCCCTCGTAGTATTGCTCACTTCTGTCATAACATATAGTTTTTCCATTCCCATTAATCCGATTAACCTCGGATATAAATATGCAAACTTTCTCTTGTGTCCTAATTTCAACTTGTTAAAGATGCATATTTTCTTTTGTAGCTTACTTTGTGTAACGTGGAAGTATGGAGGAAATTTGGTCTTGAAGGAATGACGATGTCCTCATTCGTTATAGAAGTAAAGAAGGAAGATTTGGAACGAGCAGAGGAGGATAGAGTTCCAAGACGCATTTTTCAGTAACGTAGACGTGGGCTAAGAGATGGTTGAGAAATTGACAATGATGATAAGAAATAAAGTAAATTTTTAAGTGACAATAAATTAATTTAATAGGATATTCCTTAGATTTTCGAACATTTGCACTAATTGAAACACACTTGTCGATACAAAATTTGAGATTAATCCGTCGTGTAAAAATAAGAAAAAGATTATTTTGCAGGACGTTTACAGGAAGTTGATTTTAAAAATAATCTTTAATACTGTTTGATTTTGTTTAAAGTTTTTAAATTTGGGGTGTGAGTGAGTGGCCCTTGCCCTTGTGGAAGCCTGAGCCTTTCTCAGATTGTTCTTTTATATATGAGTGAACAGAGATTTATTTTTGTATTCGTTTCAGCTGTTTAACGCAAAATCGTTTCAGATTTCTGAGTAATTTTGAGTACGATTAATGCTTACTGCTTAATTTAGGTCTTGAATCTTTTCTTTAAGTTTGGCTTTGTATGTATTTTTAACAGATCTATGCTTGTTGCAAGCTAAGAATTAGAAATCGGTTAGTTTACTTCGTAAACTCTATGCGATTGCGTTGGTTCAAGTTGTCTAGCGACAAGGTTTTCCTACTCATCTGGTAGCAGTATAAAATGCCCGATTCGGGCTGAGGTGCTTATTAGGTAAAACTGCAACTCCTAATCCTTAATACTATTCTTTCTTCATACTCAAACGCTTACTTATATTAGCAGTCTAAATTAACCTATGCCATCCGGATGCGAAACTTTTCGAATTGATTGGTTAATGTATACGTAACAAATTTTATTGAATTACATTTTCTGCTTATAATTTTTTCTAAACATTTTAGGGTTGTAAAGACAATGCACGGTTTGATTAGTTTAAATATTTTTCTTTCCTTCCATTTCTTATGAACAGTTTTCATTGTTATGTAATGATTTTTGGATTAACTAATAATAAATAGATTACTTCCTTATCTGCGAACAAGTTCTAAAATAACCGAATAGCGTGTAATTTTTAATTATTTACAGTCATTAAATCACTTTATAGTTTGTAAAAAAATGTGTACTTGGTGTACATTTTATTGGAGTAAATTTATAATGTCGTTAGATAATTATCGTTTGCAATCAAAAATTTATTGTAATATTTTAGTCCGAATTATCGTACAGGTCATCGAGATGCACTTTGCTTACGTGCAGTAATGTTCGGTACACAACAGCTGTAACCTTTAATTGTTTGCTACGACCTTGGTAAGGTCACGCGTGTTCATTTTTTATTTTTAATGTTTTTAAATCGTAGCTTAAGTATTCTTTTTTCATCGCGTTTATATACACTAGTATATTGAATTTCGTATGAAGTTTAAATAATTTTTAAAATATATATTTTAAATTGGATAAATTTTTAGCATATGTTTTCCTTATGCGGTAAAGTATGTTATAGTTTCAGTTCTAGGAAAAGGAAACCGTTAATTACGTTATGAGAGTTATGATTGTCATTTTGAACAAACGTATTATGAAGTACGTACTTCACTGTGCTCTTTTAGTTCTACATTTAACTGAAATATTAAATGCGTATATCTGTTTACATGTTTTTCGTTAAATTTCTCGTATCGTGTACCGGTTGACTAGCTAATAAATCTATTAATTAATTAATTAGTATAATATATTGACTTCAGCAGTATAAATTTGTTACTATCAAGGTTTGTTTGCAGGTGGTGACCGGTTTTTAGCAAGTAAAAAGTACACGCCAACATCTCTTAGTTAGTCATCACGCTACCGGGTTAGAAATAGCATCATAAGTAAAGTTCAGATACGCTCGTTTATACTCGGAACGTATGCCAAAAATTCTTTTATATAATTCTCTCTTCTCAGTTTTTTCTTTCTACTTCTTTTTTGACGTGCGCAAAGATGCGCTTACACCACCTAATTATTATTATTATTGTATTCTTTCAGTTATATGATTTATGATTTTATGTTTTACGAAGCGAATTTCACGGGTTAAAATTTAAACCGTTAGTTAATCGCGGTTCACGATTCTGTTAGTAATTCTTGATCGAATTTAATATAGTGATGAAAAGTATTTGTACTGTCGTTCATTTTTATAGTTTTTAATGTATTAGTGGTCGATGTGTTAGTATCCAGAAGCAACGAAAGAAAAAATTTTTAGGCAGTAGAAAAAGATTTAGGTCAGATGAAATAACTTATAAAATAAATTTGCATCCAGTGGAGTGCTTAAATAATGTAGATAACCTAATTAGAACGAATAATTTTTTTTAAATACAAAATTAATTTTTTCAATTTTTTGCTACTCTTTACTGCGTTCGGTGTAAACTTTCGCCGGTCGTTGGAAATTTTTTAGATTAGATTATATAGGACCTAGGACGGTGCCGTATCTGAGTTTGCTCTTTAAAAGTTTTTGTAGTGTTATGTATACGAAGAAAGTTAGACACCGAGAACTTTAGCTCGGTATTCACCACAGTTTATCTTCCTTTAGAATTAAAGGAACTCTATTGCAGTTACAGTGCATACTTGTGAACTATTAAATAATTATATAGCTTCTCTTTCACTTTATATGTATATAGTCTACTTGTGTGTTATTATTTGGTCTAGTTTTTTTTTTACTACTGTTTTGTGTTCCCGATTGAAATACCAAGGCTCCATAAAACGAATGTTAGGTGCCAGAAATAACTCGGCTGCTTTTCCATTGTTGCCGGTCATAGATTGACCTACTTCGACTACAGCTTGTTAAACGGGTTTTAATGAAAAATCATAATTTTTTTTAATCTGTGGATGTGTTCCAATTACTTTCCGAATATTGTTGTACTCTAAAGTAGCATTCACATGTGTGTAGTTGTATATTGCCTTTTACGTTTTTGTAATTCAAATATTGCCGTTTGAAGATAATCAAAAATTATGTTTTTGGATAATTTAGAGAACGTATATTTTTTTACAAAAATAGAAAACGATTAAGTTTTTCTTCGTGGTAATTTAAATAATCGGGGTAGATCTCTTGTGTTTTAAACGATGTTCATAAATCAATTTCCCCCCAATGAACAGGCGTTAAATAAATTATATTATTTTTGAATTCGCCAAACTTTAGTTTTGATTATGTACACAAAGGTTTTTCAGCTAGTAGTAGGCTAAATGTTTTTTGAATTGGTATTGGTTTATGAACTTAAAAATTAACTGGCGTTTCATTGTGATAGCAGTGAATACATAAAACAGAATTTTCCTATAAATTATAATATTTTGTAATATTGCTTCTTATGTTCATACATGATGACGTAAAAGTAAGATTTAAAAGTGAAGCGGTTTTTTGAAGCCGATTCGAGGATTTATGAAGTCGCATAAAATTTCTTCGGTTTGATGTAATCTAGCTGAAAGAAATCACAATTGTTAGAGAAAACTCTTTTAATTTGATTTATGTTGATACAAGAGTAATTAAACCTAAGTATTACTGTGTCCACAGTACCTTCATGGGGATCTAACTAAAACATTAGAAAGCTAAAAAGTTAGTGTGCTTTTATAAAAATGTCGTGAAGATTCCACAAGGTAAAAAGATTCCACAAGGTACTCTTTTAAAAGTATAACATAAAATTAAATGCGGGAAATACTCCTTGGGTGTGTTTTTGTTCCTTTTGAAAAATAATTCAAACGTTTTATTGTTTCAATAGCAGTTGGATCGAAAGTAAGTAATTGAATTTCTTAATTTTATTCTTGTGTAGTGTAGGTTTCTTAAACGTGAGCAACTTTTATCAAATGATATTTCTATTGAAGCTGTGATCTGTTCATTTCTTATCCCTTAGTTGGCGCTTTATGTTTAAAAAATTTTCGATCAAATTGTTCTTCAGTTAGGTTCTTATTGTTTATTTTCTGATTGTAGCATTCGTTATATATATGAGGGTGTTATATCTAAAGTAAAGACCGTTACATGGTAAAAAATTTATTCTGAAAACTTTATAAATATATTTTGTATTTCTCTTAAACTTAATACCTTATACTACTTCTCTATATAATCGCCACATGTATTAAGGCATTTTATCGTAGCGATACACCAGCTTCAATATACCGTCGTCGTCTTCTGCCGCCATTCCATTTAGCCACTGATTAACAGCATTTTTAAGTTTATCGTCACCCGCGAATTGCTTACTACTCAAAAATTCCCTCAATTTCCCAAACAAATGGTAATCAGAAGGAGCTAAGTCCGAACTATATGGGGATGATCGTAAATTTCCCATCCAAATATTCTCAGTAAATCACTTGTCGGACCCGCAAAATGTGGACGTGCATTATCGTGCAGCAGGACGACGCCGTCGGTCAGCCGCCCACGTCGCCGATTTTGAATGGCGCGCCCTAACTTACGTAGAGTTTCGCACTAGGGTTCTGCATGTATAGTCGTTCCACGTCGTATGAGATCAATCAGCAGTATGCCAAACCGATCACAAAAGAGGGTAGCCATCAGTTTGCGTCCAAATGGCTATGGGCATTGACCTTTGTTAGTGGTTGGTGATGGAGGATGACGCCATTCACTTGACTACCGTTTTCTCTCTGGTGTGCAATACGAAATCCATGTTTCATCGCCGGTAACAATCGAATTAAGGAACCGGTCACGTTTTTCTGTGAAGCGCATCAAACATTTTAAAGCAGATCCCATTCGAATTTTTTTGTGACGTTCCGTTAAGACCTGCGGACCCAACGTTCACAAACCTTTCTGAAGCATAAATGGACGTATTATGGACAATGCGACCGATAACAGCTCTTGAAACATCAGAAAAAAGAAGGGCCAGGTTGGAAATCGTTGAGCGACGATCTTTTCTGATTTCATCATATACACGTTTCAACAATTCCTCGGTGATTATCGAGGGCCTCTCTGAACATTCTTCATCGTGCACATTAATTCATTTACAATAATTCATTACATTATCACCGTACACAGCAACCAACTGTTTATGAATTTCAGCCGTCTTAACGTTTTGATTGTTTAAAAAACGTATGGTTCCACGTATTTCTCAGTCGGCGGCAACATCGATTTTCTTGCTCATTTTATAACGTAGTAACTCGCACGTAATCAAAGATACTACAACACGACAACTTACAGACAACAATGCAGAGTGTACACTATTAGTGTGGCCATGAACGACACAGGTTCGTCAATCTTAACGAGAGAAATTTCCCAGCGGTCTTTACTTTAGCAATATCCCTCGTGTGCGTGCGCGCGCGCGCGCGTGTGTGTATGTATGTGTGTGTTTGATGTAATTATGATTATGATTTCGACAGTAAAAACTCGTGAATACATGACTGATATTGTTAGCTGTTTCATGTTTTTGTTTCCTCTCCTTCCATTACTTTGATGGGCGTGATTGTTAGTCATTCCTATATACATGACACGTAAGTATCTGTACTGGGCACATTTTTGTTTTCGTAATAATGTTCTTCAGTTCTATGAAGGATAGCGAATTTGACAAAAAACGAATGTTTAGTTACATTTTTTAAGATTGATTAATATGTACTATTATTATCCTCTTCGTAATTGTCAGTAAGTGATTAATTTAACAAATTGATTACATATTGTTCGTTTATCGTATTCAATTTATGGCGATAAAAAAATTGTAAAAACATCTTACTGATAATGTATTATCTCTTTGCATTGTGAAATGTAAGTTTATATTTTTGTTATTTTTATTGTAGATTGTTTAAGAGGTACCTAAAAGGTGAAAACTTGTGTTTGAGGTCAAATTATTTATTACACGTAAGCGTAGAATACATTTAACGTCTACGGTTGTACTTAACGTTTTAATAAAAATATCAGTGAAAAATGTTGTTTTGATGCGAATCTGGAATCAAAGAAGCTTTTTGTAATCTTTATGAAGCATTTGGATGCACCGATTTTGTTGGTGTGTATTACGAGTTAATACAGTTTTGTGATGTTTTGTTTTATTATCAAGTTGTTAATTATTTATTCTGCAGATTTTTATTTTAGTAGTGGAAATGAGTCTTTGGTGAACATTTTGTTTGTGTTTGTTTCGTAGAGAGAGAAACATATTTACTTCTTTGTAATACCGCTTTTTAATTATACCCAACAAATTGTAACTAGTAATCCGGACCCGGCCGCTGCATTGGCCGAGTAGTAACGCCTCAGCCTTTCTTGTCAGGAAGGTCGAGGTTTCGAATCTCGATTAGGCATTGTATTTCTCATAAAATACTAAAATCCATTTCATGTTTCGACGAACAAGATTATTTCAGCTTATGGCGAATTAATCATTACAAATTTGGTGTGCTGCGTGCTTGGTATTTAATTTGTTTTGAGGCTACTATGAGTAACGGTTGTAATAATTTCCTCAAAATGATATGTTTATTTTTCATACGTTTTTCTGTGAATTAGTGGTTCTATATATTACGTTATATTCATCATAATTTTCTATTTCATCATTTTCATTAACTTAATTGTATGTTTAATTCACACTTCTTTAATTCTTGGAATTTATTATCTACAGTATTTTTTTCCATGAAGTTCAATAAAAGAAATATAGTAATAGTTATTTTTACGTCTATTTTGTACTTATAAAAGTGTTAGAAAGGAGAGGATTATGAATTTATAATATAGATATTATTAATAATGAGGATAAAATTTTGTTTTACAAAAAAAGTATTGTTCGATATATAAAGATACTTTTTTTTAAAATCTACATTTCTTTATATTTTATTAAAACCCATTTAAATTAAAATTTTTTAAATGTTGTACATTCATAAAATAAAGCAACTTCGGTTGCTTTCTTCTTTTGATCTATGACTGTCAGAAACAAAATTTAATGCTGTGGTTGATATTAAGGAACGTAGTTAGGGTTTCAGATGCCAACTAAACCACGAACGCTTTTTGTTGTACCGGTACAGTTTACTGAAAACGATTTGAAATATATAACATGTTACGCTAATGATTCTTGTCGTTTATAGTTTATAAGGCTATTAGATTATTGTATTTCTATTAGATTATGAGTTTAAGGGTTACATAACATTCTAATCGCTATCAGTTCTAGAATCTCATGCGTTAGGACGGTTAGGAATGTTTGCTTTTAAAGTTTACTTCAATGAAAGTCGTACAAGTAATGTATGTGTGATCCTTGAACCTCCTGGAAAACACTCTTTTTGACTAGTTATTGTGTACGGTCCATTCTTCGTCTTAAGGATGTATTATAGATTGACCTTTGATTGAGGCATGAGGTAAATAAAATTGCATTTCACAGAATTCACTTCTCTTAATCATATTATTTTTAAAAATCGGTCATTTAGGTTTTAGACTGAAAGTGGTGTTTGTGGTAAAAGCCACAAGAATTCCAGATGTTTTACTCATCTTTGTTTTGTCTTTAAAGCAATAATGTTGATTATTAAATCGTTAAATAGATCTTCTCAAGTATGAAGTCGTAAAAAAGTATAATCGTGCATCGTGTTTTTCTGAGGTACCGTATTAACATGTTAATGACGGATATAAACATTAGATTCTTACGTGAAAAGAAATATTGACAAAAAATATGTATGACCCACAGCTTAAACTGATTGCCAAACCCTGATGCCAAACTACAAAAAACACTTTGTATGGACACCGTGGCGTTCAAAATATGTCCAGTAAAAATAGGAAATGATGAGTGTCAAAGATAAAAAAAATAATTATTCATTTATATACTTTAAAATTAAATAATATTCTTAAATAAAGATTATAATATTTATTTATGTAACGATTTGCTGTGAGATATACTGGATATAGTTCCGCCTTGCGCGTGCGCGTGCGTGTGGTGGGATATTGATTCCCGTCATTGATACAAGAACTGTAATAGGGTTGCCAGGTGGGTTAACGTGTTTGTTAGGGTAGCCTTGTATTACCACCCGTCTCGTTCACCCATACACTAGCCTCCCCTCCTCCTCCGGAGTAAGATACGTTGCTACCGTATGTTTATCTTTACCACCGCACCGACCTAGTAACTTATTTATGTCGCAATTCTCGTTGTTCTATGTATTATATTATTTTGTAGCTATAGAATGTTACATTCCCGTTCAAGCAAGTCCGGTGGCAGATATTTCCATGTCCTTTCCAGTTTCATTCTATCATTTATTTGTATGTTGTTGGACCAGTCGATTCTTTCTCCCTTTGAACCTCGCCTGCGCCTGAATATTTTCTACTTTACTAGTATTAAATTAAGTTTTGCTTTTTTCGGTTATTTTAAAATTAGCTTTCGGTTAAAATTAAGGTAAAATTGTTTATTTAAATAGAAGGAATAATGAAAACTTGTAATTTATTGAACCGTGTGTAATAAAATATTGGTGTATCTTTTTTATGATTTAGGTAGTTTTTTTAACAGCGACCGGTTAGGAAACAGAATCCTTGGGTAAGTAAATCTATAGGCAGAACGCGCGCTTACCAAATTCCACTATATTGATTTCGTAACTCAAGAGATTGTCATTCTTGAACAGGTATCCAGTGGATATGTAGAATCAAACATAATCGTAAAGTATGAGGCAGGGAAAAGAGAAGAAGCGACAATGTAAAAGGCAGCAAAGGACAGTGTGTCCACAAAACACTTGCGAAAGGAGGAAAACTCACCCCAAGGAGTGTTTGAGTCAAACTGGCTTTCACCCCACCTAAAGTCTTTCGAGTGTCTACCAGGTTTGGGGGAAAGGTTATTGATTATTGATTTAAGTTTATTAGCTCGATAAAAGTTAGTGCAACAAATAGCTTTTCCCTCAGGGGTATTAAAAATCATCCGGAATTTTCAGGAAATAAAAACCACCAGGCTCAGGCTTTCGTAAAAGAAATATTCGCCCGTATAGACAATTGTAAGTCGTGTAGAAATAATCAGCTCAATTGTTCTCGTAACCTTCAGCCAGATACCAAGTGAAGGATTGAGGCATCTGTAGTCTACCATTCCTTTATGTCGATTTACGATATTATATATCTGCTTAAAAAACGAACTCATTTTCATGAATTTTATTATTTTAAATAGCACTTAAGAGCACGTAAGAGGTCATACTTTCGAAGACACCTCGGTACACCATGAACAAATGACGGCCTGACAGTTCGTAATCCTTTCCGAGCAATCCTCCTAAGCGTGTGCATCACAGAAACGGCGTCCGCCGCTACTTGCCTAATGTGGTTGCTAAACAGCAACTTCTCATCAAACAAAATACCTAGGTACTTACGAACTCTAACTTCACTGATTACACAGCCTTTATACTTAATACTGGGGTTACGACTGTATGTTGATTTGTCTGCACCCTTGAGAAGCATAAACTTCATCTTGGACACAGAAATGCTTAAATTTTGAATGTCCATCCAGCCCTCTGCGGTTGACAAAGCCGCCTGCGCTCGATCTTCTAGTTGCGGTCGTGAATTACCACGAACTAATGCAAAAGGTATGAAAGCGGCCAAACTTGATCGACAAATTAGTGATGTGTACGGGGATAACACTATTTTCGATGGAATGGTGAGAAAATGGCTTAGGGCATTTAGAGAGGGCCGTACAAACGTTCACGATGTGACATAGAGTGGGCGAACGTCTGTAATTACTGACTTGTTGCAAATAGTTAATGGAAAAGTCCGTGAGAATAGACAGTTTACGATTTCATCACTGTATAATGAATTTTCTTTAATTTTACAAGTGTTCTTTGTCGGTACGCTTAAATTATCGGAAGTTGTGCTCACGCTTGGTAACGAAAATGCTGACCAGTTGCACAAAAACCAACGTTTAATCAGTGCTTTCAATTTTCTCACGAGATCCGTTTTTAACCTGAATTGTTTCTGGTGACGAGACATTGGTGTCTCACATTACATCGAAATCAAAACAACAGTCCATGGAATGGAGACACTCAACATCTCCCAAGAAACTTCCAAGTTCTAGCAGACAATGTGAGCCCGGAAAATCATGTACACTGTGTTTTGGGGTAGACAGAGGATTTTGTATGTTGATTTTTTTGCCTTGAAATGAAACTATAAATCCCGAGACATATTGTGAGATCTTGACTAAACTGCCTCGCGCAATCGAAATGGAAGGCGTTGGTATGCTTAGAACGGAAATCGTGCTCCTTATCGACAGTGCTTGGTCGCACGCACCTCATCGCATCCAAAACCTCACTGCGTCATTTGGCCGACAAATTGATCACTCACCGCACAGTCCTGTCTTGGCACTCAGTGACTACTATTTCCTGCATTTAAAGCAACACCTCGGCAATCAGCGTCACCACGACGACGATGATGACGTCAAAACAGCCATTATCTTTTCAGGCGGCTGGTTTTTATGGAGCTGGAGTGCGGAAGCTGATCATACGACGCTACAAATGCCTTAATGTAGATGAAAATTATGTAAAATTGTAGATTAAGATCCAAGTATTTAGGTGAATATAATTTTAAAAAATTTATTATATTATTGAAGTAGCAGTTGCTACTGTATTGTATATTATCGATAAATAGTTAATTTATCATATTAGGAAAAACAAGGTTTTAATCGTCTTGTGTATGGAATTGTTATGACAGTATCAGTCTTAAAAATGATCTTAGAAAAATACAAATTCTTTTCAACTATTTTATAGTTGAATTATACCGAAAGACTATTACTTTTATGAGGTCATCTAAAAATCATAATTTAATATTGTACTTAAGATAATTTGTGACGTTGGAGAAGTCTTTAACTTTAACGTAATTAAAACGTCGTTATTCAATGTTCTCTTTTATTGTGAAATTAATTCAGTTTTATTTTTCATTGATATATTTAATAGTTTACAGTTAAATTAGTTACTTAATCGTGGATAATCGTAAATTGGAGGTTGCGCAAAAGACTTCTGTGCAGTGTCATAGAAAACGGTATACTGTTTATGATGGATTGTTTGGCATCAGAACTATTCTATGTAAAGAAACTTAGTGACAAGAGCACTATTAGTCCGTTACGTTCTATGAAGTAATGATCGTTTCATTCAGCTAATCCCTGTGGTGAATTGTTAATTTTTTTTTAAATTCCTGTTCCGTTAATTTATTCCCAATAGCGTCGATAATTATGAAATGCTTTCTTGAAATATGTTCGAATCCGTGAAGAAGTCGTTGAGAAACGATTTCAACTAGCATTTCAGAATTAATTTCGTATACCTTCAGATGAGGCATGGAGAAAAGTGATAAACAGTATGTCTACTTCTAAGAAAAATATGGTAGATTTTCAGAATTTTTGACGTACTTCGAATTGGAGTATTTAATGTTTAATTTTTTTGGTAGGTTCTTGTAATAAATGCTTGTAATAAACGGGGTGCAAAAAAACGTAGAAGTTTGATCCCGAGAAGTAATATGTTTCTGAAGTCTCATCAATTTATCTACATCGAATTTACACGTCTAGTAATGTTTTGTTTATTCATTTTATTATTTCTCTTGTTTATAGGTTTCGTTGAGTGCTGTTAAAAACTTAATAGATAATTACCGTTTTTTATAGGGTTTATTAAACCCTCATATAATTCTAGAGAGTCAAATGACCTCGAGTGAATTTTTGGCTGGAATAGGCTTTATATTACATCATACCTTAGAAAAAAGATATAATTTTTTTAGGTCACATTTTATTATTCTGTATTCGTTTACAGATTTGATATCTGTACTTGGGTAATTGTAACAAAGATTTCAATAATCAGAGGAACTGCAGAGAACAGACAGATTTTATTTGGTCTGTCATTATTTCACATTCTCTTAGCTTTATCTTACGATAATGATAGTATTTCAGTTTTATGGAATTATTCGAATCTGGAAGTATGCGAATGGAACTGTAAAGATACACCGCTGACCTCGCTTCTCAAGGTACGTTGTTGATCGATCTGGGATTACAATCACACGGTGTGTGACATGGTCCATCAAAAAGATCGTTTCGGCTTTTGTGATTTTTGTAAATAATTATTCTTGACTATTCTTGAATACATACCGCTTTGAATAGTTGATATCCAGAAATTTATTATTTCTAAAATGCTCAAATTGTACGAAGCCAACGAAAAAATGTTATTCAGTAGATAATAACGAGTTTCAAATTTTTGTCGCGTCATATTGGGGTATAAATCCGAGTTACTAGTTATAAGTAGAAGAAGGAGTAAGCTGTGAACTGATTGGCAAAGACATAACGCGATTAGTATCAATAACAACTGTGGTTTTTATATCTTCTGTAAAAGTAAACTGTATTTCGATTGGCGTCCGTTTAATAAAACAGTAGGTTGTGTATGAATGAACTACAGCAGAAGCTAAATAGTATAAAGCTGTATTGTATGTTGTGTTAGAGCTACTAAAGTATGAATTATTTTATGAAAAATCTTAGCGAATTTTATAAAATAAAAGGAAAATTAAAGTTGAAACTGATTACGTGGAACCTCTCTACTCTAATTGTAGAGTATTATATTACTATAATTATTATTTACTATTACAACTGTTATTACTTACTATAATTAACCAGCCGAAATGGAAATATTCATGGGGTTTTACTAATTTTGTCGCATTCAAGATACGTAAAGAAAAGGTTGTTTGAAGATTTAAAATACGTGCGGTATGATTTTGATGAAGATTGTTAACCTTTTACAATGGCGTAATTAAAGTAAAATACCCTTGTAATATTAAATTATCAGTTAGAACACTTAGGCCAGGTTTTTTTCGTCAAGGTTTCCAGTTGCTAATCGGCAAATATTCCAGTTCGAGGTCATTCATCAAAATCGTAGCTGTGAATGTATTTCGATATTATTATTTAAAAATCTCAGATTTTATTAAAATAATACTCCGTACAGTTTTGTAAGCTAACGCGAGTGAGTTTTAATTTTAGGCGTAACTTTAACCGCAAGAAATGTTAAGTTACCGAGGAAAATTGATGTTTTCAGTTTTCCAGTTATTTTATTTATATAAAACAGTAAATATTTGTTTTGATTTAATAGGTTTAATGTATTCGAAATTATTTACTTATTGTTTCTTGAATAATACTGTAATCTAAGCTTTCTGCGAGAAATTATAAATCTGTAAAAATTGTTAAGTTCATTCGTGGGTTTCCGGTTACCAAACTGGCCCGATTTAATTGCTCTAATTTATCGAAATTTACTACAAAGATGATCGCTACGGGTTTTTTCTAATCAGCGTTAAAATTTTATCTGATTTTTTTCTTTGCTTGAAAGATTGATTGATGTCTTTTTATCATTTCAAAACATTCTTATTTGGTTCAGTTTAACAAAATAACGCAACTTTGGGTCCGTCTACTTATTTTAATTATAAAAAATTAAAATAAAAATCATTAAAATTTGTTAAGTAATTTTATATTAATCTACTTATGTCTGTTAAGTAAGGAAATGCCGTAGCGAACAGATTAATTCGACCAAAGGGGATTTTTGTTCTCTTGTTGGGAATTTTCATTCTGTGGCAGACTGCTTGCTGTTTGGTGTTTCAGGTTATGTTGTTAGTTCATATACAAACAGAATTAGTGGTTTATGTGCTTTAATAATTGATTGTCAATTAGTTTTTGGTTACCTTTTGATTACCTTTTGGTTACCTTTTTTCTGTTATAATTTTGTTATTCGTTTCTAGTTAATACAATGGATATAATCCCACGATAAAAAATTGTTGCTTTGTTCCAACACACATTAATGACTCAAAGACAGATTGTCTGTGAGTGTAGTATGGGATTAGGTACTTTAAATGAAATCGTGAAAAGGTTTAGAGAAACAAGTCCCTTCTCTCCAAAAAGAAAAGGAAAATGTGGACAGAAAAAGAAAACCACGTCTACACAGGCTCGATTACTAACAAGAAAAAGCAAAATTAATCCACGATTATCGGCTATTAACCTTAATAGGGACTTGAGAGCCAGTGGGACTAATGTTTCTAATATGACAGTTCGTAGAAGATTGTTGGCAGTGGGAAGGATTTCTTGGAAACTTAAAAAGAAGCAGTTACTAACACTTAGAAATACTTCAATGGGAAAAGGAACATAAAGAATGGACTACTGAGATGTGGAAAAAAGTTAATTTTTTAGAGGAGACTCATTTCTTTGTCCAAGGAGAGAGAATAGCGTACATTCGTAAGCCAGCAGATGAGAAGACTACTACCCCAGCACACCTACAACATGCTCCCAAATCCTCAGTCAAAAATATGTTTTGGGGATGTTTTACACATGAAGGGCCAGGTGCATTTTTTTATTTTTAGTCTCCGAAACTACCGTCAGGATTACTTCAGAGGATGAATGAGGATGATATGTACGAATGTAAATGAAATGTATTCTTGTACAGTCTCAGGTCGACCGTTTCTGAGATGTGCGGTTAATTAAAACCCAACCACCAAAGAACACCGCTATCCACAATCTAGTATTGAAATCCGTATAAAAGTAACAACTTTCCTTTACTAGGATTTGAACCTTAGAACTCTCGACTTCAAAATCAGCTGATTTGCGAAGCCGCGTTCACTACTAGACCAACCCGGTGGGTTTGTGCAGAAGAACCCAAAAATCATTTTACAACAGGGCTTTGTACCATGTCACACGTCAAAGAAAGCAAAAGTGTTTTTCAGAAACCAAAAAGTTCGAGTGCTCTCTTGGCCAGGGAACTTGCCTGACCTGAATCCATTGAAGATTTTTGGGCCATACTAAAAAGAAGACTTGGGAAAATGAATTGTAGCACAAAAACTGACCTTATTAGTTCAGTGATACAGATTTGGTTTCGAGATGAAGAAATCAAAAATTATTGTTCTACCTTAGTGGATTCAATGCCAAAGAGGATTAACGAGATAATCAAAAGCAAAGGACTCATAAACTATTAAATTTTAGTAAATTTCAATAGTAACATATTTTCTTTTAAAAATAAAATTTTCTGTTAAAAACACTGTGTTCAAATTAATTTGTTCGTCACTGTCTGAAAGCTCTTTATAATTTCACCTTATTAGATTTGATAGAAAATTTGTAGTTAGCGATGTCAAATATTTAATAGCATTTTACAAACGTCTTTATGTCTATTTGTTCCGTTCCTCTTACTATTGTTAGATGTATTGTCGGCTGTCCCGAAAGATCCTGTGCCAAAGTCCTGGCTCCGACCCGATCTTTTCCTCCCGTGTTTAATGAAGTCAGGATATAATCAAGCCGTATCGGTGTTATTAATATCTTTTGCAATCGGCCTACCTTTCCCGTTAATACTAAATCGATTGCTGTTATTTTAAAAATAGAAAAACGTGGGTTTATGTTTCATTTAAGTATCAATCGATTAAAATATTTTATGTGAAATTATTTGGAAGATTTTATTTTAAATTTTACAATAAATATTTATTTTATATTTAACATGACGGGGCTTGTTTCATTGATATTTCTTGTTTATCAAATTCAGAGAATTTGTTTTGATTCTATTTTTATGAACATTGTCAAAAACTGACAGGTATTGTTGTTTAAACGTTTACTGTGTACTTTTTTTAATTGTAATTAATGTTTTATTGGTTTTTGATGATTTTTTTTCAAATAACTGTATTGATATTTTCAAGGCTTTTTCTTGAAAAAAAATTGTGAGGATATATATTTTTTTATTAGAAGGCCGTATACGTAAGTAAAATAGTATTAAGTTATTTTATTTGTAAGTAGTCTGACTGAAAGAAAAAAATATGCACAGAGTGATATGTATGAAACACAGTAATAATGTTTTTGTAATTAGATATTGCGGTTTGTTGTAATACCCAGGTGTGGTTTCTTAGGATTATTATTAGTTTCCATTTTTCTTTGAAAAATAATGCCTGTCGTATTGTTTTGCAACAAAACAATGATTTTTGTTCAGTTATTTTACACTCTTTACAATTTAATTTTATAGTTCGTATTTTTTTTTTGAAAATATTTTGCAAATTTAAAGTTCGTTCACCGGTGTGTATGTTTCATTTAAGCTATTTTATTTTAAATTTGAAATGTTCGAACTCGCTAAATTTACTGATAGAATTTAATTAAGCAGTATAGTACAGATTTCCAAACGTGTGTTTGTCGGACAGGCTATTAACTGTTTGGACGCTGGTTTCTCGATCTACTAATTTGGGTTTCTATTCCTAGAAAGATCTCCTTTTTAGAAAAGAAATGGTGTTATGACATCTTGATGATGAGACTGATAAAATCACCTTATTCCGATCATTTCACATCATCTTAACGTATTGCGTATTAAATATAATATGTTAATATACGTTACTAAATGATTTACGGGACGTCTTAAGATTGGTCATTCGTTTTTTTTTTTTTAATATTTCACAATGTGTCTTTTTACTACTTCTACCGAATAATTATTTCGTTAGGGTTACAATTACGTCCGTCCATTTATATCTTTTCATTTCATTCGGGAGTAAAATGGAAGGTCACGATAACCGTTTGATATTACATGTTTTTTCTATGTTAATTTCGAAGCGTCTGAAACGACGATTTTAGCGCGGTATTGTTTATCTTTCGGAAAGGAAATCCGCTTAAGAATTGCTTTGGGTGTCTTAGAAAATGGCGACGCCAAAAATCTTCTATGAAATTTAATTTTTCCCTTGATCAAAACAAATGTTATGCACAGGAAAATAGAGTGTGTTGTAAATTCGCATTAGCAACAAGAAAATTTACGGTTTGATCTGGTTTTGAAGGAATTCAATTTTTTTTTATTATAGTCTATCCTTTCCTCGAAAGTGTTTGTCATGCATTTTTTCGTAGTAGAAAGGGGTATATTATTCGTTAGTTTCTTATGCAATTTCACTGTCTATTTCAGTTTTACTAGTGTATTATGTGTAAAGCATCTGAGTTCCCTTGTAAAATCAAGCGGCTTTTAACAGATTCGTTTATGGTATATAACACCCGGTATAACCATCCTGTTAATTCAACCTTATTTATCTGGAGATATACTTAACTGATTTTAATATATTTATTGTTAGGTCTGTCGTTTGAATTTAAATTAATAGTTGTAATATACTATTTTTAGATTAATTATGATTTTTGAATTTTAGTATAATTTTAACGTTTCGTATCATGATTATTAATGAATATTTATTTATTCAAGCGATATTCATTCAGAAAAATGCTGTACGTATTTATTTTGATGTTAGTATTTTATCGCAGCGTTGTGAATTCTTATCTAACTGAACTTTGATCCTTCTGTTCTATCGGCCGTTGATAACCTTGAGATCATAACGTATTCATTTCACCTCTACAAATTCAATAACTCTGCAGTTTATTTGATCAGTTTTGTAAGCTGTGTATCATTTAGTATAAATAATTTTAAAAGTCGAGTTAGAGATTGAATATAATTATATTGAAAAATAAGAAAAGTTATCAAATTTCTTTTATTGTATCCTAAAATGAATGTCGATGTTTGTACGAGAGTGAGTGGGAGCGAGACAGACAGACTGACTGACAAGAGACCATTCCCCCCGTATATTTTCCTTAACTACGTTAGTGCCAATAAGGATGGCGTTAATGGAATTCTAAAGGGAAGCAAAGCATATAATGATGTGATGACACGTGCGCGCGCATACCATTCGATGAGTGGTTGAGAATGGAGCTGTGAGCGACGTCAGGAAGTAGGGCGCCAGGAGGAGCTAAGGGTTGCAACATCCTCCCTTCGCCGCACCTTTCCCTCTTTGTCATTAAATGAGATCAATACGACGGTATATGTACGAAAAATCTCTCTCGCTTCCCCCCTTTCCTTTCACACATACTCGCTTACACGTATCCGTACAAATTAAAAAAATGGAACTCGTGGTACGTTTGCACGTATTCTGTGTGCTTTCTCAGACCCTAAATATAATCTACTATCTGTTCCATTGTGAGAAATCGTATTTTCACTACTGCTATAAATGTAGCGTAACATAACATTGCGTCACTTTTTTCCGCTTTTGTAATATCGCACGCAGCCGACTACGGCATCGGCAGCAGCATACAAGCAGCTACGATTCATACATTAGAGATCAGAGATAAGGTGATATAAATATCATCCCCTCTTTTTTCAGTATTCACTTTGTTACTCCTTTTCTATGTTTTTTATTTATATTGTACGATTAGATATTTTGTTGCTCTTTATTTTACCTTTTCAAGTGTTAGTGACAGTTCGTTAGCCGTATAATAAATTGAAACTGAAACCTTCAGTTTTGGTGATTTACCGGAACGTGTTTATTAAACACAATTTCAATCTGTGTCGTTTATCTTTTCTTAACTCAACAGATTTCAGTTTCTACAACACTTATTTTAGAGCAAAACTTATCAATTATTGATATTTTTAGGAAATTATTTAAAGGAATTTAGTTCAAGAAGAGAAGCTTTTCTGCAGAAAAGAAGTTAATTGTGGGGCTCGATGTAAATTTTAGAACAAGAAACAAATGTTTAAAAATATTTGTGTGCAATGACACGCTGTACGGTATCGATTTCTTACAGTCAAAAGAAAACCCCGAAAGGCAAAGAAGAAGAAATGGTTTTGGTTTGTGATCTACAAGGTATTGAAAATGAATCATAAATGGGTAATAGTTAAAAATGCGAAGGATTTGAAAACGAATCTCAGAAATAGACGTTCCAGATGATGTGTAAACATTTGGACATTTGGTTTTATAGGATTCAGTTAATTATTAAAGGGTCCTACCTTTTACTTTTTTTAAGGGTAAAAGGCCTTGCTAAAACTAGTCCTTACTTTATTTTGAGGCTCTCAAAACTGTGATTTTAACCGATCCATTCAGAAATCTGTTATTTTGTTTAATTTCGATTTTTTTAAATAATTTCAAGTAGGAGAAAAGCTGAATCACTTGCAGGCTATAAAAGTTTAGAATTAACTTTAACAATGGGCAACAATGTGTCTATGTTTCAGAGTCTAAGTTTCAGAGTTAATCGTATTAATATTTTTCATTTACTTCTAGTTAGATTTCCAAGTAACAAACAGAGATTGTAATATTATTGATATTCACTCATTACAGCATTATTCATATCAAACTTTTTGTCGAAGTAAATTAATCATCGACAAAAGAAATAATATGAATAAATATGATAATTATATAATTTATAAATATTTGTTGTAAATTAGGTACTAACAAAAAATCTTTAATTAAACAAAAAAATCTTTTTAAGTAATAAAAGTTTGTTAAAATTAATTACTTTTAATGATAATAATATTTTGCACCGATTGATTGAGCTTTTCAAGTTACGTAAATTTCTTAGCTTCTATTCAGATAAATATACTTATTCTTGCGGTTTTCTTATTCTGTTTGGTATACTGTGCTAGAAGTAGTTTTATGACCTAATTTTTATTTTTTTCGCTTCTGCAATTGCAACGCTGTGGATTAAGTAGAAAAATAAATAATAATACTCTTTTATTATTTTTTTTTATGTAAGCAGATTTTTTAAGGTATTTGACTCTAATTTACGCTTGATTATTAAGTTTCTTTTTACTTTAATTACAATCTCTGTTTTTTAATTGAGTCTCGTCATAGCAACCTTTTGTCGAACGAAAAAATTATTCTAAAATGAAAAATATTAAGACAATTAACTCTGAAACTGAACGTAGACACATTGTTGCCGGTTGTAAAAGTTAATTCTAACTTTTATAGCCTGTAAGTGACTCAGCTGCTCTCCTACTCGGTCGGATTGCCCGTGGTGAGTAGAGAAGGGTGCCGTAGAAAGTTGTTGACCTTGACTACTGATTTTCTTAGTTTATTTTATCTGTAAAAAGTGTCTTGCATTGACTCATCGTAAACGTGCGCTACACGTAACGTTAAAATCCTCGATATTTCCCTACTCCGTCCGCTTCGTCCAAAATGTTACTGAAAAAATACATTCCAGTTTCGAAACTATGAACGATCAGTCGTTGAGAATTTGTGTTCAGTCGTTGGTTCTAGGAATTAACGTGGGAATTTTATTTACTTTTCACCTCATTAAGACTTACTAAATTTTGATTGATTTACAGGATTTTCAAAGTTATTATCAAATTGCATCTTTTTTTTTTTAACATAATTAGATTGTAAAATTCATTTATTATTTTTACATATTAAATATTTATTAAGTTTTAAAACCCCACTTATTTTGTTTCATTGTTAAATATTTATATTAAGATTGTAGACAGATCATTTCTCATCCCAAAATTGTTGGCAGTTTTTTCGTAAACAAAAAAGTGTTGTGATAAAAAAAGTGCTTGAAAATAAAGTTTGATCTTATTAAATCGACCGAAAAAGGAATTTCTTACTATTTAGGGAAATAACATTTAATAAAAATGATTTATGTTATAATTATAAGTTTTTTATTGCTAAACCTACAACCAGTCTTCGTTATGATATCGTAGTATTCTTTGATCAGAGGGAAGCGATTTAAATGATCTTCGATGTTTTTTTAATGACAAACCATAATGAAATGTATGTGAAATCTTGGTAATTCTTTCTATTCGAGGGATTTTTGTATTATTATTTGCTGATTAACAGCCTTAATCGAATTATTCCTTGAATTTTGAAGGCAAATCGTTACCAGAGAAATTCATCCTAAGCCCATACTGATCTAGTTTTTGCCATGTTTTCTATGTAGTTATAATTAAAGTTATATTTATGTTATAATTAATAACATATTTTCTTCAAGAATAATCCTTTTTTTCGTGTAGTGGTTGATTACAGTGCAACTCAGTTATCGAAGTTATTTTTATCTGCGGTTTACGCGCGTGATTTTTTAGTCCGTAACCGTACCGATTGCTGGTGTGTTGTCGCGAGATATGACGCTTAACGTATTCAAGAACAATTATCATGTACCTGCCACACTACTGCTAGTCTATCGATTGTTTTTTTGGTGGGTTTGTGTTACGGTGTTACGATTTTTACGTGTAATCTGTTATGAAATTAATAAATCTTTGTAGACAGAGCACAGCTTATATCAGTAAAGCATTTTCGTGTAGACCGATTGCCTCTTTACCACTTGTCAATTTTACGCAACAGCGTCAACGTGACGACAGTGAATTCGCTACTGCAGTCTGTATTGGGATTTTTAAAATTTTAAATTATTTTTTGTTATGTCACATAATATATCGCATAATAATCATAATATAGATTAACTTTGCATCCGGCACCGTTCGCTTTTAATGCGCTCAGTCTCTTACTTCGTCAGTTATTCATTTTTAAGTAGATAATGTAGTTTCAGGTAAGTGTAATATAATTGTAATTAAAACAGTCGCGATACGAATATCGATGCCGGTAGAGATAGTAAAGCGACAGGTAAACCGGTGGAGTCGCTGTAGTTTGTAGAAAAGGTCGTGGATGCAGTGTAGACAAAGGAAGAATTTCTTGTGGAGGGGTTACAGGTGGGGATAGTGGACCAGCTGGGCTGGAAGTGACGTCAGTCTGCAGGATGTCAGGATAGCTAGAGCATATAGTCAGGCTCACGGCACGGCAAGTCACCTGTATCGTCCTGTTCTGTTAATACAGTGAGAATACAAATCGTCGTTTATATTCGCTTTGTCTATTGCAGTTTTAGTTCGATCGTAGTAGTGTTTATCGTGATGTGTAGTAAAGAAAAGTAGTACGTTATTAATAATTGAAACGATATTGCAATACTGACACCGTAAATGTGAAAGCTCAGTCGTAATGGTGGATTCGGTAAATGTGTGATTTGGTGTTCGGATTTGTATATATTAGTGAAATTTCAGTGACGACGAGTTTAACACTGACATTTTGTTAGTTTTTAACCGGATGCTAAATTAAATTATCGTCATTCAGTAATAATTTACATAAGTCTTATGAGGTTTTTTAACGTCCTTAACCTTTCAGGTTTCTTTTTAGAAGATCACTTCCGCTCTAACAAAGATTGAAAACAGCGATTTATGTAATAAATTTTTCAAAAAAATTAGTTAAAGGAATGGTGCTAACAGTTGATTTATAATTATAATAGATTTATTTATCTCGGGTTGAAAGTGGATAAATAGATAAGTTTTCGATTTTAGAAACTTCATATTTTACATTAATAATTTTGAAGAAAAATGTTATGCAGTTTTTTAGTTTTGATTGAATAAACAGTTTTTAGTTTATTTTTATTAGATAAATGTTAGATCGCCTGAAATAACGGATGATAAATGCGTGCTGATAGGGAAATTATTTGTCACTTCCTACCCATTGTTTATTTTTTTTTTCAAATTTTATATGATATCGTAACATTTTATCATCCTACAGTTACTGGATTTTTTTTACCGCTAAATTTTTTCACAGCTATTACTTTTATGGTTTTTGAATTAATTATATTAGTGATTTATGTATGGGTATTTTTTATATCGGTCAATCGTCCCATAAATGGTTATTGCTTTTATAATTATCGTATAATTTAATAATTAAAACATAATAATTTTTTGTGGAAATAATAATGTTGGTGCGAACAGAAATGTAATCGGAATTTTGTTTTCCAGTAGTTAAATGTAAAAAAAAAAAAATAACTAAATTAAAAAATTAAATGCAAAATATTACACTCTCGGTATTTTTTAATGCAATGTGCATGTCCGCATTTATCTTACCCTACCTCTTTACGGAGAAGGACGAAAGTTTTATCAAAAAACCATGTGATTGGTTGGTTTTCTTTACCCGCCGTGTATTTCTGAGGTTTTTCTACCACAACCTCGATTTCACGTTTGGTTAAGTCCCTGCTACGAACAGGCGTAACTTTTAAAACGTTTTGAGGAAATAATCCTTTTAATTTACAAATAAATATCTCCAGCACTGGTGTCGCTTTGAATCAATTCTTAAAGTTATGGAAACATCTTTACATAATTAAAATTCATAACTTCCTGCCAATTTAATCAACCTTCGTTGAATTTTTTATTTTTAAATGTGACGGTTGGCTACACTCGTACCACTTTTTTATAGGTTAAACTTTTGTATTAGCTATATTTACAAATAATTAAATAAGGAAAACAATAATTATTTTTCCCGGTTCAGTACATCAGCATTGTATACCAGTTTTATTATAAAATAATTTTATTTGCAACATTCAAGCAAGCAAGTTTTTTTGTTTTGTATTCATTAAACATTTTATTTTCGAATAAAATGTTATACGTCACAGTTCTTTTGTTTATATTTGGAGAAACAAGATTTTTGAATGAAAGAATACTTGGTTAAAAAGAAAAAAGATAGTTTGCATTATGTGCGACTCGAAGGATGTAGAGGTGACAGATGTACTAGAATTTACATTTCTTAAACTTACTTTCTTTTACCTATTGTCCGTGTATTGTTTACTTGCTTTTCCGGGCGAGAAAAGAAAAAAAATATTTTTTGTGCTGTATTTTGTTACAGTGTATCGGCTCTATGAAAAGAGAAAAGAAAGACTGATAACTCGAGACGTATTTTTATAAAATTGAAAGAAATAATACAGCATTAATAATGAGAACGTCTGTTGTGTTAGAAAGCTGGGTATTATGGTGGAGAATGTTTCATTCGGATTTTAATACTGTGTGTGTGTGTGTGTGTGTGTGTGTGTGTGTGTGTGTATAGCCGGTTAGTCTTTCGTTACTGTTTATCTAGTTTAGTTTTGCCAGTTTTAATAAGTTTTATTGTTATATTATCGTTATTACAGTGTAAAGAACCGTACCGTGGCACTAGCGGCACCAGGAAATGAACGGTACGTTAGTTTTATTTCTCCCACCACCCACCAGACCGTATACGGTATTGGGCTATTTCCATGACACTACAAACATTAAAATATATTCGTTGCTTATTCTGTTTTCAGTCTTCTTCTTTTTCACCATTTGTCTGGTGGAAAAATTCGACGATTAAGTCGTTCGCTCGATTGGATATTTTTCACCTTCGACGGTTACGTGTTTTTAAGCGCCGAGAAACCGATCCCAGATATAACGCCATGAACCAGAAAGTTGGGTAATTGTACATACGGTTTATTTCCGTCGTCTGTTCATAAACTGTCACCGACTCACGACTAATTAAATATATAGATCCGCGCTTCTTATAATTACAATTCCAAGAGTTTGTAAGTAGTAGTTTTATTCTGTTCTGACTGGCCAGTGATGTTAAAACTTAGTGGTGTATGAATTCCGTAGGAATACACTTTTATGTGACCGACGAATCGATCCTTGGTATATTTACGTTGAATGAAAGGAACCGGAAGTCAAGGTCTCCTAAAATGTTTACCTCGATTCAATTCTCTGATTTTTTATGGGCTTTGCGTAATAGTAGATGACAGTATCGGATAGGTCGTCATGCTGATGCTTGTATAAAATATACGCTCTCGTTCTAAGCGTTAGCCGTAATTTTTTTGATAAAGATATCTATTAATTTTTATAAATCATATTGTATTTGCTTATATTAAAGGGTTTATTTTGAAAGTAGACTTAGACAGATTTTGATAAGTACATCTAAAAACATATCCGTGTTTAGTCTTAACGATTGTCGATGGTCTTCAAGCATTTTTTGATTTTATATCTCTACTTGTAGTATTATTTGATGATAATAGATCGTCAAATGCATAACCGAGTTTTTTTTTTTTAATTTTCAAGCATTGGAGCGCGTGTACCGTACATCTTCGTGTTGTAGTTGGAAAGGTATCAATTCTCTTAAAAAAACGAAAAGGTGTAATAAAGGTAAATTTGACCTTTGCCGTGATCCATTGAAAAACTAACGAGCAATGCTTAATATACGATTGTCTTTGTTTATGGATTTTACAAATTATTTAACAGAAAATGATTGCATTAGGAAACTGCAAAATTTCTGAAAAATGTTTGTAATCGTCAAACATAAATTTGATCAGGTTTTATTACTATAATAATACTTACAACTTTTATTATAATTTAAAAAGGTTTTCCAAATATTTATTCTTATTCTAGACAGTAAATTTTGTAGTAGATATCTAGCTTGTATTGTGACCGAACGTTTTACACCTGATCAATTCAACTACGCTAAACTGCTGAAAAGACTTAATGGATATGCGTATTTCTAATCAATAACTTGGAATTTTGTACAAAAGTAAAACATTTACGGTAACAAATTTTAGTATTAAGACACTGAAAAAGCGAAATGAAACATATTTATGTCCGTCAACGGAGAATTATCTCATTATTTTATACTGTTACCGTATTGGGTAAAAAAATTTATTTCCATTCGCTATTTCTAGGAATTATGGTACGATGGGGGCTTGCTATCTTAAGAGCCGTTAAAGGCATTTAAGCACCCCTTTAGGTCAAATTTGTATCTCGTTTAGTGATTCTCTATATAGATCGCCCTCTTTCTCATCCTTGATTTTTTCCTGGGTTATGTAAGTTTTAGCTCGACTCTCACAGAGCCTCCTAAAGATGTGGAAACCGTTGAATGTTGTGTCTGTGGTTGGTGGAAGGGGGTTGTTGCCCGTAGATTGTTTTCTCAGTCGCTGTGGCATCAACGTGGAATCTAGGTACATTTTGGCTCTTATTCACATTTATTGCGGGTAATTGTCCCGTTGGGTGTCACCGAATTTTTTTCATTTTTATATTGCAGAAGTTTTAATTGTGTTGTTTGTTAAGGAACTTTTGTTAGTAATTATTTTTTCAACGTTCAATTTTTTTCTGTCGTATCATATGTCTTTTTTGACCTGATATTTTTCTTTCTAGTTTTTAATTAATCTAATATTTTAATAATTCTTTGATAAACAAAGAAGGAACTGTTAATTATGCTTAACGAGGTTTTATTTTGTTTTTAAGTAGGTCTTTAGCAATTAAATTTCTTAGTAAGATATTTAAAAAGGAAATTAAACGATCGTTGTAGATAACATCAGTTTGTTACGCCGCATCTAGCCGTATGGATTGAAGTACATTACGCACCAGTAGCAACAGCTCCATTGCTGTACGGTCGGATAATCAGTAATCGTGTTAACGGAAAGTACTATAGCATTAATTTTATGTAATAATAGTAATAATTTTTTTTTTTTATAACGATGAGAGTTTATGTGTATTCAATTCATTTATTTGTAAGTAATATGACTTCATTCTGAATAATTACTAAGAGTTACGAAGCAAACTTCTTGATAACATTGTTACTTCTGTTTAATGCAATTCTGTCGTAATTAATTCTTGAGCTGTTAGGGCATAGTTTTTGTAAGATTAGTCAAATGCAAAATACTCGTTTTATGATTCGTGTAAAGTTTTTGATTGTAATTTTTACGTGAACAATCTTTAAATAAAAAATACGTTTTTCGTATTTATTTTATATCTTTGTTGAATTTAAATATTACGCCTGTAAAATAACTTTTCTATATGTCTATCCTAGTTGTAGGTTCAGTATGTCGTGGATGCATGAGGGACTTGTTTCTTACTGTAGATAATTTATTTTACCTCGTGATGTAATATAATTGATGAATTCGTAAATTTAGTTGAAATTGCAATTTTATTTACCAAATAACGCTGCCTAATTGAGCGATCTAATTGTACCGTTAAGGTAAGTCTACTCGTTCAGTTAATACTGAATATTTTCGGAATAACTCGTTACACAGAAAGTATGGATGTACTTCTAGGAAATGAGTCGTACATGAACCACAGACATTTCATCCATCAACTAAAGGTTGATGCTCATTCATAGTCGCTTTGCTTTTTGTGTGGGATAAATTTATTTAAGAAAATCTATTTTTTTAAATTTGTTCTATGCTATCGAAATCTGATTTTTAGTTTAAATTATAAGACGCTAAATTCTTGCCTCTATTGAAACATTTCATGTTTTAGTAGCTGATTTTTTTGGAAAAATTATGTTTTTAATACGTATATGTATTCGCTCTTTGTATAAAGTGAAATTTTTAAGTTAGCTTTTTGTTGTACGCTTTATTAAATTGGAATCGTTAAACGATGAAATTTAAGTACATAAAAAGTAAAAAGAGTTGCGGAACTAAACGTTGCAAAGGATCGCCTTTTAAACTTTTCTTTGTTAATAGACGAGTGGTTAACGTGAATGACTCAGTTTTTGCCGTCGGTGGTGGGTGTTGGTGTGACTCGATTCAGGCCGGTAAGTGGGCGAACAAATAATGCACGGGTGAAAGTCTATATCCGACTTCATCGTACAACTACAATACTTAATAATTGTAATAATAATAGTGATTTAGTTCTCTGCCCTTTGAATGATGGAAGTCAATATTACCGGTGCCTTTTTCTTTTTTATTGTGATTTTGGTCTTTCCTAATGTGTTCATTCAGTCGGAGAATACTCCCTCATTGTATTTCAACATATTGTATGTTGAGCGAACATACTTGATTTAATTTTTTAGATGTTTAAGTTTAAAAATAATCAACATTTTATGTCATTTATAATTCATATTTACTTCATTTTGTAATATAAAATAAACACTGTCATTTTACGCTTTCGTTAATTTTGATAATTATTAAAATTCGACACGGTCTCAAGATTTATTATTGTACGGTCATTTACTGAATTTTTTATTAGATGAATTTTTTTTTTTTAGCCCCGTGTTTTTTTTTCGGAATAACGATTCATTTAATTGAGGTAGCAGTAAACAGTATTTATTTAGGATGGTGTGGATCTGCGGTACCGTTATCTTGTTTTGCTCGTCATCCGATCGAACTTTCAAGCGAATCATATTGCATCCTGTTTGTTGATGCTGCGGGTACATCTGTTCGATTTGTTTATTTGCTGTTCTTATTTTCTAATTTGGTTTTGGAAAACATTTTTTTATTTATTCTTATAAGTTTTGTTGTGTGGAAGATTTGCATCGTCATTTTTAAATAAAATTATGTTTTCTTTACTATGACGACTTAGCTTATTTGACCTACAGAAATTATGTTCTTAAAAGTCAGTTTTAGTCCCCTTTTAAACCACAAAATGACAAAAGCAAACACTCGGACTCTGTAATAAAACCGTCTTTTTTATTTTTTTATTTAAACTTGTTAAAATAAAGGAGAGCGACGAGTATACATATATATTAAGTATGCTAACGCAAATTTCGGTCGGATATCTGTACGACTTGACAAAAGATTACGGATTTTTTTGCATAGCTGCATAATAAACGTTTAACAAAAAAACTTTTATCATTTAATGATTTATTTATAATTTTTTATTTAACAGATTTATTGTATAAAAATTAATATGTTGATAAAGTTTACTAGGTTTATACAGAGGGTTTGGAAAATAATTTCCGATTCGTTTGTAAAATAAACACCAATTGATACAAAAAAAACTATTTATTGTATACATCTTTTAGCTACTTTTCTACACAGTTGTCCAGATTAAGACACTTGTCATATCTGTAAACAAGCTTTTTATTATCCTCGTCATAAAACTGCCGCCCGTGAATTAAGTCAAATAGTAAAGCGTTTTTCAACTCCTCGTCGTTTTAAAAATGCTGCGACGCTAACCATTTCTTTATTTTCGGGAAAAGGTGACACTGGGTGCCTAATTAGGGCTGTATAGAGGGTGGTTAAACAACTCCCATTTAAAATTGTATATTTGGCGTCGAGTGCGTACTGAATTATGCGGACGAGCGTTATCGTGAAGAAAAACGATGACTGAACTCAGCATGCTGCGTCATTTGTTTTGTATCTCCCTTCTCAATTTCTTCAACGTCTCGCAGTAAGTTTCAGCGTTAATTGTCGTGTATCTTTCCATAAAATCAACCAAGATCGTATCTTTACTGTCCCAAAAAAGCCGATGCCATCAGCTTTTGTGAAGAAAGTGTTTGACAGGTCTTTACGGGTTTACGAGGAGAATTGGTGTACCCCCACTGCGTGGGTTGAGATTTTGTTTTCACGTTAACAAGTTTAACCCGTGTTTCAACGCATGTTATTATTTTTCCATCGATTATGTAAATAAGAAAACATTTAAATGCGATTTTGTGTTCATTATATTAGATGAACGCACTTAACACTTAAATATGCGCTCGCTCACCTGCGTATTTTATGTTCTTTAACAATATTTCTTAGTAGATAATCAGTTTATTGGACTACAGTTTTTTGATGTGTTAATCATAAACGCTAATGAAAACGTTTAACGTGTAATTTTATTATTTACAAAGCGGAATACTGTACAAAATTTGTTGCAGAAATTGAGTTCAAGAGAAATTTCCGCAAGATTAAATCAAACTAATCTAATTTTTTTAACAGACCCTGCTTCATAAATGTAACAACAGATTGCAGTAATTTGGATTGAGTTCATTACGAAACTAAAAATTTAGGCTTAATAATCTACTACAGTCATTCGTAGTAGAACAACTCGATGTTAGTATGACCGAATTGTAACGATGTAATGATAACGTTGTTAGGTAGATGTACTTTTAATTTTCGCACTAATCGTATTTCTTGTTTGCAATATTTACCACGAAAATTACTTATTCATTTTCCTTCACTTTTAAATAGGGTAATTTTTAAACAAAGAAATTACTATTTTATATTTATATAAAATAGTATTTTATATGGTTTTTGATTTCACTTCATTCCGACGTGGATTTTATTTAGCTCTCTCTCTCTCTCTCTTTCTGTTGTTAACAGTTAATCGAAAGCAAAGTTTTATTATAATTTATACTAATATATAAATCTCCTACACTTATCGACCGGACTTCTTAGCGTAGCGGCGGTAGTATTCTGGTTTTCATCTGAAAGATTTTGGGTTCAGAATCCTAGCCAGTAATTTTTCGTAACATAATCTCTCGTTCTGGGAAAAGAATTGTTGCAGTGATTTGTGGTCATTCGATAGTTACCTAAGTGAATTTACATTGGCTTTTGCGTAATTTAATTTCTTAAGTTGTTTTTTTAGATCTAATATTTCTGTATAAGAAAGCGTAAAACATTACAGCTCACAATTTGTGTTCAACAGTATAAAAATAATAAGGCGGCGAACTGTGGATGTTCGCGTTAAAAAAAAAGAAAAAAAAAATCTAACCGAAGAAAAAACTTTCTCATTTTACGTAGTGGAAAAACAAAATCATACGACTATGTTTACGATATTTAGTAATCGCAACTTTATGAAAGGCTGTATTTAACTAAACTTGCCATACACTTGCGCTATACAAAACCGTATTATTTCATCGATGATTTTGTTTGTAATTAACATTATAAAAATTAGATTATAATGCACAAAGTGGATTTTTAGTTAAATCGTTTAGAATACTCTGTACTTCGGTATTTTTGTAAGGTAACGTATTTTCTGTTTCTAGGATAACTATTTTTTCTTAATGTAGGGAAAAAACAAGAAAGAAGACAATAATTTTTTTATAATTCATAAGTTATGTGTTTTGTTGCTTGAGAATTTGAATTTGTGTTGTTTTTATTTCTATTTATTCTTTTTATTTTTGTTTTATATTAATTAATGGCATACCTTTTGCATTAAAAAAAAATGCGTTGATATAAATAAATCGGTTATACGTATTTTTGATTTTAATTAACACATTCCAGTCTGGCTAGAGATGTATCCGGCTACAGACGGTACATTCATTACATGAAGGCGTGTAGCCGTCTGCGGGCCCGAATCATCTAAGTGGCGCTAGATATTTTAGTACTCTAGACTGTTGGAATATAATATTAATGCTTCGGTCGATATAGATCGTTCACGAACATCCGCTCTATCTAATTAACTTTACGAGCGTATAGCTAATAAAAGGAATTGTTCTGGCATTCGCTTGGAAGGATGAAGGAAAATCTCGATCTGATCCTCGTTACAAAATGATGTGTAAAATCTGAATTTATAAATAAAATAATTAATTACGTTTCGTTCAATAATACCGGTACAAATAAACTGATAAAACGTAAGACGTGCGTATAACAATCTCAAAGACAAGTTATAAGACGTTAATTTAAAATTTATTATCAGTTTTCGTTTACTTAAATAAACCTTGATCCAATTAATTTGGGACTTAAATGTTGGCTAAATTTCGTTGTCCTTGTGTTTATTAAGGAAGTTATTTTTTTAACTTTATACGGCTGTCATTTTGTCGGTTTTAATATAAAATCAACAAAACTGTTATTATGTTGAATTTTTTTCTCCGAAATAAAGACAAAAATAGTACATATTCGTATTTATTAGTTTACCTTGATATCTTCTTGTCCAAGTAAAAGGAAAAAGAATGATTTTTGATAGCTTTCGTTCACCGTCTTGCCTCTCCTCTCGGTCAAACAATTGGATGAAAAATCTTTTTTTTTCAGCTCCAGAAGGCGACCTCGAATCCATGTAATTTATTATATAAAATTTCACAGTTCTCACATTACTAGCTATTGAAAAATCTATGAATTCCTCCTGTCAAACCTTAAATAAATAAGTGTATATTGTAAGCGTAGCTCACTCTAAAGGACATATTTATCTCTGTTGTCAATTCATCTCGCAATATTCTTACTTCTGTGCTGTATCGATTAGTCTCATTAAACTGGTTAATTTAGATGGCCTAACGAATAGAAATTTAATTCTTATCCAGCGTCAGTTTTTTTTTGCGGATCTGAATTTGACATTCTAAAAACATTAATTTATTAGCATATTTCTGTTTATGTGGTACAGCGATATATCCTTTAGAACCAATAATAAATTTGTTTCATATCCCTAAGTTGTTAATTTTGGTGTGTATAATTATTTTATACTTAACAAATATTCATTTATTTAATCGAAAAAGTTTTAAACCGCAGAACCGAACCGAATGTAATAAATGTAGAGTTCTCAGTATTTACGTTACAACATTTTAATTTTTCCTAGGTCTCGAATTTACAAATTTACCAATAGGAACACCCTTTTTAACAATTTTTAAATTATTTTCTTACTTTTAAGACCCTCCTTAGGAATAATCATGCGTTAAGTGTAGCTTGGAACTTTCTAGTGATCTAAGAAATTATAGAATAAGTAAGCGACTCGACGAAAGCTTTCTCATTTTTACTTATACATATATATTCGTGTAACTCTTCTGATCATTATCTTGTTAGGGCTTATTCTCTTAATAAATTTTCTCATCGAAAAGCAAAAATAAAGAAAATTATAAACTTCAGTGATTACGTCATGTTTATACATTAAGGCGCCCTATTTATATTTACTTGGTTTAATAGTAATCTAAAGAAACTTTTCGCTTAGTAGCTTTCAATAAAAAAAAAAAAAAAACAGAGTGTAGCGGTCCTTTTTGTAAAGCCATTTAATTCATTATTTTTGTGTATATAATGTTTGTAACAAGAATTGTCATTGGCTGATGTGAAGTAATGTTTGCGTTAGGGATACTCTAATAGAACGAGGAAAATATTTGTGATAAAGAAATTTGTACGATGAAACTTATTAAGTGAAAACTGGTTAACGCTGTCTTTGATGGAAATGAATGTAGTAGTGAGCAGTGGTGTTCAATAATGTGTCGCCTATGATTGTATAACGAAATTGCCTTCCAATAATTTACATATCGGTTAGCATCTATTATTTTTATTTTATAGTATCATCGATACTGTATTCTACATTTTAATAATCGTTAAACGTGAACTAGAAGTGAAGTAAAACGTAATCGTTCGTGAAATCTTGCATAATCAGGAACGATAATCACTTGTTTTTCATTAAATTTTTTTCTATTAGCTGTGAATCGCTGAAGGTTGTATGTTGATTGCCTAAACAAATTGTTGCAGAAACCTACCGTATATTTATTTTGTTCTATGCATAGAGCCACTTGGTCCTTTGTTTAATTTCTTCTGTCTTTTTATGTTAATACAAGACTTTTAATATGTAAAGAGTTGTTTAAATGAGAAAATTATGGTAATTTATCATTAGTATCAGAATCGTATGAGGTTTCATGAAAATACGTATATTTTTTCTCTTTTATGAACACGTTTGTATTTTGTGCCGAATCGATGAGTGTTCTATTAGAAATTATCAGTGAATTTTTTTTTCTTTGCGATTATTACACGCGAGTGGAAGGCGGGATAGGGTTAATGCCCTGCGATAGGGAGAAAGCTTTCGTATTATCATTTTATACGTAGCTTTATCTCGTCAATTATTTCACAATGATTAGGTTGTTAGAATAAAATAAATGTAATTTTAAAATTCTTCTTTTTTGCGATTTACGTTCTTACTTTTAGTCGGTTAATATATTTTCCATTGAACCTTGCGTACATTCTAACTAGTGTTTCTCGACCTTTTTTTCCTAACTTTCTACGATTCTACTATTAATTTCGACACAACCAGTAAATAAAAAATATTTTTAATTCATTATCAATTCTATTAATTATATTTGAATATGTATCTTATGTTCGTAGAAAAATAAACGTTATCAGATTTTTAAAGTGCACATAGCATTTGGATGTAAGGTTGATTTCTGCATGATCTTTTTCACTCCTTTTTTTATGAATTATTACAGCTCTGCCATCTGTTAATCGCTTTTTGAAAGGCCAATTAAAGTTCTTTTTTTTATCATGTTATATTAACCCTAAGCTTTAAAAAGGACTGAATCTCATTGCCTTTTGCGAAAATCGCATCGAGCTGTAATTATAGAATTAAGATATGTATAAGTAATGCTTTCGATCGATAAATTAATCGGTCAAAATATGCTGACGTGTACCGGTTTGTAAAGATTTATTTACGTTAATATTTCTACTAAAAAATATTAATATACTTCCAGTTGAAATGTAAAAATTGTTATTAGGCAAAATTTATTAAGAAGAATTATGTTGGAACTCATTTCGATCGTTTTTGTGAATAGGTAGTTTTCCAGTAAGCTACATTCTGAAAGGTACAGATCTAACTACACTGTTTATCCGGTCGTCTAAATTTGTATACAATTACTGATAATCTTTATGGAATTAGTTAATCGGTTTAATTATCCGATTATTTAAAAAAAAAAAAAAAAATAGAACGTCTTGTATGTAATACTATTATTTTCCTCTCTAATTTTAATCGTCAGTCGTCGTGATGTTAAAGCGTTGATGATACAGGCTTTATTTTCCCACATTGATAAGTACCGTATTGATAACCAAGGGATCTCGTACGTTTTAAAACCTACAGGCCGAACGACCCTTTAAAAATTTCACTCGCAACTCCTATGCCGAGTTACATCAGAGATATGGAATCATCTTTTTGAAACCAGACATTCAAAGTTTACACCGGTTGAGACCGCAAAAAAATTTGATTTATCTCTACAATAGCTGTTTAGTAACAGTGGCCCCCGCCGTCTTCTCGAAAAATACGGCCACGACTGTTAGCGCTGTCAGTTAGGGTAACACACTAAAAATGCTTGGAATCTAATGATTGTTGAAAATTACCTTCTAACATCAACACAATGATTTTTTTAAATTTATTCTTACATTTGTCGACGAAAATCCTGTAATTTCTCTTCCCCGTCATTTACTATTAATCTGTCTAAAATGAGTGATTCTGTCGATTTCTCTCTAGTATTTCACCGACTTCAGGTATTCATCATTGCAGATTTTTACAGGAAAAAATTACGAGGTGGGGTATTAAGATAGTTTGAATAATCCCAGAGGAAAAATTCGTGATGTTTTTATAATTTAATTTCGACCTTTTTTCTGTTTGTATTTTCCTCTAAATTAAAAAGTTACAGTCGTAAAATTAGTTACGTTATAAGCACTTGAATCGACTACTATTAATTAAATTTATGTGGTGTAGTATAAAAGAAGTGTCGTTTGATTTACCTGCTGCCCGATAACAGTGTTATGTGCTGTAATCATTTGTTCAAGTTTAGCAATATTTGCACTGCGACTTATCGTTTGTTAATCGACTTGCTGTTAATCTGTTTTGAAATTATTCATTTTGAAATTACATCGGGCGATTGTTCGCAAATTACGCACGTTATATATATAACTTAATTTATCAAATACGTTCAATTTAATAATTATTATCACGCGGAGTTACATGTGTTTATCGGTAAATATGGAGTAGTTAGCGTTTGCAAGATAAAAATGTTTAAATGCTATCACACTTGGCATGTGGAGTTTGTTCCTTCATATTTTTATTGTAATATATTTATCTTAACTGTTGTTTGCCGCTTAGCTAAATTTATAATGGTGATTCCTAAGAGTAAAAAAAAATGCAGATCTTAATTTGATTGGTGAAATGCTTGTATATATCTTATTAAATTTTTTGTGTGGGGTATGATTTTCGAATAATAGTTTGTAATTATTCTCAAAGAAAACGGAATTAGTGTTACAGGTTTTTCCAATTGGAGCAGAAACCATCCGCTCCAAAAAAAAGTTATTTCATATTTTCTGTTCTCTCCAGGGAAGGCCTGTGAATCATTTCGTTGCTGTAACTTTGAAATCATTTTTTAAGCGAAGTATCGTAAATTAAGTCTGCCTATCTTTATAAAAAGTACAGAATATAGTTTATTTTGTAATTTTTCAATTGCCCGAAGTCATTACTTCCGTACTATTATCTATTTTTAATATTATTTATTCAGTTGCGTGCTCCCAATTAAATAATATTCTCAAACAAATACGATAATATCGGTAAAATTTACGTTCAAAATTTTGTGAGCCTAGATGACATCGTAACTTCGACGCTATCGATGACCACTGTTTCTTCCTCTATTTTCTTAGTCGTCTAGCGGCATTGTATTTTTCCTTGCGTCGGTTTTTATCATTTATTACTTCTCTTCCTTGTAGAATTTACCGTCTCCCAAAAATTTACGAGTTAGGTTGCTGCCTAGTTCAATTATATGTCGGTGCCGTCTCACCTTTTTCCCGGAGACACGATTCTAGATACTACCTTGAATTTTTTTTTAGATAATTAAATGAATCTATACACAGCCTACAATTGAGGGGTAGAATTGAAGTGAAATTTGTTTATTAATGCTGAATAAAGGACAAGGCTGAGCTTCAAAGTTTCTTCCGTAAGATGAACAACAAAAGAAACAGTATGTTGTGTGCTTTTTCCATCTCCCTAAGTCAAAAACGTTTTTCGAATCACACCGGTGTATATGTTAGTTGAATTACCGCGCGCGCGCATGCGTACACACACAATGTTATTTGTTTGTTAAGTGTGAATAAACATTTCGGGTTATTTTTTTTCGGTTAAATTATTAATGGTTATATTGTCAAGAAGTTGACGGAATTGTATTCTACGCTATATTAAATCTAACGTCGCCTCTTAAGTTAACCGGAACGATTGCTTGTTCATTGCTAAAGATATGGTCATTAAACCGAACATCATGTATACAGATAATAATTCAACCATTTAAAAATATTTGCCGATCTAAGATATTTAATTACGTGAGTTACGTGTAGAAAAATCGTTTGAGTATTGCGTAGTGTTCCACGGGTTTTAGCAAAATTAACTGTAAGTGTGGTCGAAAGTAGGAACCGGCTGATTTTAAAAGTAGGTTTGGATCATATGAGTCAGCTTGTTGAAGAACCTGTTGGAGCCTCTAAACGTAAACCGGATCTTTGAATATTAATGAACTCATTCTTAATATTGTAGTCTTTTTAACTTAGATTAAAGTTTTTAACTTAATATTTCTTAAAGTTTTTATATTAAATTAAATATTTTATGATCGTTAAATTTTATATCTAAGTTTATTTATGTTCGTGATAACGAATGCGGCTGTTCTTAACGTTAGATCAATGTATTGCAATATCGTTCTTAATATTATTTTCAATTACTCAGGCCATATATTCAATAGCGGTAGTATAACTTTTTTTAGAACTTCAAATGTGAGATTAAAGTAACCTAGTAAGAACATGTTAAGTAAGGTTGAATACATTATTTATAAAAGTAAATTTTCGGTTTTTACGTTATTGTTCATGTATATTGGGGTATTTGTTCATCATTTTTTTATTGGATTATTAAGTTTGCCACAATCGATCGGTGTTACAACAAACGGGATACGGTTTCGAATTTCATAATATCAGCAGGAAGAGTGGAGGGTAGAAAAATAGAACTTAAAATCGCATGCCATTTAATCCGAAGATAGGGACGGCCACTACGTGTACACGAAATATACGATATTCTGTTCGCCGTGATCTGCACGTCCTATCTAAGGTGTGGTAAGTGTTTCATTGAGGTACCGTTGTAATTCGTTGTGAAAATGAGAAAAGAACACTGATTTTATTTACCGGTAGATGAAATTATTCCTGTGATGGTATACGATCGAAAGAAATTGACCTTAAAACTCCACAAAACACGGTCACCTCTCCGACGCGTTTGGTACCCGCATGGGGATTTCCGGCCCTCTCCGTACTAGCACGTCTTGATGGTTTAAGTCCCACACTCGTAAAAGTTGCTTCTTTGCTTAAGAAGACGGATTCCGCCTAACCCGAAACGAACGTAGATTGATTCGATCTCAAACTGTTCGCTATTATTTAATATAGAAAGGAAGTCTCGGCTCTTTTACGTCAATATTGAGATGCGCTCCCTGAAGCTTTGTACGATTTAACCTTCTGTAGAAAGAATTCGCCAACGTGTTGGTTCCGATGCCGTTTCGTAAAACCACACCCGAAGCTATTTTCGGGGACTACCCGTAACATTTTGTCTTAACGCGATGCGCAGTCCTTTCACTCGGCCGTGTACGTCCTGGTCAGAAATCTATCGTTTAACTTCACGTTAATGTTGTGCATAGGGGAATCCTTATGGAATACTGCTAGAAATCGGCGCCGCATTGTCAGCGCACATATTCTAACACTTAACGCCTCAGGTCGACAGCAAGGCTGTCTTGGCTACTGCTGCTGCCTAGCGGCAAAATAGCGGTGATGTGTGCGCGCGATTTTCTTAAACAGTAATTTGGCAAGTTTATCTTCATTTCAGTGCGATATAAATTAGTATTTATTTCGTAATTTGTGATAGATCGGTAACTGTTTAAATGTTTTACTGGCGAATAACCGGGTTTAAATAAACGTTTGATTTTTACTTATATCACATTAATGGTTTACTGTTAAATTTTTTCGTAGGATTGTTGTCATTCATTTACTTTGCAAATTTAAATTATATCTTGCTATTTAAATTTTAAACGTGTTTACTTCCACATTTTCCTTTGTTTTCCGGATGTATGGAGTTTTAGGGCTTTGTTTTATACATTCATTTTTGCAGTACTAAGATTAATCATCGGCTTCATCGTATCCAAGGAACGAGCAGTCGTATAGTTCATCGATACGTTTATGCCATTTAAAAATTATGATTTTGTTTATTATTTAAAAAAAAAAACTTAAGTTTTTTTTTATCGGTTAGGCTTTTATTTTATTTATTTATTTATTTTTTCTATAGTGACAGTTCGAAACATTCTCGATTGAACTGAACTAATTCTTCACTTTTTGTATTTTAAGTATTCTTTTTTTTATTTAGGTAAGTTTTTTCTTACCTTGTTATTTAATCGGGTTTTTGTACTGTTTTTAGTAACGATAGTGATGGTGATAAAATATTTTTGTAATAATTGAACACATAACATACATAAATAATTCGAAAATAATAGACATAATTAGTGTAAAATGTATTATAACTCGCGATGAGTGTTAAAGTGCCCTACACTACATGGTTACAGCATCAGAACAACAGCCCCCCTGTTTATAGGGCTCCTCTTGTGCCCCCGCCTGTTGTACCTTCTTGGATGACAGTGGTGAGTTTTTTTTTTGTATCGTTTATTTATAATTAGAATTTGACTTACAAGTAATTTTATGGGTTTGCTGGTAATAAGTGGCAGTGAAAATTACATTGCAGTGATATATATGACGTAGACTGAAATACTGCGAAGTAAAATTTGTAGAATGCGATGGGCATAAGAAACAGGAATTATTAAGTATTTAAAATTAACTTTTATGGCGGTAATAAAGCACAAGTTCTTGTTATTTTGTTATTATACAGGTGTCCCACGAAGAAACAGAAACTTTCAGGACATCTTCAACTGGTGAAAATAACGAAAAAAGTTCATATAAATACCGAATTTTTTATTTTCGGTTATCTTAAAAACTACTGGAGTTACAGTTCTGGGATCCGTTTTATCCTAATTCCCAGCTCAAATTACATAAGAAACTATGAATGTTTCTCCTTAATTTCGGTCCCAAAAATTACAGTAGGGATTCTTTTTATTAGAAGAGCTGAAATCCGGGCGATATCTTTCTCTTGCCGTAACTCGAAAACAAAGCGTTTCTAGAGATACGTTTATATGCACCCGTTTCATTATTTTCACGAGTAGAATATGTCCTGAAGGTTTCCTTGTGGGACAACCTATATAATACAAATAGGTTTGACTAATAGGTTATAGTATAAAAAAAAACTAAGTGTGTTTTGATTAACACCCCTTCATTATATAAAAATAACCTTCCTTATATAAAAATAACATCGTATTTATTAATAAATGTAAATAAAATCTACTCCCCTTGATAAACTAAGGGTAAATTAAACGAGAATTGTTGCGTGCGAAATAAAATTACAAATTTTCACTGTGAGAATGGACTTGGTAATCGAATACTACGTAGGTTATAGCCATTTATTTATATTAAACATATTTCTACTTATTTACCCGTTTGTTCGATTTACTCGCAGCGGTTTCTGTCTGTTCGGTTATAAAAAACATTTGTTCATGTTTGCCAATGTACCTCGGATCGACCTCGGTATTTTGACGAGGTCGATACCACGTGAGGTTTCTTTATTTGTTAATTTTGTTGGAACATGTAAGTAAAACACCCTCCGTAAATTAGTCTAAATTTTTTCATTATTTGATTTCAAATGCGACTCTAAATCGTTTTTCTGTATGTATGATATTCAATTTTATCGATAATATTTTTTTTATTTCAGTTTTACAACGTTGGACATATTTTTAACTATGAAGATAAGCAGGTGAAAATACGTGAATAAAATGCTAGATTCTTGCAGAAATTAAATCAAATACTGTAAGTCTGGACCACACATGTTTGTATGGCACTTCATTAAATGGCTGAAAAGCCATTTAATGAAGTTCAAATCCTAACTTGTAGGTTAGCCAGACTTTCATTAGCCTCCGGTATTTACCGATCAGATAATACTTCAGAGGATGAATGAGGATGACATTTATGAGTGCAAATGAAGTGTAATCTTGTACAGTCTCAGTTCGACCATTCCTCAGATGTGTGGTTAATTGAAACCCAACCCACCAGAGAACATGGTATCCACGATCTAGTATTCAAATTCGTGTAAAAATAACTGACTTTACTTGAACGCTGGAACTCTCGACTTCCAATTCACTGATTTGGAAAGACGCGTTCACCACTATACCGACCCGGTGGGTTTCATTAGCCTAATCTAGAAGTTAAGAATTCCAACTTCTTCATTAACTGATTGAAACGTGGTGCCACACAGACGTGTGGGGCTGCCGATCGTACTTGTTATAACAAATATATGCACTTTTCTAAATCAACTAAATAACCATTCGGTTTAATTTGAATAAATAAAGTGTATCTTTTATTGTATATATTGTATCGAGAGCCGTTTCTAAGGTAGCAAGAATATTATTCTGGGACCGCGAAACCCTTACTACATTTATTATGGGGAAGCTTTTTTTTAACTTTAAGATATTTATTTAACATAAAATTTTATTATTAAAATATTTAAGTAATAATATATTGTTTAGAATTGTTCTAGCATTATAGTACTCATATATAATGTAGGTGAATTTTTTTATTGAATAGATTTTTTGCTGGTATCGATCGCAGCAAAAAATATCTTTATACAATCTATAGTTTCATGGAAGTTATATTGTAATTATAAGTATCGTAGTCATAAGGAACCGAATTTGTTCCTGTAAATACTGAAATATATAGATTTAAAGGGTTTTCTTGAGCACTGATTTTGTTCTAGCAATTTTTAGTGTTATTAACACAAATATTTTTTTAGTATTATTAAAACATACTTTTACATCTAATAGTGACCACGATTACGCTAATCGGTGAGAAATTAAAATTTTATTGTTTAAATACGTCCTCAGAATGATACTTGTCCTGTTATTCAAAGATTCTGCTTTTCCCTACACCCATTTTACTAGTAACAGTTTTGCCCTCGGTTAAACAAAGCAAGGTCGGAAATTGTTCAATCGAACTAACTTCTTAATTTTACGAAAAGGTATTGTAATTATATCGATTTTTCGTTTACGAAATTACCTTTTTATTAAGTTTTTCCGGTTAATTATTTTCCGTACTTTGCAAATTTTTACCTGTTTATTTACGTCTTACTTAAATGATCAAGTACACTGATTTTGATGAAAATGATAGAACTTAACCGGTTGAAAGCTGCTTTCAGTTGCGTTTAATTTTCAATGCATAAAGTTAACCGCTAAACGTTAAAATAAATAAATATATGTGTGATATTAATATTATTATCGATGTTGATTTTTTTTCTTCTGTGATCTTGTAGAGCTGTAACCGGTCGTATATTAGTAGTTGGTATGCTAGGGTCAATTGTTTTAGACCTGTTGTGTTAACAGTTCTGTGATAGACTCCCTCCAGTTAAATCGATCGCTCGGCTAAAAATAACAGCAAAGACAAGTAACTTGTCCTGTCGAACATTTGGCCTACTCGATTAAGAGCCGACATTTATTTATCTGTCCTCAATTGTGCTGTTTAGTCGCGGAACGCTGGAGTGTCGCATTATTTATTGTGCGGTGCTGTGTCCTATTGGATATTTGACACGGGAGAGTTGTGTTTTTCCGTTCGCTGTGCCACCGACGTGCAGCGTGAAGATGAATAGCGATTCCGGCCAGTACTATAGGGTCGTCGCTGTCGTGGTACTCAAAATTTGTTAAAAATTTAGCTGTTAAAGAAAATTTGCTTTATCGTTTCTTTTTTTTTTATACTGTTAATTATTTCATACACCACCGTTGTTTTGCTCGTGGAATAGTTTATCGGTTCCTTGTAATCACGCTACAGGTTTTACCATCTGGTGACACTGAAATACACTCACATGCCTACTTATCTATCACATACAAACACAACCCGAGGTTTACAATTAGAGTGGGGCTAAGTATACCGTTTTTCATTCCTTTATTGGTTTATATTATTTTTCTTTTTTTTCTTAACTTTTTGGTAGGTGATGGTGATGTGATGATAATTCTTTTATTGTTCGGCCCCGTCAAAAAATAAATAACTACAAACATTATTGTGTGCTAAGAAGGTTTCACTCATTCATCTGAATAGAAATTATTGTATTTTTGTGTTATGTAAAAAAAATATGTATATGTATTTCCTTTGTGTTTTGTGTGTACAGGGTACGTATTTCAGTAAATTTTCTTAAATATTTATTTTTATTGACGTTAAGTTATAATTATTATTTGGTCTTCCAGAATGTTTGATTTAGTTAATTTAATCCAGGTTCACTTCAGATTTCTTGCATGTTCAAAACATAGATAATTTTTTTTTGTTGTAATTTATTGTATTATTCCCTGTTTTATTTTAACAGTTAATATGTACTCGCTTTTCATTTTTTTGATTTTAGTTTATTTTTTAAAAATGTTATCTCCTAACATAAGCTTTTAATTCTGTTATATTTCAGTTTCAATTATTACATTGGCTTCATCAGAACTTTAATTTTTGTTTTTTTTTTTTTAAAGTATAGATTGTATTTGTCAGCCCATGTAAGCATAATTTTTTATGTCACAAAAATAATAATGTGTTGTTTAACTGTTAATTTCTTTTTTTCTGGCAATATTTGTTTTGCATATATTTCATTTTTTTTCTAGAGGCTATTCTTTAAGTTTGTTGTCTTGTATATTTACTGGTTGTAGATTGCATACAATGTATCTTTCTTTAATACTTTGCTATGATTGTGAGTTTTGTAGTATAATAATTGCTTATCAGGGTTTTTCTTTTTTCCCCTGGTTTAATTTGATATAATGGATCTTAGTATAGGTTACAACTACGCAATAATCAGTTGATCTGTTTTTTAAATTAGGTACAAGATAAACATATTAAAGCTTAATATTTTCATTATTATCTTTTATATTTACAACTGTGTAATTTTGTTTACAGACTATTTACAAATATTTTCAGCTGTAAAAGATCGGTATCGTACATAGCCCTATTCAGATATCGCTCATACCGGTTAACTATCAGGTGCATGCAAGTAAATAAATTTTATATCGATTAACATATTGAAAATAAAACTGTACGTTGTTGTAGTTTTTTTATTTTTCATTGATGAATCATTTAACAAAAAGGGAAATTGCATTAATGCCGTTCATTATTTTCTGTCTCTCATAATGATAACATTACTCTTTTTGCTATAGATAATTTAGAATAGAATATATATATATATCATAGTGTTTTTATTTTAAAAAAACTAAATTTAGTTTACACAGAATTGTTGAACGTAATTTATAGTGCATATATAATAACTAGCGTACCCCGTCGCGACTTCGCCCACAATATAGCTTCACTCGCAATGCTTTTTTGTTATTTGTTTATAAATAAAAAATATTTAATCAAAAATATTATATTTAGATGTTCATTAAATCCTGATAAAACGGTAAATAATTTTTTTTATGAAAAATACTGAAGGAATATACGATACACATTGAATCGTTGCCCAAAACTTAAATAAAGGAAACAAAAAAAGGAAGATAAGAAAATTGAACAATATTTGTTAGACCAATCCATTTTATGAATGAATTAAAATAGTTCAATATAAAAATTCAGGAAAGATAAACAAAACATTTATTACAATCCCAATTCTAGTATCCCCATCGCAGCTTCGCCCGTGCTCTATGGTTACTTGCGCTTCCCGTCACGATCAGAGGGTCGTGGCTCGCTTCGCTCTCCCTTCCCGTTTCCCTTTCCTTCTCCCTTTTCCCTTCCTCTTCCCCCATTTCACTTTTCTTTTCCCTTTCCATTTCCTTTTCCCGTTTTTCTCTTTTTACTTATTTCCCTTCTCCCCGGTTTTCAATGAATTTCGGTATAGGTTCATTTTGCCACTAAGCAGAAATCATGGTAAAATTCTTGGTTATTCCTAATTTGAAAACAAAGCTTCCGGACACATGTTTATTATGAACTTTTTTCATTTTTTTAAACAGAGAAATACAGCTGTAAGATTTAACCGCATTCTTCTGGAGCACTCACACACTCATTCTGTTGCCCTTCGCGTGTTCACGATGTTTTAATATTACTTATTTGACAGATATAATGAATTACTTCATTTCCACGCTTTACCTACGCTTTTAATCTCAACCGATTTTTTTGCATTTAACATTTTCAATTATTTTCTTTACATATCTCAGTTTTTAATTTAATTATTTATTTATTTTAGATTTAATTTCCTTCCTCTTCTCCATTTCCATTTCCTTTTCCCCGTTTCCCTTTTTACCTTTTTCCCATTTATCTTTTTCGATTTTTGCCGTTTCCGATTTTTCCCTTTCTCCCTTCTTCTTCGCGCGTAAATCGGTCCAGTAGTTTTTTATTCTATAGCAGACACACATATCGGAAACATTGCAATGGAACCGTAAAATATTTAGTATAGCGTATGTTGCTCTTACGTCCAACAGATGGCACTGTTAACACGAAATTTCGTTTTTTGTCGATTTGAATCCCTAAAATCAAAATTTCACAAAATCCTTTGTTAGTGCACGCCTACTTAAAGATACAAAGATACCCTGAAAATTTCAAGTCTCTCGTACGTTGATTTTGAGTCAGTGAATCAGTCAGGACATTCTCTTTAATATAAGAGAAGATATATTAGATAAATAAATAGAATTCTCTCTTAAATATATTTATATGAAAAAGATTTTCATAACCTAATTCACTTAAAACTTAATTGCATAACTTAATTTAATTCACATTTAATTATATGCGATTTTTCTTTTTTCCATGTGCATTGAATTAAAAAAGAGTATATATTTTTATAAACAAATAAATGCAGTATTCTGGGTAATGAATTTTTCTTTGACTGTTAGTGTAGAATTCTTTAATAAAATGATATAGTTTTTGATTTGATTATGCCAATTTTAAATGTCTAATTAATTTAATTTATTTGCCGTTTGTTTTTCTGGTAATAAATAGATTTTGTACTGTCTTGCTGTAAATTAATTAAAAGAATCGGTAAACCTGCTGATCAATGTAGTTATTTCAAATTTTGATATTAAATGTTTTTGAATAAATGTAAAAATGTATAGGTAGTGTGGATAACTTTGGAATCTTAAGGATTATTTCTAAATATATACATATATATTTAACTTTTTTCCAAAAAGTAGATAATTTAAAATCTCAAAGTTAAGGTTTACTTGCAGAATAAAAAATGCAAAAGGTTACAAATTATCTCCACAAAAAATACTAGTTCTAAAATTATTATATGCATAAGTAAGATTTGATTTAATATTGTGTGCTTTTATTATTTTCAAAAGTATTGTTTTGTTTGACTATGAATTGTGTGACTGTTTGTTGATAGTCCCTTGACATGGCATATTGAATTAAGAATTGACCCTACTTAAATTATAATCAAGTACTATGCTTGATTATAGTCTGTTTATCATCATGTGTCTGCTTATCATCATCTTATATTTTAGTATATGTATAGGTGGAATAATATATTTTGAGGAAAGTACCAATCATATTGATTTATCAGTTTCTTAATCATACTTTCTTGAAGTTAAAATAATTTATATATTAATACTTGTTTTAAAGGTATTTTAAATCTCTTTAAATGTGAATTTAGTAAATCTGATAAATTGACAGTTGGGTTTCACATTTCATTAAAAATTTTTTTTATAATGTATTAAAAAGTTTCCTTGTTAATATCTTGGTATTTCTTAAGTATTGATGGGATTATTTATCGAGAACTTTGTGATGATAACAATATTATTTGCTCCCATTTCACCCATTCATAGCTTTTAAAACTGGTTTGAACTTTGGCACTGCATTAATACTAATTAGCGCTATAAATATGCACTGTTGGTTCTGTCAGGAGAATACTGTGGACCACCTGACTTTCTCATCAGTAATATTGGTATCTTCAATTAAGATTATTATGGTAATGCAGGAAAAATAAACTCTGTTTAGTTTTTGGAGACTAGAGAATAAGATGACTGCATAGACTATAAGATATGAATGCATTGACTTGAAAGCTTTATCATCAAAATGTTGCAGAGGTACGAAATGAAATTGTGTAAATAATTCGGTAAGGATTTATTGAAGTTCAGAAACCCAATAGATTCTTTAATGGAATAAGTGCATCAGATTGAATATAAAAATTCTCTTCTAGAAATCCCAAGTAGGTACCATTAGCATAAGGGACATAAGGATACATAAAAATAGAATATTCATTAACGTATAAAGACGGTTGATGGAAATGTGTGTTTTGCTCTCATTCTCAAGTTATACTCTGATATTCATTCTAGTTGTAATTTGTAGCCTGTCTTGAGTCTTTGCTGTTGCTGCTCTAGTCTTTCTGGATAATTTATCATGACAGTTCTAGCATAATCCATGAAGTATGAACATATTTTGTAACTTATTGCAATTTAATTTCTGTTAAAATCCTATCACTAGTCAGTCAGTGAAATAGTCTTGAACTGGAATCATCGTTACTGTTAATCAGCCTTTACCATAGCTCTGTTTTTATAAGTTGTATTTAGCAAGTTATATCAATATTTTATTGATAAATAAATTACTTTGAAAACTGTACTTCAGAACTAACTGTACTGTTACTTCAGAAGTAAATGATCAATGTATATTTAACTGGGATGGTTTTATTTAATTTTTTTTATTTATTTTTTTTTTACAGTCAGGAGATAGTGCAACGGTGCCTGGCCGTGTGTCCTCATCTCGAAGCCGTACCACAGATGAGCCACACATTGGAAAGTACAAGCTCCTTAAGACTATTGGCAAAGGTAACTTTGCCAAAGTCAAACTTGCAAAACATGTACCTACGGGTAAAGAGGTAAGTTTATTGTTTTTAAATAAGTGGTACTTATTTATTTTAATATGTATTTGTTAGCATTACCCACACAATGGTACAGATCTAATTTAAAAATATATATATATTATGAAGCTTAATTGTTTGGATATTATAGCTAGATCATCCAACTATAATTTTTAGTACAATTTGTTATTCAGTTGGAAAAATCTATTATAAAAAAATTAATGTGATGATGTCAATTGTCTAAATAAATTAATCATTTAATCTCATCTATTAGTAGGTTTGTACCTTTTATATTTGAATATTTTTTTTTTAATTTAATGAAAAATACCTGTTTAAATGAGTTCATACATCTTCTTTTTTCATCTTGTTTATTTATTTTATTATTTTTTAGTGATACGTTATCAATAGGTTATATTTGTTGTCTTACTATCTTTAAAAACATATCTTAATCATTCCAAAAGAATGGAATTAATCGAGGTGTTTTCGTTTGATAAATGAAATGATTATGGCCTTACTGTCATAAAATATGAGTTGTTGGTTGATTTTTAGAAATTTTTTTAAAAATATAAGTTTATTTGAGAACACTAGTAACAATCGTTTCAATTAAATGCTGTATGACCAGTTTTCCTTTGTAATCTCCCTCCAACTGTTATGACTACTAAGGCTATTAAATAATTGCAAGAGTGTATATATATATATAATGTGAAAGTGCAAGTTAAAACCTGTTTATGAGTGTGTTTATTTAGTGACTGATGTATTTATACAAGTTTTTTTCTTTTGAAACAATTTTTGTGTGTAGTATTTTTAAGACTAATTTATTTCTGTATTCCTTCTCATAAGATGAAGTAAAAACATTTCAGATTTGTTGAGTGTATTTTTATAGCTTATGATTTAATGACCTAATTTGTTGTAATTATGATCTGTGGTAGAAATAAAATTAAATCATATTTAATTTTGTATGAAACAAAAGAATAAATCTTAAATAAATACTTTATAATATGTTTTTTAATAAAAAAATTAATTTTGTCATAATATTATATTATTATTTACTGTTTCAAAATATCTAATATTTGCTTTTTTAATCATTTTATTATTTTCAATTTTTTTTTTGAAAATGTATATCAAACCTGATGTAATTGTTTACTAAATAATTATGGTACTGAATGGGCTATAGCATTCAAATTCAATCGATATATCACTAAAATATAATTATTTAGTGGTAATGAGATAGCATTGGATTTGTTGGAACACTATTACAAGTTAGGGGTCTCTTGAGGGACTGCATTATTATTGGTGTTGCTTTGGTCAATGTATTAATTACATACTGTAAGCCAATAACAAAGCAAGATTGAAACAACCTTGAAACACAATACATACACAGGGTAGTGATCTCACCAACATTTACACTGAACTTTTTAAAAACTACTCTCATTGCTGTGTACAGCTCTCCAGTGGTAATATCATTAATTACTATCATAATTAATGTCGACAGTTCAGCTGTGTAACTATTAGACGTAATTAAATGTATTTGTTCCTGCCATATAAGTTTTATTTTTAAATTTCTGTTCAGTAAGCAACATACCATTTTAGATCTTCATATTAGTGTATTATTCTTCAAATTGTTCCATTTAGCATTTGTTTACTGTTAATTTTTTAAAAAAATTATCGTTTTCTGTATTGTAATTTATTGGCAGCTTTCCATTTAGACTTATTACATACAAGCCATTCTTTTCATTGCTGAATGACTGGCAGCTCCTGCTTTTGTGGCAAATTGCTTTAAATGTATTGTAGCCTAGGTCTTATTAATGTTTTATTGCCAAATGTTATTCCTTCCCATATATCATTGTTTCTAACTATTTGTTCTACCTATGAGCAACATTTTTTTCTAAAACTTATAAATTGGTCTTCCCTTTTTTATTCATCAACATACTTCGTCATTTGTCAATCATATTATCTATTCACTTTGTATTCACCATTTTTTATGGCACCATGCAAGTATTTATGATTTCTCCTAAATTTTTCAACCCTGAACCATGAACAATAATTACTCCAAATCACTTTTTTATATTTTTATTTAAATTTCAAGATTTATTTAAAGATAATAGTTGCTGTTTTATTCATTAATATGACTTCTCTTCTCTAATTTTTTGTACTATAATTATAAATTTTTGTGGCATTATTTAAAGAACTCTTAAATGAGTGCTATTAGCTTGGGACAGCTACATTTATAGAGAGTAAATTAGTTGAATAGAATTGCATAATATATTTGTATTTTCTGTTATTGTTGTAAAAGATTTGTCTAAATATTTTGTGATTATAAACCATTATTTTGCCTAATGCCTAACATTGAACATTTGTTGGTTTAATTATATTTATATTGGGTCTTGTAAAATTAGAAAAAAGTTATCGACCATAAGGTTTTTTTTTTTTTTTTTTAGTGGTGTACAAGGTGATTCACGTAATGTTACCAGCTCATTCTACTAGTGAAAATAATGAAAAAAAGTTCATATAAACATGGGTTCGGAATTGCTCCATTAGAAAGTTACAAATAGTGAAATATTTTACCCTGATTCCTGGGGAAAGAGTGAAATCAAACTATTTTGAAATTTTAGGAACCCAAATTAAGGGGTAAATTTGATGGTTTCTTGTGGTTTTTGATTTGACAAATAGAATAGAACAGGTTCCAGAATCGTATCTCCAGTAGTTTTCATAATATCTGATGTAAAAAACAATTTGTCTAAAAACATGGTTTTTTACATTTGTAATACAAAAACTTTGTTAAATGACTAATAAATACATAACATTTATTATTAAAACTTGTAGAGAATTTAATTCTGAGAAAATTGATGTAAAATATCCAATAAAAAACAAAAATTAAATAAATTTGATTTTATTACTAACGTTTACATATGAAAATGAAGGGATTACATGTACAAAACATGTTTGCTTTCCTACAGTGTACTGGTACAAAAAGTAGTTTTTTATTAAGATAAAAATAAAATTAAACTATTAATAAAATAATAAAACCAGTATTAATAGTTTTCAGAACAGAAAATAAAGTTTATATCTTTTTCTTGAATTTCTGTCAAATTGAAAATTTGAGAAATTGTGATTTTATAAGATGGTAACAAAGAAATCAGCTAGCCAACAATGCATTTTATGTCTTGTCATTTGGTTATTGTGTTCTGTCGTACTGCTGAGAATTGTTGCCAGTAAAGTGTAGTTTAGGTGTGTGTGATACATTAATGTTCATACTCCATTAATGCCTTTGTTATTTAAGACTGAGCAACATGCCCACATGGTACTTAGCTTGGGGATGTGTGTTGGAAATACAACTGCTGCTGCCACAAAATACCAAAGTTTTTTCCTAACCACAGAGTTCCAAATCCTAAAACAATTAGTGGAACATTCCATACATTACGAGAAATGGATACACTTCTCATCATTCGTCCACTGCGACTGTTCTGCCCGTCATGATTCCAATATTGATGAAATCATTATCGAGGCTACTCAATGCAGTCCATGTGTTGGTACACGATGTCTTTCCCAGTAGCTCAAGAATATCCCAGTCTATGGTGTGGACATTTCATACCAGCAAACTGTACCCTTATTATAAACGAGTTCAAAAGCGTCAACAAAGAGATCCTCTTCTTTCTTTGCGATATTGTAACTGGTTGAATATGAACTGCTGATTTTATAAGTACATTTTATTTACTATGAGGCTGAGTTTTCTCAGCATGCATCAATAGCCTTTGCAACAAACACATATGGACAAAAATCAATCCAGAGAATATAATTTCCAACACTGATTTAGTGTCATGAGGTATGACCTAGTTTACGATCAGCTAATTGGACCATTCATTCTCTCAGGCTGTCTAAATTCCAACATTTACTTGGAATTCCTTACGAAACAATTACCGCTGCTGTAAAATGTTCCACTAGCATCAAGATAATGCATGTACTTTCAGCACGATGGTGCACCTGCCCGCTTGTACGCTGCATCTGCATACCTTAATAAGCAATTTCCAGAGATGGATTGGTCACAGCTGGCTACCACCCGGCCAACAAGATCACCTAATCTAACACTGTTATATTTTTGCCTGTGGGATTGGATGAAAAGTTTTTTGCAAGAGAAGAGTTCATACGTGTGTAGAATTGGTTGTTCATTTTATAGATGCTGTCGCACAAATTAAGGAAAGTTGTGCATAATTGCAGAGAGCAATGCTAGCAATCTGAAAGCATGCAGTCAAATATATTGCAACAGAAGAGAGATTTTAAAAAAATTACTGCAAACTTTATTAAATGTATATATTACAATTTTTTTAAACATTGTATCAATTATATGTTAATTTTCTGTAATTGATAACATTTAAAAGTTTTCATATGGGAAGTTTAGTAATAAAATCAAATTTCTAGAATTTGTATTTCTCTTTTATTCGGCTATTTTACATCAATTTTCTCAGAATTAAATTCTCTAAAAGTTTTGTCAATAAATTTTACACATCTATTAGTATTAGCTTTTAACAAAACTTTTGTATTACAAATGTAAAAAAAAAAACAAGTTTTTAGACAATAAATCTTTCTGTTTTACATCTGATATTATGAAAACTACTGGAGATATGGTTCTGGAATCTGTTTTGTTCAATTTTTTCAGATCAAAATCAATAAGAAACTATAAGTTTACCCCTTAATTTCAGACTCCCAGAATTTCAGTATGGTTTTATTTCATTCCTTGCCCATGAATCGGAGCAAAATCTTTCATTAGCTGTAACTCACTAATAGAGCGTTTCTGGACCCATGTTTATATGTACGTTTTTCATTATTTTCAGTAGTAGAATGAACTCTACTTTATGTAGAGATTCATGTGATTTATGTGGTTGACTGCTACTTTCCGGTAATATTGTGTATAGTAGCAATAAATATATTTCAGTTTGGTAATCTACTGAACTAATCTATTAAATGTGGCATTATTCTTTTTCTTTACAACCTTTTATTTTTCCAAGATGCTACCCTTTGAATTGTTGCAGTAGTTACAACCCATCAGGTTGTAACTAAATGAAGTTTACTCTGCTGTGTTCAGAATTCAAACCAATTTATTTAAAAAATAGTATGGGAAATTAACCATTTATTTATTTAATATTTGATTAATACTGCCAAAAATTCATGTTATTACATTATACATTGTAAATAGAAATTATTATTTTACAATATCCTTACAGTTGTGTGAGTCAAATGCATTGACTTGAAACTTTACGGTTCTACTATCTTGTTTTTAGCTAGTAGCATGCTGAAATAGCAGGTGACTATTTTAAGTCGCTTTTTAAGTATCATTTTTTGTCCTTAGCAGTATCAGAAAATCTTCAAATCACATAACCAATTCTTTTGAAAAATTTGTTTTATGACAGACAGCTTTCTATTTTCAATTTTTCTTTAAAAGATAATCCATAATGATAAGAATATTATAAAGCTTAGGTTGATCCTCATGTCATCAGTATATGTATATAATTACTATATCTTAACTGTTATGTTGGTCCGGACGGTCTGAAGGGGAATTACGTCGGAAGGACAGGTTTCAAAAGCCTAGCCTTCTGCGGTCGGCCCATGAAATGGGTTCGATAACGCTGGTTTAACAACTGATTGGAATGCAATTAAATCCGTCCTTAAAATCCAAAATATAAAATAACACAAAAATAGAAAAATTGGACCCGTCATATAAAATAAACCTTTAAAACACGCCCGATAGAATCATCCAGCAGCAAGGGACACTGTCCAGGTTCTGCAATCTGTAGGGAGAATTTGTAAACTCCCGCTAACTTTGCATTACATTCCATGTTGGTCCATACTCTTCTGCAAACATACATGTAATAATAGTAATCTATTAATAAAATTAATGCAGTTGAAATATTTCTAACCGATAGCATTTCTTCTCAACCTTACATTTTGTTTTCATGCACTTGCACTATGACAGCTGTAGTTTAAATATCTCCTACAATTGAAAATGAAAGGTTGATGTCACAGCTATATTAACATGGCAACTTTTGTCTTTTGCATGTTATTTTTAGTATTACCTTATATTTAAATTGTTTTAGGAATGGATATAAATTATAAATTTTTGAATAAAATAGAATGGCATTACAAAAAAGTATACAAAAGAATTGTATGAAAGTTCAAGTTTGAGAAAAATTGCAGAGTTTGATAAAGACTGTTTTATAATCAAGCAATCCAGAAGATGTTTGGGTGTATCGTTGAAATAAATACTGTCAATGAAGATAGATGCAATTCTTGCTTGTAAACAATTCTAATGCAATTATTGATCTAACGACCCAATATTTCTTATTATTACAGTAGCAACAGTGTTAGAAGAGTTTAGTTATATCCTGTTTCCAGATTATTTAAAATTATTCTATGAAAAACAAATTTTCAACATATATGAATTTTAGAAATTACAGTTTTAACTATAAAGATCAGTGCAATGTAGTATTCTAAACAAAATTTAATGAAAGGGCTTATTGTACCTGATGTTGTTAATTTCTGGTGATATTCAACTAAAACTGTTCTGTTATACAAAAAACAATGGTTTCAGAAAAAATGCGTAATATTTTTACAAAGAAATCATAATATTAAATTTTTTATTTCTCATTAAAAACTAATCATGAGTAATTTTCAGTAGAAATCTTTGTGATCTGCAATGAAATTCTCAAACAGTAAGGAAATTGGTTTAACATTTCTTTACATTTGCTGCATGACAATTTACTTTGTCATTAATTGTTTATATTTTGGTAGTTTGTTTGTCATGTTTTAACTGCAAGAAAATCTATATTCTGATTATCTGTGTTTTTAGTGACTATTGTTTTTTTTTGTTACAGGTAGCAATTAAAATAATAGATAAAACACAATTAAATCCTGGAAGTTTACAAAAGGTAAGTGAATTTATTTTTAAATTTTACTTTTAAATAAGTTGACAAGTAATTTTTAGAAACATCTTTACATTTTTCAGAAAGTTGATGATGAAACATGATGACAGTAATTGCGTAAATCTTAAACTTATTAGTTTATTAGTCATTTATAGAAAATATATTTTGTTTGATGCTACATTATAAATCTAATTCAAGTTAGCATTAATTGTATAATCTTCATGTTTTAGTTTGTTGTGCATTCTTAAATGTAAGTAAATAAAACTTAATATTAATGTTAAAGCTATGATAATAGTAAAAATTTTGAAAATAATTTTGGTACTCTTCCTTTATGTGTCAAGAAATAGTAATGTCAGTTTTCAAGTAGTTTTCCTTAAATAATGGGTTGTAGAATAAAATTCTGCAAATAAATGAAGATTTAATGAATTAAATTATTTTTTTAATTTATTTGAAAAAAGTTTTTTTCTGCTTCTGTTATGTTATGTGTAATAATCGTCTTAAAGTTTTTTAAGTGATTTTTGGTTGATGCCTTTTTTTAGTTATTGTATTTTAAATATTAACTAACCTTTTATTCAGGAGGCTAGTAAGCGGTAATGTCAGCAAGGGTTTTTGTGAAATAAATTGCAATCTCTATGACAGTGATGCCACATGAACTCTGCTAGATGCAAATCTTATCATTTACTAACTGTATCACACGACATTTTGTTACAGTGATTTCCAAGAATTTTCTATAATTATATGTAAGGTCTAGAAAAGTTTGCAATTGATTTACTGTTTGATGGACATAGTTTCACTATAGGTTTACAATTCCCCGATATGCCTGTATTTGTCTGAAATAATTGTTGATCCTGCTGTTATGCAATTTATTGTTGAAGGCATTAAGATGTATGCTTTTTTGTCTGGCACCATGACCAAAAAATTCCTTAAATTTCTTGTCCGTAACTACCAAAAAGCTGCTCCTGAGGTGTTAAATGGTCAACATTATGTTTTTGTGAGAATATACTATTGTCACTTTCAACTGTTACATTGGATCTTCCAGGATTGTTAATGATATTTTGAGGACAAACCTTGCACATGTAGTTATTTCTTTGCACAAAAATGTTTTGGTTGATTTCTAATTCATGTTCACAAAACTTAACTGATAGTCTGCCTCTGCTCAAGCATTAAATGAAGAATACTATTTTCTGAAATGGTAGTTTAGAACGGGTGAGAGATGTATTTTGGTACAACTGTTAAAATTCTATACACCCCTCTTTGCAGGAAGTCCATCAATTCCACACATACATTTATATTTACGCAGATTGTGTCACAATACCACTTTCTTGAAAAAACAGAACAGCATCATTTTTATTTTGTAATGTATTCAAGTAAACGCATAAAATTTGTGATAGATAATGGAAAGGAAAAACAGGACTATAATGTTGTTTAATTGATGCTTAATAATCAGCTAGGTCTATATCTTGTATGAACGCGTGCAGTATGGCTGAGTACGAATATTCATAGTAGGTACAGTGACTCACTTGGTTGATATATAAATACAATAATAAATGTTAATATAATGACTAGATAAATTAATAATGTTAATATTACTACTAAATTACAGCTAGATTAATTAACTACTTTTTTGACAAACAATGGAAGATATCATAATTATCTCGGATTCATACCTTAATGTTAGATGGATTTTTTAAAATAAAGCATGAATAAATTTAATTTAAAAAAGAGAGTAATTTCTTTATGGAAGTATCAATAAAAGTACACCCTTAAGGAATCGTTCCTGAACTCAATCAGAGGCCATCTGTTTTAAAATATATCTGTTTTCAATAAAACCTTCGTGTAAAAAAATGAATCCTTAAAACTACATTGATTACCAAAATTATAAAAAAGTAAGTTTTAGTTTTTGGTAATTCTAATTCCAGTTGAAAATGAAAAATTAGCTTAAATTCAAACCTATCGGTTTTACTATTCCAGACCCATTTATGCCTACACCTCTTTTATTTCTACATATTAATAAAATGTTCATTTGCTTTAATGTTTTTTGCTGCATCCCGCATTCCAGTTAGAGAAACAATTAAGATTTAAGACTGATTAATGATTGTCCAGGCCATTGAAAATAAAGGATTCCATAAGGTTAACAGATTTATACAATAGAAAAAAATTATTTTTCAATTCATAATCATAAATAAATTGATGGAAAAGTGAGTGTTTACTGTTAGCCCAATCCCAAACTAATCTTTTCATTGGTAATCCAGAAATTAAAGAGAATTTAAGTATGTCTGTGTTTCAGTGTGTAAAAGGAAGATATTTTTGGTGTATTTGATTTTTCTCATCAGAGTAAAGATTTTGTTAAATTACAGAAAAAAGCACATATGTTGGTAGGTTTGTTGCCAATGGTTCTTTTCATCCTGTGAACTATAAGATTGCATCATTTTTTGCATTGGTTTACAGTGCCTGGTAGCATTTGGTCTGGAAGGTTTTCAAGGGAAAATGAATTTTATTAATATTTCATTAAATTCAGTGGTTTTAATAAAGAAACCATTGACAGCATGAATAAAGAAATTGGAAAAGTTAAAAAATACAGAAAAACATCCTTATTTCAGAATAATAGAGTGGAATGATTTTATAAAGGTTTGAGAAAAATGATGAATCATCCTCTGTAGAGTAGCAAGGCAAAAAAAAAAACATTTAAATAATCACACAACTTTAACATTAAAGTGGCACCATTTAGGAAGTTGTTCTCTCTGTCCCTTGTAATGTCAAAGATAAAACAACTCGAAAAACAAAAATCGCCATTTTAGGGCATGTGGGATCAAACTAAAAGAAAGATTGTCACAAGAATAAAATACCTTTTGGTTCTTTATAAATTTAGAAGACTATTGAAATTACAGATTGTCCATCAATACCTAAAACCGATTTAGAAACAAAAGTTTTAAAAATATCTGTAATAAACAGGAATTATAGATATTTGGAAAACTTACATTATTAATAGTGATGCAGAAACTTCATTGTTGAATAATGATTGGAGACCAATATTGATAAATAGCTTTTTGTCATTTATCAAAAATGCTTTTGTAACAGTTTGCTACCATAAAACATCAGACTGTTATCTCCTCCCTTCAATTTTATTCATGGGAGGATATTATTATTTGATTTATGGTCCATATTAGCTCTACCTTTTTTAAGATAGATTTTACCTTTTACAGCTGTATATTAGAGTTATGCATTAGATTTTAGAGGACATCTGATGGAGGTAGCAATTGTTTGAATTGGTTGCAAGTTAACTATACTGATAGGAAATATTTATCTTCTAATATTTTGTGAATGTTGTTTATTTGTTAATTATTATTATTATTATTATTGTTTCTTTATTATGCTTTAATTTCATTACTATTGTTTTGTTTGTAAATGCTAATTCCTACTGACAATCTAGATTTTAATATTTTTTTTATAAGTTGTTTTTAAGTGATTTCTTGTTTTATAATTTATTTTTTATGTAACATTGTGGAGCATTCATCCATTGTTAAAATCTTGGTTTTTAATTTTTTTATTTTACTCTTTTCAGCTTTTTAGAGAAGTTAGAATAATGAAGATGTTAGATCATCCTAATATAGGTAAGTTTATACTTTATTTATTTATTATTTGTTTTTGAAATTTGATTATAATTTTTAACAAATTTAAGTATATATGTAGAGAATTATGTTTTCATGCAAAATAAAAGTGTGAATCAAATATAAATTTTTTTAAAATAAATTTATTGATTAATAATATACACAATTCATACCTTCATCATTTCTCTGTATAGTCCTGCACGATCTACATCCTTTGGCCAACGATTTGGAAGCTTGAATATTCGTTGTTCATAAAAAGTTATGGGACGAGTTGTCAACCAATTGCGCACGTGCTCCTCTATGTTTATTATTTTCGAATCATTCCCTTCCAAGTGATTATTTCAAGGGCACAAATGAGGAATAGTCACAAGGAAACAATCTGGACTGTAGGGAGGGTGGTTGAGGGTTTTGCAGTGCATTTTTTCCAATTTATCCCTTGTCAGAATGGTGATGTAGAGCCTGGGGTTGTCTTAGAGAAGGATGACATCTCTGATGAGCATACCCTGTATTTTGTTTCGGTAGGTGGCTTTTGTTGACTGTACCAGTTGACAATAGTAAGCCGCATTCACCGTTCGTTTGTTGTGGAGAAAATCAATGAATAAAAAACTACCCTTGAGTCAAACAAAAATCGTTGCAACAATTTTTCCAGCTGACGGACTGGTTTTGGCCTTCATTGGGCAGCCCTCGTCCTTCTTTTGCTATCCTACTTGCCATCTTTGACTCTGCAGTGTAATGATGGACCCATGTCTTATCACATGTGACGATGCACCTCAAAATATCGTCCCCTTCGTGCTGAAATTGATTAAGAAGTCTCTCGTAATCTCCAACCTCAAAACCCATCAAACATTAATTTTTCTAAAGCCAAGATGATCAGCGATAATGGATTTAACACTCCCATAGCTGATATCCATTTCTGACATGATTTCTTCAACAGTGAAAGTGATCACCACCGGATCACCTTTGATAAGGTTCAACAGCATGGACCTGTGAGACTTGATCTTGGGAGTTAATAATGACTTGTTTTCTACACTTTCTTGATTGCCATTCAAATTGTCTGGCCCACATATACACTCAGTTGTGAGACATGTAGAATCCCTACACTGTACCTTTAAACAAGTTAAATTTTTTGCGGATTTAACATCTTCATTAGTAAAAACTTTATGATTATACATTGTGCAACAGATGATGGAACCTTTTGCTCACTCATGGCTGTACTGACGACAGAACAGAGTACAGGAGCTAACCAAGTTGGTTCCTTCTCTCTATACACCGAACATTAACCCCCCCCCCACTCCACCATCCAGCTCAGAACTGCTTGCTGTGTAGAGTAGCAAAATTACCATTTAAATTTGATTCACCCTTGAATATCATGGTAAATGCAGTGTATTTAGTTACTTAATGAATGAAGGCAGGAAGGTAGGGTAATTCTCTTTTCTAAATTAATACTTAATATTTTTAAGAATACTTCTAAACTGTACTTAAGAAGTAGTATACTTTCCCTAATGAAGTAGCAGTCATTTTTATGTACGATATTACACAATTTATTTGTTATATATTTGACTGACCATGGAAAATTATTGAAGAATGGTAACATTTACCATTTTGTCTACCATTTTTTGAATACCATACTGTCTTGAATACGATGTAATGTTCAATCAAATTTATTTTTATTTTAAGTTATTTTATTGTAGTCTGTATGTTTACTCTGCATAATACATTCTATTTGTGTTAACAATATCAATTATGTAGTTGGTAAGTTATAAGATGTTCTGCTTATATGTCAAAGGGAATAAGTTGCTGTATAGCTATGAATGATTGGTATGATTTACATTTATGTGGGATTATTATTAATGTCACATTTGTCTGAGAGAATTTGATAGCTGAGTTTGTGAAGACATAAATATATATATATATATAGAAAAATTGTAGCTAAGGTAAGAATAAAATAACAGTTAGTGTGTTGTTTGGAAATATTTGTTGTGTGTTATTTACTATTAAGTTATATTTTTATGGTTATGATTATTTATTAATAATTAAAAATATAAATGATTTTGTTTGTAATATTTTTGGCCATTTTTTATCATTTAGAGGTGTATTCATAATTATTTCTGATTTTTTGGTACAGTTGAGAAATATTACAGAATTGTTAGGAGAGAATAAGGATGGAAGCTATTAATTACAAATCTTTTTGTATTTGTGCAAATGTAACTGAATGCAACTAGCAAAATATCTGGAAAATATTGGAAAAGCTCAACTTATTTTATGTTAATTTATTGAAAACAATTGCTTAATAAATTTGATTAAGTTTACATGTAACAGTTAATGAATTTGCTGATAATCAAGATTTTTAGTAACCTAAATTTTCAAAGAATTAATATATGGTTAGCGTGTAGTAAGCATAAAATTTCTGTATTATCTCAAGTTTAATAGTAACTGTGAATAACAGCGTGGTTGTATCAGCAATTTAAAAAATAGTTGCACATGTGTATAGAATATGATTGCAAATTAAAAAAAAGTTCTAGTAGCTGTAATAAATGCTTTATTATTTGACCAGTAAGGAATAAAATGCATCTTTACTTACATTTGCAAACCATGAATTCAAATAAAATTATAAAATTGGGCAGCTCTTAAATTTTTGAACTATTTATATCAGTTAAAAAATTTTTCCCATGTATTATTTTTACATAGAAAAAAAAGCATATACTTTGTTATAAAATTAAAATAATGTTGATTTTCTCATTTAAAAAACTAAAATCCTGTAGAATATTTTTCTAAAGAATAAAATAGTTTCCTTCTAACCAGTTATTAGTTATCTAAATTATGTTGCTGCATTATTATAATACCTTCATGTTGCATTTTATAGAGTATGCTACTGTATTATTAGTTGACTTGAAATATAATGGCTTTTTCCTTTTAATCTTGTTTTTGGCCTCGTCTAATTTAAATTTATTTTCTGTAATATGTACTGATAATACACCTCAGTATTTTTCTGCATGTAATTAAATGTGTTAATTACATTCTTATAAATTTTAAATCATCATATTCCATAATTCTTTAGAAAGTCTTGTTCATGACTTATCCCTGTTTAAAATAATCCCAATTGATTTTTCTGACGTGATAATATTTCACAGAAGCAGATTTGATTTTTATATGCAGTTCATAACTAATACTGCAAGAGCAAGTAATTAGTAGAAGGTCTTATGTTGGAGAATATAATTTTAGTTTGCACGTTATGAAAAGGACCCTGGATGATTTTCTTCTTACTTTTTGTACATCAAATTTCTTCTAAAATCACAGCCTACATGAAAGCCAAACTATTTGATTTCATTCACCCCATTGTTCAAAATTCTTTTTAACGTCAAGCTATTCTTTTGGGCCTTTTCCTCATTTAACAACAAAATTTTGCTTTGAACCATTGTTTAATATTTTTAAATGATGTATTAACTTAGTTAAGTTACATGATTCATAAGCAGATACCTGCATAATTTTACAGAATCATAAGGAATAAGTTTATTAATTTAATAAAAAGAAATTGTACTGATTGATTCAGTGGTACTCCATTTGTAATTTTCTTCTGAGAAAGTAGGTAAAGTTGTCTGATTGCTCACGAACTGTGCTGATCCATATTGAAGGAAACTTGCTCCTCACTCCTTATTCATCCTGTTTAGTCATTGGCTCTATTAATCACCCAATTCTGCTGACCCATTTACGCACACAGAACATAGTGGCTCACCACTTTTACAAAATCATCTGTTATTTGCAATTCCACATATATATTAGCTTCCCTATTTCCTTCGTTTCATTACTAAATAATAGTTATTTGTGTAAAAAGGTCTTAGAATATGATTTACAAATGAGTAATTATAATTTTTATTAATGGTTATTGTGCCAATACACGTTCCTGTCATAGGTTTGCTATAATTGAAAGAAAATGTCTATCCTAGGGAAAAGTAAATCAGTGAGTGGTTTAGTCTAGGAAAATAATAAAAAAACATGATTGTGATATTATGACTGAGAAACGGGTCACTTCTGATTGATCCCAAAAAGAAATAAGAACGAGTTCTAATTTCATAAAAGTGTCATTCGGATGTTAAGAACAAGACAGTTCATTTTTTGTTTTTTCAGTTAGCTTCACAAAACAACTAAATAATCAAAAAGAGTAACTTGTGTAGATGATTTTGACAAAGCTGTTATATAATAGACAGTTGACAGTTTTTACACTACTCTACATGCATTTTAAACAAAATTTTAAATCAATGAGATTTAAGAGGTAAAACATGCAGAAAACATCCCAATCCTGTAGGGGAAGACATTCGCCTTGTGATGCTTCCAGTCACCATACCCTCGCTGTTTCTAGCCCTGATGGGCTTTAAAGGGAGTCGTCTTTCAGCCTCTAACTTTTTATATCTCATAGTAATAAGCCAGGCCTTGTTGGGATGCCACCGATGTAAATGCTTTGGTAGACATTTACATTGGTGATTTGTAAACTCAGCTTTTGCCTTCGCTGCAGGCCTTGTTTAATAGTTCTTGAATGTCCTGCATCATTGTCCTCTGAACTAGCTAACCAAGTTCACAGAAGTATGAACCCCTAGTTCTACTTTTACTGAGCCACTTTCTAGTAAATGTCTCATAATTCAAGGCAAATTTAACAACATACCACCAAAAATGTTGTTCGCAACAACAGAATTTAGTCCTAGTTCCCTTTGTGAACTCAAACATTCAGTTCATACCCCAAACATAGGTTAATTTACGGACTCTGGTCCACAAGGGAGAGTAGGGCAGACCTCCTACTCCCACTCAGCTCCATCGCAGAGTCCCACGTGACATCTACTAGCTTTCTACCATCGTCAAGATGCCGCGCTACACCTCACGTCTGCATGGGATCCATGCCCTCGGGAGTGCCGTCGTCATCCTGCTGACAGTGAATATTCAATAAATAATCACCACAATTTCTATCTAACCGTGGCTCGATGCCAACACACCCACCTTCTGCCAATCAACTGTCCAGGTGGTCCCTAGCCACCCAGGCTGCTACTCTACCATATCCCTTCATCTGTCCCACTCAGGCAAGGAATCTAAGGAAGCCAGCCACAATAGTCCATTCTCTGTAAGTCTTCCAGTTGATTCGTAGATCAAAGAAGGAATCCACCCTCTCGAGTTTCCTTACAACTGGCATGCTCAGCCTCATACTGGGGACAAACATAAAGGACATGGTCCATGGTGTCATCGACCCTACAGTTCGGGCAAAAGCCTGAATCAACCAAACCAAATCTAGTCAAACTATTCCTAAAGACACCATGTCCTGAAAGGAATTGAGTTGTGTACCGATTGGGGGAGACCCACCTAATTGCTCGCAGCTTCTTAACATTTGGAAAAATGCCATGCGTGTATCGACAGAAGAATTGTTCCACCTACCTTGCCAAGAGTCAAAACCTTGGTCTTCGATTTCTCGCATACTCCCAGAAGTAAGAAGGCCTCCCTTCTTAGAAATGTACTGCTTGCTATGTTCCGTAGCTAGAATGTCTTGGGTTTTATGCCGGCAATCACAGAGACTGCCTTTTTCAAGATAGTTCTGTAGCCACCAGCTAACAATAGAATACGCTGAGCTTCAATAGAATGTCCCTATAACATTGGAATGGTAAACGATGAGCCCAGACGGGAGCAGCGTACAACATTATGGCCTCACAGACACCTTTGTAAAGAATACGCATGGTATGATAATTCATCTTCCAATTGGGATGGATAACTCCACAAACACCAAAGACGGCATCAATGGTCTTCCTTGCGACAAACTGCAGGTTATCCTTGAATTGAAGTCTCATCAAAGATGACACCCAGATATTTCATCACAACCTGTGGTGTCGGGTCACGGCTAGACAACCTTTAAGAAACATCATAATGGTTTGGCTGAAAACCATCTTATGCTGAAGACCCCACAACCTTAGAAACTTGCATGCCTGTTTTGCTTTGAGCTCTTATCTTGGCACGCAAGTTACCCTTGACCAGCAGCAACCCATCGTCAGCATATGCCGACGATGCCACAATGCAGCCACTGGGCATCTGCAACCGAATGAGAGAATCTAATTCAACAACCCAGACAAGTGGACCTAATACACTGCCCTCTGTGAACCACTATTTAGACAGGATCTTTCCTACTTCCAAACTACCATTGCGAAGGACTATGGTTCTGTTGCTGAAATAACTCAAGATAGTTCAAATCTCATTTATCATGCACCCACGCTGCTGAAGTTGAAACAAGGCAGAGGGCCACAAGTTATTGAAGGCCACAGATATGTCTAAAAAAATGCAGAGTACATATTTGCACTCGCTGAATGAAGCCAGATCCATTACTATAAGAATTGCATCCTCTGTGCCCTTGCCGGGGCGAAAACCATTCTCGTCGTCCATCAGCAAGAGGTTAGAAGTCAATCTACTATTGATGAAGTGGTACAAGACCTTGGAAACCTTACCAATTACAGGCAAGAGCGTCAGAGGGCGGTAGAAGAACTTACAGTGGGGTCCTTGTTGCCACCTTTGAAGAGCAGTTTCAACTCACCATGTTTCCAACATGCTGGGAAATATCCAGCAAAAAGCATCCTATTAAAAACCCTAGTCATGGGACCAAGAAGTACTGGCAACATGCGAACAAGGAGCTCCACTGTGATTCCATCATATCCGAGGGCTTTATTCCTAGCCAGGCTACAAATTACTTGGCAGTCTTCCACCTCAGTAAGAAGACAAATTCTCAGAGTGAAAACCTACGACTTCCCTGGGAACACGTCGATGATAAGAGGTTTCACCAACCTCTGTATTCATCTGGAAGCAGATGAATACAGGCATACGACTAGAAATTGGAAATCTTATAGTAAACTAATGAAGAATGGAATCATGTGACACCATCGGGAAGTAAAGTGTACTAACGAATGCCAGCCATCTCTATGTGAAGCCCGGAACTTTTCACCCACACTTGTAGTTACAACTGATAAATAATCTTCATAAATTTCTATAAATAAAATTAGAATCCTGATTACATTTCTTTCTTTATGATCACATAACCAATTTATTGTATGCTTACTAACTAGGCAAAATATAACAGCAGCTCAAGAAATTATGTAGTTTTTCTAAACTTCGTAGTTTATATTCATATTCATTACTCATATTTTTCTATGAAATATACCTAGTATACCTTAACTAATTTTTATTTAACATAATTATAAACTATTTGAATTCAGTACATATAACAATATTAATAAAATATAATTTAATATTTATTATTTATTTTCGTTTTAATCTATTTATTTGTTTTAGTTAATAACAATTAACTTTTACAATGTATTATATGAATTTTTTAATTCATTATTTTTATTTACTGGTACTTTTATTCCTAAAAATTTATGCAAATTATTTAAAGGTATTTCAAGGTTTAGAGGACACACTTTAAATGTCACATTCTCTCTTAACAGCAGTATGTTAAGCCTAAAACTATATTAACTAAACTTCAACTACAAAAATAAATTATAAATAAAAAAATTAAATTTCAAACTAATAAAAGCCTTTTGGGGAAGTGCAAATTTGATGTTCTACAAATATGAACTTTATTCACAAACTGGAGAATAGTTTCAAAAAGATGTACTAATTCTGTTTATTTTAAAGAAAAATACAATTTTTTAACACTAAAATGGCCTAGTTTTTTTCAGTAGCCAGCTCTTGTTTTTTTATATTAAGTTCTGTTATTAAGATAACCTTAAATAAAAACTTTAATGTCTCATTAATAAAACAAGTGTCATACAAATCTTGTTTATTTTACCTTTTTATTTTTTACGTTTAAATAATTTATAATTATATACAAATGATTACTAGTTGACAAGTCAACTTACCTAAAACAGTATAATCAAATCTACTTGAGATGCAGTTGAAGATGAGAGTTTTGATGTCTATCACACATGATTTGTTACGGCATTTGACAGGTTATCTGGTGATTTATTATTGACTAAAGTGTCACATTATTGTACTAAAGCTTAAGTACTACAACGGTATTCAAATTCTATATCAGTAAAAAAACAGACAGTGCTCTTTAACAATAGAGTTCATCAACTCGTTGGTCTGAATGGGACATGTCACACTGACAGTAGAACTCTTAGCATTGCCAGAGTGTAGAAATTAATTCTACAGACAAATTTTATTTACTTACTCTTTGTGTATGTATTAGAACGCTTTTTTACCAATGTACATCTTTAACTACTTTTTATCATTTATTACTCTATACTATTAAATAAACAGACTATTAAAGTATAGCAATATCAAACAACAATTATTTTTATAATTATACATCAATCTACAGATAGATAAGAAATAAATACAGAAGCAATTTATAAAATTGTTTATTACGTCAAAGTAACTTGTACCTTTTTTATTTATCACTCCCTATTCCAAACTTCTTTCATCTCTTCAATTCTAGAAAACTGTTATCAACCTCTACTCTACATTGTTGTTTTCTGTAGTCAGATGAAATTTCTGAATCACTACGACATTAATGGTAAACGACATCTTTAATTGCTCCCTACTTGTTCTATAACATTTTTCCACCCTTTTAGTGACTGCCACACCTCTTTTATCTATTTTGGATATTTTATGCTTGCATAGACACAACTTCCAGATTAAATGTCTTACTGTGAGGTGTTATCCAGTTCTTCAAATAAACTTTCAGTTTATTTGAAGTATATAAAGTTCAATTGTGATAAATTCTGGATGACGTAGAAGACTATTAATGCTATTTTTTTTCACAAAAAAAATTTCATCAACGGCTTAGCAAACATACTGTGGTCTGTTCTTTTTTGTTAGTTCCTACATTTCATCTATAAATGAAATAAGAGGATTCCTAACCAATTTTGGATATATACTTTTTAAAAAAAATGAAGTTGGTGCTTTATCTATCTGAATGTGGTAGTGATAGGATGCACTGTCTATCACTTTCATCTGACAGACATCTTACAACCATTTTGAATAACTTTTTGAATTCATTTAACCATTGTTATCACTAATATTTGAGCTTTCATACGGTGAAACAACCTGGAATCCCATTACACCATGAAGTACTTTAAGTACTGCCCTTTTGAATAAGGAACTGTCATTTCTTTTGAAATGACAGTTGCTCACTTTATGTGAGCAACTTTTATTATGAATGTAACTGCTATGAAAACAAGTTTCATTATTGTAGACAACCAGCAGACTTTCTTCCTTAAATTTTTTTAGATTTTTTTAAATTTCTTATATTTCTATGTGTCTTTTCCTATGTGTGTTACCAAAGTTCTGTGGTATTTTTGGTTTGCTGTTCAGTGATTTGGCTATCAGTTGAGTAAGTACTTTCGTATAGTACCAGGCTAGGCTAACTGTCAGCATACTTCGGATGCTGTTTTGCACTTTTACACTAATTACTTTATTTTCCTGCGGAGATCATGGGACAAATTTTAATGTTTACCCGCCTCATCGTGGCAACTGGGTGGCAACAACTTCTGGTCTTCAGTCCCTGTGACAATTAAGGAGTCATCCCCTAATCCTACTTGCATTCTTTTCAGAACAAGGGTCGTAATCTGTGGTTAGATTTAGAGGTATAAAGAGCGACAGGAGAATATTCAGGTCTCCAGCTGTCTGTACTCGCTGCAGGCAGTCATTGCAATTGTGGGTTTGCCCAACTTATTGTTAGACAGGCAGCAAGAATTTTGTAATGGTTAGTCAGGCTAGGAAATCTCCAACCGTGACAAAATTCGTTGAGGTTTAAGAAGTCCAAGCAGAAGAGGAAACCGGAGCCTGTTCCTATGACCTTGTTGGAGGATGAGGCTTCAAAAATGGTTAGAGGGACATCCGCCTGAGGTAAACCAAACCCTGCAGTAGACACTTTCCGTAAAGCGATGGGCAGACCTGGCAGTTCTGCCCCGTTGGTCAAGGCAGTCCAGGGTGATCTGGATTACCTAATTGAGTTTTTGGTTCTCGCCAGCAGCGTCGACTCAGGTGCGAGGAAGACAATTCTTCATCGCTTGTTAAAAATTCAAGAGGCCTTTTCCGCTATGGTGGAAGGCTATAAGAACTTTGGCCTCCAAGATCAAGGAGGTCAAAGTGGTTTAGAGACCAGCTCCTGCTCCAGCACAGCCCAGGCACTATGTTAAGGTTGATTGCGACCACAGGAGGCCAGCCAGGCCAAAAAAACCCAGAAGTCTTAATTGTTAACAAGCCAGAGGGGTCAACAAAGACAAGTGCAGATTTGAAAAAGGACTTCCACAGGCTGCTCTTCACGGCAGCCGTGAATTAGGGACATGGGGCCCACAAAGGTGTAGTTGTGGTCGCTGATAATGAGGAGACGGTTCCAGTCATCAAGGACTCTCTTGCTGTGCAGAAGTTTGAGGTCAAGGTAGACCCCAAGCGAGGTCGTAGGCCCCGTGACATAGTCTCTGTAACAACTTGGACAAGGCTGCGTTCAAAAAGGAATGTAGGTTTGTCTTGAAGACAAACCTACATTCAAGCGTGATGCCGCTTGGTATCACAGGGTTTTGGAATTAGATGCTGGTCTCTTCCAGAAGTTCTTGTCTGAGGATAGAATTTAACTGGATTTTGCATCCTGTCATGTCAAGGCTTCATGTCATGTCATGTCTTGACGTGCAGCGATGCTTCAAATGTTGTCACTTCGGCCACAGGGCCAAATTCTGCAAGCATGCATTGATCTGCACTCACTGTGGTCAAGAGGGCCAAAAGGGTGACAATTGTCTGCAGAAAAAAATAGGCTCTGACTTGCATCAACCGTCAAAGGTTGTGCAAGAGTCATAGGCAGTCTGTGAATAGTAAGGAGTATGGTTGTTACAAGAGAGGAGTTGAGATTTATTTCAACTTCGATGGTTAGATTTGGTCAGCTAAATGCCCAGGGTGCCTATGTAATCCAAGTTGAGTAAGGTGAAGTTGTGAATGTTGTTCTTCTACAACACCCATACATGGTTAAGGGTAATCTGCCAGGCTTTCCTGGTTGGAGGAAAGTTTTCATTGGTGACAGCAAGTCTGCTGTAATGTGCAGGAAGTTTTTAGGTGGTGCCTTTGTACGGCAAACCTCTGACATGCATCACGTCATTGTCAAGCTGTGGATGGTCTGACCTAATTGTTGTTAGTTCATACTTTCAGTATAAAGATCCCATTGCACAGCATTTGGAAAAATGGGATAGGATTGTTAGGCTAGTAGCGGGTCATCCTACTATTATAGGTGTTGATGCGAAAGCCAAATCGCCTCTTTGGCACAGTGAGATCACAGATGATGGCGGCGAATTGATTGAAAATTTCATTGCACAGCATCATCTGGATGTTTTTAATGTGGCCAGCGAATTGTCTACTTTCACTGGTACAGTTGGGTTGCAGAGGACCTTTCATGGTACAAACATTGATGTTATCTTTGGCAAGGATATCCTTGGTACAATTCTGAACTGAATCATTGGACAAGTGATTATCAACTAACAGTTTTTGAGTTGGTAGGTGAGCTGCACGATTTCTATAGGGGGAATGTCCATGTTCAGCAGGGGTGTTTCCTGCAAAGGTGGGCAGATTGGCCTAAGTTTTTAAATATTCCTGCAGCCACGCTCCAAGTTTTTGCTCGAGTCTGGACGAGTCTCCATTAGATGACCTGGCAGAGAATTTTTCTTCTGCGGTAGTTGAAGCCGCTGAGCAGTCAATTACCAGAGACATGGGTCGAGAGAGACTAGCTGGATGGTGGACTCTGGATTTGACCACGATGAAGCGAACTGTGGGTTGGCTCAGGAGAGTTGCACAGCGTGAGGGTGATCCTGATTGGCGTGCAGTTTGGCTTGCGAACTATCATTGGAAAAGGACCAAGTATTTTCACTAGGTTAGGTCTTCTAAGCATCATTCCTGGCACTCTTTTGTATAAGAGCAGGGAAATAAAGACCCATTGGGTGTTGTCTATAGAGTACATGGTCATAAGAAAAAAGACATTCTTCTGTCGGCTCTCTCGACCCAGGATGGAGTTGTTATAGACAAAGATCATGTCATCATTCTTTTGATGAATGATGAATATCTGCTTCATGAATATTAGGCATACTTATTGCGTATCTCAGTGAAATTAGGGAAAAACAATCGCATTCAGAAAAAAAAGTGCTTTTCCATCAAGACAGTGCTCCAGCTCACACTTCAGTCATTGCAGTGGCAAAAATGAAAAAAATTATGGTTTGAATTCCTCCAACACCCTCTATATTCACCTGGTCTGGCTCCCAGATAAAATTCAGCTTGAGAGGAATACAAAAAGAATTTCATAGGTAGAAAGTTTATTTTTAATAATGCTTTAAACAGATTCTTTGATTGTTACAAGTTATTTAGTATGCTGAGATGGAGGATTTCTGCTTAATTGCTATTTTATATGGAAGTTTCTTCTACTATGTTTTCAGACTATTTCAATGGTATTTAAGATTTAAATTTTAAAAGTTGCCACTTCCTATGATCATTTATCAAAAGAAGGTTTGCAATCATACTGTTCAGATTTGAATAATATTTTGTAGCTGTGGTGTGTCATATACAAGAATTTACACTAGTATTAGTTTCATCCCTTTGTTTGGCAATTTTTTTTTTACCAAATATGTAATTCTACAAATTCTTTTAAAAAAAATTATTGCATGGATGGGTAGTTTCCTGATACAGGTTGGGCATTTTCTAATAAAAAAAGTAAAATGGGATTGTTTAGTTTTCTACATGCAGAAATCCAATTTCATCTTAATAATATTGCAAAGATATATAATTGTACTTCGAAAATACACATTTTTAAAACAATTGTTTCTTTATCAAAATAAATTGTATGAAAAAATGATCACTGATGGAATCTGCATTTATTTCTGCATAAAACCAATCAAGTTAATTTTATTTACTGTCTTTAGTTTAATAATGGTAGACATTGAATGGGAAAAGTTGCTTCCCTTGTAGCATTTTCATTGTATTAAAGATAATATACTGTATGTTCTAAAAACACAATACTATTTGGAACAGTATGTTCCAAACAAGAAAGCATAATCAAAGAAAAAAAAATTCTAAATTAATCTGGTAATTACATTCATCTGTATATTCCCTGATAAAAATAAATAGTATTAAAGAGATAGTATACTTACTGTGTAAATATAAATGAGCAGTATGTTTTATTAAATTTAATGTGAAATAAAATGTCATGATTTGTTAACTTTATAAATAATACACAATTATTGATGTATAATGACTTGTTGTATACAAATTAATGTTGCAAGCATACTACTCATTTAGTAATGTCTTCACATGATAATGCAAGTCACACAAACTGATGTCATGTAAAAATAATTTTTATTTTTGAAAAGCACAAATTTAAATTGTACTTAGTATGGTAGAAAATACATGCTGTTGATATGAATGTTGTATAAGAATAACTGAATTCATACAAATTACTAGGGTTTTATATTGTACTGAATTGTTTACTACATCCATAAATAAAAACATATTTGTCAGTGAAAAATTCACATAAAAGTTTTTTTATTATGTGATATATTCATGTAAAATTAAATCTACCCAGGGTAAAACTACCATGTCAAGTTAAGACTAAATTTTTTTTAGCATCTTTCTTCATTCACTATGCTCAGATAATCAAAGAATATTATCATATTTGCTCTGAAAATAAACTAGGTAATTACATAAACTTTGAGTAATTTTTAAGACCTGGTGTTGCAAGTACTCAAGTGTTGTTCAGCGTTGAAGTATTCAAGATATTAATTTAGAGGCCTAATTTTGGACTAAAAATTTCTGTTGTAAAATTTAAATGTTTTTTAACCTTCTAACTTTTTAAGAACTTAATTTTTTTTGCATAGTCTGCTTTGCTTGAAAACCTGATTTTTATAAATAATTCTGTTTTGTCTATGGTAATTTTTATTATATTTGATTAAAATAAGTTTACATTTAAGTTTTATTCTACAGTAATATTAATTTAATCTGAGATTGTTTTATGCTTAATAAGATTATTGATATAATTTAACAAAATTTATTTTACATTAGTATTAAGACTACAGGCCAAAGAACATACTTGAGGTAATATTATGAAAAGAACTGTTGGTTCTTTGAGTGGAACTGCTGAAAGTAAAATAACATTTTAATACTTGTAAAATGATCTTTTCTGTAATTTTAAAAATTCAGTTGACAGTTTTACTGCAGTCAGGAATGTTAGAGCAACATTTTAGAACTATTAGAAAACTGTTCCTCAGGGGTTAGAAGATAAAAAATAAAATAAAAAGATAAAATTAGCTGTATTAACTCAACAGTCCCATAAAGGTATAGCACCAACATACTTCCTAGCATTCCCTTTAGGTTGTGTTAAAAAATTTTTTAAAGTTTTACCTGAAGCCTCAAGTACAATGTATAGTGTTCAAATGAATATGAGGAACCAAAGTGCACATATCCTGTTTTTCATGTTGACTTCTAGAACACGAGCACATCTTGCAGAAGCTGACATGTTTTAAACAAAAAAATATGTTCGGTATATTTTCATAAAATCCAGAAAAACATAGTTTGTTCACCCTTTTCGAATTTCTTTTATGAAACTGTTAATTACTGTAAAAAAAATCTTCCAATATGAAATTTTATGGTTACAATGAAAGTCTGTATTCTGTTACATTAACAACTAATCTTTTGAAGTCATTTTATGGAAATATTTTTGCATGTTATGTATCTGGAAATCATAACACATAATCAATGAAAGAGCAATAATAACATGTTTTTACAAAAATTGAATACATCTTTCTTCTTCAAATTTATTCATAATAAAAATTATAGGAAGGAGATTAAGTCTAAATTTAGCTCATAATAATTTTTTTAACAAAATTGTGCCAGTTGTAACTGGAATCATACTTATATTAGCCAAACTATAGTTAGCATTTACATTTATTAGGTTTAACTTTAGTGTGCATCCAGTTGTCATTAGTATAATAGAAGTATCAAGAATTGACCATTAGTGACTACACTGAATTTTTATATAAGTTGTATCTGGTATTCTGCAACATATACAATGTTTGTCTTGAAGTGTGAGTTTTTTATGACTGACTTCTCCTCAAAAGTCATCGTGGTTAATACGGCTAATTTTTGTTATTGTTTGCTTATAATTTTCATTGTGTACATTTTTTCTTTGTCAGTGTGTACTTCTGTTCTTTACCTGTTATGTAATAGATCCACTGTTAATTTTTCCTTTAATGAATTATTCAAGTAAAAAAAAATTTCCTTGTTATAAATATAACTATTTTTTTTGTTTAAGTGAAATTATTTCAAGTAATTGAAACAGAGAAAACGCTTTACTTGGTAATGGAGTATGCAAGTGGAGGAGAGGTATTTGACTATTTGGTGCTCCATGGGCGAATGAAAGAAAAGGAAGCTAGAGCAAAATTTAGACAGGTATTGATTTATGTTTTTTTCATCTAAAGATAATAATTAACATTAATAAATGCCTTTTTCTCAGAAGAAAGCTTCAACTAGGTTGTAAGATGTTTGGATTAATATTTTTTTAAGATAATTTCTATAAAAGATATATGTGTCATGTATAATTAAAAAAAGTAAAAGAACTGAGTTTGTCATCAAATTTCTAATGGCTTTCTTTAGCAGCACTGCAGTTTAGTCACTAAATGAACAGTCCTGGTTTCAGTTCTATTGATTTTTTTTAATTTTAATTGTTTATTAGTGATTTTATTATGCTGTTATATTTAATTTCAACCATTACTTATAGTATAATTATATGCTTCTTTTTATACATACTATTAAAGTTATTTAAAGTCCTGCATATTTTTTGAAAGCTGGTGTTTCTTTGTCATGACCTTTATATTACTAGCATCTTATTAAGTTATTACAGAAATTCTTTTCAGTAATTTCTATTTTTTAATTTTCTGTACTGCAACATTCTTATTGAATGGGGAATTGTGCATTATTTCCTGCAGAAAAGGGTTCATTAATTTGTGTCTGCTGAATCTCCCGTTCTTTGTTAAGGATTTGGTTTATATAATGCATATGAGCTATAAGTGGCTGTAGTCAGATTTGCTTTCTGTGAACTCAATAATCTTCTTTATATAACCAGTTCCTTTCATGAACAGCGTGAGTTGTTGATTGAAGGGCAGAAAATGTTATTCAAAGAGCTTGGCATGCTGATGGGCAAGATCATATTTTACTCAATGAAGAAGGTTACAGGAAACTACTCACTTTTGCAGGAAGCATGTTATTCCAGGGAATGGCATAATTATTATTGTAATTGACTTTCATGTCATAACCATTAGCTTCTGGCTCCTCAGCATACACATTGGAGTATTTAATAGAAAGATTAATTTTTTTAAATTATTTTTATACTTGTTAAAACTTTGTTCCATGATGAATTTACTTCATCTTTTGTATTTATATTACAGATAGTTTCTGCAGTACAGTACTGCCACCAAAAGAAAATAATTCACAGGGATTTAAAAGTAAGTGCATTTTAATAATTTATCATGTTTTGCTTGTTTTATTTGAGTAATTGCAATGAAATAATTGCTTAGTTTAGTAATGTAATGAAGGTTGTAAGTAATATTGTTTGACAGTAATATCAATATCAAATTAATAAAATATGATAATTAAAATTATAACTACACAGTTTTTCTTTTTAGTAGAAAATTAATATATTTTACCTGTTTATCATTGTACTTTAAGTATAATATATTACATTAAAAGTGGGTTATTTGGATTGCATTTTTAGACTGCTATTGAGTTCCGTAAGAAGTGCTGAAATTCTATGTTTAACCTGATTTTTCTGTTTTAATACATACTATGTTTTCAATTTAGGCCATTTATTTTCACTATACTGTGTTCTTTTACTGCAATTGTTGAATAAAATTTTTTGTGGAACTATTATTGCCCTTAAAATATCATTCGAAAAGACAGAAATTATATAAAAACCAACATAATTAAAAGAAGTAGAAGGCAATTGGCCTTACACCAGAAGACACTACAGACAAGATAAAATTAAATGAAAAATTCAAGGACAAAAACACTCTTTTCACACTAACAAGAAAGAAACTCACATCGTGAACATTTTCAACACCAGAAAGGACATCAAAATCATAATGTATGAAAAAGTAGTGGGAAGACTGCAAGGCCTGAACAGTTCCTTCAAAGAGATTGAAATAATGGACTGACTAAAGTGATCGTATATGGTCATAAAAGATGGAAAAAAAGAACTATTAGAATTTATTTGTAACATTCTATGTGCTGTTTACTTTAATCATACAATTGCTTATATTTTACTTCATTATTATAATTGCTATGGCATTTTCTTGATTTAAGTGAATTAAATGAAAAAAATTAATGTAACAAAAAAAAGTTTTTTTTTTTATTTTTGCTAACTAGTTGAGTTTTTTTTAATCAAATTGTGAATTGTTTTTTTTTTTAGCAGATGAAAACATGAAAAATAATTTATTACAACACAGAACTTGAATTTCTTAAAAATTTCCTATTAAAACAAAATAAAATTAATATTAAAAAAATTATTATTCGTCTCATTTGTTAAGTTTTTTGCAGAGTATAGAGTAATGAAAATAGCTATCAATAACGTATAATTTAAATCTATATTATCTGAAATCTGCTATTTTTTTATTGGAAATGTTAACTAGATTTAACATTTTTATGCAAGATAACTGCATGTAGAGCATAATATAGAATGTGTCAAATAGGTTGAATTTGATCAGTGTAATTAGAACCTGCACTATGCAAATAGTACATTAATAAATTGGACTATTATTTTTTACATTGATCAGTACATTATAACACATTATATAAATAATATTGAATGGGTAGGTGTGTGCTGTTCATTCCTATAGTAGCATTTCTACTGCTTTATGGATAAAAAAAGCCACTGACCTAACATTTGCTCGGATGGATCAAGAGAAACTGCAGAAAACACTGATTGAGATCAATGTCACAAAATACACAATTTTGTAATAAAGTAGAAATAGAAGCAGTTAAATTCTGTAGGAATGTTTAAAAAAAATGAATATATGTAATCATTTTAAATGAATATATAAGGATATTAAATAAATAAAGATGAGAAAGGGAAAAAATTAGATGTTTATGAAAGTTATTTGAGCACATACGAGTTGTGTAAATAAAGTAATGAGACTGGTTCAGAAAAACTTTCTATTTACAATTCAATTATATGTGGACTCTTATCACCTTCGACATAGTTTCCTTGGGAAGCCGCACAATGCTTCAAATGGTTTTCCCACTCTTCATAGCAGTGTTGGAACTCAGAAACTGGAATATCCTTCAGATGGTCGGTTACATTTTTTAAAATTGTTTTCTACTGTTCCAAAATGGTGTCCTTTGAGGTGTTTTTTAAAGTTGGAACAGGAAAAAGTCACAGGGATTCAAGTCAGGTGAATAAGATGGTTGAGAAACTACAGGAATGCCTGTCTTTGCCAAAAACTATTTAATTGAGAGTGCAGTGTGACAAGGTGCATTGTCATGACGCAGCATCCAGTTGTCTTTGATGGCTGGTCTCACACGGGCAACTCTTCCACAGTTTTTCAAGAATTTCTCGGTAAACATATTGATTTTCAGTCAGTCCTGTAGGCAAAAACTCCTTATGGACAATGCCATTTCCATCAAAGAAACAAATTAGCATGGTTTTGATTTGCTCATTTTTGCTTTTTTGGGATGTGGTGAGTTTGAAGTGTGCCACTCCTTGCTCTGGCGTTTTGTTTCTGGGTTGTACTCAAATATCCAAGATTCAACACTAGTAATAATAATTTTTAGAAAATCAGGATCAGTTTCAATTTGCCCTAGAAGATCACAGCATACTTCCACCCTATTGTTTTTCTGTTCAACAGTGAGACTTTGTGAGACCATTTTTGTACAAACATTTTTCATATCCAATTTGTTTGTCAAAATTTGATGGACTGTGGTGTGGTTCAAATTCAATTGTTCTGTAATCATTCTGACACTTAATCACCATTGATTTTACTGCTTTGAATCTACAGTTAATCAATTAATTACTGTATGAAGTCTCTGATTCACTTAACATTGTCTTCACTTTTTGATGTTAATGGTCTTTCAGATTGTGGATCATCTGCAACTGATTCCCAGGCATCTGAAAATGCTTTAAACTACCTAAAAACTTGAGCTTGTGACAGACGTCATCTCCATATGCCCTTTTCAATTTTGAAAAAGTTTCAGTAGCATTCTCACTGAGTTGAACGCAAGACTTGATTGCACAACATTGCTCATAATTAATATCATTCATTTTTGTAACGTACAACAAAAACTTGTTTCATGAAAAATTGGTTTACGTTTCACTTGGCAGCAATAGACTAAAAGTATTAATATCAAATATAAATCAGCTGTTCTTATAACCATATGTTTACTAGTAACTTTACGGTGTGCAACTTTCACTGTCAAGAAAACTAGTCTCATTACGTTATTTACAGACCTCGTATTATTTGTAATTAATAAAGATGTAGAAAATTTAGAGGTTTCTCTAAGTTAGTATTTTAAGATTATTTTAAATAAATAGTGGAAGATTTTATATGAGATTGTTATCCATTAAAAACAGCAGTAGGAGCATGAAACAGCTTCCTAGTTTGCTAATAATTGTGCTTAATTAGATAAAAACACTTAGATAAAGGAACTAGTGACTTTTTTAAGTAAAGGTTAGAACATTGTGAATTATATTAAAATGGGATTTTTTTTTTAATTGTGTCAGTCTACATGAACATATTTATGGTTACTAAACATTGATTTGACTACCCATTTTTGTATCTAAAACTCATTCTGACCTTTTAAAGGAGCCCAGTAGATATTGTACTTTTCAGACAAAAATGTAGTCATCGTGGTAGAAGTTAAAAAGCTCACTCTTGTCTGAGACATGCTACAGGAAAGGAATTCTGCCCTGATTTTTTTTTTTTGTATGATTAACAAGAAATGCTGATAGTACTATGAAAAAAAAAAGTATAAAACAAATCTTTCAATGTGACAGAAGTATCTAGATTTTGACAGCTAATTTCATCAAGATTACAAGTTGCAGTCAAGATGAGCAATGTATGTATATGAATATGTATATCTACATTACACATACAATATAGTATTATATATTGTAAAATATTATAAAGTATCATCGAAAAAAAAAAAAACTGTAACTGCAACATTTAATTATAAAGCAAAATGAAGTTTTGTTGTAGGACTTAAACGTTAATGATTTATTATTAATAACTTAGCAGTATAATGTTGAGCTCAGCAGAAGTAAAGTCATTACAGAATTTAACTGAAATACCTAAGATTAAAAAAATAGTTTGTGGATTCAAAATTGTTAGTTCAATGCACAAATCACAATATTAAGTATTACCAAATGTGGACAGAATTAAAACAATGAATTTTAGCTTATGTGCAATCAACATTCCATCCACTGAAGGCAAAACTTGCTACAACTGAATATTTCTTCTCTGTACAAGTAGTGAAGTATCTATCTTTGTATATATTTCAAAAAATTTGGAAATCAAATTTACCCATTGAATGTATCAATTCCAGATAGAAATTTTTTTTTAAACTACCATATAGGAAAAACAATTTCTATGTAGGTCCGTATAAGTGCACTGTTCTTTTCTAAAAGTCTCTCATGTTCCTACTGAAGAATTGGAGAGTATTTAGTCAAAAGCTATAGAAAAGAGTTTGTTAATTATTGATTTGCGCTGTATGTCTGAGTCCTTGGACAGCTTGTGCAAAGTTACCTGGAAGTGGTAGTTTTAAAAATACCAGGCAGGAAAAAATTAAGGTAAGGGAAAAAGCAGCTGAGTTATGAAACAAGACTAAAAGACCTCATAGTTTTACCTCAAGGGCCTCTCTAGGGTGTGAATACCTCTTTCAGGAGATGATATTAATAATAATCTCTCAGGAGATTTTATTTTTATCCAGGACAAGAACTGTAATTTTTAGTCAGTGATTATATTGGCCAGTTCAAATATTTCTGTAATAAATTGACTTTCTTTCAAATCTTAAAGAGCTGTCTGTGAATGCTCAGGCTTCCTTAAAATCTATAGAAAACCTTACCTCATCTTCAGAATTGGTTTGTTGAGTGGAAATATTTAATTGAATTAATTGTACATAAACCTGTGTGCTGGAAGGTAAGCTTCCACTTCACTGAATAAAAAAAAATCATTGTGAAAGTGGCTTTTGCAAAAATAATGGTGTTAATTAACCAAGATTTTCTTAAGCATCTTCCATCAACTAGACTTTAAATTGTTCAGAGATTTGGTTCTTCCTCCAAAAAATTACAAATTAATATATTGAGATTGTGTTCTGAATTAGTTAATAATCTTCCTGCTTAATTAAGAACTTATTTTTGAGTTCAGTTTAATTTAATTATTTAACTTTTTAAAAATTATATTATAGATACCTTATTTGCAATTATGTCTGTAAATAAGTTGTACAATAGTTAAATAAACTATGTTTATTTATTCACAATCACAATTACAGCCTAACACTTACAGCTACCGTACTTTGTCTTGGACTGAGAAATGAATATACCTTACTAGTCGAATATGTCAAGTTGTCACTCAAGATTGGAGAATGGAATATTTAATTTTTTAATGTTAATTCTTAATTTTATATTATAACAGTTTCTTCTGAATCCAGAACTAATTTTTTTTTGTGTTTTGTTTTAGGCTGAAAATTTACTCCTTGATAGTGAAATGAATATTAAAATAGCCGATTTTGGTTTTAGTAATGAATTTACACCTGGAAGTAAATTGGATACATTCTGTGGTAGTCCTCCTTATGCTGCACCTGAACTGTTTCAAGGTTTGTATTGAGTAGCAACTCAATTGTCTTTTGATTATTCTTATAATTATAAAAATTCTCATTTTTCTAATTAGTTTTTGTTATAAGAATATTATTGTGATATAAAGAAAATATTTTATGCCAGCAATCATCTTTTAAGTGGGTAGGACTCTGTTATCTGCTAATTCAGTAATAATTAAAAACTCAAACAAAGATAGAAACAAATAGCATCTTCTCTTTCTTTATATTATTATTTTATTAAGAGTTTAAAATTTTCTCAAATACTAAAAATATGTACTTTCAAGCAAATTGGTACATATTAATTAAAAAATAAAAGATTTTTACATAATTGCAAAAACCAAGAAAATAGCAATTATTTAAATAAAATTGAATATGTGCATGATTGCAGCAAAATGTAAATTAAAAAATTAAAAATTTGTTAGCCTATTTTTGTTTTATGTTCAGATAAAGATATTCTCTTACAGAACTAGTATTTTCTCAGCTCTTAACCTGTCGGCAAACATTCAAACTGTTAGAATTCAGTTAACTTGTCAAAAACCAGAAACATTGTGTAATATTCTTCAATGCTCCCTTGTACTATGGATCTGGATATATCATAGGCAACTTACTTCCCTACCTTTTTCTACAAAGTTATTTTTCTATGAAAAAACTTTTTTTTTGTTACAAATATTAATTTTGTAAAATTACTTAGGGAAATGAAAAAAAAATGTTTGATTCTTAATTGTTAAGAAAAGTGCCTGGAAATCTTTCCTCGGTAGAGGAAAATGGTAAATTATGTATTTCTGGTTTTTAGCACAAATTAATTATTTTAATCAGTTAAAACACTTGGACAACCAGATTTAACACAGACTCTTGTGATGTGGTGAGCATTTGTGGCATCTAGAGTGAATTTTATGAAATAATTGAAAAGTAAAGAGTGTATTTTAGTTTAACATTTTTCTATGTGCTTCTGTGGTAGTGTAGAACTTTTCTGTGAGTGAGTTAAGAAATATTTGTGTAGTACTGAGGAACTGGCTTTACTATCCAAAGTAGTGTAAGGATCTTGTTTGACCTTCTTACAATAAAGACTGTGTATTTTTTGTATTTATTAATAAGAAAGTTCATTTGAAATGTTCAGTATTATTCTCAATTAAGTTAACCTGGATTGGCTTAACAGAATTTCATTTTTCATTTAAATATTAATTTTATTTATCACTTGAATTTTCAAGTGTTTCCCAAATGCACAAATTATTTATTATATGTAAAAAAAAATAAATGACATTTATTTGTATAGCTTTTATAAGTGTACTCCGTATTTGTTATAATCAGATACACAAAGAAATTATTTAATTTTAGTTCATGTGTTTTTTAGAACATCTGTACTTACTAGTATAATAATTGATAAAATTTTTATTTGTGCACAATTTTCTATACTCTATTTACTAGTTCTGTCTGGGTATAAATATTCATACTTATAACACAAGTTATTTGTTCTTGAGACGTGTCAACAGGAGTAGACGTGTTTATTGTGCTCCGTTGGAAAGTGAGTGCGTGTATTGCTCGGCAGCTGTTGATTCTGCTGAGCACACATTTTTTTGTGTGCCCTAGATGGGAGCTTCTGAGAATGCAGGTAGTCCAAGAAGTGGGCCCCATCTCCCCGGACAGTATCGGAGAGACAATGCTAAGAAGTGAGACGTCCTGGGCTGTCGTGGCCACGTTTATCAGGGCAGTCATGAAAAAGAAACCGGATGAGGAGGCAAGGTTTATCCATAATTACCAATAAGGCTGACAGTAATAGAATTATGTTGAGTCGCAGACTGCTATTGAAATCGCGATACATCAACGTGTTTACTAGTTTTGTGATTTCACTTTTATGACTGAGTATTTGAAACGTGTTGTTGGTACGAGTGAGTTCATAAGGGGGCTTACAAATCTCAAAGTAATGCCTCAGGGTGATTCCGGGATGCATAGGGTTACTCCAAAGGGAGGTGGTTTTAGTCGGTAGTCTGTTGATGGCGGTTGGATTAGATCACCAGCAGGAGTCCGACACTTCGTGCGTAAATGCATTTTCACCTCCGTCCAAAAAAAAATTGTTCTTGCAGATAGATTAATGAACATGCAGATGCATAGAAAGTTTGTTATTGTGTGATTTATCTTCAAATATAGCTAATAAACTCACTTTGTAGTAGAAATAGATTATGTATTAATGGTTATTATGCAAGTATTAGAAGAACTTGATTGTATTGATAATTGTACTATTTATTTTTAACTACTAAACACCTTATTGGTATGTTAATCAGTAAGTGCTTTTAATAGTACTAAATTAGAATTAGGTAGAATCTAATGTAAATTAGTTTAACTGATGCATGTATAGTAAAGAAGTATCTTATTGTTGTGTCTTGCTTAGTTACATAATTTTGTTCATTAAGTTTATAATTATTTCTTTTTATTTTCACAGGAAAAAAATATGATGGTCCAGAAGTAGATGTATGGTCATTGGGTGTTATATTATATACATTAGTGAGTGGGTCGCTACCATTTGATGGTTCAACGTTAAGAGAATTAAGAGAAAGAGTTTTAAGAGGAAAGTACAGGATCCCTTTTTATATGTCAACTGACTGTGAAAACCTTCTAAAAAAGTTCCTTGTTCTCAACCCTGCCAAGAGAGCGTCATTAGAAGTCAGTGTTAAAATGGTTAATTGTTTTTCTTACTTATTTTGTAGTATTTAATTTCTTTTGTGTCAAAACTAATAATTATTGAGACAGAATGTTATAAAACCGAACATGCCTCCAGTGTGGGTCTAGCTAAATGATTTTTACTCAAATTTTGATGTATAAAATTTTAGGATAAGTGACATTGCTGTTTTAGGTTTCTATTCGCAGATACAATAGTTAAGACCAGATGTAGTGGTTAATGGGATGTAGGTGGTTAAAATCTGACCAAACTGAGTAAAAACAGCTAAAACCAGAAACAGTTATACAAAATTGGTTATATCAGGATAAAATATTAAAAGTGGAAAATGTTACAAACTGGATAAATGGGTTTAAGCAAAAAAAAATTGCTTCATACTAAATAAACCCTCCATCCACCCACCCTAAAAAAAGACTGCATAAAGGCACTACTGTATTTTAAGAAGGTTTTAGCACAAAAATTGTAAAATTATATATTTCAATCTTTTTTTTTTTTCATGAAATTATGTAGCCATTTCACAAATGGCTACATAATTTCAGTGTTTGATTTTATGGAAAAAGTAATTTTGTTACTAAACTTTGGGACTTTATCAATTACATTTAATAGGCCTAAAATTGCAGAGGTATTGGACAAAATGACCTGGCATGCTGTAGTACTATATTTAAGCTGATCAGAGAAATATTGATCTGTAATATGCTGGTATCATCTTACCAAAGATGCCTTGATCTACAAAGTAATTTTGGCAGGATGTATGCATACTAGAGAAGATCTTGAACTTTTTTCTAGTTGAGTTTATTTGCTTTTTTAGCTTCTCTCACTTCTTATTTCTTTCCTTAACCTCGATTCTTTTTTCCTCATTTTCTAACTTGTGTATGCAAGTCTGTCCACGCTAAGTCCATTCAAGACCTTTAGACTCATTGCATCTTGATATGATCTAAAGGAGGGTTGCCTGTGGACTAATCCGAAGATTCTAGTTTTCTGTCTAATGGCTGGAAATGCTTGTCCAGTAAAACTGGATCTCCTATTTTGTAAAATATGAAAACAACCTGCATTGTATGTGACTTCAGATTTAGTCAGGTTGATTTTCATCACAGAAAGTTATAGACCATTTGGCATGTGACTACCTAACAATTGTACAGCACTTATTATGAGACATATTATTAATAAAAAATGTAAACCCTGATTTTAACCCAGTTTAACAATATAAGAAGAGTATTCAGTAAAGATTAAATGGAATTGTGAAGATGGCTTTAAATATGAAATGCTTTAACTTTTTGATCAGCATTTTTTATTTTTTGGCGCGTGTATGTGTGTATATATATATATATATATTACTAAAAACACATAATATTAATTATTAATATCCTATGTTGTTTTTAGTAAAAAAATAGAAAATTAATTGTTTTACAAATTAATGAAAATTGTAAGGAAAGCAAATGAATATAAAAAGTTTAAAATTTAATTTTTAGAGGAAGAAATTGTAAAATAATCAGCCTTTGTTATAGGGATGAAATTTGAAGTGAATATAAAAATTGAATTGATGAGAGTAATCTGTATTAAAACTATATGGATTGAATGAACTACCACAAATTTTGCATAATAACTAGGCTATTCTATTGCATTCTTAATGGAGACAAAAAGAATACTATAGATTGTAGATGGTATTATTGTGTCAGTGACACAATAATAGAACGAAAACTATAGTCTTCAAAAGCTTTTTATCAATTGAAAATTTACACTTGTCGGTGGTTTCTTGACAAGACTATTTTATTTTTAATTATTTTTTTCTTTATTCAGCTGTTTTAAATTTTAAAATTTATAGTGTAAAAGATGCTGCATTATCACTTTAGTGAAAAATGAAAATTATTGAAATTTGTTAGAAAGAAAATACTGGTCAGTTTTTAAATTTGAATGTAGATTTCTTTGATAAATGATGTGATAACAAAGAAAGTTTTAATCAAAACTTGTTCTAAACATATAATTTTGCTGATAATTATTACAACATGTTTTAAAAGCGGGGTCCCATCACTTAGTTTAGTCTATAAATAATAGTTTATTTGCAAACACTTACAGAAAAATTTACAGGTGTTGAAAATTATGTCCATTCACTTTTCTACACTTGTTAACACGTTTGACTATGTTCCTGGCTACTATTGTTAGCTGAATGCTGTCTATTTCCTGGATGGCCTTGTTAATGTTTGTCTTCAATTCCTGCAGGGTGTGTGGATATCTCCTACAAACAATCTCAAGTAACCCCACAGAAAGAAGTCTGGATTAATCAGTTATGGGGATACAATCCTTTGGACCGCAAATCCCGTAGCATCTTTATTGTAGAAATTCACTGTCCTGTTGCAGTCAGCAGCTTATCCTCTTGCTGTAAGGCTATGAGCTGTTAAAATAATTCCTTGGTAGATGGCAGCAATCACAGCTTTTTTTCGAAAAACAAGGGTCCTATTATTCGTAACTTTGAAAGCACAAACTGCCTATTTTTGTGGGTGTGTTAGAGAGTCAAAGAAAATGCGGTTTTCAGTATCCCAGATCAGGTAGTGACTATTGACGTACCCACCAAGGTGAAACCACACTTCATCTGTGAAAAACACTTGATCTAAAATTCAGATGTTACCTCTAATGCAGTTGAACCATTGAAAGTAGCGAAACCTTTTATATAATCAGGATTATTTCAAGGAAAACATGCATTTCATACACATAACATTTCAGCATTTCCTCAGTGCAGTATGGGTTGAACCTCTGAAATTTTTTCCCAGCTTAGTCATCGCAAAGATCTTGTAACTATCACTTTACACTCCTCTATGACCTGTGTTGAAACTGACCTGTGTCGGTCACACTTCTGGTATAACCGTGAACCTGTTTCACAAAAGTTTCTAATAGCTACCTTCTGAATAAAATGCTTCCTTTTGAAATTTCTCTCTGAACTTACACCAATACATAACATGAGATTCATCTCTAAATAAGTTTGCATCATGAATGTGATGCATTCATGATCAAACAATTACACACTACACAATTACACACCTCTGTTCAAAAGCCATTGCTTGAACCAGACTGGCAATACTCAAATGCACATGCAATAAACAGTCCTCCCGTTTCCAGCTCGAGTTGTACAAACATCTTCCACATTATTTTAGCAGTCTCACACTCTTGTATATATTTTAACAAAGATATGCATTCAAACTATTAAGCATTTTAAAAATAAGCATTTGATATAAATTACTGACTGATGGGGACTCTTTTAAAAAGTTCAACGCTATAAAAAAAAATAGATTACATTTAAAACTTAATTTTGTTTTATAATTATTTATACTTTATTAAAATAGAAAGCTTAAATTATCAATCAAGGTGTTTCAGCAGCAAACTCTGTTATATACTATTTTTTTTTAATTTTCAAGTTTTCTATAACTTTTATTTTATTTTATTTATTGTTGATTTTTATTTTTTACAGAATATAATGAAAGATAAATGGATGAATATGGGTTATGAGGAAGATGAGTTAAAACCATATGTGGAACCAGAACCTGATTTCAAGGACTTGAAAAGGATAGGTGAGTATCTGCATCATCTTCTTTTTTTTGAATAATATTGTTTTTAAAAAAAATGTTATTATATATTTTTAATTATGTTCTACTGTAAAGAATATTATTATTACATTTTTCACAATAGCAGATTAAGTATTTTACTTAAGTATGATGGTTTTTTTTAATAACTTGTGTTCATTAATGTTTTAGATTCCTTTAAATTGTTATTTTAGTAAGTTGCAGTTAGTTATGATCTGCTATCACAACACATCATTATTTCTACCTTTCATTTTACTAGGGTTATTCAATAAAGAGACAAATGACTAAAATAATTATTATTCATTCAGTGATAGTGAAACTAACATTACTTTTCAACATAATCCCTGGCTACATTTAGACATTGTTCAATCTTTCTGTAAGCTTTCTTATTTCAATAGCCTCCTATGTCTTTTGCATCTTTCTATAAGTGTTCTTATTTTGTTGATAGCTTCCTGTGTCATTTGAATGGTGTGGGGGTGAGTGTAATCATGCAGAAGAATTACACCTTTTCAGAAACAATCAGGATGTTTTCTCCTTATTGGGAGTTTCACTTTACTTTCTGTCTGCATGTCAAATAGTTCTTCCATTGATTGTGTGTTGTTTTTCCCAATACTCACAATAAATTGGTCCTTATTGTCTCAAAACACCATTAGCATTACTTTACCAGCTAATGTATAAATCTTGAATATTTTCCTAGTCAGTGAATGTAGATGTTTTCATTTCTTACTCCAGTTTGGATTCTGACTCAAAATGATGAATATAAGTTATGCAATCTAAAAAAAAAGGATTAACTTCTGTTAAAAACCATTGTTTAAGTTCTGTAAAAATGTAAATTCAGGTGTCTGTGATTTTGAGTCGACTGGATAATGGCATGGACAGTGCCAATACTTGCGCTACAAATTTCAGCAATTTCCCAAATTGACTTTTCATTTGTCCTTGCAAATAAAAACATTAATGTGATTTTGCAAAGTCAGTCAAAACTTTAGAAAAATCCAGGAAAGAAGAATCAAGGGAAAGGTGAGATTATAAGAAAGTTATATCTACCCAGAGAAAGTCTCCAAACAAGACCATCCAGAAGATTGTTTTAGACTTCTGTAGATATTAAATCCTCAGGAAAATTGGATAGCTCAGATGGGAGCACTTCCTCATCAATCCCAATTTGTATTGATCACCTAAAAATATATTTCATGAAATGACTTTTCCTCTAAACACTGGTGTCGTCAAAGAAGAGGCTTTGAAAAATTGTTCTAGAATTGTGTGGTGTGTGAAAGTGTCCAACTAAAATATCCACTAAGGACAGGACAGATATTACTATAACTTGGCTAATAATAGACCTGAATTTAGGAGTGTAATTTGTAACAGAAAAAATAATATTTACCAGATTTAAAAGCCTGATTTGTTTTACTTTATTTTATTTAGAAATTATTTAAACAAGAGGCTCATTATTTATTTTCGTAAAGAACCATAGGAAAATGTGGTTTTTAAACCATAAGACTTTGCATAAGACTTTCTTTATGTAAGGGGCATATTTGCCCATTTTTTCTATTCAATTTCCAAGCTCTGAAATATTGAAAAAATAGTTGTTTAAAAGGTTTAGTTAACAAATGAAAAATTATTAACTTTATCTTTACTCTTGTCAGTTCAGTTTGTTTTGTTAATTATTTCAGGGATAGTGACCATAAATTGTGTATTAAAATCAGAAAAAACTGCAGCACTTTGAAATTATGTATGTACGATAAAGGAAAAAAAATCAATTTTTTCACATAGATTTTTGCAATTAAATATTACTCGCTTCATGTTTTTTATATGAGCTCTTTAAGAAATGTAAAACAGAACAAAAGTTTTAATGTGGTATCAATTATATATTTTTGTAATCATATTTTTTTAAGTGTGCAGTATTTTTTCATCGGAGTAAATTTCTGATTTTATTTTGGGTTGCAAATTTTTATACTTGCATTTGATTACATTATAAATCAGTATACTGTATAATTTATATCTTCTATAAAATGTTGTTAGTGTGATGTAATATATTATTGTTTTATTTTTTTTTAATTTGTTCATTATGAGTAATGGGGAGGTTTGTTCCAGAAGCCCTAGTTGGCATGGGGTATAGCCGTGCTGAAATCGAGGACAGCTTAGCGCAAGCTAAGTATGATGATGTCTTCGCTACGTACCTTCTTCTGGGCAGAAAATCTGCTGATGTAAGTTATATGTTTTTTTTCCGTGAACTTGGTAAATCAGTTATGTATAATCAGCTTGTACTCGTATAACTTTGCTTAAAAATGGTAAAGGAATGGTTAAATTAGATAATTTTGCATCATATATAAAAACTAATGTTTGGTTATATTTTCTCAGAAAATAAATAGAAAAGAATATATTTATAAAGACATTACATTTGTTTTATTCCATGTTATGAATCCTATGAATTTAAATTGGAGAAAAAAATGTATTACCTTCAATTGATTAACTGAGCAAGTATAAACGAATGTAGATTTATATAATCTTAGGTAATTCATGCTTATTTGTATAAGTGTTGCCTGTTTATCGATGTCATATAAGCTGTTTGGCAAATAATAGACAATACTGGAAAGGTACAATTAACAGGATAGATGATCTTACAACTGTTCCTCTGTAATTGGAGTTTTAAAACTCCCCTTTCTGAAGCATACACAACTAAACAATGAGATTTTGATCCATATGAGCAAGCAAGTTTTATATGCATTTACTGATGCATAAGTAATTTATTACATTATCATCAATAATGATAAAAATTAAATAAAATCTGACTAATAATGACTAGGAAGTATTTTTTAAGTTCAGTATAAGGATTTAAAAAATTTTTTAAAATTGTCAATAACTTCATTTTAAAAAAAGTTAGTGATCCTGGTTTTATCTCCAATTTCATTTTCATTTCTCATGTAATTCTGTGTCATTACTGTTTATACCTGTTTTTATAGAATATATATATATGAGAGGTTATCTTGAAAGTAAAGACCGTTTCAGTGTAAAACAGTTTATTCTGAAAACTTAGTAAATATTTTTTATTTCTCTTAAACTACATACCTTATATTACTTTTTTATATAATCACTGCATGAATTGGCACTTATCATAGCAATACACCAACTTCAATATACACTTGTTGCATTCTTCTGCCGTCAGTCCATTTAGCCATTGATTAACAGCATTTTTTAAGTTCATCATCATCCACGATTGCTTACCACTCAAAAATTCTTTCAATTTCCCAAACAAATGGTAATCAGAAGGAACTAAGTCCAGACTATTTGGCGAGTGATCGTAAATTTCCCATCCAAATCCTTTCAGTAAATCATGTGTCAAGACTCGCAACATGTGGATGTGCATTATTGTGCAGCAGGATGATGCAGTCGGTCAGCCGTCCACGTCAGAGATTTTGAATGGCACACTGTAACTTACAAAGAGTTTTGCAGTTGGCTTCTGCATTTATAGTCCACGTGGTATGAAATCGATCAGCAGTATGCCAAACTGATCCCAAAAGATTACAAGATAGAAGATACTACAACATGACAACTTACAGATTACAATGCAGTGTGTACATTATTAGCATAGCCATGAACGACACAGGTTCGTCAACCGTAAGGAGAGAAATTTCCCAGCTGTCTTTACTTTAGAGATGCCCCTCATAATTTGTTGCTATCTCTTCAAATGAGAAGTTTGTTAGTGTTGCCTTAGCAAAAAATCGCAATTGATGTTGTCGTTTATCTTCCTTTCTTTTAAGATATAGAGCAAAGAAAACTGGGATTGAGTTTTGCTGCTTACCCTAAAGAGAAGCTTATTCTACTGGTCTGATTGATTTGATGAATTGACCAATATATTGTGAATTGAATACAAAATGTTGAAAGTTCTTTTAAATGTTTTCTTTTGAGTTTGCCAATTAGAGTAATGATGACTTTTTAAATATAATTTAACTTTTTTTTTTTTTTCAAATTCAATTATCTTTAATTGTGTTTGTTACAGCCGGAAAGTGATGGTTCCCGATCAGGGAGCTCCTTGTCTCTGAGGAATATTCAACAAGGGACTGGCACCGGTGCGGTTACAACAAATAGTGCACAGTCACCATCACATCGTGGAGTTCATCGCTCTATATCAGCATCAAATGCGAAACCATCTCGGCGGGCATCTTCGGGTGGTGAAACGCTGAGAGATACCACCGCCCCTGCCAATGGTGGTGCGAACCAAACTCCCAATCCCAATCTCCTCTTCCTAAACATGAACTATGTAGCCCACGTTGTACTTTCAAGTATGCATACAGTATTAATTCATTTAAATTGGGGAAATTTTGTATACATATAACAAATATACATTACAGTGTTTTTTTTGTTTTTTTTTTCTCGATGAAATGGCATACAGCATGAAAGTAAAATGCCATTAATGCATGACTTGTTGCATGATTTTTTTGTGAAGCTTTTTGTAACCATCCATCATGGGTTTTTATACAGCCTATACATATTTTGAAAAGAAAATGTGTGTTGTGCACCTTGTTTAAAATGATATTTTCCAGGCACAATGTCATTAAAAAAGTGGTTGTTTTAAAATTCCTTGAAAAACTAATTTTTCTATTAATTTTTTTTTTTACCAGTACACTATATAAATTAAATTCTACAAGCTTTTCACAAAATAATATGATTAATTATCCTGCTGTGCTTTTTAATTTTTTTTTAATTTATTGATTAAATTGATATTTATATGTAAAATCCTATCTTTTGTTTCAGCAGTCGGGATATTGCAATGAATAATGCTGTATGTATGCTTTGAAAGAGCGTGGGGTGCACAGAAGATGGTTAGGAAGAGTATTTGTCATTTTATAAGTTATACTTGATAATACTACCATATGTTATCAGTTATGGTGGCATCTGGTGTTTTATCATTCTCATCTCGGCTATCTCTCATTCTGTTTGTTCTTGTCTTCATACAGTAATAACGGAAGGAGCATTAAAAATAACTATTATTATAATTGATTTATTTTCTGGTTACCACATACACATATTCTTTGTTGGTGAAACCAAGCAGTAATGCATTGTTTTGCATTATTGATTAAATGTGGAGGAAAAACATCAGATCCTTTGGTTTTTAGTAACCTTTCCTCCAGTCATCATCTTCTTTTCTGTCATTTTTCACAGTCCGTACCATTATTCATCTTTCTGCTTTATTTGGCCACTTTTTGTAATGACATTTTTTATGTACTTCTTTTGTCTTTTGAGTGTGAAAGGGTATTCTTTTCTGCTCTATTTATTTATGGCTGCTTTTATCATGGTTTTTTATAGTCATTGGAGATTACTGGTTCTTTTTAAAAATTATTTTAAAGTTGTGGATTAAATTAATAAATGATTATAGTAGTACTTCTATTGCAAAAGATAATTTTCTAAAATAATGAATTAAATTTTTTTTTTTAATTATGAAAATGCTTATTTGTTAAAATTAATGTAAAATTATATAATTTAATGTAATTTTTTTTTAAGGGAATTATGCTATTTAATTTTCATGAATATAGTTAAAGGAAATAATGATATTAGTAATTCTTTTTTTCAGCATCTATTATAGCTGATCTGCATTCACTTACATAAAGTCTTTTTTTTTTTTCATATTCATTATTAATATTCATATTTAATAGTTGAATTCATCAAAAAGAATTGAATTTATTGATATCTACAATTTATATTTACAAATATGTGTGTGTGTGTGTGTGTGTATTTATATGCATAGATAATACCATAGCTAGTTTTCTGTTCAATTGTAGACTTGGTGTTGGGTAAATTTTTTAATCTTTCTCTGTTATTTGTTGAAAGTAGTTATAAATGTTCCCAGTTTTATTTTTATATTATTTGATACTTATTCAGGTGTAGGTGAGATTTCCTTGTTTTTTTTTTGTAGTTTATTCTACCTTAGAAATTATCTTCCTATCAGTAGTTTGTTTTAAGGTATAATTTGTTATTTAAGTTGGATTTTAATGATGTGACTTTAACAATTTTTATCAGCGAATCCAAATGTGATTTTTAATTGATTAAAAGAAAACTGGAGCATTTCCAGTGAAAAAATAATGATGGTGGTGCTTATGTAATATTGTTTTGTAAGACGCATTGCATTTTCTGCACTTTTCATGGCAAGCAGCATTTACTATTAAATTTAATATATACATTTTATCTTGCTTTTATCTGTGTCTTCTTCTCTTTTATCTATTTTCTTTTCATGTTTCTCTTCGAATGAATTGCACAAGAATAGAGAAAACTCTGTAAATTTATAAATTTGTATTTCGGCTTTTTAATCACAATGTGTTTTTATGTGTTTGTGAAATCCACAAAATGTTGGTTGCCTTAATTATGTCTATATAGGATGCGGATTATGAAGCCATTTTTAAGCTGGTACCCTTGTTTGCTAATGATTATTGTCATTTATTAGATCTTTACAGTAGAGTTATTTATTAAGTAACTGTTATTAATATACATATTTATTTTACTGTATAAGGGATCAATCTATAGATATGTATTTTTATTTTTTTAAATATAAAATGTATTCGTAAATTTTATACGTCCATGTAGTTAAGGCTAGTTGATTTTGTGGCTTTTATTCACATATATGAACATTATTCTGCTTATTTTTTTTGTATTATGTATATATATTTCTTAAATATTGTTTAATATATTTTATTTTCAGTTTACTTATGAAATTACTTGTTTTATATTTTTATAATCATTATAAATTATAGTTAAAATTTTGTAAACTTTGTTAATAATTTAATTGCTTGCTATTAAAAATTAAATGAAATTATTAAAGTTCAAACAAATATTTATATGTTAGATTATAGTAGGTTTCTTTCTTTTTTTTTACTCTAGCTATTAAATGTGCATCCAGGAACAAATAGTAGAAATGTAGATGTATACTGGCCAAGAGGTAATGGATTTACCTGCAGACTATTTATTGCAACAAAATGGTTGCATGAACATATATAGCAAAAGACTTACCTTATAATGATTTTTTTCAAAAGGATTGTTTGAGTTACTTTTACTCTGTTGTTAGACAAAAAATTAAGTAGTCTTTGTTTATATCTTGCGATTTTAGATATGAGAAATTGTTTTGTTCCTTTTCTCAAGTTTTTTTGCACTTTGTTTTCTTCTAAAGCTTCTCATTATTTTTTACTATGTAAATGTATCTGTATTTACTTATTTGTGGTACTGCTTAGTTCCTTTATCACTTTTTAATGATAGTAAAAAAATAGCTCTCTGTTTTATCTTAAAAAATTTAATTTTCTGTTACATCAGCTCAACAGCTTTTATGAGGATAATCTGTGCTACATGGATGTGATGTCATGTTAAGTTCTACCTAGTTATGTACCTTGTACTATTATGTATTATGGTGTAGGTAATTTGATGTCTTAAATATTTTGTTTTATTATGTTTTTGAAGGTTTTAGGAAAGGGTTCCACCATACCATTTTAGATGGTAAAGATGATTTTGTAATATATTTTGAGTATTATGTTGTAATTTAGCAATCTAACTAAGGATGCCACTTGCTCATTGGAGCATCGATCGAGAGATTTTCAGTGTTATCAAATTGTTACAAACTAACAATTTCTTAGATTATTTTTATGAAATTGAATTATTTCCAAATGTAGATCTCTTAAGCAGTTTCAGTTACTAGAGTAGGCCTTTTTTTATCTACTGGCTAATCATTGACAGGTTCTATGCCCTAATCGTGAGCTTAAAGTTTTAACCTAAAGGTATTTTCTGCAAACCACATTGTTAGTTCTTCAGTTCTACAAATTATTGTAATTTATGTCTACCATTTCTATTTTTACCCTTTACCTTTTCTACATCTAGATTAAATAATAATTTACGGGTTAATCCAGTGTGTATATGTCCAAGAAGTTTTTTTTTTTTTTTACAATATTTTGTCCATAATGTAACAACTTTTCTTAAAATCTCTTCATTTCATTCATTAATTGATGTAATCTTTATCATAATCCTGCAACAGTTTTTTTTTTTAAAACCTATATATATTTTTATGTTTTGTCATTCCAGTAACCATATTTCACTGCCATAAATATAATATTTTTCTTGAAATAAAAAAGAATTGATTGAAATTACTTTAAAACATAAAAATAGTTACAGAATGTAAGAAAGTAACAGTATTGCAAAATGTGAAGATAAGAAATTAAGTAAAAAAGTTATGAAGGTGTTAATTTTAAAAAGTATTTGACTATTTTTACACAATAAACGAGAGTGCAGAAAAATTCAGAATTATTTTAGTAGTTTTATTTAAAAACGCATCAGCTGATAGATAGTTTCTGTAAGTTGTTAATTGGTTTTTTAAAAGAAAATCTTTTATTTAATTTTAAATAAATACATGGAACACTCTCTTAAAAGGGTTAATTGGTAATTTATTAAAAATGCCAACATAAATAAGAGCTGTTCTAGGCATTTTCTTCAGAGTAGCAAATTCAATAATATACATTATGAAAGTGTTTATATTTTCATCCATTAGTGTCTTGTCTCTCAAAGATATATACAAAAATTGCAAATATATATACATGATTATATATTTTAAATGATTAATTAATTTTGTAAAATAAGTTCTTTTTTTGTCCATATCTTCCTCTGTACTAATTGATTCAAAAGCATAAAAAAAGTTCAGCTTAATGTACAGAATTAATAAAAACTCTTACCTTATTTTATTACTTTTCTTTTTTCTTTTTTTTTTTTTACATATCAATAGCGCTTTCGAGGGAATTCCTTATCAGTTGATTAAAATTGTAATTTAAAACCAACTACACATTAAAACATTGAAAAGATTAAAATATTTTTTTTTATTATTAAAGATGTTTATGGCCAGCCACTGAATACAGCACTGCACTAATGTAATATAAATTTCCTTAATATTAACAAAAGTGCTCCTATCTATAGCAACTTTGATAAGAGTATCATTACCAAATTCTGTCTACATATTGATCAAGCTGAATTTCTGTCCATATTTATAAATATGATATTTTTCTGAAATATCCAATTTTTTATTATCATTTTCTTTTGTGATTTCAATTATTTCCAAATTGGTTTCTAACTCTGTAGTAGAGAATGTTTATTTACTATTAGATGTTAGGAAACATTAGAAAACCCCAAATTATTATTATATCTATAATGTTCTGTGAATCTTACTTTAAATGATCTATTCATTTTCCCAATATAAATTTCATCACAATCGTTAATTTTACTTTATAAATGCCATACAAACTATTACATGGTTGTTGGGCTTATATGCTGGTTTATATTTTTTATCATTATAAACATTAATTAAATTTTCAGTAATTTTAGTATAAGAGTATTTTATATAAATATTTTCTATCAACACTGTGTATTTGTTGCTTCCAACATTGTAAAGTTTGTAGATTTAAAATTTTGTTTTTCTATAAATATTATCAATTAGTGATGCTTTATATCCATTTTTACTGCAATAGTTTCATAATATTTATTTTTGCAACTAATTTTTCCCTGTTGTTTTCTGTATAATGTATCTATTACAACATGTTCGTAAATATATTAGATTGGGTGAAATAGAGAATTGGTTGAGACAAGTAAGTGTGATAACCTCCACATTTGTTTATAACTATGGATGGCATCTTCAAGATAGTTAAAAATGGAATTGCAGAAGGAACTAGCAACTTATTTGCAGATGATCTGTGTTACATGGGTCAGTCTGAAAGGAATGTAGATTGTACAATAAATCTGTGGAGTGAAGAAATTTAGAAATGTGTTATTCAGTTTAGTGATAAGAAGAGTAAAATGATAGTGCAAGACAGAAAAAAAGGGAAATCAGTAGACATAACTGTGAATGGTGGAAAAATAGAAAGAGTAAAAGAGTTTATCTGGAACAGTTTTTTCTGAGATGGAAGAACGGTTAAAGAAATAAGTGCAAGAGTACAGAAGACAAATGGATTTTATTAAACTGTAATGGTCTGGAACAAGGAGATACCTTCAAAATGTAAGAGAAGTATTTATAAAACCTACTTTGTGCCAATTCTTATGTATGTGGCAGAAAGATGGAGGGTCAAGTACAAGCAGCAGAAATGAAATTAAAGAGAAACATGTTAGGGAAGACAAGAAGGGACAGAGTAAGGTGAGGAAGAGAAGGGACAGGGTATGATTAGAGAGGAAGTGAAATTAGGTACCCCTTGCATAGTTAATTGGAAGATCAAAGCTCAGATGGTTTGGGCATATTGAAAGGATGGATGAGGAAAGATTACCAAACAGGATGCTGCAAGGGAAACACGTAGAATATCAACGAGTAAACTAAGAATGGAATGGATAATTACAGTGATGGAGGAATTGCACAAGAGAGTGTATGTAATGAGAATAATGGAAGAGAGAAGTTTCATGGATTGAGGCAGGTGAAGAAATTCTGTAGAAGGCCTAATACGAAGAAACTTGGATTAGAGAGAACTGAAAATGATGATCATTTTAAATTCTATTAATATAAACCAAGTACAGAATATTGAGAAAAGACACATCTACCTTAATTTAATCATGAAAGTACTTCTACAAGGTACTGTAACATCAGTCATGATTGAAATATTTAATTAAACTGCATATAAAACTTTAAAAATACTAAAATAATGAAAATTGCATATTAAATTCTTATATGGTGTCTGTTGCCGTTTTTATAATACTCAAATAACACTGATAGAAAAAAAAAATGTTCAATGTTTCTAAGTGTGATACCATTTCTTGAATTGTTTTTTTGCATTACAGTTGTTTTGTACATTACAGATCTGTAAATACAATTTTTCTATCATCCTTAGTTTAAATAAATTACACTTCAAAAACAATTAAGGGAAAATATAGTAAAAATTTGTAAAATTTAAAATTTTGCATCGCCATACCTGTGTTTTCACTGATATTTTTCTTTTATAAGTAGCCTTAGGTCCATACCAAATTAGTGACCAACAGTAATCGGCTAGCATGTTAATATTCCATTTCCCTTTATAGCAGCTTTCCATTACTGAAATGTCTTGGTAGAAATGTTCACAGTGTTCGTCACTTACATCTCCGAGGTTGTCCGGGAAAAAATCCAGATGTGAATAGAGGAAATGTATTTTCAAAGAGATATTAAATTTCATAGCTCTTTATGAAGTAAGAAGTTGATTAACAATATCGTGGTAGTAATTGTCAGATTTTCTTTTTGTCGAGAAAATATTTGCAAACTTCTTTCAATGAAGCCCAAGCTGCACTTTCTACATTATTTAACATAGAGTTAAATACATTATCTTTGACCAACACTCTTATTTGAGGACCAACAAATATCCCTTCTTTAATTTTTCCTTCACTTACATTTGGAAATTTCTGCCTGAGGTACAAAGTACTAGTTTGATATAGAGAGGGAGTAAAAATTTTTTTTTGGTTCAACTAAGGGCTCATGAATAATATTTTCATTTCTTCCACTCTTTGGTAACATAATGTTCATCCCTAGCTCGGCTCTCCAATTTGCAATGAAAACACATGTACTTAGTATAGCCTAACTGCATGCCTAACAAAATAGCTTTGACTTTCAAATCACCACATATATTCCAGCTATGTATTTTATAATTTATTTTTTCAAGAATGTCTTTCATCACATCGTATGTCTCTTTCAAATTAATGCCATAGAGATTGGTATCGAAGGATATTTGTTACCGTTGTGTAGTAGAACCACTTTTAAACTATTCTTGGATGAGTGTATGAAAAGGCGCCAGTCTTCAGGTTTATGAACTTGTCCTAAGTATAACATAAGTTCAATAAATAAACCAAATTATTTTCTCAATAAAGTACTGAGAAAGTTCTTTTTGTCGGCTTCAAAATTTTTGTATTTTTTGATGTAAATTCCAACTTTGTTGCAGTCTTGATCCTAACAGTTCAGCTTGATTTTTTGATAAAATTAAAACCTTAACCAAGCCATTTAATTCACCTTGTGATATAAGATGTGACTTATTGGAAGATAATTCAAAATCAAAATCATTGTTTTCTTCTTCAGTACTGCCTGATTCTTCATTACTGCTTTCAAAACATATAATCACAGGTGGCTCAGGAACTTGAATAATTTCACTGTTAGGTACAAGCCTCCGGAGGCTAAACAAGAAAAAAAAGAGGTACAAGCCTGATTGCAGATTCCAATGAAGTATATTTTACAGTATGTTTAGATTTTTTAGAAATTCCATACACACTTGTTAAACAAAAGTAACAATCGGTTACATGATTCTTTGGTTCACCCAAACCATAGGTACACCAAATGGCAAAGCTTTCCTAAACTTTCAGCCATCCTCTTAAATATACAGAACAATTAGTGCATGTTATATGAGGAGCCCACGTCTTATCCTGATCACTAATTTTGCACTGAGTGTACAAATGATATGCTTTTTTAGTTAAAGATGTAATGTTTCTTCTATTTGATTTTATGGTCAACTCGCCACATACATAACAAAAGGCATCTACATCATTTACACAATTTCGAGGCATTATGAACTGCACTGTTAACAAACTTAAGACAGCAGTAAGACAGAACAAAATTAATTCATTCCTAAATCCATTGCTTAATACAAACAACACAGCTGCATGTTTTGACCTGCACAGACATGATTAATCTTGTCTGTGAAGGCTCACTCTTCAGTAATAGATATGATGTCATAATATGTGACTAAGATATGATTTAATTCTTTGTGTAGGATTTTTATTTGTAGCTTAAATTATATTAACAAATTTAAACACTAAAAAATTAGCTAAAAAAATACAGTATAGGAGCTTAAAATTCTCTAACTATACATTAAAAAATGAAAAAGTCCTTTAATTAAAATTTTTCAAAAATGGGTTGGTTATATGAAAGATTCATGGGTTGGTGAGTTCATATTTATTTTCAGTATCAAAAAACAAATTAAAATCATGTATCGCATGTTAGGAAACAAAAATTATGTTTATCAGTGTAATTAATATGCCGTTTAATTAAATATTTTTATCATGACTGAGGGTGGGGGTTCTTGCAAAAGTACTTTAATGATAAAATTAAGGTAAGATTTTTCTCATCTTAATATTCTGTGCTAGGTGGTTTACATTAATAGAATTTAAAAATAATTTAACTATATAGAGGAATAATATGAATCTTAAAAAGATAAGTTCAGTAAAATATACATGTATACCTGGTGACTTAAAAGTAACACACTCCCTAAATGTAAGTAACTCACCCCCACCCCTAAATAATCCAGGATCAGTTATTTATAACTTACCCTCCCAATAAATAATTCAGGAACATTATTTATATATAGTGGTTTGGTGAAAAGTATAACTTACACCCCCTCCCCCCTTTAACTTCTTTTATAATTGAGATAACTGGATGTGGGTTGTAGCATTCTTCCTTGTAACAAGAGCCTACTTCAGTGAACGTATATTTCACTTTGAAATATTTTTAAGTTGCCCCCCACACAGGGCAGCTTAAAAATTTCAAACAGTACTAATGGTCATTTGATATATTATTTTGAAGAGCTCAATGAGCTGAGAAAAATGATACAATTAAAACTAAATTCTGATCACCCAATTCAAATGGCAGCCAATATTGTGTTTGTTTCAGATAGCTAGAACTAGTTGTATGCTCCCCTTGAATTTTTGTTGTTGTTTGAGGTATCCTGTTTTTCTTTTTGGAAATATTCTCCAATAAGGGAGACTAACTCAATAAGCTCCACTTTAGAGTATTCAGCCTTCAAATAGGGCAGTGGGTGGCTTAAAAATTTTAAATGGGACATGGTCATGTGATACGTTGTTTTAAAGATCTTTGCCAGATAAGCAAAATGGTATAAAAAAAAAATTAATTCCACTTTAAACCAAAATGGCAACCACAAAGGTCATCATTATTTTATATAAAATTGAAAAAAAATTAATTAACATTTTTCAAATTTTAATAAAGTTAGTTCTCTTATCGGAGAAGATTTCTTGGCTGCCATTTTGGATTGGGTGATCAGAATTTAATTTTAATTGTATGATTTTTCCCATCTCATCGATCTCGTTAAAATTATATATCAAATAACCATTGGTCCCATTTGAAAATTTTGAGTTGCCTCCAAGCCCCTGCCACCCAAAAATCAAAAGAGTGAGATATATGTTCATTAAAGTAGTTCCTTGGTACAAGGAAGAATGCCACAATCCACATCCAATTATATCAGTTATAAAAAAAGTTAAAGGGGGTGTAAGTTATACTTTTCTGCCAACCAGCATATAAAAATAACTGATCCTGAGTTGATTTGTATGTGGATCTATATTTTTTCTTTTCAATTATTATCTCCAGAGCAAACAACTATAATTCAAAATTCACTTATAAACAAAAATCATTAAAAACTTGAGGTCACACGTCTTTGAAATAGTAAAGCATATGTGATACTGTTAATAATGTTTTCAACAACAAAAAAAAAATATTATAACTGTTAGAAAGTTATGTTACATGTAATAAATATTCCCCGGATTTTATTTTACATTAATTTATTTTTTATTCTTTTGAAATTGTTTTTTATTTGATTTTGTTGTATGTGCCATTGATTTTTCTATTTGTTATCTTCACTATGAATATTTTATAAATATTAATATACATATTTATATTTTTATTTTTATTATTTGGCATTTCCGTTTAATACTTCTAACATTTCTTTTTTGGCCTTTATTAATTTCAATTTTTATAATTGAAATACTTCTTTAAAGTTTTAATTTTGTTTGTAAGGGTATTATATTAAGTAGGTAGAAAGTACTAATAAAATTTAATAATTGATGATGCAGAAAACGTATATACCATTGCATAATATAAATTTTTAGTTTCTTAACTACTCCTCTTGTGTTTTCCTTTACTCTTGATTTTGTAGGTATAATAAAGTGTTCCGTTAGGAGAATTAATAATTTCTTTATCAGTGAAATGCATTGACAGGTGTATTATAAATGTGATATCAATATAGATGATTTCTGATTATCCACTATGCAGATAAATAATGTGTTAGGTGGATAATGATTTTTGAAATATTCTTTCTTTTTTTTATACATTTTTTACTGTTATATATTTAATTTTATTTAATAAAATTAATTTGTTTTTAACTGCAAAGTTTAATTGCTTGTTTTTTTTGGTTATTGAAAATAATTAATTACTGAATAAAAATAAATAAGTTTAAAACTTCTAGCGCCTGTCTCTGTTAATCCTATCCATATATATATTTTTTTAGCATGGCTTGCAATATACAGCTAATCTTTTAGCTAGTCCTTTCCTTGCATAATTTGTGACATTGAATTTTGTTGTGTGCTGCTTTTTTACTGGTAACATTTGGAAATGTTTTGTGTTTCAATTGATAAATAAGATGTAATTAGTATTAGTTAACAGTCACATTTACAGTTACATTTTTTTATTAATATATCACAGAACTATTGCTCCATAGATCTGTTTATTAGTTTTTTTTTATTGTAATGTTAGATAGTTAGATTTCTTTAACTTTTTTTATAAATAATCATTATTTGTGATGCATTGTGGATAATCATTACTTTTTGATGAATTAAATTATTTTCATATACTTAATTAATGTGTTTAAAAATACATTAAAGTGCATTTATAATTTTCTTAGGAAAAAAGCATCTATTAATACTTTTAAAAATATATTATGTTGTTTTTAGTTTCAGCCACAAAACTATATTCATTAAATTTATTTTATAATTTCCCTTTTCACTTCATTACTTTCATTGTAATGTTTGCTCTCAGTTACTTGTTTGCGATTAAAAGTCTTACAACTATTTCTCTTTGAATTCCTCTTCACTTGAAATTTTTATCAGGATAATTTATTAATTTTCATTCATTTTTAATTTTGACTGGGAATTCTAAATATAGTTTCTTTTAAAGCTAAAAGTTGTAATTTTTGTATCAAATTTTTTTATAAAGGTTATTGTTTAATATAATTCTTTTTTTTAGTGTCTATACATTTTTATAATCATCAGTAACATTATTGTGTCGATTCATCAGGTTATTAAGGCTTGATGATGTAATGAAAATAACGTTTTGTTGAATTAATTTTTATTTAATTTACCCAAATTAAAAAATTATATATATATTTGTTGTATATTACATATAATCGCCATCAGGGCTCACTTCACTCGCCCAACTGTCTTAGTAGGTGGATCCGTCGCCCTATGGAGCTCCAACATGTTCATTATCCTCATAGTTGTGAGAATATTAAATATTTTACACCTATTCATTAAAGAAAAAAGAAATAAGTCATTTTACTTATATTTCTATTGCCATGGTGACAAATATAATAAAGTAAAGGATTAATCTTTGTTTCTTTAATGAATATCTTTATTATCTTATCCTCCCAAAGGGACTAGGGCCTCGATCTATGACTTAAAACCTTTCCTAAGATAACACAAATGTATCCTGAAAATTTTAAATCAGTTTGTCAGTTGGTTCTCCCGTGATGCTGTTGCAAACAAACAAACTTCTGCTGCATTATACAAGATGATTAATCTATACTTTGTATATTTTAAGAAGTTTTTTATTTAATATTATTCAGTGGTTTTATCAGATTTAAATTATTTTTTATTTACGATTTTTAATAGTTAATCTTTTCTTTAATTCTAGATTCTTATACATGTTAGATACCAAAGCTGAATTTTCTTCACTTCTTTTTAAACCATTTTGTAATTGTATCTCTTAATTTTTCTGTCTATCATCATTACTTTAATTGAATTTTTAAATAACTGGTTAGTTTCGATCAAAGAGAAAAATGTAATATTTTCTATTTATTACATGTCTATTCTATTAACTATCTATTTAAAGTGTGCTGATGTATTTAGTCAGTACTACAAATAATTTAGGGATAAAAATTGGCTAGTTTAAATTTATAAAATTAAAATTTTCTTGTGTTTTTACAAAGAGATAACGTATGAGTGGTAAAAATTTGTAAATTTTGGTAAAAATTACTATAATTACTTAAGTTATATAAATTCTCATTTTTCTTAAATTTAAAGTAAATTAAAGTTTTTAAGTTATAGTAAATTTTATAACTTTTCTGCTGTACATGCTCTAATTTTGTAGTTCATAGGTTTTTTTATATGTAATTTTTTTCTAATGTAGATATATCTTTAAGATTTTCATACCTGAAAATGTAATTAATTCTGTGTTAATCATATAAATTGCATTATTACAAATTTTAATGAAATTTTAACACCTTAATGCTTCCTGTTATTAATGATTAAAGAAGAAAATATATATATATATATTTTTTTTTTAAATGTTAATTTATAAAGGAGTATATTTTATTAATTATGCTTGTGCTTTTAGGAGGAGTTCCAGCAGGTGCAGGGAATGTTTCAAATCATAACCATAGCAGTACAGGTAGTAACAGTGCAGGAGGCAGCAATTTCAAGAGGCAGAACACTGTAGATTCAGCAACTATTAAAGAGAATACAGCTCGGTTAAGTTCAAGACCTGCGAAAAACACTGCCAACCTTCCTGTTTTAGATACAAGTGAGTTAATCATAATAACTTAGTATGACTATTTTCAAATTAAAATATTAACATTTTCTATACTATACTGGAATTTTTCAAAAATCAATGCTCGACATGTGAAGTCAGGTGGTGCAAATTACCACTCTTAACCACAAAATTCATTGCTTAGGTTATAATTAACAATTTTACCTGAAAAAGATCCTGTGTTAGGTATTCTGTTCATTCCTGAAATTTATTTTATTAATATACTAGTTAATTGTAAAGTAACAATAATTTATTATTATTAATACTGGTTTTACAAGTTTAATAATTAATGTGTTAGGTACTTGTGAAAAGTTTAGAATTTTTTTTATGATGTATTAGATACGTGATATTAAAGTATGGAAACAGCTTCATATTTCAAAATTGAGAGATAGTAGAAGTGAGTACAGACCACCATGAGAAAAACAATAGTTAAAACCATTTCTCAATAAATGCCTTCGTTTTTTATTTATAGCAATCAAAGTTGCTAAAACAAAAAAATTATGGTCGTAATAAAACGAGGTAAAACAACTTGTTTAAAGCAACTTTTTTATTTTCTGTAACCTTCATAATTTCATCCAATAACAAATTTTAAACAGTTAATGTTGGAATTAATATCATAAACAGTAATATATCAGATCCAAAGATGCAAAAAAGAATTTATTTCCACTTATCTTTTAATTTTGAGTAGTAGTGTAAATTGCTTATTATTTTCAATATTCCTATTGAAAATAGTAAGTTGGATCTAAAAAAACGTTTTAGGGTGAAATGTAATTTTTTTCAGCTCTTTATTTTCTCTTTTTCTTTCTAAGCTAAACTGTTATGAAAGTTATTTCATTTTTATATGTAAAAAATCCTAAGTATCTTATTTTCTGCCTAAATAAAGAAATTAAGCCATTTGACTAAGTAGTTTTGAAAACACATTTTTTTTTTAAATGCCTTACAAAAACAAAAAATTCACCAGTGGTTTCTTATAAAAGTAAAGGTTAAATCATTAGGTTTATTGTTTTTTTATTTTTTTTTAAATTGTTAACTTTCAATTATTTTTTAAAAAATATTCTACTACTTAGTCTGTATATGGATAAACATAATTTAAATGCAAATATCACTATGTTTTCTGTATTTATTGTTATATTTTCAGACGTTTCAAGTCCTGGAAAACCAAGAGTTACAAAATCAAATACAATGCAGAGCGGAGGCAACCGCTCTCTCGTTCCAGGTGGGTCAGTTGGTCGTAGAAGTACAATAAGTTATGAGGCAAAAGCATCTTCTAATGAAAAGACTAATAACACTGGTGAACCACCAAGGTACATTATAAATAAATTTTCTGCAATTTTTTCTTTTTAAACATATATTGGTTGCTGATATGTTTTTTAGTTGCTTATTTCTTCTTAATTAATTGCAAATAACAATTATAACATAATAGTAAAATTGTTTTTTGCTTTATTGTCATTTATTAATACATTATCAGCATTTTATCCATATAAAATATGTATTTTTAAAACAATATTTTTAATCCTTCCATATTTCTAGTTACAGTTTTGAATTATCAGCTATTATTGATAACATTATAATTTAATTAAAAATATTAATGGATATGTAAATAGCTATACTTTTGTGCACGCTTGTGTGCTTTTTTGCTTTGAAAGTAATACCAGTTTCGGTACAGTTATGCTTATTTATTGTATAAATTAAATTTTCATATTCTTAAGATTTACTTTGAGGATTGCATCCTCTGAATATCTGTTTTGTTTTTTTTTAAGAAGCCTGGTGTTGGTTGTGATTTTTTTTAATTTCAAAAAATGTGTCTGTCAAAGATGTCTAAACATAAATTGAAACTCTTTAATTTTTTTTTTTTTTTGGAAAACCTAATACAGCATCATATAACTAGTAGTTTTTAATTAAACTACTTACAAACATTATTTTTAAGTGATTAGGATGCTGGCTTTTAGATCTTAAAGAAATTTTAGCCAGTCTTGGTTTGATTCCCTCCCTGTTGGCCTTTTTCACATCATATTTTATTCATTTTGTCTCCTCATTACACTATGCGTAGTCTGTTCATTAAGATAGTAAAATGAAAATTCTTGTTAAGACTTATCACTTAAACTTCTTTCATGAATAAAAACTTATGGGTATTATAAGTTGAGAGATCATTAAACAGACCATTTATTTAAACTGCAATAAAAGTTTAACTGTTCAACAACAAAAAAATTATAACATTATTCAGTTATAAATTCTATATTCAGAACAATTTTTGAAATTTTTACAAGATTAATGTCAGTCAGTATACTGTATATAATACTGAAAGAATCCACAAGAAATAAAAAATAAATTATTTACTCAAGAATTAAAAAATTAGTCAGCAAGGTTTGCTGATTTTTTCATTCTCCTCAGGTAAGCTTAGCCTTCCAAGTATTAACTCATTAACATAACATTTTTTTTTTGCACATAAAGTTGCTAAGACTGTCAAAATTAACAATCTGTTAAACATTGTAAGTCATCCAATTTTTGACATTTGCTATATTGAATTAGTGTAAACGACTCTAGGGGATAGTATGACTATCCAATAAGAATTACCTTAGTCATCGCATCCATAAATATCATATTTTGTCATTACTTATATTCTTATTTTTTTTTGCATTCAGAATTGTATAAAATATTTGCCATCTTTAGTATATCAAATCAGATGTATTACTACTTAAACTGCCACCCAACATAGTTCATAAACAATAATATCACATGCAATAAAGTGATTAAATCTTTTTTATTAACACTGAGTAGCCAATTTAAAAGCTTGAAAATATTACAAAACATTTTCCTTCTAGAAAATGCTTTATGATAATTTAAAAAAAAAAAACATCTGAATATTTATTCAGTTAGATTCACTATCATATATTACGGTATATGTTACTGTACTGTAACATATTGTGTTGTTCCTTAAGGTACCCTAACAATGTTATTCTACTGTAGAATCTTAACAGGTTGATCTATTTTCAATATATTTATGTTGATTTTTTTCTTGATTAAGAAATATTACTCTTTTGTACATTCTTTTTATTAAAATTCAGATTAAATTAGTTCTGTAATGTTAAAAACCAGTAATTTTATTTTTAGTGTTACGGTAACTTAATTATGGCTTTCATTTCTGTTAGTGAAATTAAACATTTTCCGGTACTGATTGTAATTTAAATAAAACTTACAAAAACCATTTGCATTATATTTTTTTCATTGTTAAAATTGCTATATTTGAATTCCGTAAAAGGTTGTATAGGTAGCTGTGTTCTCTTTTTTAGAATCCTCATGAGGGCTGATGATCTAAATTTTCTGTTGAAACTATTTGTTTTTTTTACTTTGTGTTTTGATTTATTAAAAAATATAAATGGAATTATATAACTTTGTGTTATAAAATATTTTAACATCTTTTAGAACACAGAATTTCATTGAAAAGAAGTTGGATTGGCATTTTGGTATATTCTAACAAATATTTGTCTTACAGTTATATTATGCATGTTATTTTAAATTTGTAATAATAATAAAAAAAATGATTGTGCAGTTTAGATATTTGTATTTATGTTAGTGTAATATACTGAGTAGAAATTAAATTAATGAAATTGATGTTCTGATAATTTTCATGTATTACATACTGTACAGAATTTACTTTTTATGTAATAGCATAATTGAATTATATTTTAAGCTGTCTGTAAACTTTGTAACAACATTATTCTTGTTAACTAAGATGTTAATGTTAATTCTCTTCACTCACTGTTACTACCTCCATTGCCTTTATTTTTTTTTTCATCAGGTGTTCATTATAATAAAATTTACTACAAGCATTCTAAGCTACCAGAAAATGATTTTTAATGAACAATTCATTATTTAATATTTAACTTAATACTGGTATGCTAAAATTATAATTTTTATTTTTATTTATGTATTATTACTCCTTGTAATTTTTATTTATGTATTATTGCTCCTTGTATGCATTGATAATTTATTAATTAATAGTATGTGGCAAAAAATATAAAAATTTGTGTATAGATTTATATGACCTTTACTAAAATATATTTTGTGTTGCTTGTTGAATTTCATTTTTTTCTTTAATTCATACCTGAAGCTTATGTAATTAATACATAAAAAGCTTCATATAGTAATGAAATACATGTTGCTTTGTATATAAATTTCGTGGCTATATTTGGAAATCAATTGCATAACTTAGAAATAAAGCTTATTTTATTTTGTCTTGTGACAAACTTGTTTGCAAAGATTACTATTGCTATATTAAATGTAACAGATACCTGATATTACTGTAATTGATTTGATCTAATAATAATTTTTTATGGTCTAAAGGATTGTAGTGTAGGTAATGTAGTAAACAGAATGGTCATCTTTGATTCAGGGCAGAAAACTTGTGTATCCTTTCCATCTAAAAGATAATGTTGTTAATTAACAGTTCTTTAGATATTCTAGAGACCATACATTCTTCCCAGTATTTATACTACAAAGCTCTAATGTTTATAGAACTTTGATTTCCCACTAAAGAAAGGGCAAGTGTGATAAAAAAAATTGGTCTGATTTGAATAAAAATTATTTGTTTCTGTTAACATTTAGTATTAATTGATTATTTATTTATTTTTTGGACAGGCTAGTTTTTGAAACAAGATTACCATTTGTATATTAATTTATTATTTATTTGTTAATTGTTAAAGTGATGTTTTCTGTTGGTAATGTTGAATACTATGTTTACAGATAGCTTTAGTTCTTTCATTAGGAATATAATCGTTTTAATTTGTAAATTAAACCAGTAAATGAGAGGATAGGTTTGTGGTGTTGGCAGTGTGCTGGGTGGAGGGGAAGGGCTAACTCTCAGTCGGGCTGGTAAAGGCCATATCAAGTCCGCGTCGATCTCGACCTCCAGTCGGCCCCCGGCCCCAGTCGACCACGATTCCTCCCTCGATCCTCTCCGACAAAGGTAGTGACCACTCCTAAATTAAGCCTTGGCACCACTCACAGTACTGGCAGTTGTGGCCATCTTGCTTTGTGTTTTTTTTTTTTTGTTTTTTTTTAGTAGTTGCGAGTAAAGCCTATATTACTTCTTTCCAAATACAGTTCTATAAATTAAAACTTAACTGCCCTTTTTTGTTTTCAGAGGAGTAAAACTTTTTTTATTTAATAGTTTAAGGAAAGTAGAATTAATTTTTAGATCTTTTAGAAATTAATTTTTTTTTTAAATTATTACTTTTTCATAATTGCATGTTTTTACAAATAAACAGTCATTTTTAATGATCTAAATACATAGATATGTTGAAATGCTTTATAGGAAATTAATCTCTGGGTTTAATTATTATCTTCTCTAAAGAGCAATTAGTATGGAGTTAAATATGTTGATGAATTAACATAATAGTTATTGTAGTAATAAAATATTGTTAAAATTCAGAATCTTTATATTTATGGTAAAACTGTTTCTGTGAATAAATTAAGTACTACAAATACAATGTAAGGTATACAGTAATTATTTTATTCTCCATTGCTGTCATGCTTTTTTTTTGTTGTGGTTGGGAAACACATTACCTGTAGATATTGTCAGTTTTTATTTCAATAAAAAATTTATCAATCTTTTTTTTTATGAAAGAAATCATTGTGTTCATAAAGTTAAAAAAAAGATTATTTATCTTAAAAACAAAAAAGAAAGCTCCTCTCACATAAATTATGTGAACATTTTGTAGAATTAAGTCAAGACTGGTTGGCCACCATTTAGGACAGCTGGATCAAAATGAACATGGTTGTGTAAATTTTGTGCTTGCCTTTTTTTAACATGTCTATTGAAATTGGAATATATTTTCATTAGTAATCTCATTTATATAGCACCTGTGTTAGAGCTATAGACCCAATTTAATTATTACAAGCCAGTATTTTGGGGTTCCATAACCTAACTGAAGCATAGATAACACAAATAATTTACATATTTCCTGTGATATTCCACTTTTGTATTTAAGTATCTAGAGTTAGAATAAACAAATGAAACAATTATTTAAAAAATATATATATCCGTACGATAAAATACACGTATATATAATAAAAGTATATCTCTTTAAAGAAACCAATTAATTTTGAAGTTTAAACACTACCTCTAATTCATCAAAAAATTCCTGAAGTTCAACAAATTTGTTGATGTAGGCTCTGTGCAGTCATGTTAAATTTGGGTTGTCAGATTTTCATGGCACATGCATGTTGTAGTATATTGCAGTGCTGTAGATTTTTATTCTAAATATAATTGTTTGTTTCATAAGTGATAGAAGACCTACATTTTTGTGGCAAGTCCATTTAGCCTTACACTTAACCCGTAATTGAATATATTCTAAAAGAAATTTCATTATGACAAATTTTCTTTTACTTTTTTTAAAATTACTACCAAAAGTTTAAAGTACTGAAACTTCACAAACCAGAAATAAAATTTATGAAGTGTTTGTTTTAAATCATAATTATGAACATTTACTAAAAAATTTTAATTAAGAAATAAATTAAATGTGATATCTATATCTGAGAGAATTTTTTTTTAATTCTTTGATCATCTTCTATGATGTAATAATAGAATTTTATTGAATACAAGTGATTTAAAGAGCAGGTATTGTTTTAGTTTTTCTTGGAACTGTGATTTGGTTTGAAGGTTTTTACAGCTTAGCTGTAGGTTCTTAGTTTTTGGTGTACAGTATTGTACTGTTGTAAATACGGATATTGTTTCTAGAATTTTTTAATTAGTGGGTATTTTATTTTTTCATAAATAGTGTTGTGAGTGAGTGATGGTAAGACTGATTAAACACTGTATTTGCCCCTTGCTCTAAACCTAATCATTTGCTAATGTTGTTTCTTACTGTAGTTAGAGCTTGTGTTCTGTTAAAGCTTAGTTACTGTGCTGGCCTAGGATGTATTAAGGAAATATAACTCTATGCATGCAGTTAAAAAAGAAATTAAATTTTATATTTAATACTGAAGTAATAACTTTCTGATTTAAGATGTCATTGGCATTAGTTCATAAAAAAAATATATTACATCATGATAGTGTTAAGTACTCTTAATATTGTAAATTATTGATAATTAACTCAAACCTTATCAGATTATTAAGATTGTATAATTGTCAAAATATAATTGTTTTATTAATCATTACTATTTGTTAGTCGAGTATAATATGTAGTCAATCATTAATTTGGTTATTGTTACTACTTTGTTAATATTTAACTAACTACTTAATTGTTAATCGGGAAATTTTTATTTTTAAGATGGAAATATTTTGTAGTAAGATTCATTCAGGTATGCAAATCTGTTTCTATTATATCAGGAATAAGTTAGCCATTTAAAATATTAGCTAGATTGATAAACATTATCGTGGTACTTATAGTTAACTAATATTTCTAATTTTTTATATTCTGTTGTCGATCAGATTTCATTTCAGACTCCATATTTACAACTTGTATAGAGTCCCAGATATCTGCTTTTTTCCTAGCATTGATGACCACATGGTGGTGATTTGGTTTTTTATGAGAATTTTTATATAGCATATTAAATACAGTGGCTGCTATCATTATATTGTGTACAATGATTAGAGGATAAGTTATAGATACTATTGCCAAATATGTAACAATATATTAGTATTTAAAATTTCCTACAATCCTGTTTGATAACCTGCATAACTTTTTTTTTTTTGTTTTATTATATAACATACAGAATTGTCTGTGATTTTGTGTTAGCAACCTTTTTCAATGTACCCCTTTTGCTACACGTGTTCATAAATTTTAATAAACTGAAGTTTGTATCAATGTAAATAGTTAACAAAATTAAATTTGCATTAAAATAAATCCAGCAGTAATTGAATAAAATCTAATTATTAAACTAACTGATTATTGAATAGAGGATATTATCATGCCAAAAGTAATAAAATAATTGTGATACTATTTATTGAGAAGAATCAGTTTCTCTTTCTAAAAATTCAAAAAATGAAAAACCCCAAAATAAACTACACTGTACATTAATAAATTATTTATTTGTTCTATGTAATATCCTCAATATTTTAGACCCAACTGCAGTGAATTGAAATGTACATCATATTGTAGTCAGAACCTGATACAGCCATACTTCAGTATTGACAGTATTGACACCATAGATGACTGCAACTGGCAAGATCGTAATGGTTAACATGTGACATGTATGTACTTGGTTATGACTGAGAAGGGAAAAGGGAAATAGCTGTAGAGAAACCTAGGGTACTGGATAGTCAGTATTGAGTGGCATTTATATGCCACTATAAGAAAAAATTTCCCTAAGTAATTTATATTAGTACATTATAAATTTCATGAATGTGATTTTTTATTTGTACATAAGAGCTTTTATTTTTGCTAAGTTTTTTATGATTGCACATATTTTTATGTTTTTGCACAAGTTTACTTTAAACGCTTTAACTGTTCTTGCATTTTATTTTATCTGTTGATGTATGTATAAATTATTGGTTTTATTATTAAGACGTGTGTTTGCACACAGTGGTTCAGGCAGATATTCTATGGAAGCTATAAAAAAATTTAGATTCTGTTTTTATCCTCGCAATGCATACTTATTATTTTTCTACTATAATTTAGAATAATATGGATGTGTAGTATAATCCTGAATCAAACTTAGATGGACCAAAATGTAGGTTGTCAAAAATTAATGTATACAAAATATAGCTACAATAAAGATGTAATTGACATTTCATATAATTATACTGAGAAACCCCCCCAGTTATAAATTTACAGGATGTATTAGCTTGCATACCATAAATCTTTCTTCAGAAACTAAGAAGGTATTTTTTAGAATATTCCAATGTGACTTCATACTGGCAATTTGTCCTCAAACTATTTTTGTGCGATTGATTGCTTCCTCTATTTCCATTTTATCTATCACGTAAAAACATTTGTGTGATAAAACAAGAGACATATTTCAGGGGTTTTAACAGAATGAGTTTAACAGGTGTGACTTATAGTCATAGTTTCATATACAGTTATCCTATGCAAACTTTGCTTTTAAATTAAATTATAATTTTATCATTTAAAACGGCAAACCAGATTCACTTTTTCTTTTATTTATTCAAAATTGATTACCGTGTTATTTCAATTAATGAATTTATACTGTGTATTAATCATCCAACAGTTGGTTTTCATTACCATTTTTTATGCCTTCCAATACAATCTGAGAACATATTAGTTTTGCTACATATTTCAAAATGTGCTTTGTTTATTTCTATTGATCCTTTTACTGTTTCATCATAGTTTACAGATTAATTTGAATAATTTTTTTTAAAAAATGTAATTGCTGTGTTCTGCAGCATATCTTGGGCTATTAGAAGTTAATTTTTTCATTAGTGACTAACATTTTTCTGTATATATAAATATGATTTAATAATCAGGAATTCTTTTCAAACTGGTCTTGCTGCTTTTAAACTCATTTGACTTGTAGAATGTTTAAATATCAATGACCCTAACCTACCTTCAATTTTTCCTATTAATACATCATTGGATAGGAGTCTTCGAATTTTCAGCTTTCATTTATTGTTTTAAAATAGTTTTAACTAATTTCTACAATACTTAAGTAAACTATCTGTTGGAGGATGCCAATAGAATACAGAGATGTCAAATCTCTATTATTGTATTGGTTAGCATTTCTTAATTTTTTAAAGAAATTTCTATTGTTGACATTATTCACATAATCACTGTGGAGAATACAAAAAGGAAGCAGTTAGAAAGTAGCACATAACATTTCTGTTAACATTTTCATTGTTGCTTGGCAGTTATATTTAGTTATTCTGGAACTGTAGGAATGTGCAGTTAACATTCCAGCCAATAGATAGCCATGGAATTTCTGGAATTCAACCTCATAATATCCACAATTTTTAAACATAGAGTAATCAAGTACCTTCAATGTTATGTTTGGATGTACCTTGTATTTAAAAATATTGCTAATATACCCGCACTTACAAGCAGGTGGAATATGAGTGCCGTACCATGGTATGACCGCACTGGATGGTCCTAGAGTATTACTCTTTTTCCTTAACTGTGGTAGGAATTAAAAAGTTTGTTGTCATTCAACATTTAAAATTACTTATTTTATATGCAGTATAGTTTTCTATTTTTTATAAAAGTTATTGAATTATTTTTTTTTTTAAATATTTTTGAATTATCAAGCTAAATCTAATTATATAAATTGCAATAAAAGATAGAGCTAATATTTGTGAAGTTACTCAATTTGGAGATTTTTTTCAGAGTAAAATTTATACTGTTTTTATAAATATTTAAGTATATTTTCAATTATTAATACATATTAGTATAAGTTTTTAAGTATATCGTCTGAGAGATACATTATAAAATGAAGTATTAGTAATAATAATAATAATAATAATTTGGATATGTCTTGTTTACAGCCTAAATAAATTTTTGATTGTCCATATAAGATTGAAAAATCAAAATGTAATATTTTTTACTTATATCTGACAATATAGTATAGCTATTTAAGTACCCTTGGGCATGGATGCTAAATTTCTCAATTAGTCATTTTTTTCAGAAATGAATTTTTATGCAAGTGAATTTTACTGATTAAAAATTCAAAAACCCATTTCAGCATGTGAATATAATAACTGTACAATGAGTGCGTTAAACCTAGTAGGTTGTGCTGCATAAAATGAAATATATTATCAGAATATAATTTAACTAACATTGAAAGGTTAAATATTTTTTGTAATCTTAGATTTTTATTAAATGAATCTGTATAACTTAAGGTAAATAAAGCCTAAATCAAGTCAAAATTCAAATTCAAATATGCAACAAAAGAGTTAGTCTATTTATATTATTATTTTTTATTAAAATAATTTAAACATATAAAAAACCAAGCTTATAGTTAGTTTGATTGTGATTTTATGTCCATTACAGGTTTTTTTTTTTAAGTTAAGATTATTAATTAGTATTGTGAAATTTGCATGTGCATGTCAGTTGGTGGTTTTTTATTTTTTTTTATTTAATTAGTTGACTTTTGTACTGTTATATAAACTCTATAGAAAGTCATAATTATTTCAACTTCAGAAATAAAATAACTAAGAGTATGCCAAAATTACATTTATAAAAAATAAAATTCAAGAAAAAAATGCTTATTTCAATTCTTAAACAATCATTGTCAGTAGTTATAAAGAATTGTTCAAAATAGATTTGAATATAAAAACAAACCATAAAAAATTAACAAAAAGTACAATTATAAAGCTGTTAAAAAATAATATTTATCTATATTTTTTTTTTAAATAACTAATAGCTGTAACTGAACAGTCAACAAAGAAAGCAAAAGATTGTCTATACCAGTGAATCTCAACCTTTTCAGTTCCATGACCCCCAGGAAGTTAAAAAGTATACAATTAATATTTTGCAACCCTCAATTACAACACAATGAAAACTAGTTGAAACTATTTAGCTGTGTTGATAGAGACTAGTATGAACATGTTTGTATGAATTGTACAAACATGAGCAATTTACAGGTTCCAACTTGATGAGTACATGCTCCTTGTAATTTGGTCTGTTTGCATAATAGTTACTGTGAGAACTTCATGTTTGAACATGCATATGATACCTTTAAACACATCATGCTCTCAGCATTACAAAAGAGGTGTGTAAGGGATTGCAGACGTCAGTTTAGTTTCGAATGTAAAGCATGTGTCTTATGCCTTTATTTAAGTTTTTAAAAGTGTAGTTTCTTCGAAAATAATAATTGAGGTTTCAGTTTTTTAGTGTGCGGGGCATGTTAGTGTGCGAAAAAAAAAACTGGGTTTTTTTTTTCAATTAGATTCGTATATAAAAAGGATAAATTTGTGAACAAATGAAGTGCATCAGTGAACCGATTGGTATATAAATGTCAATAAAATCAATTTAAATAATTTTTAGTACAGTGGCAGGTTATTAAATTATGGTTTTACCTCATTGAATGGAAAACCACAGTGCATTGTTTACTTTTTAGTTCTCTCTGATGAAAGCATGAAGCTATCAAAATTAATTCAACATTTGGAAACTAAACTTCTGGATCATAAAAGCAAACCCTTGGAATATTTTGAAAGAGAATTACATACTTTGAAAAATCAACAAGCTTCTATTTATAAATCAAGCCATACTGATAAAAGTGCACTTGAAGCATCTTATCTCATAGCATTATGAATAGCAAAGATGTCCAAACCCTGTACAATCGCAGAAAACCTCACATTGCTGGCTGCAATTAATATGATCAGTGTTCCCACTTCTAGTGACAGTATTAAAGCAAATAGATGATATGGCTACTGATGTTCACAATCAGATAATTTGGCAAGAGAATTTTTTAATATTCAGTTTGATGAATCAACAGAAGTGGCAAACATTTCTCAGTTCTTATGTTTTGGTGAGATATGAATCCGATAGGACAGATCAATAAAAAAAATATGTTGTTTTGCAAATCAATACTGGTTATGCAACAGGACAGTGTCGTTTTGTTGTTTTTTTATAAGCTATTAAAAACTATAAGACAGATTGGACAAAATGTATTCCAGTATATGTAGTGTTGGTGCTAAGGCGTTAACAGGAAAAAACAGTGGATTTCTGGAGAAATTAAAAGATCATCTTATACAAAGGGTAGAATGGATGCATTGTTTTCTTGACAAATACATTCTGGCCACAAAATATATGCCAGAAAATCTCTTAACAAATTCTTTGTAAAGCCGTAAAAATTGTTAATTTTATTAAAAGTCAACCATTGCAGATTAGAGTGTTTGCTAAACTATGCGATGAAATGGGTGAAAAGAAAAAAATCACTTCTTTTCCATATAGAAGTAAGAAGGTATAATGTTTAGAATCAGACATTGTAACTTTTCTCCAAAATAAAAACTTTAGAAAAAGTTGGATTGAGCCTCCACAAGGTGCGCCTGGATATATCCGGAACAAAAAATAAAAATTTGATCACATCTAGAGTTGTAACTTGGGTTCTAGTCCTACCACAGATGATCCCTTGACAGTCCCACCACAGATGATCACTTGGGTCCTAGTCCCACCACAGATGATCCCTTGACAGTTGACCATGAAAGGTCTTTTAAGGAATACTCCACCAGCTGAACCAAGCAACAGCAGTGTTCTGGAAGGCAGCATTTGGATAAGGTGGGCTGCCACTTAGAAGATAACATGTGATCGGAAGCATTAGAATGCCTGAATGCCACACACACGCACAAAAAAATACAAAGTCCAAAATCAAATTGAAGCAAATCACCTAGATTTCCACACACAATTTAAACTCACTCATGTAGACCGGTGAACTAAAAATAATAACTGGCCAAAAGGACCAACACAAAATTCTCATCATGGGTCTGCAGGAAATAAGAAATGCTGACCAGGATACCATGGAATCTCAAGGACACAAGGCTCTATTCCTGGTATGTAAAGGTATACTTGAAGAGAGAAGAAATATATCCCACAGTTTGGAACAGGCTTTGTTTTAGTCCACTTCAAAATTATAAACTCCATACAAGAATCTCCATACATAGTCCCCAAGAATCTCAACACTCACCCTAAAAGCATCTAATAAAATGTACATTATAATGAACACCCATGCAGCCACTAATAATAAAAATAACTCTCCAAAAGATTGTAAAGAAAGAGAAAAGTTCTGGGATCTACCCGACCTGACTTTAAATAACATCCCCAAGAACCGTCTTAAACCATTAATCAGACTTTAATGCTCAACTAGGCAGATAAAGAAGGTCCCGACATTATCGAAAAATGGCACGCCCCAAAGAAAATGAACAAAAACAGATGGACACTCATTGATATCTGCAGAAACCACAACCTAATCTTGAAATCCACATATTTCAAGAGGAACCCTCAAAATCTGGAAATACCCAGATTACATTAAAGGAGAATGGCAACTAGACCATGTCTTCATGGATAAACACCACCACAAGATCTACAATGTAAAAGTCCTCCAACATGACTACATAGTGATCTGCAATAGGGTCAGATCACTATGTAGTCAAAATGAAAATTAAATTTACTCCCCAAAGAAAGTAACAAAACCAAGCTCCTAAAACTAAAAGAAAAATGAACCCGACCCAACTAATCAAGAATGAAAATTCCAAAAAGCAGCTGAAAAAATAAAAACCACGGATAAAGTCTAAGATCTAGTTAACAACCTTAAGCAAACCACAAAGAATTAGCCCCAGTAAAATCCCATAAAAAACCTCAGTCATTGGTGGAAGAGCAAATGTGACGAACAGTGGAAAAAAGACATTAAGCATAAACACAAGCATTAAAACATTAAGCATTAGGCAAAATCAGAAACGTCCTTCCAAAATGTAGTAAAATAAAGAAAAGAAACCACCCGAAGCCCAAGGGAGAATAAAAAGACAACACTATAAAGACACATTGAAGTCAATAAAGAATTCAATAAAACACAGAGTCAAGAGACTATACTGCAACACCTTACAAATTCAGCTCCAAAAATATGAACCCCAACCCTAATAATAAAGAATGAAAATGGTAAACTGGCCCATAACAATAAAGACAATATGGAAATCCTAGCTAAATATTTCAACAAACTCCTAAATTGCAAAGAATCAACAGAGCTTCAACACCACCAGAAAACATCAACCCTTCCACAATAAAACAAATCTACAAAGCACTGGGTGAGGTGAAGATTTACAAAACAGCGAGAGAAGATTTAGTCTTTTGTAGAGATCTGGAAACATGCAGGAAGATCAGCAAAAATGTCCCTTCATCAACAGCTTGTCAACGTCTGCATCAAAGAACAACTACCAGAACACTGGACAACAGTTCTCATCCAACTGCTACACAAAAAAGGGGACAAAACAGACCTTAACAATTACAGGGGAATCTCACTCTTAGACATAACAAACAAAATTCTTTGAAGAATCATCCCCAACAGGATTAGTTTACAACTCAAGAAGAAACTAGGAGAATATCGGAGGTTTCAAACCCTAGAAGAGCTGTCCAGACCAGATCACAAGTCTCAAGCTAATAATTGATTACAACAGGAAAAGAAACAGAGACATGGTGATAACATTTATTGATTTCAAGAAAGCTTATGACTGCATCTATGGAGAATCCCTACAAAAAATTCTAAGACAGCTTGGACTACATTCCAAATTAATAAACATGATAAAACTGACCCTCACAAACACAAAGTCAAAGTGAAATTCAGAGGCAAGCTTTTGGAACCATTTGAGATCAAAATGGAACTGCATCAAGACTCTCAACGCTATTATTTAAATGTGCTCTAGAAATGGTAATGAGGAAATGGCTCAAAAAATCAAAACAGACTGTCTTTGTTTCGCCGATGATTTGGCACTACTAGCAAATGACATCAATGAACCTGAATCACAGATATTAGAACTTCAAAACATTGCAAATAAAGTTAGCCTCAAAGTACCATTCAAAAAGACAGAAATTTGCCTTAAAAACCAATACAATTTAAAAAAGTAAACATAAATGGTAATAAAATCAAAATAATAACCCAATTTAAATACCTTGAAGAAATAGTAACAAAACCTAAAGAAAATCCTTGATACACATACAATAGAAACCTGGTACACAAAAATGAAAAATTCATATTATTAACTGCAAAAATACACACATAGCTGAAAAAATAAACAATAAAAAATTCATATTATTAACTGCAAAAATACACACATAGCTGAAAAAATAAACAATAAAAAATTCATATTATTAACTGCAAAAATATACACATAGTTAAAAAAATACAACACAGTTATAAAACCGGAAGCAGCTTATGCAGCAGAAACACTCTTCCACCTGAACGTACAATCAGAGACAGACAGACTCCATAAAATTGAAAGAAGAATTCATCAATAAAATTACCAGAAAGATGGGCAGTGGTTGATTGTGCCCAACAAAGTTGTGTACAAAGTTACAAACCCATCACTGATACCATGTAAGAGGAGGCTAGGATTCTTTGCATATCATGAGGATGCAAAATTGAAGACTTCTGAAACAGCTAGTACGTACAATCTCAACTCAGAAAAAAAGACAGGGTGCAGAAGGATCAGAAAAATAACAGAGGATCTAAAAACAAATGCCATTTTCAATATTTTTACAGAATGATGGGTATACGTTGCTATTGGCTTTCTTAGCTGATGTCTTTTCGCATTTAAACAACTTAAATGTGAATTTACAAGGATATGATAAAAACATTTTATTAATGACAAATATCATGCTTTCATTACACCTTCAAAGCAAATTTTTTTTTATGTTTCCATTCAATTCTGATTATATTGAGAAAAATTTGGATGAAGAAGACACTGTTCACCACATTTTGGATATCATGAATATGCATTTACGTAAGCTAAAAATTCAGTTGACAGAGTATTTCCTGGAAGATAAAAATGATTTCTTGAAGAGATGTGTATTGAATCCATGTAGTGAAAATGTTTTTGCAGCTGCTAAGGTACTGGTTGAGATTCATGATCAGCTCATCATAATGACTGCCAATAAAACGTTACAAACTACAGTTCACATCTGAAGATTTGTTACAATTTATTCACTTACTTGTCAAAGTGAATATGGAAATTTAGTCTTGCAAGCATTGAAAATATTTATCTCTTTTGCCATGTCTTACCTCTGTGAAAAGGGTTTTACATCTATGGTTAAACTAAAAAATAATTGTAGGAATTGCCTTTTATTACTTGAAAACATTTACTTTTGTGTGTTTCTAACATAGATCTAAAACGGAGAAACTTTTAAATGAAAAACAAATTCAACCATCTCATTAATTTATTCTCTTTACATATGTTGTTATAAATGTAAGTAAAATGTATAGAAGTGATTTTTTTCTCATAAAATGATTTGATTATTATTACATGTAAAGTTGTAGGCTAATTTTGTAACCCCCCTTTCATATCACCATGACTACCCCTAAGTTGAGAACACTGGTGTATACCATTCAAACTCAGATCATCATACTGATGTTTTGTACTAATAATGTGAAGGTTTCTCAAGGAAACAGTAGGAAAATCTTTCAACCATCAAAGAAGATAGGATTTAATTTTTTTAAAGATTTTTCTATTGGCCTTTGTTGAGATCATACTTTTGGGAAGTCAAACAAGGCATGGAGAGGTCAATTCAGGAGGTGGGTAGTGTAGGCAGAAATTTTTCTTTTGGGTTAGCTTAATTTATAGTTGTTTGTTTTTTGTTTTTTTTTTTTTATCTTTTAAGTAAAAGCAAACTATTGCTTCGTAAGTGATATATGCAGTGGAACCTTGGTTTACAAATTTAGTTTGTTCCATGAAACTATTAATAAACCAAAACAATTATTCCCATAAGAATCACTGTAAAATGGATTCATCCATTTAAGATCCCAAGCTCTTTATTTTTTACTTTCTCTCTTTATTCCTTTTTATTATTTTGCATAAATGAAAAACAAACGCAACCATCTCATCAATTTATATTCTTTACATGTGTACTTATAAAGTTAGTGTTCATGTAAGTAAAGTAATGCTTCAGAAACATTGCCAGCTAACTGTTTCTCACGTATCCAGATCAACAGCAATTTTTCCACTTCGCCAATCAATTGTGGTGTTAGTTTATTAATAACATTTACTCCTTTCATGACATCAATTTTCTTGATGATTTCACCATACCAAATTGTGTAGCAAGATCCAACACATTAACACAGTTTTCAAATTTTGTTATTGTCATTGTACAATACTTCAGCCTGTCATTGAACTGTTTATATATAAATGTTACAGTAGCAGCCTTAATATATTCCAATTTCGCTAAGTTATAGTTTTATGGTAATATCGTAGTTCATTTTTTATCTTGATGGTGGTCTAAAAAAAGATTTAATTAAATTAAATCACTCTTTGAAACAATAGCAATGTGAATGCAAAACAATATGACTCACTTGAGCAGCAGTCTAATAAATATTATGAACTTTATCAGCAGTCTGTCGTGAGTGAATATTATCGCAAAATTAACACATCCTCTCATTTCTCAGACTCAATGCTGCCAGCACCAATGTCCAGGGTTTTGCTCAGTGGTGTGCCAAGACAGGTGACTGCTTATTAGTAGACAGAAGCATTTTTTGTCTAGATTTTTGTTTGTAAATCAAGTTTTCCACCGTATTTATAATTTGTGTAGTAATAATTTATGTTTTTTTTACCAATGTTTTGTTGTGTTTTTTTGCCACTTTTTACGAATTAGTTTTGATAACTGCTTAGCTATATCAAAATTCACATTTAGTATGCAATTAGTGTTGTGTAAATGACTGTAAGGTGTGTTACTCTTAGGTACTTTATTCAAATAAATATTTAGCATAACTCATTAAATCTTTAAAAATATTTAGTATATTTTAAGAATTATTAATCATAGTCATGCAGTACACTTGATTACATTTTTTCCTGTATTTAGTTCAGTTTTTTCATCCTCATGCTTTTATGCATCCATTCGTCATTCATGCTCTCACATCATTGTTCATTATGATTGCATTACACTACAATGAATTATATAAATTAAAAAGAAAAAAAATGGAATGTTTTAATTGAATGTCTTGAGACTGATAAAGAAAGGAAGTCAATTAATGATAGCTTCTTTATTCTAATTTCTAGTTTGCTTATACATTACAGCATGGCATTGCTAGTATTCATAAGGGGCAATGAGTGTGGGCTCCTCCTGTAAATTCTCAATTCCTGAATTTTTTCCTTAGACTTTTTTTTAGTCATTTTTTTCCACTGTATTCAGTTATTCATATGAGTATTATTTTTGTTTAGCTGTTAATTGAAATTTAAAAAAAAAGGTTTTTCTTATAAATAATTATTACAATTTCTCTACAACAATTACATTGAAGAATGTCAGCTTTTAGTAATATTTAATTTAAAGCTAAAGAGCTAGATAGATACTTTCTGTTAAATTCAATGTGAAATCTGTATCATAACCTTTTTTACTGTTTATGGTAGTAGAAAGTACTAAACAGTTAATTAGGTTTTATTTATGTTTACATTGTTTTATGAAATAATGATTACTACATTATAAAACTAATATTTATTATACGTGTTTATCATTATTATTTATTTAAACCTTACGAATCAATAAAAGCCAAAATTTAATGATATTAATCTTGTTTAATTCTCATCATAATGTTTCTTTAACATCGTGAATATGACAAAGTTCTATTTCACATTGGAGATAATGGTTATTTTATTTATGCATTAATAAAACAAATTTTATGAAAGTTATTCTTTAAAAAAATCTCTTGTATTTGATTTTTTCATTTATAATTTGTTTAAACAAAGCTTTAGAAAAACTTTTAAATTAATAATTTTATTTTAGCTTCTGAACTGTTATGTTATATTATTTAGTTACTAAGTATTTTAATGTTTTTGTTAATATTTTTTTTTATTTGTTTATAACTCTAGCAGTGTAGGTGTATGTCGTGGCCCACCTGTTTCACCTGCAGTTAGCAATCGACAGCCATTCCCGAGGAATGTGCCTAGCCGATCTACATTTCATAGTGGTCAAAATCGCCAAAGGGGGTGGTATGGTGGTACACCTTCACCTACTGGGGCACCACACGATGTCTCGAACAGACCATCATTCTTTTCCAAATTATCCTCCAGATTCTCAAAACGGTGAGTGATCTTATTATATTATCTCAATTTACATAAAAGAACGGTTTTATGATTTCTTGAGCTGTCCTTTTTAGAGTTGGGTATTAAGAATTTAGAAGAAATATTTCTTTTTTTTGGGTTAAGGGTTAATTAACTACAAAATATTTGGCTGTTTTGGTTAGATTTGTGTTAGATTATTGTGGTGATACAGAATTTTTACACAACATAACAGTACTTTAAATATGTTTTTGTGTGGATTAGGTTTGTGTTTTTTGTGTGTTCACTGCATTTGGAATAGGAGTGTAATTAATTAAAAACTTTAAAAAAAAAATCCTAATTTGATAGGAATTCTTTTAAATCTGAATTGAAAAAGGAAATAAAAATGATGTATTAAATTACTGAACATTGTTTTTAACTATTACAGATTTTCCTTTCATTCAGATTTATTCTAATGATAAGTGACTAACTCTTGAGTGATAGTGCGTTCTTGTGTTGCTGAAAAAGTGTGATGATTGTATTGTTGCTTAAATATGTACAGATTGTTACAGTAATGTAATGTTAAATGAATTTTAGTTTTATCATTTTCTCACAATGATTACAACTTTTGTTTTTTTATTTTATACATTATAGATCAAGTGTTATAGAATAACATTAGTTATTTTTATATCATAAACAATTAAATGTAATAAACATTTTATTTTTTCTTAAAATTGTTGTTAAGTATTTAGATGTATTTAATTAATGTTGATCTATAATGTTGTTCAGTTATGTGGGAGCTGAAAATTAAAAGTTGTTTTGGTTAAGAATTTTCTGTTTTGGTTATTTCAAAATTTGTCTTTATTTCATTGATTACATGAATACAAACCATCAAGATAAACAATAAAAAGAGTTTACTTAAAATTTTCTGTTTTTTTCTTCATTCTTGTGTTTATTTTTTAAATTTGCAGGTTCTTTTACAGTTAGGTCTTCATTTATTGGTGCCTGAATAGAACTGAATGTTTCAGAGATTTAGTTCTACATTTAAAAAAAAAAAAAAAACAAGTTTTTCATTATGTTATGCCATATTATTAAACAATTATTCATTGAAATGAATATTAGATTAACAAATTTTAGTAGAGAAAATAACAGTTTTTATTTGGTATGGTTTTTATTTTAGATGCTTCTCTTTTAATAATAATTATTCAGAATTTTTTTTATGCTTACTGTACATTGACAGATTGAAATAACCTTTATTTATTTTTGTATGTAGACATTTATATGCTTATTATAACTATGACTGGAAGTTAGAGAAGTTATAAAAATACTTATTAGAATTTTGTTAATGAATTGTATCTACTTATGAGGTATATGCTATCCCATGTGTATAATGATATTAATTGTTGTCTACTGTAATAGGATTCTGGGTTCACTTAATAGTGAAGATAAAAATTTCAAAAGAAAACTTGCTTACAGTGGATGTCATCAGTCAGGATATTAAACTTGTCTGTGTGGGCATTTCACAGTGAGTTAGTAAGCAATAATACATTTTAGAACTGTCTCTGATTAGTCTTTAGTTGTGAAAGAGAAGAAGGAAGAGAAAAGAAAAAACTTTATTTACATAAAGAAAGAAAACATTTTAGTTATTCTTTTCTCTTCTATATTACTCTGGTAGGAACTTCTGTACATTTGTAAATGACAACAAACAGCATTTTAATTTTTAGAAAAATATGTTTTATAACTTCAGAATCCCTTAACTTTGATAAATATTTTTTCCTTTTTCTTTAAACTTAGCCACCATAAATGAAACTGTTATGCCATTTACTGTAGTTTTGATGTGGTCACATATCAGAAATTGGTATAACCATTCTTAGGAAGAAGCATCCTATTCCTATGTCAGGCTTATGTAGAAAGAATCCTTCTTGCTTCATCCTTTTGGAAAGAATGGATCGAATTAATTTGCCATATTCATTGGATAGAATATACTGTGCAATATGAGTATGTCAAGCCCACTTAAATTCAGATTGTATTAATATATACTATACAAGTAGCACATTATTATATTAACCCCAAGGACTGACTGTATTGAATATCATTATCTCAGATAAGGAATCTGACTAATTGAAATTGTACCACAGGTGGTACTATTCATGTGTGACATATGATAAGAAAGCTAGGTAGATAGTTAAATTTAACAGATTAATATACCCCTTACTGTAGGAAACAGGTCATTATATATGTCTACTAAGTAGGAGAAAATTATATGAAGTTAAAACTTGGCTCTAAACTTTTATTATGAATTACTTATCTTTATGCATTAGAGAATGAAGTTCACTAATTGTGTAGATTGTAGTGTAATATTAAAAGTTTTTTAATTTTGTAAAAATTTCAGAATTTAAAAAAAAATAGAAGATATAAATTTGAATTATAATGGTGGTTTTAGAAATATATCTTGTCTCTGTGATATATTTGGAATACATCATTAAAAAATTCATATAAAACATTACATGTATAATAGTGAAATGTGAATATGTTGTAAGCTAAGAAAAATCCTATGAAGTTGTTCTATCCATCCCAGGCTTTATTAGTTTTTTCTGACATGTCCTGCTTTTTTCCTATCAGTTCATTTTACCTTCTCTAAGTAATTTCTATGCTTCATTTAAAATGATATCATTATTTTATTATTAATGTAGTACTGTACTGGCAAGATTTGTTTATAACTATGTCACAGTTTTTAGTTGCAAATTTATCAATTTTATATGAAGTTTTAAGGTTTTGTTTTTACTATTTCAGCAATTTTTTTTTCTTTTTAGATATTAAAAGTTTTTGTAATCATGTTTTAATAATATATTTCATTTTTTTGAATTAGTGTGCAGTGGTTTTTGCTTTTTTTGCTGTGATACAATGTAGTTTCTAATATATTTTTTCAGTATTAGGTCGCTGCAATTGTTCTGAAAATCGTTTTTTAAATATCGCGTACATGTTATAAAAAAAATTTCTAAAGAAATTTGCACTTGTTGCAACAGGTAATTTCTTTCTAGTCTTTTTAAATATTCTTGAGTCATGAAATAAATCATTCAATTGGAAGGTTCTCAACATACTTTTTTTGGTCATAAGGTTTTCTTTTTTCTGTGCAAACACTTCTATAAAATTTGATATACATTAAATAAGAATTTGTTTTCTGCTAGACGTGTAGCAGTATGAATTATTCCTTTATTACTAATGGATTAATGGATTGTTGAAAAAAATAAAATTGTATTAAATCGTTATATTAAATTTATTTTCTTACAGATGTTTAAAGTCACTTTAGTGTCTTCTTTGGGTCGTTTAATGTAAAAAAATTAGCTTTTGGTTTATTATATTAATATTTCAGTCTTATTTACTCTTTATCAAACATCTGTATTGTTTTATTCATTTAATTATATATTAAATGATGCTGGATTTAAATAAATTGTTATTAAGTGTTAGTATTAATAATTTTTTCCTTTTTTCATCAAAGATTTTAAATGAATTTCTTTTTCATTAATTTTAGTTCCTTATTTTCAAATATCTGTCCAAAGTTATAAACAGTTACATTGTTTATTTGCGAACCACATGAATTGGTTTAATGTATTTGTAAATCCATTTATTACAATTAAAAATATTATTTTGATGTGATAAGTAAGAATTGAAATAAGTTTTTAAGATCTATATCATTCATTGTTAGCCAAAATGACCTGAAATTATAAAAGAGTAAAGATGCTACTTAGTACACAGTCTACCATCATTATGAGGTCTACCACTGCAGTACTTGCGGCCTACCATACCACTGTGTATATAATTTGTGTATGTTAATTAGACTAGGGTAGTGTGCAAAGCAAGATTTAGGTTATGCTGATATTGTATGAAGTTCAGTATGCAAAAACAACATTACCTAACCACATCTAATTAACATTAAATATAGAATTCGGTTATTATTTATAATATTAATTAACTATTTAAAATAAATTTAAATAGTTAAATATGATGGTGGTACTTCAGACCTCATTGATGATTGTAGACCGCACACTAAAGTAGTACTGCGTAATCATTTTTAACGACACTCATGGAAATTGTTTTATTAAAAGATTATGGGACTATCATTATGGGACTAAGATTATGGGAAATCATTTATACTATGAAAGGATAAAAAATTGTTTTTCTAATTTAATAGGAAAGATTTTCTTGATAAAACAATGCAGGATAGAATGGGCTTAAATTTGTTGTATATTATGATTTATATAAAAAAATCCACTTACCAACAATTGTGAGTATTGACTATCCAAGCGTTTTAGGATTATTCCTCCATCATCAGGGATTATTGATTAATTATGAATTTTATAGTTGTGCATATAAATTTTTATGAATGGAAATTAATGAAAATAAAATTTGAAATTTTTATGTTCATAACAATTGATTGTTAGTAGTTAAAATAAGTCAACATTAAAAGAAAACGTTTGTTATGTCGTAAACATAATTGTTATAACACATGTTTACAACTGTTGTAAACAGTTACAATAACTATTGTTACTGTTATTGTAATCTATGGTGCTGGCCAGTCAGTGTAGCAAACAGCATGCTGGCTTCTAGAACAGTTGTTCTAGAGTTTAAACCTAGAAAGGGTCTGGGAATTTTCTCACATCTTATTCTATTCATTCCATCTTTTTTGTTAAAATATGTGTGTTAAAGGGGAATGTCTTAAGTTATTAAAAAAAAAAAACTTGTTCATCACTTAATGTTTATGTATATGTTAACGTTTTTTAAACATGAAATATTTTAGAACTCTTATTTTTAAAAAATGTTCACTGATGTTAAATTCATTTTTTTCAATTCAGCTTTAAGATTAACCAGATGCAAAGTAAAAACTCTTACTGGGGCAGGAGTTTTTATTTACAGAAACTCTTATAAGTTTCAGCAAATTAATGAAATGTATTGATGTTTATCTGTTGGGTATATGTATGGATGAGTATGTTTTGAGATATATATATATATATATATATAAAAGTAAACCTGAAAATACTTTTTACTGCTTTTCAGAATTATTGCAGAAGTTTCTGAAATTTTCTTTTGTTAGTTACTCTAGTCACTTTTTAAGTGTATATTACACGAGAGGTTGATGAAATATATAATAAAAATTAAATTAAAAAAATTAACATTTCATTAGAATTAAATTATTAAACCGTTACACATTTATTGAATCTAATTTCAGTTATAATATTGATGTGCGTTTAAAACTCCAGTCATAGGAAACTTGTATAAAGAAAAATTATGTGAACAAAAAAATAAAAATGTTTTTACTGATAAATAATAAAAAACAGGAAAGTATTGTCCTTCATAGCAAATCTATCAGTTTAGCATTTAGAATAAAAAGATCAGTTCAGACAATCTATAAAGTTGTGCTAAGAATTGTTGTCATGAGCAGACTTGATGGGGTCTTTATTCAAAATGAATTACAACCCTTTGTGAGTCAGCTAGAACAATGTGCTGATTGTCATATTTATAGGCTTCATGTAATGTAGTCTGGTAGCCATCAGTCATCCTAGTTTTGTACCTGTTTATTCCCTCTTATTTTACCTTGAAAATACAAATAATGTATGTTTTTAACATTTGTATAAAATGAGTTTTTAAATTATGCAAAATGCAGAAATAAGATAATATCTTAATTATAAGATGTTGTTGAAATGTTGATGTACAGATTGTTAACAGTCATTCACTGCAAATGTCACGTGCTTATCTCTGTTCATCTGTTTTTACCTCTTCAGCTTTTCCTGACAATTACAATTAACAGGTTTTGAAATTTAAATTATACATTGGGTGTCTGAAAAATGAAAATAATTTGGGGTTTTAATAAATAGTAATTTTTATTTTGCAGTGGCCCAGTAGTGTTTTATGTGTAATCTTGAAGCAAGAACAGTTAAATATTATTTTACCCAATCTCCATCAGATAGAAACTGCTTTAGACTGTTGTTTAGGTCAAACTATTACGAGCCTGGACTTCAGTACCATGGTGTCGCTGCAAGAGAAAGCACAGTTTGTGTACTAGTTTACAGGAATGAAATCAGTGACTGTCATATAAAGAAGTAATACGTGATCTATATCATATAAATACTCTGTGACAAAAGCATGGGTAAGGGGTTGAACAGTTGTTGGAAACCAGAAGTATTTTGAAAGGACACTCACTAGGTAGAGCTAAAAAAAGTGCTGAAAACTGAAAGAATTCAACTGTCTTTCCAATTAAGTTCAAAAAGTTCAGTTCATAGTGTTAGTCGTCAACTAAACATTCCTAAAAGCTCTCTTCCTGATGTCACAAATGATTGATACATCATGTTACATCATATGATACATCATATACTGTAACTTTTCTATAAAATTAAACCTAACAAAAAGTTCAATTTGTAATAACCATATTAAACTTCATTTCTGCTGATGAAAATCACCTGCAGTACTTTTTATTTTGTGAAGAAGCAACATTTCATGTTCATAGAGGCATGAATTGCTATAATTGTCAAGTATGGTACTTACAAACTGCACACAATTTTGGGATTCATCTGCAACTATTTGAAAGTAAATGTTTGGTGTGGTGTTCATGCATAATCAAACTTTTGGACCGTTTTTTTTTTTAACCGACTATTATTGGCATGTGTATTTGGGCATGTTAGAGAACTTTGTATTTCTGCAGATTGAAAGTATATAGGGCCCAATCTTCCTATAGGATGCAACCTCTCCACATCATACAGAAGTTCTGTGAACTGCACTCAACAGGTTTCCAGAAGGCTAGATAGGCAGAGAAGCTCCCATCACTCTTGGCCACTGCAAAAACTTTCTATGCCAATGGATTTATGCTTTGGAATTATGTAAAAGAAATCATTTATCAAGAAATATTGTAACCACTTGCACCGAAGAAAAACAGCAGACATGCATGCTTGCCAAGTTTGATGTCTGCAGGGTTGTAAGTGGTGCTGCTTATATTGAGTTATACTAAGATGTAAAAAAAAATTTAGTTAGACTTTGTACTCTCAAGTAATAAAACACATACATTTTTAATTGTTAATGTAATAAAGTAAATTTAAACCACTCAGTTTTTTTTTTATTTATATATATATATAAAATTTTGAAAAAAATTATATTGATAATTTAAGGAACTGTTATTGCAAATAAATAAATAAATTTCTTTCTGAAAATGTGGTAAAATGGTTATTATCGTCAATTTAAATAATCTATTTTTTTTTTTTAAATTATTTATTAAGCATAATGTTTATTTATTTACATTTTATTTTAATAAATGTTCAAAATGTCCTCCTGTTTGACAGTTTGCAAGTCTGTTGTAAAAGGATGATACTGCATTATTCAGTGATTCCCTAGTGATATTTTGTGCTGATTCTTGAATTCTATTTTGTAAATCATCACTGTCTTGGGGCTTATATGATACACAATACTTTTTAAGTGGCCCTGTAAAAAGTAATCCAATGTGCTGGCCATTCTATTTGACCTCTTGGCCAATCCTTCTTCCAGGAAAAAATGCACTTAAAATTTCACATACCTGATACCAAAATGAGGCGGGGCACCATCTTGTTGAAAGCAAATGTTTTGGAAGTTAGAGCAACAAAGTTTTCAATGTTTGGAATGATGTGGTCAAGAAGCAAAGTTTCATATTTCACTGCGTTTAAATTTAGGCCCTATCAATCATCTGCCAACACTACCTGCCCATACATTTACTCTGACTGGATACTGTTTATGTTCCTTACAATACCAGTGTGGATTAATATCAGTCCAGTATCAACAATTATGGTGATTTACATTGCCATTTAAAAAAAAAAATGTGGCCCTTTGTTTAATAAATTAGGATCTGCACAAGTATTGTTCATCATAATTTTGCAGACTTCAAGGCTTCGATCATAGTCATCTTCATTAAGTACTTACACCAGTTGAATTTTGAAGGGTTTGAAATTTTCACTTTTTAATGTTTGTATCGTTGAACTTTAGCTAGTGATAAGTTCTCATGCTGCTGTTGTTCAAGTCGTGGAGTGAGGATTCTCTGTAAATTCTTCTGTAATCTCCTAATGATTTGTTGTAGATGTAGGCCTCCCTCGTTTTCTTCTATTAATGCTCCATGGTTTTTTTTTTCAAATCGTGTGATGGTTTTTGGCACTGTACCTTTTGAAATAGAGTTGACATTTATTAAATGTTGCATTTAACAATTCACAGATTTCATTATACAACCTAACTATTTCACCAAAGCCCATCATCATTAAAAGTGTGACACTCACTTGTTCACTGAGTGACATGTAGATATAGCAGTGTTAGCAGGTAGCACAGAAAACAAATTAAATCAGTTAAAAAGAAATTTCCATAAATTTATTTATTTGCAATAACACTTCCTTAAATCATCATATATTTTTTCAAAATCCAAACTATCCCTCTGCCATTTTTAGTACAGAAATCATACCAGCTTTTTATTTATACCATTTTTCTTGTCTTAAAGAAACCTTTAAAATTATATATTACACAAAGAGTGTTGCCATTTAAAATATGAGTAACATCCCCTGGGTCATCCACCAAGAAGGTGTTGAAATTGTATTTCTCGTCAAAAGGTAAAGTAGTTGACAGATACCTTATCCTGAAAGTTACCCACCCGTATTCTTTTTAGAATGTTGAGGGGTTTCCTTAATTTTGACTTGCTGTGTAAACAGAATGTATCGTGAAGTTCTCCCAGGACTTCAATAACAGATTCTACTTGTGGAAATAGTTCATATAAACATATACTAAAGTGCCTCATTTGTGAGTTATCGTGAGTGAAAAATTTTGCTCTGATTTCAGCTACCCTAGTGAAATGAGGTAGTATTGAAATTTTTAGAACATTAATTAAGGAGTATAATTAATGATTTATTATGGTTTTTTGACTTGAAAAATAAAATAAAATAGGTCTCTGAACCAACCATATCTGCAGTAGTTTTTCTAATAATAAATTGGAGCAATAAACACCTGTTTTTTTGTTTGACATACAATAACTTTGTTAAATGGGTAATAAAAACATAAAGCCTTTAAACAAAACTTGTAGAACATTTAATACTGAACAGATTGATGTAAGATCAGTTGAATAAAACAAAAAAATTTGAATTTTATTTAGAAACTGTACACGAGACCAAAGTGCATTATATATACCAATTAATAATAAATGTTCAAAAATGAGCCTGCCATTTTCAACACATTGTTTGGCATGCTTCTGTACTGCTTTTGTTGTTTTTTTTTTTAGTTCTTCAGGACTGCCCTTAAATTGCTCAGCTGCATCATGCGAACAATCAGTTCCTCACAAGAATGTATATTCTTTTTTATACAGTATTTTTCATCCATCCCCAGACACAAAAATCTAAAGGCGTTTGATCAAGTGATCTTTGTGGCCAAGACCTCTGCCCATGTATGCTCATTGTTGACATACGTGAACCCATTTCCTGAAGATTGCAATAAGTCTCGCTAATTGTTTTGAAATATGGAATCCTGCAATGTGGTAAATTTATTTCATATTCTACTGCAGCAGCTATTGCATTACCATTACACATATCCAAAGTGAACACTATTTCATTGTATTTCTCTGTTGTAAATAAGTACATCATAACTTCAATGTGTAATCAATCAGATTCAAAATAAAATTCACAGAAAAATTTCACCTACATCACAGTTCACAATAACCGATATACTTAACCTTTTCCCCTCGGAAGTAACTTTTAAGAAATGTCCTCTCAGATCAGGTGGCCACACCTATTTCTGTGTCAGATCGTTGATTGAACAGTTGATAATGTCCTATAAGATTGGATGGCCAGCACTGGCCATGGCGGTTTGTTTGTGAGCTCGACTGCCATGTTAATAAATGTTGATAATAAATTAAAACCCCTTATTTTGATATAAATGGTTATGTTTTACTTTGTTTTAAATATTTAAAATATATGCAACTGCGTGATGTAGCTTTTGTTATGATATCAAATAATCTAATATATTATATTGCGTATTGAAAGATAGAAAAAGTTATGTTACAAAGAATGTGAATTTTTTAAACATTTTTTTCACATAAACTAGTCATTTAAATTACTTCAATTTACCAATTGTTGCAATAAAGTGATTTTTGAAATTCCTACAATTAACAGACCCTAACGAAATATTGGCATAGGCAATCTATAGCCCAGAAAGTGTTCTGTTTGAGCAACCACCCAGTTTTTTTATCTAAACCTATTTTTGTTTATCTAATATAATTGAAACTTATGTAAATAAATAATAACAAATTTGATTGCAATAACAGATTTTTAATTTATTTCAAACATTTGAATTACTGGATTATAATATTTTAGTTTTACTTATGTTAAATTTACAATATTAGGATAGGCCTATTAGTTACTGAAAAAGATAACATTTCAGTTACAAATCATGTTTTACAAAAATTAGTTTTTAAAATTTTCCTGAGTATGATATTTCTCAAAACAAACCCCAGGACAAAGCCCTGGATTAGCAATACAAGTTTTCCAGAAGAATTTTGTCCGTCGTCGAACTCCTCCTACACTGCGATCACTACAAACAGCGCAGTCTTTAATTTTTCTCTCTTCGAGTGGATACATTATATGGAGTTTACCATCCAGTCACTGTTCATCAACAAAATTTGATAGTCTATGTCTTTTGTTTACATTCCGAACCTCCCCCACTAACTGTTTTACTAACTGCTTCCTAAACTTTCTTTGTGTCACTTTTTCTTTTGGAGGTTTGTTGCTACAAAACAAGATATATGTGTTTACAATCGGAGTTTCAATAAACTAAAAGAAGATTTTCCGCCACCATTTGATTGATTTCCTAATGAAGGGATGTGAAGACATGTAATGGTCCATTAAATCAACTACCCGCATCGACTCATTGTACTTACATACAACAGTTGGTTTCTGTACAATTTCCAATTGTCCACCATTCTTCACCCGTCTTACAACCTGGGTTGAGTTGCCATACAGCGTAGTAAGCATTGTGTTACATCATTAGTGTCCTTCCAGAGTAGAAGTGAATATTTATCATCTTTTCGATATGCTTTGATTTCCCCTTTCTTCAGTTTTATTGGTTGGACAACTTGTTCTGATGACTTATTTTGTGAATTTTTCATCTTTCTTGTTGTTCTCACTGCAGGGGGCAATCCTTTTCTGTTTCGTACAATTGTGCCGGTTATGTGAACTTTCTTTTCATGCAGTGCTAATGCCAAGTCTAAGTTTGTGTGTAGCCGATCAGTGAATACATGTAGCCCTTCAACTGTACCATAATCGTCTTCCAGTTTTTTCACTAAGTGTAAGACCGCTCTAGCAGTGACTTCTAAGTCTAGTCTGTACATGCTGTTGGTTGTAGGTTTGCCTAAATACTAGGGCACAAATATAGCCGGTTGCTGACTCTGACAATATCCAAATCCTTATTCCCCATTTAATGGGTTTGCCCTTATTATACATCTTAAAACAAACCCTACCTTTAAAAGCCACTGTACTCTTGTCAATACTCACTTTGTGTTGTGGGACGTAGTACTGTCTATACTTCTTGTCCAAATACATGACTACTCTGCGCACCTTCCCAGAACGTGTTACATGTCCTTGTACAGGACCACTTGGAGGAGGATTTACGTGCAGATTCTAAAAGATTTGGTGGAATCTGTCTTTAGAAAATGTATCTCTAAAGAAAGGTAGATAGTCAGTGTAGTCTGCAGAAAAGTAGTCTTCAATTTCAGGCTTGGAATTCATAACCATATTGATTAAAACCCCTAGGAAAGCTTTCGTTTCTCGGAGCGTAACTTGTTAGACCACCAGATAGATTTTTTGCGTAACAGGGTATTCTTTTGAATTTTTTCTTTGGAATATCTGTTTGTTTCATTTACAATCTCCGTAAGTAAACTATCAGTAAAGAATAACTGAAAATATTCTAATTCTGTCTGGTATTTGACCACGAGGTGGCTTAAAGCCACTCTCATTTACATAAATATACTTATTGAATTTTACATCATTGTCACACCATTCTTTCCATCCATCTCCTTCAGCATCGTTTTCATCTCCCTCAATGCCTTCGATAATCTGATCTTCCTCCCCTTCTGCAATTCTTTCTGACTGTTCTTCATTCAATACACTATTATTATATTCTTTAAACTGTTCTTCAAATTCATTCTCATCAGACACATTTACACCATTTTGATTTAGTACTTCTTCGTCGAACAGATTACCAATCTCAGAATCAATATCACTCACATGATCAGAATCATAATTACTATCTAGTTAGTCTTCCAAAGCATCCCGTATATCATCGGAATTATCGAGTAAATTGCTCATTTTGCTAGTAAACACACACGTCCTAATTCTAATATTCAAACACACATGTTCTAATTCTAATATTCACAAACCAAATACCTGTGCGAAAGAATAACTAATGGACTAATATTTACAGTATTTTATACTAAACTCAGATATTTGTAGTAATTAATCATTTGAGTAATAGATAACTGCACTAAAACAATCGGTACACAACAAGCTGAATAAAGTAAGGTTAGACTCACTACCTGTGAATTCAAAGCCGATGTTTACATATTTCTACTGCGAAACTGAAACTGAAGTGTTGCTAACTTTATAAAACATCATCTCAACTGAGTTAAAAAGTTGTTCCCTTTTTTCAAAACCAACCAGACAATTTATGTCTAAAATATAAAAAAAGATGTCAAATGGCCACCAGTGTTGGCCAGCCGAGTGCGTAGGGAAATTATTAGTGGCCAGCACAGCTGGACATCTGATCCTAGAGTACAAAGCAATTAAAACCTGCCCAAGGACAAAATTTAACTGAACAATCTCAGGTTGTTATGGAAATGGCAGTCAGCATTGCTGGCTACCCGAGGGGAAAGGGTTAATATTCCTTACAGAATTTTAACAGTATGCTTATCAGTTTATATCAGCTGTTGTTATTTTATAGCCAACTTTGAAAAAAAATTTCAATTAATTTATTGTGTTTCTGTCATTAATAAAAAAAGTTATTATCAAAGTAATTTTAATTATTAGGTAGATTTCTTAATGGGTAACATGATCCGACTTCTGGAAAATTGTGACATATCTTCATATTTCACACCCACCAGACCCCAAAACCACCGTCAGTTCAGAAGTTTATATATACATTTTATATATATATATATTTGTTTCACTTTCTTGTGGACACAATAACTGCTGTAATTCTGCACCAATCACTTTTAAATTATTCTTTAAAAATAACTCGTCCCTAAAATCTCAGTCAAGTTCGTTAACGGCCAAAATCATACCATGGGGATGGAATGGGGGCTTTTTCAAAAACAAAACAAAAAAAAATCACCATAACTTTCTTATTAAGTAAAATATCGAATTTGTAAAGTTCCTACTATTCTTTGGATAAGGGCCTAAAACTTATGTAAGTAAAGATATTTGATATCACCAACCATTGGCGTAGGGGGTGAAAAAATGGGGTTTTGAAGACAAAAAAAAAATCATACCTCCCTTAATAAGCACAGTATTGAATTGGTTTGAAGTGTTCGTTAGTCCTTTAAACATTACCTAAAACTCTTGTCTGAAACAATTTTTGATATGACCAACCCGTATGGCAAGGGATGACCAAAATGTTTGTGGAATTGTAAGATGTGGCTTGCTGTATACTAAACATGTGAAACTTCTTTTTACATACAACCATTGTCATATTGAGAAAATTTGAAGTTTTTCTCAACTTTAAGGTGGAAATCTTTTTTATCTTCTACTTAGCACCGGTGAAATCTACCTCCACCTTTTGACATGCAGAAAGGGAGTTTTTTTTAACTAATTTTTATCAGTAAATTTAGTTTGTATAAATTTTTCACATCACCAAAAAACAATTTGGTTTTTGTTTACATTAAATAAATACTTTTCTGATAAATGTTAACTTTTCTTTTTTTATTCAACTTATCTTATACCATTCTGTTCAGGATTAAATTTTCTACAGGTTTTGTGTTTAAAAGCTTTATGTTTTTATCACCCGTGTAACAAAGTTATTTTACATCAGACATAAAAAAAAACGGGGTTTTCCTTCTAATTTATTGGTTTACACTCCAGATTTCTCACAAATTACTGCAGATGTGGTTCTGAGACCTATTTGATTTGATTTTTCAAGTTAAAAACCATACTAAATCATTAATTTTCCTTTATTAACATCCTAAAAATTTAATTTTTTAATTCCTTAATTAACATGCTAAAAATTTCATTATGACCTCGTTTCACCAGGGTAGCTGAAATCAGAGCAAAATGAATTTTTGTTATTATTTTCACGAGTAGAATATGTTATAAAGTCCCCGGAGATCTTTGTGATGCACTTGTTTATCAACTGTATCATGTCAATATGAAATAAAGTAGCTTTCCTTTTTTATAATAATTTATAAAATGTTTATATTAATAATTTGATTGAGATTTTGTTTAAATTCATTGAAAAAGACTACAATCATTTTATAGAAATTTTATTTAACAGCTTATCTTTTTAATTTTTGATTTTACTTACTTGAAATAAGTTCAGTATTGTATTGTTTTCACGAAAATAATCTTCATAAATTTGTTCTAGTAACATCACTTTTGACAAATGCATAGTATCTATGCATATTTATTCTAAGAATCTATGCTAATATTTATTGATATTTTTTCTCTTAATTTTTTATTAATATCCCATTTTTAATATAATTATTATTAATACTTATCAAAAGATTAAATAGGATCCTGAACATTTTAAATTATATGATAACAAGCAGGAATTAGAAAAAATTAAAATACTTGTTCAGAAATTTCAGATCTGATTAATAAAAGTTACAAATATGTTTTTGTAGCAATTTTTTAATTAAAAATTACATGTAACTGATTCTTTTTATGAAGGTAAAAATACAAAATACCAACATTTTGAAAACAGCTTTTTAATAACATTAAAAGCTGTAATGATTAAAATAAAACCTTTTTTAAAATTTTGCAGTTACTGAAAACGAATCTGCTACAGATTAGTGAATGGTATATTATTTATTTTGAATAATTTGTTATTTGTCAGTTATGAAATCTATTTGTTACATTCTCCAGAATGTAATCTAAAAAAAAAAAAAAATTTTCTTTAAAAGTTTGAAATTATTTTGATTTTCAAGAAAGTAGTTTTTTATTGTTATTAGAATTTAATTAATGATTTTAAATTCCAAAATTCTCAAAAAATTATTTTTTTTTTTAGGATTATATGACAAAATTTCCCTTGGCTTTATTAAAAAACTTTACCGATCACATAAGACTACTAGTTAATTAGTACAGATACTTATGTTACCGTGATTGCTAGTTTCTCTCAAGCTTTATTCAATTACTTATATTGTGTCTGGAAGCAGTAATGAAGAATTGTATTTATTTCGTTTTTTTAATTGTTATGTTTCATCTAGTAGCCATAACTAATTCTTTTTAATGTGGATTTGTAATTGTCTATTCCAAAGTATGGTTCAGTAATATCTTAGTACTTAAAAAAAGTGGTCTTAAAATTCAGTTTTTTAATTGTTAAGAAAGCTTAAGTATAAGTAAGTAGTATTGAAAAATTTTATTAGTAAGAAAAAAACAGTATTATGATTATTTTTTACTACCTTCTCTTGCAAAATCAGATTTAACACTTTGCAATTGTGTTTTTGAATCATGTATCACATCCTTGTTTGTTATATCGATGACTGATGTTTAAAAATTAAACTAAATTATCAGTTATTACATTTTTATTTTTGGATCATAGTATTTATGTCTGTTATCTATTGTTAAGCGTGTTGAATTCTTGTATCCTTGTTTTTTGGCAGGAAGGTTACAATTTTTTAGATTTCAAATTCAGTGTCTGTTACTGTTGAAATAAGTTTGTATTTATTCACATTCAGTTATGTGTTTGTTTGTTTTAATGTCTGATTCATGTAAAATATTATTTGCAAGTATAAAAATTAAAAAATATACATTTGAAATTACATTTAAAAAGATATAAATGTATAAAAATATTATTTATTTTCACATTATTTGCACCATATATATTCCATTTTAATCATCATTCAATTATTGCAATTGATGTTTTAAATTATTTGTAGGCAACTTATATATGAGGTAGATTATAAATGTTAACCTTTTGAGTAGGCTGTTGATGTCAGAAATACTGCTCACAACTGTTTGAATAACAATGTAGAATAAGATTTCTAAATGTTAAAAATGAAAAAGTTTAAATTTAATAGACCTTGATGAAAATGTAGATGTGTGGATAGACAAAGTTGTTCTACATATTTGGTGCTGCTGTCAAGAGACTTGCATCTTGTAATCCATTTATTCTCCTTAACTTAAATAATTTGTGTCCAACATTTAAGAACAACATGTTTTTAAATTAATTAAAACATTTTTCAAAAGAAAAATATATTCTAACAAGTGTCAGCAATCAAAAAAGTATTGATTTAATTTAGCTATTAAAGCAAAAAATTATGTTCAATATCACTATTTACTGCGTAAAAAATTACGCATTAAATTATTTCTTTTATAATTCATTTTTTACTTGGAATAATTGTTACCAAAATACTAGTTGATAAATTTATCAGCAATGTAATGCTTATGTGGAACAAAATACTTTTAATTTTGATTCATTGTGTAAAAGATTAAAACCTTATTCATTTTATAACTATTGATTTACATGTTGTGTTTACTTAGGATTTTTTTAAAAATATTGTGGTAATTGCAAAAATGAAAATATAGGTTTCTATTTTACAGATTCAAAAATGATTTTTTTTTTTATATCGTATGACTGATGATCAAATACAGATGATGGAAACAAGTTGAAATAGGTCATTAGACCCTGAGTGATTGCAGCATGACTTGTTAAGAACTGTTTACACTGCTTGCAAAAGATTGAATAAAAAATCCCTCTTAAGCCCTACCTCTGAAAATTTATAAACCATTATCAGAGTAACAGACATATCGCAGTACTATTTGTCCCCAGCACTTTTATATCATCATGGGTTTCTTTCAGTTTAAAAAAATTATATCAAAATTATTTTAACCTTTTAAATCAAATTTTTGATAATGTACAGTATCATCTTTTTTTTAAATTTTGGTTCGTTTTGTAGTACATGGATTCTTAAACATATAACACCTTTTAGACAGTTGGAACATTTGTTCAGAATCTTTCACCTATTACCATATTGTTATTTGATGAATTAAATAACTTTACTCTCTTTGTGAATTGTGTCCCTAAGTGTTTTCTTGCAGAAATGGGAGTGGCACTACTAGCTTGTTCAATTTCTATAAATGTGATGATCACTAAAATAATTTTTTTTTTTAAAGTAATGATTACATTGCAAGAAGTTACAAAATTTAATTACATTGCAAAAGTTTAGTAAGAAGTTTTCATCAATTATAGAGAGCATTGTCGTATTTTACACAAGATACAACCATAAATACACATACAGAGAAATATTCACTTTTTAGTTTTCATTTCGGTAGTTTCATTTCAAAAGGTATCTGAACACTTAATGGAAAAGAAGCAAGTAACTTCAAGATATAAAGTTTGTTTCTGTGCTATATTGACTTTATCCAGGCTTTTCTTTTTTTGTACATTTTCCATAATGATGTTTTGAAATATTTTGTGATGTTTTGATTTTTACATATAAGTATTTCTTTATAGAATATTTGGTAATAATTTCTATGTTTACATTTGATGTAGTAGCTTGATTGACTGCCAGGTTCTTTTTGTAGGTTTTCGTTGTGTTGTTTTTAAATATTTATTTTTGTTCTGCAGCAAGTGTATCAAAACATAAAATTCATCTCATCTCTTAATAAAGTTACCGATTATATTGTTTGTAACTTAGCTATTTCTGTTGTTGAAAAATTTCCTTTGTCAGGTGCTTGGAGAGTTGTTTTAATTAGTTGAAGCATTATTTGGGGTTATAGGTTAACGTGTGTGCTAGAAAGTCATTGTAAATAAGTTTTATCGTGTATTATTATTTGTTTAATATTTTATTTTTACAAGCTAATATTAAATTGAAGCACTGTTATCATATCATAGATGTTTTCATTCAGTCATGATCATTAGCTTTTTTTTATGTATGTTCTTGTAAAAATTGAGGATGAAAACATGAAAATACTTTGTTTAAATTGCATGCATGATATAGTAATATAATTAGTACAGTAAGAGCAAGCAGCATGCGAACGAATGCTTGTGGGTGCACAACCAATGTAATTTGTGTTTCTTGCATGGCCATTAGGCAGAGACCAACCTGTGAAAGCTTCTTTTCCTCTTTGCTGTTGTAATTTTATACATATTGCAAATTATGTTGTTAGATTGTGCATCCCAATTCATTTTCGTATTGCTGTTTTTTAATAATCTCTTTTTTTCAGTCAAGATATTATATTGTACACATGAGATATCCAACTGCAGTTTTTTTATTATATAATAATAGATTGGAACTGTGATTTTTTATTTACAAATTAAAAATATATTTAATTATTGCATTAATTTTTAATTCAAGCATACTTGAATTTTCATTGACAAAAAGGCTTTCACATGTGAGGTCACTGCTTGCCAAAGGCGCACATCCTTATTTAGTTATTTATTAATATTCCCTTTTTCTTTTTTATTAAGAGAATTGTACTGTTTTAATTAATAAAAGTAAATTTAAAAAAAAAACTTTACATTTATTTAAATAATTCTAAACAATACAACTCTCTAAAAAAAAAGTAGTTAATTATATAAAACCAGCTGAAACTGAAATAGTTTTGATTTTCCTCTAGGACTGCAAATTAGAAGAGGCGGAAGAGGACAAAAGGGCTGCCAAAGGGCTTTGTTTTAGAGGGCAGAGGGCACCTACAAAGCCACTTGTCTTTTGATAACAACAACATATCATTTAGCCACTCGCTCCTCTGGAATAAAATTTATTATGAATACATAATTTATGTAGTACATTAAACTTCAGACTGAAGATTTTTCCTTATATAATTTAATATTCTTTTTTTTACATTCTGATGCTGATTTGATTAAATTATTCTAAACTCTAGCTCTTAATTATTATTATTTTTTTTTTTTATTTCTTTTTTGTTGTTAAAAATATATAATTTATTATTAAGTGACTGAAATGAAGCCAAACATGACATCTATTTGTAGACACTATGTAATTGCATGTATTTTCCTTTATTATTTGTTGGTCAGTTAATTAATTAAGAATTTGTAGCTGTTGAATTTCATATTATTCTATAAAATGAAAAAGAATGTATATAAAAACATTGGTGTGTTATTATTTATGCAGTCGTTGATTCGATCATTTAAATAATAGCTATTTTTGCTTTTTTTGCTGTTGCAAGTCATGTAATTATTGTTTTATGTGTATCACTTATTTTATGTACCTATACTGTGAGGGATTTATTTATTGTTTTCTCTAGTCATGTTTGATTTGTTGTGTATCCCTGTGTTCATAAATAATTGTGTCATTAGTTTCTTTATTGGAAGTTCTTTTGTCATGTTTTTTCTTTTTCACTTCCATATTAATTCTGATACAAAAACTTAGCATAATAAAGTTTGTATAAATAAAGATTTGTAATTACCATTCATAGCGATTCCTTTTTAATTTTTTGTTCCACTCATTTAGTTATTCATTGAATAGGTTTAAATTCTGCACAGACACATACCAAAAAAATGCATCTTTTTTTTAACTTGCTTGCTTGCTTGATTTTTTTCAATTGATTATTTTTCTTTAATTATTTAGATAATAAAAAAGCACTAGCATTTTTTATTGGTAACCAGAAAAAGAGTAAATAAAGTTGTTAAAAGATAGAATATTGTTAAATTAGAAGTTACATAAATTTTGGGCTGCCTAGTAAATTTTAGGGTTTTCATATAGATATAGAATTTTATCAGCGAATTAAGACCAAGGATTTTTTTAATATAAAGTATTAGTTATAGTTTTTTTCGCCTCTTCTAGTTTGTAATCCTTTATATTATGTTTTGCAAAAATGAAAAGCCTTTTACAACAGTCCCAAACATATCATTAATTGTAGTAGTAATAGTAGTAGTAGTAGATTTTATTATATTATTCTGAAATCAGTTGGATGGATATCTTATGTAATCTTTTTTAAGTGTATAATTTACTGTAAATTCTGAAAAATGTACATACTGGTAAATATTTCAGCAAGATAATTATAATTAATGCAGGCAGTTTATCTTGGCTAATACAATTACATGAGGTGAAGGAATTGCAGATTTGTAGTAGAATTTTAAAGCATTTTATTATTTAATGTTTATAACTACATGTAATTTTTAAAAAGTTTTTAATGAGTCCATAATGCTTCATTTGCTTATAGACATTAGTTGCTAATTAACTTAAATCAGTTTTTTCTTATTCTTTTCTCTTTTAATATAGCAGTCTTTGTTGAAGTCACCAATTGTATCAGTATAATTTTAATTTATGTTTTAAGTACATCATTATCTTTTTGTTTAATTTATATTTCTGACCTTTAATTTGTTACAGAGATTTTTTCTTGTTTCATGTTATCATAATATGATTTATAATACCGTTCATTAATTTCTGGATTGTTTTAAGGAACATTTCTATTTAATTGTTCTATAGGTTGTTCATTTGTTACTTATTTCTTTGCCTACCTGTGTTACAGTTTTACCTCTAGGCAAAACTGTGTTTTTAACTCAAAATTTTTTTGTTATTAACTTTGTTTATAAAGCCTAAAGGAGTTTTTTTTTATTAAGAACAAATTAATCATTATTCATGATGGTTATTACTTTCAAATTGATGAACTATAAAACATAACAAACAATTCTTTCATTACTTTAATAACCTTTCATTTGACCATTACCTATTTTTGAAAGGCAGTGAAGGAAAAGAAACAAAAAGATTAAATTTGTGTATCACTCAGTCTTTCGAAAGACTTTTTTATCAAAACTACATGATATTCATTATTTTTAGGTCGTTAGTAAAAAACAAAATTTTTATTTCATAAAGATAGTTGTTACGTGCTACTTTGCCAGTTACATTAAGCTTAATTTTATATTGTAGTGTGCATAACCTTATTTGGTGTGGTTTATATTTGTTTATGTTAAAATCGATAAGTAATTTTTGTAAAAATATTAGATGAAGTAATTCATACTTTTTGTACAGATTTATTTTATTATAGTTGACTTAAGATTATTTGTAATTATGGATCGGTTAAGACTTCTTATAAAGTTCTAAGTTCACTTACTTTACTTTATTTTTATTTAACTCACTCACTTTATTTTTCACTTACTTGTTTTATTTACTTCTTTCGGTTCAGCTACAAGTAAATAAATTTTTTGCCTTTAAGCTTTTTCTCTAATATTCTTATGTAAGATAGACTGTTTTATCAAAGCGGTATCATTATAAAGTTCTTTTTCTTCTTTGTTCAATACCTGAAATTTCCACCAGTATCATATGATATTTCCAAGAGTAAATAACAAAAACCAAGTTGCAGTTAATATAGTACAATCTTAGTTTTAATTATGTTTAACATAGTTCGATATAAATAATATTTTTTTGTCTTCCTTATTATTTTTTAGAGGGGATTTACTACTTTTTAAGTCAGTTTTTATGTTGTTGTTTTGACCATTGTTTAATATTATTAGCATATTTGGACATTTTATTTATATATATATATATATATAAACACTTGATGTTTTTATTATGTCTTATTTTTTTGCTCATAATTTCTGACCATCAATTCTTTCAATGACTATTAACATTTTGGTAAATGATTTGTAATTAGCGGTATACAGTACATTACATTAAATTGGTTTTTCTGGTTACTTTTTTCGTATAATATTTTTTCTTATAATATCTTGTAATAATTTTAAATGTATGGAAGCACTCATTAGAGTTATCACCATAAGTAGGAATTGTGCTTTTATAAACACATTTGTACCCACCATAATTGAATTTGTACTAGTTCATTTCATATTTATACTGTGTAATTAATCTTTATCTTAGATTTTACTATAATTCTTTATAATAAAAAAAGTTAATTTTTGTGTTTATTTTGTGTAGCAGTACAATAGTAGGAAGACAATAGCAGTTTAGGTATTAGTCCTTTATTTCAATGTCCAGAACATTAGGTGGTTTTTATGTTATTATTGATCATACATGAATTAGTTTCTGAATAAACTAAACCTCTTGATCTCAAATTTGTTATTGTTTATTTATGTTCTTTGTTGTTTTATATTGTTTTGCATTTTTTTAATGTTCTCTTTTAAAACCTACACGTTAATAAACATACACTTATAAAATGTTAATAACCTACATTTATTAAACATCACAATGCTATTTTTTTATTCTGCTTATTGCTTTAGAATCAAAAAAAGTTTCAATATTTATTGCTTTTTTATTTGTTATATTGTTTAAGACTAACCTTTATTTTTTTGAAGCGACATTTTATTATGTGTTACTTTTACATATTTTTAAATTAAATAAAATGTTTATTTATTTTTTCCTAGGCTAGGTTAGTTCTGTAAATGGGAATTTTTAAAGGTTTTTAAATATTTGAGATCAATATCTTAACGCAACAGGGGACATATTTTTAATGTATGCTTGTGTTAGTGTGTATGACTTAGGGATTCATTTGCACAAATTAGGAGTTCAGCTATAGTAATAAATAAACATACGTTGAAATAAGAATCAAACCAGTTTAGCATAATTCCTTCAAATTTGTAAATTCTTCACAAATTTATTAATAAATAAGCAATAACTCATTAAATTTATAGTAACATTATGACCTTTGATTGGTTGTTTTTTATCAAGTTGTTTGAATTAAATTATTTGATCTAATTTTGTTGTAGTAAAACTTTACTGTAGTTAGTTTAAAAATGTTTATCATAAACAAATTCCTTCTTTACATGCTTGCACACATAATATAAGCACACTAAGTGTGTTTTACCTATTTATGATAATGATGATTAAAATTTTTTGTCTGTAAAATTAATTGATACTGGATGAAAAACTTTTCAAATAATAATTAATAAATTGTTTTTTTATAGGTAATAAATTTTAAAAAAAAAGGTTGCATTTAAAAGTTAAAAAATAATCATGATATTCTTGAAATTAACTTATTGCTGCCTTATTTCATCTTTACTAAACATTTTATTCAGACATGTTTATAAATAAATGTTATGTTTTCAAGATAAAAATTTTTAGTACCTTATTTGATATACCCAGTATAAAAAATGAATGCTAATTCTTTTGTGAAAATTATTTTAATTTGTTGATTGATCCAATTGATTTTTATTGGCCAGCTAAAGAGAGATTTATGTGTAACTTGTACAATTGAAAATTGCCTCTGTGTGTGTGTATTATATTGTATACAGTACATGTATGTGTATACAGTATTTATTCTTATAGTTGTATATTTTCCATAATACTTTAATTTCTTTTTATGATATTAAATTATGTTATAAAGAAAGTAATTTTACTTTGACAGATAAGGTAATTAAAAGCAAGGAAATCCTCTACAGTTTGCAGTGCTTGTTACATTTTTACTTTACTTTTTCTGGTGAATCTGTAAGTCTTCAGAAAAGTGCATGTAGTCATCCTGTCTATCAAGACTAAATATCTTCATTCTGTTTGTCACTAGGATCCCTGATTTAGTAAAGCAAGCCATAAAAAGTAGTCAGTTTTTTTCTTATTGGTGTCTATTGTTGTCTTGTCCTGGTATCATTATTCAGGCAAGATAATACTTAAGTTAGCATAACATAACATTAACAGTCCTTGCATAAGTACTTTATAACTTAGTACAGTACTTTCATAACTTTGTTTAGTATTATAAAATGCAGTACCTACAAAAATAAATAAAGAATTGTCCTTGCTAGCCTGTCTGCCATAATGTTGATGTTTTTTAATGGTCAATAATGGTGTCAATAATTATTCTTGCACTGTTATATTATCTATATTGGTATAATATATTGTAATTTGCCTTGCTATACTACAAGTGTGTTTTAATCTGAGGATCATTTAGCGTTACGAATTAAAGCTCCATATTGACTACAGTTCAAAGCATTAGATAAATGCATTGTCTTTAGTCCTTTCCAACGCACTCTGCCTTATTTTTCTCCAAAATAGTTTCATAATGAAGATAGGTCTAATAGCTTTAGCAAAATATTTGAAGAATTCTTCTTTAATTTAGTTTGTGATTAATAAATTAGCTGATTTATTATTAAAGGACCAATTGGTAAGTTATTTTTTTCTGAAGATTAAATAAATAGGTAGTTATGTTCTACAGGTTTGGTTTGAGTTAAGCTTTGATAGAATTTGTTCGTTTGACAGCTATAACATATGTACGTGTGTTAGGTTTTTGTGTATCCATTTCATTTTTTATTATAAACCAAATGTTATAAATTCTTATTTGTGATGTGTTAAGTAAGTGGTTGTATTGATTTTTTCCCTAAACACTTGAACATGATTTATTTATTAAACATATATTATTTTGTGAGTGTGTATACACACACACACATATATAAAGGGATGTTTACATCACTTGAAACAGCAATTAATTTTGTCCAATTAAATTATGAGTGTACAGGCTTGTTCAATTGAAAAATGACTTTTGTCACTGAGCTTTACAAAAATGTCTTATTACAGGTGTCATGTTCGGTTCTAATTTGTATATTTGGATGATTGTACGCTTATAAAATAGTAAAAATGAATAATTCTAAATTGTTAATTTATTAATTATCAAAATATTAGTAATGATTGTAGTAGTATTTATGGTCTTTTAAGCATTTTTCACATTATTTTGATTTTTTTCAATTTACTTTTTGAAAACTAAAATTTTATTTGGACTTTAAATGTCACTCTTGACATGTTTTAATAATGCTCATTAAGTGCTTTGTTATTTCATGATGTAAAAGGTTATTTTATAAATAGAAGATAAGCACATTTTATACATATGTATAAATAGAGTAATTTTATTGCATTATTTTAGGTATAGATATTTTTGTAAAAATAGGTATTATTTTAATACTGTTAATTTATTGTAAATACGTTAATGTATTTCTTAAGAAAACAAAAAACTGTATGTACTGATATTTCATCTTATAATTTGTATAAATTTCATTTCATTAAATGATTTTATTGCCTATTGCTATAACTTACTTCTAGTATTTGTATTTTATATTCTGATACTTGCTATTTCTAAAAGAATTTCTTGTCTTAGAGATCATTATTCATATAACATTCTTCAGAAGAAATATATAACATGAATCTGTAGTGATATTAATATAATTTCTTTTTAATTTTCCAAGGAATTTATGGCCGAAAAGTAGATTACCTCTCAGCGTAACTGCAGTTCAATTTCTTGATCGAGAAATTGGTCATTTATTGAACTGATAATTTTTAGGTTCATTCATTTTTTTTTAGAAAATTTTCTAGTAAGCATTAAGTTCTGTAACATAATTTTAACTTTCAAAACTTTTTATCATTTTATTTGTGTTAGATCTCTGTTGTTATTATTTAAATTATTTATTTATTGTAGTATACATTCATTTATTTATTTTTTTATTGAACTTTTATGCTAGTGGTATGTGTAGTAGTTTTATGACATTAATAATTTTTTTTTACAGTAATTAACAATATCAGAATATTTAGTCTTCGTGCATTATCAGTTTAGTGTAATATCCAAAGATTTTTAAAATATTGAATAATGAATGCAAATTTCTGAGTGAAAGAGAGAATTTAGTGCGATTTAATGTTTGAATGTATGTGATAATTGATTTGGATAACTAAAGTGTTCTTCATTTCTAGAAAATTAGTTTATTTTAATCTTAATTGTGAATTTTTTTTGATCATGTAAATAGATTAATTACTTTATTTTTTTCATTATTGTATAATTTTTGTCTCCATCTACTTCAGTTTTCCCCCATGTTGTGCCTTAAAAAAAATCTTAATATTTATAATAATTTTTCCTGAAAATATCCTGGGTATCCTTAATCAAATTCAAAATGAAGTAGCTATTGATTAATTTTACATTATAATTATTGTAAAAAATGTTCAGTTTTATTATTGAAGTTTATTTATTGTGCAGTATATTATTTCTTTTTTATGTATAAAAAATATTTTAATTTTTATCTGGAAACAAGCTTATTATCAGTAAAAATATGTAAATTATAGTTTAATTATTCCTTTGTTAATATTGACTTTGACATTTTAATCAAAAATTTCTATAACATTTTTTTTAGAAATCTGTTTTTTTGTGATGTATATCAAGGATGTTAACCCTTTCAATTTTAATGGTCTAAAATCCATACTGATGGTTATATGATCATGAATTGATAATTGTATTGATTTTTTTGTTATTATTTTATATTTTTAGACGTACAATTTCTATTAGGTGTAAAAGTTTTAACGCCTTTCGACATTCAGTTTTTGACTTCTCAAATGATGTGCTTAGTGTATTTTAATCATAACAAGAAAGGGTCTTATTAATTAATTTTTTTTTGTATATGTACCTCAGGGACTAAGTGTGCAGTTGACAAAGTTATAATTTAAGATCGAACAGAGCCGAAAGCAAAAAGTTAATAAGTACAGAATCAGAACTTTTATTGCATTGAATTCCTTTAATCTGCTTTAATTTTATCTTGTACCACATGATATGAGTTGGCATGCTCATCTTGAATTCTTTACCGTTCCCTGCTCTTCTATGTTTCCATACTTCTCCAACCCCTTTCCCTTAAGTCCTCTTTACCTTATCTTTACATCTTCACTTAGATCTTCCTCTTTCTTTTTCCAGTTGCATCCAAGTTCAAGATCTTATTTCCATTTTAATCCACACCCAAATCATTTCATCTTATATTCTTGTAACTTTGTGTGTAGGACTCACTTTGGCCCTTCCTATAATGAATTCATTCTTTTATTATCTTGTTCTTTCTTGTCTCTTCACTGATCCGTCTTAGCATAATCGATCACATCTTCACCTACACATCTTAATTTTTGTCCATGCCTCCAAGCCATTGTCATTGTCTGTTTTGTATATATTTCCTTTTCATCTTGACAATTAACTTTTTTTTTATAGAAGAGCATTCCCTTCCAATTTATATCCATTTATATTCTTTTCTTTATTTCAGCCCAAGCCAACTTCTCAACATATCATGCCACATACTTGAATTTATTTATTGTGGATAACGTTTTACCCTGTGGTTTTATAGATAACTGTTTATCCTTTCAATCTATATTTTCACTGCTAGTTTTCATTCTCTCCAGAACTTTCCTGTATTTATGTTTCAAATGATTATTATTTGTATTCAATTAATAATCACTTTTTATTGACACATGCAAGTTGTTAGCACTGTGTTTCACACATAGTTGGCACACTTGTTTCACTTATGCTTACAGTGCTATGAAACTATGAGAGTGCTCTTTGACATAATTCAGATTTATTTGTTGTCATTTACCGTAAGCATAACAAAAGTTTTAAGTTGTTTATTTGAGTATAGGTCAATATTAACAGTTTTGCTATTTGATTTATATTTTTATAATGTATATAGTGATTGAAAACACATTTCCAAAGGATGTACTACATTTGCCAATATTATATTTGATTTCATATATCATAATTATTGTATTTTCTAATGTAATGAATTACTTGTTCATATTTATTTTTACAGAATTCCATATTACTTTACTCATTATTATGCTCATTGTTGTAATATATATTTTTCTTGTATTGCATTTATCTTTCATTATTTAAATAAAGAGTGAGATAAAAAATGTAGTTATTTAACTTGTAATAATTAGATTTCTTGACTCATTTCCCTTTACAATTTTTGTTACTGATGATGTTACTGTACATCAGTAGCGGCTCATAACTAAAATTAGTGTAGGTGATGCTCTAGAAAAATTTTTTCTGGACCTTTTTCACGGCCATAGTTAAAGTTTTCCATAAAATAAAAGAACCAAAAACAAAAAATGAATCAAATAGAATAGCTGGAAGCTGGATAATAATCTAATTCTATACTTCTCACATTCAAGAATATGGTACACAGTTTTTAAGCACATTGTGCTTTACATGGTTGTGCTTAAAAACCATATTCAGTTTAACCAAATAAAAAATAAAATGTCAATACAGATAATATTTTTTAGTATTATTAGAATGATAAAAACTTCATAAAATGTGTGCTTAAAAACAATATAGTTCAGTGGTGCTTAATTTAAATTTCTATGTACAGAGAAACAAATACATAATTAATTAGTTTTTACTAATTACAGTTTCTTTTACCCTTCCAGCATGTTTTTGGACAGATTTGGCAATCAAAGAGTCCTTGCTTTCCGCCATCTTCTGATCGCTACTGAAAAAACAACTAAACCACTTTCATATTCCTTCCACCAACTAAACTAAAAAAGGGAACGAACAAGGAACATTCCGTACACATGCAGAATAAAAAAAAAACTATCTTCCACCAGCACACCAGGGTCGGTACTGCAGGAATGACAGTGCTCTCACTCCCCCGCAGCCTCGCATGCAGCTTTCTGTGTGTGCATGCACACCGCGCTGCTCGAACTATGAAACATGCAGTTCCATACAAAGATTTTTGTATCTTTTTCATAAACTAGAGGATGCCTACTGACGTTAAACTTAAGGATTATATATTGTACAAGTATAAAGAAAGAATTAAAGAAAAAAAGGACTCATTATGTTAAATGTTATCAGTGATATCAAGTGGAAATAGGGGGTGCTGCAGTTCCACAGTGCCTACATGTGAGCCGCCACTGCTGTGCATATGTTTTTCTCTTTCACTTCTACTAGTAGGTTTTATGATTATGATTTTTAAAATCAGTTTTTGTTTGTTAACAATATTTATGAACATTTGAAATCTTGTACCAAACTTTATCATTATGATAAAACACCTTTAAATAAGATGTTAATTTAACTCTCATAACTGTAAATGTTGGCTGGACCTATTACTTTTTTTTTTTAAATATGTTACTAGTTATTTATTTATTATTTGTTTTAGTTTTAAGTTATTTATTATATGTTTCAACCTACTTAAATTGAATCACATAAATTTTCAGAAACAAATTTTCTCTTGATTGTAATAGAATGGAATGAAGAAATAGATAAGGAAGGGTTTAGATAAGAAATACAATTTAGTGATTTTAAGTTGGATATTTCTTTGATGTTATATACTTTTTCATAAGTAAGTTCTGTTATTTATCTTTAAATACATCACTATGCTTTATCTTGAAAGATTAAATGATCAATAATACAGATATTCACATTAAGAAGAGCTTACAAAAGAAATTATTTCCAGAAGTTATATGTTGAAATGATATGAATTTGAGAGTTATAAGCTTATTTCTCTTCTTCTTTTTGTAATTTATGTGTTGTTATAAATGAAAACTTTTATTAAGTGATAAAGACCAACCACCATGAAGCTGAAAATATTTTAACGTAGATGAAATTTTGTATTAACCATGTTCACTCTGGATCTGACCAGCAGGCAGTTTCATTTTTCTGTATGTTCTGATTTCTTTTTTATTTTATTATTTGTTTTAAAAAAATTTCAGTTGTGAGAAAAAAGTATGTATATGGACCTGTAAGGTATATGAAAAAAATTATCATTCTTTGATCTCAACCCATTGCTAAATTGTAGGTAACAGGAACTCATTTAAGGAGCCTACCTGTTGGCTTTGCAAGAAAATCAAATGCAGAAAAGCCATGCAGCCATAACTTATCAATGATAGATATGGAAGCATCAATCATTTGTGGCCAAAATGTTGTATATTAAATTTCAGTTCAGTTTATATAGATTTATATATAGAGTGTTTATAAAGGAGTTCCTTGGTTCCAGGAATTTGTAATGAAATAGTGGAATTAGTTAAAGGCATCTGGTTTTCATATTTACGTTTGTTATATTATTAAGTTATTCATCACAAATATTCATCATAGTTGGCACCACTGTGTGACATTTACTGCATATCCAGTTAGTATTCTCACTCTCAGTCATGACAACACCGCAGCAGAAAGCTCAGTTTGTAATTTAATTTGTTGAAACAAGATAGGTTATTACAGTTCATCATACTTGTCAATGTGAATATGGCAGTGCCCAAAAAAAGTCATTAGCAAGGCACAGTTAGAGTTAGGAATACCTAAATCTACAGTGTACAAAGTGTGTAAGAAGCTTAGACTATATGCATACAAGATGCAATTTTTACATGAAATCAAACCAGTGACAAAGTGAAAAGATAAAGTTGTCAACTCCAACAACTTTAATGCTTAACAACATTGATGAAAATGAGAACTGTCTGAAAAATGTCACATTTTCAGATGAGGAAACATTCCACATTAGTGGGTCAGTAAATTAACACAGTTGAAGGATTTGGGGATCAGAACCACTGCATGAAACTATTAAACATCAGTGTGATTTTCCCATAGTCAATGTTTGCTGCAAACTGATGAATGACCATACTGTGGGCTCGTTCATTTTTGTAGCAAGTACAATTAATGGGGATATTTTCTTTGATGTGCTCAAACTTTGTCTTTCCACAGACTATATTGAAGAAGTAAAAGGAATAATTTTCCATCAGCTAGATGGCGCTTTGCCACAGTACTGAAACTGTGTCCGTGCACGCATTTAAACATTTGGATTGGAAGAGGAGGGTCGATTTCATGGCCATCAAGGAGCCCAGACATGCTCCCTTAGATTTCTTTTTGTGAGGACATGTGAAAAACATTTATTCAGAAAAATGTGTGACATCAATCACCTAAGGGAGAGGACTGTTGTGGCAGTTAGCATCCATTACACCCTACATGCTGGCAACTACGTGGGAGACTTGGATTTACTTTCTGGACATATGCTGGGCAATGAATGGTGCAATATTGAAGTGTATTAAAAACCAAAAAAAGTCAGAATTTACCCTTTCAGAATGTATACTCATGTAAGTAATACTTGAAACTGAGGAGTGCTTTTATAAACATTCTGTATATAGTTTAAAACATTTTTATCATTTCTCATTGACTGTTATAAAGCTCATAAAGAGATTAAACAAATTAAAAATTAAAAAGATGAACAAATGAAAAAACTGAAATAAGATTAAACTGTATAAGATTAAAAAAACATATCCTGGAATAAAACATCATTCGAAAGAGAATAATTGTTCAGTACTGATTAAAGTATTGATCTCTTCCTAAGTATTGCCTTCTGATACAGTATTAACTGCAGTTAAATACTTTGGTGTGAATGAAACCATATTTCAAATATTTTGTTGGATGGTTCCAATCCTTCAAATGGAATCTTTCTAACAAAAAAGTTAACTAGAAAGATAAGATAACTACTTCAAAAACTCTGCAAATAATATCATCTTTTTTGTTTGAATGATTTTTTTTACTTTTGTGTTCTTCAAAGCATTAAGCATTACTGTGAAGCTGTATAGATAAGGTTTCTGATGATCTAGAGTTGTACATGTATGCTGTGATTAACTTAATGAGTTACTTTTTCTGCAGTTTGAGATATTGCTTTGACAAAAGGGTACAGGACTTTCACATATACACACAACTTTAGCCTAGGTTGGAATATATATGAAACAAAACACCAGTTAGTATTATTAAAGTTATCTTTTTTCATAAGGTAAGCAATTTTACATTTATTTGTTATACAACATAACACAACATATTGCATAATGTTCCATTTAAAATTTTACTTTCAACTGTTATACAACCAATTTATAAACCTTTCATATGCCATCTCTTAAATATTGAAAGTTCAGTATAAACTTGATGTAACTTAAGTCAAAAATGATAGAATGTTGAGCTTTTCTATGCATATTTATTTATTACTGTTACATATATTATTACATAAATGACAAAAATTTTTATAAAAACATACTTCATAAAAATTCCGATATTAAATTTTTTTTATTGTGAGACCTTTTCTTGACTATTTATTTTTTCAGAAGTGCCATTTTTGTTTTTAGAAATTTGGAAAACCTACATAATTAACCATTGAAGATTTTGAGTATGTAATACTCAAAATATATATTTAGAGGTTCAATTCTCCTTCCCCTCAAATTTATTAAGGATTAGATAAAGACAATTTATTTAAAGAAAATTTTTTTTTTTTTAATTTTTCATTAACACATATTGTATTTTAACTTAATGAGTTACTTTTTCTGCAGTTTGAGATATTGCTTTGACAAAAGGGTGCAGGACTTTCTCTTATCTTCTCCATAACAAACAAATGCCATACAGTGAAGTGGTTTTCTATTTATTTATCATCTTCGCTTTTTAGCTTGTTCCCAGTTACATTTTATAATTTTGTTAAACTTTTCTCTAGAAAGTTGAAGACACTTAAATCTATATGCATTTAGGTATAAGTAGATTAATAATGTATAAAAGATGTTAGTTAACAGTAAATAAATCTTAAAAAGCATTAGAAAAAGATACTTAATATCTTTATACAGATTGTATTATCAGTTTGTAAAATTTTGTTCCCTGATCCATTTCATTTTATAAATATATTTTTTCTTCAACACATAAATTGGTTTTATTACTGATTAAATTCTGCAGTCTCATTTTATAAAATAAGTTGTAGTACTCAGTTGGAAATGGTGTTATTGGACCTATCTTATAAGAAATGCATTTCCAACTTATTATTAAAGCCTATTTAGATACTGGTATTTGTTAAACAAGAATTTAATAAGTAAGGTTTCTAAGTAACAAAGTCCTTGGTTGAGATACTACTAACCAGCATATTACATCAGTTTTAATTGCTTTTGAGTAATAGTATAAAACTTGTTAATAGTTTCTATGTTGCAAATAAATAAAGATATATTAATTAAATAACAAAAATTTATTAAATATGCATATCTCTTTTATTTGTAAAAAAAATGATAACTATGAAAACCAATATTAAATCCCAGAAGTGAACTACAATAAACAAGACTGATGTTAATCTTTTCCCATTCACATTAGTCTATGAATAATTTAATGGGTGATATATGAATAATTATCTATAATAACATAGGATCAATAAGTAGATTTTGTGAGTGGTGAACAACTATTAAGCTCAATGATGATAGAGTGATAAAGTGAGTGAAGTATCCTTCTGTGTATACAAAAATTTCAGAACACCTTTTTTAGAAAAATTGAAATAAATCTCATTAATTTTTTAAAAATCAATCCTATTAGTTAATTGTATCATAAATAGTTAGTAGTATCATCATCATCATCACTATCAAAGAAATTAAATAATTTCATATTCATCCTCTTACTCTTAAACAAACATAATTGAAATATTATATAAATATTATTTATTAATTTGTATATCTCCGCTCACTTTTGCTTATCAAATTTTTGTTATTTGCTCATTGCTTGCAAAATAAAGATCACTTCTTATATGAATTCATACTACATAGACAAAATAACTTGATTCATAACTAACTCACTGGTTAGTAACATAATAAAATTTAATTACACTTGTAAGTGAATTTCTATTTCTAGAAATTCAGAACTCAAGAGTTTTTGTATAAGAAAATAATCATGGTTAAAGAAAAAAAATACCTTACATATACTAGATTTGATCAAAAAATATGTGGTACTTATTAATTTCTCAAGCTGTATAAGTACAATTGTCATAATTTTTTTGTTATGTTGGTACACCTGTTCCTAATGTATTTTACATTGGTAGCCATATTGGATACTTAATTTATTGTTTGCTTTTGAAAAGGTTACATGTGTTTTGGTTTAGTTGGTGATTTTTAATTTGTAGAAAAAGTGGAACAAAGAATTTGCATTAAATTTTGCTTTAAGACTGGAATAAAGTGCAGAACCACAATAGAAATGTTGAATGTTGCTTTTGATGATTCTTCTATGAGTAAAACAAGCTTTTACAAGTGGTATGAACATCTCCAAGAGGGCTATGAAGATGATGAGTGCCTTGGACATCACAGCACATTAACACAACTGATGGCAATGTCAAAAAAGTGAAAAGATTGATTACAAAGAATTGCCAAATCACTATTAGAGTCTAAGGATTATTACCTGGAAGTTCTACACCACTTACCTGAAGCAATCTGAGAAAATGCTTGGATATATGGCAAAATAATTCTTGGCAGTTGCACCATAATAATGCACCTGCTCACACTTCATTGTTTATTCGTGAATTTTTGGCTAAAAACAACACTGTTATAATGTCTTAGTCTCTGTATTTGCCAGACATATTGTATGTATTTGCCAGTCCCCTTGTGACTTCTTCCTATTCCCTGAAAGGAGCTGAAAAGAACCAGGAAAAACGATGTTATGCTAACATTGAAGAGATAAAGATTGAATTGCTGAAGGAGCTAAATGTCATACCAGAAATTGCTTCCAGCACTTCAAAGTGCTTTGAAGTTGGAAAAAGCGCTGGCACATATTTATTCTGAAAAAGAATACTTTGAAGGTGATAATATCAATATTAACGAATAAATAAAGATTTTTTAAGAAAAATTAAAATTCTGTGTATTTTTTTATCAATCCTCATATATCATGATTATGATGCTTCTAATTTTTCATTTAGGAAAAATAATTATGATTGCAAAGGTCATTTGGTTAATTATATAATTATGCATCTGTAATACTTTTAAAAATAGGTTTTTTTTATTTGTAATTCTTTTTTACATATTTATTTAAAGATATCTTGACAACAAAAATAACATTTGATAACTAAAGTAAAATGTCTATTGTGCTATGTTGATTTCTTAATTTTCTACCTGCAGATGAAATTTGAGATTTTCTCACAAAAAAAGCTAGATAATCAGATTTCAGATTATCTAGCTAGTGCAGTAGCTAGATAATCATGTTACCTTTCATCATGAAAGGTACTGCAGTAGAATGGTTCCATCTAACATGATGGAATTCAAATCCCTAGTAGGTTTGGCATTTTTCTCAATCTACAACATTTGTCTCTTTTTTGCTATTTAAAGATATTACAATATAGAAGCTGTGGTAAATTGAGTAATTGTGATTAGTAGTTATAAGTTTACGATGAACAAGTAAATAGTATAATTTCACTGCTGTTATCTTATTTCTGTTAAGTGTCAAAATCATAAATAAAGTCAAAATATTCAGACTGCGAAAGAAAGAAGAGGGATGGAAAAGAAAAGAGGTGATTTTCTACCTCTTTGTAATTGTAAGAATGAGTAAAGATCAGTAAAGTAAATTGTATTAAGTATGATGCTGCGTCAAACTTAATGTAAGTTTTTCCAACAAAATACTGCAATTATATATATATATATATATATATATATATATATATATATAAAATATACGGAATGATTCAGGAGGAAAGGGAAATAATTTTGGAACTGATTCTAGAGCTTGAAATAAGGAAAAAGGTTCATACAAACATATATACAAAAACACTTTGTTATTGAGTAACAGCTAGTGAAAAATTTTGCCTGATTTCAGTTCCTGGTAAAATGAGTCATACTGAAATTTATAAGGTTTTGTATAAGGGGGTAAACTTGTTGGTTTGCTTATTTTTTATTTACTTGAAAAATCTAATAAAACAGGTCCCAGATCTGCATCTCTCATAGTTTTCATGATATCCAATTAAAACAAAAATTTGTTGACAAAAAATACGCTTTTTTAGATTTGAGGTACAATAACTTTGTTAAATGCATAAATGTTATCAAAACGTAGAAAATTGATGTAAACTCTATGAAAAACAAAAAAAAAAATCAACTTTTATTATTAAAAACATAACAGAACAAAACTCAAAAATATCATAATTTATAAAAATTTAAAACAGTTGTTTTTAGTACAATACATTTAGACCTCAGAAAAATTAAAATACTTTTAGTTTACTTTTTAAAAAAATACTGGTTTATACTGCTGTAATTTACAATAAATGTTTGAAACTTCCACCATTGATTGATATCAATCCACTTTTCAACAAGTTTCCTTACATATTCTGTTGTCAATCTAATCTTGGCATTCCTTGACGAGGGCAGCAGCTTCAAGAATACAAGCGATCAGTACATTACATATGTCTACTTTTTGTTTGTGTGCCTTGCATTTCATCCATCCCCATAAATAGTAATCTAAGGGAGTAAGGTCTGGCAATCTAGGTGGCCAATTTATCTTTGTGTCCAATCCATTTTTACCTGTAAATTTTTCATCTAAGAAGACTTCATTCATGAAATGTGTGGTGCTCCATCATGTTGATAGTACATTTCAATTCATTTCTCCAATGAGAAATCTACAAGTACTGTAAGAAAATTCATTTTTAAAAATTTCAGATAATTCCTCCTGATAACATATATTCTAGTATGAAAGGACCTATTAATTCGTTGTCGATTATTCCACATCAAACTTTCACCGAAAATTGTTGCTAATATTTAATTCAACTACAGCATCTGAGTTTTCTTCAGACACCAATGTGATTTCTGTATGTTATATACCATTGTGGGTAAAAGTAGCTTCGTCCAAAAATAATATGAACAGAATTAAGTGGTAATTATTATTAACCCATTGACAAAACTGCAGTCGTCTGGCATCGTCACTAAGCTGGAGTTGTTGAACTTTCTGAACATGGTACGGATGCAGTTCATGACTACGTAATGTTCATAATGACCTTTGTCAAATGTTAATTCATGTAGAGATTCTTCGAGTCCTCGTTGTTGGCCTAAGCTGTACCAGCTGAAGAATGTTTTTCCGTTCATTACCTTGTACCGGTTGACATTCAAATGAAACATGACTGCTGGGAAGTGTACCATTCTCATGTTTATTAAAAATTTTACAAAATACTTAATGGTTTAGAACTATTCATCCAGGATATTTAACGTTGATTTTCTTCCACCGCAGCTGAAGCACTTCCAGCTGCATACAAAACTCTTATCAGCATATACTGCATGAGTGAAAAAATGGGATTCAAAACAGAATTTCACTTTTTTTAAATTCAGATTCAATTGGAAAAATGTAGATACAGTTTATAGAGTGCAGCAAACACAAAAACTTCATAACTTGATTCTCAAAAATAATTAAACACAACAAAAATTATGTTAAAAACAACCAAACTGCCTAATATTTGTTATTAATGTTATTTATTATTACCACAGTTTTATGACAACAGTGAGGAGAAGCATTCAGATTAATTTTGAAGCATATAGTTAGTGTTGCCAAATTAATTTTTCAAAGCTCTAAATTTATTGCACCAAAAATAGCTGTTTTTAGTACAATAAATTTGTATTTTGTTTTTAATAATAAAAATTGATTTTTTTTTACATCAATTTTCTTAGAATTATTTTTAAAAATTTACCAATTTATTAGCCATTTAACAATGTTATTGTACCTCAAACCTAAAAGAGAGTGGTTAACAAATGTTTCTGTTTGATGTTGGATATCACAAAAACTATGGGAGATACAGTTGTGGGACCTGTTTTATTAGATTTTTCAGATCAAATAAAGATAAAAAAACCATGAAGTATATTCCTTATACACAAACTGTGCAAATATGAAACCGTTATTTATCTATAGAAAATACATGTTTATTGTATGAAAAGGATGAAAAAAATTTTATTCAAAATATTGTCCATCGCTAGCTATACATTTTTACAATCTCTAACAGTTTATGAAATGCCAAGCCAAAAAAAAAAACTGTTGCTCTTTTGAAGCAAACCATTCGTTGAGCCATTTTCATACATTTTTATAAGAAGTGAAGTTCTGCTTAGCAAGTGGTGTCCCATCGATACAAATAAATAATAATCAAGCAGAGCCAAGTCTGATGAGTAAGCTGCATGCGAAAGTATTTCCTAACTGAACGCTTCAATCATTTCCTTGGCTAGTTTTGCTGTGTGTGATCATCAAGCAAAATCTCTTTGTGTGGCAAGAGTTAGGTCCACTAGGAGAAGATACCAGCATCACCCCCTAATGGGAATTATCGTTGATGACATGCACACTGAGGGTCTGTGGATCTACTAGCGCGCCCGTAATGAATATGTTCATGCTGTCAAGGAAGCCAAACTCAAGTTTTGGCAAGACTCCATGTGTGAGTTGCAGCGCAGTCCGTGGCAGCTCGCAAAGTCATGTTACTAGCCAAAGCCATTGCATGTGCTGTCCAGTGTTCGATGCGGGTTTGGTGGTTGTGATCACACTTCAACATCTGTGGTGATTTACCACTTCTTGGATACTCTGTTTCCAGATCCTTCGGAGGGTGAAGCAGAAGTCGGCATTAGGGCGGGTGAGACACCATTCCCTTGTGTACGGGCTGTGGAACTCGTATGTACAGACCGAGTGGTTTCTCAAATGGCACTGAGAAAGGCACCGGCGATTGACCAACTTAACCTGGATATTTTCTATCATCTGCTGCCACTTGGCTCTCTTATTACAGGCAGCCTAAACTGAGGTTGCTTTCTGACTTGTTGGAAGGTGGCTTTGGTGAGGATGCTTTTAAAATCAGGAAAGGATCCAAGTGAGGTCAGCAGTTATCGACCCATCAGCCTCTTGCCAGTAATTGGCAAGTTGCTTGAAAGGCTGGTTGTGGAACGGCTCTGGGAAAGCATCGATATGAACTCATTTCTAAATGAAGATATGGCTTCATGAAGGGTTGGCATAGAGGATTGCATCTTAAATGCTCTTGCCAAGGTAGAAAGCGCCAACTGTAAATATGTTTTGGTAATTTTTATTGACATAGAAGCAGCATTTCCATCCTTGTGTTGGAGTCACACAGCTCTATTTAAGGTTGCACACCTAGTTGTGGAAAAATACGTCACCAGGGGAAGTCTGCAGGGCTCTGTTCTTGGTCCCTTGCTGTTTTGAGGCACAGTAGCCATTTGTGGCACAGACATTCAGTCTTATGCTTTAGGGCGATCGAATGGGATGGTGGTGAGAGAAATACCAAGCAAACGAATTTTGTGTTACCTTTTTTGATATTCTGGTCGTTTTTCACACATGTTTGATTTAAATCGATTATTTGTTGTTGGTAGCATTCAGTATTAACGGTTTCACCAGTTCATAATAGATCACACCCTTCTGATCCCACGAAACACAGAGTATTGTCTTCTTTCCACTTTTCATCACCTCTCACAATTTGATGGAGAAATGACTTTATTTTGTACCTGGCAAGCAACATTTCACAAGTGGTTTTTCGGTTTTCTTGCTGTCTTTCATTCAGTTCGTGTGGAACCCATTTTTCCATCTTTTGGATTTTTCCCAAGGCTTTCAAATTTATGGCGACAGCTTCTTGTGTTACATTTAATTGATTCGCGAGTTGTTGCATTTGAGCGGCATCCTCATCCAACAATGCTTGCAATTCCACTGCCTTCAATCTTTTTCAGTCATCTTCCATCTTCTTTGTTTCTTACATCAAAATCACCACTTCTGAATTTTTTTTTTTTAAACCACTCAAAGCACTGTGATTTACCAAGAGCATGCGCATTGTAAGCTTCAGCAAGCATTCGATGTGTTTCTGCAGCAGATTTCTTTAAATGGTACAGAAAATCAATGCTGTTTGCAAATTGTAGTTTGTAGGTACAAAACTCGACAGATTCAATGCTAATTAAAACTATGCTGTTATATGAAAATTGTATTGTTGTCAGTTGAAAATCTTTGTCAGGTGTCAAAGAAAGGAAATGCCACCAATGATGCAGTTTTACGGTAACTACATTGACAGCTAGGGCCATCTATGGGCAAATTTCAGTTTCATATTTACACACCTGGTAATGCCTTAAAAATTTCAGTATTATCTCATCACTGAGAGAATTGAGATCCGGGCAAAATTTTTGTTAGCCGTACATCAATAACAGAGCATTTTTGAATGTATGTTTGTATGAATTTTTTTCCTTATTTCAAGCCCTACAATCAGTTCTCAAACGATTTACCTTTACTCCTGAATTATTGTGTATATAAGTATAAAATAACATGCTACACATATGTAGATTCTTGTTTCATGCAGTAAAGGTATATCTCAACTTTTAGTATTAAAATATTATTTTTGTTTAATGTTAGTTGTTTGATTATGTTTGTTCTATTTATTACATGTACGGGGAAAAAAATTGATTGGATTTTTTTTTCTCTTATCATGAAAACGTGTTCATATTATATGTTGATATTTGCCTAGAATATAATTTTGTCTATTATGTAAAGGAAAATGGCTGGAAGGCTGTTGAGAGCACTCGAAGGTTTCCAAATTTCCAAAAAAAGATTTCCAGAATGGTGCTGATTGCTGCGTAAAAAAGAATATTCGTAGTTCTGTATTACATCTTGTTTCTGCCTTTGTTCTGTATCCCTTAGTTTAAAATTTGTGATAGACTTTATCTATAATGAATTTTGTTATACTTTTTTATAATGAAACTTGTTTTCATAAATTTGACTTATTACAAGATAATTATATTAAAATTGTAGTATTTTTTTATTTAAATAGTACAACAATGATATGTATACTTCAAGAACTGATGTTATTGCTTATATTCAGTTGTTACTTGTACAAGTTATGTCTGTGATTTACAACTCATTCTTTAACTACTCAAGGTATAATATAATCTATGTCAAATGTTACACATTTAAGAATAGTTTTTTTCTGATTCAAGTTATTATTATTATTATACCGTTTATATTATCCATAAATAAACGCTTTAATTCAGTTCATATCATGATAGAAGTAGTAGATCACTATACCATGGGTAACAAAAAAGAACTGCTCGAGCATTTGCCTAGGTAGAGCAAGAAAAATTGTGGAAAATCTTTATCTGAGCAGCTTTAAAAGTATAAAATTAAATTTTAAAAAAATTGGTTTTATTCTATATTATTTCATACATAATTTTACAACATTACAGTAATCCAGCTATGTGGAGATAAAATTTAGTAAAGAATTAATTGCTTATTATTATTTAAAAACTCATGAACAGGACCAACCGGTTACTGGGAAGGAGTATTAGGATATCCTTACTAGATAGAAAGGATGTTATTTGCATTCAGTCATGGGGGTTTTCAACTTGGAAAACCTAAAAAGGTGAGCCTTACACCTACAGAACTGATAGGGGGAAAAAAAATCAAGGTTAAAAAGAATGGATTGCTGACAAAGAAGGTTGTTCTACTCATTGAGGGTTAATTTATTGACTTACTCAGGATCAGCAGGCTCCTGTACAGAGTTGATAAAGGAATTTTTTTAATATAGTTTTACGTAAATTGGTTTGAAGGTCTTTTAGATTGTTTGGTCATTTTTTTTAAATAATCTTCAATTACTGATTTATCAGTTTTAAGCTAGAGTATTTAATTGCTTAATATTACCAGGTGTGTAAATATAACCCACCGGGTTGGTCTAGTGATGATCGCTTGTTCCCAAATCAGCTGATTTGGAAGTCGAGAGTCCTAGTAAAGTCATTTATTTTTACACAGATTTGAATATTAATCATGGATACCAGTGTTCTTTGGTGGTTAGGTTTCAATTAACCACACATCTCAGGAATGGTCGAACTGAGACTGTAAAAGACTATACTTCATTTGCACTCATACATATCCTCATTCATCCTCTGAAGTATTATCTGGAAGGTAATTACTGGAAGCTAAACAGGAAAAAAAAGAAAAGGTGTGTAAATATGAAACTGGAATTTTTGTATCAAAAATACACGTTTATTGTATGAAAATGATGATGGACAATATTTCGCTAGCTAAAAATTTTTCTCATCTCTCTGAAAGTTTATGAATGCCACGCCAAAATAAAACTGTTGTACTTTTGAGACAAACCAGTCATCGTGCCATTTTTGTACATTTTTATAAGAGGTGAAGCGCTGCTCACCAAGTGCATGTCCCATCGATGCAAATAAATAGTAGTCAGGCAGAGCCAAGTCTGATGAGTAAGCCACATGCGAAAGTATTTCCCAACTGAACGCCTCAACCATTTCCTTGACCGGTTTTTCTGTGTGTCATCATGAAGCAAAATCACTTTGTGTTGCCTTTTTTGATATTCTGGTCGTTTTTCACGCAATGCTTGATTCGCATCGGATCATTTGTTGTTGGTAGCATTCAGTATTAACGGTTTCACCAGGTTTTAGCAGCTCATAATAGATCACACCCTTCTGATCCCACCAAACACAGAGCATTGTCTTCTTTCCATAGCGATCTGGCCTTAAAATCAATGTCAATGGTTTGCCTGGAGAGTTACCCATGATTTTAAGCTTAGGATTCTCAAATTGTATCCTCTTTTCATCTCTCACAATTCGATGGAGAAATGACTTTCTTTTGTACCTGGCAAGCAGCATTTTGCAAGTGGTTTTTCGGTTTTTTTGCTGTCTTTCATTCAGTTGATGTGGATCCCATTTTCCCATCTTCTGGATCTTTTCCAAGGCTTTCAAACATATGGAGATTTGGAGAGTGGCATATTTTCATGCCACTTTACATACTAATGTTCACAAAAATAATTAAATTTATGGTATTTAATACAGAACAATTTGATCGAATTCTCTTGCTTTTAGCCTTTTTTTTTAAGAGTTACAGTATTTCTTACTATTAACTTTCTAGTTTAAAACAAATTAAATTTATGTGCGTGGTATTTCTATTTGAGTATATTTTTATTCATGTTCTTTTGATTATATTGACATTTGTTAGCACGCTTCATCTGTTTGTGAAGAAGACTGTGGCATTACTATTTATTGTTTTCTTAAAGGTCTTCATTTTATTTCACATATGAAATCATTTACAACCCATTCTAATATAAATGAAACTGATGATAGTTTTAATTTTAATCACAGGACCATATTGAACCAATTTTTTTTTTACCTTAAATAATAATCTAATAATAAATAATATATATTATTTTTATTTTAAATGTAATGTACTGACCGTGGATTGTTGTCATGCTTCATCTAAGTATGTTACTTAATTCAGTATGTAATGTTTGTACATTTCTTGATTTTGTATTATGAATTAAAATACTCTGTTACTGTACTGTTCTCTGATTATCGCATTTCTTTATAATGGATTTTGCAACTATTATTTTGGCAATAAATTTATTGAACTTTAATAATTTCACCTCATTTGTATAAAAAAGAAATTAAGTATTAGCCGATAGGTATTTTTAGAATAACTTTTCTTCTACTTTCATATCCATGTTAATGTATGATTTGTTGCCCATTTCTTTGTTCTTTTGTACTTTATTGTGTGATTAATCACTCAGTTTGAATGACTGCTACAATAGAGTTCCAATAAACCAGAGAAAATAATTTTTTTAATGATTATTGAATCTGATTTAACTTTTTTATACTTTTTCTTGAAGAATATTTGTGGAATCACTTTTATGCTGTTTTTTTTTCTATGCATTTGTTTAATTATAATTTCTGTTAATATTTTAAATATTAAAAATTCAATTTTTACCAGAAATGTTCTTTTTGCAATATATCATTATTTAGTTTTGTCCCATAGTTACGCTTAGTTGGATTTTGTTTTCAAGCTGTATTAAAAATAAACTTTAGTGTATCATTTTTTTAAATTGAAATAATGATAAATTGATTAGTTTGTATCCTTTTTTAGTTTATTGTTTGTTGTAATAAAATTTGTTGTCAGTACAGTTATACCTTTCGCATTAATTTTTTTTCCTTTTTGTTTTTATTGCATTTTTTCTATTTTGGGGTTTGTTTTTGTTTTCAGACCAATGGATCCAGTTCCAAAACATGTAGTTAGGTATGTTACATTTTTTGTTTTGTGTTTTGTTTTGTTACATTTCATGCACGTATTATTTTAACAGCATTTATTTTATTAATTTATTTTATTTATCTATATTTTCAGTATTTACATTTTAATTAAATATTATCTTTTATATTCAAATGAAATGAAAAAAAATTAATAAAATTCTGATTGACTTAAGAAAAATTCCTCATATATAAGTTAATCCATAGTACATAATATTTTTAAACGTAATTTATTTTGATTAATCTTGATTTTTTTTTTCAGCTTAGAATGCATGATTGGAGAATTAGAAATCAAATAGTGCATTTTTAAATAGTTTTTAATTGATCTATAGTGTAGTAACTGAGGCATGTCACTTATGACTTATACAAACAGCAGTTACTATACACTAGGCAGTTTTAAAACATGATTTTAATATTTATATGATTTATGCAAACAGTATTATTAGACATTTCTGTTGGAAGTAGTTCAGTTGAGGGATATGCAAACCATATTAGGCAGCATGAAAACATTTTGTGTTTGCATGTTCCCTCCCCTACATGTAATTTCTTACTGCGATTTTGGTAATGAACAACTTTATAAGTTGGTTTGTTTCATCATGAAAAATGTTAAACTTTTCTGTTTAATCTTATATTTTTTATCACTGAGGTGAAGTGTAAGGGAAATTCTAATTTATTATTCGCAATTACTGTTTATCAAATTAAATATCTATAGAACATCTTGCAAAAAAAAGCTTGATTTTATGTATGGGTGAAAATAAGAAAATACATTTCCCATTGGTAATAATAATCATAATGAATTTAATGAAAATGGAAAATTTACAATACAGATTAAATTAATTTTTTATGCCAAAAAGTACTCGAGGAAATAAGATTGAAATTCATGCTCCAGTACATCCTTCAGAAGATATTTTATAGTGTAGCAATGGAAGAATTTGAATGTTTATTTAGACTCTATTTATCATCATTAAAACAGCTGATGGGTTAAGAGTTAACCCTAGAGGCAAGTAAGTAGTTAAAAAATTTATCGGTTTTCTTATACAAAGTGGACTGTGGTGATAACATTGGCAAATGGACAATTTGAAAAATTGGAAAGCGATAAAAGCAGTGATAATCATTAAAATAGAGTAAAGACTTTTCTGCTTTAGAATGAGGATAGTAGTAGCAGTGACCAAGATTTAAGTGAAATTGAAGAAGTAGACAGAAATATTTTTCTAAATGCTGGAGAACAAAAAAATATTCAAGAATAATTGGGTTAGATGAAGAACTCAAGTATACAATATAGATAAAAAAAATAGTGTCCAGTTAATATAGATGGGAATTTAATTTGATAAAGGCATATGTAGAGAATTCTAGTAGTGAAGATTAATCGAGAAAATAATGAATGGAAAAAACTTTGAATCATCACCAAGTTCACTAATATGAGCAGGAATTAAGTAAGTAAAATGAAGCAGGAAGTAATGGAAAAAAATTCAGGATATTAAAAAAATTTCAAATGGAAATTTTTTTTCCATTTGAAATTTAAACTATTTTTTACTTTAAAATAGTTTATATAGTTTTTGTAAGAAAAATCTGATCACAGATTTTTTTATACTTAGTAGTAATATTTTTGAAAGATTTTGTTGTATCTTCTTAAGCTTCCTTTTTTGTACGTGTATGTACATGTGCATATGTACATCCTCACACATACATTCACATATCACATGCTTATACATATAACCTAATTATATCAGTTCAAATTAAATATCTTTTTTATTTTATTTATAGGCATATTTTTTTCAGCTGTGTTAATAAGTACCGAAGTTAAATAACATCAAATATAATTATATAAATGATGTAACTATTTGGTTTTATGCCAACAACCACTCTTAAAATTTTCCCTATCCCTCATTAAGTTTAGGAAGAACTGAAAAAAAGTAAAACAAATTTGGCGTAAATAAACTGTTTTGAGATAATTTGTATATTGAATTATTTCTCTAAACTGATGCTTGACATTTAATTATTATTTAGTTAATTTTAAAAATGATATTGGTTTGTTGTGTTTTAGACTTATTTATAGTAGGTTGGTGAGAGAATAGTTTATTTTACAAAAAGAAAACTGATGATATTTATTATTGATAAAGAAAGATTTACTGCTACCGTGTAAAATAATTTGTTTGGCCTTCCCAGTATCATCAGTGTTTTGGTTGTGAAGCTGTATGCTATTAATAAGGCCTTAAATATAATTAGCCTGACATTTCAACATGTACTTGTCTGTTCAGATTCCATGAATGCCTTACAGGTGATTAGAGACGTGTATTCCAGACACCCTGTCGTCTGTAACATAAACCTGTTATCTTGAAATGACTTAGTGTAACACAACTGTGAGCTTCTGCTGGATCCCAGCCGTATTGGAATTTCAGGCAATGAGTGTGCTGATAGTGCCGCTAATCATATTGTTTCTGATGATCTTTTCTGTTTTCTGAAGAGGGAATCCCAGATCCCCCTGAATAATGGCATCCGCAGATGCCACTCATCACGATAAATGGCCAAGTGAATGGAATATACTATCAACAATAAACTTTGTCCTGTTAAGAATACTATAGCACTGTGAAGCTCCTCATGTAGGAATAATCGTCAAGAGTAGATTATTATTTGCAGTTCGCGAATAGAGCATACTGATGGATATCTGAAGATTCAGACCGATGCACCCTTTTGTATTCACTACGACTGCCAACTAACTGTACACCATATTCTTGTGGATTGTGTCTGCTATGCTGCATTGCATCAGAATTTTTAACTAGGGGCTAACTTCTGAAATATCTTAAGAAACAATGAGATGATGTTATCGAATGTTTTACAGTTTCTTAGGGCCATGCCTTTTATTCAGATATTTGAGTTTTCTGGTATGTGTCAGCTATTTATGCCATTTAGCATGGCAGATGATAATTTATTGTTTTAATTTAGATAACCAATGTAATATTCCATTATTAATTTTATTTTGCTTTTAACATATGTTGTATGCATTTTCAATTTTTACTGTATTTTTATATTACTGGTTTTTAGTTTTTAATGTAATTTTTAGTATTTATTTATTTACTATATAAATACTGATCCGGCGCTGATGATACTTCGTTGTGTGCCCAGAAAAAATGTAAAACAACTAATTTTTAGAAGAACAGAAAATTCATTATGATTGGAATGGAATTCTAAATTCTTATAAATTTTTTTTATTAGCTGCTTTTAGAAAATGATTTTAGAACAAGTAATAAAAGTTATGCGAAATTTTAAATTAGTTTCTAAAAATTATGCTGTAAGCAGAATTCACATTTTGCGTAGATTGCTCTTAATATGTGTAATTCATTTCAAGAGATTACAAGGGTAATAAAAAGTTAACCCGATTTGTCAGTCACTAAATGTGAAGATTCCTAAATAGGACATTTTGACTCAAAGTTGTCTAATCAAACCACTCAAATATCAGATTTTTAATTAAAACAGGTCCCCTTAATTTTACTATTGATCCAGTGGCAGGTGGGGTGGGGTCTAACCAAAACCAGTGAGTGGGTCTAACCAATCCAGTGTTCATGGTAAGTAGTGTAAAAAATACCAAAAGAGGGATTATAAAATAAGGTAACACCCCATAAATGAAGTGTACTAGGATACTCAAATACAAGTACAAGAAAACTCAACCATCCACACAATCGCGTAGTTTGTTCAACTACTCAACTGAATTATTGGATTTATCCAAACATCTACTGCAAGACTAAATTAGAATTATTAATTTCTCTGATTAACTAATTTTTCTTTTAATTTCGTGATGCCCTGGTAAGCAGATTGACAACAATATTGCAAATGTTTTGAGTTTTAGCATTCTTCAGGAGCATAACGTTTTACTTATAGTGTGTGGACAATTTATTTCAGCTTCAGACTTTCAGTAATGTAATGTTAAAACTATTTGTTTCAGCAGTACAGTGAATGATGACCAAGTTAAACCTCGTTCTCTCAGATTCACTTGGAGCATGAAGACAACTTCTTCTCGTGATCCAAACGAGATAATGGCTGAAATACGAAAGGTATCAACACACTTATTTATATGAATCAATATTTATATGGTGTAAGTGGCAATGTAATAATGTAATGGTACAAGATGTTTAAAAAAAGATCATTCTGTGTTGTAATACCATATTCCTCACGTTAGTATAAGGGAGAAATATATGTATAGATTATCTATAGAAAAATAGATCAGAAATACTTAGCTTCTTGTTTAGCATTTTTTGCATTTTTCAATGGAAATTCATATTTCAAGAAAAGTAAATATATCTTAATGAAGTATCTCCTTATCTAATAAGCACATGTTTTTACATTTTCAGTTTCAGAATTTTTAATTTTTTTTTATCATTACAACCTTGTCTGTGCTTTTACATATGTATTTTAAAGAGGAAAATAAGGTAGATGAAATGATAATTTAAAAAGTGCCATACTTTGCCTGGAGGCAAAAATAGAAAATCAACTAATCTGGTAGTTAAATAAAAACAGTTTCTGGTTGTATTTAAAAAAATAAAGTTTCACTTAGCTAAAATTGGAATTTTTAAGATATTAGCTAATTAGATATATTGGGATATACTGCCAGAAACTGTTTTTAACTACTAGATTAGTTGATTTTCTTAGCTAAAATAGTAAGTTGCCTAATTTTATACATTCAATGTCAGGAGAGTAATTTTGTAAAAATATTATTTTATTGTTCTTTATGTTGTTCATAGTTTTAAAGTGATTATAAAACGTGCACATGTTATTGTTGTATGTGTTTTCTAATTTTAAAGCAATACTTTTTTGTTAAATTGTTCTTCGGGCTTTTGTACTACGTTAATTCTTGATGGCTTGACATTCATATATTTAACACAAGATACTGTCAAACTCTTCATATACCAATGGTTAGGCTGGAGAACACGAGAAAGTTATCAAGCAAGTGGTATTGTTTTGGTAAATAAACTGCCACACGAAGTAAGAGCCAGAACCTAGTCAATATTTTTAAAAGGAAATTATGGGGATGGTTGGTTGTTTTGTACCCCTTTTATGAAATTGGAAAATTCTTGCACATTGAGACATCTCAAATCCAGTGAAGTGCTTATTCTACACCTGTTACATACGTATTTCTGTTTGGTTTTATGAGAAAATTATACATTATTGTATTCTGTATCCATTTAAATTTTGTTTTATATTTAATATGAGGACTAAAATATTGTTGAATGTTTCTTGTTTTTGTATAATTTGACATATATTCAAACTATAGTTTGATCAGTAAATAAAGGTATTTGTTATAGAATTACTTAATTGATTCTTGTCTATTGTGCTGTTTGTGAACGTTACCACAGTCAAATTATGTTTTTTTATACCCCACCAATAAAGTTTTCAAGGTATGTTGATCCTGGACACTCAAGTTAAAGTATAGCATACAGAAAATGTCTCTTTTTTATGATTTAAGGATTTATGATAACTTTTTTTTTTTTTAATTACAACCTAATGCCAAAAATTTGTAAATTAATAATAAAACATGTAAATAAACTAATTGTAGTTAATATTTATTTATTTATTTAGTAGTGTAGAGTTCATCAAAATTCAAAGATGTATTAAAAATGGGGATGGAAGTAAAACTTGATAACTTTTAAGTACTCATTTAGTCATGTAAAAACAAATACTTTTAAAAAATATCTATAATAGTAGGTAGTCGAAAAAGTAGTGAGTCTTTTGCGTTAGTGTCCTAAATCTCAGGGTATATGAGTCACAGTGGGTCAAGCCAATTGTCATTAGACAGTTAGCAGTTGAAGCTAGTACATGTGTAAAAAGTGTTGAAATTCTTGTACTCAGATGTAAGGTATTGCACTGTGAAGATGAGTGAACTTTCTGCAAAACTGCGCTACATTTTATAATTCTATTTCGATTATGGTGCAAATGCTGCCCAGGCCTGTGTAGAAATTTGTGCTGTTTAGGGCAAGATATGTTATCAAAACCAACAGCCAAAAGATGGTTCAGTCGCTTTCATTCTGGAAATTTTGTTGTTCAAGTTGCTCCTCATAGTGGGTGATCAATCACAGAAAAGGTGACTAATATTCGTGCAAAAATGGAGGAAGATCTACATGTAAGCAGTCTTGACATCACCAAATAGTGTTAAACCATTTGGAGAAAACTGGCTACAAAAAGAAACTCAATGTTTGGATGCCACATGATCTGACTTAGAAAAATTTACTCAATCAAATTTCTATTTGTGAATCTCTACTGAACGCAATGAAATCAAGCCATTTCTGAAATGGTTGATCACAAGTAATGAAAAGGGTATAACCTATGACAACAGTGTGCAAAAAAGATCATAGTTGAGGCTAGGAGAAGCTCCACAGTCTGTGGCAAAGTCCACACTGACACCCAGGAAGGTTATGCTGTGCATTTGGTAGGATTGGAAGGGAATCCTGCATCACCAGCTGCTGCTGCCAGGCGGAATGATAGACTCAGACCTGTACTATCAACATTTAATGCAATTGCATAAAGCAATTAAAAAGAAACAGCCTGAACTGCTCAACAGAAATGGTGTTGAATACCATGCTAACACCAGACCATGTACATCTTTAACGATCCATCAGAAATTGAGAGAATTTACTGGGAGTTTTTAATTCATCCACCGTATTAGCACCATGTAACCTGGTACAATGAGACTATCATTTGTTTCAGTCTCTGCAGAACTCCCTGAATAGTGTTAAATTAGTTTTAAAAGAGGCCTTTGAAAACCACATGTCACATTTCTTTTACTAGTAACCACAGAATTTCTATAGCGATGGCAATGGGATTATGGTGTTGCCAGAAAAATGGCAGAAGGTCATCAAAAGAAAATGTTACATATGTGGTTTCAATCTTATTTTCCAATGACAATAAATGTATTCTCAATTTTGGCCATTAAAAGCTCAATATTTTTTAGACAACCTGATATATACAAGGTTCAAATATAAACCAGACTTTTGTCTTCATGTCTTGTGTATGAATAAAAGTGAGATGACACAAAGGATATTGATGGTGGAGATACGGAGAGGGAATGGATGCTCCAGTGGCTTGGCATTTGCGTGCATATATCTTCTCAGTAGCTTCATGTCAGAGCAAGAGGTTTCATCATTGGTTGTGCAACATATTATCATGAAGTTACTTATGAATTAGTATGTTAAACCTTCCAAAATTTTTATTCGACAGCATATGCAGTTAGGAGATGTGATGTCATGTAACAAAGTCTAACAACTGATCCAGAAACTTTAAAGGAGGCGTGAAACTAAAAGACAGTTACAATAGGCATTGCAATGATTGTAACAGATTACAACATTCGATCAATCTCCAACTTGATTGAAGATTGTCACACTCTTACAGTCAATGAAATTGCTTTGGAATTGGGTATCTGTCATGGAAGTGGCCATTCCATTATTACAAACACCTTGGATTTCGCAAAGTCTGAGGAAGGTGAGTTTTAGGACTTTTGACCAAAAATTAGAAACAGGTTCAACAAGAAATTTTCCAAAGGCTGCTGAATTCATTTTGATGAGAGAAATATTTTTTTGCATCAACTAATCATATTTGATGAGACATAAGACCATCATTACACTCATGAGTCAAAATTTACGACTTTGGAGTGGATATCCTTGCCTGTAAAGGTGAAAACATGTCCATCAGCGGGAATAGTCCTTCCAACCAACTTTTAAAATTGGAAAGATAGATGTATTACACATCGATTTTCTCCATGAATGTTGCATTTTGAAAGGCGCCATCAGCCAATCAAAGATATGATTCTCCTTCACAGCAATGCCAGGCCTCACACAGTTGTTAACACTCAGGATAAACAGGATGAAATTTATTGTGAAACCTTAGAATATATCCCCCATACAGTTCAGATTTATACTTCATCTTTTTTTTGTTTGGATCATTGAAGTAGGCACTGGGAGGACATCATAGATTCCAGACTTATGATAAAGTAGAGGAGTGTGCAATTGCCTTTTGACTCATCTCAAACTTTTTATGAATAAGGGATCCACAAACTCTCCACACACTGGGTAAAATTAGTAGAACTTCAAGGAGACTGCATAGAAAAGCAATAAATATGATTTTGATCTTTATCCTAGCATTTAATAAATGTTAAAAACAAAAGTATGGTTTATATTTGCCTGACCTTCATAAACAATGTAACCACATATTTCAGTGAGCTGTAACATATCTCTTCTATTACAATTTGTTAGCAAGAAGCTTTCATGAATTTTTATTGTGTTTTTTAGTGTAAATATATTACATCTGTTGATTGACTTTTTTCTGTAGATCTGAAATAGATGGATACTTACGAATCATTATTTACATTCAAATAAAATGCATCATTTGTACTACTTGTGAAGTTATAGCTAATTTTCTTTTTTTTAGGTTCTTGATGCTAATAATTGTGACTACGAACAGAGAGAAAGATTCTTATTGCTGTGTGTGCACGGTGACCCTAACACAGATTCACTGGTGCAGTGGGAAATTGAGGTATGCAAATTGCCTCGGCTTTCTCTGAATGGTGTTCGATTTAAACGTATCTCAGGAACATCAATTGGTTTTAAGAACATAGCTTCAAAGATTGCAAACGAGCTCAAACTGTGACTACTGCTGGAAGAGTCAGTAGACTGAAATACTGCTGCAGAAACAGCCTGCTCCAAGTCTACACGTTGATGCAGCAATGCTTATGATTCATTTGTGTCAATATGTAGGTATATCAGACATCTTAGAGCAGGCAGATAGTCGCTATATAATGGAGTCAAAATCAGTTCATTAATTTTTCAAATGGCTCATTTACTTCAAGGACATTTTCATCGATTTGAATGTTATAATAATTCAGACGTTAACTTTTTTTGTAGGATAAATGATTATTATCTGTTCTTTTGTAAATAATGTGAAATCAACAAACTGAATAATTAATTAATATTTAAAAAACTGAAAGCATCCAATGTTACGCTTTCTTATCGGTTGCTGTTATGAATTATAATAATAATAATAATCATGATAAAAAATATTTAAAAAAAGAAAATTATTTTGCACTGTTACTATTGAAATTTTGCTTCATTAACAGCTTATAATTTTTATACTTTTTTTTAAAAAAGAAAACCATAAGATTTTCTTTATAGCTAACACATTTGTCACATCGAAATTATTAAGTGGAAAGTAATGTAAAATATACAAATAATCTTTATTAAAAGTTTCTCATGGTTAGAAAATATTTTAAATCTTAACTTGATGAATCCTGATTACCGATGAACTACACCTTGTACATTAATATAACATGTGATAAATATTTCATACAGAAATGTTGATTCAACTTTTAACAATAACTAACTAAAGTAAATAAAAACTGTTGTATGTACATATTGTACTTAAATTTCTGCTGGTTATAATTTGAAAGTAAATGCACTCTTGAAAATCAGATTTTGATACTATGTAAAAGTAGAATGCCTTTCTTTTGTTTGAATTATAATATAATTTTTCTTATAAACATATTACTCAAAAGGTAATAAGTCTAAAATTAGAGGGTTGTAAACATATTTTCTCAGATTTTTTCTTTTTAAAACGTTGACTCAATAAAAAAGAGAGGAAAATAGATACCTATACAAATGACATAATAATCACTCCGTGCCTTTAGCTTATGTTTCTACATTATCATGTACGCTTTACTTCTGATATTCTCTTCAGAAATTTTAATGCTTAACATAAAATTAATAAAAGGCCTGGTAATAAAAGTTACATTTCACAGATTGTGTGTAACCATCATTCAAAATGTAATAATATTTGTATTAAAAAGTTAGTCACTCTTATTTAAATAAAAATATTTTAAAAAATACAATTAAATATAAGTAATTAATAATCAGATTAGTGAATGAAAGAGAATAAAATTTGTGATTTTATTTAATTATGTATTTTCCAATCAGATAAATTATTAGTTTTTTCCAAATATGTTATATCTTTCTTGTATGTATACAGTATACATTACCATTCTTAATGTTACCTAAATAACTGTATAAAAGATGATTTTTAAAAAAATCATTTTGTAATACAATTGATTTATTAATAATTATGTATAAAGTAGTTATAAAACTACCATTTTGTACATTTTTTTATTTTCATATGCATAAGTTGTTTCTAATTTTTTTACGTTAGGTTTTTACTTATGAATTTTTCCTATGATTCAGTAAGAAATTATTTTGTTTTATTATTTCTTAGTAAATATTTATTATTGTAATTATTTTTGATTTGTATAAAAAAATTAGTTTTTCATTATATATCTTATAAGTGAACGCATGTTTTATAATGCTCATTTTGACTTATTATATATTTTTTATGCTATATGTCTTATTTTATTATCATCTGCCTAATAAATCTATTCCTTCATATAATTATTTTTTTTATATATAAAGCTTAAATGTGTGTACTCAGGGAAACAACGTTCCAGCAGATAATAGTCGGCCTGTCCTATCGCGATGTGTAAGTAGTTTTTTTATTGTTATGGTCAACATTTCTGTTCTTGTATAAATAAAACATGTTTCTTAGTTATTGTTTAAGCGGAAGATACTTACTGTTTTTATTATTAAAATAATTGTTATCATTATTATTATTATAATTATTATTATATTATAATTATTAATATGTTATTATTAATTAAAAATGAATTCTAATACAAAGTGGTAAACATAATTATTAAATAAAAAAAATTATTATTTTAACCATGAATATATTTAAAAAATAAAAATCTTAGTTAATTTTAGTTAGATTTTTAAGTTGTAGATAACATGGGTGCTTCTTTTTTGTCTCTACAATAGAAAATATTGTGTAATCAAGTGTGTTAGTGGACAGAGAACAAGATGAAGTGGTGATTTTTATTAAAGTTAATATTAATTATTACGACTGTATATACCGTACATTATATAAAAATTAATAAATGAACTGTTATCAAGTAAATAATTATTATAGATGTAAAAAAAAACCTGAGCTTAACCTGAGTAATGAAATAAAACGTCGAAAAACACAAAAATGTATGCAAGCTCTATATGTATATATATTATAATTTGTCACTGAATTTATGATATGATATTGATAATTATTTATATATTGTGAGCGCTATTAAAAAAAAATTAAAACAAGATTACTCAGTTTTTAGGGTAATGAAAAAAGTGCTTGAATTAAAAATTGCATTGGGGTTGTCAATAAAAATGGAGAAAGCATGATATTAAACTGTCTTTTTCGTTACAATTTTTGTTTCTTTTTTTCTATGTAGATAATTTGGCAATTTACTTTTATAGAATTCATTTGTCGTAAAAAGTGATACCATACTTAGTATTATAATGACAAAATAATTTTATTTAATTTATTTATATATATATTTATATATATATATATATATATATATATATAATATTTATTTATTTATTTATTGTTTTATTTTTTCAATAAGGAATGCTTTCTTCATTTTTAAAGTAACTTTAAAATTTCTTTATTTACATTTTACTTTCTATTTTTCTTTTTTTTTTTTTGCTTGTATATATTCATGTTTTAATTTAGCTTTTATTTATATTATTAGTAACAGTATGTATAATTATTATAATTTTTAGTATGTTGTATAAAAATACATAAATAAATTAATTATTAATTAACACCATCTGGAATTTTTCTTATAATTTATTTGAAAGATGATTATTTTCAGTTTATTGACATCAAAGAAAACTTAATTTTGTTATCGATTTAATTATTAGTTTTTCAGATATTTTGAAGTAGAGTTATTATCACTGTTTAATTAAAAGGAAAGTATGAATGAATAATTAATATTCAGTGCATCAATAGTTGTGATGAATGGGTATTGTTTATTAATTGAATTTTGAAAGTATTATAAAGAAGACAATATTAATTATTTTTCATAAATTGGAATAAATATTTAAGTTTTCGCCTTTCCCGCACCACATTCCGTGTAAGTAATTAATGGAATGTATTTACTACAGTTGTGAATAAAAAAAGCGTTTATATTGTCTGTGTAGTTTAAACTCCAATGACAATATATTTTTTAGTAAGTGTATTTTTTAAATGTAATATTTTTTATCTTTGGTTAGAAAAATCTTAACAGATATAAAGTTAAATTACTAAAATGTATTAAAAGAAATCAAAACATTAAAAATAAATTATCTTTTATGTTTTTACTTTAAAACATAAAATTAATCTGTTGTTACATTAAAATGTAAGTTTGTTTTTATTTTATAAAACATTTTATACTTGCTGATTACTACCAAACATGACTGCAGTAATAACTTAATTGCTAATATAATTTTCTTTAAAATTTCTTAATATTGATGACACATTTCATTTCTGAAAAGGTAATAATGCTTCCTACATTTGCAAATGTATTTTTAGCATAAAAATAGAAAAAAGTGTCAGATTATGTATATATATCTAGATTCCAGACTACATGTTTTCGTTAAAAATGTTTTTGCAACTATGATTTGTGATAGCTGTGCTTGTATACCACAGTTTTTCATTATCACAAAACATGCAGTAAACTCTGCATTAGTGGTAATAGGGAGGGTTGTAAGTTTCTATTCCTTGAACTGCTTACACTTACGGTAATACTTATTATATCATCTTCTAAAAAAAAAATTCTTTAATTTTTGATTTCTATTGCATTGGTTGCATTAGCATTGCAAGATGAGCAATATTTTAATATTAAACATTTTATTAAGAATATAAAACACCTGCTGCATTAAAAATTATTTTTACAGTAAGTAGGTATTAAATATAAACTTAAAAATAGAAATAAATGTTTACTTTATATGTTTTGTAAGAAATTAACAGTGTTTGCTGGTCTGTCAGGTGCTCAGATTCTTTTAAAAAAAAACTGATTTGGAAGTAAAAAATCTTTTCCAATTTTAATTTTAAAGTTTGCTCGTGTGAAATTTTCTATAACATAGTATAACTATGTATTTGCTTTTTAATTGTATTTTTAAAATGCTATTAAAGGTTGAAAAGAGTTATACTTCACAGAATCCTAATAGATGAAAATGTATATAACACCACCGGTTAAATAATAAATTATTGATGTAAGGTAATAATTTTGTCCACTTATTTTGTGCCTTAAGCTGATTGGCTGGCCATAATTATTCAGTATCTTGTATAAAAATTAAATTCAATTGGTATTAATAATAATTTATTTTAAAATAGTCAAACATAATTAAAAGTAATTTTATTATTTTTATTAAAAAAAGATTTTAATTCATTGGAAAAAGTTAAAGTTATGTATTTATGTAACATAGAACATGCAAATTTTGCACATAATTTTTAATATAGACAGTTTTATGGAAATACTGATGAGAATAAATTAAAATTCATTAATTTTAATTATAAAATTTCTGTTGATTACATTGAAATACCTTAAGCAGCATTATTATTACAGTATAATTATAATATATTAAGCATTGAAATACTTAAGGAATTATGTAATTGTTAGCCTATCAGATAACAAAAATTTTCATAATATACACAAGGTCTTAAGTAAAAAAAATTAACAATCTCAATTGTGTTGCATGAGCATTTTTTTTAAATAAATGATTGTGTAATTTGTTTAGCTTTGCTATTATTATTTATTCTTTTATGAGTTTGATGTTATTTTTTAATAAGTTCCAAATGACCAAGTTGAATAAGTTTCAATTGACTTGTTTTTCTTCTTCTTCTGGTAATTTTATCCTTTTTTTATCGTTTGAGACTTTTTTTGATTTAATTATAAAAATTATGTTAGGTTTTCTGTTATAACCCTATTAAAATGAGCAAAAAAGGAAGCATAATTTTTTTTTTTATATTCTTAAATGTGATTGGAGTGAAATTATGCTTTAAAAAATTAGGTATTGTTTTAAGTTCTTAATAATAAATTTCAAACAGATTTTTTTTAAATAGTAAATTAATTTTAATAATATTTTAAAATAAAAAAACTGTTGTAAATATCTTTCTTAATTTTCCCCCATATTTTAAATAGTGTAGCATATAATATATATGAATTACTTTTTGAAATAATAGAAGTATTAATAATAATAATTATTACTTTAATTTTTTTTAATTTAAATGTTAAAAAATTCTCTATTGTAAAAAATTAATAATTATTTTAAATTAACTTAACATTTAAAATCCAAAAATAATTTACTGTGTAGATGTGTGAATTTAATTTGAACTTTTTTCAAAAATGTTCTTTTTATTGTTATTAAATTGTTTCTAAAATTTAAACCATCATAATAATGATGATTCATGTTTATGGTTCCACAACAATGTACAATAAAAATTTTCTATCACTTTTTGTGAATTTTTGGCGGAATATTTTTTTTCTAATTTCACTTAAGAATCATAGTCATTACATTATGTTTTATTATTTTCTGATATTGTTGGCTCTTAGTTTTATCATAAGATTTTATTAATGGTGAATGTTTACAAAACTAAATGTGCAGTTGTTCTATTGGGATGTTAACAATGTTTTGTATTATAATTTTAAGTTATAATTTTTTTTTTCAAATAATTTAATTTCACATAGATGTAATGTTTTCCCCGATTGTCTTTTAGTGATGAATACAGTTAATAAAAAAAAGAAAAATATTAAAAAAAATAAGTATAATGTTTGATATTTTATTTAGTAGAGAAAATAATACTCTTGTTTTATATTAAAAGATCTGTTAAGCTGTTGATAACTTAAAAAACTGTTATGACCATTAATTTTTCTTGTCTGTAAGTTAAAAAATATTGTTTATTGTCATATTATTATGTGTCTTATTATTCAGTGTCTGGAATATAAAAATTTGTATCTTTTACTGTATTTTATTCTTGTCTTTAAACAATATTATCAGAAGTATTTACATAAAAGTATTATTGTTGGAATGTTCGTAGTAAAATCATTATTTAGTTAAGTATTTTACATCGGAGGTAGACATTATATCTACATACCATTCTTTCTTTGGTTCCAAATAAAAAATATTAAAAGTACAGTAAAATCTCTTAAGTGAACTCCTTCAATTTTATAATTTTTTCTAACGTAAAGAGTTCTCAGTGTTAAAGGAGGTTCTGTTGATTTCATTTAAAATTGTTTACACTGCAGTGAAAATTAAAATTGCATCAAAAGGTTAAAAATAAAGGTTTGTTCCTATTTCTCAATTATACTTCAGTATAATTGAATAATAATTTCATAATATCATTAAATTATTATTATTAAATATTATATTCAGTATAATTTAATAATATTATTATTATTAAAAATTAAATGTACAAATTATCTTTTATCCACCATGACATATGCGATAGCATCCTTACCTGCTTCACTAAAAGTCCAGTGTTCAATTCAAAGGAAAATTTTTTAGCCAACTTTATAGTAGTCACATGACCTAAGTATTAACGCAATTTAAAAAAATTAAAATAGATTTAAATTTCTTTGTATAAGACAGTTTTTTGTACTGTGGCTTTCTAATTTTGCAGATGTAAAGTCTAACTCTGTTTAATGCAAACTACATGAAGTCATATCCTCACTGCATCAAAAATGCAATGGAATTGCAATATATATCATTCATAAATGTTACAGTATACAACAACAAAGTTTTAGATATTTTCATATTGGGTAGAAATCTTTCTTATTCCAGTTACAGAAAATATTGTGTAGTAATAAATTTAATTTGGTTTGAATGGCCTATTATTCAGTTGAATATTGTGAAAGTAAACAGTCTTTCAAGTAGGGAAGTTAATAGTTGTGGTAATTTGTATTTATTAATATTTAAACTTGAACTTTACTAGTAAGGCATGTTCACTTCAGAGGGATATCCAGGTTGAGGAGTTTTACTGTATCTAATTAAATGATTATCCAGAGACCTAAGTACTGAAATATATAAATATTTACTCATTTGTTATCAGTTGATATACTTTTACTTTATTAAGCAAGTTAGTTTTATTATATTTTTCTTTGAATGACTAATTTCTCTATAGTTTTCATTATGCAGTTACTTATTGTTTTTTATCATGTCGCAATCTTATGCGTGTATCTACATACATAGCTAACACATTCTTAGAAGACTTCATGTTTTATTTTACTTATTTGAAATTTATTTCAAAGATTTGAGAACGATCACTTAGTTTCAGCTAACACATAAGTACATTTTATATAAACATATATTTTCACATAAAATAGATATAATTGCTAATATGAGGATGGGATGAAAAGTTTCAGGCCTGGATAAGAAAACAATATTTTTCTGGGTACATTCTGATTTATTTTTCATCAGTCACCCATAATACAATTCGTACACCATTCCACAAGAGTGCTTATGCCAGTTTGGTATGTCAGTTTCCCCACTCCTTAAAATAACCATCTATAACTTTATTATTATCAATAACTTTATTATTGGTTGAAAATATTATATAATATCAATAATATTATTATTGGCATCAATAACTTTATTATTGGTTGAAAATCTTTTCCCTCGAAGTTATTTTTTTTTTTTAGATTAGGAAACCAGTGATAGTCACTAGGAGCCAGATCAGTCTCATCAACCATCATAAATTGACATAAAAGTTCCTCTGGAATGCAGCAAAAGAGCACAAGACAATTGCTTGAAATGTTTTTCAGTATTGTTTTTGGTTGGACTGAGCAAACACAGCACTTATCTACAGCACAACTTCATGTCCAAATGTGTTCATACAAAATATTGCACACATGTTCTGCTGACATGCCTACAGACTTTGCTAAGTTCACTGTCACTCGGCGATTTGCCAAAATGATTTTATGCATTTTTTTCTGGCTTAATCACTTCAGAAGAGCATCCATTGCATGGTTCATCATTAATGATGCTTTGACCCATTTTAAATTCAGCAGCCCAGCATTTGATTGTTGTACGTGATGGAGGAGAGTTTCCCAATGTTGTATCAAGCTCTTCTTTAATTTCCTTTGCACTTATGCCTTTCAGAAAAAATTATTTAATCACAGCACAATTTTTCAGTTTTCCCAGCTCAAAAAAGCACCCTAATTCTTCACTTTGACAGACTAAACTATACTCTATGATACAGCAACTTGAAACTCTTATAGTAAACTAATGAACAATGGAATCATATGACGCCATCAAGAAATTAAGCTTACTAATGCTATCTCTGTGTGAGGCCCGGAACTTTTCACCTCACCCTTGTATTTCTCTTATAATTGTACTAATGTGTGTTTTAAGATGGTTTATTTATCCCAATAAGGTAATGTATCATTGTAATTTATGTTGATTCTAATTATTTTAACCAGAGAATTCTTTTTTTAAGTTTTTGGTAAAATCAAGATGAAATATATAAAATCTAAATCAAAAGAAAGTATTACAATAATTTTTAAGTTTGTATATTTCCTTTATAGATACTTTTGTTTAAAAATAATATTTTTTTAAACAATAAAATTATTTAGTTTTGGATAGCAATTTCAAATTGCATGTTTCATGTGTTGATAATGAAACTGAGGATATTGAAGTTAACATTATGTAATCACAATAAATAACATTATTTCAGCTTATGACAGGTTTTTTTTTTATATGTATTGTAAAGCTACATTTTCTTTTTATTTCCTTTATGTTAGTTTGATAAATTGTAAAAAAAAATTTTTGAATAAGACTATTTAAGGTTTATGTTTGTATGAGTTGAAGTGCAGAAATTGCAGTAGTTAAAGAGTTATTTTATATTTGTACAGATTGAATTTTAACTAATCTTAACTTTCATTTGTTTTATGGTAAATATTTTTCTAACATCAGGTTTTCTTTCATTTGATGAAAAATATAGTCGATTCTTATTTTTGTATTCATTTGGGGAGGAAGGAAAATTGGAATTAATGAAGTCATTAGATTCATCAGTAAATATTTTAAAATGACTTCTTTTCTTTTGAAAAGAATTCTCTGTTTAAATTTTTGTTTTATTTTTTAAAAGAAATTAAGTTTACTTCTTTGCCTGAATAATATACAAATAAGTATATTTTTATCAGTAAGTTTTAGTTTTGATTTTTGTAACAATTTAATTTATATTCTTTATTTTAATGAAGTGCACAAATTTAAATTTTATTAATGTAGAATTCCCAATGCAATATTTTAAGATTAACTTGGCCTATAAAAATATTCAGATTTTTCTTTTATAGACAAGTTTATACCCTTTTTTATTATTGATCGGCTGTTAAAGATTTATTATTGCTTTATAGACTACATCTATCATTAGTGATACTATTATTATTTAATTAAAAATTGCTTTAGCTTAAAATTCTAATAAATTAATGTACTATTGTAATTGTTATAGTACATTGAGAAACAACAAATGATGAATTTTTATTGGTCCACTGCTGTTTTTTTATTGTTTAACTCTGTGATCATGTCTTGTTATAAAAAAAGACTTAGTTAATGAAGCTAAATCGATTTGATAATACAAAAAACTTTGTTCAATAAGATAGCTATACCGGTACTGTGTTACAAGTGTGAGTGAATGTGTAATGTGTGTATGTGCTTAGTTAAATCGATATAAACTCGATACATAATACTTCTATTTTATTTATTATTACCATTGTGCCCCAGTCTTTTGAATTATTGTCTTCAAGTTAATTATTAATCTTATAGAGAGACTGTTTACATGCTCAGTTTGAGTCATTGTCTTGGTCTCATATCTTGCTCTGATATTTCAATAAAACACAATTTGTGATTTTATTTTTTATTAAATTGCAATTGATGAAAGGTGAAGGTATGATTGTAGTATTAAATAAATTTATAATAAAAACAACTGTCATTATGATTTATACTAGTAATTGTTCCCATCTGTAATTTATGTAATCCTCCCTGTTTTAAATATCCTTACTTTATGCTTTGTTTTATTTGAAGTAGCACAATGTATGATTTTTGTTTATATTCCCAAATGTTTTTATCTTTAATCATTTTGATCGGTTTGATGTACTTTTATCTCTTGCTAATTGTATAACCTCACTTGTACATCCTACAGCCTCAATTAACTGATTTCTTTTAATTTTATTTATAGCTTGTTTCAATCTAACCATTCCTGGATGCCTAATTATGGTGCACTAACCTTTCTATTACAAGATCATGCCATAAACATTCTCTTTTTAAACATTTTTATCATCTCAATCTCTTTCTTTTATACTTCAAAAACTCGCTGAACTTTCAACATTATCTTAAACAACACATTTCATTTGCATCTGGGCTTTTCATTCTGGCTTTCTCATTTTCAAAGTTTCAATACTGAAGCTCTATATACTGTAAGTATATTGTAAAGTATCTTATTAGTTTTTTGCATTAAAGTGTCTTGGTTTATATCAGTCTGCTTTAAATTTCCCTCAATTTATCCATTCTTTGTATTTGTTTTACTTTGTAATATATTTCTATATGGAACTGATTTGAAAACCTTAAAACTTCTTCCAAAATAAAATCATTAAGTAATAACAAAGTATTAACAAAATGTATTATATTAACTACATAATATTAGTAACAGATATTATACTGCGTCTTGATTCATTTAAGGTCAATTGGATTTATTACTTTTTACATATGAAAATATTCATTTTTAATTGATGATTTTTATTAGTGATAAAAATAGGATTATGATCATGAATGATAAACCATATTTGGAAGAGTAAACTAAATGAATTTAACCATTTAATGTTTTATTCATCGAGGGCATTATGAAATATATCTACATTACAGGTAAAATTTAAAATTTCAAAGAACTGATGTATGACAAAGTATTATAATGAGGTACAAAGAACTTTTAAACTTTAATGTTGTTTAATGGAAGTATAAATGTTTATCTGAGGTAAAAGGAATGATGATTGTATTTTGTTATATTTATTATTGCATAATAAATATAACAGCCATTTAATATTTATTCTCTTTAACAGACTCCAGAGTTATGTTCCCTAATTTATTGGTGGAGATAATTCTTTGAATACCATTCACATTTTATAAAATACAGTTTAACAAGGAAATTATTCTAAACTATATCAAATTATAATCTTTCTTTTATTATCAGAAAATTTAAAAAAATCTTTGATCTTGTTTTCTCCTTAATTGTTTTTTTTTTTTTTAAATTTGTAATAGTTATTTCATTGTCAACAAATAATGATTTTTTATATAAGGAGTAGTAGAATGTTAAACTTAATGTAAAATTTATTTTGTTTCTAGCCTTTAGGTAGATTTCTCATAAAGGTGAGAAGATGTCTTTTGTTTCAATTTATTGTTTTTACTTTGAATGTCAAAAAATTTTTACTGATTTATTTCTACATTTAATAAGACATTAAGTTTCATAATTTTTGTTTTTTCTTCTTACTGATCAATGGAAATAGCATTTGGGGATACATCTTTTGAGTAGATTACACTAATATTAATTTGAATTTTATTTGTTATAAGACTCACTGTACATTAGAAATAATGATGTTAACTGAGCATTAAAATGGTCAGTTTTTCTAAAAGTATTAGTGTTTTGTTATAGAATTCTGAGTAATGTGAAGGTACATCAAAACATTGGCCTAAAAAGGTGTGATTGGAGAATGAGTATAGAGACCAACTATTCTTCTCCATTCCTGTGATCTCTTACTACATAAAGCTCTACTGACTTCTAAATTTATGATAAATATACAGTTTATTACAATATACATTTATAAATGTTATACAATATCCTTTACCATATATTATTATTAATCTATTAAAAAGCATATTCAGCCCTCTTAATTAGTTCTAAATTACAGCTTCTTAATGAGCAGTTGGTATTGTACACACAATTCAGTTCATCCTAACATTGATGTTACCAATTACCGTCGCTGTTAATCAAAGTATAATATATTAAAGTTTTCATAGAATTACGTAAAATGCACAGTAATTCACTAGATGTGTCTAAACTTTGTGTAGATGCAATAAGATTAGGCACAATTAACTTGGCACTCTTGCCCATTTATTTTTAGATTGTATGGTAGATATGACTCCTATAGTACCTGTTATGTTTTACATCAATCACTGTTATTACTCTAATTTTTATTAGCATATACCAATCTACAATCAGTTTTTGCATGTTATGTAAGATTACAATGTTTTGACATCATATTTTCACAGATTAGAACAAGTAATATCTCTAAAATTCCAGCATAAATGGAAAACAAAAATCCAGAAAAAAATTTGTTTTAAAATTCAAAATGTTGCTGTTAACCATTGCAAAGAATTTGTCCATGTTTTAAGAAAAATTATAATTAATTGTAATAAAATTTGGAGAGAATGAAGATTTCAATATACTGGGAAAAAGTAATGAAGAAATTTTTTAAATGTTCCTTAATAAAGGTTTATAGATTATCACATTTGTACAAAATTTTTAAACCGTAGTCATCAATTCTAAAAATGGAATCTCCTGAAATACTGTTTAATTTTATACCCAAAATGCTAAGCAAAATTTTGCAGAATAGTAGTTGCCACAGTAGATCAGTGAATTAAGAAAGTTTAACTTTAAAAGAGTTCTGAATGAATTAGTTGAAAAAATCTATTCATTATCATTAATCAAGTAAAGGTATGTCCATTATTTGTTTCTGAAAAACTATGTATTCTTTCATCATGTGAAAATATTTAGTTGAATTGACAAAATTACTATAAAAAAAATAAAAAATAAAAAAATGGCCCAGTTGGTAATAGCTAGCATATACTTGCAGTGAGGTCCTGGGTTCGAATTCTGGTCAGGCATGGTATTTTCACACTCGCTACAAATTTCATCTCATCCTCTGAAGCAATGCCTAACAGTAATCCTGGAGGTTAAACAAAAAACACAAATGATATTTAAAATGAGTAAGGGTAAAAATCACAATATTATGAATGTAAACAATGAAAAAGTTTTGAAAATGTGATTATTAAAATTTCCGATCATGTTTTAGTATTCAACAATGCTCCTTACCACAAAAAAAAACTGTAATAAACTAAAAATTCTAATGGGAAAGTTACATAATAGTTAAAAGAATTAGAATAGTAAAAAACTGACACTTTGTGATCTGTAAGTAATTATAATGCTGACCTACACAAATTTGTTAAACTAAACATGCAGCAGTATGAAGAATATTATTGAGAGAAATAATTTTAGGAATATTATCACAACAGTGAAAGGTACTGCTTAGAACTTAATGTAATAGGTCTGATTTGGAGAAAATAAAAAATGATATATAGCTAGTAGGATTACATATAGTTAATTAGTTATAAATTTTTCTGAATTCAACTCTGAAGGCCAGAAGAATTATCACCAATTACAAAATGTAGAAAATGCCAGATATACAAACTAGCAGAACTGCAATAACATCTAATTGCAATGGTAATGAGAGTGCTGAGAAATCTGGATTGTTAAATAGCATATTACAGATTTAAATGGGATTGAACCAGTTGAATAATTGAGTTTTTCTTTTAATAAAAACTATAGTTTTATAACATGTAAAAGTAAAGCTAAAGTCAAATGTTGCATGTGTTGTACTTATTTAAATTAAATTCTATTATTTATAAAATTAGATTTCCATAAAGTTAAGTAAAGAGGGACATAAAAAAATATATTCGCTACTCCACACTCATGCTTAATGCCTATTGTTTTGAATATTGTACTAGTTGTTAATGAGATGTGATTATATTAGTTGCAACCAATATCAGTCCTTTATTTTCTAGTACCATTGTCATGTAAGACAATTGAGTTGTTACTTTCAAATTCTGTATGCAAGAAAAGTTGGATATTTTATAATGCAGATAAATCTAATTTACTTGGATTTGAGTCTGAGCAGTGCAGCACAACTCATTGGCTACAATGTTGATGGAAAACACACTGATGAGTTAATCTTAATAAATTCATTAGTGGAGTTCTATAACGTAGAACTCATTTTCTTTGCTGATTTTGTTTCAATACATAAAAATGCTGATAATATAAAAGTAACAGTTATTTCCTGCATATGAATATCATTATTACATAGCATTGAAAAACTGCTGAAATAAATTCCTTAACTAAACATATTTTGACATATAATGGTTCATTTGTTCATGAATAAATAGAGAGAAATTAAATATTTTACCCAGATATAACTGGGTTAAAATTAAAAATATAACTACAACTTTAAAATAAAATTATTGTACAATTACAATAGTGTTTCTTACAGAACCAGATTTTATACAAATATTATAATAATGTTACAATTTTTTTTTTTTAAATATCAGACTAAAAAAATTTGTCTGCTTATGTATATAAAAAAATGCATAGTACTAGTACTATTATAGTGCAATTTATGTTGCAGTAAATGTAAATAAGTCCAGGATACATAGAACACTGGTTTACAAAGAAAAACCTTCTTTTTTTTTAATAACATCAATGAAGTTATCCATTTCTAATTGATTTTACAGAAAATAAAAAAAAGTTGTAACATATAATTTTTTGTTGTTGTTATAAACAATATTAAACATGTCATAAAAAGAATGGCAAAAAATAAAAATTGGAACATTTGTTTATTAAGATTTTTTTTTAATTTACCATGTAATTAACATTCAACTAGTAAGTGTATGAAAAATAAAATAAATGAATGTTAATGTATCCTAAATTTGATTTTTACACATTTTGATTAGTACACTTTTCATTCTACAATTTATTTACACAAAGATAGGAGTTAACATTTACATCATTTTTATACTTTTCTGTTACCTTCCTTGTCAATGCGCTTGGTCCAAGAGTCCACACAATCTTGTATATTCCTTGTAAGAAGGTTTTTGGTTGGTTTCGAAGTCATTGCTTCCTGCATGTCTTAAGTCTGGAAAATTGATGACCTTGCAAAGCATCCTTGAACAGTCCAAACAGATGAAAGCCAAAGGGAGCAAGATTTGGGTGGTCTAGTTCCTCAAAATTCAACTTGTTTGAAGAGTGTGGCGAACCATATGCAGGCGTGGGCTGTCTTTGTACCCAGTTTGCAAAGACTATACAGAAGCCGAGCTCGTCATGGATGATTTGATTGGCAGAACCATGACATAATGTTCAAAAAAGATGGTAATGGTAACTCACCTATTTACCAGAACCATCTCTCAAGCATGCTGATCCTTGTCATCCATAGTGGAAGTTGATGGGCATCTTAATACCTTTAAGTGTGTCACACTTTTTCAAAGTGTTTCACATTATTCTGCCACTTTTAAACTTCTCAGTCCATGAAAAAACACTTTTGTGTGATAAAGCACTGTTCCTGTATTGTGATATAAATCTATGATGAATTTCAGCTCCTTTCCTATCAGAGGAATCTGATGCTGTTTGTTACTCCTTGGTGCAAATGATGAATGATTAAGCAAACTAGGTTCAAATGATGTGATTGGGATAAAATTTTGCACAGATGACTGCAGTCGTACCAACTCATAGCATGCATGTGCAGAAGGCAGTACGACAACCTTGAAGGTGAGGTGATAATTTTTGACTCGCCCTCACATTTTTCTTTAAGTTTTACAAACCAAAAGTAGTCACTATCATTATTTTAGCACAGAGACCTTGGTGTGCACGTTCTAATGTCCTGGTGGAATCTCTCTCCTTGTTATTACTGTGTTAAAATTTTCTGGAAGGAAATCTATATACAAATGTAGAAAATGTATCTCACAACATTCGACATCCTATGGCTTTGTGAAGCGTAAGAAGCAATTGTACTTTGATTTTGTACTTTTTTGTTGCATAAAAATACTTTTACCACATTCTGAAAAGATTTCCTTACAAACTTACCAATTAAACTTTTCATTCAGAATGGAAACAATGTTTATTTCCTTCACTGAAACTGAATAAGCAGTTTGTATAGACGGCTTCTTGTGAAGTAAAACCTTTTCCATGGCTATATTTAAATGAATCAATAAAAAAGTGAGTAGTTCTGTCTGCTGTTTTAATAGGCCCCAGTCATGCATCAAATCATTTGATTTGTTTGACAGATAAGATGGGGATTCACTGGATATCTGAGAACTGTAAGTGGTCTCACAAATGTTCTTATAATACCTACACTTTCATCAATTTGTAAATCATCACTATCCCAAAGTTCTGAAATGTTAATGTCATCCCACTTCAATGGCCAAGTGATTATCGGTAAACCTTTATAAGGAACCAATCTAAAAGCAGATGGCAAATTTGGATATTTGTTTTTTTTAATATCCTTTGTGATCAAAAGGCAAAAGTAATAATCATCAGCATGATTGGTAAGTTTACATCAAATCATAGGATTAAGAAATGTCATCTTTTCAACCGACGTAGAATCACAACTTACAAAACAAACTTGAGAAGCCTAATTTTTATCACAATCTCCAATTTTAGTACCATAATAAATAGGCTTTTTAACTTCTTTTGCTGTAGATCTACTCTGTGACAAACAGAATGCTTACAAATATGATAAGACGCTGATGAAATTTTACCAGAATCACAGTGAAAACTGACATTTTGAAATTAAACTGCTTAAAAAATATGCAATCGCACCAAACAAAGGCTGTTTGTCTACTGGAGTAAAAACAGACAGCCTCTATTCCAGTACTTCCTCTCTGCTAACCTGCAGAATTGCAATTGAAAATATGAATTTATGGTAGATAGTGCCTTAAAAATGTATTATAGTGAATTTATAATGATACAGTAGTTTAAAAAACTGACTTTCAAACATTTCTTGTAGTTTATATTTAAATTTGAGCAAAGTGAATTATAAAAATCATAATTTGTCTATACTATAAATTCACTTTGACCAATTTTATGGACTCATATCAACCAGTGAGTATGGTAAATGCAGTAAATTTATTACATTTACTAGAAATTAAATATATCTAACATGCAGTGGTAAATGTTATAAACCTTTCAATTTTATTTGATATACGATATTTATTAGAGAATGTATAAAATATTTTATTTAAATGATAAATCTAATAAATTGCATTGCAAACTGGAACAGAGATGCTTCAACATGCATTTTTCTTTTTTTATTACTTCAGTAGTTGAGCTGTATTCATGCTGTCCAGATTATTGTTTTTTTATCCTTTGTTTTCCAGCAAACAAGATGCCTGTGAATGTATGATTGAATGCTTTAACTCTAAAGTTTAGTACTTTGAAGAACAAAAAAACCACAGTTTTCTTACTAAGGAAAAATCCAATCCAATTTATTATACAAATCATAATTTACAATTTTTAGTATGAAATAACTTCATTCAGAAATTGAGTGAAAGTAAATCTAAAAGTAGTGGTAAGGAATTGGAGGACAGTCAAAAACTAAAGCTATGAGGATAGTTAGCTAACAAACTTATCCCATAAATTAACTTGACTTAAATTTTATGTACACATTGAATTTTTATTTTGAAGCATGTGTAGTGACAAGTAATGACAAACAAAACAGGATGTTGCAGAAATGGCAAAGCAGTAATATACTGCAGTATAAAGTAGTACTACTGAGGAAGTGATGATTTTTTAAAATTTATTTGAAAGTTGCCAGAAAAAATCTGAACTACCTAAAAGTTATGAGTCTATAACTTGTATGCTGAGGCCATATTACACAATTTGTGAAATTGCATGCTAAAAAGTTAATGCGCAGAAGTTAGAAATGTGTTAATTAACTGTATTCTGAATCGTTAGTGTGTTACAGAGCAAAAATAGCTTGTAATTGTTTAACCAAATTATAGAAGCATTTTTAATGTTAATGCTTCAGAATGTTATAATGCTTATAATCAGAACATGTTGATCTGATCTAAGCAATAAGATGATTACACTTCCAAGGTAATTGTAAGAGTCAGCCCTAGGGTCAGTCAAGCATTTTAAATTAAGATGTAGAAAACATGCTTAGTTTAAAAATAATCCTACTAATAATTGGTGTTGAGGTGATTACACTTCATATAGTTGAAAAATAAAACTTCCATGTGTCTCAAATGAAGCAATGTTTAATTCATCCACGAAAGTAGGCCTACAAGCACCTTCCTTCCCAATGATGCCTGACAAAATATTAGAACTGAGGATCTTCTAACCATGTCTACTATTATAAATAGACAAGGAGTAATTAAGAAGTGAGCAGGTTTTGTAGCGCAAGTTAATAAGAAGCAGAAAATTTCAAATATTAAATTTACTCTTTGTAAAGTAGAAGGAAGTGCTCGGACACAGTGGGGTTATGATCATTGGACATTGATAGAGCAAGAAGCAACCTATGAAATATGTTAAAAATGAGGAATTTTATTAGCTAGGGATAAAGTTAGGGCAATGCTACAGTTGTTTACTAGTTCATATTTTGTGAAAAACAATTTTTCGCTGTACAGTTACAAATTTGATTACATCTTTTCAAAAATGAGTTAGAAAATCATTCCTGACTGGTGATCAAAGGTATTAGCAATGCATTAAGGGAAAATGCAATTCAGGGAATTGTAAATGCAAGAAGAATGAAAAACTACATAACCCCAAATGTCACTGTTACTTAGAATACCTTAATAAATAGGTTAATCATTATTCTTTTGGGTATTTTTTATTCCTGGGAAATAAACATTTATGTTATTTTATGCTAGTCATTTGCCAATTTCATTAATTATGTAATAGCTGATGTTTATTAAAAATTGTTATTCGGCAAGTTACCTGCACATATTTTTATACATAAACAAGTAGATAAAAATAGTTGAGTTTAGGGTTTTAGTTTATCTTTAGATTGTGTATTTTGTTTCCTATAAGTAATAGTTTAAGTTTTCTTTGTTCAATATTTTGAAGCTTAATATTGCTCAGTTAATGTTTACTTAGAAGTGAAAAATAGGCTGGTATTTGTATTTTTTAATTAAATAATTAAGTATATTATTATCTTTGTATGTTTTCAATTTATCCATTGAAGATTGGTAATTGTAAAGAAATATTGGTAAAAGTAATTAATTTACACATATTCATCTAAATTACCAATAAATTTTTTAAACTATATGAAACTCCTAGTAAAAGTGAATAATTTTTTGACATCTCATGTTTACCAGTACTGTTGGCCATTATAAATATTAACAAATATATAATTGCAGCATTCTTACTTGTAATGAGGCGCTACTTCAGTGAATGTTTACTTCACTCTTAATTTTTGGAATTTCAAATGGGACCAATGGTCATTTGATATATCATTTTAAAGAGTTCGATGAGATGAGATAAACGATATATAATTAAAACTAAATTCTGGCTGCCCAATCAAAAAAGTGACCAATAAATGTGTTTGTTTCAGATAGCTAGAACTATGGTTGTATACTCTCCTTTGGTTTTTTTTTATTATTTGAGGTATCCTGATTCTCTCTTTGGAAATCTTCACCAATAAGAGGGGCTAACTCAGTAAGCCCCAATGTAGAGTATTTGGCCTTCAGGTGGGATGAGGGCAGTCAGATACAGCTCAAAAATGTTAAATGGGACATATGGTCATGTGATATGTTGTTTTAAAGATATTTGCAAGACAAGCAAAACAATATCAAAAAAATTAAATTCCGACTATTTAAACCAAAATGACGACCACAAATGTAATGACATTTGTGGTCGCAATTTTGGTTTAAAAACCAATTTAATTAATGCAATGAAGTTAATTAAAAATTGAAAAAAATTAATTATAAAAATTTTTCAAATACTTTTCTTTTAATTTACATCATGGACACACACAAATGTGTGTGTTAATTAAAACTAAAATAGCTGTTTTATTTAATTCATTAAAACAGTCTTTGCTGCTTTATTCATTTGTTTAAATGTGAATATATTTAAAATATTCATTATTTTGCTGCTGAATCAATTTTGATAAGGAATTTTCCAATCTTGATAGAATAGAATTGATTTCATTGTATAAATTTTGAATAATGTCTGTATGCAGTTTTGTGAATATTATAAAAATATTCATTATTTAGGAAAATGTTAATTCTTGCTAAAAAAAAATAATTCAAAATAACAATTACATTTTTAACATGAAAACTCTTGCCTTGTTGATTCCATATTTTTTAATAAACCATTTCCCAGTTTATTTACACATTCAGTGCTAAAATTACAATAAGTATTTCCCGTACTGGTGTAATTTTTTCAAGCCTACTGATTGGATTACTTATTATAACAAGGATTTTCTATCAATAAAGAAAGAATTCACTGAGATGCTTCCAAATAATAGCTGCTTCTGAAATAATAGCTTGAATCCTACTCTCAGCCTCAAAATTGTTCTGTATCCAAGTGCCACTGATAAACATAATCAACTTAAAATACAAAATCATTTTATGAATCCAATTTATAATTGTATTTTATACATATTTCCCCTTTATTTAATAATACTAGGGAATTACAATTAATTGGAGAAAGCCAGCAGAAATTGTGGCAAAATACATAAAAAGTACCCCACTTTTCACCAATTTATATGGAACTATAAATGTTTTACAATACTTACTTGCATAATTATCTTGTTTATTGTTTTTTATTCTTAAAATTTTTTTTACAATTAATTAGCAGTTAAAATTCATTTTTAAAGAAAAAGAGTAAGTGATTTTCTTAAATCTGTTTCACAATAATTCTGATATCTACTGTAGAAACTAAGGAATAAGAGAATCTGCGATTTATTAAAATAAATATTTATATTTTTAACATAAAAAAATGATTTTTTTAATTTCAATTAAAAAAAATATTTTTCAAAAACCAACTATTTAGTCAAGAAAAAAGTTTGTTATAAAATATGTCTCTTTGTTAGATGCTATCAAACAAATGTTTGGCGTGAGTGGTAGCGTCTTGGCCTTTCATTGAGAGATCCTGGATTTGAATCCCAGTCAGACATGGCATTTCCACACGCTACAAAAATTGTCATTCATCTCATCCTCTGAAGCAATACCTAATGGTGGTTTCAGAGGATAAAGAAAAAAAAACTTGGATAGGTCATCACCCAAATGTGGATTAATACCTTAAAAAAATAATAACGTAATTAAAATAATAGCTACCCTAAGCACTGCAAAAGAAAGATCCAAAGTTTGTTGAAATGTATGTTGTTTATAGGTTTACATATGGTTATGGAATTAGTACAGAGGCTTGCAATCAGATTATTAGGTAAGCACCTGACTGGCTAGTAATATCAGAACAGTATATGCAAATTATTCTAATCTCATAACAGATTACAAATGAATATTTTGTATTCTATACAATCATTAAAGTGTGATTCACATATGCATGCAGAGTATTTTTATAAGTCTACACTTGATTAGATCAAAATGTTGTAATAAGCATACTATGAAATAAATAAATTTTTATTCTGATCTGAACATAAAAATACATTTACATCATGCCAATATAAGATAAATTATGAATATAAAAACAGATTATTAGATAACAAATAGATGTGTTAAAAGTCCACAATAATTTAAAAAATTCAAACTTGTGAAATAATTTAAGGTGAATAGAGTAAACATAGAAAAATTAATGCAAAATAATTCAGAAGGCACTGTTGAAGATTATTTTGAGAACATATTTATTTACATCTTGAACGGGATACAGATGAATCGTAAATGTTAGTATTATTTAAAAATTCATCAATAAAGTAATATTGTTTTCATAAAAGAAAATCTTTTAATTGTATTTTAAATAAATTGGTGGGAAGATGTTTTGAATGGTCTGACACTTTATTAAAACTGGCAACATTAGCATAATAAAGCCTTTCACATAAGCTCAATATTGTGTTAAGCAAAAACAGTTCCCATCATCTTGTGGGTAAAGGTAGATAGTGTTACTTTTTAAGAATAAGTGACCATTCTTTTGCGCAAATGATTGCACATTCATAAATTTAAACTGAAGAGAGAACATTAGTCAGATTAAGGAAGACATGAATTGTCAAACTTTTACAGATCTTCTAGGACTGTCTGAGGATCACACACTTTGGAAAACTACTGCAAATCAATCTTAGGGCTGTAAACTACCAGAAGAAGAAATTTAAACAAAAGGATAAGTTTATATAATTAATTTTCTAAATATAAGTTACACAATTCTTACATATGAGTTACAGATAATGATCCGACAGCCCATTTTTATATCTTAAAAATTCATTCTAACATTTTGAGTAATCGCTAAGATACAAGAATATATGCATGCGTAATAAATATATTTAACAATGATGACAAGCTTATTATTTTATTAAGGCCCTTCAGAGCAAAACAGTATGGCTTGATTTTGTTGTAATAGGCCTTTATAGTGCAAGTGACTATATCCCATTAACATCTGGAAAACCAAGAAGGCCTGCTGTTCCGTCGTGGAATGAAGAATGCAAGAGGGCATTATGGGATTTGCATAATTTCAATTGTAGGCCTATAATAGAAATGCTCTGCACCTATCACAATGCGAGGGCTGTATGCTGTTGAGTGTTTCAGTGTGCTAAGCGGAAATCATGGCTAAACTATGTCGATATCATTTCTTGGACAATTCCATCATCGGTTGTTTGAAGAAAGGTATGGGCCATGTGTGGATCAGGACAGTCTCCACTGTTGATTGGACTAGAAACCAATGGCATTCTCGTTACCATGCTAATTGATGTGGCGAACACATTTGGTTAATCGTTTAGGTCAGTTTCGTTAACATCATCCTACTGCCCTCAGTTTATGAGGTATAAGTTGTAAGTGGAAAGTGTGCCTTTTATTATCTTTGATTTACAAAATTAATTAAACATCCCTTTTTCTCTTGATGAACTAAGGTATGCATTGAAAAATTTCCGTGACACTTCCCCTGGAAATGATATCAGGTTCAGTAAGCTATCTTACTTCTCGAATAGTGCATTACATCTTTCGTCTATTTACAATAAAATATTCTCTAACCAGATGTTTCCAGATTTCTGGTCAGAAGCTTTGGTCATCCCCATATTGAAACTGGGTAAAGATAAATTATGCCCTTCCAGTTATCGTCCTTCACAAGTACTCTGTGCAAGTTGATGGAATGTATGACAAACTGTCGTCTAGTTTGGTACCCTGAAGAATGTGGTTTCTGCCAAGGTAGATCTGCTATCAATCATGCAGTTGCTCCAGAATCTGTTATTCAAAACACTTCCTACTTTGCCAACGCCTGGTTGTGTTATGCAAAAGGCATACGACACAACTTGGTGGAACGGAATCCTAAATAAACTGCATGAATGGGGTATACAAGGAAATCTCCTTGCATTTATCAGAGGTTTCTTCAGCAGTCAGTCCTTTCGAATTCGATTTGGAACGACGATATCCAAACGTTTCATACTAGAAAACTGATAGGCACTAGTAAAATGATAGACAAAAAAATAGTACAATGCGAGATTGTGAAGTTGTTATTTGTAATGTAAGAATAACATGTTGTATGCCTACAGTGCAATTCATCACTCCATAAGCCAAAGGTACATCATCACAACATTATTTCATACTGGTTCAGCAACCACTATTAATTAACAGTTTTCAAGATAAATCATTTTCATGAATTAATGAATAAAAGCAATACTTAAATTAAAAAATAAAATAGAAATATTATTTTTAACAAGCATATCGTGATCACAGTATACTTTAGATGGTCTCGAATAAGGTATACATCATCTCGTAAACTACAGTAAGTTGATGTGTAAATAAACTCATTAATTAAAAATAACCATATAACTTTTTTTGTGATTTCAAACCTAAGAAAATAAAGGCAAATTGTACAAAGCATGAAAAATCTTGTAGAAATTAAAAAGAAAAAATGTGTACAAAAAGGTTTGTTTGCACACCAGTGCTAATAACATTTAAATATAGTGTAACTTAAGTGAATCCACGCTGATCATAAATTAGTTTGATAATTTGGCAAATATTTCTTTTTGTGAGTGATCTGTGTTGACATTTTATTAGTAATCATGATTTTATAAGTAATCATGTTCATGATTACTTATAAAATATCTCTCTCTTTTTTCAGTTTAACCTCCGGAACCACCGTAAGGTATTACTTCAGAGAATGATATGATGAATGTAAATGAAGTATAATCTTGTACAGTTTCAGATCAACCATTCCTCCAGGTTCGAATCCTGGTCAGGCATGACATTTTCACATACGCTACAAATCATTCATCTCAATCCTCTTTAAGCAATACCTAACGGTGGACCGAGGTTAAAAAAAGGGTCAACCATTCCTAGGGTGTGTGGTTAATTGTAACCAACAAAGAACACCGTTATTCACGATCTAATATTCAAATCCATATAAAAGTAACTGCCTTTACTAGGATTTGAACTTTAGTACACAATGCATTGCATTCATTCAAGAAAGAAAGCTGAGAGTGGTGTTAGTAGAATTCTAGATAATGAACTCTTAATCAGATCTTAATCTATGGTAGCAGTCAGTAGGAAGATGTGCTAATAATTGTAAAAAAACTGGAAGACAACCAACTTCAATCCTGTCTATTGTAGAAGCTTAATTAATTTCTGTTGCAAAGTTGAAATTGTAGTACTTTGTTAAAAGAGTTCTGAAGAACTCTAGAAACAACTTTTCTTCAGCACTTTCAAATGTATTCCTATGATTGTCTCTTGTCTTTGACAAATTTCTGAGACTTGAATGTGGCCACATATGGTTATAAGCACTATTCCAGCAACAAGGCTTACCTTATATAACTGTATTCAACTTGAATAATAGAAGGGGCTGCAATGAATCTTCTCTCCACGCATTTGCTAGATAATTGTAAACACGATTAAATAATTTTTCAGATGATCAGTTTTGAATATGTTTTCTTTTTCTTTTTTTTGTAACATATAATATTGTACGATTTGCAAAACTGACTTTTGAAAGTAGAGTGATTGCTGCAGCAACCAGCAATCTATAAATTTTGTTACTGTCCATTCTGTTCAGCGCTGGTAAAACAGTGGTAAATAAGACATAAAACTTATCACTGTCATGTATACAATAATAATATTATATGGAGATTAGTAAAAAAAATTTAGAGAGATCATGCACATAATTATAACTAAGAGATGGGTGAAAATTTTTACTGATTAACTTGTTAAAAATGAACAAACTGTGTAAAACAAACATACTCATAGTTGCAAATTTTTCTAAATTTTAATTTCCATGAAGTCTTTCTTTGTAGGATTTTTTTGTGACAGAATGGATTTCATAGGTTTTGGGTAAGGTAGGTATCAAAACAGAAGACTGGTGTTAAAACTCAAAGAATGGCTATAGACTTGATATTTGTTGAGTGCTAAAATAAAAACATGGATGATTTTTTTGACCAAAAATAAATTATGGGTCAAGTTCATGAATGATTAGGGATCAGTCCAAAAAGTAGTGTGCACTCTCTCCCCTATCACATCAAAAAAATTCAAACATCCTGATCCTGTAGGGGAAGACACCCTCCATACCTAGCCTGTTACGGGCTTTACTGAAGGACATCTTCAGAACCTTGGCAAAAGGCATCTCTCAGCCTTGTTCTTGCCTCAGTCAGGATGCCACCAATGCGAATACCACATGTGATATTTCCATTGGTGTTTTACTAGGAAATGAACTCTTTAAAAACAAAACACATCTATGGTGAATCTTCAACAAGACTGAGTGACATGAAGGAACTGAAATTAAATTGCAACTACCTACCTGGTAGGTTAGAAGTTGAGTTTGATACTATGATGCAGAACTGAAAAAATTATTGTAATGAGTTCGGGACCACAAAGAAATTTACTTAGAGAATTTATAGAATCTGTAACCACATACAGTGATCATGAAACTTTTAAGAAGTCTTGCAAGTCAACATAAAATAAACAGCATGGGATGGTCATGAAGTTTTGGAGTGTGATAATTGGTGGCCCTGTTCCATAGATTGCTCAAGAGTACCTTCAACAATTTATGCAATATTTTTTACTATCCCCAATACCCTGGATTAAGTGCCTGTTGAAAGATGACTGGCTGACTATGCAGCACTGGCTAGGTACCCTAGGGACAGAGTTCTTAAACAAGGGCCTGCAAACGACAGACACAGTACTATAAGCTTTGGAATGTGAGTTCTGCATATATGGAGAAGTAAGATACACGGTTAGGAAACTTGCACACACAATAGAATATGTTATTTTTTTAGTTTTATACCAGACAATCAGAAGACAATTCTGGAATAGCTCTTCTACCAGGTAAGTGAATTAAATCAAAGCGAGCTGGCTCAAAATGCAATTATTTGAGTGGTATCTTTAACACTGCTGCTTCTAATCTTGTTAGTTGTGTAAGTAACTACTTGCACCTATTGTGGTCAGTTATAAATTGTTCATGCTTTATTGCTCTTTTGTTTCCTTATTGAGAAAAGGGTTGCTATAGTGAAAGATTACATGCATTCTGGATCATTCTAATCATTATGTGCATTTCAAGAAACATTCAAACAATTTCAGAATACCAGAATTCCAGCAAAGAGTAGCAGCATACATGATTTGGTTAAAATATGGCCTACAACAGAGTCAGTTTCAAATACAAAAAAAATAGTAAAACTTCCATTATTTTTATAGAGGCCATAATTAATATTCAAAGGAGAATCTGTCACGCCAAAAAAATCTATACGTAAGTTATCACAATAAAGTGGTGTAAAATACACATCTTACCATAAGATTCTTCATGATTTAAATCCAAAACCATATCATGTAGCTACTTTGCAACAACTTAAGAGCAAAACTAAACATCTTAATACACCTGATGCTGTTTTCATGTCAGACAAGGCTTCATTCATTTATCTGGACATGTTAATCTACACAACACCAAATATTGGGCAACTGAAAATCCTCACCAGCTGTTAGAATGTTTGCTTCAAAATGAGAAAATCAGTGTATGGTGTGATTTTTCTGGCAATTTAGTGGGATCAATATTTTTTGACTGGATTGACAATACTGAAGAATTCTATGCTCAGTTAACAGATTATGAAAAAAGTACAGCCTCTTCCAAGAAGACAGAGCAATATGTCACATAAATCATGTAGCTTTTACAGAAGAACAATCACCAGAGAGAGGTGGCCACTCTATTCCCCAGATTTGTCTAGTTGTGATTTTTCCTTACGGACTTAGAGTTTATTAATCAAATCCCCCAGACTATCTTGTATTATACATGGTAAACAACTAAAAAACTGAACTACTACAAACAAAACATTTTATGAAGTGAAAATAAAAATTTATACAGAATATTTTATTTATACAAATTCTTTTATTTTTTTATTTTTTATTATTCTGTATCAGTTCATTTATTCAATTAACTCATAGATAGTGTAAATTATATTTTCACTTCATTCATAAAATGTTTAATCTGTAACAGTTTTATTTTAAGTTGTGTATAATACAAGTTAAAAATTAAACTTAAATTTATTCGAAGTGACAAATTAATAAACATGTGAATAAAAGCTATCTTTATTACATTCTGTAAAGTAATCTCTAAATAATAAATACACAAAATAGTATAGTTAACATTTTATGAAATTCAGTGACTTAGTGTTTATATGAACCACCTCCACTCCAACTCCATGTATGCAAACAGCAACAGTATCTCTGAAAAAAAAAAAATTGAGTAAACTTTTAATAAACAAAAGGATTTTTCAGAGGTAGATAAATAAAACAGTTTAAGCCTACTCAAGATAAAAAAAAAATCACTAAAATTTTCATCATAAAACTTGTCCTCTCATACCCAAAGTGTTGAACAAGATGAAATTTATATTATTATTGTTCCAAGAAGTACACAAGCTACTGGAAAGAAACAGAAATTTATTTTTGAAAAAAATTATAACTGCACTGAGGAATAAAATTAAGCTTTGTTTCTGACACAACAGAAAAGACAAGGATCCCGCGCGTGTGAATAGAACTTTTCACGTTGAATTCAAATATGCAAATAGATTTTATACATGTAAATATGTAGGTCAATTTTGAAATAAATTAAACAATTATATCCATACAGGGTTCAACTTACCTATGTGGTAGTTGTTTTCTTTTTGTGTTTAGCATTTGGAACATCCCTCTTCATCTAAGAATATCATATCATACCATCCAAAAATAACTACAAACATTCTTACACTCCATTATCACTAGTACCTGTTTTCCATGACAGATTTCCAGGTAGAAGTGTCTCCCATGCTCATAACTGATGGCGCAGAGATTCTCCAAAAAGAAATCTAGGTGGGAATCCAAGAAATGAATTTTTAGGGACATGTTAAATCCCATAAACATTTTTCACTAAATGCTAACTTTTTGACATTTCTTTGAATTGTTCATCTATAATCAAAGTTCTTATTTGGAAACTTACAAAAATTCCTTCCTTGATTTTAGTGTCATTAGGAAATTTTCCTTTCAAAAAATGAAATCCAGCACCAGTTTTATCATCACCTTAACAAAGCTTTTGAAGTCCTAATTTCATATGGAGTGGAGATAAAATATCATTTCTGAGTTAAACAGCAAAGGATATACACCTTACTGCTCAAATGTAAGTGCCTTATTACAATGCTTTATTAATGCTTCGGGCATTCCTTATGGTTTGTCTTGTCCCATTCACACAAAAAGCAACACAATTTAGTGTAACCAGGCTGCAAACCCATTAATAACACAATAACTTTTAAATTACAGTACAGTACTTACAACATCACATCACAACATACAGTACTTATACTGAATTTTTTCCTAACAGGATTTTCATATTAGCTGCATAAGCTAATAGCACAGAAGGAAATCTGTTTTCAGGGTGCAAAAGGAGAGCTTTTAAACTAGTTTTTGAATTAATGAATGGTCTTCATTCTGTAGTTATATAACTATGACAAGGATGTGCATCCATGAAAGCACAAATATTGTTACAATTACACTAAGCTATTTTCTTCAGAATAAAAATGTTAAAACTGTTCCTGATATTTATAAAAGAATCACATTTTAGTTTCAATATGGAGAAAATTCCAGCCTTTCAGCTTAGATCCCAAAAGCTCAGCTTACCTTAAGTTCAAATCCCTAACAAGGTCATCTAATTCACCTTGACTTATCACATGAGATTCACAGGAAGAGGATTCTGCTTCAAAAATAGGAACTTGCTTCTAGTGTCAAACTTCAGTGGCTACCTCAAATTCAGATTCATCTTCTAAATATAGATGTGTTGGAGGATGCAGTACAGGTAAGCCCACCGTGAGGTGCTGGCATCATAGCAGATGGTAAATTTGGGTATTGCACTATGTTGTTTGAATTTACTACTTAATCCTTCTAACCTTATAAAAATAACAGTCCAACAAATGATCTTGTGATTCGTGCCATACAGTCAGAATGGCAAAACTCATGTGCCAATTACAACTAGTCCTGTCTATTGGATTTTTTATAAAGGTCAAACAGCATTTATGAGGGGCCCAGTTCATTTCTTGATCCCCAACTGCACAACCAAAATATGGTTTTTTATGGCATTTTTTGGTACTTATAGTTTATACAGAACCCCTTCTGAAATCCAATTGATTTTTGTGTTTTATTTGTTCTAGTAAATTTTTGTCATTTATCTATTAGTATATTATTTATGATATGAATTTAGAAGTATAGAAGATAATAATTATACATAACCTTTCTACGCAACTCAACACGATGAAACTTATAGTATATAATATTTATTTTTAACATTAATCAGATTATGTTGATTCCATGTAATGATGAACTGTACACGTATATCAATATAACCTAACCAAACATAATCTACACTCGCTTTGCTCATTAACCTCGTCTGATTAATGCAATTCAGTAATTCCAGATTCTTCATTTTATATTCGGAATTGCACTGCTTGCTACTCGGAATTCGGTAACTCCCAAATAATTTTCATTTTATATTTTTATACAGCACTACATGCATGTAAAGGTGTGCTGTATAATCAACTGATAAGTACCATTTTTTAACTAGCTGAGTAAATTTCATCACTGTTCTTTAAACACCAAATCCCCACACATGCAGAAGTTATTCATTTAACTTATGCACTCCTGTTATATACACTTTTACCATTATTCTGTTATTACTACCAGAATCATATTTTAAGTATATAATTAAATAATAAGATATACTATATCTTTATAACTTTAACAGTCTTATTATTAATTATATTCTTAAAATATGATTCTGGTAGTAATAACAGAGTAATTGTTCGGTAAGAACAAGAGTAAGAATAAGTACAAAAGTAATTACAGAGTAATTACTCTGTTACATACACTTTTTTAAAGTGTATGTAAAAGGAGTGGATAAATGAAAAATATTACATCCCAGTTTAAACTAGACTGCTAAGAAATTTTTCATATTTAATTTAACTGAAAGAACTGCAACAGATCTCAGTTTTGTTAAAAATCAATGAAATAAACACTTTATTCATGATATATTTACGCCATATATTTAATGAACTATAGAAGAAAATTCATAAGTGTACTTACACTAAATGTTTCCAAGCCTCAACTCCATGAATATCCGCAACAACAGAAACATACTGGGCAATAAAATTTACAATTAGTTCATTTTTTTCTAATTTCCATGACAGTAAATTGATTCTCTGGTCAACTCCAGCAGAAATAATATAATTATCAATTATTTTGATACCTTAAAAAGACAACATAGAAGATATGAAATTAATAAAGGTAGTCAAGGTTGCATAATTACCAAAATAAAAATTACTTTTTTTTTTCAAAAATATTGTGCAATTGAATGTTTATATTTTGGATTGATATAAGTTGTGTACGAGTGCACTGTTAACCAAAAAAATATTGCTTTATACCTACAAAAATAACCTTTAATAACCTAAATAACCTTATTGCCTAAAACACCTAAATAAATCTTAGGATAAGAAGCCTAAGTTTAAAAAAACTATATATAATAATTACAACAGTATAATGAATGGTTTTTCTTTCATAACATAAAAATTTACATCTCATCATTGAAATCAGCAAAAAAAATCAGAAGATATCACAAGTCTAATCAGGTAAGAGAGTATTTCTAATGTACAATTTAATCACCAACTTTTTTTAATTTTTATACTTTCAAAGATAGAAAAAATAAACAAACACTAAAATGACCACAAGCAAGGTTTTTAGTGATATCACTAAATAAATCACAATTATGATGATTGTTATTTATTAGGATGATGAATCCTCATTGTATTTTTGTTTTAATTATCAAATTTTGTAAAATTACATGTTTTCAAGCTTGAGTTTTGCGTTTTAAAGCAGTTCCTATGCATTAAGATCACAACTTCAATAATAACAACAATAGTGATATATTGTAACACAGTACAATTTGGCAGATTTATTGTAACATAGTATAATTTTACAGTTTGGCAGATTTCATTTGTCAACCTGTATACACAATACAATACCAAATAAAGAAATATTATATTTTCTGTGCATCTTCTCTTCGTTTGTGGGTTCAGTACATTGCTATGTTTGCTTAATTTTATATCCCCAAAGACATTAACTTATATTCTCAACAACAACAAAATTGTGATCATTATTATCCCTCCTCAAAATTTCTTTTTAGATACTAGAATTTAAATCAATCTGAATACACAGAAAACATTGAATGGTATCTGATTACAGCACAAAATCAGAACTGATGCAAGTATTGCAGTAAGCAGTAATATCAGATCAATAGCATCATCATTAATAACCAGATCTGGCACTAACATTACTAGAGAATGCCTCGTGGAAGAGTAAAAAATAAAATGCCTGCAAAAGGGAATTTTAAGTTTCAGTTTAATTTTAGAAGCAGAACTGAAAGAAATTTATACTTAAACAACCAAATTCCTAGAATAATAAGAGATGTGGAAATGCAAGATGTAACACACTAAAAAAAATTAATAGGGTATTCAGTCTACCATTTTTGTTATTTTAATTTGTATGTAGAAGAAGCAGTACGGAAAGTAAGAGAAAAGCCAAATTTAGGATTCACTGCTACTTTGGCAGACATTAGAAACAAGTTAAAAGAAGCAAAGAACAATATTGATTCACTGCTAGAGGAGAAATTTTATCTAAAAGTAAACATAGGTAATGAAATGTGATAGGAAGTAAGATAATTATGAATTAACTACACTGATAAATACAATCTTTTTTCTTAACACGTGATAAATGATTTTAAACTGTTTTTTTTTTTTTTTTTTTTTTTTTTTTTTTTGCTGCTGACAACGAATATGAACTCAGAATCTTTCTATCATTCCACCATTTTTGAAAAAAAAAAATTTTAATTACTGGATTTTTCAATGTATAGATAGCATTTTAAACTCCTATATTGTATTTTGTTAACTCATTTTTTATTGTTTAACTTTCTTAACATAATTTGTAAGCTATAAATAAACAATACTAGACAAAGAATTATATCATATCATAGTCACATTACGACATCATATCTAATACTGAAGAGTGAGCCTTCAGGACAAGATTAATCATATCTGTGCAGGTCAAAACGTGTAGATGAAAACACAGCTGTGTTTGTATTAAGCACTGAATTTAGGAATGAATTAATTTTGTTCAGTCTTAAGTTTGTTAACAGTGCAGTGTCATAATGCCTCGAAATTGTGTAGATGATGTGGACGCCTTTTGTTATGTATGTGGTCAGTGTACCGTAAAATCAAACAAAAAGAACATTACACCTTTAATTAAAAAATCATATCATTTGTACTTTCAGTGTAAAATTGGTGATCAGGTAAGACATGGGCTTCTCATGTAGTATGCACTAATTGTTCTGTATATTTAAGAGAATGGCTGAAAGACACATCGAAGGCTTTGTCCTATGGTTTGGCATGAACCAAAGGATCATGTAACCGATTGTTAATTTTGTTTAACAAGTGTGTCTGGGATTTCTAAAAAATCTAAACGTACTATAAAATATCCTTCATTGCAATCTGCAATCAGGCCTGTACCTCTCAGTGAAATTATTCCACTTCCCGAACTACCTGTGAATGTATGTTTTGAAAGCAGCAATGAAGAATCAGGCAGTACTGAAGACGACAACAATGATTTTTGATTTTGAATTATATTCCAATATCCCACATCTTATATTAAAAGGTGAATTAAATGACTTTGTTAAGGATTTAAATTTATGAAAAAATCAAGCTGAACTGTTAGGATCATGACAGCAAGGTTGGAATTTATTTCAAAAAAACACAAAAATTTTGGGCTTTTGAAGCTGACAAAAAGAACTTTCTCAGTACTTTATTGATGAAAATAATTTGGTTTATTGCACAAATATTGATGAGCTTATGTTGCACTAAGGACAAGTTCATAAACCTGAGGACTGCCACCTTTTCATAGATTCATCCAAGTGTAGTTTAAAAGTGGTTCTATTACACAATGGTAACAAATATTCTTCAATACCAATCATTTATGGTATTAATTTGAAAGAGACATATGATGTGATGAAAGACGTTCTTGAAAAAATAAATTATAAAAAACATAGTTGGAACATGTGGTGATTTTAAAGTTATAGCTACTTTAAAATTGTAGCTATAATGTTAGCCTATATGTTAGGCATGCAGTTAGGCTATACTAAGTACATGTGTTTTCTTTGCGAATGGAACAGCTGAGCTAGGGATAAACATTATGTTACCAAATAGTGAAAGAAACGACACAACTCCAAATGGGAAAAATATTATTCATGAGCCCTTAGTTGAACCCAAATAAATATTTTTACCCCCTTCCATATCAAGTTAGACTAATGAAAAATTTTGTAAAAGCAATGAAGAAGGATAGGCCTGGATTTTTAATCAGGTAGAAATTTCCAAATGTAAGAGAAGGAAAAATTAAAGAAGGAATATTTGTTGGTCTTCAAATAAGACAGTTGGTCAAAGATGAGGTATTTAATTCAATGTTAAACAATGTAGAAAGTGCAGCTTGGGCTTCATTTAAAGACGTTGGCAAAACTTTTCTCGACAAACAAGAATCCAACAATTACCACGATATTGTTAATCAACTTCTTACTTCATACTATGGGATGTAACATATCTTTGAAAATACATTTTCTCCACTCACATGTGGATTTTTTCCTGGACAACCTTGGAGACGTAAGTGACAAACACGGCTTACGTTTCCACCAAGACTTTCGGTGATGGAAAGCCGCTATAAAGGGAAATGGAATACTAACATGCTAGCCGATTACTGTTGGACATTAATTCGGGATGTGCCTGAGGCTATTTATAAAAGAAAAGCATCAGTGAAATCATTCTAACACAGGTATAGCCATGCAAAATTATAAATTTTACAGGTTCTAACTATATTTTTCCTTAATTTTTTTGAAGCATAATTTATTTAAAACTAAGGGTGATAAAAAAATTGTATTTAAAGATCTGTAATATATGCAAAAAAGCAATTTATGAAATGGTATCACACTTAGAAACATTAAATTTTTTTTGTCAATCAGTGATATTAAGATCAAGAGAACATAATATATCAGACGCTGAAGAATTTAATAATTTAAGTAGTAAAATGAAAAAAAAAAGGATGAAATAAACAAGATTTCAAAAGGGGACTACCATAACCCAGAAATGACCTTTTGTACAGAAGAAGGTCTGCTAGCCACATCAGATTATGAATTAGAAATCTACTAAAAATATTAGTATGGATCATAACTTGTACGAGTGAAACTGAGTGACAGAAAAATAAAGAAAACTGACTTTTGACATTATTCAAGAATATTGAAATTAGATGGATTGATAAAGTATCAAATTAAGAGATTTTAAAAAGATGAATTGAAGAAAAGGAAACTACAAGGCAAACTCTTGTGTAAAGAAATGGAAGGTTCTTCTTAACTAATATCGGTCGATATATTACTATGGTAATATTGGTATATTAACTGTGGATGACTTTGTAATCAATAAGGAGGAGAGTGAAGAAACTATGAAGGATCTTTACTCAGATAATTTCTAAGAAAAATGTTGGAAGATTAAGAGAGACTGAAAGAGGATGAACTATCAGGTGATAACTAGAAGTAAAAAAAACTACAGAGGATTCATTCACGTAGTCTATGAGAGAGGCAAGATAATAAAGTATTTTGAATATGAGTCTAGTTAGAGAATATCAGACATGATGGGAGCCAAAGAATATTGAGAAACCGATTTTGGTTGACTCAAAGCTCATTCTATTTAGTAAAGAAAAAAATTTAGAAGGTAAAATTACAACAGTAAAGGAAGTAGAAATAGTTGAGGGTGTAGGAGTTATACTGAGGGTAAGAGATAAGAAAGGGTTAGAATAGTGCATCACACTAGTTAAATGAAAGATGAAACAAGCAAAAAGTAAAATAAAATTACCTGAGACTTGTGAGGAATGTATTGAATTACTACTCCAGCCAGAGATTTTTTTTATTTTATTATCATCTTCAATTAGAGTTAAGACATTGATAACAACACAGCAATCATCACCACCAGTTACTAAAAGAAATTTATCAATTCTCTCAGATTCACAATAGCTTCCTTGATAATTTAAGCTGTCAATAATAATACAGTCACAGCTGTTTATACCCGACTGATGAGTTAATAATGAGATAGAACCTTCTTGCAGAATATTCCAAAAAGTAAGTTTACCATCAGTTGCTGTAGTTAAAACCATATTAGTTGCTTTATTTGCATTAACAGTTTTATTATATTTGATACTAAATGATTTTAATAAACATCTGTTATATTCAAATAAACACAATAATTCTATTTTACTTGACATAATATAAAAAGTGAATATCCTGTAATTAAAAATTAAATAAACCAATTAAAAATATTTCATAATTAATAAAAATATGTTTTAATTAAAAATATAAATAACAAGCTGATTAAATGTGTTATTCTAGGCATCAGATTCTTCTCATCTACCATCCAAAAGGGAACTGTCAAACAAAATTCCAAAAAAATTCTACACATGAAAGTTCTACAATTTACGTATGTAGTTTCTTTTTCAGTTGGTAGGTTAGAACATTGTCAGTCACCAACAATAACATATGTGCTCCCGCTGACATCTGAGTTGCAACCATTGCCGTCTGCCAATATTAAGTTAGGCATATAGGTGTTATACTTACAAAACAACAATTTTTTACAATTCTCAAAATGAAATCATTAAAGAATTACAAGTTGAAAATAAAGCTCTAAAAAATAAAATGACTGGTTTGCTGGTTAAGTTGAAGGATCTTAGAACAATATTCTTGCAATAATTCATTGGAGATTGTTGGAATTCCTAAAATTACCTGATGAGAACACTTTGGAAATTTTTAAAGAAGTGGGGAGAAAAGTTTGATGCTTATCAAAGATTGAAGAACACCCCTTCCCATCTAAGAGCAGTAAAATCTGTTCAAGTGACTGACTAAGAGAATTGGCTGACCAAAAAGCAAAAAAAAGTTTAGTTTATCTATTCAGTAACTGAAAAACTACCTGGATAATGACTTTATAATTCTACTTTCACCAAAGCTTTTCTATCATGTGCAAAGAGCTTTCTTCACTAAAGCCGAAAGTATTAAACACAATAAACGTTATGAATTCTGGTGATTAGATAGAATTGGTCAGATAAAAATTAATTACGACAAAATCTCTCCCATCAAGATTTTAAGATCTAAGTAATTAACTAATTGATCTATAATTAAACTTCTGTAAAATAAATTTACTATATTTATTTACTATATTATTTTGGTGCATATTAGGGTAATTCAAATATAAACCAGATTTTTTCTGCACGGACTAAGGAACAGCAGTAAATGTGGTGAGGTGGTGTGAGCAATTAGTTGGATATGTGTGGAGGGGAGCAGCAGGCCAGCCATGCTCATAGGTCACGTTCCCACTTCAGTAGCAGAATGTATGAGCAGAATACCATCATCCGCTGCACAAGGAATTATAATTGCCAATAAAGGTGTCAAATCCTCGGAAATTTTTGAATTAGAATATGCTACCCTGTAAGAAAACTCAAGTGTTTGAGCCAAAAATTTTGAAGTGGCCATGATGCAGTACAGAACGAAAGTCATGAATGTTGTCTGCAGATCAGCATCAATTATGATAATATCCAGGCTGTTTGTGAAATTGTGGAAGGTGAGCACTGCATAACTGTCGCTGAATTGGCATCAGAGATGAGCATACGTGTTGGGAATATACGTACAATGTTGTCAGACACTCTTGGATACAGAAAAGTGTCTATGAGATGAATTCCATGTCTTCGCACTGCAACACATAGAAGTGTCTGGAAAAACATCTGTCTGCAGCTTCTGAATCACTCTGAGGAAGAAGAGGCAACTTTGGATTGTAATGGGACCTGCGATGAAACGCAGGTCTACCACTACATTCCATAAAGAAAGGGGACAAGTATGGAGTGTTGAAAAAGTGGGGAGGGGTGCTGATCAAGGCCAAAAAATGCTTGTCAGCTGGAAAAATTCTGGCAAATGTATTTTGGGACCCAAAAAGTGTACTGCTGATTGATTTCCAGCATGATGAAGGATGGTATATGCGGCAAACAATTGTCAGTTGTTGAATGATGTCAAGGCTGTTTATTGCAAGAACTGATGCCGGTAACCAATTTGCAACTTCTTCCTTATGCATGATAATGCATGGCTGCATACAGCAGCTAGCTCATGTTAAACTCGCACATTGGACAATTCTTAAACATTCACTGTACAGTCTAGAGTTGTCACTATGTGATTTCCACATGTTTGATTTGTTGAAAGAAGCTTTGGGAAGGGAAAGATTTGAAGATCATGGTGCATTTGAGCATTATGTGCGCAACTGATTGTTGGGGGGAGCCATCTTGTTTTTTGATAAGGGGAATTAGGAAGCTACCTATCCAGTGAAGAAAATATATTTCTGGCGAAGGAAACTATATAGAAAAAACAACATAATTTATTTGTAATTTTATCTAATATCAATAAAGCTATGAACACAAATTCTGGTTTATATTTGAATGGCCCTTGTACTAAGTGTTACTATTTTTTTTTTTTGTTACTGTGTAATTATAATAGTTTTTCTTATGTATTATAATAACAGTGTTTAAAATGCTAGTCAGTTAATATTAAAATGTCTTATTTTCCCTTCAATGATGAGTCACAGTATGTGCACTTAATTTGTTTTGTTAAAATGTTGGAGGACTTAACTAAAATTAGTATATGGCAAAATCTTTATTTTATAAGGCATTTTTCTGGTGTTAGTTTATTTTTGTCCCAATAGTAGGATGACACCAAAAGCGTTTTCCATTTGTTTGAAATAACTGATGACAATATTGATTCTAATATAATTTTAAGGAACTTCAATTTACCTGAAATATCAATAAGGGTTTTAATTTAATCTCCTTGATGATTTGACAACAATTGATGGAAAAGAATAATTTTTGTAAAATGCTTAACTTGGTATCTCAATAATATTTACAATAAATTCTCTCTTACTCTTGATCTAGTGTTTAGCAATGTAGTGGTGTCTATTTGCAGAGGATGTCTCACCTATCAATTTTAGTTAATTCTGCTACTTTAACAACAAGGAGTTGTTTGAAATGGTTTTAAAGTTTAATTTTAGGAAGGGAAACTTTAAAGCCTGCAACCAATTTACAACTTCTTCCTTATGCATGACTGCATACAGCAGCTAACTCGTGCTAAACTCCGCACTGGACAATTCTTGAACATTCATTATACTGTCTAAATGCATGAGTTACCACCATGTGATTTCCACATGTTTAGATTACTTTTTTTTACAGTGACCATGTTTCCTGTAAATTAGTGTAAAATAGCAGGAAAATTCCCACCAAAACACATTTAACACAAGTTACCATTAAGCACTGAAGTTAATACTTGTGCAGATTCACTAGATGATGTGGGAATTTATCAGTAGCTAATGACATAGCGGTTTGACTTAAAATTAAATATATACATATTTTAAATAAATTGATGTTGCAAACATCTTACTGTATCAACATCATAATGTAAATAAGTTTTCTTCATATAAAGTTAAATAATTACCTCAGATAACCATCAGAACAAGCAGCAAATATTAATACTGACTGTTTACTTGTATCTTTAAAATTAAATTCAGCAGATAGATCCATGAATCTAGTTTCAGGATCTATCATAGGTAATGCTTCTCTCCATGGTCGTTTAACTTTCTCAGCTCCTCTTAACATATATGAACAACATTCACATGCTTTCAATTCAAATGGGTTTACTGCAAACAAAAGAAGCAAAATACCACTAAATTTTAACAATTTCAAATACAGCAGTTATTAAGTTTGGGTCACTTAAAAACATAAGTTTGGGTTTTAATCACTTAAAATTTAGTAATATTAACAAAATCTATTTTTACTTTTAAGTGCATATCTTTATGTAACATTAAACAGTTTTATAAGATACAATTTAAAATTAGTCTGCATACTGTGTCTTCAGTACTGATATAATTTAAAATACAAATACGATTCAAAAGACAATAATTTTTAAAAGCTGATAAAAAATTCTTCCAATGGATGATATTGTTTTTTCAGTCCATTCACACAATTGTCTGATATGCAAACATATACACCATTTATTTATGTGCTAGCTAATTCATTATGTTTTATTTTACTTATTATACAAGGGCTGTCCAGAAAGTAATTTACATTTTGAAATAAAAAACCTACCAAATAAAAAAAAGAAATTTTATTATATACATTTGAAAGGGTCAATCTTAAACTATTTTTCTACAGTCACCATTTAAATTGAGGCACTTACCATAACGATGCATAAGCTTTTCAATTCCTTCACTGTAGAAAACTGTTGCCTTAGATTTTTGGCACCCATCTTGCACAAAACTTGTGATAACCAAACTTCCCTGATACAATTTCATACAGTAAACTTCATGAAATTTGGGGGAATGAAGCAAGAGTTCCATAATCGTAATGCGGTAATTTTCATGAATTTTATCAATGATTTTCATCATCAGTTCATCAGTAACAAGGCTAGGCTGACCACTGCGGTCCTCATCATGAACATTGCAGTCATTTTTAAACTGAATGCATCACTGCCTCACCCCATCTTTACTCCTTATTCCATCTCTGTACACCTCACAAAGTCGCCAATGAATTTCAATTGGTTTGAGATTTTTTGCCAGTAAAAAACTAATCACTGAATGCACCTCACAACTCACACTATTTTCTATAGAAGTGCACATTTCAATTATTCACAACAAACAAACTAGAAAAATACAGTCCACACGCTGTGACAACTTGAGGCGTACTGAGTGTACAAATGTTTTGACACCAAGATGGCGGCTCTATCCCCACCCATCTCCACATCAGGCACAAATGTAAGTTACTTTCTGGACCATTCTTGTATTTTATTCTATGTAATTATTTCAATTTTATTTATTTTGCTTCTTTTATTTATTGATGGTTGTACCTCATTTTATTTCCTTGAATTACACAACATAACACTCATAAAACTGTAAATATATTCCCACAAAAAAAAATTATTCTCCAAATTAATACAAAATATAATTTTGGTAATTTTTATTATGAATAGCAAGTATTATTTTCAAATGATACACATATTATAGCTATGTATAATAAAATAATACTTGAAAATTATATTAGCTTTAAAAATGCCACTCCATAAATATTACATGTTAAAAGACAGAGTATATATTTCAATGATGGTTATAATAATTAGCTTTCATTAAGATTTTAGAATCACTAAGACATAAAAATACTACATTGATGGGAATATATACATATAAAACTATAATTTTAAACAAGCATATTTCAACTTTTATTAATTTCTTAAAATGTTCATATTACATCAATTGTGAAACCCATCAAGTTTTTATCAGTTTACTGGAGGGGGCAACACATCACTAAGATTTCTATTTAGAAAAAATTAAAAAGTTTTAGGAATAATGTTTAGAACATTATTTTTTTCATTTAAACATTTTTTTTAATAATGGAGTGGTTCAGATACTTACAGGACTGTAGGCAACATGACTCAAAATTTCAACATTTAAGTTTTTTTGTTCTGAAGGCATTATGATATCCAGATTAAATTTGTGGGATATTTTCTCTAAATCTTTATTTATGTTAATATGGTGCATCATTTTTTTTTGGTTTTTTTGTTTTTACATAGGAATGTGCAATAAGTATTGCATTACATCATTTTCAATGTCCAAGTATTTTATATCAGTGCTTGGTCCCCCGTCTTCAGGTGAAATGAACAAAAGTAGCCTGTGGACCATATTCTAAAAGCAAATATTTTATGCGAGGTAAGTAGATTAAGAGGTTAAGAATGCATGTCTTCTGTTACTGCTAGTTTTCTGTATATTTTGAAACTACATATTTTTTTTATTGCTTTTTCTGATGGCATGGTCAAGAAAACTTATTTGTACACCACCTTCGAATCCAGCTGTAAATTTGTAGTATATTTTGTTTACACATAATAATAGTATTTTAATAAAGGAATTCAATTACTTTTTAACACAGAATGTAAATAATATTTAAAGAAAATGAAATTTTTTAAGTAAAAGTAGAAAAGATTATAAACATTTTAAATTATAGTATACTATAATACAATAAAAGTACAATATTAGTTTAATTCTTCAAGTTACTGCTTCTGTTTACTTAGTAATTCTTAAAGGATATAAAAGTCACTCATTGTAATCTTCTAGAAAAGCTGATATTTCTGCATGCAACATTACAGTGCCCCCTAAAAACAAATTGACCCCTCCCTATGATGAAATCAATTCATGTATCCGAATGGATTCATATTTGTTAATTGCATTTAAAAAAAAGTATAATAAATGATAAATTTATTTGGAGACTGTTCTAACTCTTAATTAACATTTATTTAACTGAACAACAATAAATAAAATGTTAAAATGTGAGAGGTATCCTTAGAAGGGAAAAATGGTATAAAAAAATGTATATAGTGATTAATGAATACTGACCATTATAATCAATTTTAACAGTCCAGACCTTCAACTGTGCCCGACCACCAGCAGTAAATATTAGAAATTTATCAATCATGCCTTTGCTTTCTATTGGCAAAGTAGTGATTGCTCTTACACTGGACAAATGTCCAGTTAATAATAAAAGTGGTTGCCAGTTATTCTCTGTTATTAGACTAATTCTAATCGATGTATCTTCACTTCCAGAAACAACAATTACTCCTTCATTACAAACAGAAGAACCTGAATTTTCTAAATCCTGTCTGTCTGTTTTAAGTGAAGTCAATAATGATAAAGCATTCACTTCTCGATTGTGAAATCCTTCCTAGAAAACAAATTTATTATAGTGAATTAATAATATATTTAACTAAGCAAAAAATATATAAAGCTAGCAAGCCCCATTATCCATTAATAAATTAACTAACAATTATAACCATAAATTGAACTTCCATATGGAACTGAATACAGTACTGACCACAGTTATTGCAGTTAATGCATGAATTTTTGTTCTATTCAAAGCACAAAATTCAAAATGCATGATGTATTTTTTTACAGTACATGTGTGATACTTAAAAAGGCTAAGCTAGATGTTTATTTAGAAATCGTCAATTAGAATAAAAGACGTAAAATATTTTACAAAAAAATATTTTTTTTTAGGTTAAATAAACATATAAATTTTACAATAAATAACAATCAGAGGTTAATAATTATTAATAAATCAATAAATTTAAATTAAAAAAAAGTAAAAAAAAGCAGATGAAGTCTGATTTGAATCAATGTGCCTTCCTCTTGCAAGATCCAAATATTTCATTAATTAAAATTTTATTTGGCTATAACTCTGGAACCAATGAAAATAAGTACCACTTATGATATATCATTGAAAAGCTCTTAATGAGGGCTTTTAATGAGTTAAGAAAAATTCCAAAATTCAAATTTTTTTGGATTTTGGCCTTTTTTGGACACTTTTGGTTCAGTCGATTGCAATCAAAATGGGAGGTGCACAACTAGATGTTACAACAGTCTTAAATCCAAAATTTCAACATTCTACGACTAATTTTTTTGAGTTATGCAAGACATATACATATGTACAGATGTCACACTGACACTAGTCAAAATAGATTCAGGGATGGTCAAAATAAATATTTCTGTTAAAATCTGAAAATTTTCCTGATCACAATACTTCCTTTACTTCGTACAAGGATGTAAAAATCAGCTCATTGAAAGTAAATGAAGGGATCTGTTGAAAAGGTTGGGCAATATTTGGGGATTAATACATTGTGAATCTACTCTATTCCTGATTTGGTAAATGAGAATGTGACTGAAATGGTTTTTGATAAGACATGGGATCTCAATTTTACAGCAAATATCTGTAAAATTTGTAACATTTGATGCAACAGTAAATTAAACTATCAAGAAACAAGCACTGATTATGTGACAATAGAAAGTATTTCTGGCAAGATATTGGGTTAAGTAAAAGTGTCTACCTATCAGCCACCTGAATCGGGTGTGGATTCATCACTGTATGCAAACCAATCCCTGTCTCAATAAAGAAGAATTTTGTTAATTAAAGATAAAAGAATTAAAAATGATTTAAACTTAAATTTTTATGGGTAGGTAAGGCTGGGAGTATAAAAACGATAAGGCTGCATTTATTCTTGTAATTAAGTATCAACCTACAGTATTAACAAAGATCGTAATTACATTGGAATTTATAGATAGTAATGTTAATTACATATGGATACAGTGCGATACATTACAACCAATGAATATGGTAATTAAAATGGTAACCAATTAAATTGATTATATGTAAGTAATTATTGATATATATTTATCTTAAACATACAATTCACTGTTGGGTTGTTTTAAAAATTAATTTTATTTTTAAATGGCTTATTTTTAATAAATGTGAATCTAACTTCTCTGGTAATTAAAGTCTACTACAAAAACACTCATAATTTATGAGCAAAATGTAATAATTCATTAGTGTTTTGATTTAGTGAAAATTATGATGCTTAGTACACAATATGGTTTCATGAAAAAACTTTTTTATAGTGGCCTATTTGATATTCATTATCACATCAATATCTAAAAGTAGGGATTTTTGGCTCCAAACATGATTGATTCTACATGCCTAATACACTCTTAAGCCGCATATTTTTAGTTATTGGTGGTTAAGCTAAATGCCATCAGCAATGCCATTTACTTGATTTTGTTTCTTTTCTCTAACTCTAAACTTCTAGACGACAATAATATTTTTGATTTAATGGAAGGTAACAGTGATACATATTTCTCTGATCCACGTGATTTCAACATTACTGAAGTAAAATAGGTTTAATTTTCCAAATGATTTTAGTAAGACTTTTACATTAACCTTAGATTATTTAATAACGTCTTAAATATAAATGTTAAACACTAGAGTTAATTTTAAGCAGGTATTCCATATCTGATCTGCAAGAACATTTCCTGGAATTATGTATCACAAAGTTTATTTAATAATTTTGTTACAGAAAAAAATTATTCCCAGGTCAGTTATTACACAGAAAAACTGATTTTTATGAATTTTTTCAAACTTCTGGTCTGCTAATGTTAATTTGGCTGTAGATCTGCTAAATAGAGCTTTGCTCAATTCTGGCAACTCCCTTGCATAACAAAGTTATTAAATCAAGGTATACTCTTTGGTTCAAAAAAAAATATTCAAATATTACATTAAAAAAGATGTATGCGTAAAATGGAATATTCTAAGTACTGCTTGAGAAAGCTTTGGAAATTGAGAATTTTAATAATAAAAAAGAAATTTCCCAAAGTAATAAGAATTACTTTGATAAATTTTACAGCACAGTATTAAGTTCAAACGTTTCTGAACTATTAAGTATGTAAAAATGATTCTAGGTCGATAAGTAGTGAGAATGCTTTTATATGGCATTAGAAATGCTATATAAAAGTGACTGTGATGATGATGTTAAATATAAACTAACAGAGGAAAGCATTAAGAAATTAAAATCTCTAGGATTTGAAATTGTCGGTGGAAAATTAAAAAGCACCAATAGGTTGTTGAAATGAAAAATAATTTTTTCTTATATAGAGATGAATTATTTAAATGTTAAAAATGTCGCGTCTACTGAAGAATCGTTAACATATAAACAAATACATAAACACACCCCATTTGAAAACAACTTTAAAATGGGTGATAAAATTATAATAAGAATAAATCAACTGGACGAGTATACTGTTCCAGTTGTCTACGTATTATACAGTATTATACGTCTATACAGTTGTCTATGTATTCGTGGGAAACTTGTTGGTGAAAACAATAAAAAATCAACATCAGAATTGGTTAATTGTGCCAGGGCCTTTCTATTCGATGAGATTGTTTATAAAATAAACGGGCAAGAGGTGGCCAGCACGAAGAACATAGGTGTGACCACTATTATGAAAAATGTAATTTCAATAACAAACGATTCAGTTCTATTGTTGGAACAAGCCGAGTAGGTTACTGGTACAAATAAAATTAATATAGACGACGATGGGGTGTTTACTTTATACATTCCCCTTTCAATGTTGTTGGGTTTTGCTGAAGATTATAAGAAAATAATTATAAACAACAGGCAAGAATTGTTATTGAAACGTACTAGTGATGATGTAAATGCTATACTGGCCACAGTTTCAGATCATAAATCTAGACTAGAAATAATAGATGTTGCATGGCGTGTACCATATTTAAAGGTATCGAGTCAATATCAGTTGGAATTGGCCAAATTGAGAGAAAAAAATGATGAATTCCGTATACCGTTTAGAAGGTGGGAAATTCATCAGAATCCAACAGTCCCACAGACAAAATCTATGGTTTGGAATGTAAAAACATCACCACAATTGGACAACCCTAGATACGTTACTGTAGGGTTTCAAACCGATAAGATTAAATAAAACTACGAAAAACGCATCGGAATTTGATTCGTGCAACATTAAAAATATTAAAGAATTTATAAATTCACACTATTATCCATACGAGGATTTAGAGAGTGATCGAATGTTGATGTAAAAAATGTTTGTAGAGTTTAAACAATTGTATTATAAATTGACCGATTCGCCACATACGTTTTCAGATTATAAAAACAAATATCCCTTGTACGTGATTGATTGTTCACGACAAGATGAATCCAAAAAAAAGGGCGTTATTGATTTGAAAATTAATACTGAAGTTGAAGAGAATTTTAAACCAAATACAATCGCGGATTGTTTATTAATATATGAAAATGTGGTGGCTTATTCGCCGTTAACCGGCAAAGTAATTAAACAACCTTCATAAGTAGAAATTTTAATTATTTTTTTATTTTTAATTTTTAATGTAATGAATAATTTACTCGTATACTGGCAAAATCTTCTTTAATGTATTGAATTATTTACTCGGGTTTAGAACCAGTTTTTAATGCGTTGATCCCGCTTTCGCTGAAAGTAATGATGTCAGACTTTAAAATTAATTTAAGTGATTAAAACTGTTAAGCGAGTGGTAAAAAACAAATTTTCATTTTATTTCATCATCAATTTCAAAAAATGATGGGAAAAGGGCGTATCTCGAGAATGGCTGCAGGCGGATGAAACTAGTGGCAATCGTTCCCAGATGTGGAAAGTACCCTTTCAAGTCAGCCTTTCAAAATCGCATAAAAAATCGTCTAGGACACACCGTTTTCGAGTTATGCCCTTTTTTAAAACTTTATTTAAAATGGTGACTTTTTGGATTTAAAATTGGCGGGCGACTGGAAAGTGGTGGTCTGAGGTTCTCAACCAATCAGCGCTCGTGAAAAAAAACCTTACATACTGGGCCAATCTTCTTTAATGTATTGATTTATTGAAGAAAACATAGTCGTGTTTTGCTGTGCTTTTTGTAGTAGATACACGCTTTTGTGGTGAAAATTTAACTGGAAAGTGGCAGTGCTATCCGCGAAAAAGGCCTGAGGTTCTCGACCAATCAGCGCTCATGAAAAAATCCTTACATACTGGGCCAGTTTTTAACGTGTTACTTTATTGAAGAAAACAGTCGTGTTTTGGTGTGCTTTTTGTAGTAAATAGATGCTTGCGTTGGGAAATTTAACTGGAAAGTGGCGGTGCTCTCCGTGAAAAAATCTTACATACTGGGCCAATTTAGGCTACTTTTTAATGTATTCCCTGGCCCAGGATGTAAAGTTTTTATACTACTTATCTGTGTGTGTGTGTTTTGTGCACATAATTTTAAACATAGCACTAATGAAAAATGTTGTTCATGCACAAAACAGATTTTTGCAAGCAGACGCTTCAAAAATTAAAAATTGATGTGTTAGTTTTAAGTTCAAATTAACCATAAACTATAAAGTCTGTGTAGATGGCAGCAATTGTCAATGGTAACTGTGAGGTTGTGGAATGGTGATGCTCATTTGACAGTTGTGCAACTAGTTCTGGGAATCCCTGTCATGTTTATGGTGCCACATGTGCATAAGTCTGCATCAGTGTTTAAGCTAACATCTTATTTGTATTAAAATCAAAATTATGTGATTACTAACTTTTGTTACTAAATATTAATTTTATCAGTGTTTCAGTGAAATAATTTTATTAAAATAACTGATACAAAAAATTAGTTTTATGATATTAAGTGTTCACTTAATAACCTTTGGGTTCAAAGTTTGAAGTCTAGGTCTGTTAATATTTAAATTAACATATTAAAAATAGAGGTTTAAAAAGAAAAAATGGCCAACAAATTTATAGTCAAATGGCTTAGTGAATTTGTGGAAACTGATTCTCTGAAAAGTCATAAAATATGAATTCAGTTAAAATAAATATTTATGTTTCATCAAGAAAATATAGTAAAATTTGTGTTCATTATCATGATCACCATCAAGGGTAGAAGTGGACAGGCACATAGCGATTTTACTACTGAAAAAATGTGGGACAGTATTTGGAGATTAACCCACCGGGTTGGTCTAGTGGTTAATGCGTATTCCCAAATCAGCTGATTTGGAAGTCGAGAGTTACAGCGTTCAAGTCCTAGTAAAGCCAGTTATTTTTACACGGATTTGAATACTAGATCGTGGATACCGGTGTTCTTTGGTGGTTGGGTTTCAATTAACCACACATCTCAGGAATGGTCGAACTGAGAATGTACAAGACTACACTTCATTCATACATCTCATACATATCATCATCATTCATCCTCTGAAGAATTATCTAAACGGTAGTTACCAGTTACGCCTCAAGGAGGCGCCATCAGTATAGCAGCTAAATTAAAACGTGTTTGGTTCAACAACACTATGTTCACATCGTGAAAATTTGTGCATTTTTGACACTTGGAAAGAAGTTACGGTACAAGTATTAATTGAATATTTTAATGAAGATAAACATGATGTAATTTCAAAATTCTGTTTAAATAAATTAGAAAATATTGAATTTCAAATTAATTTAGAAATTTTAAATATAATTTTAGAACTTAGTGCATTATTTCAAATTTTCAGCATGAGAACTAATGCCACTTGATGCTTTTCAATTTGCTTGTGCATAAATAAGTAAAATATCTTAGCAAAATAAACAATAACTTATTGGCAACACTGCTTGGAGCAGTAAGGTGAGCATGCTTTTTCAAAAAGCTACTGACCAGAACTTGTATTAAAAATACAAGTGATATGTTAAAATTTATTAATTTACTATGCAAAAATTTATAAGAATGATTTCCAAAAGATGAGGTAGAAGACTGGGATATCCTTTGATGAAACAGCTCTACCATCATGTGATTTTGGTTATGAATTATCAGGCATTGAGAAACTGTGCTTAAAATACAAAACTTTTGTTGGAGAAAAATCTGTAATATCAGAATAAGATTTTAAATATGCTGTGCATGAAAAAATTAAATTGAAACAAATAAAAAGTTTTGCAGACTTGGTAATGATTTTCTTACCTAATAACAATTTAACGAACTGTCAAAATTATTGGATATTGGAGATATCTTTTTGGCCAGTACTGCAGATTGAAAACAGGCCTTTAATTTAATGAATTTAATTAAAACAAAATGTAGAAAACAATTAAAAGAATTTCATTTAGATACGTTGATGCTAGTAAAATCTTATATAAATGATGAAAAAAATATTAACTTAGATCGAGTTTATTCAGAATGGTTAAAAACAAGACAGGAGAGAATAGTTGTAAAATTAATAGCCTTCAATAAAGTGTTTAAAATTTATATTAAATATTTTTAATTATCTAATTATTTTTGAAAAAATTGTAGAATAATAAACAATTGTGAGTTGATTCAGTTGCAGTTGCAGTCAAAAAACCAGATTATGTTTTTACAAGGTAAGTCACGAAAATTTCCCTATTTTATTTCATTTGAATGTTTTAACCACTTACTTAATTTTAAATGTAATTGTAATTTTAAATTATATCTAATTTACCTGTGGATGCCACACAGCTGTGCATTAAGTGGTTAATTTCATATGTATTTATTGTGTAGTAATATTAGACTGGTCTTGTTTAATCATTTTTTTTATACCACATACAAAAAAATTTTTTAATTGCTGCACTAAGATTTTTTATTTTTGAAAAACATGCACACAGGTCACTACAAATTCAAGGGAACACTGCTAATAACTATATTTTACTCCCATTTAAATACATCATGAGCAAGTTCAAAAATTCTGTACAGTTCAAATATTAGAACTAATGTCACATCACCTAGGATGGTTCTGAAAAATTTAGCTTTTAGTTTAATTAAACCACTGAACGATCAGTTCTGCCAACAAATATCTCAACTTTATAATAAGAAATAGTGTCCAGTAGAATCCAATGATTTTGTCAGAGTCAGGTCAGAAGATGTGATAATTACTATTTGCAGGTGAGCAAAGAATAACCCACCGGGTTGGTCTAGTGGTGAACACGTCTTCCCAAATCAGCTGATTTGGAAGTCGAAAGTAGTAAAGGCAGTTACTTTTATATGGATTTGAATACTAGATTGTGGATACCAATGTTCTTTGGTGGTTGGGTTTCAAACAACTACACGTCTCAGGAATGGTCGACCTGACACTGTACAAGACTACACTTTCAGTTACACTTATACATATCATCCCTATTCATCCTCTGAAGTAATACCTGAACAGTAATTCCCGGAGGCTAACAGGAAAAAGAAAAAAAGGTGAGCAAAGAATATAGATATATGCATAAATGTAGCACATATGAGAAACATACAAGCAAACAATATTTAGCAATTATCTGATAAATCCATGCAAAAATAAAGAAGACACAATTTTTCAGGAAAAATTGTTTATATTTGTCAGCATAATCTCCTATAAAATGTACGTACTTACTACTCCAATGATGCTCAAGTTTTTTGATCCTATAGTATGATTTATCTTTCTTCAAAGTAGTCAACATTTCAGCAATAACTCTAAATTTTACATAAATCTCCTTCTGGCAAGCCAGTTCTTCATATTTGGAAACAGATAGTAGTCTGAAGTTGCTAAGTCAGACAAGTAGGAGCGCATGCAGAAGAATTTTGTAACATATTTTGAACAGTTTTGCTGCTGTAATCGCAAAACAAGAGTACTGCTGCATTGTCTTTGTAAAGAATAATTTTTTTGATCAAATGAAACTTAATGTTTGGTTTTTTAAAATTCACATTCTTGAAGTTCACATTTGTGTACCAATTTTTATATATAGATAGTTCTTATAATAAGAATTAATACTGTTAAATTTATTAATAAAATAATTACTAAGAAATCAAAAAAAAACTGGAAATGACAATAAATACATTTTTTGTTACTGACAAAATTCATTAAATGTTAAAATTCTTAAACAGCATATGGCGTTCATTGCAAACCCCACTAGGTTAACATTTTTTGATACTCCAGCTCCAGGATTAATAAAATTATTGACAAATAATATATTAATAATACATACCTTGAAAAAAATGTAATAAGAAAGTTATTACATTACCATTTTTATCCTAAAATATGAAATAAAATTTACAACTCTAAATTTTCAATTTTTTGTTTTTTTAAAGCTGATGTTGAAATATAAAAAGTATATCACTAATGAATTTATAATATAGCAATTATTTTCACAAAATCACTCATAGACACAATAGCAACAAATATTCAATATAATTACAAGAATTACAAATTTGTATGCTTCTGTTTTACTTCATCCTATTTTGATGATCAATTCATCATACATACTTAAATTTTGAGCACAAAACTCTGATAAGAACTTTTAATTGGAATAATTATGCTTTAAAGAAAATTAAAAAAAAATTAATTAAATCTCAATATAAACACATACCATTACTGGTGGATAAGCAAGATCTTTAAATCTTCTTGACACAAGGTGAACACTTTTATCTTTCAGAAAATAAAAGTTAATTTCATTATTATTTACAATACAGTCCCATTCTCTGTGTCCTCCACCACATTCTAATCTCCACAGTACAATACGAGATTCAACACTCCATATAACCAAATCTACCTGAGAAAGGCATAAATATACTTAGAAATGTACACTACTAAATAAAATTAATATAATAACATAACTGTTAACTACAAGCTGTGTTTTTAAAGTAATGTCAGTTTTGAATTTGCTGCCTATATATATATATATATATATATATATATATATATATATATATGATGTAAATGGCGCTTGAGTAGCTCAGTTATTTTAATTAATATTCTGCTATTAATAACAATAGTTTAGTCATTTTGTAGTTAGTTGTTTTTATTCATCCATTTATGAATATCCATTTATGAGTGCTACAATTTGTGATCCTGCTAAATGTGAAGTACAAGGTAATCCGATTTTTGATGGCAAAAAACTATTCTGCAGCTGAAATTGGGGCAAATTTGTGACATTTATAAGCTGAATATTGTGAGTGATGCTAAATTAAGATGCTAGTGTTGTTCATTTCAAGAAGGGAGAACAAATGTTCATGACGAAGAATGTAGCATTCTTGCTGTCGATAATGGAGTAATTTTCAGTGTCTTACAACTACTGAAATACTGTGAAAGCTGTGACAGCAGCTATGTAGAAAAGTAGTAAATGAATGTCATTTTTATTTGTAAGTAATAAAGTTTATTCATAATTTTCAGTTTGTTTTAACTTCAAAACAGGCCTTACTTTAAAAATACACCTCATATTATGATTTAATAAAGAAATAGGTTATGCAATAACACTAAGACATTACTATTAATCATTAATGTTAGTTACTAAAATTATGTCTTTATGTTTGTTACTAACAAACACAATGGCTGTTGAACAACTGTCACATTCTATGAGATTACAAAAAAGAGCACTGCACAAGTAGTGCTGCAATCTACTAAGATTTAACCATGTCTAGTTATGTGGTAGATGACAAATTATTCTTCTCTCCCTTAAAAGAATATACTACAATCTCTAATGAAAGAATAAAACAAGTGTGTTTACAAAATTAATATACTTCCATCAAGTAAGGACCAATGTAAACAATTTGCTAACAATATATATTCTGAACCATTAAAAATTTTTAATAAAATAAAACGGTTCAAAACACTGAACACATACATTAGTATGTTTATATAGCAAGAATAACAAAAAATTTTTTTCAGAATATTAAAGCAGTAGAACTTTTCCCAGCTATTTAAAAATGATATGAATGTGTGCATGTCCTAAATAAAATCAAAAACCAATTCAAGATCAATCTCAAAAAATTCATTCTCTAACATTTTTATTTATTAAAAAAAGGAAAAAAAGTAAAATTGACAAGTGACTCATTAGAAATATTAAACATGCTTTTATCAGGTAGATACCAATGATAATTTAAATTGTTATAATTTACAAAAAAATAAATACAAAAATAAGTTTAATTCAGTAACTTACTTCATGAAATCCTAAAACTAAAATGCCTAAAGAATTATTGTAAATAATTTTAGCTGCCCATGATAATGTAAGTTTATCAATAGATAACTGTATAAGATTATAAATAATAGTGTTATCTTCATTCTTTGTTCTATTTAAAGAGAATTTTCTAAGGTAACCATCTCTGCCTGTAGACCATACATAATTACTGAAATAATAAATACAACTGACACCTAAACGTCCGTGTATTTTATTTAGTGTTTGTACTGGTTCCTGAAACAAATATATTAAAATCATACTTGAAAAATAGTAATTTTAGACACTAAATAATAGCTTTTTATTTACTTTTAATATGTAAAATGTCATTAAATTGATAAAATACACAATACTGTAAAAAGATTACAAAACTCATACATTCAATTCTGGTTCAAAAATAATAGATGCAAACAAACATAATGTAAAGTATGATAAAAAAGAAACCAAACTGATGGTAAAAGTCAAAGTTCTATGAGTCACTACAAGCAACTTGGTACAGAACTCCAAAACTATTTTGCATGTGCAATTTCTTGGAAGGCCACAATTCATCTAGTTTGTTTGCAGTAAAAAAAAATTGAACTTGCTTATGCAGTTCTGCTAAAAAATAACTAAAGCATTATTTATAAGATGTATTAAGATATTAAAATAAATTCTGGTACAGTTTAGTTGATCCTTTTGGACAATGAACTGGGCATGACACATGTTTCACCTTAACTTATGCTTGAATTTCTAGGTGACCAAAAGAAAATTTTGTTTTACCTGCTAGCAACCTGTCTGATTAACTCAAAAAACAAATGATGAATAGTGGATAGATCCTGAAAATATGATAGTCTTATACTGGAATTATTCTTCAGGAATAAACTGCAGAGGGCAAACAATTAATATAGTGTAAATCTGTCAAGTTATATGCCACTTGAGAGCCAAATATCAACATTGCATAAGGGTAGTGATGGGGCTTTTCTTGAATTATTGCCACTCATGCAGCTTGCTAAACATAACAATCTAGAGCTAATAATTATCCGCTATTCACTAGACCTTAATATTGTAACATCTTATCTCTTACAAAAGATCAAATTACATCTAAAAAGCCAACGCATTTCAAGACTATAAGGGCATAAAAACATAATACATTCTGTTCCATTATAACAAGAAAGCTGATTCACTATTCTTAAGGTTTGGAGATTTATAGATGGTAGAATTAAATTTCCATAAAGCAATAGATTAATTTTTGATTAGAAAGAGATTGAAAATAAATATTTATTCTACTTATTGATGCCCAACTGCTAATTGAGTGTCTTTATTGTGAAGCTTAAAAATGATTTACATACATACTCAAAAGATATTATTGTGATTTTAGTTAGGGATTAAAAATATTAATATCTTCAGTGAAAGATTTGATAGGAATACCAATTAATATTTGTTATGTGATTTAAATGTGTATGTAAATAAATATACTAGGGTTAATACAAGTTTTTGATATTACTTGTGTTAATCATGTAGGCTTGTGTTCTAATCACAGCACACAATGTGTTACAAACAGATTATATAACTGTAATTATAAGCTATGACATATTAAACAGTACATGATAATTTAAGAAGCAGGGTCACTAAACCAAACAGGTAAGGCTATAAATTCAACATGCTTAGTTACTAGTGAGTTTAATGATAAAAAAAAAGTGACACAACACAAAAAATATAATACACTTCTTAAAATTTCAATCAATTTTAAGCAAACACTAAATTATATTTTGCAGGATTAAATAATTAAATCTTATTAAAACAAGACATAAAAAATAAACTTATCAAGATCTTATAAAAATTAAAAATAAAAATATACCATTAATTGCTGTTTAGAACCAGAAATATCGCTATCCCTTAAATCAAATACATGAATGCTTCCACATCTGTCACCACATATTAATGTTTGGTAATCACTATGTTGGCATAATACGGCTGATGTTAACCAACGTTCTTTACTAGCCGGTAATAAAAGTTGTGATAATATACTTAATTCCACTTTTGTGTGTTGTTCATTTGCTAAATTGAAAAGATAATTAATTACTAAATGATTAATTATTAATTAAATGATAATTAATTAATGAGATTAAATAATTAATATAATATTATTATAATGGTTTCCATGATATATGGTGCTTGTGTTATACCTTTAAAAAAAAACTGCACAATAAAAATGAAGGTATTGTCGAAAACTGCAATTATTTTTGCGCTAACTGGATTTAGGCAAATTTAGTTACTGTCAATTGTTTGAAAAATTGGCATGTGAAAAGCAGAAAACTAAAGATTTTTGGCACCTTTTTTGAGAGACGTCAACTACGAATTACTATAAAATCCAAACCGATCGAGATAAAAATTTTCTACTTTTGGAGGGTAGATTAAACAATTGTCCCTCAATAATTAAAATTAAGATTTAGCCAAAAGCTACTATTATTTAAGCATGCTGAGCATGAAACAACCTTATCTTTACTTTCAATGAATATTTTACAGAAAAACACATCGTTGTAATCCTTGAAACAATTTGAATAAGATGAAGGTATTTTGAAAATAAAATATTTAATATTAAACTTTTAACTGAAGTGGGAAAGTTATGAAACAATCATTCAAAAAGTACAGTCACAACTAGTAGTTGAGCGTCCATCCTGTTTGTTGGTACACAAACCTGCAACAGGCAGGCATGGTTTAATATTGCCTTTCACACAGTTTTATCAGATTACTTTATACATCGTTAATATTATAAATTATAATTTTTGTAAATACTATTACAAATATAAATACTAGTATTATTACTAATGTTGGTGTTGTTATTTTCATATATTTTTATTTTTATAACTATTCACAAAATTTCTATCAAAGACTCAACTGTATAAAAAGAATAAGATTACAAAAACCCGTTAGAATCATATTAGTAAGCATTATACAATTTATTATAACATTATCTATATACATATATATATAATATAATATAATTAAAAATACTAACATTTTTTGTACCACCAAAGTAACAATACTTACATAATTTCAAGTTCCCTGTAAAATTACATTTTACATAATCAAAATATCAACTTTGTAAAATGGCTATCAGAAATTTTCATAAATATGCTAACAGATAAAAATGTGTTTTTAAACATATTCAACACTAATACTTTTAAATAATCTATTACCAAAGTCAAGGAGCATAAGAAACATGTAAAAACAGAGAAAAAAACACTATTTTAGTACTTGTTATGTATAATTTGCAATAACTCTACAAGCTTTCCTCAAATAAATTGAAACTGCCAAGGGCAATACAGAAAAGAAAAAGGTTTAATCTCAGTATTAATTATATCTCAAATTTTCACCACTATTAACTTTCTAAATGATAATCTGAACTAAATCTATTAAATTCAAAGTATTTAAAATAAATATCATCGAAATTTTAATTTGCTTCTATGGATATCTTCAATAGCTGGTGCAGCTACATTCTTCCTCTAATCAGCTGATATCATTCATAGCAGTTTTTTAAGTTGACCAGGAATGCATATAAGTCTTAGGAAAAAGCTAAAAGTATATGATTAAAAAGGTTCAGAGTAATGATTGAACCAATGAGGTGATTGACAAATGTTGACTCTACATTCCTATACTGGTATTTTAATGTTTATTATAACTTTGTTTACAGTTTTATCCCATTTAACCAATATAGAGCACTGCAGTTGGGGGAATTTAGTTCATATTTTCCATGGGAATTATTTCTTTTTATTCAAGTTCTGAGTGTAAGAGCGAGTTGTTTTTTTGAACTGAAGGCCCTACTGTATATCACTGTGTTTAAAATTGTAAAACAAACTTTCTCTGAATCTTTTTGTTTCTGTTCAACTGTACAATGTTCTGCAATGGTCAAATGAGATGCAACTTTAAACAAAGATGTAATGGAAACTAAGACACCTCCATAGCAGTATAAAATCAACATTTAGCTATCATTTTAAAAGATGCAAATAACATGTCCACCAACATTAACCTATCCAAAAGGATAGGATACTGTTATATTTACAGACATAACCTATTAAAATATCAACAACCTTGATATTTTATCTGCACACATAAAAGACTTCATCTTATTACACTTTAACAAATGGAATATAAAAATCTACAATACACTAAAGAAACAGACACAATTCAAATCAACATACTTTACTAGCACATTCAAATGATATGTCTGTCAAACACAAAGAAAAACCACTAAACCAACTTAATAGGTTTCTATGACTTGTAAATTTTTCATTATACCTATGAAACAATGTGCACACTGAGAAAAAACTTCCATGTCTCAAAGGCAGAAATTATCTTTCTGATGAATTTAAATTAATAATAAACTTCAGTCATAATTCTGAGTAAAAAATTTCTCAGAATAAAAAAATTTCACTTATAAACAATTTCCTATAAAATTTTAAAACACCTAAATAACATGGATGACCTAACTAATATTAAGAGCAAGGGATGTTTGAAATAAAAGGTGATACAATTAAAACTTTTAGAAAACCCACAAAGCAGTTTTGAATAAATATATCTACTGCAGCACCCCCTTGTGGCTTATAACCGTAACACTAATTTAAGAACCTGCTCTGAGGTAATACCTATGTAATGCAAAAAGCCGCATCAAAATCGGCCCAGCTGTTTTAGAGAAACACATCTACTGCAGTGTTCCCTAGTGGCCTATAACTGTAACTAATCTAAGAACCTGCTTTAAAGTGTTACCTATTCTTAAGATTCATGGTTCCTTTTCTTCTTCTTATTTGTAAAAATAAATAAAATTATAACTGTCTAGTTCTTCTTACTCATTGCAGATTAAATAAAGTTGTCTATATTTGACTGACCTTGTTAACAGCTGATATTTTATATTACTAATGTAATAATGTGTCTAGTTCTGTATTATTCAGTCTATTTCCATTCTTCAGAGACTCAACATATTCATACCATTAATGTATAACTAATTAATTAATAACAATGTCACATATATGAAGTATAAGTTTAAAGATTATAATAAAAATAACTTGGAATATAAACTACATAAGGACTTCTATTTATTTCAATGAATCAGCGTATAACTGAATATTTAAATATTCCTCCAACTCCAGATATATGAAATGAAATCTCAAAAATCTTCATATCTAACAAACTTCATACGACCAGGGAACACAACAATTATATCAACAACATTATTATCATATTACTTCTTAATTTATTTTACAAATAATTTACATTGTTTCATCATTACTGTAATATAATTTAATTCATTTCACATTTAATTTATATTATTAATAATTTACAATAATTTAAGTTATTAATATTATTATTGAAAAGGACCAATTAATTAGACACAAAGAGGATCAGTAAAGGCTTCTAAATAACTGGAATTGGCACATTTTAAAATTGATCCTTCACAAGGTGATATTTCCACTTTACAAATTAAAATGAGGAAACTTCATGAGTTGAAAAGCAAACGTGACAACATACAATCAAAAATTGAATTTGAATTTGATGATGATGTTTTATCATTGGATTGTATATAAGTCAAGGAAAATTTGTGTATGACAGAGTCCAAATTGCAACATTTAATAAATAATAGTAAAAAATCATCTACTGAAGAATTCAGTTCAAATACAACAACCCACTAATATACCTTTATTTAGAGGTAATGTATTAAGTGGCAGCCCTAGAGATGATTTAATTATAATATTAAAAAATTACACTATTTACATTCTTCTTTGAAGGTTGAAGCCTTAGCTATCGTTAAAAAAGCCACCATTGACAAATGAAAATTATATGATTGCAGACTTGTTAAAAACATGATTTGACAACAAATATATCATTGCATTTCATAATGCTGATTGCATTTTAAGGTTAGATTCTGTTAAAAGAGAATCAGTATATACTTTATCTAAATTCATTAATGAAATTTCATCATATGTGAATTTGCTTGAAGCAATGCAACTTCCTGTAAACACATATGAATTTATTGTCAACCAGTTTCTAACATCAAAATTGGATACATCACCTCAAGATTATAGAAGGAGAAATTGTCAAATCAAAGGTTTCCCACCTTTAAAGATTTTATAGAATTTCTTAATTCGGGAAAACTTCTCGAAAATATTAATACATTCACTTCAAACATGAAAATGAAAACAGAAAACAATGCTGAAGGACAGCGTTATAATAATTCAACCAAATCTTTTACCAAACGCTTTACCTTAAATTCTAATAAACATTAAAAGGAAATAACGTTAGTTAATACTCAAAATTTACTTCTAATGTTTGTTTTAAATTCAAACAATCAATTACCACATTGTAAGGAATTTTTAAATTTGTCCATTAAGGATCCTAAGGCCTTTTTGGGGGATAATAATTGCTGTTCTAATTGTTTGTGCAAAGACCATTCTATTAATGAAAATCATTCAAAATATTGATGTCAGATTTGTAATGAAAAACATAATATTCTTCTTCATATGGACAAAATTAATGGTTCTAAATTAGAAAGCAAAAGTCTGAAATTAATACCTGTTGTTCATTTAAGAATCAGTCAAAAATATAATTTTTTCAACAGCTACATATAACACCAAAGATATATAAGGTAATATTCATTTATGTAGAATCTTGTTAGATTTGTTAGTCAGCAAATTTTTGCACATATAGTTTTGCTCAAAAATTAGAGCTTAAATTTATTAAAAATGATCTTCCCATTTTAGGCATAAACAACTAATTACCACAATCTGAATACAGAGTTAAACTTACATTGTACTCTTGATATAAGAACTTTTAATTCGAATTGCAATGTGCTGTTTTATGAAATAACTGACAGCCTTCCTTGATACACATTTGATTTTTCACATCTCAATCTACCTGATAATATATTTCTTGCAGAGCCTAATTTCAAGATAGCATATGGCATTGACATCCTGATTGGAGCTCAATTATATTTGAATCTTATCTTGTCTGGAAAATTTATTCAATATTCCAGATATCCCATTATTCAGGAAACTAGGATGTATACTTGGTTGTCTTCTTAATAATGTCAAGGACAATAATACTGTTCCAACTTTTCTTGCTCTTAACAATCATAAAAATATCTCAATTATAATTGAGAAATTTTGGGAAGTTGAAGAAATTAAAAGTGTTGTGTCGGTTAAGAAAATTCAACATGTGAAAAACATTTTCATTCTAATGCAACTCGAAATAATCAAGACAGATCTGTTGTATCACCAGGCAAAGCTAATAACATTCAATTAGGCGATTCCTTCGTTAATGCTAAAAATAGATTCTTACCTCTGGAAAGAATGCTAAGCAACAATTCCAACCTTAAAAAAGGCTATTTCACTTTCATACAGGAATACTTAGATTTAGGTCATATGTCACTACTCAACTCTGATGATTTGTTAATAACGGATAAAACGTTTGCTACTCACCTCACCATCCAGTATTTAAGCCTTCTAGTCTGACAACTAAACTACGAGTTGTTTTTGACAGCTCAGCTAAAACCATTAATGGTCTATCGTCCTTCAATGATACTTTGTTAGTTGGATCTGTGGTTCAACAAGATTTATTTTCCGTAATCCTTAGATTCAGGATTCATAATTATGTTGTTACTTCAGACATAACAAAGGTGTATTGCCAGGTATTAGTAAAATCTAGCAACTCCAATTTACAATGCATTCTTTGGTGTGATTCTCCAGATCAAGAGATAAAACACTACGCATTACAAACTATAATGTATGAAACCACTTGCGCACCATACTTAGCCACTAGATGTCTTAATTCAAATAGCAAATGAAAATGTTTTCCCATTAGCCTGTAAGGCCATTCAAAATGATTTTTATGTTGATGACCTCATAACAGGTTCAGATAACTTAAATGAAGTTATCAAATTAAAAACTGATATTTCTAAATTATTACAATATGGTTTAACTTAAATGTTGTAAAATGGTATAACTTAAATGAAGTTATTCAATTAAAAATAGATATTTAAATTATTACAACAATATGATTTTTCACTCCGTACATTGTTTTCAAATAACTGCATCATTTCTTCTTCTAATCAGAATTCTTCCACATCTTCAAATCAACAACAGAATTTAAGTAGTTTAGCAGTTCTAATTTAATTAATTATTTGTATACTATTGTTCTCATAATTTCATTTGATTTGTATTTTCATGATTTGACTACTAATATATTAATAAATATTGTATTACTAGTTATAACCTAATTGCATATTTATATTAATTTTAATTATGATTTTATAATATACTGTTCTTACATTCCTAAACAGTCTACGGACTAATTATTATACATCCATGTGTGTATGTGTATGTGTGTGTGTGTGCACAGCCTCTTACCCCAAACTCACATAGTCTACATTCTGTCATGGGTAAAAATAAAATTATTTAATCTAAATCTAAGAACTACTTTTGGCTTTGGGAAATGAAAGCACATGATAGTGTATTTATGATTTTAAGTTGATACAAATTAAATGTGGGATTCACTGAACGTAATTAAACTTCATTCAACACACTCTGTTGAACATTTTATTTATATTCAAGAACATTAAAAAAATAAAATAAAAATATTTTATTTTTATTTTAAAAATAAAATATAATTAATGATTTACTTTCCCCTAACCAATGAGATTACTTATAATAAAAATGAAAAGTTTATTTTAAAATTTATTATCCAATATAGTTTCAAAAAAATCACACAAATGAGTTTTTCATACAAAACTTTAAAATAAAACTATTGTACTGTGCAACTTCTCGCTGATCCACTTCTTTTTTTGTGGGTAATGATGATAAATGAATGTATGGTAACTGCAGGGTTAATGTTATTATATGCAATGTTTTTGTAATTTTATATCTAATTATTAAGTATTACCTAACAGCCACTCAAAATACATATTAAATAATATGTCACAGAATACATCATTTTAACATATAAATAGCATCTGTTTCAACATTAACAAAATTTCATGTTACGACTGTTTTTCCTTTTCTAATTTTTGAGAGTAATCAAATGTGAAGTAACATGTAAGTACTGTAATCAATGTGTGATGTATCCAGCTTCAGCCACTTTGGCAACTTCTTGCACATATATAAAAAATAAGTCTACAAAAGTTTGTACAAAAACTCAAGTATATAAAAACACAAAACATGACACTTTTTACAGTGTTTAAATACACATATCTAAGTATTTATAACGGAAAGCAGGCACACTTTTACTACAGAGTGTCCCATAAAGAACGCAACTTTTGAAATGATCACCATTTCTGTTCCAGTAAGTTGGCAGTACTAAATGTTACACGATTTTCATCTGTTGTCTTTGTAGTCAGTAGTTATGGAGCGCTGAATAGCGCATGATTGTCATCTGTTTCCTGTATGTCTAGGAATGGAGCACTTCATGACAGAACAGCATGTTGTCATAGTGAAAACTTATTACAAATGTGGTGAATGTTGTCCAGAGACTGTTCACAAACTCTGTGGAATGTTTAGTCAACATAATGCACCGAATAAGTCGACTACGATGAGGCTAATTGCTAAATTTGAGAAAACCGGTTCAGTTGTGAACATTAAAACCTTGGGGGCATCCTCATGTTAGTCGTTCTGCAGAAAACATCGACATCGTGAGTAATAATTTTGCTATAAGTCTGGTGAAATCTATTCGCCGACATTCACAACAATTGAATAATTCCAGAACCAGCATGCAATGAATTCTGAAAGATCTGCACCTTTAGGCCTATAAAATCCAACTGAAGCCAAACGATCATAAGAAGTGGCGAGCAGCTGCCGACTGGATGCTTGCAAAACAGAGTGTATAACAGTTTCATCAAGAAAGTAATGTTCAGTGATGAGGTTTACTTTCTGTTGAACAGCTTTGTGAACAAACAGAATTGCAGGATTTGAGGCTCGGAAAACCCTTAAGTAATTATGGAGAAGTCATTATATCCACGAGTGACTGGGTAGTGTGGCATTTGGGCTGAGGGTGTAATTGGGTCATACGTCTTTGAAGATGAAGCCGGAAATGCATTAACAGTGAACGGCAAACGCTACCGCAATATGTTAAGAGAGTTTTTCATCAATAATTCATCAATAAATTTGTATGTTAATAAGCACTCAAAAGTTACATTCTTTATGGGACACCTTTACTTTAGATAATTAAACAACCTTTTTTTTTTTTTTATTAAAAAACCAAGACACTTCATGTTACTTTTATAATTTTTGAAATATTTATTGAAGGGACTACACACTGATGCCATGATAAATTTTATAACAATCTAATTTTTTTTTAATGGTTTCTAAGAATGCTACTTGAGTGGACACTCAAACATAGATTTCATGTAGATATCCAAAGAGAATTTTGGGATCACCTGTAAAAAAATTATTTTTTGAATTGACCAATTTTAAGAAAGTTCAGTTTTTTGATCTTATGATTATATACTTCGCTTACCAAAGGATTACAGTTGTGGCAGTAAAAGAACATTATGCATTAAAGTAATACAATTAAAAATGTTATGATTATTAAAAATATGATAATGATAATGACTAACCTTTTATAAAAATTAGTTTGCAAACATAAAGGACACCTTTAATATCACAACATAAGATTGTATCTTTTGATATCCAATGGACAGAAAAAATTTTGCCATCTATAACTTTTTTATCTAATATTTTTTCTAAAGATCTTTTGTGATCAGTTTCTGAAAATGAAAATAATGCATTAATTCACACAACTATATTTAAAAATTCTAATAAAATAAAAAAAATGTGAACATCTTTTTCTCCAATATCTCAGATAATTGCAGTTTTACCATTAAAACTGAAAGAAAATTATGCATGTTTAATTTATGATCTGAACAAAAGAACCTAACATTAATAATAGTTTAACTCTGTCTCACAGCAGTAAATGAATCCTGTTCAGTAAAATCACATAAGTCTGGCAGACTACTCCAGAAACAGAGCCATTAACTGAACCGTTATGACAATATGTGAGCAAACTGACTTTCAAATCCAGCAAAAACTACTAACGGGAATAGTTATTACAAAGAACCATATCACATCATGTGAAGAGATTATCTGTTAAGATAGAACATACACACAATTAAGCGTACAAACAATTATCTGTCAACATAGAAACTCTATTAAAAAGTATGACAATGTGGCTGCTGTCTGTATAACAATTTCAGCCGTGGAGTAATTCATTGGTTGTGTAAAATGTATACATTAAGTAATGCCGGATAGTCAATTATTAATAAACATTTCCTTTATTTACTTTTTAATTTGCATTAAATTAGTTAAAAATTATACTGAATTATGACATTTAGGTTAATTACACATTTTATAAAATATTAAACATTCAGGCTAGCACAGATATACATGTTAATGTTAATTCGTAAAGTAAAATTCATACCATTAATAATTCTAACAATAATTAAGACCAGCTGGTTTAATAAAAAATAAGAAGAAAGAAGTAGACAGGAGATGTCTATATTTAAGCAAGAGGACAAAGAAAACAAATGAATTTGAATACTGTCTAAAGAACTCATCTGTTCCTTTTTAGTCAGGGAGTTTGAAATCAGAAACCAACAGATTTCTAAATAATGGCTTGTCACGATAATGTCATTTGATAAAGATATCTAGTGATCTTAATACTAACACCCTATTACATTAACACTGAGGGATGAATGCATCTATTATTAATTTTTAGAGCTGGTGATAGTACACTGGTACAATGATTGTCAAGGCACTGATATACTTACTGTAAGTATGTATACAAAGTACTAAAGCCAAATAGTTAGTTGTAGGCAACTTGATTTGAGATAGTCCCCATACAAAATTTTTCAGTGAAAAATTAAACTCAATTCATAAACAAACAGCAGTAACCAATAACATAAATCATAGCTAATTAAACAAGCTTTAGAAAATGATATTCCAATAAACATAATATTGATAACAGTAAAAGATAGATAATCTTATTTTCTTACGTTTTAAAACAATTAAAAATCCATGAATGGTAGCTAAAGCAATATATTTACGACAAACTGAAACTTCTAATAAACAATAATTCAAAATCCGATCATCAGTAAACACACTTAACCATTTGCTGTCACTGAGCATATGAAGTTCACTACTATTACGACCAGTTATTACTATTATATTATTATTCATTAACTTTATACGAGAAGGAACAACAGATGGTTTAAATGATAAAAGTGCACTGTCAAAATTACTACTTAATTTCTTTGGAACTGGCCATAAATGGACGCCACCATCAGCACCACCAGTTGCAGCTAGTTGTAATTTTTCACTAAAATCTAAACAACGTACACTTCCACCTTGATGTGTTTCTTGTCTTAAAATATTATTTCCTTGTTCGTCCCATACACAAAGATATGAATCCTGAAGAACAAACAACAGTTACATTATAAAAAGTAGTTAAACTTTTTCATATGGAATTAAAAATTAAACAGTTCAACATAAAATAAAAGCTAGAGAGATAAACAATTAACCACTCACTGTCTTGGCTCAAAATGGCTAACTTTAATGCAATCAAAGGAAATTGTAGTAAAAAAAATGAAGAGAAAATGGGGTAATTCAATGACATTGTCCACAACAACTAACATTGTCCAACTATGATGATCATCAGCAACTAGTTTATTATATGTATCTTCAGTATTGGACCTTATTCTTATTTCATACCCTTTAATTTCCAGGATGCAACTATCCCAAGATGTTTCAAGAGACACATTTAACTCGAACCCATTTCAATTATCCTTTTACTTTCTGCAGAAAGTAAGAGTATTATTTAATACACAATATTACTTGATTTTATGCTGCATCATAATTCACAATGTTTTGTAAACATTTGTAACCAAAAGATTTCAATATATGTATATTGCATGCTAACAATTAACATGTAAACTGGACATTAGCTAAGACTACTGAGGCTATTTTACTGATATATGCTATATATTTCTCACAAGGAGAAGCTGTTACCATTATGATAAGCACTTTTTTGTTACAAAAAACCCCATCACCATTACACGAGCTTGAAGACACTAACAATGGCAACAAAAGTGAAATGCGATTTGGTGGTAACTACAACACCATCAGAATATATACTAATCGCAACTTAATTGAATATGAAATCAGATTGGGTACTATGTTTTCTAAGTATTCACTTAGAACAGGCTTCAGACTTAAAAAAACTGCCCATGCATACTGCAAGGTTAATCAGACCAAAATATGTCATTTATCACCAAACAGCAAATGACTGCAAAGATGTAATAGCAAGGAATCGGTAATATTAAAATAGTTGATTTTTTTGCTAAACATAAGAGAAACAATTAACCTCAAACTTCAATATTTTGTTGCAAAAATGAAAATCGATTTCTTTATCACCATCTGAAAATTGCACCAGCCGAAGACTTAATCTTCAGTCTCTAATAAAGAATTTGACAATTCCTGATTGTGAGATACTGAGTTGTAGGCTATCATGTGTAGTGGATCTACAAGGCATATGAATATAGGCTTCTTTAATATGATCCATAGTTTCCCTACTTAATCTCTGAAGTCTCACCTCAGGAGAACTGGTATACAGGCAATCTTATCCTGAGATTTGACATATCACTTCATAATACTGTTGAAAATAAGTGGATCCTTCTGTAATTCTACTTAAAATCAATTATCATTGCATTTTTATAACAGATATAATTTTAAAATATTCTAATAAAAAATACTTTTTCAGAAAGATGTTGAGGTAATTTTGTTATCTCAACAAAAAGTTATGTATATGTATACTACAGCCTGGTAGAAAATTATAGCAACGTGTGCACAGTTTTCTTAACAATAATTTCAAGAGTTTAATTTCATTTTAATGTAGTATTAATTTGGTATTTTTTCATAATATTTATGGTAACTATTTAAAATAATTCAGTGACTTACAAATAAACCCAGTAAGCATGTAACCATTATGCCACCCCCACACTTTTTTTTTGTGGAGAAAAACGCCTTTAAGTTATCACCCAGTTCAAAATAATAACATGAGGCTACTTTTCATATATTAAAATATTAGTAAAATAGGGTTAAATTTATGATGAAAACTAAGAAAATAATAAAAGAAGAAATGCAATAATTAGGATAATATATGTAACATGAATCACAAAATAATATCAAAATTTATGACCGGTTAAATCTTATTAAGTATAATAATTCTTCTTAGAAGTAACAATACCTGGTCTAGTACAATGTTCTCATTTAATAGGACATACCGTATGTCCCTTGGCAATTTAAATTTGCGATGTAAGGTCGCATCATATGCAGTCCACACGGATATGTTGCACAGTCAAGTAGCAATCGGATCGGATGAGGACAGTGGTGTGCTCTTCGTTGACATCAGGTATCTGTGAGTAGCTCTGGTATGTTCTAATTGAAATCAGCACAGGACCACTTCCTCTCGATGAACCTTTCTGCATGAAGAGTCCCATAGTAACACCATATCTTTGATGTGTCAGAGTTTAATGGAATTAATAAAATCATAGTTTGTAACTCAAGTGGTGAAAGATGGTTGGCTACATGCAACTTCAGCAGCTGAATCTACACGTTCATTACCCAGGATTACCACATGGCTAGGGATCCAGCAGAAACTCTGTGTGTTGTGACAATTTAATTTAACGATTGTATTATGCATTTCAGTGATAATAGTATGTCTGGAATACAAATCCTCTAAAGCTTGGAGTGCACTATACGAATCACTACAGATAAGGATATGACAATATTTTGATTTAATGATATTGAAGGCCATTTTGATGGTATACAGTTCAGTATTGTAGACAAAACAATTGTATACCAAGTATTGTATACCAAGTAGACAAAACACATAAGTTCTGTCATTTACAATAAAAGTGTATCTAATAGTATCATTCTGCTTTGACCTATCTGTATTATACTAATGTATCTGGGTTTGTCTCTGATAAAAGATGGTAAAATGTTTGCCGAAAGATGAGAGTTAATTTTTTATTATATACGGTGAGGTTGTAATTAAAATTAATGGGGTCAAGTTTCCATGAAGGATATATCCAGGGATAGGTTTTCCCAACCTAACCCTGTACAACAGAAGGTGGGTCAAAATGTAGAGTACATTAAATCCTGGGTATGGATACTCATTGGTGCTGTATTATGTGAATGATTTTCATACCAATGGGAATTAGAGTTTGCAAGAACTCCTTTAAGAACCAGGTGATTTGATTGTCCTTTAAGAGAGGCAGAGCAAGTGCTAGCAGCTGGTCCCACCTATCCCAAAATGATGGCTCACCACAATCAACAAGTATGTTTGCAACAGGGCTTGATCTTAATGCACCAGTGACAAGGTGAAGAAAAGAGTGGTGTACAGCATCCAGCATCTTAAACACGATATGACACACTGAAGAGTGGACGATACAACCAAAATCTAAATGGGACCGGACTAAAGAATAATAAAAATGTAAAATACATGACTGGTCAGCTCCCCACTTGGTGTAGCTAAGGTGGTAGTAATCCCGACACTGTCAGATGGTAGTATGATGTGTTCTCCTTATCCTTCTCCATATAATTTCCAATAAGTCTCTGGCTTGAGCAGGTTAACAAGTGAAACAATAACAATAAGATTAACAAAATATTAATTTGATAATCATTAACAGGAACAGCTGATCATGAGTTTGAAGCTTTACATACTTTACTATAATAATTAAAACATAAAAACTAAAAGCTAAATGACAATTGTGGTGAAAACAAATACTAAATACTAAGTATAGTAAAAATATAAAATTACCTCTCCAATGCTAATAACTCTTTTATGAGATATCATACAATTTCTGAATACTCTAGCAGAATGGCCAAAAACACAATATAATGCACATATTGAAGCCATTTTCCATTCATTTAATAATAAAGAATCACTGCTACTGTTCTTACTTTTACTCACTACAAATTCTGAAGGGTGACTTACACTCCATACTCTTATAGTTCTATCATCAGATGTTGAGCAAATACGTTGACTTGTTTCATCATAATTAACCGAAAATATTACACCCTACCTAGACAAATTAAACACTTAAAAATTTTTACATCTAATAATGTTATTAGCTCATAATTAATAAAGTTAAATAAAATACAATACAGGCTAATTATTCATACACAATTGATTTTGTGATTTGCTGTGACATCATGTAAAGGTTTTTTTTTTATTGATTTCAATCTATAAATCAAGAACTACTTTGTGACTAATTAATACAGTTTTAGTTTTCAGTTTACATCTGGATCACGTACATAACCAAATTACTTCAAAATTATCTGGATATCATAATATTGTAAAAAAAATCATTTACAGACTTTCACTCAAAGAAAAAAGTAAATAATTGATAAAACAGATAAAGATAAAATTTCAACTTCTGTGCTAACAACACAAATAGGGCATAGAAATAAATGGGGATAGAATACATACAAAAATGAAAAAAGAAGACATAGTGATCTTGTAAGATGGAATGTAACCTAATGAGAAATTACCTAAAATGGATAATCAATGTCATTCATACACACAGCTGGTTCATCATTTGATCCATTCAGATATAATGGAAACATAGCGTATTTGTTTCTACAGGTGAATCATAATATTTAACCAAACATCTACAAACACATAACATAAAAAGATGTAAACGTATGTGAAGAAACTAAAATTATACCTTGGTACTTTACTATATTCCACCACTTCACATTTTCCTGCAACCTTTGATAATTTAGATATGTGAGAATAGTGTCATCAAAACATCCTTGGTCTGTTGTAAATTTCATTGAATATCCATTGCTATGAAAGAACACACGATGTTATTTTATTTCATAAACATGCTTTCACAGACTTCTGTTACTAAATCATGTTAATTTTTTTATAAGGCTACTGCTATAACATTAGTCACTATTAATTGATCACTACTAATTCATCAGTATTGTTGAATTAATAGTGACAAATCAAATGCACATAAAAATAATTATGTTATATATTTTTTTTTTATACTGAGAAGTGAACCTGTTTTTCAGTCATGATCTTGATCTATTTTTCCAATCTGAGCTGATCAGTCATAATCTATTTTTCATATTATATGATCTTGGACAGCATCTGCACATATTTTAATGAGAAAGATGAGATAAATGAAGTGACAAATGGAAAAATGCCACACCCTTGCCAGGAATTGAACTTGAGACCAAGTAATTTAGATAACAGCGTGCTTATCTCTACACTTTTCAACCGACCTTAAAATAATTATTAAAAATTGTAAATTAACAACCTGCTACATGTACGGGCTTGACTCTCAAAAAGAAAATATCAGAATGGACAGAAAGAAATATCCTACTCACACCTGTGTTTTCTTCACTGCTGTTTCACCATACAACTTTTTTTAGAAATTTTATTGTCTTTGACAAGTTTTTAGGAAAATCTGAAATTTGACAATAATATGCTGTTCAGTGGTAGAAGTTCTGAAGTGAGACCATGGCACATAAACTGCATTTATATTAGTAAACAACATAAAAAACAAATTGTGTTTTCTTTTTCTTTTAGCACTACCTTGAATCTAGATAACAGAATAAAGGTAGGTAGATTAAATAGATTAAAGATAGGTAGGTAGGTAGATTTAAAAGATTGGTAAGACTAAAGGATAGGTAGATAGACAGTTAGTATCTATTATCTAGATTGAAGAGTACTGGCAACAGCATACAGTTTGACTATTACAGGAAAGGAAACAAGTATGCAATTCAACCTTTGATTAGTTGCATCAAGAGAATTCTAATTCTGCCAACTTATGAAATAGTAATTTCTCTGTTACTATTAATATTATAAACAGAAGCACCAATTTGCAAGAACATTTTGAGACTATGTTATATAAATAGTAACATAGATTACTTACATTATGACCTTTCAGCCGATGCAAGACAGTTTTACTATTTTCATTTTTTCTAAAATCTGGAGCCCAAACTAATACTTCCTTGTAGACAGTACCACTGAGTACTATCAAATTTTTTTCAACATCATCACCAATAATAAATGCAGAATATCTAGAAAAAAGATTAATTGAGGAAAAAACAATGTAAAGCACTTTATTGAATGAGAGAACTGGGAAAGAATAATAAAAAAACTTCTAAAAATGCAATATGTAATCTGCTTAATCTTGGAGAACAAAAATAAAAATTTTTTCAAGATCATTTTTCAAACAGAGTTCAATTTTCATTTTTATTATTGACATGCTGTTAATTTGTGACAAAGTAAATAATAATGTTATGGCTGAGGTTCAAGAACATGTGATAGATATCCAGAACATAAATTTTATTGTACTATAATGGAGTCAAAAGCCTTAAAGTATATGTTTACGCAGGTTTATATAAGAATTCTTAAATTAAGTAATATTAGCTTTCACCACTTGCTGAGAAAGTTTATGAAGATTTCTTTTTTGGCAGTTGAAGAGCCATATTTTTTCTGAAATGTCGCTGCACGACAGTAACTGAATTTGTTTTGGTTAATTCAAGCACACAAAAAGCTTTCTCTATTGCAGTAGCAGCCATCTTGCCAGACTGGTAACATGACACATCAATCAGTGACATTAGCAGCAGAGCATATATATCAACAAAAACTTTAAAAGATTCTCTGTAAGACCAAATCATTTACAGTATTCACATATACCAATTTAATTTTTTATAAGCTATCGAAACTGTATATTTCGTTTGTAATCATCCTGTATTTTAAGTCTTCAAAGGTCTAAATTTACTGGACTAAAAGTAGTTCCTTTTTAATTTTTACAAATTCATAACTTTTCTGTTGTTTTGTTCTGTTTTGTTTTTAATAATACAAGTTAAATTTTTTTTTTATCATAAATTTTATTACATCAATTTTCTCACAATTGATAAAATTTATGGATTTATTAATCATTTAACAAAGTTATTGTATTTTTAGATCTAAACGACCTTGTTTTCGTCTCAAAATTTTTTTCTGTTTTATGTTGGACATCATGAAACCTATGTGAGCTACAGTTCTGGGACCTCTTTTATTTCATTTTTAACTTCAAAAAACATATGAAACCATCAAGTTTACCCCCTAATATAACACCTTAAAAGTGTCAGTATGAGCTCACTTCACCAGGTGAACTGAAATCCGAACAAAATTTTTTGCTAACTGTAACTCAATAATAATAAGTTTGTATGAATTTTTTTCCTTATTACAAGCTATATAATTAATTCCCAAATTATTTTGCTTTTCTCTGAATCACCTTCTATATATATTTATTTATAAAAGAACCAAGATTTTCAAAACAATAATAACAAACATTAAATAATACAAATGATTAATTGAAAAATAAATTCTCAAGAAATGAATGTTTATTTTCCATGCTATTTTCTCACTGGTTCATTCTATACTCCTTTCTGCATGTAAAATGAACCAACAAGAAAACAAAAGAAAAAACAAAGTTTGCATAAAATTACGTCTGACTAAAAAATTCATATTGATTGATTCAAAACTGCACAACAATATTTTGGGCACCACAATATTTTGGGAGCTGAATAGGATCATTAATGTTAAGAGTTTCTACAGATACATGTTACAGCTAGTGAAATATTTCTCCTGATTTATGCTCCAAATGTAAAATGAAACCACACTGAAATTCTTGGAACCAAAATTTAGGGCCAAATTTGATGATTTATTTGTTTTTTGACCAGAAAAATTGAATAAAACTTGAAAGAACTGTATCTCTAATAGTTTCTGATAAAATTGCAGTAAAGTTCAAAAAACTCAAGTACAAATCTCTTTTTTAGGTTTGGCAGAAATTAAATTTGTTGAATTGCCAATAAACAAATTAAAATTTCTAATAATTTAATCTAATTTGTAGAGAATTTAATTCTGATAGTGATGTTAAAAAAGTCAGTATAAAACAAAAACAAGATTAAAAAATTTGACATTTGTTCGAGACAAATCAAACTGTGACACAAAAACTTTAAAATTTCAAACAAAACAAAAATTTTCTTCATAATGCTAAACTAAATAAATAATAACTAAAAATATAAAGTCTAAAGCAAATTAAGTTATCTGAGAATCACTTATTTTGAGATAGCTGTTCTACAATTAAGTTTTCTGAATTTCATGTAAATAATTTTGTGGGCAGTTTTTGTTCTTACTTAAGTTAACAATTTAAAATATATTTCAATCTGCTATTACATGTAATAAGAGAAGACATTATATTTATACACATTTCGAGAATTGATCCACAAAAAATACCAAAATCTAGACCAAGATATACTAAATTATAACATATTTGAAGGTATGGCAAGACATCTTGGAGAAACAGAGATGCTAAAAAAAAAATTAGTCGAGGCTGGTTAAAAATTGTTTGTAAGAAATGTAAATACTGAAGAAGAAAGCTCCTGAAATATTAGCAATATTTTACGTCTTTATATTTTTTCAATTTAAATAATTCATACTGACCACTACGCTAATTGAATTCAAAAAATAACAACTTAACCACCAAAACATAGTACCAGAAAAACCTAAAAATATTAATACCAATAGTCTTCTTTCAAGGGATACTACATCAGTTTTCTAAATTGTTATTTATTTATTTGTTTGATATAATTATAGAACTGTGTACAAAATGATGATGCAGGATCCTGTGAATGTCAGCAATATGCTATTAGTTTTTTTTTTTTTTTAGTTTTTCTCTTTTGTGTTTTGGTGGTTAAGTTATTTTTTTTTTTAATATATATATATTAATTTGCTATATAAATTCATCTGTGTATATATATATATATATATATACACACACACACACACATATAAGCCAGTCAGGACCCACTTCACTCCCTTGACTAACTAGTCAGGGAGTTCCGCCCCCTGGAATCCCTAAGCCAAGGCGAATGCTGGAGCAAATCCAGGGGCTCCCTGGGACTGCAAGCTAGCTTCGCTCACCATTCCCCAGAGCTTGCTTCACTCGCCACTCATGTCTAGCCAGAGAGGTCCTCCCCCCTGGACCCCCAGTGTGTGAGAATAATTTTGATAAATAAAAATTAAAGTATTCAGACTTTATAGAAACCTGAAAAAAAAGTGAATTACAAAAGACAGAACAATAGTAACTATGTAACTAAGTACACACAGACATGAAAGAAATTTGATGTAAATTTGAAAGAAATGATCAGTTGGTTCTGGTGCGATGCAAGAACAAACAAACTTGCAGCTTTATTTATGATATACATATGTAAACCCTTCTTAGAGAATAAACAACAAAGAACACTACTTCCATAATAACTAAACAACAGCACATTTTTATCTTACAATGCAACAATTATAAAAGAAAGGATACAATATACACTTTTCCTCACACGAGATTACTCTTACAACACTTTTATCATGCCACTTTAGAATTAGTAATTCATTATGGCCCAAAATAATTGCTAAAGTATCATCATTTAACCACTTAATATGCCAAATCCAATCTTTCGCTTCCCAAGTTAATTCATCATCTGTCAAACTATAAACAAAAAACAATTCTTTATGAAAATAAAATAAACAAATCAGCAACGTTTCAAAAAAAGGATAAGATTATAGTTAACAAAGATTGTACACATACAAGAATTAATTGTTTATTTTAGGGCTTTCATAAGACAGCAATACTATTAACAAAAACAAAATTTATAAACTAGTCACAGTAAGATATTACTAATATTTTTTAAGATCATGAAAACCATAAATTTTTTTAAACTCAATATATTTCTTAGCCTACCGGGCTGATCTAGTGGTTAACTTATCACAAATCATTTTTTTAACAGCTGATTTTTGAAGTTGAAGGTTCTGAGGGTAAATCGTAGTAAAAGTTAGCTGCTTTTATACAGATCTGAATACTAGAATGTGGATTACTGGTGTACTTTGGTGGTTGAACTTCAATTAACCACATGTCTTAGGAATAGTCGGCCTCAATCTGTACAAGACTACACTTTATTTACATGTTATACATATCACCCTCATCTCATTGGGCCATGGGGGAGTTGCTTATTATTGTTCACAATGGATATTCTCATAAAAAATGACTGGATAACACTATTTTTTTTGAGTAAGTTTAATAACAAGACAAATAAAAATTAAAAATATTGATTTACAAAAATAAATGGAAATATTCACTCATTTCTTCTGTGCCTTCTCTGATGTTATTAATTCCAAATTTAAGAAATAACTATAAATACAACTACCATTTGATCCAACCATTTCTTCAATTTTCTAAATAAAACCCAAATCAAATTTTAAAACTGTTCCTGAGAAACATTTCATCATTCTTCTTCTGCAACTTGCTACAATGAAGTTTAGCTGGCAAATATTATTATATTATTTAACATATCTAAAATACACTCAATGGGATTCATGTCCTCTACATTCATCATTTACCCCTATAGATTTTTAAAAAAATACAGTTCTAATGAATTATTTTAAATTATTTAATACTAAGTGCTTTTACTTGTGTTATCTTTTTAAATATAAAAACAGTCATGAAATCTTCAACATACATCTACTTTAAAGAAAAAATCTGAATTTGCCTCCCAAATACATATACAGCCTTTTCAAAGCCAGCTGCTCAATAATTATTTAAATATTGTTGAAATATAGTAACAGTTTACTTCATTATTAAGTTTAATTAAGCCAGTCTAAGCAGAACAAAAACGTAGCAAGTTTATGGGCACTATATTCTAAAGGTTTAAAGCTGAATTTTTCAAAACAGTCTTTTTGGTCCACCACATTTTTGGTACATTTATTTTATTTTGCAATTCTACACAGCAAGCAGTTCCAAGCTGGATGGCGGAGTGAGGGGTTAATGTTTGGTGTGTTAGAGAGGGGGAACCAGCTTGGTTTGCTCCTTCGCTCTGTTCAGTCATCAATACAGCCATGAGTGAGCAAGAGGTACCGTCATCTCCAACAATCATGGAGTTTTTAATTAATGAAGGCGTTAAACCTGCAGAAATTTTAATTTGTTTAAAGGTACAGTTTGGGGATGCTACGTTGTCCCATAACAGATTCTATACATGGGCCAGACAATTGAAGGACAGGCAAGAAATGGCAAATGACAGGCAAGGAAGGAAATGTTGTGGGAGACTTTGGGTTAGGTATAAGATATGCAAGAAGAACAAGATTGGTGGATTTCTGTAAGGAAAACTCTTTGGTAATTGGCAATATGCTATTCCAAGCCCATAAGAGATGCCAATACACATGGACACCAAGAATAAATGGAGAGAGAGGTACCACATACATTACTTTAAGATAGAAAACGGGTATAGAAATTGTTTTAAAAATTCAAGTGTATCCAGGTGCAGATACAGATTTGGACCATAATCTTGTGGTGGAAGAATTACAAATGAGGATGAAGAGAGTGAACAAAGGAAAAAGAGTAGAGAGATACTGAAAGATGGAGACAAAAGAGAAAGGCTAAAGGAGAATTATTTGGTAAATAGAGAGAGAAGGGAAGAGAACACAGATCCAAACATAAGAAGGATATATATGAAGGAGGATCTAATAAATGCCATCAAGGATGCTGGGGGTAAAAAGCAGACTAGGAGGATAAAGAAAGAATGGGTTACAGAGGTGATGCTGGATAAAATGGATGAGAGAAGAAAGTGGAAGAATGTCAGAACAGAAGAGGGTAAGAAGATCTACAGGAAACTAAATAATGAAATAAGAGAGACGGAAAGGGTGCGGCAAACATGGTTGAGAGGTGTGAAGATATTCAGAAATTGGAAAGGGTAGGGAAGTTTGAAGAGATGCACATAGTTATGGAACTGGTATTTAAAAAGGGAAAAAGTAAAACTAGAATGGAAATAGCAACAGAAGATGGGGAAGTGGTTGATGGGAAGAACGAGGTTCTAGGTAGATGGAAATGATATGTGGAAGGACTTTTACAAAGTAGATAAAAGACCAGAAATCCTAGGAATTAACGATGAATCAGAGGTGTATGAGGAAGAGAAAGGTTGTTACATTATGGAAGGAGAGGTAGAAAAAGCCTTAAAGGAAATGAAGAACAGGAAATCATGTGGAGCCAATCGGTGAAGTACCAGCTGAGCTATGGAAAGGGAAATTAGAGATACCATAAGCCTGTGTAATTTGATATATGTGAGTGGTGATTGGCCGGAAGATTTTGTGACTACTATTATAGTACCAATTGAAAAGAAGAAGTATACAATGAAACGTGAGGAATGTAGGACCATTAGCCCATAACATGCAGCTAAGATACTACTAAGAGTGTTGAATTAGAGACTATGGAAGACTGAGAGATGAATTGGGGAAGAGCAATTTGAGTTTAGAAAGGGAACAAGGGATGCAGCAATAGGGCTAATAAGAGTGATCGGAGAAAGATATATTGAAAAGCAAAGAGATTTATATGTGGTCTTCATAGATCTGGAGAAGGCATTTGACAGTGTGGAATGAGATAAATTGCTGAGAATCTTAAAAGAAAAAGGAGTCGCTTGGAGGGAAAGGAGATTAATAAGAAATCTGTACTTGTCACAGAAGGTAAAAATAAAGATTGGGAATGAGTTACTGGAAGAAAGCAAAGTTGGGAGAAGGGTGCAGCAGGGATGTTGCATGTCACAGACTCAGTTCCAACTGTTTCCTGGAAGCGATAATTGAAAAGAATCTAACTGGTAATAAGGGTGTAAATATTGGAGGAAGGAGGATAGAGTGCGTTAGATTCGCTGATGATATGGCAGTGTTGGGAGAGAGTGAGTACATGATGAATGAAATGTTAAGAAGAATAAATCAAATCTCTGAGGAGTATGGAATGAAGATAAATACAAAGAAGACAAAAAGCATGACAATTAGCAAATCAACCACAGGGCAACAATTAGGATTAGGGAAAATAAAGTGAGCAAGTGGCATCCTTGAAGTACCTGGGATGCATCATTAAGGAAAATATGAAGTGTGATCAGAAAGTTAAAGTACGAATTGCAAGGGCAAAGGAAGCATTCAGCAAAATGAGAAGAGTGTTATATAGCAAATTAGGAAGGAAATCTGCGACTAAAGAAAAAACTTGCAAAATGTTTTGTGTAGATTGTGGCTCTTTATGGGGCAGAGATGTAGACTATTAGGACGGGAGAGAAAGATTGGAGGCCTTTGAAATGTGGGTTTGGAGGAGGATGGAAAAGATCAGCTGGACAGAGAGAGTTCGGAATGAGGAGGTGCTTCGTAGAGCGAGAGAAGAGAGGGCGATTATTGAAAAAATAAAAAGAAAATGCAGTTGGTTGGGACCCTGGCGGAGGTATGACTGCCTGTTGGTGACAGAATTGGAAAGATTTGTAAGGAGGAAAGCAAGAGGTCGAAGACAAATGAAAATGGTAGACAATATAAAAAGGGAAGCAAGTTACGATAAAATGAAATGGATGGCACAGAATTAAGCAGAATGGGAAAGGCCATGTGAAAACCTGCCTTTGGGCAGAACATTTATTATTATATATATATATATAATAGTAATATATTTGATATATTTATCTAATATTAAATCTACACTAATATTATTCTATATAATAATATATATCTATTAATAAATAATAGATAAATATTATTTACTAGATATATGCGTTTGATTGAAACATCTTGTAAAATAAGGTATTAGAAAAAACATCATTGACAAAACTGGTATTTTTGTAATTTGCTACAGAGATTACACAATAAAATTTTCCATAAAATTTAAGTTTTTTTTGTACAGAATTGGTTACTTTTAAGCAAAAAAATAAATAGTTTATAGGCAAATGGGAATAAAATAAATAACTAAAAAATGATAATACAAAACATATGTTTTTCACAAAAACCTATATTATCTATTAACCTGGTTAAGACCTGGTTAGTCAATAAAAACAAAAAAATAACAAAGAAATTCATACTTATTGTCCATACCATTACAAAGGTAAACATGCCTGACCGTAATAAAATCTTAGGAATCCTTTTATCTTTTTTATAAAATATATTCAGTGTGTATAATGATCCATAACAGAAAATTTGGATTTTACTACAGAAAATCAGCAATGGAAATAGGGCAAAGAATTTTATAAATGAGATGAAGAAGGTAATTAAATAATTAACAGATAAATAAAACCTTTGTAACAGAGATGATACATGAAGAAAAAGTGAAGGAGACTAGGAATGTAGTGGTTATTTTAGAAAAAAAGAAAGGATTAAAAATACTTACTTAGATGGATAGGCAGGTAATACTATAACATGTTTGCCACCATACACAACAATATTATCTTCACTACTATCAGGACAAATACCATATATATTATGATACTGTAATACATTCCTATTAATTAAAGAAATATAGTTACCATCATTAACTGCAAACACTATTATATTTCCACCCATACCTAAAAAAAAAAAAAAAAAATTAACAGAATGTTGTTCAATATAAACAACTACCTTGTTTTACATAATAATAAAAAAAAACAAAAACATTAAGCTGTGTATTACTGAGATTATCGTAAAGTGATTATCATAGTAGTAGGATAAGAATCAAAGGTCTACAATAATATCACTTCTAAATAGCTTAGCTATTTCAGTTCTGTATCTGTAATGAGTCCCAGAACCTTCCCAGACAGGTTATAAATGTCAAACTTCGGAAAGACTGACTCCAAAAATAGAGAAATATCTCAAGAACTTCAAGAATGGTGGTGAGTTTTATAATCTCTGCAACTGAAGACAGATACAGATAAGAATATTACCCTGATTAACACCTTTCTGTTACACATAATTTTACTAAAATTTCATTCATTTAGCAAGAAATATATAGTTTACATTTAAACAAAAATGTGGAAAAACAGTTTTTACTAGATCTCTTTTTTTACGTTAAATTCTGAGCTCTATAACTTTGACGAAACAATTGTTTTAATATATGTTAAACTCTATACGTGAGCTTTAATTTTTAATCTCTCATCAAATTTCACATAATTTTAATAATTCTTTCTGTGATAAGTGTGGGCCTTATAAAATATTACGTTTTCAATTAACATACTGAAATTATTTCTTTAACATTTGTAACTTATTTACATTTTTATTTTAAGTAGAATGTAAAATGAGTTTTATAATCTACTTATAAATTAATAATTTACGTACATAAAAACAAATCTATGATCAAACCTAATCACATACCTAAATAGTTCGCGGTAAACAAGTTTTTAATACTTTAGTGTAGTTTTTGCTTATAAAGGATACTGTTTTGAATAAAAACTTTAATTAGTAGTCTTTTATCAAGTTTTCCATCACTTGTTTCTGTTAAAGATTGAGAAAAACAAGTTTTACTGTTATTGAGACAAAAATATTAAAAATTAAATCAAAACCCAGTAGTTAACTACATTAATCACATCTAATTAAATGAAAATTCAATAACCTGACCATACACTTACAGGCGTAATTCTAGCAATGTTAATGAATTTGGATGACTGCAGTCACACAATTAGTAATAATTTACTAACTTTGATAAACACTCACAAAAATGTACAGGTAATCTTATTGAAAGGTAAGCATGCAGTAGCTAAATTAAATAAATTCAACAAACACAATTCATTTTTAATTGCCATTTAGGTTCAGCAATGAGTGGTTGGAGTTTATGTCATTTTGTTGTGCATGAATAGTATTACAGATGTCATTTTATTATATAAATTATTTTTTTATGATGATCTGACTGCTGTGTGAGGAATTTTTGAATTTGAATATCAGTGAACCCTTCTAATGTAAACGCAAATACTCCAGCTTTGGGGAATTTTTTAAATGTAGAAGTTGAAGTTGACAAGAAGATGCATAAGAGAAAAAAAATTACAGACAGGTTCTGACTCTATTAGTAAAAAATCAGAAAGTATGACTGGTAGCAAATTATGTAAAATTAATCTGAATTGAATATAAAGTTGGGTATATTAATAATAATGGACACGTTTAAAATTGCGAAAGCACAGTAAGGCTCAATTATTAAAAAAAATTAATTAATTTTCAATGACATGAAAAAATTAAAAGCAAATAAAGAATTAAAATGTATTTTGTATTTTTATTTTGTATGAAATCTGGAATATACCTTACTTAGGGCCTAAAGCTACTAATTATAATTTAAATTATTCATTGGAAATTCCTTTCACCCAGGTTATGTCCCTCAAACGTTATACAGTACAGTCACCAAAAATGTTATAATCAGCACTATACTAAGTGTAATATATACTATTTTCTGACTAAAGAAGTTGTTATTTTGGTACTTTTTTGTAATCCAACAGCCACTTTTTTCTATTTTTTTCTTCAAAATAAGTGGGTATTTGGAGGAATTTGCATAGAAATTATTAATGTAATCTAACTACACTTAACCTATGCTCACAAACCTATCTTTTTATTTCTACATGTCAATTTTCTTCAAACACAGGTCTTCAAAATGTATCTGAGAGAGGCCTATAAGATTACATACTTATGATTATAAACATAATTTAAGAAAAATTAACCTACACTCGCTTCGCTCGCTAACCTTGACTTGTGAGCGAAGGAAGTGAGGTTAATTTTGGTTAGAATATATTTATAATTTCTCTGCGAATACCTGCAAATACCCATTCATTTGGAAGAAAATACTGAAAAAAGTGGCTATCTTTTTCCAAAAAAGAACCATTTTTTATATAATTATGGACTCAACCAACAATCAGCCAATTTAATATCAAAGGTTAATTAGACATCATTAGTAAAACCCACCAGGTTGGTCTAGTGGTGAACTCATCACTGTAAATCAGCTGATTTCAAAGTTGAGAGTTCTAAGGTTCAAATTTTAGTAAAGGCAATTACTTTTATACAAATTTGAATACTAGATCATGGATACCGGTGTTCTTTGGTGGTTGGGTTGATTTCATCAAAATCAGAGGCGAGTACCTAATTGAATATAATTACATCTAGACCTATTTTTAGATGATAGGAATAAGCTTAGATGCACAAATATGTGGATGAACATAATTTTGACTTATCAAGATAGGCAGATATTGAAAAAAGAAATGGGCTTAAAGAGAATATTAAAACTTGATAAGGGCAAGGAGGATGCTAGTGGGAAGTAAATATTTCCTACACAAAATGGAAATTTAGCTCATGATGGTTAATTCATAAAAAAGGTGATAAATGGAAATGATGAGAAATAGAAGCAAATTGTGTATCACATAAAAAGTGTTTCTCAAATTGCAAAATTTGTAATTGTAATGTGGGTGGTTTGGTCAAAAGGAATGATATAATAGATTCTTTTAATTTTATAAAAAGTTATAATTCCTTTTGTTTATGAAACATTCTTAATGTTATAATTGTAATATTAAATAGATGACTATAATGGAGTGATACCTGTATCAATGTATATATATTTAAACACCAGCAACTGATACTTATACTGATACGCAACTGATTTACCAAACATAATAATTTTCTTATATCTCTTATATAAATTACTGGCTGAAAATATAACCACATTTAAAAGAAAAATTAAGAATAGAGATGGCTTTGAAAAATGAAGCTGGGGAAATAATATTACAGTACTCAGTAATGCATTTATGGAAATTATTAAGAACTCAATCAAATAAAGTTACATGATTATAAAACAAAAAAACATTTAAAACTTACCAACATACAAATATTCACTAATAAATTTAACAGTAGTAACTTTAATCTTTAATATATTGCAGGTGATAATTTCTTCATCACAAACCATTATATCTACATGAAATTTCGTTACAATCAAAAATATTAACTTATTAGTTTAATCCAAAATTTCCTTTATAAAATAAGATAAGCAAGTATCGTTAAAAAACTAACAAATACTATCTCTACAAATCCAGGAATTTATTGCTTGAAGATTTTTGGGAAAATAACATGCATAAAAAAGAAATAACAATATATTATCCTAAAATATTAGTGAACTTTACAACTCGTAGACTAAAACTTAAACTGGTCTAAACATAACCTATACAGCAACATCATAACATTCTCGCACCGATATCATTGTGATGTATTGTAAACTTATCGATACTGTACATAATGAAACGATGCTTTAGTATTTAAATTATTATCGAATAAATGAACAAACGAAGAATTCTCTCTCTCAGTAATAGGTAAGGTAGGTGTCAAAATATTTAATCTAAAACAGTTGAAAAAGAACATGATGTCAAAGTAACTGATACTACTCGATATCAAGCGAAATAGAGTAGTAATTACTAAGCGTAATGGTTACACGGATTTTATATTATCTCGTTTCGGCTTTTTCCTGTGTAAGCTAGAGCCTGTTTTTTTAAAGTACTTACCACTTTTCATGTTGCACAATTTATAAACTATGATACTGTTTTTATATATTGTACTTTGTAAATTTGTATTTGGTGTATTTTATGAAAAAAATCCGAACTTTTTACTTTGCATTGTTTACTCACAGTCATTTTTGAATAGTAATTTTGAAAAGTGAAAAGTAACAGAGTTTAATTTACAGAAATCAGTATATAGTGGCTGAATTCTGCTTTTGAAAATAAATTATTTAAAAAATTTTCGTACTACTCTTCTATTCTGATCTTTTTTTATCAAAGTCCATTTTGTATTTGTAAGTGATCCCTGATGCATAATATTTTTTTTAAAGGTTTATTAGAAGTGTTTATCATAGCTTAAAAATAATTTATACAAATTATAGTTTAAATCTAATTTCTTGATTACTACTCGTTTCAAATTTTCCAAATATGTATTTGTTGTCCGTAAATACATTTCTTTCATTAGACATGATCTCAAGAATAGATCCAGAACAACTGACCACACTGGAGGACATCGACGACACGGTCGATCGCGTCACGTCGTCCACAAACGAGGCTCTGTCTTATTGCACTACGAGGAAGGCCGAACGGCCCCTCAGTAACGATCACCCACCTCACATCACCGAGGCAATCATGGAAAAGCGCCGGCTGAGGAGGAGATATCGCTTCACACTGTCCCCCAGGTCTTCGCGAACACACTGGAAGAACTGGCGGGGTTTGGAGTTCACTCCAAAACCCGTCGGTCCGAACAACGACCATGCAACCGAGTTGTACTCTTTCCTCGCGGACTACTTCGCTCAGGTAGAGGATGCCCCCCGCGAAATAGACCGCATCACTGAAGCAGAAGTGACCGTGACTATCAAAGCCACAAGCCCCGAGATAAGTCCCCAGAGATGGACGGGATCAAGGCCTGAGCATACCGGAACATTACCCCCCGCTCTCATAGCGACCATGGCCACTCTTTTCACGTCCATTTTGTACGTAGGATATTTTCCAAAAAGCTGGAAAACAGCGAAGGTAGTATGTCTGTCCAAACCGGGGAAAAGTCTATATTCTCCCCGGTATTACAGGCCGATCTCCTTACTACCGCCATTGTCAAAGTTGTTCGAAAGAATTTTCCTCGAGCGACTTCGGCGATGTCTGGGGCCTGGGGTTCGGTCTGAGCAGTTCGAATTCAGAGAAGGCCACTCGACGACCCTCCAACTAGTTCGACTGATGGATAGCCTTGAATAGGAAAGCTGTGACTGCAGCCGTTTTTTGGATGTGGCTAAAGCCTTCGATAAGTTTGGCATGACGGTCTACTACATAAACTCGCTCACACGACGGTCCCTGGCCGCCATGTCAAGCTAATAAGGTCTTACCTACTGGGAAGACAATTCACAGTACGCGTTGGGGATCCTTATCAGGGCAATAATCGCCGGGGTTCTCCAGGGGGCAGTCCTTTCGCCGATTCTGTACACTGCATGTACAAATGATATGCTCGGAAGGCGTATCATCCAGGTGTATGATATGCTTTGTACGCCGATGATACGGCATATTACTATACATCCCGAAATATGGATTACGTGGTCGGCAGACTTCAACGGCAACTGGATTTAGTGTAACCGTGGCTTGATAAGTGGAGAATCAAGGTCAACGAAGAAAAGTCCGTGGCCGTGCTTTTCACATGCAAGCGACGCGCTCCGGCCAGTCAGCTGGAAATTTCAGGGGGAAAATACCCTTTGAAACAAAAGTTAAATATGTGGGAGTAGTCCTGGATAAACGGCTTACCTTAGGGGAACATCTAAAATATGTTACCCTGAGGCCGCCAGGGCTTCCCATTACCCAGTCCTTAATCGAGCCAACCCCATTCCGCTGGCGACTAAGATACTCATATACAGACTCTTAAGTCTTGCCAATTTTGACATACGCCTACCCGGCATGGGGGGCTCTGTTGTGCTCTACATTCCAGAAAAAGCTAGAGGCCATCCAAAACGTGGCGCTGCGGACAATTTTCAGAGCGCCATGGTTTGTCAGAAACGTGGCCACAGAAGAGCGGTCGTATTCGAGCACAGCCATCTCAGGGGCATCTGCCGAGAGGACCCTACAACTGCAAGGTGTGAGGAGAAGGCCTCACGCCGGGTTAGATGAACCACCGTGAAAAGGCCGGACGAGAGTTTGTATATGATAAACCAGACCAGAAGCCTCCATCGGGTGAGCCAACAAGGAACTCCCACAAATGATTGCGAGGTCATTAAAAAAATATATGTACACATAAAGTCTCATATTGAGCGTAAAGTTGTTACGGTTCATAAATGTATAGACATAACTTCTTTTTTTTTTACAAAAATTAAATCAATTTTATTTAATCCATTTCAGTCATACAATACTATTGAATTATAAAATATAACACCCTTACTAGTGCTTAACAAATAATTAAACATTTAGTTGTGTTGTATTTTATTCAAATTAACTGTAAAATAAATACATGAACAAATATTAATTTAATGTACCCCTTTATAATATTCTACAATAGTATAGATATTGATAAAATCTAATGTCCTAAGGAGTGCTTAATAATAATTGAACACATGGTTTTGTTGTATTACGCTCCGAAGGTGTCCTCAACAGGAAATATATTAGACGCTGCTACCTGTCCAGACCCTTTTCATTGTCTACGGTCAAGTTAGTGGAAGTCTTTAGTTAAATAAACAAAATTGAATAAAATATATTTTAAACCTTTTATACCAAATACATTGACTTGGTATTTTGTTGATCCCAACCTAATTTAATAGTCACTATTATTACTAACGGAAATATATCTTACCTGACCAATGTTAACTACTAGTAGACCACTTAATTATTCAAAATGATAAATGAAATAAATTGTTAACCTAACTTTTAAATTTTATTGAAAACATCTGAATCAAATCCCATACTATCCTAATTAATATTTTTCAATATTATTAGGGTTTTTTGTACGCGCACGCGAGCGGGAACGTTAAGAGCGATTTTTACGCGCTTCAAAAAAAAAAGGAAAAAGGAGGAAAAAAATTAAATTTTATAAAAATTTAATAAGTAGGTAGGTTGAAATATGAGAGGTTTGTCGTATTGTCCTGAACGAGGTCTGTTATATCTTTCTTGCAATACAGAACATGCATCCTATCTCCTATCTGTTTCAGGTAAACCAGCTCAATGATGGTGTCCACGGAATCCCTCCAAACCCTTCCTGGATACATGTGTATCTGAAAGCTTCCTCCAAACACTAGAGCCCCTAAGGAAGGCAAATTCCTGTTTGACCGAAAGGACTCCTGAAGGGGAATATTGCCAGAAGTTCAAAGCACATACACGCCTGGTATTCCTGTATCGGCCCCAGTCAATTGTTTCTCAATGTCCAGAACGCAAATACGAAATCCGTTCATAAATATAATAAAACAAATAAAATCTATAACTGCCACAAAACAGATGATAACCTGTCAGATAAAATAGAAAGACACAGCAGCAAGGTACATTTGATAGGTTCTTCAATTAGTAGGGAGAAAACAAACTTCCACTATCGTTCCGTTCCGTTCTGGATCTCAAGAGCACTTTCACATCTGCTGTTTTTTCAAAGAAATTGTTTTTAACATTGTTTGCCATGTTATTTAAATGCAACCAAAGCAACTAACAGAATCACATACAATGTTCCTATCATTAATTCTTGAAGGGTACTCTTCAAAATGTTATTGAAAAGTACATTCTGGATAGACAGAAAAACTTTTAAAAACGTATTAACTGTTCACTTTTCGTAAATCAAATTGTGAAAAGTTAAAAGTGTAAAAGCTTTTAAAACAAATAACTTGTTACTACTTTTCACTACTTCACTTTTCAAACCTTTATTTAAAAAAATAGCCAAAAAAAACTTTAAAAAAGCAGGTTCTTATTGTTTACCAGATAATCTTTGACTGTGTATTCTTGTATCAAATGCAGATTCTCTCTTGAACAATCTATCTTATGTTTCGTTCTTAAAAAGGTGTTATGTTCATTTTGATAAGATGATTTAGAAAGTGTGTATTGTAACAGAAAGTAATTAATGAGAGGTGATTTTGTCAAAAGTGTTTTAGAATGATCATATTCTTGTAACTTTTACTGCATATCTGCAACTTTACAATGAAGTATTTTGTCACATTTTTATATATGAATTTTACTTCATCCAAGTCGTAACAATTTACTATTCATCTTTTCTTATCCAGTTTGTGGAAACAACATACAGTATTTTTTTTTCAAAATACCATTTCCAACAGAAATATAAATCTCTTGGATAATTGGATAGCAGTCCATTCAAAAATGATCTAATTAGAAAACACAGTCAGAAGAAATTAGAAATTTTGCAGTTATAGAATTTTTTTTTCACATTTCACAGATGTGAAATATAATTAATTCAAAAAGTATTAAGTATAGCTTGGTGCTAGTAAATATGAATAACACTGACGAATATTTAATAAATAAAGAATGCTAACTTACTCACATACTTATATTTATCAATGATTGAAAGATTTACTCAACAGTAGTCACGTCTTAAGTAACATTTCTATCAAACCAGTTTATAAGAAAAAGAAACTTATGTTTCAGTTGGCATTTATAATAAATTACTGAACCATTTTGATCTTCCCAAAATTTTTAAATACTAACTAAAAAGAAACTGAATTTTCTGCATCTCCATTGTGCACTTGTGCTCAAATAATTTTCATTAATGCTGTATAGATTGTGATTTATTTTTATTTATTTTACATATTTAATACTGTTATATATATTTATGCTATTAATATGAACTTTAACCACTTCCATTTTTTTTATTCATAATTATTATTTTGTAAAGCTCCTCTGAATAAGGTTTTACCATGGTTTTTCTTTATCTATTTGGTCAAATTCTGGGGCAGTTCCATAATTTACCCATGGGGTACTATATCTAAACATTTTTAATGTATCTACAAATATGTAAGGTATTATGTACTGATCATAATAAAATATTTATTTATAAATATATTTCATGCAAAATATAAATAATATGTCAATCTTAAATTTAAAAAATTTCTGAAAAATTTGTTCTCATATAACAAAGGATATTTTCATGTAAGTACTGTAATCATTACATATTTCTTTTAAATAAGCTGTTTTTATGGATTTTATGGTATATGATTAGATTGCTATTGTAGACTTACTTCAAAAGACAAGGTGCCAGTAATTAAATGTGTAATTTGCTGTAGATCAATATACTCGTCTTAAATATTTAATCACAATTTCAAATACTTTATAATTATGGCTATAGTAATGGTTACTACCATGATTAATGTACTGTACCAATTTAAGTCATTTATAATAGCACACCACATCTTAAAAATGGACATAATGAATAATACACATGATTAAAGGTCAATGACTTTTTAAGTATGGAATTTTAACTTTCTGTAAATATCTCAGAAATCATACCCTGGTTAGGAATACTCTGAATGACTAAATTTATCCTCCACCCATATCGTTCCAAATCATTCAGCTTATCTGAAATCTGTCTATCAAGATCACTTAACATTTTTATTAAGAAATTTTATTCTACTTTTAAGGTTTCTATTTTCTTTTTTTATCTCCAAAACGTTGTTTAGAAGTTCATATTTTTTTGCTAAAAATTCAAGTTATTTTCTACATTACTAACAGAGTAATTAGTAACTCTGTTAATAACAGAGTTTTTCCAGTCTAACAGAGAGTTAACTTTTTGTTTATAGAATTTCTCCCATCACCTGATATAAAATTATTAGGTAGACATACCTTACACAGCCAAGCTTCTTTTTCTTCTTTAATCTTATTAAATTAGGTAGGTTTTTTCTTCTTGCTGGCCTCTGTGGTGTGAGTGGTAGCATCTAGGCTTTTCATCTGGAGGTCCTGGGTTAGAATCCCGGTCGAGCATGGCATTTTCACACACGCTACAAATCATTCATCTCATCCTCTGAAGCAATCCCTAATGAAGGGTAAAAAAAAGTTCTTTCTTCTTATTAATGAAATAGTGACTCAAAATTATTACACATAACATGTTTACAATTTGTAGCTAAACAATTGTTAAATTTCTCGCAAGCACTTTCCGTGTTTAAAAGATGTAATACAAACTAGTAAGATTAAAACTATTCAAATAACCTCACAAAATCAACCAACAACAAGAGAGTAAACCAACATATCCGCTCTCTATCTTTGCTACCAATCAAATGAAGGATGGAGAAGTGTGTAATATATGGTGGGAATTATTTTGAAAAATTAAAGTTGTACTGCAAAACTTTTCCAGAGCCCTCTACATTATGCAGCTCATTTTATGTCAAATCTTCAAATTCAATTACCTTAATAATAATTCTTCAAAATTTTCTTTAAAACGTATTATCGCTTCATGATAATAATACATAAATAGTGAAGTCAGATTTTTAAAAAGTAAAGAGTTCTGCTTCTAGGAAACAGTGTGACAGTCATGATAACATAGTTTGGGCTACCTTGCCATAAGAATCCTACATCCTCTAACCCCAAATTGAAATACTGAGATATTCAAACTTTAATTTCACAAAATGTGTATTTAGTTGCCTAATTTCAGAGACAAGACAAACTTGACAGCACTGTATAGCTCAGACTTTTAACTCCCGCAATTAAAAAAAGTTGAAATTATGTTAATAAAATTTTTTCCAATCTGTATTCAGTGAAAGTAAAAAACATACTGGTAAAGTTACTGTACCTATTTTTCTACAGGCCCTTCAACTTTCCTTTGATTAAAAAAAACCTGTAACATTACCATTTAAAATTTTTTTTTTTAAAGAAAGTCTTTTACTCATAGAAGTCTACAAAATTCAATAACGTTATACATCTTATAATTATTCTCTTGTAGCTTAGATACCTTAATCCCTTAAATCCTTTCAAATAACAAAAAGTGAAATATTTCACTCAAAATAAAAAAAAGATACAAAAATAACCTGTTTTCAAAATAAATAATTTTTAAAGCATATCAGAAGTTAAACAATATGTAAGTATTTGAAGACCCCTTGCCTTTCTCTTCTATTTGAAGGCCCCCTAAGCACCCTCAAATAACTAAATACTAATATAATATTCAAACAATTCTTTTTTTAAATTTTGATTATCTTCAACAACACGTAAAAAACTCGAACTACTGTTAAAGATGTTCGGAATCCTCTACCTCTATCATCCTTTAACACTTTGTGCTTGAAAGGCACTGTCAGTGGCCACCTGCCATTCCTGAACAACTTGTAATATGTTCCATGTGCAAAATTCTCTCAGGTTGCATGGGGCAACTGTGTGGCTGCTCGCTTGCCTGCCACTGCTCGGCTGCCATATCGACCGCCAGCTGTCAATAGCTCAGAATTATTTTCTCGACTATTACCTTGAAATGGAGACATTAAAAGAGTATTTACAGAAGAAGAAACGCGACGATTTTTTAAACAAGCTCTTTCTTATTTATAATCTTAAAATAAAAAACATAATATTGCATAATTTTTTAGCCCTCACAAAAACATTATATGAATAAAGGTAAATATAAAAACAGAACTTGAATAATAATAGTTTTGGTTTATTGACATAGTAAAATACAGATGAGTATTGGTTTGTGTTATGAGGATGAAGAAAAATAATTATATTACACGAATAACAATTTGAATAAAAACAGAAAACTGATAAAACAAGTGTTTGTTTATTGTTTTATTCCTTCAGTATTTTGACTGTGTTGTACTGTTCAAAGCATTGTCCAATACACAATTCAGGTTGTGCATTGCATGTTTTACACATGTATTTGGTATGTTTCCTTATTCCACTAGCACTTCTGTCACTTCATACAAAACAATCCTTCACTTTACCAGGTCCTACTTAGGTCCTAGGGACCAAAGGTGGTAAAACAATATTTAGATCGAAATAGCACATAAATGTCACAGCCACTTACAGTGGTCGTGCAAGTGTTCATGGGATTTTATTCAGGCCACTCCCAGTGGCCATATGAGCTGGTATGTGATTGTGAAAAAAATCCAAATCGTAGAGAAAATGCCGAGACTACTCACAGCGGCCATACGATTCCTGAGACACTTTGTTAAAGGGACTAAACGGGCACAAAGGGTTAATTTAAAATACTGGGATATTCAATTGATTCCTTTTGTGTCATGGTTCTAGGAGCCAATAAAAACCTGGAAGTATTACAATTTTTAGCCCTGCTGCTGGCCAGGTTCCTCAGTACTATTTATTAAAAAGATTAATTCAGAGTTATTCAAAATTTATTCTCAGAACATTATTTTGTAAGTATGTATAAAAATACAACAGTTTAGGCCTTCCTTAATCCCAGACACCCTTCAATTATGAAAATCTCAGGGGGTCTCACAATTAGCATAAAATTAATTTAAAAAAATAAACAGTTACTGAATTTTATATGGGTACAAAATAAACTTTTAAGTATGTATTCTTTACTCTTCAGTCAAAAATAAATTAATGCTTTATTATAAACTTCTACTAGATTTAAACTGATTTTGCACTGTTAAATGCAACCTTCTAATAAAACTGACAAGGAATAGTTTTAAATTATCTTACAGGACACCTTACTCATTACTACAATAATTCAAGAGTATTTTAAGTTCAATAGCCGAGGAGTATTCTAAAAGACTCTGTTAACTGAAATAAGTAACAAAAAATTGCTTTATCATTTCTAGTTTGATGGCTAATAATATCATTAAATAAAATATATATAAAACTATTTAATATTTTCCACCTTATCTTAACAAAGAAGAGGTATTTCTAAGGGAGGAGGGGATTGTTTGTTAAAATATTAAAATAATTTTAATATTAAAATAAAATTACACAATTGATTTATCAGGAAGATGCTTGATACCAAAACTTTACCATTACGTATGATAATATATGTACCATTCGCTATATATATATATATTTGATAAATAATATGAATATCACCCGATGCATAAATGTATAATTTTCATAAACCCATAATTGATTTTTATTGATAAAAAACTTACATTAAATGATAAAGAACGTTGAAAAGATAATAAGTAGGTTCCCAATAACTAATGTACATAATTCTACCAACAAAATTTACTTTCAAAAGTTCTTTCCACAATTTTAAAATGCTGCAAAATGTGTTTTTGGAGTTACTGGTATACTGAAGTTCAATAGCAAAATAAACTGCAAAATTACAATATTTGGGTATTTAGGAACTTAATAATTAATATATAAAAATGTCTTATGATAAAACATTTTTTAAAGTAAAAATATAGCTTGTAAGCAATTAAAAGTCAAGTCTTTTAATTAAAAGAAAAAACTTATCAAGAATTTAACTTTATAAGAATAGCTTTGCTTTAAAATTCCATTGTTATTGCCATCAATATCCAGTCAATACATCAAAAAGATTAAGTGTTTAACCCTATATGAATATTAAATGAACGTGTATATAAGTTAAAAAAATTATGGTAAAAACTAGAAAAAAGTAAATTACACAGCACTTTTGAAAGAATGTTATTTTTATTTACATAAAACGTTTAAACATCAACAAATTATAATTTTTTTAATAATACAACTTACATTTATTTTTAAATATGTAACTTTAATTTATACGTAAAGTAATTTTACATGGGATAGATGTTTATATTTATAATGTACATTTTTACATCATTTAGTTATAAAATTACCTCAAAAAAAGAACTTGCATAATAGTAGTATAACATGAATTATGAGGGATTTTAACTGGAAAAAAAAGTTAAGAGATACATTTAAAATATTAAAGACCTCAACATTAAAAAGTGATCAATGTATTACACACTGTTCAGAACAAAATGTGTCTACAATATTCTTGTTTATAAAAAAACAGTAACAGCCAAAATCTCTGATAATCGATGGTTAGATATCACATTTTTTTCACTGTTTGAACCTTTATATAGATAGTTTTACTGTCATTTAAAGTTATATATGATCAATATAATTTCCTTTAAAATAAATTTTGTAAAAAACCTTCACTTAATAATTTTTCTTCGGCAATCTCAATGTATAAAAAATTAAAACATAAAAACATATAATAGTATATTATTTTAATCCTAAAAAGAGCTTGTATAAATAAATTGAAATAATATATAATAATCATGCCATAAATTAATACGATAGTGTAGACTTCTACCCAAAATTAATACATAGATTTATAACTGAACACAAAATATTTCAGCAGATAAGAGCTAGATAGAAGGCGAGAGCTGCTCTATCTTGAGTATTAGATTAGCAATATCTCATTATGCAACTTTAATTCAAAAGCCACCAGAATTAAAAAAAATATATATATATACATGAGGGCTATTCAGAAAGTAAGGAACGTTTTGGAATTTAAAAAAACCAAGTACAAGAAAAACTTTTTATTATATACATGTGAAAGAGGGACTAAAATACTACTTTTCAACATAATCACCATACAAATTCAGGCACTTATCATAGCGGAGGACAAGCTTTGAAATTCCTTTGTCATAGAATTCTGCCGCCTGTGATCTAAACCACTCAGTGACGCACCCATCTTGCACAAAATTTGTGGTAGCCTAACTTCTGTGAAACAATTTCACAATAAAGTCTGTGAAACTTGTGGGAAACATAGAGAAAGCTCAGTTATTGTGACATGGCGGTTTTCACGAATCTTTTCGTCAACTTTGGAGACCAGATCGTCAGTCACAATGCTCGAATGTCCACTCTTCTGTTTATCGTGAACGTTTGCTCGGCCATTTTTAAGATGAATGCACCACTTCCTGACAGAAATTTCACTCATTACGTTATTACCGTACACTTCACGCAGTTCCCGATGAATTTCTATTGGTTTTAAGTTTTTTGCCAACAAAAAACGAATCACAGACCACACCTCACAACTGGCGGGATTTTCGATTGCAGCACACATTTCAAATTTGTATATAAAAAAAAACAGGCAGTGCGGAGATGTTCCCGTTGTCACGGCTGGACGCTGACTGAGGTGCCGAGCACGAGCACACCAATATATACGCGATTGGCGTGCGCCTGGCGGCGTCAGGTGGAAACGTTCCTTACTTTCTGAATAGCCCTCGTGTATATATATATATATATATATATATATATATATATATATATATATATATGTATATATATATATATATAAATAAATAAACATTCAGTTATTTTATTATGGATTAAATCACCTAAATCAACTTGACAGGACAAAGGTATTGTGTTTGCCTTTACAAAAGATATGCCCCTAAAATTGAAGAATATTAAAAAAAAATTGAAGTTAACATATATGCTGTTAAAATTTCAGCATCTTTTTGAGAAAACACATAAAAATAAAGAAAATGACAGATTTGGTTAGTTGACCGCAAATTTTCTTCTTTCTGATTCCTGGTTAAATCTTTTATTGTAATGAGTAATCAGTAAAAAAAAAGATAAAAAAACAATAAATAGTAATGTGCCTCATTAAATATTTATTTTACCTTAACCATTTTAATGCCTCAACTTCATTCAGATTTACCAATTCCTAAATTTAAGAATAAATATGTCATTTTTATATTGCTCATCAAATGATAAAAAACACTTTAAAATCCAAATTTTAACAAAATTAATTTAAAATAAAGATGTTTTTTAAAACATTAGACCAAACAATATGATTAAAACTCTAATCAGGATTGTGAAAACATTTTTCACACAACTCTGTTCCTGAAAATAAGATTTAATTGCTTACAATTTTTATTTAGGTGGAGTGTGCATATTTTACTAATAATGCTGTGCTTTATTTTATGTAAATAACAAAATTTTGGTTCAATAAACTCTTTGAAGTGAATGATTTACATATTCCATCAAAACACAATTTTTTTATTCTCATAAGTTACTTTTGAGAAAAAGAAAAGAAAAATGAGTAAGAGCAATTAAATTTTTTTTTTCATTATCAGCACCTTAAAAAATCTCATTAAGTGTAAGTGATGAATAAAGACCTTAATCCTAATTTTTATTTTTCATTATGAATATAAAAATTATTATTTTGAATAAAATATTTATTGTTTTCATGAATTTGGTCTTAAACGTTATTTAATCATTCACTACAAATTCATAATTTTTACCAACAGTCACGAGCAACTTACTGGCTCATGTAATAAAAAGACTGGTTATTATAACCTGTTAACCACTCTTATTAATAAGAATAAAAATAAACAATTATAAGACAAAATTAAAATGTTATAAAACTATATTAAATTAAAAATTTATTACCTAAAACATAAAAAATTTAAAAATAAATACTATGCTAAATTGTTATTTAAAATTGTGCAACCATTAAATGTATAACAGCAATTTATAAATATGCAAAAAAGAAGTTGTAAAAATGCTCTTGTTAAGGACTGGCCTAACAATTGAATAGAAGCCAGTTTAAGAATATAGTAATACGTAAAGGCACTTATCAGAAAATATAATTAAAAACTAACGTAAAAAAATGTAGAAGTAATCTCAGTAAAAATTTATTTAATTAAACATACAATACAATATGGAATGAACTATAGAAAGAAAAAATACATAAATAATCAATAAAGTAAATAATATATGAATTACAAATAAATATTAATTATGCACAACAAATTTACAGGTGTAGAAAATGTTTACAAAAACAGTTATTACAGGTAAACAGATCTAATTTGAAATTGAAAGGAATATTACAATGCTAAAAAAATAAATAACTATTTTAAATCAAGGATTAGTGAGTTACATTAGAGTTGAATGAATAAAAGCATTACAAGTTGTCCTTAAACTTAATAACTTTGCTTAAAGAATACTAGTGAAAAATCAAATATAAGCCTTAGTGTTCACCCAGCATAAGAACACATAAAGATGTCTGTGAAGCTTTAACAAAGCTATTTACAGTTGAGTAAAGCTGTTAATAGCTAAAATCCTATTAACAGTTGAATAAATCTAGTTTTGAATCTCAGACCTAAATATATTAAAAAAATGAAAAACACACGTAAAGAAAAACTGAATTATGTTTTTAGAAACTTTTAAGAGTATGGTTATACATAATAGCTCATCCTGATGACTTAATAACAAACACCATCACCTACCTTGTTAATAATAGCTATTTAATATTTGTAAATCTCTCAAAATATTTTCAAAACTTTACATTCTAATATTCATACAATGAATTGTATTCCACAAAGATAAAACTATCTGTTAAAGCGCATTCTCCAAAAGTAAATAATATTATTGTCTACTTCTTGTGTAACTTCAAGCTGTTTTATTGTAAGCACTGATTGATAGCTTCATTTATAGTAAGGCAAATTGAATTAAAAATACAAGCCAGCGGGTCCTTCATCAATTATTGCAATTTGTATGAAAATGCACTTCCGATTCCAGGTAAACGTCTTTAATTTTTAGACTATTAAATATTTAAAAAAGAATTATTTATTTTATAAAAGAATTGTAAATAATTGTTTTTAAAGCTTTTAAAAATGTAAGGTAGGTGAAGGAGATATCACATAACTACTTAACATATTACAAAAAATTATATACTTAACAGTTTACACAATATTCTAAAAGAAAATTATGTATTAATTCCTCAGCTGAAAAGAACAAATTATTAATTATGTACTTTCTTTATGAACATAGAAGATGTGTGAATGATATCATGGAATACTCATATTACTGAAAATAGAAAAGTATAATAAAATAACAGCTAATAAATTTGTATGAACAATAATATTAAAATTCTTTATGCTCTAATTCTCTGAAAATTTAACTAACATTACGATAGGTAATTTTTTCTTATTTACTCAAATAGAAATTAGTGAGGAATAAAGTATTAACGTTTAAGAAATTCTTCAATATAATAAATTTGACAGCAGTTCATGAAAGCTGCAGAGCAAATTAAGATTGCCAACATATTTTCTAGTTAGACCTTTTAAATTAGCTGATTACACCTGTATAATGTTTACCGCACAAAATGAGAAAATATTTAAAATAAAATTACATAACTAAACAATAACATAAGGTAACTTAACCATAAAAATTGAGATCATTATTGAAATATTAAAAACTTACTGCAAATGTAATTTATGGCTGAAATTTAGCTTAATGAATAGTTATAGGATTATCTTAACTTCAGACTGTAAAACTCAAAATAAAGTTAGCAAAACTGTCATGTCACTAGGACTACCACACAGTGTAACACGTTCCCTAAAGTTAATGCAATTAATTCATACAGATAAAGTACATTACTTGAGAAGAAATCTATCTTAATATAGTGAGGTCATTTTAAACTACCATCAAGAATTAAAAATCATATATATTGTATTCTCAAGAGGTTTTCCAACTTACAAATTTCTCATATATCGTTTAATCAATAAAGGTTATGTTTATTTCGGCAGATAGCATTATCTTAAGATGTTCCCAGTCTAGCCTACATTGATTGTTAGGGATGGTACATTGGGTTTCAGCTTATCTTGCTTCCAGCAGTATCACAAGATATAGACACCAAACAAATAAAACTGACTGATCATTACTTCTTACTGGGTTAAAGACAATAGTTTGAAGATAAACACAGTGACAGTAAATTTTTTAAATTTACCGTCACATCTTTAGTCTGAAAAACAGCCCTATATGTACAAAAATTCCAGATGAAAATAAAAATATATTTTTTTAAAAGCACAGTCAGCCTATTAAATAAGAGAAAATAACAGAAGTACTGGGTCTTGGGGAGACATCTAATAGGATTTTCTTAGAGCTTCATGGTCCATCAAGACCAGCAACGCCTCTCAGTATAGTAAATATTAATCAGATATGAAGTAAGGTTAAAATACTAAATGAAGAAGCCATGATTACTAAATGAGTTCCCATAAATTATTAAAGTTAAACAATCTTGCATACATTTTTCCTCTGGTGATAGTAAGCTGTTGGCATCAACGGTCTAATATCATACTAGAACCAGACAGCACTTTACTGTGAAAATTCAGGATCTCTAAGTGATCATTTACATGACAAATTTAATCCAGTTTGAAGATAGAGAAAACCAGAAACCATTCAATGAATAAAATTTCAGTCATAATAAAACTAATGCATAGTAGTATATTTAACTTTTTTCAATAATGAATACAAAACAAACTATAATAGTACCATACTAGAAAATAAAACTACACTAGAAATTGCAGGTTTATTTCTTAAAGATAAAACAACAAATGAACATACATGAAAATTCACAAACTGATAATATATTTGTGCTTTACGCTTATTATGGATTTCTGAATTTTGAAATTAATTATTTCATTTAAAAACCTATTAATAATTAACTAACATTATAAAACTAATACAACTTTATTAACTGTACAGTATTATAATGAAATGACTTACCATTATGAATATTTCTGGTTTTGAAATACAATACGGACCAAAATATAAAATTAAAAATCATTCAATAAAAAAATAATAACCTATACATAAAATATTTATAAATTATTATTTTTTACATGTATATAAAGCAATGATAAACTTTTATTACATTATACTGAAATAAACTTAGAGTACACCAGTTACAAACATAAAGTAATTATCTAAATTGTTACATCAATTACTAGGAAAGTAGTATTATCCACTGCAAAAACATTAATTAATTCTTTAATGATTTCAGTTAATGCAGCATTTTACAAAGTGAATTAACTATCGATTAACTTTTTCCTATTGTAACTATTATAATTTTTTCAACACATAAATCTTGTGTCTGGAGGAATATCATGAAATACAAAAAGGAAAAAATGCAACAGAAAGGGAGCAAAAATAATTACTGAAACAACAAAACAGAGCAAGTTTGGCATCAACTTAACCTGAAGTTTATTATTTGAAGACACATACATGCAATGAAAATCTCTATTACAGAAGAAAATAGTATTATTTTCTTAATCTGTATACAACTATTACTCTGATCTTATTGCTTATGCTTATACGATTATTCAAGTAAGAAATTCCAAAATTATTTCTTTTAATGAAAATACCATTAATCAAATTTAGAAAATACTCCACTTCAAGTTAAGTGTTATTAAAAGAAGTAACTAATAACGATTCATTATAATTTTTTAGATTCAGAAATTTCCAAGCGAAAATAACATAATTGACACATCAGTATTATAATTTCAGTAAAATTTTATCAGCCATCTAAGAGTTAATTTAACTGATTTGTGTGAAATTCAAACTAGTAAATGATTTCATCAACCAGTTTGTTTTTGCATTGGACGACTGATTAATTGTACTATTAGTCATTATTTTCAAGCCTTCATATTCTATATAAAAAAAAAAAAATAAATAAAACTAGAACTGTCACACATCCACCTGTGAAGTACTAGATGATCTGAAAAAAAAAGAGTAAACATATAATTATATCTAATCACTAAACAATGCAGTAAAGAGATAAGGTAATTAAGTTTTAAACATCACTAATAATTAAATTTTTGATACGACCAAATGAAGATTAACTGATGGTATTTCTGATCTAAACAGTTTAAAGAGAACATTAAAAAAGAACTTCATACTAAATGGGAAGAAAAATGTGTTCAAAGATTTTGGAGAAGTTTTAATTTAATTCTGATACCTATCATAGACAACTGGAGAAGAGCAGAAAATAACAAACAAATTTTCAGGAATAATTATGATCTTTTATTTTATGTACTGTTGTAATTTTATATAATGTTTGTTAATACTGATTATGAATGACATGTTGATTAGAGGAAAACCTCAACTTTGAGAAAGCAATTTTTTTATCTCAGTGGAAAAATAAACAAATGGGATTTTTAAAGTTAAAAAAAAAAAACATGACAACAAAATTTGCTATATTAAAGTTAGTTAAACTTGCAAAACATGAATAGGCTCAAAAACTGTTTATAAACATAATTTTCTTAAAAAATCGAAATCTATAAGTCCATTTCAAATGTTTAACAATTATCATCAGCAAATACATAAATGAAAAACAATTAATAATGAAAAATATTAATTGATAAATAAATAGTATTGACAACACAAACATTATAAAACACCTGTTGTAATCCAAACAAACGTCGTTTTAGTCAATTCCAGTGAAAAATGTGGTCAGGTTGTCACAAAAGTGTTCGCCAAATTCTTCATTTTGACTTAAAATTTCATCCTTACAAATTACAGATCATGCAATAACAGAAGAATGATCACCAGTTCTGCTTTTTCAACAAATTAGGGCAAACATTAATGAGGACAATAAATTTCTGGACAAATTGTAGATGTCAAATGAAGCACAATTCCATCTCAAAGTTACGTGAACAAGCAGAATTATCATTACTGGGCAGACAGCAACCCCCTCCCCACCAATGAAGTTCATGAATGCCCTTTAAACAGCAGAAAGGTGTACAGTGTTATTGTACAGGCATGGTGTACAGTGTTGTCAAATGGGGTCATCGGAACATATTTTTTTGAAAATCAGAAGCTAATACATATTTTGCTAAATACATCTGAACTATTTAAATCGCCAATTCAGACCACCACCTAACATGACTTAAAGCCTGTTATGTCAGCTGGATGCACAAAACTTATTTCAAGAAAGAAAAAACAGCAAGAACCTTAGCCAGTCAAACAGATATTCCTGCCCATGAACAAAGTTTAAGGGAGGGGATAACCATTTGTTCATATGTTTGAAAACGTTTGCAAAAAATGTTTGATGAATTAAAATTCAAAAAGGATATTGACTATTTATGTTCAACAATGAAGTTTCTGCAAAATTCTTTTTTAATGTTTACAGTTATAATAACATTACAATGCTTACCTCCCCTCCCCTCAAATTTTGTTCATGAGAATAACATTTTTTTCTTGAGATAAGTTCTACCTATTCAACTTATAAAAGGTGACAAAAAAAAATTGGAATTTTTGAAATGTGTAGTGGTACCATGTACGGCTGGCAGCACAGTTTTATGCAGAGGCAACCTTGCTACTCAGTAATCATGGAAAAAGGTTATGGTCAACAGCACACTTTTTCTATAAAAATGTTTTACAAAACCAATGATACTTTGGAAGGTGCACAGAGGGATTTTCTACAGCATTAATTTAGGACGTGTTCCACTAAAACATGTGATAAAAACAATGGATTAAAAACTTTGAAGACTGATCGACTCTGAAAAAGAAACTCACAGAACAAACAAGACAGGCTAGTACTTCACAATATTGAGGCTGTATACGTTTCATTAGTTCTAGGGTGTTCAATTTGTAAACAAGCAGCTTTGGTCACGTTGTCCTGAGAATGTTCGCCGAATTCTTCATTTTGACCTAAAATTACATCCTTTCAAATTATAGATCACGAAAGAACAGAAGAACAATCAGCAGTTCTGCTTCTTCAAAAAATTATGGCAAATGTTAATGAGGACAATGAATTTCTGAAAAAGCTGTGGATGTCAGATGAGGCACAATTCCATCTCACAGGTTACATGAACAAGCAAAACTATTATTACTGGGCAGACAGCAACTCCAATGAAGTTCATGAATGCCCTTTACACAGCAGCAAGGTAATCAAGGTAAGGTGTGTAGTTTCGTGACATGGGGTCATCGGACTATACATTTTCAAAAATGAGAAGGGGGATCATGACGACTGTAACTTCAGACTGATATGTTCACATGGTGCAATCTTACGCCTGCAGAGAAAAATTTCTCACATTACAATGACTGGTTTTAATAGGATGGTGCGACTTCACACACTGCAAGGCAATTAAAGGTAGCTGTGCAAGAATTATTCAGTAACTGTCACTTAAGATTAGGTGAACTTCCCTGGCCCCTTGTGGGGCCAGGGAAGTTTTTATGAAGACACAAGAATTAAAATTATTTCTTATGAGGACACCTTAAGATGTAGTCTTAAGGTGGTGACTATAAGCCAGACTTAAAACGATATTGAATTAAAACAAGTAATTAAAGACGAAATTTGTGGCTTCCCACCTGGGATGTCGCAGCAAGCAATGGGAAACCTCAACGGCAGATTGGCAGAGTGCATATGTAGAGAAGGACATAATTTTACCTGACACAATTTTCAAAAACTGATATTAGGTATTTTGATAATTTAATTATATTTTTTAATTGTAATGGTTAAGTTTCTGTAAAGAAATTTTTTGTTGCATATTTTAAAAGTTCACATTTTTTGTCATCAGCATAAGAAGACGATAAGTCATGGTGGGCATATCTGCATTGGAAATTTAAATAAATGTTTTTAAGTTAAATTTACAATTTGGATTGTCTGACACAAAAATGTTTTTTATTATAAATGTTTTCTGAATGTTTTTTATTATTGTTTCTTCTTCTTTCATTTACTTATTTTTTCTATCTATATTTCTTCCAAAGAGTCAACTAATGCCGATTGTTTAATAATCAAAATCACCATCTAGATATATATTTTAAGTAATAAGTTATTTTAAAGTTTTTGAGCATATTCTTGTTTTCATATTTATTTAGACAACTGTTTACCATAAATCTTCATTTGTATTCATTCAGTCAAACTTTATAAAATAATTATTTCAATAATTTTATTTTTTAAGACATCTCTTAGATATTTCAAATAAACACAGATATTCAAAACATCTACAAAAGGAGAAAAATATTTAGGAAGAAGAAAGAGAAACCCATATGATTACTTATGAATTTTACAGCCCAAGAAGCAGCTAAAAGAAACTCAAAAATAAAAAATATATTTCTTTAAAATTTATTATTTAATTTATATTTATATACTTGCTATATTTATTTATGTAGAACTACTCAGCGGACATAACTCCCTTATTCATAAAAATTATTTTTTAATGGCCTAAAATAGATACCCAAATAGTATTTATTAATTTAAACATTTAGTTTTTTATAAGTATCAGATATAAAACTTCTCTAAAGAGTAACCAGTAATTCAATTTTAATTTATTATTTTAAATAAGCTGAATTACATGGTGCTTCTCAAGGGTTCCAGTCCTTATTTGTTACTTAAAAGAAACCTCATTAAAAATTACAAAACAACATGTTTTGTATGAAAACCTAATTCAGTTTTATTTGTTTTAATTTTTATCTCCTGAATTAAAATTACAAACACAACCATTCCTATACAATAACAGGAATCCCTAAATGAACTGCTAAGAAAGTTTTTTTTAAAAATTCAGTCTATTTTAATTATCAGTGCCTTAAAACTTTTTAATAAATTAAAAAAGAAAAAATGATTTTTGATATTATGTAAAAATGCAGTCTCTACTGGGAGAAAACTTGACAAATTATAAAAGAAAATTAATGAAGATTTGATCATATTCACTATTACTAATGTTTAAATATAAATGAAGAATAAATTATATTAACTGACCCAGAGCTGCCCAATAGCCAAGACAAAAAGCTTCCTGAAGAATTATGGTCTTCATTATCTATAAAAAAAATAAATAAAATAGATTTTACAATAAAAAAAAAAAACAAATCTAATTAATATAAATTTATATATGTCAATGGAATGAGATGTAAACCCATCCCTTGTGTAGTTAAAGTTTATATACGAGGGTTGTCTGAAAAGTTTTAAACCTAGCATAGAAAGACATATTTTTTCTGTCAAATATAGTTTTATTTTTCAAAGAAGTTTCATTTCAAGTCAATAAACTTTTTCCAATGATGCTAAAACCTCTTTAACTCTTCCAAATACTAGTTGCCGTCTTTCTCCTCAAAATAGACATTTACGTATGTGACAACCTCCTAGTCCGATGAAAGTCTCTTTCCTCCAAGTGAAATTTTAAGGTTAGGAAACAAGAAAAAGTCGTTTGGGGCCAGATCTGGTGAATGCGATGAGTGGTCAACCAATTCAAAGTGCAATTCGTGAATTTTATGCATGGTGACTGTAGAAGTGTGAGCAGGTCCTGCTCACACCAGTGCTTGTCCTGATGGAAAAGCACTTTCTTCTTCAAATGTGATTGTTTTTTTGTCATTTCTGTCTTCAGCTTGTCAAGAAATGATGTGTAATACTGTCCCGTCATTGTTTTACCTTTCTGAATATAATTGAAAAACTAAATTCCATTACTACCCCAAAAAACAGTTGCCATCACCTTCCCAGATGATGAAAAAGGCGTCTTCGCCTTTTTCGAAGCAGGTTCACCCTTTGCAGTCCACTGTTTTTACTGTTGTTTCATCTCAAGAGTGTAATGGTGGATCAATGTTTCATCTACAGTTATGAATCTACACAAAAAATCTGACTTGTTTTGCTTAAACTGCTCCAGTAGGGCCTTGGAAATGTTGCATCAAACGCATTTTTGGTCCAAAGTGAGCAAACACGTCACCCAACACACGGATAGCTTATGCATATCCAATTCTTCAGTTAATATATGACAAACATGTTCTTTCGATATGCCCATAGCCTCTGTTATCTCTCTAACTTTAATTCGTTGGACGTCCAGCACCATTTGGTGAACTTTTTCAATGATATCGGTGGTGACTGAAGTTTTTGGCTGTCCTGAATGCTCATCATCAACCAAGCTGGTATGACCATATTTAAATTAAGCTGCCCATCTTTTCATGATGGTAAATGATGGGACAGAGTCCCCGTAAACAGCGTGTAAATTGTTTTAATTTGCATAGGTGTACTGCGTTTCAAATGCAAGTACTTAATCACGGCATGGTATTCAATTTTTTCTATTTTCACAAAAACACTCACAATGATTTGCTCAAACAATTATCAAACAACAATTAAGCATCCAAAATGACTGAAATTTTAGTGAGTACCTTTCAACGCATGCGCAAATACATTTCCTAACTTTTGTTTATAAGTGCTGCCATCTTCATGTTGAGGCTCAAAACTTTTCAGTCAACCCTCATATATATAAATGTTCAGCTAACATATATATGCTGTACACTTAGTACAAAAATCAGTATACCATTTATCTTTAAAACAAAGAGAAAATGAAATTATAAATCAAATCAAATGCGAGTATAAATAAAATTCTTATGACTGTTCTACTCTGATGGGCAGTTCAATCTGACAGAATTTTTAATTTAATAATAATAATATTAATACAGGATTTAATAAAAATAAATAAACCACTAATCTCTATGGTAGAATCTCTTTCTTTAATATACAAGGTTCAGATTCAAATCTTGAACAGATTAGGCAATTTTTACATGCTATTACAAATTTCATAAAAAATATTCAAATACAGAATAAGCCTTAAGAATAGGCCTTATGGTTCCTGTAATGAATTAACCATTAGCATAAAAAGATTGATAGTGGAGCAGTTGAGTTTCTGAAATGTTTGAGAAACTCAACTTTGAAGTACTGACTCATCCTCTGTATAGTTCTGATCTTGCCCATTCTGTCTACCACTTGTTTGGTCCATTCAAAGAGGCTCTAAGGGGCCGTCGATTTACAGTGAAACAGTGAAAGAAGCGGTGCATTCCTGGCTCGCAGCATAACCGAAAAGGTTGTGCTGCAAAAAAGGGCATCCTTTTTTGCAGCACCCCGAAAAGGGCATCAAGAAGCTTGTGCAAAGATGGACCAAGTGCGTTGAAATTCAAGGGGACTATGTTGAAAAATGATGTACTTGTAAGTTTCCTATTTGTATTGCAGTAAAATTTATAACTACATTGCGGATAGTTAATTGACTTACCCTTGTGTATATATATATATAGATGTGTGTATTAGGAACACTGATCGTAAAAAGCCATTTATATATAAAATTAAGAGTGTTTGTATTACATATACAAATTTAATATTATGTGAAATATAAACCACCAAAACAAAGTAATTAGATAAGTTAAACTTACTTTATTAATTTCCAATAATTTTTATAATTGCTGTGTTTTGATAGTTTATATTTCATTAATATTAAATTTTATTAACACAATGGTCAAAATATTACTAAATTATTCAAATATTCAAAAAAAAAAATAAATATATCTATAAACTGATGATGAACCCAAGAAATGACTTAGATTCAAAACAAACAACCCCAGTGTGGAATCAGAATCACCTACAGAAGAAGAAATCAAATTCATTACAAAAACAACAAAACACCAGGAAAAGACAGAATCATGGCAGAAATGCAAATATGTAGAAAAATACAGTTGTGAAGAAAATTCACCAGATCTGCAAGGAGATATGGAAGATAGAGCAGATATCAGATGACTGGAAATATGTGCTCATCCACCCACTGCACAAGATAGGAAATCAACAACTATAGAGGAATAATACTTCTCCCTGTAACCTACAAAATCCTATCCAAATCCCTCTACTACAAACAAGCTATCTAATAGACAAGACTATCTAATAGGAAAATATCAAGGAGGATTCAGAAGGGGCAGATCCTGTATTGAACAAATCTTCATCCAAGAAGTGGACTGACGAACAGAATAGTAATGAATTGTAGTGAAAAGATGAAAAAGGTCTGGGAAGCAAAGAACAAACAAGCTGAACATCATGCAATGAGTTCCCCATGGTCTAAAGATGGCCAAAATGAATATTTATAAATGAATGAATATATACGGTGCTGCCAGAAAGTTTATTAACAGGCCTACATCTCGTCAAATCTGCTTTTGTCCCTAAACTAACAGCATTTCAGTCACTGTTTTTACACGATGTTATTAGGCATCTGATTACAGGTATTCAGTAAAAGTTTCACTGCTCTATCTCTAATACAAAGGTCAATCAACTTTAAATGATAATTTTGCTATTCTATGCAGCAAGCAGTTCTGAGCTGGATGGTGGAGTAAGGGGTTAATGTTCGATATGTTACAGAAGAAAATCATCTTGATTAGCTCCTCTATTCTGTTTTGTTGTCAGTACAGCCATGAGTGAACAAGAGGTTCTGATGTTTTTTTGCACAATAATCATAAAGTTTTTAACTAACGAAGGCATTAAACCCGCAGAAATTTTAACTCATTTAAAAGTACAGTTTGGGGACATTACACTATTCCAGAACCTAGAGTATATATGGGTCAGACAATTTAAGGGCAGGCGAGAAAGTGCAGAAAACGAAAGTCATTATAGATGCCCAAGGTCAAGTCTCAAAGCTGACAACACCCCCGTGCTATTCAGAGAGCTTATTGAGAGTGATCACTGGATCACTGTTCACTGAAATTGCATTAGAAGTGGGTATCAGCTATGGATATGCTCAATCCACTATCACTGATCATCTTAGAAAAATTAGTGCTCGATGGGTTCTGAGGTTTTTGACTGAAAATCAAAAACAGTTCAGGTTGGAGATCTGTGAGAGACTTCTGAATTGATTTTGGCAAGAAGAGTACAATTTTTTGTACTCTGACGATCCATCAGAAACATGAGTTCTTGCAACCAAGAACATGGAGCTTATCAACTCCATGCTGAAGAGGATGAAGGATTGCTACAAAGCTAAGAGAGGCCCCATTTACTACTATACATTTTTTTTACTCAAGGAGAGTTTTACTCATTAATTTTCTCTACAATCAATGAATGGTGAATGCGGCTTACTATTGGCCAGCTCTACAGTCAACAAAAGCCTCTACCGAAACAAATTACAGGGTATACCCCTCAAAGATGTCATCATTCTCCATAACGATGCCAGGCGCTGTCATGGGAAATCCTCGACCACCCTCCCTACAGTACAGATTTATCCTCCTGTGACTATTTTTTGTTTGTTTTTTTTTTTTTTATTTTTTTTTAAGGGCGAAAAACGGTTGAACGTTATCATCGCCCGGAAAATAAATAAATAGATAAATAAATAAATAAATAAAAATAATTTTAGGTTTTTAGATAAAATTAAAACTTAAAACTACTATCACAGAAACAAAATCCGGAATGGGTGTAAAAGGCCCATTCTCGGATAACAAAAACACTAATATGTAACTTAAAACTCTGTTAAAAACTATCACATTAAAAATAAATAAAACTTAAAACTATGTTAAAAACTATCACATTAAAAATAAATAAAACTTAAAACTAAAAAAGGAGATAAAACTTAAAACTAATATCACAAAAATCTTATAACTAATATCACAGACGAATTTAAAAAACATACAAAAAAAACAAAAAAATCCGATAGGGAGTGTAAAAGGCTCCCTACTCGGATAACAAAAACAATACATAGGACAATACATACAATTACGAAAGAACACATACTTATTAAATTTTTTGCATTAACCCTATACTATGTAAAAATATAAACATCCGGTTTAAAACCTCCTTATCGTCACGCAAGATACCACGGATGTTACTAGGTAATTTAAATTTACGACGCAATGCCGCATAACATATGCAGTCCACGAGTATGTGGCGCACAGTCACGCGGCAGTTGCATCTTGCGCATAGAGGTGGTTGTCCTCTTGTAAACAGGTACTCGTGTGTGACTCTCGTGTGTCCTATCCGCAATCGACAGAGAACTACTTCCTCACGCCGGGGTTTTCTGTATGAGGAGTTCCATGGTAACACAGAATCTTTAATCTGACGGAGTTTATTATCAACAGTAGCTGTCCAATCACCTTGCCACCTTGTTCTTAATAATTGTTTTACATAGTTAATGAAATCAGAAGTAGCAACTCGGGTGGTGAAAGGAGGCTGGTTACATGCTTCTTTGGCAGCGGAATCTGCATGTTCATTACCTGGAATCCCTACGTGGCTAGGGACCCAGCAAAAACTTAATTCTGTGTTGCGATTATTCAACTCAGCGATTGCGTTGTAAATTTCAATGACGATAGGATGTTTGGAATAAAAGTTCTTTAAGGCTTGGAGAGCACTACACGAGTCACTGCAAATAAGAATTTTTCTATATTTAGGGTTAATGATGTTTAGAGCCTTATTTATAGCATATAGTTCAGCGGTAAACACACTCGTAATACTGGGGAGACCAAACATATAAGTTCTCTCATTGACAACAAAAGCACACCCAACCGTATCGTTTTGTTTCGATCCATCAGTGTATACAACCGCATCTGGTTTCGTCTTAGAGAGAACACACTGAAACATCTGCTGAAAGACGATAGATGGTGTTGATTCTTTATTACATGTAGTCAGGTCAAAATTAAAATTTATGAGGTTTATTCTCCATGGAGGATATGAGCAAGGGTACATAGGAAAGAATGACGGTGTGTCAACATTTATATGCTGCAGCAGACGCCAGGTACGGACACCTACAGGTGCAGTACGACGTGGATGATCCTCATACTTTCCTAGATTAGGATTTTTAAAGACTGACTCAAGAACCGGGTGATTTGGCTGTCCTCTGAGACGAGCAAAATAGGATAATAAGAGCTGGTCTCGTCTATCCCAAAGTGATGGTTCACCACAGTCTACAAGTAAGCTTGCGACAGGACTTGATCTAAACGCGCCTGTGGCAAGCCGAAGGAAAGCATGATGTACACTATCCAGCATTTTAAGCACGGTTTGACGAGCTGATGAGTAGGCCACACAACCGTAATCTAAACGGGAGCGAACAAAGGAATAGTAAAAACGTATCATACATGATCTATCGGCTCCCCAGTTGGTGTTAGTAAGGACTCGCATCATATCTAAAATTTTGGAACATTTTGTTTTCAATTCTTTTAAATGTTTGACCCAAGTAAGACGACTATCAAAAATTAAACCTAAAAACTTAACGTAATTAGAGATAGTAATAGTCTCACCGTTCAGAAAAATTTGCGGAATAGAAGGGTTTCGTAGCCGAGAAAAAACTACACATTTTGTTTTTTCGGATGAAAATGTGAAACCAGTAATCCTGGACCAAGCTTCAAGGTGATATATAGTGTTCTGCAGTAGTCTCTCTGCTGTAGGTGCCGAACGGCTTGCAATGTAGATAGCAAAGTCGTCAGCAAATAGAGAGCATGAGACAGGAGCCTGAACACATTTGGTAATATCATTTATGGCTACAGAAAATAAGGTGGCACTTAATACACTACCTTGGGGCACTCCATTCTCCAAGATGACACTATCTGAGAGCGAATCATCTACACGAACACGAGCCGTGCGGTGATTTAAGAATCCCCGGATAAAAGCAAGCATATTGCCCTTGATTCCCCATTTTTGGAGAGTGTTAAGAATACCACGTCGCCAGGCTGTGTCATACGCCTTTTTTATATCAAAGAAGATAGCGACGAGGTGTTGCCGATTGAGGAAAGCGTTTTGTATGGCTGTTTCTAGTGACACTAAATGGTCAATGGAAGATCGTCCTTGTCGAAAACCACACTGTTCTGGAGATAGAAAGCCATGTTTCTCCAAGTACCATGTAAGTCTGCGGTTTACCATTCTCTCCATTATTTTACACAAAACGCTTGTTAATGAAATAGGGCGATAGCTTGAGGGGTTCGTCTGGTCTTTACCAGGTTTTGGTACTGCTATAATAAATGCTTCTGACCACCCGGGTGGGAAGACTTGTTCGGAGAATAAACCGTTGAAAATATTCAAAAGTTGTTGTAGTGCCGAATTAGGAAGGTGTGAAAGCATGGAAAGGCGAATGTTGTCCGGTCCAGGGGAAGTGTCCCGTGAATTTTTAAGTGCATGTAACAATTCTTTAAATACGAATGGAGTGTTTAATTCACCAACCGAATCACCAATGTTTAACGACAACACCTCCATTTGTATCTTGTACCGTTGAAAATCGTAATTATATGATGAGGTGAGAGACACCGAGCGGAAAGATTTTGCTAGACTATTTGCCACTTCCGAGGATGATGAAAGGAGTTCTCCTTCATCGATAAGACCAAGAATAGATTGTTTCGGTGATCCGAAGATTGCACGAATTTTCTTCCATACAGTAGACGTGGAAGTAGTGCGCGAGATAGTGCTCACGTATTTCGTCCATGAATTCCTCTTAGCGTCCAAGAATACTCGACGGCACACCGCTCTAGCCCTGCGGTATAAATTTAGATGTTCTGTTGTGGGCCTACGATTAAATTTACGTAGTGCCTGCCGTCGATTCCTAATAGCAATTTTGCATTCATCGTTCCACCATGGAACGAAAGGACGTCTAGGATTACCCGATGTTTGTGGGATATATCTGTTGGCATTCTTAAGTATCATGGACGTAAAAGAAGAATATTGGTCGAGGATGTTCGCTCCATCGTCATACTGAGATTGGAATGCTTTACAGTATCCGTTCCAATCTGCCTTTTCAACAATCCATCTCCGTGGCATTCTTTTAATCTCGCAGTCTACACCGAAACTAATAATAATTGGTCTATGATCACTGCCGTGATAGTCATCACAAATCGACCAATTAAAATGAGGGAGTACATTCGGTGAGCATATGGAAAGATCAAGGTTAGATACAGCACCAGTTGATAAGGACATAAATGTGTGTGATCCATTATTCAGTAGACAAAGGTCAAAATCTTGTCTCAATCTGTTTATCATATTTCCTCGAGTGGAGCAGAAGGTTGAGCCCCAGGAAATATGATGGGCATTGAAGTCTCCTACTATTAACGATGGAGATGGTATTTGTGTAAGGAGATTTGAGACATCTAAAGCACTGAACACAGTGTTCGGTGAGAGATACAGATTGCAGATATGCAATTTGAAGGGAATAGTGACCTTTACTGCAATAGCAGGAATGACAGTGGTTAGTTGAATTCTTGTAGCTGACACCCCATTCTTCATGAAAATCGCTACTCCACCACTCTCCCTACTGTCTACTAGGCAGTCGTATCTCTCGCAGAAGTATCCTCTAAATGTAATTCGGTCATGTTGTAGGAGGTGAGTTTCCTGGAAACACATGATTAGTGGATCATGTGTGTGCGCCAGTACTCTAATATCTTCAATGCGGGACCGAATACCTCTAACATTCCACTGAATAATGTTCATAAGTGTAAAAAGCAAATAAAAAAATAAATTTCGGAAACTATATAAAAATTAGTTGTACGTGATTCGGTTTTTCTTTTTTGAATTTTTTATTTTAAAGAACTCCGATGCCCTAGGGTCGGGTGGTTCTTCAACCATATCCTCCAGTATATGAGGAGATGGTGGAGGAGATTTATTTGAATGGGATGCTGTAGTTGACATCCCAGAAGAGATAGTTACGTGGGTTCCCTTTATGGGGAGCTTATTAGGTGGCTTACTGCCAGCTGTGATAGTAGCTATTCGTGGCGGTACGATTTTGGGAATAGGAACTTTCGTGTGTATCATACTGTTTGATTCACTAGCTGCGACGGAGGACTTTTTATTCATTTTTGTCAGCTCTGAGATAGTGGCTGTAAGTGAAGCTACTTGATCAGATAGCATCTGAACAAGTTTTTTAAGCTCATTGCAGGATCCGCACTGCTGATTATTAGCATTTGTAGGAATTTGTTTAGTTGTAGCGGTGGCAAAAGATACGTCTGGTTTAACCAGGTTCCGTGAGTTGTTTATCTTTTTATATTCTCTACGTGCAGCCGGAAAAGATAGTTTTTGCTCCGTACAGATTTTGAGAATTGCCTTTTCTTCTTTAAAAGTTGGGCAATCTCGGGAGTGGGCTGTATGTGGACCACTGCAGTTTGCACATTTTTCACTTTCTTCGCAGTTAGTGTCGTTGTGACCTTCTTTACCACATCGAGCACAGATCTCAGTTTTCGTGCAAGATGTTGTAGTATGACCAAAACCTTGGCATCTGAAACATCGCCGTGGGTTGGGTATGAATGGTCGTACCCGAACCGAGAGGTAACCCACTTTGATCTTTTCTGGTGGAACAGGGAGACTGAATGTTAATATAAGAGACGGTGTCGGTTCTTCTGTTCCGTTCTGCCGTTTCATTATACGTTTCACCTCAACAACATCTTGGTGGCACAGCTCGTCAACTATTTCAGAGATATCTATATCCAGAAGGTCTCTACAAAAAATTACACCCCGGCTCGTATTTAGCGTTTTGTGGCATTCTGCGCTTATATTTATGCCACCCATATTACGGAGACGTAAGATAGATCGACTCTGCTCATCGTTGAATGTTTCAACCAGAATCGATCCGTCGCGTAATTTCCTGATATTCTTCGGGGAGCCACTTGCACCTGTTATGGTTTTGTTTATTAAAAACGGTGAGACCTTTTGAAGGGAGCCACCTTCCTGACTATTTTTGAGAACAACGAATCTAATATTTTTATATTTTGATTCTTTCTCTTTTGTAGGACTTTTATCCTCGTCAGACGAAGCTGATCGAGGTCTCTTCGCAAGACTTGAATTGGTGGTTTTTTCAGATGGGCCACCAACCATCATTGTGTTAATTGTTGGAACTGAAATTTTGGTCCCACGAGTACCGGCGAAAAATGGACCACTCCAGCAGAGCGCACGCGTACTGGAGTTAGAGCTAAATACAACTGGGTTCGCCCTGGTGCCCAGAGGACATCGTTCGGGACTCACTACGTAGAGCCATTCACCCATCGGCACGATTTGTTCCCACCTTGGGTTACGGTTGCGTTTCGTAAGATGTCGCAACACCACCGAGTGTAAATGTAAGAAATATCAGTGTAGGTTGTTGTTGTGTAATTGTGTATGTGTGTATGTTGTAATTTATGTAGTGTTCTTGGTGTAGTATATGTGTAAAATGTAAAGTGTTCCGCAGCTCATTGTATAGTGGGAAGAAAAGCTGCGGAGGCTAGGCCCGTGGGGATGCCAACCCCCAAAGTCTTAAAGAATAAGACTCCCCGTCGGGGTATTTTTTTTTTGTTTGTGCCCTTGCCAATCAGAAGTTATGGGATGAAAATGCCCAATTTTGCCATTAAATTTCCTGAAAAAAAATTTGTTTGAGAGGCAACCAAATAAGTAAGCATTTTTTGTCCCCAGGTTGTATTATTGTTATTTATGATCATTATGCACAAATTTGTAGTAAAATTTCATAGCTGTAGGACTAGCCATTTTCAAGAAAAAAAAAAAAAAAAAAAAAAAAAAAATTACTCAGAAAAACAGGGATTTTTTATCCTGTTTTAAAAATTAAAAAATATTCCATCTCCAAAAGTATGAGGGTGCATCAACAGTAATTTCGTTTTACAAATTTATTGATTAATAATAAACACAATTCATACCTTCATCATTTCTCTATATAGCTCCTGCATGATCTATACACTTTTGCCAATAATTTGGAAGCTTGAATATTCCTTGTTCATAAAAAGTTTTAGGACGAGTCGTCAGCCGATTGTGCACACGTCCCTTGATGTCTTCATTGTTTTCAAATCGTTCTCCTCTAAGCGATTCTTTCATTTTTTGTTTGTGCCCTTGAAAGAATCGCTTAGAGGAGAACGATTTGAAAACAATGAAGACATCAAGGGACGTGTGCACAATCGGCTGACGACTCGTCCTAAAACTTTTTATGAACAAGGAATATTCAAGCTTCCAAATTATTGGCAAAAGTGTATAGATCATGCAGGAGCTATATAGAGAAATGATGAAGGTATGAATTGTGTTTATTATTAATCAATAAATTTGTAAAACGAAATTACTGTTGATGCACCCTCATACTTTTGGAGATGGAATATTTTTTAATTTTTAAAACAGGATAAAAAATCCCTGTTTTTCTGAGTAATTTTTTTCTTGAAAATGGCTAGTCCTACAGCTATGAAATTTTACTACAAATTTGTGCATAATGATCATAAATAACAATAATACAACCTGGGGACAAAAAATGCTTACTTATTTGGTTGCCTCTCAAACAAATTTTTTTTCAGGAAATTTAATGGCAAAATTGGGCATTTTCATCCCATAACTTCTGATTGGCAAAACTTAGACCTGTTATGACTGCATAACTGTTTTCTCTGTGTCTTTGTTTGTGATGGATTGGCTGCATGCGCTTTCTCTTGTGACCTAGTAATGTCAGACTGTTGTTTATAACCTCACTACAATTTTTACTGTTTTGTGAAAGTAAATTCTGTGGAGATGAGGTGATCATCTGTGTTTGAAGATACCAAATGGCAAATTATCAGTAACTTATACAGATCAGTAGCATCTAAACTTAATTTGTCTAAAATGTGTGATGAGAACACAGTGAGACGTTTTAAGGAAGCAGGAACCATCACTGAAGCTCTGTGAAGTGGCAGAATGTGCAAAATCTTGCCTTGTCAGGATCAAAAGCTTTTAATTTTGAGTTATAAATACTAAAATGCAAGTTTTGAAGGAAGATGACAAAGACCTCAATATTTGTGTGTCTACTATTTTCATGGCTTCACGAAATAGGTATGAATTCTTTCTATATACTTCGCAAATCCTTGCTAAATGATCTGACAAAAAGTGATTCAAAATTAGTTCGAAGGCTTGACTTGGCTGGTTGAAGGAGGCTTGGAGGCAAGTTGTCTTCTCAGATGAAAGTCGATTTGAATTATTTCCTAGGCACAGAATCAGGGTTTGATGTACAAAGGCTGAAAAATCTTTGCCTGCTTGTATTGCTCCAACAGTTTAGGCCTGTGGCAAGGCCGTGATGATGTGGGTTTCCATTGCATCTGAGGGTCCAGGGAAGCTTTCTTTTGTTCTAGGGTCTTTTTTTCTTTCTTTTCCCTGTTTAGCCTCTGGTAACTACCGTTTAGATAATTCTTCAGAGGATGAATGAGGATGATATGTACGAGTGTAAATGAAGTGCAGTCTTGTACATTCTCAGTTCGACCATGCCTGAGATGTGTGGTTAATTGAAACCCAACCATCAAAGAATACTGGTATCCACGATCTAGTATTCAAATCCATGTAAAAATAACTGGCTTTACTAGGACTTGAATGCTGTAACTCTCGACTTCCAAATCAGCTGATTTAGGAAGATGCGCGTTAACCACTAGACCAACCCGGTGGGTTGTTCTAGGGTCTATGAATAGTGTAAAATACTGCCAAACAATGGAGGAAATCATGTTACTGTTGGTTAAAAAAATACTTGGTAAAAATGTTATTTATCAGCAGGACAACATCCTGTTCACACCTCTCATTACATCAAGAACTGTTTTTCTAAGAAAGATGTTAAGGTTCTTCGATGGCCAGCAAGGAGCCCCAAACTAAACCCCATCAAAAATATAAGGAACATGATGGCTCAATTTCTAGCCTAAGAATAAGACCGAGCTGAAGTTTATGTTGGCGCAGATTTGACAGAATGATACCAAAGAGGAGTGTCTGAAGCTTATCAACTCCATGCCGAAGAGGATGAAAGAATGCTGGAAGGCTAAGAGCCCCATTAACTACTGAACGATATATTGTATGTAGATTACATAATTTTCTTATTTTGTATCATTAAAATTACTTTCTTTCAAAAGTTTTTTTTTTCTTTTAGATATGTCCCTAAATATATAGTTTCCAATAAGAAATGAATGGGTAGAAATATAAAGAGTATGATTTTCAAAAACATTTAGCATTATTACTTTTTGGAAACTATTACAGAAATACAGAAAATGGTTCCATTTGTTTTCCTGAATGCATTCTACTATCCTTCAAAATCATACCTCTTTTCTTCCTGTAAATTTCTCTACACAATACATATTCCAAATTAAAGATAACTTTTGGTTCAATATAAGAATGAGTACAAAAAATAAATACTAACTTGTGTGGGGACTGGCAGGCTGTGAGGAGCTACTACTTGTAACATCATAAAGGTGCATCTGCTCATTATGTCTTTTAATTCTGTCTTGATGCAGTGACAAATCTTTCTGGTAGCCTGTATTATGAAGTTCTCCCAACCTACAAGAAAGAAACCCACAAAATTATAATTTAATAAAAATAAATACAATTTTCAAATCAAATAATTTATAGATGTCCATATTTAAAAAGGGAATATTTTACATAATACAATGTTATCAATATATAGTTAATATTTGTTATTAAGATAATTATACTTCAGTACAGAAATGCTGCAAAAAAGGAGTAAAATGTGAAGTCTTGTGTGAACAGAAACCATGTTTGTCCATCACTTTCATATAAACTAGGTCTTAGGTCTCTATCACAAATTAATTTATAAAGAAGTAAATCGCTACCAAATGGTAAGCTGACATCAAACGTTTTCAACGTGAGGTGAAGCAAAAAGAAAAATCATAGAAATTTTAAGCTTCAATCAATTTTCTTAAATAAACTGCAACAAAATTTTTTACAAAGTTTCAAAATTAAACAAGAAACATTTTTTACAATAAGGAATAGAGAAAAAATTATTTACTTACTTTTCATGAAGCCTATCAAGACGACCAGTTTCTGTATCAGATTGTGTGGTTTCCTGATCAGATGATGATAGATTATGCTCATTATCACTAGTTCTAGTAGTACAAGAACTACTGTCATTAATGTTAGGTATCTGTTCTCTAGCACCATTAACAGACATTTTACGTCTTAATTCTTCATTTAATCTTATAGCAGTTGATAACCTCAACTGTAGAGTGTCTCGCTCTTCTAACAACTAAAACCAAATAAATAAAAGGTAATTTCATGATTAAAAACATAATGAATTCTTCCTTTCAGTTAAAAGTATTTACCTTTTGTTATGTGTAAGGTGAATACATAATAAGGTATAAAAAGTATGTTAGACCACATTAATCTTCATCCACAAATCAAAAATGTAGTAAAATGAAATACTGTATTCCAAAACTACTTTTAAAGATTAAGCTAGAAAATAATCAGAAAATATCTGAAACAATAAAAACAGACAGATTGTAATTTTTTTAATATTTGTACATATATTTGAACATTTATCAAACACAAGAAAAAGCTGAATAAAGTTTTAAATATAAGTTAAAAACTTACCTATGTTCGACACATACTATCATCAAAATTTATATAACCGGAACTGCAAGTTATTTCACTTAACAATTTTATTTCTAAATAAATTTTAAATAGAGCAAATATTACAAAGAGGAAAGAGAAATGGGTTCTACAGGTCAAAATATAGAACAATTCTTGAATGAACATTTCCAAAAACTTTTTTCCAGTTATGTCTAGTAGGAGATTTTTCTTACTAGCAATGTAATTAATATTAATGAATTTTAGTGGTAGCTCATTAAAAGGCAAATTTTATGATTTTAAGTAAAATCTGACTTTGAAGAAATAAAAAAAAAAACAAATAATTGAATCTCCATCATTACTTAAAAATTTTTTTTATGAGATTAATTAAACAATTGTCAAAACACTTTTTCTGTGTTTGTATTTGGAACAAATAAACTTTTTGGTAAAAAAATCTTCATAATTTTTTCTTTCTTTTGCCACAAACCGCACAGCTGTAACTGTAATAGGTTTTTTGTAATAAAATTTTGTAATCATGGAAAGACTTCATGGACATCCTGTATAACTACTGCAGTGACAACCCGAAACAAATTTTATTGTGTTTTTAAAAACTTCAAAACATTTTCAGTTGTCTTGGTGACCATACTCAGTGACTTTGTTGTTCTCACACTAACATCAACTGATGTTACTGCTAGTAGCAGTTTGAATTATACAAAAAGTTATGTTAAGTTTGAATTGCGTCTATTCATTTAGTACATTTTTGTTGTATTTATAAATTTCATAATGTTCAAGCTGTGGTAAAATATGGGTTTTTTTAAACAGAATATCAAGGTTGTTGTCAGTATCGGTGGATATGTGTCTGTAAGTGGTTGGTTAAGGTAAACTATGTCGCTGTGGAGGGCTTTTAATGTTCATTGTATGTTTGAAAATATGTCCCTTTCAATTAATGCAGGACATTGTGCAGTCAGAAGTTCTGTTTATATATACCAGGGGCATGTTTGTTTAGTGACTGTGTTGAAGACTACATTGTATTTAGTTTTTAAATTTGTGAGCTATTTTCTCTGAGTTTTGTCTATTTACATTAATTTGTTGGTTTTTGTGTTTTTATTTTTATTTTTCATTTATTTTATGTAGGAGCGTGCTGTTTTGTGTTTATGTAGGACTGTTAGCTAAGTATTTAAATAGTTGAGTTCTTCTATGTGGTCTTCAAATGACAAGGGTGAGTTGAGTAGTCTACGGGTCATACTTTTAGGAGCGACAATTTATGCGAGGTCAGATGGTTTGATGTGTTGTGAATGAGTGTCTATTGTTGTTGACTTTATACGCATTCTGAAAGTGTGCTTTGTTGATTGCTGTTTGTGATGGTGAAGACAAGAAAATTTATTTGTTTGTGTTCATATTATTTCGCTGTAAAGTTTAATTTAAGGTGTTTTTTGTTTATGTATATTATTAATAGTGGTTCACACTGACTTGTGTTACCTTAGTACAATAAAATTGTATCAATATGCAGAGTGATTCAGGAGGAAAGGGAAATCATTTGACAAATGATTTTACAGTTTGAAATAAATAAAAACATTCATCAAACATGTCCAAAAACTCTGTTATCAAATTACAGCTAGCAGAAAATTTCACCCTGATTTCAATTTCCCCAGTGAGATGAGGACTTTGAAATTTTTTAAGGCTTCATGGTTTATTTTGTGTTTTGATTTCAAAAATTGAATAAAACAGATTCCAGAACTACATCTCTTGTAGTTTTCACGATATACAATATAAAACAGAAAAATTTGATGGAAAACAATTTTTTTTTTTAAATTTGAAGTATAATTTTGTTAAATGACTAATAAATGCATAAATTTTATTATCAAAACTTATAGAGAATTCAATTCTGGGAAAATTTATATAATAAAGTCTATGTAAAAAATAACTTTATGATTAAAAACAAAACAGAACAAAAGTTAACAGAAAAATGTTACAAATTTGTAAAAAATAAAATCAGCTGTTTTTAGTACAATAAATTTGGACCTTTGTGAAATTAGGGTGGCAACACTAACTGTATAATAATCTGAATACTACTGTGTTATTAATAAGTGTTAGGCGGTTTAGCTGTTAAGATATAATTTTGATTGTGTTTAATTATTTTTAAGAATCAATTTATGTAGTGTTTTGTGTTGTAGTCTAAACTTTACCTAAATTTTTCCAATTGAATCTGAATTTAAAAAAAATGAAATTCCATTTTGAATTCCTTATTTTGAAAAACGCTGCATCTTCATTCCTGCAGAATGAGCCGAAATGATTTTCGTGTATGGCTTTTGCGATGGAAGAATACTGATGTAGGTAACCTGGACAAGTAGTTCCATACTGTTAAGTATTTTGTAGAATTTTTAATAATTTTCATGAGAATGGTACACTTTCCAGTGCTCATGTTCATCTGAATGTCAACTGATACACGGTGATGAGATGGAAAACATTCTTCAGGTGAAATAAGCTTAGTCCTATAATAAGCATGTGATGAATTTCTATGTGACCCAATATTCCATAAGTACAGCATGGAGGATATTACATACTATGTACTGCACTCTTACAAGTTCAAAAAGTTCAACACCTCCAGCTTGATGATGATGATGATGACAAACAACTGCATTTTTGTCAATGGGTTAATAATAATTACCACTTAATTCCATTCATACTATTTTGGACAAAGCTAATTCTACCCATAATGGCATAAACAACACTCAGAATTCACATCGGTGGTCTGAGGACAACCCACATGTTGTAATTAAATCAAATCTCCTGTAACAATTTTTGATGAGTATTTGGTTTGGCATGATCGACAATCAACTAATAAATAGGCCCTTTCATATTAGAAGGGCGAGTCAAAAATCCACACTTTCTTAACCTTCAACCTTCAAGGGTTGTCAACCCTTCAACCTTTCTTTCTTAACCTTCAAGGTTGTCATTCTGCCATCTGCAAATACATGCTCAGAATCAGTTCCCAAATTATTTTCCTTTCTTCCTAAATCTTCCTGTGTAATAAATTAACACTGATGTGAGAACAGTATCACCAGTCACTGAGGATAGTTACAAAGACAACCGAAAACATTTTGTTGTCTTTTTAAAAAGTCTTGTAATAAAATTTGGTTGTTTGTTATAAGTTTATACTTTTAGATTATATTATCTTTAACGTCAAGGGCAAAACACAGAAACAATTTATTACTAACCTAAAAAACTTTACAACAAACTGTCCTTTTAATGTGTCACAAATAACAATACCAGACTGAATCTTTTGTATACATATTTTTTTGATACCATTCCAATATTCAAATTAAGAGAAAGCAGATTTTTGTTGCTAACAGTTTTTGTAATAGTAATTGCCAAGCTGAAATGAGTGAATATGAATGATTTCCAAGCAGAAAAGTTCTTAACCACAAAATGCTTTCTACAATCTATCATACTTTACAATCAAAGGGATCATTTTCAATGGCTGCTTGTTCTATTTAAAGGTCTGCAAAATAACCTACGGCTGAAAGAAAATAACATTCAAATACAATAGAGCAGTCCTGAACTCAGTACTACAAAACTTTCATCTCAAACAGGAGAACCACAAACTAGAATATGACAAATGCTAAATACATATACAAAGAATTTTTTCCTTTATATTTGTAAACTAGCCAACACTGATAAACAGGTTACTTAGATTTTTGCTAGTGGATCTAGTACAATCAAAATATGAGTTTTATTCAGTTATGAATCTATTTTAAGAGAAATGAAATAAATAATTTAAGGAATAGTGCGCAATAGGCATCTACTGAAAATTCATATAACATAATTCAACAATCAAATTTCAAAATTAGTTTTCTGGAAATGTATGATGTGGTCATTATTGGGGTCTAATTAGCCAGTCCATTTACCTAGCAATATTATTAAATGGGAAACAAATAAGTAAAACTAAAAAAAAAAAATAGTTGCAATCTTGTTAGAAATTAATTATTTGAAGGTCTATAAATGGTTTGCAATATCATACTGCAAAGCACGATGCAACTCATGATTTTTTTAAAGTTAAACAACAGTTACAACCTGAATTATCTGAACAAATGAATAGAATGTAATCTGTTCAGATAAGTTAACAAGTTTTCAACAAAATTTAATTTTTAAAAAATGCTTACATTTTTTTACATAAATTTTTTTCAAAACTAATTCATTTTGATTTTACAGTTAAGATTTGAGGGTTTATTCGTAATTTAACAAAGTTTATTTACCTCAAAAACAAAAATAAAAGAAGTGTTTCTGAGCTATCTGAGTTTTATAAAAGAAACTCCTTTAAGATTATAATGGAGACAGCTTTGGCACTATTTAATTTCTTCCAAACTTAATTACACTAAAAATTACAAAAACTGCCTTGTAATTAGTGTCCGCAAGAAAACAGAATGGTATTAATTTACATTTGGAATAGAAATTTAGGAAAACTCTACCTAACCTAAAAACAAAACATTTCTGAACCTAAACTTAAATGATTTTTGTCTGGAGAATTCATTTATGTGCTTCCATTACGCATGGGAAACAGGGATATTATAAATAAAATAACAAACATACAATTCATAATTAATCATTTGAAAACAAGAGTAAGGCTCTAAACCTGAATTTATAATTTTTATGATCTGAAAAATTAAACAGAAAAATTTATACAAAAACCCAAATGGACATACAAAAAGTAAATTTACCATTGGGAATGGAAACTATCACGTTCCACATCTATGCTTACCCCATTGCAGCCACATCTATAAGGCATTATGATAATTAGAATTAAAGACATAATTATTGTTTCCTGCTCCTACATTAGACAAGTTCAGTTTATGAATTAAAAACAAAACTACTAAAAAATTAAAGAGAATAAACAGATATAGTTGATCTTAAGTATACATTATGAATATTTCAAACATCTCACAACATATAATACACATACATATCTCCACTCTTAATGGTGGAAACCGTGGTTTCCCACCCACTAATGGTGGGAATGGCACAGTATTCCCAAATATCATACCATTATTCTATTTCATTTAAAATCCAAATAATACTATAATCTTATCACCAACAAAAAAGCTTGTACAGCAGGCCAAGATAGAAGACATTACATTGCTGGGGATCAAAAACAAATATTCCTCAACAGATAATATCATTAACATTAAAACTTTCTTAACCTCTATATCTTAAAATAGCTGAATTTTTCAATTCAATTCTCACCTGCATCAATTCCAAAGTGAGTTCTTCACAGCGAAGATCTCTCAAATGAACAGTATATAGAGCTTCATCTAATCTCAATTTTAATCCATTAACTTCTTCAAAATTCAATCTATTTTCTTCAGCTTTAATTAGCCGTTCTTCAGATTCACCTAAAGTTTGCATTAGCCTTTCTATCTCAATATCTCGTCTCCTTATTGTTTCTTTATACCTTTTTATTTGTTCTTCCATTATATTAATATCAGTTACATTACGAGTGGAATCAATGCTTGTTTGTGCTGTTGGCATCTCTAACCCTAATTGCTGTTGTTTCTCTAATCTCTGAAACTCTCCAGGATCCTCAACAATAGCATCAGTAACGGGATCTGATAATGTACTAATTTTTGCTTCATTTAGCTCACTGATCTTTATATTTGCTTCTTCTAACTGTTTCGCTTTTTCATCTAAACATTTAAAATATGCATAACAATCCTGTTCTAATTCCAGTTTAATTTCAGATTCACCTTTCAGTTTTTGTAAACATTCATCATACTGAATTTTTAAGTTTTCTAATTTTGTTTCGGCATCATTTAACTTTGATACACAACCTTCCTTGACTTCAGACAACTCTTTACATTTCTCTTTTAATTTTTTACATTCTTCATGTAATTCAGCTAATTCATGTTGCAGTAATTCATTTTTTTTTTTATAATTTTCAATAATTTCCTTCAAAGCCAATTCAGTGTTCGTTAAATTTGTAATTTCTTCTTTAGCACTTACCAACTGTTTTTCTTTGGAAGATAGTTCACACATTAAATGCGCAATTTCTTCATCTTTCAATATTAAATTATCTTTATATTTCTTTTCAGCTTCATTTAACAGTTCTTCATATACTTCTAATCTATCATCATTGGCAGATGACTGTTCCAATTTTAAATCTTCATATTTTTTTGACCAAACTTCTTGTAAATTTTCTCTTTGTAATTTGACGCTATCAAGAGACTGATTTGAAATTTCCAGTTCAGTTTCTTTTTCTTGTAATAATCTAGTTAATGTTGCAACTTGTTTCTTTAATTCACTAATACTAGCATTAATATTTTCACTTTTTGTTTCATCAGATAATTCATTATTAGCATTATCCCAGCCTTTAAATTGTAGTAGATCAGATTTATCTGTTTCAACATTTTCTTTAGGTGAAATGAAAGGATCCACTGCAGGACCATCTCCGGCAAAACCACGGAAAAGTTCAGTGACATTAGACGGTTCATGAACTGCTTCTTTCAGGACTATTTTAGAACTTTCCACATCTTTCAATTTTTTACTAAGAATGTCTTTTTCTTTTATAATTTCTTGTAATTCATAGTTCACCTTATTAAATTCCATTAATAAATTATTACATTTTTTTTCCATTCCTTCTTTAATTGCATGATTCTGATCTTCTAAACTTACAACATAAGTCTTAAGTGAATCTTCTGATTGTTTTAAAGTTGACAAAGAATCCTCAAGTACTTGGTTTTTACTTTTCAGCTCTTCTAATTTATTTTTAAGATCATGCAATTTTTTCTCATTGATTTTAGAAGCACACCGAAGCTGTTCATTTTCATCCATTAGTTGCAAATATTCTTGTTTTTCAGCATCTGACTGTGAAGATTGAGAAGTTTCAATTTTACTTTTCAAATCATTATTTTCAAGCCCGAGTTCGCTCATTTTCAGATTAAGTAAATTAACTGTATCTTTTAGTTCTTTATTAACTGTGATCAACTCATTTTTCTCACTTGATAATTGTTCAAAATTCCTTAATAAAGAATTGTAATCACTATCTTTTATTTTTCGTTCAAAATTAGTATCCTCCTTGAACAAAGTAAACATTGGATTTTGATTCTGTCCCTGTATAGCAATCTGTGGTTCATTTCCTCTGTTTTGGTCCTTCATTTCCCCAACAATTTTAATTAAATTTTCATTTTCTGCAGCGAGGCTGTTTACTTTTTCTTCCATTTCTGTACAATTTGAAGTAAGCTTTTCATTATCTTCCATCAATTCTTCAATTTTCCACTCAAAGCCTAAAATTTGTTGTTTTAAATCAGAATTCTGTTTTTGAAAAATAGATAATTCAATATCTTGCCTTTCCTTCATATCTACTAAACGTTCATTGCCATTTGTTAATGTATCAATTTTTCGTAAGAAATTTTCTTTTTCAGCTTTCCACATTTTATTTTCATTTAATGCTTCTTGAAGACTTTTTTCGAGTTTTTGAATTTGGGCACGTAATTCTTCTTGCATTGCAAAATCTAGATCTTCAAATCCAACACTTTTTTCTCGAGTTCCTCTTTCTAAATCTTCACTCTTAGCTTTCAGTTCTTTAGCTTTTTTCATTAGTTTACTGCAACGTACTTGTGACCCTTTCAATTCTTCAGTTAGTCGTACATTTTCTGCAATAGCTTCACTAAGTTTCTGTTCTAACTGTAATATTTTAATTTCAACCTGTTGAGAGGAAGTTTCTTGTTTCAATCCAACAGTCTGTAAAACAGTAGCAGTTTCTTGCTCCATTAGGACTTCATCGCTACCCCAACCCCAACCATCTTCTTCATCTTTGGTTTTAATACAACCAGTAACATTGAATCCAGTAGTTTCCAAGTTTGATATGATTTCTGCTTCAATCTGTTGAGTACTGTTTTCAAATTTATTAATAATAGCCTGTAATCTTTCATTTTCATGTTGAGCAAAACTTAAGTTAGATTTCAGTTGTTCAATATCTACATTTTCATTTTCTTGACTGACTGAAGAATGTATTATATTATCAAATGGATTTAAATCATTTGCTTCAGATTTTACTTCAGTAAACTTAAATAATGGTCGACTTGTTTCATTTTTCTCAACTTTTGCCATCAAATCAACCTTATTTTCCGCTTCTGTAACAACACTATCTATTTCTTTTTTAGCATTCTCACGCAATAATTCAACCTGCAGTGTTTTAATTAGTTCTCTTTCTTTTTCTAGCTCTCTATTATATTCATCCCGAACTCTATCCAATTCATTTTTCAAGTACAAGCTCTTCTCCTGGTCAAGCCTTAGTGCCATTAACTCTTCTTTAGATGAAGCTAATTCAATCCCAACTTTATTTAGCTCACATTTTAAAGGTTCTGTATTTGATTCAATTGTTTGTAAACTCCCTTGTAACTTCTTTATGAATTCATCTTGTTCATTTATTTTCCCTAAATAAGCTTCCTCCTTTTGTTTGAATTCTGCATGCAGTCTCTCAACTAAGAGCCGCTGTTCTGTCATTATACTTTCAACTTCTTTACTTTTACTTTCCGATAATGCGCCAAGTTTTTCTTCTTTTTCAGCAGTCTCAGTTTTCAATTTTGAATACAACTCTTCATAATGATTTCTTTCACTATCCAAAAATTCATATCTCATTTCAAAATTTGATTTTTGTTTATAGATTTCTTCTTTTAACAATTTATTTTCTCCATTAACAATTTCAAGCTCCCTAAAAAGTTGTTTTCGTTCATGTTCTACAGTATTACATTTTTCAATCAAATTTTTCAATTCTATATCAGTGCTCTCTGCAGTTACCTTTTCTCTTTCTTTTAACTCTACAATAGTTTTTTCACTATCTAATTTTATTTGTTTTATTTCATTATGTAATCTTTCTATTTCTTCAAGAGCATGATTATGAGCATCTTGAATATTGTAAAGATTTATCACTTCATTACGTAAATTTGCAACATAATTTTTCATATCAACAGCTTCTCTCTCAAGCTGTTCATTCTGTCTACTCAATTCAGCAACCATTTGTTTTAAATCCTCATTTTCAGCTGTTTTATGCACAAGATTATTTTGTAAAACTTGTTCCTTTTCTTGCAAAGCAGTTAAACTCATTTCAACATCATTCTTATATTTTTCTAACTGTACATTAGTTTCTTCAGCTTTTTTCAAGCGATCACCAAGTACTTCAGCTCTCTCTCTTAGACTCTGACTCATTTCATTTGTATTGGATTCAATAGACCGCATTCGTTCTTGTGCTTTACTCAACTCAGATTCTATACTTTCAATATAACCTTCTTTCTCTTGTAATTTAGCCCAAGCTTGTTCATACTTTGATGCGACATCTGTAAGCTGTTCTTGAAGATTTTGAATTTCTTTTCTACTTTCTGTTACTTGTACTTCTAGTATTTTAAGAATTTCTTCATTCTTAGAAAATTCATTTTCTTGTATCTTTTCAAACTGAATAATTATACTCTCTTTTTCCCCTCTAAGAGCAATAACATCACTTTCCAACTGATGAATAATGTTTTGTTGTTCAATAATCTGAGTATTCAAATTATCTTTTTCTACAAGTAAAGTTTCTAACTTAATTGATATGGCTGCCTGATCTTGTTCATTAACTTTAGTAACAGGTAATGACTGTAATTCATGTAACTGACAATTTAGTTGTGAAATTTCAGATATATTATTATTTTCTTTTTTTACTAATTCTTGTATTGAATTTTCCTTTTCTTCTAAAATTTTCTTCATTTCTTCAATTCTTGCTTCAAGATCTTTACAAGCTTTTGTTTTCAGTTTAACACTAGCAGCTAATTTTTTCATTTTTTGAGTCTGTTCATTGGGCACACTTGACTGATTATCTTTCAATTCTTTGATTTGTTTCTGTAACTCCAATTCTTTTAAATGAGCATCAGCAATTTCTTTTTCAAGTTCGGCTATTTTTTCCTGACTTGAAATTGTTACAGATTCTAGCTCACTAGAAACTCTAAGAACATCTTCACATTTAAGTTTATGAAACTTTTTATACTCTGCTAACTTGCGTGTTCTTTTTTCTAATTCTTCACTAATATCAGTTATTGCTTTATCTTTCAACATTATTTGTTTATTTAATTCATCAAATTGTTGTCCAGTAGAATTTAAATTATCTAACGCAAATGATAACTTGTGTAATTCACACGTGGTAGCAGACAATTCTTCCTTCAGTTTGTTAATTTCAATATCCTTTTCATTAACAGATGGTGTTACAAACGCTGACTCTTGCTTTGAACAAGCAGTAATTTCAAAATTGGTATGATCTTGTGATGAGCACTGACTCACAATTATCTGCAAATGTGATACAGTTTTACGAAGTTTATCACACTCGATCACAACCTGTTCATTTTGTTTTTCTGCCATCTCCACTCTGTTTTCTAAGTATTTATAAGAATTATTTACTTCATTATACCTTAATTCCATATCTAAATACTTTCTTTTCCACTCTTCAATGTCTGAATTCCAATCATTAACATCATTAACAGCGCTACCACCGGTTAGTGACATTTCATTTTGTCTAGTTAACAATTTAGTTTCTAATTCTTTAATTATTTCTACTTGTTCAGTCAGCTTTTGTTTCATGTTATCAATAATAATCTGATTTTCAGAATCAGTGGTTATTTTTTCTTTAATTGCTGCATCAAGTTTTTCTTCTACTTCTATAGCTCTCATTTCAGCTGAAACTTTTAATTGCTCAGTTTCAGTTAGTAGCTGCTGGAGATGATTGATAACTGACTCTTTTTCAGATAGCAGACAGTTGTGCTCTTGAATAGCTGGGAAAAAAATATGAATTAATAAAATTTACTGACTGTAGATAAATTCTATATAATTACTAAAATAATTATCCTAATACCTGCTAAGACCCAGTTCAGTATATTAGTGATTGCATCCTTGTGACTAGCTGTCTGAAATTACTTGCAACCTCTAGTAGCACCAACCTGACAAATATATTATATCAATTTTCTCAAAATTAAATTTTCTACAGGTTTTGATATGCAGTTATTAGTCATTTAACAAACTTTTTCTACTTCAAACCTAAAAAAAAAACATTTTTTTTGTCACCTAATTTTTCTGTTTTACATTGGATATTATGAAAACTACAGGAGATACAGTTCTGGGACCTGTGTAATTCAAAAAACATAAGAAACATCCAATTTAACCCTCATATAATGCCTTAAATATTTCAGTATGACCTACTTTCATTGGGGTAACAGAAATCTGGGTGAAATCTTTTACCAACCGTTAACTTAATGTGTTTTTGGACAAATGTTTTTATAAACTTTTTTCCTTATTTCAAAAACTAGCATCAGTTCTCAAATTACTACCTTTTCCTCCTGAATCCCCCTGAATATATTTATGCAGAGATTATGGTTTACGTATTAAATACATAAATTAAATATTTAACATTAATAAATTTAAATAAAATAAAATATATAAATTAAGTTTTTTAATAATGACTGCAATAATTACATGACAATGAATATTAACTACATTCATTGAAATGAATAATACTGTTATATGTAATTGAATGAATAAGTAGAAGGTGAGAGGTGAGAGAATTGGTTTTTTTTTGGGGGGGGGGTTTCTGGTTGAAAAACACTTCAGCATTATCATCGCTCAAACACAACATATTTTTTGTAATATACATAAAGATATCACATTTATGACTTAATTAGAATAATAAAAATTTCAACTGTTATACATCGATTAGCATCAAGGGCTGATACACACTACAGTAAAATATTAGAATATAAATGGACAGCCCTAAGAAATAACACCCAATCTAAAATTACTTTATTGTTGCCCAGGATTTGTCGAATGCTTCTGGGCAATTTATATTTAAGACACAAGGCCACATAATACATGCAATCCACAAGGATGTGGTGCATAGTCAAGCGACTGTCACATCATATGCATAATGGAGTGTTTTCTCCTGACATCAAAAACTCAGATTAGCTCTTATATGACCTAACCGCAATTGGCAGAGGACCATTTCCTCTCAGTAAACTTTTCTGCATGAGAAATTCCATGACAACACAATATCTTTGATACATCAAAGTTTGTTATCAACAGTAGCAGTCCAGTCACTCTGCCACTTTGCATGAATAGTGTGTTTTATACAATTAATAAAGTCAGATGTAGTAATACAAGCAGTGAAGGACAGTTGACTACATGCATCTTTAGCAGCAGAATCTGCATGCTCAATGTTTGTATTATAGATCTCGGTAATGAGAGGATGTTTAGAACACAAATTTTCTAAAGCTTGGAGAACACTGTACAAGTCACTGCAGATAAGGATATGGTGGTATTTTGAGTTAGTGATATTCAAAGCCTTATTGATAGCACATAGTTCAGTGGTAAATACAGTTGTAATATTGGGTAGACCAAACAAAAAGGTTCTGCAGCTAACAACAAATGCGCATCAACATTATCATTCTGCTTCAATCCATCTTTGTATACTATTGTGTCAGAGTTTGTCTGGAGAGAATATGGTAAAAACTTTGCTAAAAGACGATAGGTGGTGTTGATTCTTTATTGTATATTGTAAGGTGAAATATAAAATTTATAAGGTTGAATCTCCATGGAGGATATGAACAGGTATACACTGGAAAAATGGAGGGCGAGTCAACATTTACAAGGTGTAGTAAACACCTGGTATGAACATTAATAGGTACAGTATAATGTGAATAGTCTTCACATCTTTGTAGATTAGGATTTGCAAGGACTGTGTTAAAAGCCGGGTGATTCGGTTTCCCTCTAAGACAGGCAAAGTAAGATGTTAGAAGTTGATCCTGTCTATTCCAGAGTGATGGTTCACTGCACTCAACAAGTATGCTAGTGACAGGACTTGATCTAAAAACCTGCAGCAAGACGAAGAAAAGCAATTAATGTAAAGAGGGAATACATGCAAAACAAGAATTTCAACAATATTTTTCTTACATTAAATATTTAAAAATTACCCGTTAGCTACTATTTTTATGTAATCTTAAGTTACTATGTTTTGTATAATCTTGTGTAATTTCTTTCAACAACTACACTCCAGAAATCTAGAACTTTATTAAAATGTATGCACAAATGAGGTAAATATTAAGAAATGAACCATGTAATAAAAGTAAGGAGATTGGATTAAAGAAAAGTGTTCAGAAGTGGAAAGAGAAATGAACATTGGTAAAATAGATGAAGCATACAGGAAAGTTAAGGAAAATTTTGGGGTATATAAATTAAAATCTAATAATGTACTAAACAAAGATGGTATACCAATTTATAGTACGAAAGGCAAAGTTGATAGGCGGGTGGAATATATTGAAGAGTTATACGGAGGAAATGAATTAGAAAATGGTGTTATAGAGGAAGACAAAGAGGATGAAAGTGGAGAAACAACACTAAGATCTGAATTTAAGAGAACATTAAAAAATTTGAATGATAGAAAGGCTCCTGGAATAGACAGAATATCTGTAGAATTACTGCGCAGTGCAGGTGAGGAAGTAATTGATAGATTATACAAACTGGTGTGTAATATTTATGAAAAAGGGGAAGTTCCATCAGACTTCAAAAAGAGTGTTATAGTCATGATACCAAAGAAAGCAGGAGCAGATAAATGTGAAGAATACAGAACAATTAGCTTAACTAGCCATGCATCAAAAGTCTTAACTTGAATTCTATATAGAAGAATTGAGAGGAGAGTGGAAGAAGTGTTAGCAGAAGACCAATTTGGTTTCAGGAAAAGTATAGGGCAAGGGAAGCAATTTTAGGGCTCAGATTAATAATGCAAGGAAGATTAAAGAAAAACAAACCAACATACTTGGCATTTGTACACCTAAAAAAGGCATTTGATAATGTAGACTAGGATAAAATGTTCTACATTTTAAAAAAAATTAGGATTCAAATACAGAGATAGAAGAACAATTACTAACATTTACAGGAACCAAAGAGCAACAGTAATAATTGAAGAACATAAAAGAGAAGCCGTAATAAGAAAGGGAGTCTGACAATGATCCCTGTTACTTTTTAATCTTTACATAGAACTAGCAGTTAAAGATGTTAAAGAACAATTTAGATCCCGAGTAACAGTACAAGGTGAAAAGATGCTACGATTTGCTGATTATATAGTAATTCTAGCCGAGAGTAAAAAAGATTAAGAAAGAACAGTGAACAGCCTGGATGAAGTCCTCCTATGCAAGAACTACTGCATGAAAATAAACAAGAACAAAACGAAAGTAATGAAATGTAGTAGAAATAATGAAAAAGGACCACTGAATGTAAAAATAGGAAGAGAAAAGATTATGGAGGTAGAAGAATTTTGTTATTTAGGAAGTAGAATTACTAAAGATGGACAAAGTAGAAGCGATATAAAATGTCGAATAGCACAGGCGAAACGAGCCTTCAGTCAGAAATATAATTTGTTTACATCAAAAATTAATTTAAACGTCAGGAAAAGATTTTTGAAAGTACATGTTTGGAGTACAGCTTTGAAGTGTAACCTGGACGATCGGAGTACCTGAGAAAAAAAATATTAGAAACTTTTGAAATGTGGTACTATAGAGGAATGTTAAAAATCAGATGGGTGGATAAAGTGACAAATGAAGAGGTGTTACGGCAAACTGATGAAGAAAGAAGCGTTTGGAAAAATATAGTTAAAAGAAGAAACAAATTTATATGCCACATATTAAGACATCCTGAAATAGTTGCTTTAATATTGGAGGGACAGATAAAAGGAAAAGTTTGTGCAGGCAGGCAACGTTTGGAATATGTAAAACAAATTGTTAGTGATGTAGGATGTGGGGAGTGTAGCAAAATGAAATAACTAGCACTAGATAGGGAGTCTTGGAGAGCTGCATCAAACCAGTCAAATGACTGAAGACAAAAAAGAAACTCTATGCAACTACTTGTGTGACAGAACTGAAAACATAGACAGTGGATGGAGTAGTGGAATTTTCCATGTATGGTGGTGTCCCCCAAGGCTCCATGTTGGGCCCCATCCTCTGGAACCTGGTATTTGATAACTCCTAGGAGATGCAGTCGCAATAGCATATGTGGATGACCTTGCCCTTTAGGGGCGAGGCATACCAAGGCTGATGTTGAAGATAACGCAACAGGAGCCATGGACAGGATAAGCTGAAGGTTGGAAGGGAGGGGGATGAGCCTTGCTCCCAAAAAGCACTCCATGGTCGTCGTGGTTGGTCAGTGGAACATAAGGCAGATTAGTGATGTCATCAACAACCTAAGGATTCAGGCTACCAACTGCATAAAATACCTGGGCTTATGGATCTATAAGTCAGGACGGTTCAACACGCATATAAGAGAAACAACTGACGACTGAAAAAGTTATTGCAACCCTTGGTTGACTGAAGGGAGCTATAGATGGGGGGCGAGGCCAAGTAAAAGGAGAATCATTTTTTCTGCGGCCATGTCAATCCTTCTTTATGCCATGCCAACCTGGGCTGAAGCCTTCAGTATCAAGTGAAATTTTAGACAAATGGTTGCACTGCAGAGAAGAGTAGTAATTAAAATAATGGCTGCAAACAGGACGATCTCTTATGTGGCAGTGGAGGTAATTGCGGGGGTCCCTCCAATATATATTTATGTGAATCAACTCCGGTGGGTGTATCAGGGCCTTAACTCGGTCAAAGAACAGCTGAAGAATGAGTGGCAAGAAAAATGGGATGGTACAAGCAGAGGTTGATGGACAAGGGTGCTTCTTCAAAGGATAGAACCCTGACTGGAAAGGGACCATGGTGAGTGGGGTTCCATCTCACCCAACTCCTGTCTGGGCATGGTGTGTTCTACGCAAACCTTTACAGATGTGGAAGAAGGAGCTCCCCAACATGCATTTATTGCGAGGGGGAGGTTACCCCCCAACCACAACTTCTTTGTATGTCCGAGATGGATACAGACGAGGGAAGGATTCGGACTGGGATGGTTGCAATCAGACAATATTGTACACCACATACTCAAAGGAAAGATGGAGTGGGACGCTGTGGACAGCCTCATTATCAAAATACTGAAAACTAAGGAGCAAGAACATAGAGATTGGGGTGAGGATTAGCATAACTTTGAGAGGTGAATCCTAGAAGAAAACAAAGCTGGAGAGCAAAGGGGTGATGAACAGCTCCCTGTGGAGCCAGTGTTCATCCCGTGATTACGCAGATGGGCGTCGATGATGAAACCTGGGGACTCCTAATCCCCTGAGCTCAAAGGCATCTCCCAAGGCTGTATAATGCTTAATTGCCGGTCCAGCCTTAGTAGAGAAGCTGGTGAGATAGGAGGTTTAGTTGGTAGGGTGCAGGCAAAAATATACGCATTTTAAAACATCTTGTGAAACCTGTTGTGAGCCCAACACTCTGCCCGTAAATGGGATTCCTCCGACTCACCAAAAAAAAAAGAAAGAAAAAGAAACTGTCCTGTTTACAAAGGCAAGGTAGATGTTCAAGAAGTGAAAACCTTATTGCTATTTCGAGGCAAAATAATTGTAAACAACTGCAAACCAAGAGCAACAACATATGCTCAGGCGGCGGCCACTGTTCCTACTCTAATTGTTGATGTGGACCAACCTTGCTCCAACTTTGGCTACTATAATGAGGGAATAATCAACATAATAAAATAAAATCTCTCTTTCAAAAGGAAGTTATGAAACTATCCAAGTTGTGGCCATCAATAGTTGTATTGACTAAGAATAAAAGTAGAGCAAACAAGTATGAATAACTGAGCAGAACACAAAGGAAAACAAACTTGAAGTTCAGGTTCGTCTATAGCCCTTCGGGTGAGCCTGTTAAGAGGATGATTGCTTTGGAACACCTATTGAAAACCTTATTGCTATTTCGAGGCAAAATAATTGTAAACAACTGCAAACCAAGAGCAACAACATATGCTCAGGCGGCGGCCACTGTTCCTACTCTAATTGTTGATGTGGACCAACCTTGCTCCAACTTTGGCTACTATAATGAGGGAATAATCAACATAATAAAATAAAATCTCTCTTTCAAAAGGAAGTTATGAAACTATCCAAGTTGTGGCCATCAATAGTTGTATTGACTAAGAATAAAAGTAGAGCAAACAAGTATGAATAACTGAGCAGAACACAAAGGAAAACAAACTTGAAGTTCAGGTTCGTCTATAGCCCTTCGGGTGAGCCTGTTAAGAGGATGATTGCTTTGGAACACCTAAGCAAGCTTTGAAGCCATGTTCTTCTGAAATTCTTCTCACAACCCAAACCACAAATCCTATCTAAAACCACTCAGAGGGGTCTGTTTCTCCCCTTACCGATGTGATGGACAATTGGTACGATCCCAATTGTGGGTCATTCCTGTTCCCACTTCCGAATCGTTGCCTACATCAGGTGCTGAACCATGCATGGCCTTCTGCTGTTTACTTGGTCTCAAACTTGGAGGCTGGAAGAATTACCAACAATGACATAATCTTTGAACATGAAGCAGTTCATAAAATGGAAAAAAAAGAGGAAAACTGGCCAAAGGGAAAACCCAGAAATTAACCTTCTAATAAAACAAGTCGTTTTTGCAATGGAACATCAGTGGATGTTTGTCAAACATCCTTGAGCTCCAATGCTTGGTACATGATGTAGACTCTGTATACGTTTGCAAGAAACACATTTTCACCAGATGTAAATTTCAAGATATAATATTTATCGATGAGATCAACCATGAAGTATAAGAGTTAGAAGTGGAGTAGTCATATTAATGTCATACAGATCTACCAACAAAGCAATTTAAATAAATATAAATCTGCAAGTTGTTGCTGCAATCAGAATGAAGCATCCATTACAGATTACTATCTGCAGCTTACACTTGCTGAATTTTGATCGGAAGAAGGATGACATAATGCGCTTTATTACCCAGCTCCCCTTCCATATTATTAATGGGTGATTTTAATGCACACAGTCCTATTTGGGAGTCAGATCAAATTGACCCCCACAGAAAGAGAGTTGGAAAGTTCATTTTATATTCTGAGTTAGTCATATTAAACAATGGCTCAGGAACTTATTTTAATGCCAGACGGATCAATGTGCTGTATAGATTTAGCATTTATAAGTGCACTGACTACATTAAAGTATACTTTTAAGGTATTACAAGAGCTCTATGAAAGTGATCATTTTCTGGTGAAAATCTCAACTGATGTTTTAATGAAAATAAATCCCATCCCAAAAAAATGGATGTTTTATACCAAATAGATAATGCAAATTGGACGAGCTTCACCACTATGAAACCCCATGAAACAATTGGAAAAATTGAAAATGATGTTAACACTACAACCAATGCTATATTTTATTTGGCATCAAGATTCATTTCCAGGACATCTGGGAAACGCAACAAACCAGACGTTCCATAGTGGAATGGAGTGAAGCGATAAAAAGAGGTAAAAAGCATACAATGCTTTAAAAAAAATCCTACATTGGAAAATCTAATTCCCTATAAAAAAACATAGGGCGAATGCCAAAGACATGACAGACTAAAAAAAAAATGGTCCTGGCAACAAAATGTGTCATCCATTAGCAGAAATGTGACTGCAGCAGACAATTGGAAGAAAGTGAAGGCCATTTGTGAGTGTACAAACTTTATCCCATAACTTGCCTTGAATGTGATGAAGTAGTGGATTCGCCACATGAAATTGCTAAATTATCAACCAATCAATTCAAAGGATCCAGTAGATGGTAAATTATGATGTATGTTTAAAAAAAAAAAAAGAACTTGTGGGTCACCTAAATTTAGGAACCAAAATGAAAATTTCATACAAAGTACTTTTCTTACGAAGTAGAAGAACTTGTGAAAACATTGGAGAAAAGCAGTAATACACCATTGGGATTGATTCAGATGAAATGCATTACTTCATGATCAGGCTCTTTTGGATTTTAAAAAGAGAAAGTTTTTATCCATGCATCAAGTAGGATTTCAACAGTACCATTCAATTACTGATCAAATGATCACTTTAGAAAGTACTACGTACTACAGCTTCGTCACTAGGAAACACTGTCAGAGTTTTTTTTTGATCTGCAGAAAGCTTTTGATATGACTTATCATCATGGAATAATGCTTCAACTACACTGAATGGAGCACCCAGGCAATTTATTGGTATTACTTGGCAACTACATGAATGATCATACTTTTCAAGTACAGGTTTATAATGAATACTTGCCAGAAGAATGATTGGAAAATGGCATACACACGGATTGCTGATGAGTGGGACCACTCAGAAAAAGAGCCATTTCTGCAATTATATAAAGCATTGGTTCAATCGAAGCTCGATTACAGGTGTATTGCATATTTATCTGCTAGAAAGTTGGATTTCAGAAAGTTACATAACAACAGAATCAGACAGACCACAGGCACTTTCCGTACAAGTCTGGTGATTAGTTAGTTTAATGTCTGAAGCCTAATGCCATATTACATTAACAAAAGAAATCTTACTATTAAGATATGCAGCAAATACATGGGCCTTTCCTACCCATATAAACTATAAAACATTTAATAATAATCCTTTGGCTGCATTATATGAACAGTGCATTACCAATTCCAGACCAGCTGGAATATAGTATCATGAGTTAGTAAATAAGTACTGAATTGCTTCACTAAATACATACGCAACTTCTACAAGAGAAATATGGCCAGTGTTTATACAACAGAGCTAGCTCATTGCTATACAGCAAGCTCTTTGCTACATAGAACATTTCTGTGAAAGGAAAGTGCTTACATGTTCCTTTTTTTTTTCCAGGGTAAAAAACACTTTTATGTTATTTTCGCCAAGTATGTTATATTTGTTCTACAAAAATTAGAGTTAAATTAATTAAAGATCAAAAACCCGACAAAAATACATCTTCAAAATAAAAAGCTTGTAACACATGTTAAAAGCAAAATAACAATACTAAGATATACCACATTATGTATCTTGAAAAAAAACACAATCTGCATTACAGCAAATGGCATGAATATTTGGAACATACTACAGTAAATTACATGTTTGAATATAAACAGACGGTTCTAAGAAATCATAAAACAGAAGATAACAAATTTCACTACATGCTAGAATTGTTTGCATATTAGCCCCTAATTTAAACTTGCAATGCAATGTTGCAAAACACTCTTTAAGCGCACGAACTGCTGTTTTAACTCCAGATCATGCTGGTATCTCAGAAAATGTAAGTGCACACAAAGCTGCCAAAATGGCAACAATTTATGAGAATATGGATCTAATCCCTATTCACGTAGTAAGACATCACATCTAATGGCATCAGAAACAAATGGAGTAATGAATAAAAAAGACTAAATACAAAATTAAATGAAATTAAAATTACTCCACATAAATGGAAGAGCGACACAAAACTGAGTTGCTGGAAACAAATGGCGGTGACCAGACTGAGAATCAGTTACATGCAAATAAAAAATCATATCTGTTAACCTGTGAAGAAAGACCAATGTACAGTGTATGTGATGATAACCCATTTACTATTAAGCATCTCCTGAAAGAGTGAACAATATATAAAAACCTCAGAAAGAGCCATGAACTGAAAAAATAAAGTTGCTGCTGATTTAGAAAATGGCAAAGAAGAAAAAATAATCCTATATACATGCCAATAAATAATTATTTATTATTTAATAATAAGCCTTAACAAAGACAGTATGTTATGTTTGACTAAGAATTCTCTATGAAAGGCACTTTACACCCGGACATAGAGTTTCTCAAATGTACATGATACTGTCCAACATTATTATTTTTTTTTTTTTTTATTCTTTTGGTTCTATTTTTGTTGATGGGGGCCTTTACACCTTGTAAATGTTACACATATCCATTTGCTTAAATGTCTTGCATTATGTAATTTTTGTGTTTATTAGAATATAAGAGCCCTATACACTCTTACATCTGACAGTCCTGCTCATGATTTAATTTTTTTTTTAACAATGTGACAAGGAAATTAAATCATACACACACACACACACACACACACACACACACACACACATATATATATATATATATATATATATATATATGTGTTTTATTTAACAATATTGGTAATGATAATACAATAAAATAAATTTATACAATGTTCAGTTTTATTTAAAAATCAACGAACTATTTAAAATTATAAATATAATGAGCCGTAATTTCATAAGCAGTTAAATTTCATGATTTTTACAAGTAACTAAGGTTTATTAACAATATCCTGAAAACTAATATACTGATTTTTCATCAAAGAACTAGATAGCATTGATTCCCAGCTCAAAATGACCTCTACAAAGTATGTACAAGCCACAGAAAATGTGGATTAAAACTAACATCTATTGATCAGTTTTTGTTTAATTGGGTTTTAATTTTAATCTCTTTAAAAACTGTGCATACTATATCATAATGATAAGAAAACAGTCAGAAGTTTATATGAAATTCAACCAATTATAATAGAACAGACCAACCATTAGAGTGTAGCTTTGAAACTTCACCTAAAATAATTACATTTGAGCTAAATAATTGCATCTGAATCATAACAATGCCAAGAATTTATTGTTTAAAAAATGTTTTCTAAATAAATTATGATACTAGGCACTTTTTTCAAAACTAATAAGGATAATGAGCACTGATAACAGAGAAAAATGAGATACAATAAAGTCATGAAGCAAGTATTTTTCATAAGAAAATGTTATATAATAAAGTATAATAACCAGTGTTGGTGTGATAAAATCTGCTCTATAAATCTAGTTCTACAAAAATATAAGAAAGATTTCTTCATAACTTAAAATTATTCCCTACTTCCTTATCAAACATACTTGCAAGAATGACAATTAAAAGAATTTTTTATAATAAATTTGTAATTACTGAAGGTCTCAGGGTTAAATCAATATAATACAAAATAGTTTTCTAATTAAAGTTACCTTGTATCAGATCTAGTTTCTCTAGTTCCAATTTTGAAATAGCTTTTACATGGGAATCAAGATCATCACCTTGTTGCGATAACTTTTCTTCCAGTTCAACGACCCTCTCTTTGAATAAATGACACTGCTCTATAAATAACAACAATAAAGGTGATATAGTACCATAAAACAAGCATATGAACAAGTTAATAACTAATTATTATTAACCAGTTACATTAAAATGTGGTTATAATTTTCTTTTAAAAAATAAATTTTATGAAATAATATATCATAAAAAACTATCATAGATAAACAAACTCTTCAGATAAAATAAGTTATTTCAAAAATAAAAATCTACTGATTTCAATTAATTCAGATATAGATTATTATGCTAGTAGTAGTACTATATACATAGTATTTGTACATCCTAATCTCATTTATGACTATGTTATTGGATGTATCAAAAAGCTACCAAGAATTCTATCAGTGTTGCAAATAACACAACGGATAACCAATCCACACAGAATTGTAATCTGTACAAAGTGACATATATCTTTGCCATTAAAATAAAATGTGAATAAGGAAAAAAATGTACATCCTCATGTGGTCCATACAGTCAAATTATAAAAGTAATTTAAGGTACTTGTAAAATGAAGTGAATAAATTTATTCAGTCAGAACTGTTTGTGGAAGCAAAAGCTTCAATCAATAATAATTAAACTGCATTGTTCATCAGTTACTTGCAAGATCTAAATCAAAATATACAATAATCAAAAGCGGAAAACATGAAAAAATAAGTATTTGCACAAAACAAATAAAAATTTAATTTAGCTATTATTCATTAATATGGTTATTGTTATTCATTAATATTTTTTTAAAATTTTAATTTATGAAAAAGAAAATCTTAATTAAAATTTTATTCATTTTTTGACAAATACAAACATCAGGATATAAAAAATATTCCTAATATTTTAATTGGATTTACAAGATGTGGCTATTAAATAATGAGACTAATGCTGTAAAATATTTTATTTTAAATTTATACGTATTTAGTTATTATCTCCTTCAATATACACCCCTCTTCTATCCCTACAACACTTGATACAAATTTTCCATTGTTCAAAACAGTGCTGGAAGTCTTCTTCTGTGAGTTCATTCATGATGTGTGCCGCTTTTTCTTTCACAGCTTCAACAGTCTGAAATCTTGTTCCTTTTAATGCAGATTTGACCTTGGGGAACAGATAAAAGTCACATAGTGCCAGATCAGGCGAATAAGGTGGGCGGGTGGTCTAACAATGGGATGTTGTAATAGAAACGTCTTGACAGACAATGTGCAGTGTGAGGTGGTGTGATGTCCTGATGAAGAACCCATGACTTGTTCTTCCACAATTCAGGTCGTTTTTTCTTATTTTTTCAGAGTTGAGCAAGAACCTCAAGGTAGTGATGTTGATTAATAGTTTCACCTTCAGAAACCAATTTTTCAATATTTTTATCAATTTTTGACGTGGAAGGGCAACCCAGGCAAACATTGCCTTCTCAGCCATCTTGGAAATGCTTAAACCACTCAAAAACCTGCGCACATGATAAAAATTCATTGCCATATACTTTTTTTAATAAAAGATAAGTTTCTGTAGTGGTTTTTCAAGTTTCATATGAAATTTCATGACAATTCTTTGCTCTAATAAAACATTTATCATTTTTTCAGCAAAACAAAAAAACCGATGCTATCCAAACAAAGGTCACCACAGCCAGACTAATATGTCTAAAGAAACTGGAGTGGTAACAATCGAACGAGAAGGCTTCACGCTACATAGCTGTTGATCATATGAATTTGGTGCATGCGCAGTTCTCTGCAGCAGCATTAGCCTTGTTATTTAATACCCACACTGCGTATAAGTTACATCAAATTAATCACCTAATTTACGATAATTAATTAATACCAGAATTCTTTTAAATAAAAATTACAGCCTCTGATAAACTTTAAAAATATTTCTATATAATTAAAAATCTTTTAAACATTATAGACATAACATAGATCAATACTATTCAACAAATTCTAAAGGAGTTTCCTACCCACTTTAAGAAAAGGTGTCATTTGTTCTCTTCATAACCCAATTTAAGAAGCTGAATAATTAGCTTTGTAAATATCTTCTGGAACAACTTCTGCATAATTTGAGAGTAATTATAATTTTTATTAAATTGTTAAATAATGGTATTAAATGATACGTAATGGTTCAACAAACAAATCAATAAATGATAAAAAGAATAAAAATTAAAACTAGAAATTTATCAAATTAAAAACTGAACAGCAATTAACTATCAAAATGCATAAGGTAATTGAAAAAAAATTTCTGAAATAGTCCAACAGAAAAACTAAAACATTATTACTGAAAATTAACCACTTTCTTCCTTTTTTATTAAAATTAACTATTTTAGCATCTTAATTTTTAAATAAAAAGTTTTTAAGTAAAATAGACCAAATGTAAGAATAGTATAAATTACAAGTTCTTTTAATGAATTAACTAGTATTATGTACCTAAAAAGTTTTTTTTTTTAATAACTAAACTCCCACCTGTTTTTATGATAAAATCCAAGTAAATAATTTTAAAAAAAAGTTTTATTTTAAATTGTGATTTTATATTGTAAATTCTTATTTCATAATTCTTAATACTAATGTAAAAATAAATCTTATAAATCACAAATTAAAAAGAAATAAATTAATAACAAGGCTGTATAAATATTAAGCAATCAACATCACCTTAAATAATAACAAATCCAACCACAGCCACTGTGGTATTTGTAGAAAAAAAACCCATAAATGTAGTCAAATGTAAACCAATACTACAATATTTGTGCATAATATATGTCTCATAAAAGCTTTATAATTTACAACTGTACAGTTTGTCTCATAATGAAAAATAAAATTTTATATTTGCAGATTTTTGAAATTTTGAGATTAGTAACAAAATTTGTACCTTGGGTACATATATTTTACAAGTAATATATTTCAAACAGAAACTACGTTATACATCATAACTGTCTTGATGAGACAAAAATATTGGTATAAATAAATGATCATTCTGATAATTTCTAACAAAACTGGGTGTTTTCTTTAAACAATAACATTCATTGTTGTAATTTCAGATTTTATTACATTGTAATATCATAGAAAAATAAAATATTATTTTAGTGTTTCAGAATACAAAAAGAGGCAAACATGAATTAGCATAAAATTTTTTTATTAAGATTTATTAAAGTTTAAAAAAATATTCTAAAATAATGATAAAATTTATGCATTGGATAGATAATGAAAAATTTATACTAGTAATGTTTTTTCATTATCTCATCTTTAATTAATCTTCAATGTGCACATATTTGTTTCATTTCCTTTACTTTTACTTTCCTGTCTAGATAGTGCTATAGCTGTAGAAGGATAAGTATTGTAATTGGTCCAATCTGGGCATGTCTAATTTGGGCATAATATGCATTATGTACCAGATCTTGATGTTTTGACAACTAAGGAACCCAAAAAACCAGATGGAAATTTTCTGGATGTTAATGTTTGTATGTATATGTGTGTTCGGTGTTGGCATCTAAATTACCTTATATCTCAAGAACTGCTGGACCGATTTTGACCAAACTTGGTCAGATTACTTCTATATATGGAACATTGATAGCATTAAATTTTTTATTTAAAAGGTCAAGGGGATGAAGCTGTAGAGCAAGGTCACCCTTAGTATCTGAAGGTTTCGCCTAATAAAGGTCATATTTTTCTTAGGCACATTGTTAAAAATTAAAAAATAAATATATCTGCAAAAAAAATGTATGCAAAATCGCACCCTCACCCCAAAAACTGCCCTAAACTATTGTTATATTGTGATATCACAGGTGAGTGATAGAATTAAATAAATATTTAATAAAAATATTTGCATAATTATTTAAAGTTTAAAAACTTGATCTGGCTTAGTCATGAACTTGGTCGCCTGGTTGACTCTGTACCTGGTGCATTAAGCCTCATGGCTATATCAGTCTGCTGATCATATAAGCAAAATTTGTTCTATGTAAGTTGTAAAATTATATTACTAGTTAGTGTCAACCATCACCGCTCGTTCTACCACACCCACACAAATTAAATACGGTATGCACGCATGCTTTAGCTAGAATCATTAAACTAAATATTATAATTTAATATTATATTATATTTAATATTATAATTAAATAAAATGATAAATATCTTAAATTAAGTTGTGTGTGTAAGCCATGCATCAGAAATAACCCACAGTTATAGGACTTTCCCTGAACATGACTTTAGCTGCGTGACAGGAAAGTTCTACATCAGTGTTGTCAGGTTTTTTTTATTTTATCTGATATATTGAAAATGACTTTTTTATGTTGGCAGAAAAATTATGAAGTTCAAACAACTAAGAGTAAAAATAACGGCTGAAACAATCCCCACTTTTTTAATATATTGAACAATTTTTCAAAATTATCTTATAATTAGTGTTAATGTAGTAATTTTTTTGTGTCAGAAATGTGACACATATTTATTTTAACAATACGCAAAAGAGATTGCTTTATAATTTTGTAGTGAAGAAAACTACAGCAGTCATTTCATGAAAACCAAGCAGATAGATCTCGGCCATCAAATAAAATTGTACAAAATCCATTTAAGCTTCTTTAAAACTGGGATGCTAGAAAGACAATACCACAGTAAACCAAAAAGTGTAATAATATTGGATAAAAAAAAAAAACATATGTTGCTGTAAGCATTGAAGTATATTCTAAGCCAGCATTTCTCAACCCAGGGGTTGAGAAATGGAAGACGACTTCATTTTGAACATTATTAATTTGTATTTTGTGATTCATTTAATTTTTCAAAATTATTATTCAGTAATTCGTATTAACAAACTGAAAACTAAATTTAATGGTAAATTCATTCAATTTATTTACTAACCTTTCCACTAACAATGAAAAAAGCCCAGGTATGTTCTCATCCTCCACTACATTGATAAATTATTGTATATAAATTAAATTAACTAGAACTTGACAATTGTTTTTATTTAAAAAAAATACTGTTTATATTTAAAAAATATTTGTTAATAATTAAAATTATTAACCAATATTTAACAATTTTTTAAAAGCTTTAATCTAATGTCTTATTTCAAGTTGTCTAATTTATATTTGCTAATTTATTATTCTGAAAAATACAAAAATAAATGTAATGAAATCTAATTTACATTGATGAATGCTGTTTAAAATGGTATCACTGTAGTTAAAATTATCAAATGATGATTTTTTACATAATATTTTTGTCCACAAATTAAATTTTTGAGTAACTTGGGTACTATTCCCAATTTAAATATATTAGTCATCCAATTTTTGACTGTCCCCAGTTTTAACACTGTAAAAATATGTGCTCCAAGGATTATAACAATTCTGTTTTGTTGAAATCTCAAATATTCATGAGAAAACATTTTACTTGAAACTAGAATTGGCTTATGGGACATTCTGTAGATATTGAAAATAAAAAGATAGTAATTTTTTGTTAAATTTAAAATTCTAAATTAGTATAATTTATAATATATATATTATACAGGTGATGTTTTAAAAATTGAATATAAGCACCAGCTAAAGAAGCACCAGCTTATGCATTACAAGAGTTAAATTACTAGCCTAGGTCCTAGTAATTTTCAACAGCTGTAAATTTTAAAATTAAAAGCAAATATTTCAAGCCCATGACCAATTTAATTTTTCCTGCAAACTCACAAAAAGATAAGAGAAGAAAAATAATAAAAATATTAGTAAAAACAGAGAAGCATAGTAGAAATATTATACAAATTACCTTACAATTAAGAAAAAGCTGGTAACTAATAATACAAAATATAGCGTAACAGCATCCCTTTCTTTTAAATATAGAAAAAAAATTAACGGCAGCAATAAAGTCATGACTACTAATTGTCCCATCATTTAATCAAAATTCTTCTTTATAACATCTTAAAAGTGATGTTAAATCAAAAAAATTTACATAGCTCAACAACATTTTTATGATGAGAGCTGTGATGAGCTGGTACGCATTTAGTTTACCTTGCTGTTCGTCAAAGTCTACGAGAGACAACTGAAGGTTACCTTTCTCCTCCTCGAGCTCCGCAATTCTCTCCTGTAATGAAGTCACTGCACTCCCATTGTCTTCCATCTGTCAAAAACATAATATATATTACCTTAAAAATAATAATAACACAATAAAAAAATTAACAGCTAATATTACAATACATTAATACTCCAAACTTACACAATAGGTGGGACCATTAAGTCGAATTTGAGAACGTCGGGGTACAATTTTGCATATAAATTACGCATACAAATTATTATTTGTATTAAATTATGTTTAATTGGGATCGGAGACTAAGGAAAACAATAATTTAGAAGAAAAATGTGTAATAAAATCTTAGATAATACAGTACTTACAACAAATTATATTACATATTATGAATTGCAAAAATGTAAACCTTAGTTATCTTGACTTAGAAGGCTTCATAAAATCTAACAAAGTTGTCTGATGGATCAACAATATTTTCTTCTCATGCAAAATTTCATTGTAGCACGCTAATAATTTTTTTATTCCCTGTTTTATAGCAGAAATGCGGTCTTCGTTGGAGTCTATGTTTTCCAAAATTTGTAACGATTTTTAAATTGAACTGAGGCCTTCTGTCAAGTTTTTAACTGTCATTTGTTGATCTTCTAATTGAACTGGATCTAAAGAATCAGATTCTTCAATGTCTTGTTCTTGCTCACAGATTTCTATGAGCACATCAGTTTTGAGTTCCTGATACTGTGAATCCGACAGTTCTTGAACATCATCACTATCCACTTCTAAATTTATTTGTCTGGCAAGATCAGCAACTTCTTCAATCACACTACCAATTTCAACAGGCTTTGGCGCTGATTCCGCCTGAGTTTCAGTGGTGAAAAAAAACGGACAAAGTTTTTTCCAGACTCCATTTAAACTTTATTGTAAAATTTCATTCCAAGATTATCCAATGATAATGCTTTACCATTCAACTTCCAAAATCATGGGCAAGCCAGCTTTAGATTTACTTATTAATGCTCTTGAATTTTCTGAGCGATAAACTAAGAGAAGTTTTAACTTACAATCACCAGCTGCATTTGCGCCAACCATCATTGTCAATCAATCTTTGCTTTGGCAGCATTAAAATCTGGAAAGGTTTTCCCTTCACGCACGATAAAAAATCTTTTAGGCATCTTCTTCCAGAACAAGCCAGCCTCATCCACGTTGAATATGTTTGACTGGTGTAGCCTCTTCTTCTATCATAGCTTTGAGTTTCTATGGATGGAGAGATGCAGCCTCTTTATCAGTGCTTGCCGCCTCTCCACTTTCTGCAATGCTGCGCCATTACAGCAAATTTTGAATCAGCTAAACCAACCATTTAAACATTTCATCTTTAGCTACCTCCCCAGCTTCTTCTTTTAATTTCTCAAAAATCAGCTTAGCGTGAAAGCACTCTGTGTTCTGAAAAAGACAATTTTTCACACTTACTTGATCACACCATAATTTTAACATTGTTTCCATCTCACTGATAATATCATGACGTTTACGAATGATGCTTGAATTCAAAAACTGAGAAATTTTCACAGCTTCAAGAATTTTTTCTTTACCTTTTATAATTGTTCTGACTGTTGATACCAGTAGATCAAACTTCTTTGCAGATATGCAAATTTTTATTTTTGCATCAAAGTCTTTGATAATGTTAAGTTCACATTCCAAAGCTAATATTTTTCTTTTCTTCTTTGATGCAAGTTCTATTTTGTTTGGATGACATAGTAAAGTCTATCAGGTCTCCATAGATATAACAAACACCAAATATAAAAGCACATTAACAACAAACACACACTAACACAAAATATTTTGTAGTTATGAGTTGACTCCATGCGAAACATGTGCGACCATGTCATAAGCTGAACTAAACTAAACTGAACCACTAATGCAGGCGGAGTGGGGAATTGAGTTTGAATCAGAAGATTAAAAAATCGCATAACTCTGGATCCATGTAAGATGGGGTAGCATAAGCTAGGGTATTATTGTGTGTGTGTGTATATATATAAAATAGAATATCTTATTTATTTTTCTTAAAAGAATTATTATTAAATAAATTATGTAAAAACTGGATTACAGTATTATTACTGTAAGAGAATTTTGTCTTACTATTTATGTAAGTTGTTAAAAAAAAATAATATATAACATAAAAAGTACGCTGTAGTCAGAAATAAAGAATTCTTTAACCTTAAGTTCAGATTACTGCACCTACATAAGAAATAAGATATTTGTATGATTTCCAGTAAACTGTAGTAAATGACTTATTTCAGATTTTTTTTGTGAGATAAATGTGACATCTACGGATAATTTTATGAATTTTAAGCTAGCATATATCATTTATATTTTGTTTTTATTTAAATGAAAATAAAGGAGGCTTATTAATATGTTTTTTTTTTTTATTTATACATGAATACGGTGTCAACACTGAATAAGGAACATGATGTTTATAAGGATGAAAAATTGAGTTGTCATTTAATGAAGTTAAATGAAGTAATTAAAGTGTATGTGATGAAAATGATCTGGTATACAACAATGCTGAACACAGTGATAAAATAATGGTGGAAAAAACTGGCAATCCTAGTACTACAAAACCTGTGTTTGTGTTAGAATAAAGCAGAATTATATAGATCATTGGTACTTTCAATCCTATTTTTGATTCCAATAATAGTGATAACATAAACAATTTTTACTTCAAACTGGATCCCACTGACAAAGTCAGAACTTTAATGTGTTTAGTTAAAACCACACATAGTAAGAAATTAAAAAAATTCTCTTTCATGAATATTGGGCCACAAATTCCCTACAAAAAAACTACAGTAATATTGGAATTAATGTCTACGAATTACTTTGCTCTTTTACATTTGTTTCATTTTTACTATCCTTTGAAAGTTATAAATTAAAATAAATAATAAAACCTATAGGGGCTAAATATACTTAATTTTTAACTGAATTTTACCCTTTATAGGATTTATCTACTGATGAAAGATAAAATGAAAACCAATTTTCAAACATTTATTTTCACAAACAATATTTTTTGGGGGAATAAAATTATTTTTATAGTAAAGGTAACATATTACTTCCTAAGCTTAAAATTCCACTAAAGAAGGAAAGAGATTTGAAGACAGAGAAGAAATCAAATGAAATACAATAAGAGAACTTATTGATGTTCACTAAAAATGGATTTCAATGCTTCTAATGATGAAAACACTGCTGGAATAAATGTCTTATATCATAAGGAGCCTACTTTGAAGGGGAAAATTCATTGAACTAAATAGGTTTAAGTATTTTTGTTTTTATGAGCTAAGGCCTGATACTTGGCTCATCACAAAACATAATGGTGAAAAAAATCTAATTTCATTTTTTACTTATATTTTGTAGCACATTACTTAAAATAGCATTAATGCCTACTCCAGTTAAAACAAAACAAAAATAAAAATAATACAAATAATAAATATTTCTAACAAAAAAATTCATCACAAAGGTAGAATAGAAAGTAGGCTAAAGAAGCAACAGCATAAATCTAATTATCAGCATACGTACAATACTCAATACTGTTTTGGGATCATCAAAACAAAATTTAGTTATTATGCGACACAAGAAAGCCATTAGGCATACAGTAGAAAAAAGTTACATAGAAATAGGCAATCTTTTAAAGATTTACAATTAACAATAGTTCTTTCATTATTTACTTAAGATCCAATGATCAATTGTGGGCAGGTACATTTTATAAGAAATTTAGGTATTCATGTTATAATACAGTGATTCCCAAACTGTGTGCAGCAGCACCCTGGGGAACCACAGCCTCTTCACAGGGGTGCCACGAAATGTAAAAGCTTCATAATTAATTGAACCAAGACATTTATAATTATTAATTTAATGTTAATAAAGTAAAAAAATAATGAAGATACACAAGTTTTATGTAATTTTATCTCTTATTTACAAGTAGTCATATTGTTACTCCATACTCACAGATTTTGACGAAGGAGTATAGTGATGATCCATGTCTCATCATCTCATCACAAGTGACTATCAATGCAAAAAGGTTATTTCCCTCTGATCGAAATTGATTCAGGAGTCTTTGGGAAATTTCCTGACGGGACTGGTTGTCCTTTTTCTGACTGGGTTAAAATCATAAAACCCACCTTACATACTCTGCAGAACCCAAGGTGGTCTGTGGTAAAGGAATGGGCAACTCCATGACTGAGGACCCACTTCCGAAGTAATTTCATCAATGAGGTCATGGACTGATTGGAACGCCTATAATAACTACCATTTTCTACAATTTTATACCTTCCTTCAAATTTGCTGGATTAATTGTAAACTTAGGAATGTGATCCCCAATCTGCACACACAGTCTAGGCAAAATTTTGGAGGGCTTGACACAGTTGTGAGAAACTTCACAATACATTGTGCAACCAATGAAAAAATCAATTGCTGTGGCATGACACTAATGACCAGAGATGTGAATTCTCAATCAGAAATGATGCCAACTGTGAAGACAAAAGTTCAGTTTATGTTTGAATGACCCTTGTATTGAAAGGAGAGCATGAACTTGTCTTAAGCAAATCTTATTAAATTTCTAATTTAATGTGCACTAAGAATAATATTCTAGCAACATACAAATTAAAACATCTGCCATCATGGTCACAAATAACCATAAAATAATAAAAGTATATAATAAAAGTAAATATTTCTGTAATAAATTTGATAATATAGGTACAATAAATAATAGTGCATATGAAATAACTGTTTACAAAACATGGTTTCCATTTTAAGAATATAGAAGAAAAATTTCTAATGATGTTATTTTAAATAATGCAACAATGGATAACTAATGCAGTGCCAAAACAAAAAAAAGATAAAATTAAAGAAGTGGAAAGCTAACAACTGATCTTAGATATTTACATACTCAAGCAGTATATATAAGGTAGTTAATACTTACTCAGGGCCATTATCAAGTACAAGGTATTACAAGAATGCAATACATAGGGTTACAAACTTGTTTAACATTTTGATTTGATAACACATTTTGAAAGGTAAAGTCGATAGATGGGTGGAATATATTGAAGAGTTATACAGAGGAAATGAATTCGAAAATGGTGTTATAGAGGAAGAAGAGGAAGTTGAGGAGGATGAAATGGGAGAAACAATACTGAGATCTGAATTTAAGAGAGCATTAAAAGATTTAAATGGCAGAAAGGCTCCTGGAATAGACGGAATACCAGTAGAATTACTGCGCAGTGCAGGTGAGGAAGTGATTGATAGATTATACAACCTGGTGTGTAATATTTATGAAAAAGGGGAATTTCTGTCAGACTTCAAAAAAAGTGTTATAGTAATGATACCAAAGAAAGCAGGGGCAGATAAATGTGAAGAATACAGAACAATTAGTGTAACTAGTCATGCATCAAAAATCTTAACTAGAATTCTATACAGAAGAATTGAGAGGAGAGTGGAGGAAGTGTTAGGAGAAGACCAATTTGGTTTCAGGAAAAGTATAGTGACAAGGGAAGCAGTTTTAGGCCTCAGATTAATAGTAGAAGGAAGATTAAAGAAAAACAAACCAACATACTTGGCGTTTACAGACCTAGAAAAGGCATTCTATAACGTAGACTGGAATAAAATGTTCAGCATTTTAAAAAAATTAGGGTTCAAATACAGAGATAGAAGAACAATTGCTAACATGTACAGGAACCAAACAGCAACAGTAACAATTGAAGAACATAAGAAAGAAGCCGTAATAAGAAAGGGAGTCCGACAAGGATGTTCCCTGTCTACGTTACTTTTTAATCTTTACATAGAACTAGCAGTTAATGATGTTAAAGAACAATTTAGATTCGGAGTAACAGTACAAGGTGAAAAGATAAAGATGCTACGATTTGCTGATGATATAGTAATTCTAGCCGAGAGTAAAAAGGATTTAGAAGAAACAATGAACGGCATAGATGAAGTCCTACGCAAGAACTATCGCATGAAAATAAACAAGAACAAAACAAAAGTAATGAAATGTAGTAGAAATAACAAAGATGGACCACTGAATGTGAAAATAGGAGGAGAAAAGATTATGGAGGTAGAAGAATTTTGTTATTTGGGAAGTAGAATTACTAAAGATGGACGAAGCAGGAGCGATATAAAATGCCGAATAGCACAAGCTAAACGAGCCTTCAGTAAGAAATATAATTTGTTTACATCAAAAATTAATTTAAATGTCAGGAAAAGATTTTTGAAAGTGTATATTTGGTGTGTCGCTTTATATGGAAGTGAAACTTGGACAATTGGAGTATCTGAGAAGAAAAGATTAGAAGCTTTTGAAATGTGGTGCTATAGGAGAATGTTAAAAATCAGATGGGCGGATAAAGTGACAAATGAAGAGGTATTGCGGCAAATAGATGAAGAAAGAAGCATTTGGAAAAATATAGTTAAAAGAAGAGACAGACTTATAGGCCACATACTAAGGCATCCTGGAATAGTCGCTTTAATATTGGAAGGACAGGTAGAAGGGAAAAATTGTGTAGGCAGGCCACGTTTGGAATATGTAAAACAAATTGTTAGGGATGTAGGATGTACCGAAATGAAACGACTGACACTAGATAGGAAATCTTGGAGAGCTGCATCAAACCAGTCAAATGACTGAAGACAAAAAAAAAACACATTTTGATAACAATGATTATCTACTCAGATATCTGGCATTGCCAGATACATAGCAAGTAAAAGTTTAACTACAGATATCTTTTTAAGGGTATTTAAACCAAACAATCTACAGATTAAAAATCTAGATGGATATTTTAATCCAAATGCTTTTACTAAAGGTAGAAGGGTTTTAGGTTCTTGTATAAAAATGGTATTTTGGTAATGAATATTAAAATCAAGTTCATAGCAGTTGAGCTAATAAGTAACAAAATTAGCTACTGAAACAGTTGTTGAAGCTTGTACAAAGACTTGTAATAAAAACTTTCAGATCAGTTTAAAGTTTTTAAAAAAAATTTACAGAAAATAATTCAAAAATTACATTAGTGTCTTATCTTTTCAAAAGTAACTGAACAATTATCTCAGATAGAACAGAATTCATGACAGATAAAAAAATCCATCAAAGCATTAAAGGAAGTAAGTTAACAAAAAACATTAATTTGTACTTTTATCTAAACAATAACAAATCATGCACAACAGACACTTGAGAATAACATTTTTATTTGTTATTTATTTATTTACATAAATCCGCATTATGAACTCATAAGATCTTGCTGATGTTGAGGAGACTCAAGCCTACTCAGTGTTCAGTAATACAGAGTAGCTGAACCAAAGGTGCAACCATATCAGAGTGATATCTGTTGAGATCTAGACTAAGGAATGATTCCTGGAAACAGGCAGCACCTCTTTCAGTAGCTAGCTATTAAGGGCATAGGTCAGGAAGACTTAAACGACCATCAACATCACTCAATCTTCTGAGAACTGCGCAGCTGAAAGCAATGGGAAACTAAAGTTGTTTTTTATCCAAGAAATGTGTTTTTCTCTGTATTTTCATATAACAAAGATGGAGGCGCCTTCCTTGGTAAAATATTCCAGTAGTAAACTAGTCCCTCGTTCAAATCTCCAGGGGACTGCTAAGGAAGGGGTCACCAGAAAGTTAAAAAATAACATTCTACGAGTCGGAGTGTGGAAAGTTGAAAAAAGGTTGGTAGGTTAGAAAATTTAAGGAGGAAATGGATAGATTAAATGTAGTTGTAGTAGGAATTAGTGAGGTTTGGTGGGAAGAGGAAAATGACTTTTAGTCAGGTGATTTTAGAATAATTAACACAGCTTCAAATAAGGGCAGGCAAGTAGTTTCATAATGAACAAGAAGATAGGGAAGAGAGTAGAATATTTCAAAAAGCACAGTGATAGAATCATTGTAATCAGGATAAAATCAAAACCTAAGCTAACAATGATAGTTAATGTCTATATGCCTACAAGTGCCCATGATGATGATGAGGTGGTGTGTATATGAAGAAAGTGATGAAGCAATTAAACACGTAAAAGAGGATGAAAATTTAATAATAGAGATTGGAATGTAAGCATCTGAAAAGGCAAAGAAGAGAATACTGTGGATGAATACAGGCTAGGCAAAAGAAATTAAAAAGGCGACCGATTTATTAGTTTTGCACTAAGAATAACTTAAAAATCATAATAGATGAATATACAAATGGAAACAGCCAGGCACCGTTGCAAGGTATCAGATAGATTATATCACGGTTAAGCAAAGATTTATAAATCAACTTGTCGACTGTAAAATACATCCAGGAGCAGATGTTGATAGCAACCATAATTCAGTGACATGAAATGTAGATTGGGGTTTAAAAACCTGAAGAAAAGATGTCAGATAAATTGATAGAATTTAGAGAAGCTTGAGGAAGAGAAGGTAAAGAAGATTTTTGAGGAGGACGTTGCCAGAGGTCTAAATAAAAAAGACAAGGAAAATATGAAGTATGGAATATAAAAATATGAAGTATACTATAGAAAATATAGAAGTATGGGAAAATGTTAAAAAGGAAATTCTTAAATCAGCAGAAGCAAATTTAGGTGGAACAAGGAGAACTGGTAGAAAACCTTAGATATCATCAGAGGATATATTGCAGCTGATGGATGAGCATAGAAAGTATAAGAATGCTAGTAATGAAGAAAGAGGAAGTGCAAACTAGTGAAAGAAGAGTGGATTAAAGAAAAGTGTTCAGAAGTGGAAAGAGAAATGAACATTGGTAAAATGGACGGAGCGTACACGAAAGTTAAGGAAAATTTTGGGGTACATAAATTAAAATCGAATGTGTTAAACAAAGATGGTATACCGATATATAATACGAAAGGCAAAATCGATAGGTGGGTGGAATATATTGAAGAGTTATATGAAGGAAATGAATTAGAAAATGGTGTTATAGAGAAAGAAGAGGAAGTCGAAAAAGATGAAAAGGAAGATACAATACTGAGATCTAATTTAATAGAGCATTAAAGGATTTGAATGGCAGAAAGGCTCCTGGGATAGATGGAATACCTGCAGAATTACTGTGCAGGGCAGGTGAGGAAGCAACAGACAGATTATATAAACTGGTGTGTATTATTTACAAAAAAGGGAAAGTACCTCAGACTTCAAAAATAGTGTTATTGTCATGATTCCAAAGAAAGCAGGAGCAAATAAATGTGAAGAATACAGAAAAATTATCTTAATTACTCTCATGCATCAAAGACTTTAACTAGAATTCTGTACAGAAGAATTGAGAGGAGAGTGGAAGAAGTGTTAAGAGAAGACCAATTTGGTTTCAGGAAAAGTATAGGGACAAGGGAAGCATTTTAGTGTTCAGATTAAAAGTAGAAGGAAGATTACGGAAAAACAAATCAACATACATGATGGCATTTATAGACAGAAAAGGCATTTGACGACATAGATTGGAATAAAATGTTCAGCATTTTAAAAAATTAGGGTTCAAATATGGAGATAGAAGAACAATCGTTAACATTTACAGGAACCAAATTGCAGTAATAATCAAAGAGCATAAAAAAGAAGCAGTAATAAAAGAGAGAGTCAGACAAGGATGTTCCCTATCATTGTTATTTTTTATTCTTTACATAGAATTAGCAGTTAATGATTTTAAAGAACAGTTTAGATCTAGAGTAACAATGCAAGGTGAAAAGATAAAGATGCTACGATTTGCTGATGATATGGTAATTCTAGCCAAGAGTAAAAAAGATTTAGAAGAAACAATGGCATGGATGACGTCCTATGCAATAATTACCAAATGAAAATGAACAAGAACAAAACGAAAGTAATGAAATATAGTAGAAATAAAGTAGATGGACCACTGAGTATAAAAATAGGACGAGAAAAGACTAAGGAGGAAGAAGAATGTTTTTATTTGGGAAGTAGAATCCACTAGTCCGCTAAAAGGTCCACTAAAGATGGACGAAACAGGAGTGATATAAAATGCCAAAAGCATAAGCAAAACAAGCTTTCAGTCAAATATAATTTGCTTACATCAAAAATTCATTTAAACACCAAGAAAGCCTCTTTGAAATTATATGTTTGGAGCATAGCTTAATATGGGAAAGAAACTTGGACAATCAGAGTACCTGAAAAGAAAAGATTAGAAGCTTTTGAAATTTGCTCTAGGAAAATGTTAAAAATCAGATGGGTGACTAAAGTGACAAATGAAGAAGTGCTGCAGCAAACTGATGAAGAAAGAAGCATTTGGAAAAATGTAGCTAAAAGAAGAGACAGACTTATAGGCCACATCTTAAGGCATCCTCGAATAGTCACTTTGATGTTGGAGGGACAGGTAGATGGGAAAAATTGTGCAGGCAGGCAATGTATAGAATATGAAAAACAAATTGTTAGGGGTGTAAGATGTAGGGGGTATACCGAAATGAAACGATTGGCACTAGATAGGAAATCTTGGGAGAGCTACATCAAATCAGTCAAATGACTGAAAACCAAAAAAAAACAAAAAAAAAAACATACATAGTGAAGTTAAAGGGTAGTACTGCTCATATCAGTGATAACACAAACCCTGTTATAAGACTATTCTGTGTTTTATATAAAAAACAATAAACCTTGTTTTATGTTATCTCTATATTGAATGTAATTCCATTTTTCAGGAGGGGTTGCTTAAATTTATATAAATGGATCATTGTTTGTGAAAAAAAATCCAGAAGATGTATAAAGAAAAAAATAAAGCTTCCTACCGGGATGGTTCTTCTTAAGATATAAAAATCTTTCCCCATAAATTTTACAATTCTGAAATCAAATAAAAAAAAAAAATGGATTTGGGAGAAATGATGAACCAAGAAATTCATGACCAATAAAAAGGAAACCCCCCCCCCCCCATTCATATTTAATGTTAATTTGGCTACACAAGCAAAGTCTTAAAATAGCAGGCTGATTTTTTTTTTTATAAGCATCTCCCATCTAATGTAAAGAATGTTAGGGTTCTATATTTTTCAAATGAAGAATTACAGTTTTAACTGGCAATGTTTGTGTGTTGGAATATAACACAATTCTTCCCTGTGTGTTGGAAGAAGGGTATTGTGAAATTGTTGTTTAAAGGTGGCAACAAGGATCCTGCTGTTAGTTCGTCATATAGGCCTCTGATGTTACTCTGGTTATTGGCAAGGTTTTTGATAAGGTTCTGTATCTGCGTATAAATAAGAGGTTAACCTCGCAAAGATTGTTGATGGGGAATCAGTATGGGTTTCGTCCCGGAAAGGGTACGGAGGATGCCACACTAGGTCTGATGAGTGTGGTAACAACCAGTGGGACAGAATATGTCCTGGACAATTCCAGAGCATTCAATAATCAATGGTAGCCTTCTGCTCTTTACCAACTCCAAAAAAGAGAATGTACTGTAAGTGAATTGCAAGTTATGCAAAGTTACTTCAGTCATCAGGATGTGTTGCTCCGTGATGGCAGCCATGAGGTTGGCAAAATACTGTCTATCCTCAGGACAGCATGTTGGGTCCATTATTGTGGGTGGTAGAGTTTGATTCTCTCCTGCAGCTGAGGTTGCCCAGCGGGTGTTGCATCGTAGCTTATGCTGATGATGGGCTCCTGCTGATCGAAGGAAGCTCGCAGAGGGAGGTTGAGCATCGAGCCACTCAGGCTTGCAGGATGCTCGAGCTGTGGAGTCAACACAAGATGACATTTAGTCTAGGAAAGATCACGACGATGCTCCTCAAAGACCATTTGGCAGTGAGTCGGCATGTCCGTGTTTCGATGGCAGGCCAGCGTATAAAGTATGTTCAGGTTCAGAAGTACCTCGGGGTATTTCTTGATGAGAAATGCAATTTAAGAAGCATCTTCAATATGTCGCAGAGAGGGCCTGCAATGCCTTCTTCGGTATTCAACATGTGGTCAATCCTGATTGGGGTCTTAACTTTAAGACCATGAGCATCTTGTATAAAGGCATGTGCAAGGCTATTATGCTATACACAGCACTTGTTTGTTCAGACAGGCTAAAATGCAAAAGTTATTGGGACATATTTAGGGCTCAACGCCTAATATTGTTAATGATAATGGGTGGTTACCATAATATTTTACGGGAGGGGCAGTCTTGGTGATTGCTGGCATGAAACCGATAGACTTCATTGCGTCTGAGAAGCAACTTTTATTCCATTTTTGCTGATGTTTTGTTTTATAAATTATGTTTTTGTTGTTGTTCTTGTCCTTGATTGGTTTCAATATTACTCTGTTGTTATTATTCCATGTAATATTTTTATGTTTCGTGTTCTGTGTTGAACTTACTTTTACCTTCTACAAGTAGGTAGTTCAATTCCTTTGTTAGTTAGGTATTTTCAGTCGTGCTTAAGATTCGGTCAGATGTGTTTTGTATTAAGTTCATTAATTAGTAGTACACCGATGGAAATGTCAGTTATGGCATTCGCATCCGTGGCATCCTGGCCGAGGCAGACTAGAATATGTTAAAAGCCGGGGTTTTGAAGATGACCTCCGGTAAAGCCCAAAAGAGCTCGGAACAGAGGGTGTCTTCCCCTATGGGAGTCAGGATGGCTATTCTTAATACTGGATAAACTCTATGATATTCATCCTTCCTGTTAAATATTCAGTTCTATGCTGTAACCTCCTATGTTCAAATATATATTTTTTTATAATATAAAATTAAATAATTACAAATATATACGTGGCACATTCAATAATTAAAGAGACAAATTGATGTAGAAATGGGACAATTTGTAGGAGTTTTGTACTTTCATGTCTTTGGGTTGGCAACACTGGGATGAGCTGAGAACAGCTGACAGATAAAAACTGTTTTGTTTATAACCTCAATATTGCATTTAACGATGGCTTGTCTGCTTGAAGTTTCCACATTAGTTGAACAACATTCAGTGATTCATTTTTTTCCTTTCTAAAGGTGAAAAACTGGCTAAAATCTTTTCTCAAATGATTTTACAATATGGTGAAAGTTGTAAGAACCATGGAAATTTTTATAAGTGGGTAGAACAGTTCAAAAATGGTCGAACCTCAGTGACTGACGAGCAACATCCTGATCGGCCAGTTGAAGTGTCAACTCCTTCACTTGAAACCCGTATTGATAACATTATTTGTGAAGACTGACGTATTACAGTTGAACATATAGCAAAAACAGTTGCAGTAAGTGTTGGCACAGTTCATAACGTTATCAGTAACAAGCTCAAGTACAGCAAAATAAGTGCAAGGTGGGTCCCAAATGAATTAACACAACACAAGGAAACAAGACTCAAACTGTGTACAGACTTGAAAGAATGCTATGAAAGGGAAGGAGACCCTTTTTTAACAAGATTTTAACATGTGATGAAACTTGTGTTCACCATTTTGAACCAGAGTCCAAAAGACAAAGCATGGAATGGAACCACACCAGCTCACCTGTCCAAAAGAAATTTAAAATGCAGAGCATAAACAGGAAAAGTCATGTTGACTGACTTTTGGGATGCCCAAGGTGTTGTCTTTTATGATTATTGTAAAATCAGCATACAATAAACAGTGTCTACTACTCAGACATGCTGATGAAAAAAAAAGTAAAGCAAGCAATGAGGGAAAAGCGTCACGGATCTCAAAGAAAAGCTGTGAAATTGCTGTACGACAATGCTTGCCATAACACCGCCCAGCTGATCCAAGAAACCATTGGAAAAATGGTTGGGAGATACTACCACATCCTCTCTACAGTCCAGATTTGCTGCCTCGGATCTTTACCTGGAAAAAAGTTCAGCAACAATGACGAGGTCAAAGAATTTGTGAGAAAGTGGCTCAAACAAGAAGACAAAAACTTCTTTGCATCAGGTATAGAAAACTAGTTTATCGTTGAGACAAGTGTATTACACATTGGTGGGGATTATGCTGAGAAATAGTAAATGTTTCATTTTGTAATAATACACAATTTTTTTTTACATCAATTTGTCTCTAGCTATATTAACAGAAAAAAACCTTTTTTTTAATGTTTCTCTAAGTGAGACACCATTTCTTGAATTGCATTTTTACATACATTACAGATTACAATTTTTCTATCACCCATAGTTTTAAATAAATTACGCTTCAAAAAAAAGTCAGTGAAAATATAGTTCAAATTTGTAAAATTTATAATTCTGCATGGCCATACCTGTGTTAGAATGATTTCGGTAATGCTTTTCTTTTATAAATCCCGAATCAATGTCCAACAGAAATTGGTTAGCATGCTAGTTTTCCATTTCCCTTTATAGCGGCTTTCCATCACCGAAATGTCTTGGTGGAAACTCACTGTGTGTGTAACTTTCTCTGAGGTTGCCTGGGAAAAAATCCAGACGTGAGTGGAAGAATGTATTTTTAAAGACATATTACAATCCCATAGCTCTGTATGAAGTTGATTAACAATATGGTAATTGTCGAATTTTTGTTTGCCAAGAAAATGTCTGCAAATGTCTTTATATGAAGCCCAAGCTGCACTTTCTACATTATTTAACATTGAGTTAAGTACATCTTTGACCAACTCTCTTATTTGAGGACCAACAAATATTCCTTCTTTAATTTTTCCTTCACTTACATTCAGAAATTTCTGCCTGATGTACAAAAATCCAGGACTATTCTTCTTCATAGCTTTTACAACATTTTTCATTAGTCCTAGCTTGATATGGGGAGGGGATAAAAACATTTTTTTGGGTTCAACTAAGGGCTCATGAATAATATTTTTCCCATTTGGAGTTTCATTTCTTCCACTCTTTGATAACATAATGTTAATCCCTAGCTCGCTGTCCTATTCGCAAAGAAAACACATGTACTTAGTATAGCCTAACTGCATGCCTAACAAAATAGCTATAACTTTCAAATCACCACATATGTTCCAGCTACGTTTTTTTATAATTTATTTTTTCAAGAACGTCATTCATCACATCGTATGTCTCTTTCAAATTAATACCATAAGTGATTGGTATCGAAGAATAATTGCTACTGTTGAGTAGTAGAACCACTTTTAAACTATACTTGAACGAACGTATGAAAAGGGGCCAGTCCTCAGATTTATGAACTTGTCTCAAGTGCAACATAAGCTCATGAATATTTGTGCAATAAACCAAATTATTTTTATCAATAAAGTACTAAGAAAGTTCTTTTTGTCGGCTTCAAAAGTTTTGTATTTTTTTGAAGTAAATTCCAACCTTGCTGTCTTGATCCTAACAGTTCAGCTTCATTTTTTGATAAATTTAAATCCCTAACCAAATCATTTAATTCACCTTGTAGTGTAAGCTTTGGATTATTGGAAGATAATTCAAAACCAAAGTCATTGTTGTCTCCTTCAGTACTGCCTGATTCTTCATCGCTGCTTTCGAAACGTACATTCAAGGTGGCTCAGGAAGTGGACTAATTTCACTGTGAGGTACAGGCTTGATTGCAGATTGCAATGAAAGATATTTTACAGTATGTTTAGATTTTTTAGTATTCCAAACACACTTGTTAAACAAAAGTAACAATCGGTTACATGATCCTTTGGTTCACACCAAACCATAGGCACACCAACTGGCAAAGCCTTCCTCTTAAATATACAGCAGTAACTGCATACTATATGAGGAGCCACGTCTTATACTGATCACAAATTTTACACTGAAAGTACAAATGATATGTTTTTCTAATTAAAGGTGTAATGTTTTTTCAATTTTTTTTTTTTTTTTTTTACGGTGAACTCACCACATGTATAACAAAAGGCATCCACATCATTTACACAATTTTGAGGTATTATGACACTGCACTGTTAACAAACTTTAGACAGCAATAAGACTGAAGAAAATTAATTCATTCCTACATCCAGCGCTTAATACAAACAACACAGCTGTGTTTTCAGCTACATGTTTTGACTTGCACAGACATGATTAATCTTGCCTATGAAGGCTCACTCTTCAGTATTAGCTATGATGTCATAATATGTAACTATGATGTGATTTAATTCTTTGTCTAGTACTGTTTATTTATAGTTTACAAATTATGTTAACAAAATTAAACAATAAAAGATGAGCTAACAAAATACAACAAAGAAGTTTAAAATTGCTAACTATATGTTGAAAAATGAAAAATCCATTAATTTAAATTAAACAATTTTTCAAAAATGGTGGGCGATAGAAAGATTCTGAGTTCATATTCATTTTCAGTATCAAAAATACAGATTAAAATCATGTATTGCATGTTAGGAAACAAAAATTATGTTTATCAGTATTATTGAATGTCCCTCGTAACTATAAATAACTAAAAATATATTGAATTGAATAATAATTGTATATATTAAGTATTATTTTTGAATATTTTTAGATTATACTGTAAGTTACATCTTTGTATAGTGTTCATAATTTTATACTACAATAATTTTTATCGTATTGTCTTAACTAGAATTTTGTAAGCACTAACAATGCGTACTGTAAAACTGATCTATGATAATAAAAGAACAATTTTTTAAAAATATTAATTTAAAATTGATGTTAATTTGTAATCAAAGAACAGATTATTTTAAATGGATGGTTAAACATAAAATTAATATATTATACGCTCCATACTTTACAAAGGTAAAGCAACTAATGTATAAGAATTAATCTATTTTAATCACTTAAATAACACATCAAGAAAGATTTAAATCATTAAGATCTGAGATATTACCTTTTTCAAAAGGTCATGTTCCTCTTCCAATGCTTTCATTTTAATTTTAAATTGTGCTTTCAATTTAACAGTTGTACTTTTTGCTGCTTCTAAAGCATCTTTCGTTTCGTTATGTCTCGTTTCAGATTCAGTTAAAGTTTTCTCGAGTTCAATGTTCTTGGTTTGTAATACTACTACTTTTTCTTGCAATTCAGCAACTCGGGTTGATAAATCAAATCTAGCTGCTTCAACTATTCGTAAATTTTTTTCAGCTTGAAGACACCTAAAACAAAAATTCAAACAATTAACTATTATATACATAATATTTATACATAAAAAATAATATACATAGTCTGACAATTAAGTACTAAGGCAGTTTATCATTGAATTAAACAGAAACAAAACAATTGGATACTTCCTGTATTCTAATCAAAATACATCTCTTTTGAATCAATGTAGCAAGTGAGATAATGTAACAACGACAGCATATTATCATTTTCCCCAGCATACTTGTATGATGACCAGAGAGAGGTTACTCTCCTTTACCTACTTGTGTTGCCAGAATGCAAATTAAGGAGAGCCTTATGGATGACATATGTCACTTGCCAGGTGGTATTGGTGTGCCCAGGTTAACATAAAATCTGGCTCATTATTTGTCAGAATATGTATATATTACTTCATGGTTCTGAATAACATTGTAAATTTCAGCTCCTTACAACTGCTTTCAGAACAGCTGTAATGTCTCAGAGAGTAACAGAAAATTAACACTTTTAAGAGGTAAAAAAATGCTAACAGCCAAAGCTACTATTAACTAAATAAAGCTTAATTAACTGGCTCCATTTAACTGATGAAATTAGGTAGTGCTAGGTACAAATTTACTGTATGATATATTTTATAATGGTATTTTCCAGTCAATCCCACAAAAAAGAAAATAGAATACTTGTCAATTTAGGTCTATAATAAGCTATTCTTCCAAAAAGAAACACAATAAAAAGATATTACGTATAACATTTAATCTCCAAATTAATACAAACTGAATTTAATTATATAAACTATTTCTAATCAGAAAAAAGTTCAATCTCTTTAGTAATTAAGATTGGTAATCTTCATTCTAATCATATGTTAACAATATAAAATTACTAATATTTAAAAATAAAATACAAACAATGCTTATGAAATGAAAAACAAAATGTATTTTTATACACAACTTTAGATAAAAGTGGAAAAAACACCACAGAAGATTACAGAAGCAACTGCAGATTACTGAAATAATGCATACATGCAAATAATGCATGATTTATAATGGTAGAATTATAAATCATTCTTCATGAAAGGTAACTTAGATATTGTGCAAAACAATTTGATCTGATTCTTCACCTTCTATTACTGAATGTATTATGAATTTTTATACTAAGATAAAATAGTTGGGAGACAGTTATATACCTATATAATATGTAAGAAAAAATATTACTCTTTTGTAATTCAAATCCTTTCTATCTTTACAATTTCTGCATCAAATGATAAAAGGGGATAAAAATTATTACAGTATAACCTACAGTAAACGTTAAGACAAAAAGCAAAATAAGTCCTTCAACTTTCTTTCTTCACCGACAACAAACTGCAATTATTTGTTTTTTTATAATATCTCAACAATCAAAATAATATCTAACAGCCTATTTTTGTATCTTGAAAACTTTTTGTGAATCTTTGGAGGAGCCCCAAGAAATAACATATATTTCAGAGCAATTTACATAGACATAATAATGATGACAAGCTCAGAGTTTCACGTCAAACCAAAACATTATGGTTAAATTTTATTGCACATGAAATAAATTTCATCAACCAAGAAAAATTATTACCTAAGCATTCATAATATGGGAAAGAATTTTTTATTTATTTATTTACTTCCTGTATAGTACAATACATAAATAAGATCACATAATATTTTCAATTTATTAAATTTGTCAAAAAATCTGAATTTATTGACCACACAGTAATATGATTTTCATACTGATGACTCCCAATGAGTTCTTTTTCATTATTTTAAAAAAGTAACTGCTCCCAAATGAAATAAATTTAACTAAAGATTTAAATTTAATAAGAACAGTTTAAAATAAATTACAAATAAAATGGCAAATTTACATAATTTATAATTTTTCTAACAAGATAAAATATTTATTTCTGCAAATCAAAAGGTGTAATACTGCCATTTTTGTTACCCTACCCAATATATTGTCACATTACTGGATCTAAATCATAAGAACCTTTGTTTCCTGTCTTCTGCTTCTTCTTTTAATCTGATCTGTTCTTTTTTCATTCTATCCTCAATAGAAATAAAATTATTCTGCATCTGCCTCATCTGTTCTTGAGTTTCTTCCAAGGTATCCAAAGTTGCTTTACTCTTCTTTGCCATATCTTCTGAAAGTAATGTAATTGCTTGTGTTCTAGCAGATATAACATTATCTTTTTCTTTCAAATTTTCCTATAAAAAAAATAAAACAATTTTTATTTAATTCTATATTTTTCGCAAAACAAATTGCATATATTTTTTATACAAGGACAAGCACATATAGCATCTTATCTAATTTTAGGATTACCACTACTTATTATTAATATCACAAACAATACAGCTACAATTCTAGAATCTGCCCTATTATTATTAAATTATTAGCATTGCACAGTCCACTTATCATACTCTACATTTACTATAAAAAATAAACCAAAATATTACATCTGGTTTTTAATTTCTATTATTGCGTTGGCAAGAAAGTAATTTCAATTTTGTAGTGTGAAATAAAACTCAGTTTTTTTATACAAAGAATGAACTTTAATTATACATTTTCCATATTGTCTGAAACCTTTTAGCATCTTCCGGCCCATGATTCCATGCTCACAGAAGTTGTAGTCCTTATCAGCAAAAAACTGAACAAAGTGCGATTTCAGGTCATCATCATTAGTAAAAGTTTAACCATTCAGTTTTGTAAACTTAGAAATAAATGGTAATGACGGTGCAAGATCAGAGTTGTATGGGGGATGGAGGCATCACTTCCCACCCAAGTTCCAATAATTTTCCAAATGTTACCAAAGATGTGTGAGGCTTTGCATTGTTTTGGTGGAGCACGATTCCTTTGGAATTTGCCAATTCTGCCATTTTTCTTTGATTGCTTCTTTCAGTTTCACTAGTTGTCAACAGTAAACATCAACCTGATCATTTGGATCCTTGGAAGCAGCTCAAAGCATAACACCTTAATAATCCCACTGAACTGACAGCATGATCTTTTTTTGATGCAATTCAGCTTTTGATGTTGTTTGTGCTAGTTTATCACCACGAATAATCCATTTTTCATCACCATAGGTGATTCACTTGAAAAAAGGATCCACTCATTGCGTTTGAAATGCATATCACAAATATTGATTCACTGTGTTAACTAATCTCTTTTAATTCATGCAGAAACAAAATATTAAGCTTCTTAATGAGTACAAGACATATGATGCGATTTTTAATTGTTGAATGTAATAAATTTAATAATACATTTATTATAATACCTTTCTGCAATTTCTTGAACAGTTATATTATGATTCAATTAAATTATGTCTTTGATTTGGTCTTCATTGACTTTAGTAGGTCAACCAGAACAATGGTCATCAGCAAGTAAAAAATCTCCAGAATGGAATTTTAAACCAATTCTGATATATGTATTCTGTTAGGCAATCAACACCATAAACTTCACATATCTCTTTGTAAGCCTCTGCAGTTTTCTTGCCTTTAAGCACATAAAAGAGTAAAAACAGGTCGAACATTTTTGGTTTTTCACTCCATTTTAAAATTAACCATAAACTAACTGAAGCAAACAAAATTATTGCAGTCTGCTTCTAAAGTATGCTAAAAATGACAGCTATCAAATGCCAAAAGAAAAAAAATCATAACACTGACATAAGTCCTTCAAAACAAACAAAGCTATTAATGTAAACCCAAAATTATTTTCTTTCCAACCCCAATATTATCAACAGATCAATGGTAGTAAATGTAATACATACACAGTAAATCAGATTTAAAAAAATATATATATATTAAAAATGTTAAAAAAGAAGTCAATTTAAAATATTCAAAATTAATTTATTTTAATCTGTCTGGTGATCATAATGGCTTCATTTATTAACTTCTGTAGCAAAACAGAAGTAGTTTGCTTTTCATCCAGAAGGAGTTAATAAAAATGTAGACACTTTTTTCTAGCTATTCATTAACACATTCCCACAGGCAAGCTTTAGGCTTGTTTTTTAAATTTACTAAAAAACAACGTTATATTTAATTTGTACAAATTAACTGTAAAACTAGTAACCGATTTAATAATACTTCCTCAGTAAAAGAATTTCTTTTTATCTTTATATTACTACTAGCAGCAGTACCAGGTTTCACCCAGACGATTGTCAGGTATTATCACTATTTATAATAGCAGTAAATATTGTTCTCAGAAATATTTATGACTAAATATAAACAAAATACAATCTTTATAACTTTACTTATAGGCATGAGAAATCATTTGAATACTGTTAAGATTGTCCCCCCCCATAAATATTTCATGTTAAGGTTGAATATTTTCAATCATGGTTATGTATATCTGTGGAAATTTTATTAAAACTAATGCTGGTATTATTGGAAAAGAACAATAACAATAGAAAAAACACAAATTGGGATATTAACGGGTTTGTTTGTAACACTTTTTTCTTAATTTTGACATTAAAATGCATATTTTTGAGAATATATAAACAAAAGTTTTAACTTTTTATACATTAATTTTAACAATAATTCATTTTCCAAACATGAACTTTCTGCTAGTTGCAAAGCCCATTAGATATCATAACTGAAATTTGGAAGGGGTGCCCAGGAAGGCCCATGTTTAGAACAAATGAAAGTTTTTTACTGCTCCAAAAATGCAAGTTTTACAAATGAATTATCAGGACATCAGCATATTTTGATTTTCATAATTTGAAGGTGGGAAAAAATTTAATTTTAATTAACTGTTTTTTTGGGTTGGCAATGGATCCCGGACTGCTTTGAAAGTCTACTAGCCTTCATGAAACATGCTACTCAAAAAAAAAAAAATGAAAAAATTGAATATACTAAGCTTTCAACTTAAAATTAGAATTAAAAATAGTCAGTCCTTGGAAGGCAGAGATCTGAACCTCTTGAATAACATTATATTTTTCAATTTTTTCTAAAGTTAGAACACCTTATTTTTTTAATTTAAAAAAAAGAATATATTTAAATTAATAATCGTAATATTATAATATTGGAGGACAACATGTAACATCAGTCTCTTTTTTCTCTGGTATGATTTTTAAATTTTTAAAGATAGAACACAGTTTGGAAAAGAACAGTTACAATATCACAGTACTTTAATCTTTGTTAATTTAGAGTTGATGAAGGACAAGAAAGCTTGAACCTTTTGAACACCATTAGGCAAATAATTTTTTTCCTACAGATGATAGAAACAATTTAAAAAAACTGGTTGGAATATTACAATAGTTTTGGTTCAGTCTACTGAAGGGACTAAGAGGCTTGGGCAGGGGCATAAAGCTCTGATCCTCTACACCTAAACATTTAAACAATTTTTTGGAATGTAAAAAAACGCTATGAAAAGTAGTAGTTCAAATATTTAAATTTCTGTTATTTGACAAAGTCAAGTGTGAGTGTGTCAAAAGCTTCTCGAATGTTATAGCCTACTGTTTTTTTAAATATTTTTCTGAAGATAAAACAAACTTTAAAAAACCAGTTTTAAAACTGTTATTTTGATAATTAATTATTTATTGTAATTTATATTGTGATGTTTTGTTTTTTGTGAGAACAGTATCACAATATTTCCATTTTTTCTAATTGAGGAATGGTGGGGACATGAACACTACTTGGTGGAACAAAAAAAGGCCTAAACCTCTTCTATTTGTTTTTTAATCTTTTTCTGAAGGGAAAACAAATTTAAACAAAAAAAATAACAGATCTACTATCACAATATTTCAATTGTTATTGTAGGGAGGTATTTCAATATTTGTTATTGTAGGGGGCTGTGCAATAAGATCCCAGGGTAGATCAATGGAACCTGAAACTATTGAAGACTATTATCTATTTCAGTTCTCTTCTTATTGTAGAAGACATAATGAGAAAAAAACCGTATTTGAATATCTTCAAACTTAATGTTTCCTTAATTTTAACTTAATGTTAAGTTTAATGTTTAACTTTTCTCATTGCAGAACACTTTTTAAGTTCTACACATTTTAAGTACCACTAGAGTAAATTTGGGTTTTTAATTACAATAAATGATAACACAAATATGTTAGATAAACAAAATAAACATTTATTCCAAGTTTTATATCAAACTTATAAAATAAACGTTTTTCAATTTTTAATTTTACAAAAATCGACATGTAAAAATAATTAAATTAAACAAATGATTTAAAAAATAAAAACCTTTTTTTTGTTTTCAATGATTTTGGTGTGTCTGAGCCTTTGAATTACAAATCCTTTTAATATCAGGCACAATGTTAGAAACCTGAATTCTTTTATCAGATGCAGCAACAAGTTGGTTGTATACATGGGTTTTGTTGCAACAAAATGTGAAAAACCTGTCTAGCACAAATATGTTGTTGCAAAAGGAAGTAAAATGTGAGTAACTAGTTTTATTAAGTTTGGATGTTTTTCTGACAAACTTATTCAAAATTCATTTAACGATAGTTCTTTAAGTCATTGTTTTATGTTGGAATCAATTGTCAAATCAATTATTTTTTGAAATCAGCTGCACTCATACCTGTTAGCTTAGCTGTCATCATGAACAGATTTTGAATCCAAGAATTGTCTTCGTGGCACTATAGGAAATATTGACCAAGGATCAACTACAAGTCCCCCATATGTTGTAAAATTTCATAGTAAACTTTACTGTCTATTTTTATACTTTCTTTATCTAAAAAGCCATCTAACATATGAAAACAGTGAAATTTATTCTCTTCTAGAGAAAAAATTCAGAATATCAACTTTCATTTGAAAGATGCAATTTTATCTTTTACATTAAAAATGGAAATTTGTCTTCCTTGTAATGATAAATTTATTTTGTTACACTTACTAAATACATATCCACAAAAATTACAATGAAATTGTAAACCATTGGTAAGAGTCTTGCAGATACTGCTCAAAAAACAAACATTTCTGTAATATAAATAAAAACTGTTTTTAACAAAATGACACTGATATCAAAAAAGGTAAGACACTACGACATTTCTATTATAAAAAATCTGTTATTAATTCAGAATTTGGTTTAAAAAAATACATGTTAAATATTAGACAATAGATATACAATAATAGATAATAAACAATGCTTAAGCATTCCATATAATAAAAATTTGTTACAAAACCCTTATCGGCCCGATATCATATAGTAAACAACAAATAATCATAAGAATTGAATTATTTAAATGTAAATGTGATATGCGTTACATGTAAATGAAATCGGGCTTGTAAGAGTTTTGTAAAAAAATTTTCTATTTTTTGCTTATTATATGGAACGCTTAAACATTGTTTATTATCTATTGTCTATTACATATATTTAACATGTATTTTTTTCTAAACAAAATTCTAAATTAATAACAGATTTTGATAATAGAAATATAGTGTCTTACCTTTTTTGATATAAATATAATTTTGTTAAAACAGCTTTATTTATATTACAGAAATTTTTGTTTTTTTAGTGGAAAAAATGATATCTGCAAGACTCTTACCATACGGTTTACAATTTCATAATAATTTTGTTGGATATCACTGCGTTTTTTTAGATTATTCTTTCTTTTTTTTATGAATTACTGATCTTTATCTTATGGTTTTATTATTAAAATTTATTGCCTCTCTAGATCAAAGAAATACACAATTTTTGAATTTCTCAGGCCATTTTATTTTGGTTGATAGTCATATCATTCACTTCATACCATATTTTTCCTCTTTTTAAGAAAACTAATATAATGATCTTCACGAATCAAAGATCCACGATGATGAAATATTGCACTTATTACTTTGTAAGTGTAACCCTCAATTTTAAGTGTATCCAGACATACGTTTATATTATTATTAAATGAACTTTTTTTTATTTCTCCATCAATTAGTTCAAATAGTTCTAATTGTAGAATAAAAATTTGATCAATCAAATTTACTTCTGTTTTATGTAAAAAATTTTTGTTGCTACATTTGCAACACTTTCCTACTGTTCATGGTTTTTGTGTTTTATTCGCAGCTATAATCTCTTGTAAACTAATATTTTTATTATTTTTTTAATGAAGTGATGGGAATTAAAAAAACTGTTTCATCTTCAGTATTTTCATTTACATAAGAGCATTTACTACTAAAACAAGCTATAGTATATTTTCTTTTAAATTTTATTATTTCATGTACATTATCAAGTTTTTGTACAAGATCATTTGTAAATTCAAAGACGCCATTAAGTACTTCTACCTAGCGGTGCGATTCGTAAACCCACCTTTTTGAGAAATAAGTACTGCTACCTTTCTTTTTCCTGTTCAGCCTCCGGTAATTACCGTTCAGATAATACTTCAGAGGATGATATTATGAGTGTAAATGAAGTGTAGTATTGTACAGTCTCTGACCATTCCTGAGATGTGTGGTTAATTGAAACCCAACCACCAAAGAACACTGGTATCCACGATCTAGTATTCAAATCCGTGTAAAAATAACCAACTTTACTAGGACTTGAATGCTGGAACTCTCATACTGCTACCTTGTGGTGCAATTCATAAACCCACCTTTTTGAGAAAAGAGTGAATTATTCGAGTCCCACGGTTCATCAAATGAAAGAAAAAAACATTGTTTAACAAAACTCGAAGTATTTTTTTAAAGTAATCATTATTATAAATCTAACTGAACTGAAATATGTTTCATGTTTATTTTTTTCCTATTTTCATTTCACTTTTAGATTAGGTCATGTTTAGAACTGTAAACAAAGTTTGCTGACTTCGTCGTGCTGTCCAGTTCTGCAGACTCTTACCGGCGAAGTTCTAATGAACTTCTTGAAAGCTAAACAAGCAACACTCATTAATCATGTAAGATTTATTAAAAATTCCATAATATTTTGCCCCAAATTGTTGAAAAGAAAATTGCTATTGCATAGCAATAATTTGCTATGCAGTTCAAGCAATTTCGACAATACTTTTCCTGAGGATGAGTATGTTGGCAGATAATATATAATGAGTCAATATATATAATGAGAATATATAATGAGTCATGTTATCAGATAATATTTTAAATAATCTGGATTGGAGTGTCGAGATTTTACGTACTTGATCATTTTTACAACTACATCGAAAATGCTTCTTAGGTATGCAGACTTTTTTTTGTAACTTCTGTCTATCAGAGCAAAACTCAGTGATATTCTGTTGCATTTATAGCTATTTCCAAAATACTTGACACAATCTGCTTGTGCACCATCTGTACAAACATTGGTATACTTTTCCAATCAAGTTTGTTTTTATGAATATATTTATTAATGCAGTTAAACAAAATTTTCTCAGTTGCTCTTTCTTCACTGCTATTATTATACACACAGCGTAAAAATATCAGTAAAACAGACAGACCTGCAATATCTCATGCTCATCCTTTTGTAAAACAAATTCATTGCAAAATTTAAGTTGATTAATTTAGCTCTGTCTCTATATCAGTAGAAAGATCGGCTATGCAACGTGAAACAGTGTTAATGGTTAATTATAATGAATCAATTACTTTTACAGACTCTTTATTGAACATACAGAACACAATGTCTTTCACATAAACTTAATAAGTGTCTCTCCAATCGTATGAGCTTCACCATTATGTGCAATGTAGTAACTCACTTGATAGGATTCCTCTGTTGTCATTTCATTTTCAGTTTTAGCAATTTTTATCATTTGAAGTTGAGATTTTTGCAGAGTTAATTTTTTCTTTATAATCAAGGTGCTTCATTTCGAAATGCCCAACAAAGTTTATCTAGAACCAAAGAACTGTTAACTAGAATTTTATTACATACAACACATATTGCATAGAAGGCATTTTTATTACCAGTACACGAAAAGCCCCAATTTAAATAACTCTCTCATATTTTTGTTTTGGTGCGCTCTTTGATGACACTTGGTTTTTGGATTGAACTAATCTTTCTTCCCCAATTGCAGATATAAGAAGTACTTACAGTAAGAAGTAATTACTCCTTTTTGTTTCAAAATTCCTGTTTTTAACCACGGACCTACAGGTAATTTTAAATTTATATTTTAGAACTAAATGGAGACAAAGAAAAACGTTTATAAAAAAAACAACAAATGTGCTATTTTTATTTTAAATAATTTAATACAAAAATAAGTAATGCTGATTAAAAAAGAGACAGGAAAAAGTTTTAAAAATAAGGTTGGGTAGAAGAGTGCAGTAGCAAAATTATCAGAAATGTTATAAATTTAAATTTTAGTGGCCTATTTATAATAAAAGCCTAGATTTTAGTGAATCCCAAAAATAGATAATGAAATATATTAATATGCTAATCTTAATCTGTTAATAAATAATTACATTTATTTAAAACAATATTTTTTAAATGTAAACATAAAAATATACATTAACATATATATAGATATACACATGTTCGTATAGTTACATATATTTAAATTTTGGTGGCTAATTTACTTGTAGATTAATTTGTTAATGATAACTGATGACAAAATTAACAATGAATGTTGGGAAGCATACAAACAAGGCCAATGATTGAACTACTTTTAATCCTAGCTAATAAAAAAGTGAATCAAACTTCAGGTAAAATTTAAAGGCTTTTTACAGGTAGAAAAGTAATAGTGAAATAAGAAGTGAAATTTGACTTCTCTTGTATAACTCAATCGTAGCAGTAAACTACAATATTCATTTTTTTAAACTACTACTTTTAACAATAAAAAATTACACTTATTAGTTTTAGTAAAACTTTTATTTTCTTACCACTTTCAAAAGAAGATAAAATAAAAAAAAGTAAAAAGTCCAAAGTAAACTATTATTTTTAAAATATTAGATACTGAAACACTTCTTTACTTCAGAGCACACAGAACAGATATATAAACATCAACAGAGATGCATTCTGCATGTATTTCTTTGGCAACAAAAGACATTTGGTATCATGCTACATTACTAAATTTATTATGTATGCTATTTTAAACTACTTAGTTTTATGTTTTCTTTTTAAATTTCTTTTAAGAGTTGTTTTAAATTGCGTTAGAACACATAAAAGCAGACAGTGTTTTGTTCTCTTACCTCAGTTTCATCATTTTTCACACAACATTTAGTGTCTGTTTATGACAGAACACAGTTTGGGAAACGCTGCTATAGAATCAGATTCTGAAGTTTAGTGGAAATGTTGTAAAATGCTCTCACAATCAGATTTTTTTTGTTTTTTGTAATATTAATCATACTTGCATGAAGGGGTAACAAAGGGAACAAAATAGTTGATACATACAAGAAATTATATAATCTCTATAGAGTGAACAACTCAAGATTGCCATCATTGAGATCTCAGAAACTACAAGTTTCGTGAGAAATTTAAAAAAGGAACCTTCCCTAGATTTATCCCTACATTAAAAACATAATATAATTTTTTTTAAATATTTGCCCTTTTCCCAATATACCAGCAACTTCATTATTCCAACTGTAACCCCATGTTTTTATTGCATTTTTGGGTAAAAAATATTACTTTAAGACATTTTTATTCTTGGGCAATTTTCTCTAAACACAGTCATTATGGAGCTACAGGCAGACAATTGTAAAATCAAACATGGAAACCTAATGTATAGTACCCGGTAGTCAAATTACATTATCAAAATTTGAAAATTAGAATATAAAGTAAAGATATGATTAAAAATCTTTTGCCTTGAACAAACAGTGTGGTTTTAGTTTTATTTATTAGGAAGGAATAATTACAACAGAATTGTAGTGCCAATTATAACAGATTTTCAAAATGGCCACCATTAGTAAAAATGCAGGCAGTTGCTCTCCTGAAAATATCAATAACAGCTTTCAAAAATGTATTGTGATAGATGAAATATAAAATTTTGACTACCTTACCTGTTATTTCTTCCACTAATGTGCAAACATGTACAACCAGTCTTTCACGTATACCCGCAGAAAGTAATCTAATGAGGAAAAGTTTGGATTTCTAACTGGCCAAGCAATAGCTCCTTAGCTAGCAACCCACCTGTTTTTAAAATGAGCTTTTAAAAATTTTGTTACCTCACCATACTGGCATGCTAGAGCTCCATCTTGTTAAAAATACATTTGCATTCGCAAATCTAAAGGCAAGTCATCAATAGATGTCAGCAGAACGTCTTCCAGCAACTGACAATATTCAACTCCTGTACAATTTCCCTTGTAGGAATCCATGGCCAAAATTTGATTGCTGATGATGGCACACCAGCAGTTTATGGAAAATCTAACTTGATTGCTTCCTTCTAGACAATTGGTGGATCTAGTTTTGACCAATAATAGTATAGAGGATTTTATACCAATAAAGTATTTATTAACTTCTTGACAACAATTCAAAAAACTAATGAATAAGGGCGACACATTAACAATCAATGAGTGTACAGTTAAATTCAACAGATTTTTCAACAATCTAAAAAACAGATAATTATTTAGCATTAAAATTTGCATTTATTGTTTTTGTAAGTTTACAACTGTCAGCCCATAGCTCTGTTAATGACTGCGCCTGGAGAAAAATACCCAAAAATAAAAATATTTTCTATCCAAAAGTACAATAAAATATGAGGTTTTTCATTTGGAATAATGAAATTGGCCACCATATACGAAAAACGGCAAAGAATTAAAAATGATAAAACTGTACTTTTAATGTAGGGACAAATCTAGAGAAGGTTCCCTATTTAAAGCTTCTGATAAAATTTGTAGTTTGTAAGATCCAATGGTGGCCATCTTGAGTTGATCACCTGCATAGCCTAATAATTAGGAAGGAATTAGCTTTACAACAGTATAGGAATTTTTCATATAAGTTCATTAGTTCCCAAGATTACTCTAAACAAATTCTGAGACTTTATGTAATATTATAGTTTACTATCTGGAACATGTTTCCACTAAGTTTAATGAGTAAAATGAAATAACTGTAAATTTCACACAGAACAGAAAATGTACACTGACTGACATTAGTTCAATGTTTAAATCATAATAAAAGCATTTTTTTTCAATTGTACACGTGATTCTCATTCTCAATATCCAATGTGGGGGTTTGAAACTTACCACAAAATGTGTATCATTTTGTAAAAAAAAAAAACATAATTGCAAAAAAACATTGTCTTTTTGTAAAACTGGAAAGCATGAATAATGTTACACACACACAATACACAAAACTCTTTCTGACTACAATAGATAAAGTGTTCTTGACAGATTGTACCAAAATATATAAAAATATTCAATGGAAGCACAGAACTTTACAAAATTTGCCATGTAATTATATATTAGAACAACATTACAAACAGTTAAAAAAAACCTCGATATAAAAGAAAGATGCAATGATAAACAAATATAATTTTCTATCATAAACTTATTATTCTTAAATCAATACTTCTTATATGTACAGAAAAATTAAAGTAATATTTTTAGTAATTATTTTTCATTTAAGGCCTCAAGAAAAATTTATAAAACTTAACAAATAGTATAAACGACAGATGAAAAACATCAGATCAAGGCATCAACAATACACAGAATATTTAAATAAGTCAAATTCATTTTTATTGCGTGCATACATTCACTCACACACGTGCATGCATGCACACACACACACACATGCACACTAACACAAACTGTGCACCTCATCAATAAAGTAATTAGTAATAAAAATTATTGCGACCTGAAGATCAATCACTTTTGCTTCTAGTTCAGCAATCTTCTGCTTTACTTCAACAGGCAACTTGGGTTCAGTTGGGTTTGTCTAAAACAAACAAATAAATAATGTAACATAAAATTAAAGATAAAATAAGCAATCAAAAATTGTGTTGGAAAAATGTGTAACTAGCTGGAAGAACATCTGTTAGACGTTTTTCCAGCTAGTTAATACTTTCCACCAGTTAATACTGATTACTATACACTGTAATGTGTAATTTATTTTTCTGTAAATAATGACGATTTATTTTGGAGAAAACCTTGTTTAAGTACTTAGGTAAATTTGTTTTTGCTCAAAAATAAAACTTAAAAAGTATCAATGAAGATCTCATATGTTTAACAAAACATCAAGAATTCATAGGTACTTACATATGTATAAGCTATTATTCTTTTTACATTTCTTCTGTCCAATCCTTTGCATACAGATTTTTTGGAAAATTATCATTTAGAAATGAAAGTCTTCCCTTATCTTGATGTAGCCTGTCAACAACCGTACAGCTTTTGTAAACCTTAAGCTGAGACAGCTAAATGTCTTTAAAATGTCTGTCTAAAGCTTCTTTAGTAAAGAAGCTTTGTGTAAAGAAGGCCCATTCCAAGAAACAAAAACTTCATGAAACAGGCTGTCAAATTTAATATTCCTGTTATGAAGGTGTATACCTATTAACAGTTTTCTAACAAGAAAATTGTTTCAGGTATTTGATCATATACCTCACAGTTTGTAAATGCCTCCAGAATAAACCTGTTGTTTTGGTCAAGCAGAGATGGCTTCTTAAGTTAACCTTTTGATGAGTCCTGAGAGAAAATGTCTTTAAAGTAACCCAATTGTAAAATTTTGCTTTTTAATGTTTGCAGCTGTTTTAATAGGATTTCATGATTGAAGGTACATTCTCTACGTTTATTGATCCACTCTACAAGTTTGATAATATATTGGTCAATTTCATATCCAGTTTCTTCTAAACAAGTACTACTAAAACACAGTTGCATATCTTTCACAATACTTGGTTCTTCGATTGTATTTTCCAGATTCCCTAGAATCAGCACACACAAGTTTTCTAGATTTTACTTGGTTTTTTGAATTGATCTCTTGTTAACAATGTTTGTTGACAATTATTTGTTTCTTCATCCTGCAACTCTTGGTCTCTTTTTGTTCGTGTTAGACTGGATCTATCATAGCATTCTTCCATTATTAGACAGTTTTTAAACACACATTGTTTTGCAAACAGTTCAATGCTTTGAATAGAAATGGAATATTTTGTCCTGTTAGCTTTCCACTGTTCAGTTCAGTTTTCATTTTGACACTTTGTGCTGCACAACTGAACTTGGTCAATTCAAGAACATCAACTGTTCAAAGAAGTTGATAAATAGTCAGGATTTGAAAATTGCTTTAAATTCTTGAATATACTTTTGCTTCAGTGTTACTACCATTTTTCTTATACTCATCGTTTTCTTCTATTGAAGGTCTGTAAAAAAGTAAGACAAAATCCCTTTCAAAGGGCTTACACACTCTTAATTCACTTTGGACAAATCTAGTTTGCTGAAATGATTTTGGGTTCATGGATCCAATGCCTAATTTTTCAGCTATGTTTATTAGTTCTTCAAACCTGATACCCCAATTGTAACTTTTCATGAGGTTACTTAATACCTGTATCTGATTTCTCAGCCAATTACATCCTTTTTCTTTCCTGATATTATTTATTATACACTCCAATCCGTGAGCTATGTCCCAAATAGGTACTAAAAAATCTAAATCAATGGTTTGATAATTCAGTAATTTTCTTATGGACTCCCAGGTCAAAATACTGGCCATCAAATGCCATGCCATTCTGTTGTTTGTCAATGTGATTGGGTTTTTAGTACTCAAAAAATCAGATATTTTTTCAATTGTAGTTAAAAATACATTTTGCCTGAATTCTGTGAAAAATCTCTTGAATGATTAAATTTACCAACATCTGCTTCATTTAATACATTTAAACTAATGTTCTTTCAAAATACTTACCCCTCTTTGCCTTTTTTTACAGCATTATACTTGGTTCTTTGAAAATCTTAGTTCAATTTTTCCATGATCTTTATTTCTAACGCGCTTTGTTCAGACAACTTTGAAAATTCAAAGCACCATTTGTGGGCATCAGAATTTAAATGGTCAATTAAATGAATTCCTAAATTGTGTACTCTGATTACTCTGCATCATGTGATATTCATTTGGCAGTGTGAATATCCCAAACTAACTGGTTTTTAGGAATGTAACATTTTTGGGAATATGTTTGTAGTTTGATATTTATGGCATACATAAAACTTTGTTATCTTCCTCTGTTAAACATGGCATTAATTGATAGATTTCATTAAGAGATTTACTTATCCTGATAAGTTTCAATTTAGCTTCAAACTCTTCAGATAATTATTGTGTCGCTTCCATTGCAGGTTTTGATTTGGATTTTTCCTGCTTAATTGCACTGAGTACTGTATCAAACTTTCATTTAGACTTGTTAAAGCTGATACTAAGTCAGATAACTGCCCTTCATAACCACTTTCACTTCTTTTTAAAAAATGGCGCATCAGAGGATTTTGAGCAAGAAGGTTTTTCATAGGATGGTTGGCTGGTTGTTCATCAACCTTTATTTTTACTTCCTTGTACAAGGGAAAGGAAGTATTGTGACTGCAAAAACTTTCAGATTTCAACAGAAATATCCATTTTGACTAGTTTCTGCATGATGTCTGTGTGTATCTCACATAACTCAAAAACAATTAGATGTAGGATGTTGAAATTTTGGATTCAGAACTGTTGTAACATCTAGTTGTGCACCTCCCTTTTTGAGTGCAATGGACTGAACCAAAAGTGTCCAAAAAAGCCCAAAACCCGAAGACAAAAATGGATTCTGGGATTTTTCTTAACTACAGTAATCAGCCCTCACTGAGAGCTTTTCAACGATACGTTATAAGTGGTACTTATTTTCATTGGTTCCAGAGTTATAGCCAAATGAAAGTTTAATTAATGAAATATTTGGATCTTAGAAGGGGAAGGGAAATCGATTTGAATCAGACTTCACCTCTTTTTTTTTTACAGTTTCTTTTTTAATTTAAATATATTGATTTATTAATAATTATTAACCTGTGATTGTAAAAAAAGTTTTATGATAAATTCTAAAAAAAAAAAAATATGAAAAAATATCATAAGTTAATGAAATAAAATTTTATGTACTTTTCATTTAAAAAAAAATGTGTATATGTAATTTAATAGGCGAACAAGGAAGTCATGTGGTGCCCAAATCAGATCTTTTCTTTTAGATTGTTCATCATCAGATCCACAAGATTTAACACCTTCCTCTGATTTTTCAGGACCTGTTGGTTCAGGTTCAGGTTCAACACCACTTGTCACATTTAATGGTTTGATAAAATGGTCAATTGTTCTGGGTTTTTCACCGGGATGTTTCGATGAGACATGACCTGAAAGTTTGTCTCTTGTTCCTCGCCACTTAGAAAACACACAAATGACTTTTTGCTTACTTTTGAAAGTTGACATTGTGCACTTAAAGAAATAACTATATTTTATATTATTGCGGTACAGGTAATTACACTGTATTACAGATAAATACTGAAGATAATAATTACACACACTGTCAATGAAGTGAGTATTGAAAATATATAGGTAGGTACTTAAATAAGCTAAATATTTATAACATAGTATTTTACTACTTAATTTTTAAAAAATACAACTTGATTATTATGTTCAAAAGTATTGCTTAAGTGGTAAATACAAAGCTAAATGTTATGTTTAAGTAGTATTAGTTCCAATTACCTACCACAGTCACTACTGAAAATACTACGAAACATGATATACTATATAAACTTAAACATCACAGTAATAAACAAACATGATGGATAAAAATCATATATAAACTTAAGTATCACGTAATAAACAATCACAAAAAAAAAACACAAGAATAAGATGCTTAGTCCACTTGCTACTCATAAATTGACGGGGTTGAAGCGAGAGGTATGAGATGACAGGTCATAACAAGTGACCTTTCTTTCTTTTTCCTGTTTAGCCTCCGGTAACTACCGTTTAGATAATTCTTCAGAGGATGAATGAGGATGATATGTATGAGTGCAAATGAAGTGTAGTCTTGTACAGTCTCAGTTCAACCATTCCTGAGATGTGTGGTTAATTGAAACCCAACCACCAAAGAACACCGGTATCCACGATCTAGTATTCAAATCCGTGTAAAAATAACTGGCTTTACTAGGACTTGAACGCTGGAACTCTCGACTTCCAAATCAGCTGATTTGGGAAGACGCGTTCACCACTAGACCAACCCGGTGGGTCAATGACCCACCGGGTGTGACCTGGCGACAATATAACCCCACCCCTCCATTCCTCACCTGCGCAATGAAAATGGAAACAAACAAATGAGTCATCACATTGTATGCATTTTACTGATAAAGACAGATTTCAAATTTCGGTAAGTAGTTTAAGTTAAGAATGAAAAACATTAGTAATATCTATGTATTAAGTACTTTTAATGTGATTTAGTTAGTGGTTTAATGTGATTTAGTGGTTATTGCTTGTATAATTATAATCATTTGTATGAAGCTAACAAAATTTGCATACTGGTGCAGGGGTGCAGAATATATATGAACACTCAAACGAGGTTCAGAGTAAATTGAGCCTGGGTTGGGGAAATTTTGGCCAGGGAAAAAGCCGCAAACAATTTTTTTTATAAGGAAAAATAACTATTTTGGGGAAAAATTTTTAGGTTTTCCGGGTCTCATAGGTTAGCACAACCACCACTATAAGACTCTTGGATACCTTCTGATTAAACAGAGACCACCTGTTTTCAGAAGGAAAAATGATGTTTAAAAAAATTAAAACATTTGGTTAGATTATATTAATCTAAGCAAACTTAACCTATGCTCGCTTTGCTTGCTAACCTTTGCTAGCTAGTCAACATTAGCGAGCGAAGTGAGCGTAGGTTAAGTTTGGTTAGATTATATTTATAAGGGTCATATTTATGTATATAAATATATATTTTTATTTTATTTTATATATTTATAGTGGTGGTCGTATAACCCATGAGAACCAGTTTCCCTACTAAGGGATGTTTAGCCCAGAGTGGGCAAATAAGAAATTAATGGAAACAAAGGTCAGCCAAATCAATCTTTTTACAAAATATGTATTATATATTTATGTACATACATACACACAAAGTGTGTTGTCTGCTTTCTGCTGCAAGTTGGGACAAGTCAGGCAGAGTACCTATTTAATCTTCATCAAACAAAATATCATACAGCCGAGCCACCAATACAATATTTTTGTGCCAGTTGATGAATGCCAGTTTCCTGATTCTTGACTAGCTACAAACAGCCGGCCAAACAGCTGGTGTTCTAATACTTTCTTTAGGGATTAATAGTTATGGTTTAGACTAATCTTATCTTTGAAGTAATACAATACCAGTTGTTAAAGGTGTAAATACTAGCGGTCATTGTATGTCTTTTGGAAATTTACTACTTGTAAATAAATCCTGACCTTACTTTAAATTGTATTTTGTATGTAATCACTGTTTATTATTTGTTAATGACATTTATTATTATTATTGTTGTGGTTGTGATCACTATTATTATTGTTATTGTCATTTTTATTGATTTGTCTTATTTTTTATTTATGTTCAACACATTATTAAGCTAATAGATTAATACATTTTTTTTCTTGATGATATCGCCACATAAGGTTGAAGCATGTGCATGGGATATGGAAATGTAGCGCATGAAAAATGCCATGTCTGACTGGGTGCTGTGCCTACTTTGAAACTGTGGTGAATTATTATCATAAAGCAAAAGGGGCATAATATATCCCTAAAATTCATTCTTACAAAACTGGATTTCTTTTATCTCATTCAAACAATCTCGCTGCTGCCGGTGATGAACACTGGGAATGCATCCACCAGCAAAAAATCAGTCAAGGAAAACAGGTACCAGGCAGTGAAGCACAAGAATGTTTACAGATTATTATTGGTTGCCAAAGAGGAATGATCCAGATGCCAAACTAAAGGAAAACAACTACCACATTTTAGCAAGTTGAACAGTGTTCTGCTTGCATGTAAGTTTTTATATTTCTTTTAAAGTTTATCCACATATCACAAAAAACAGAAGGATGAGGGAGAAATTCTAGTTTTTACAAATTTGAATTCAGCATGAAAAGTTCTATTTATGTTTTGATCTTTGCACTAAAAAAAAAATTTGTTCCTCAGTGTTATTACAAAAAAATTAAGTTTTTCTTGGTCTTGATGTGTTATGTGGTCAAACCATTGGAAAATTTAAGAATTAAGTCAAAGAACTTACTTTTAAACTTGAAATTATTCCAGGGGAATAAAATCTCACTCAACTGAAAATACCTAATGTTGTTACCTTTCACCTTTCAAAAACAATACAAAAAATACATATAATCACCAGCTGATTGAAGGGAATCATTTACTTGCTCAAACTGAAAAATACAAACACCTGCATTAGATATTGGATCTGTTATCATGGATAAAAATAAGCACTGAATCATTAATGAATTCAAGATGTGCTGTATATCCAACCACATGGACTGAAGTAAAAACTTCTGCTTATCAAAATAAGCATCTTCTTTAAGCAAATGAAGTGAAGCTTTAGGGTTACCAATTTTTTAATAGTAAAATTATTCTAAATAAATAAATGTTACAATAGAAACTTTTATCAAAGTAATAGTCTAGCATATTCTGTTCTATAAGCCAACACTTGTAATTTTCAAAATCCCATAAGAATTCATCAACCGTAAAATAAATCCTGTTCAACAACTTACTAATCAAATGCAGAACCCCAAAATTAATTAAATTATCAAGCATCATCCTAGTTATGTAAAAATCAGTTAAAAGAGAAAAACTAGAAAATATTTTCTATCTAGATATATATTCTTCTGGAAAAAAGCACAGTATAAAAAACACCATGATTTAGAAAATTACTTAATTCTATCAAAGTTGCTTTGATTTTTTTTGCTGTAATTGTAGTTAATGACATAAATCCATCTAAAAATTAAAAGTGGTTCATTAAAAATCAAAGCATTCTTATTAACTATTTATACTTACAACAATATATTTTAAACTGTTTAATACTATCTTATATTGACCTCTTTTATTAATTCTGAAGTACTATCATCATCTTCCTTAATTTCATGAGGTTGTGCATTTAGAAGTAATTGTTGCATTAATTTATCTCTATCTTCTATTTGTGCTCTTATAGTTTCTACTACTTCACTAACTTTATTAAAATTTTCTGAACCTCTTTGACTTTCCAGCTTGGCACTAAAATAAATAAAAAAAAAAAATTATTTAACAATAAAATAAAATGGAACAATAAAAATTTATGCTGCACAACCCCACAATTAGTTTCTGATTTAAATTCACCTACAAAATAAGATGTGGTCAGTACATATCCTTTTAATTGGAATAAGTTTTATTAATTTGAAATTTTTAGATAGGGTAAATTTACTTGTAATTCTGTCTAATCAGATTTGTTCATTTACTTTTTACAACATAACTTCTACTGCAGTCACTTCATATATATTCTTATGCAACTTCACGGAATGTAAGTCACTTTTGTTACACTGGCCCAATTTTAAAATCATTTAAAAAGTAATTCAATTGCTATGAAGATATTTATTTTATGATTTAAAGGTTTAAATTTTATCACATTATCATCTTTCTAATTTTATGTCATGATTAACTTTAGTTATTCAAGTTTTTCTTGCAGACAGTAATTTGTGTTAGGAGTTGCTTGCTTTGTTTACTCCAGCAAAAATAGTTAATGAATCCTACATGTGATACCTTTTTCTAAAGAATAATAACAATAATTCCAAGCTGCTAATAACTATCAGTCCTTAAAATGTGAAGACCAAACTTTTTAACTGGATACTAAGGAGATTCGTTAGCTTTGTTTGAAGCAAAAAATGTATCATACTTTCCTTTTAATAATATAAATAATTACTGATTATTCAAGCTTTCTTACTACTTTTTTCTAATGTCAATTTTTTATTTTTCATATTAGCTGTACCACAATTGATAAATCTGACAATAATTAACAAATTCATAAACTTTTATTCTTGCCTACATAAATCAATTTTTATCCTTTTGTTTGTGTCGCTTAAATGATAATGATTTATTAACTATCCTTCTTCACTCTTGGTATGAGTTCTTCTACATAATGTTCTATATAATTGGGATTGCAGATTAAATTTTAAATTTAAATAAATTCTTAAAGTAAGTTTATTCAGCATGCTTATAGTTCTAAATTTCTTCATCAAGTTTTCACTTCTTTTATTTAAGGACAAGCCCAAATACTGGTAGTTATTGACCCACTTCAAAATATTTTCCCATCCTATAAAACTTCTATTCTTTCAATTGCCGTTGAAATCATCATTAATTTCCATTTTACAATCTACATAGTACACTACCATTCCTCAGTCCTTAGTGCGTTAACCAATTGATTATAATCAATATTTTACAATCTACACCAGACATTGAACGTACACCAGAGATTATATAGTTTCCAGTTCTAGTATCCTAATCCTGCCCTTTTTCCTCTTCTTTTACATTTGCTTATTATAGTGTTCATGTAAAAATTAATGCCATTCAAAAATAATTTAATTTCAAGAAATGCTATAAACTCAGGATCAAGATTTATACTTATTTTACAAGGTATAATATCATTAGTAGAATAAAGGAATTTTTAACTAGTAATAATTTTTTACACAATAGTCACCTCTGTATGTATTGTACCTTTATATAATACACCCCTAACCAAACTATTAGTAATGAATAAGATAAATTCATGTCCTCTTTAGTATTGCTAATGCACAGATCAAAATATAAAAATTATTGAACTCAAGGAATGATAAAACATATTCCCCGATATAAAATTTTTAGCCTAGTACTCTAGTATTAGAGAGTAATGATGTACCATCCAGAAAGCAACAAAATACAATCAAAATGAAACAGAAAAAATTAACATTTGAAATAAAGAATAATAACCTTAAAAATTAATCAAAAATTTATTTTAAGTACTTTTTAATTTTAAAGGATCAATGTTATTGTTCTGTTAAAACTTATTCCTCTCTCTAATTCTCTGCAATACTAATGAGCGTATGGTTATATAGCACATTACTGAGGAAATGAATGAAAATTCTAATAATAACAGTAAACAACACCCGTATATTTGACTTCTTCAAGGAGAAGGAATTTTCATTTTGTAGAAATAAATTTTAATTTACAATTTGTATTACATAAGAACCTCTTGATAAAAAACTGAAGAAATAATGTAACATAAAAAATGCAATGCTAGACTTCATTACAAATATTTTCACTTTTTAGAAAATATAAAAAAAATCATAACTTAATCTTTACAAATGAATTAACTACAAACAATAACTGTTAAATAATACAGCTACATACCGGTCTTCCTCTAATTTACGTTTTAGTAAATTACTTTTTTCTTTAACAGCACTATTAGCAGATGGCAATTTTTTATCACCAGAGGAAATGATCATTGTTGATTCATCACGAGTTGAAAAACGTCTTCTTGATGCTTTTTCTCTAGCTTTAATACGAGAAAGTGTGCTTACAATTTGCTGAAAACAATAAATAAGTTAACTCAAAATTGATTAACAATATATAGTACCAGATGCATTAAACCCTCATTTTAGTTACTTTTTTAATGTTTTGATTAAAATTCTATTTTCAATAATAAAAAACACAATTTTAATTATGTATTTCCTGTTACATGCTTTAACTTTTGGCTTGTAAGTGAATTGACATAAAACACAGTAGCCATACTATGAAAAATGACTGACATCCTTATTCTAGAAACATTATTCTTAGAAACCAATTATTCCAATCAACAATTACTATCTTATTCACATGACTTAATTTACTTATGCACATCTGTATGTCATATGACCCAAAGTTATGTGAAATGAACTATACAAGTGACAATAATATGTTCCTACAGAGATGGACTATACACTAAATGTTGTTCTCAAAGAAAAGGACTGACTGATGCCTCTTGAATTTTAGGTGCTTAATATGTTTCATGCCATAAGAAAAACTGGAACACATTATTTAAAGTAAGCAATACATTACACAAGGGAAAATTTTTATGTTATTTTGGAAAAAAATTGTGTATATTAGAAACAAAGATCGATACTGTTTTTACCTTCATTTAAAAACTGAAGATCCAATTTTCAATTTTCTATATAACTGGGATTGCAGATTAAGTTTTCATTCAGTATGTAATTTCTTAAATTAAGTTTATTCTGCATGCTTATATGTTATGAGTTCTACACATGGAACTACATTTTAAATGCTGAATATGTAGAGCATCCACTGTAATTAGAACACTATTTTAATTATATTTTTTTTATAATTAATTCATTGTGTTAAGTGGAAGCAACCCTAAGCTTGTGACTAGGAATATAGGATGGGAAATTTGTAGCGTATGAAAAATGCCACACCTGACCAGAATTCTTCTGAAAAGCAAAATGAATATTGCTCTAAATACAGATCATACATACTAGATTATAGTTTCATTTTAATTAATTCATGAAGAATAGCTAATGGACAATGATCCATCAATTAAACATTAAACACAAAAAATTATTTACCACTAATAAATGATAATTAGACAAGAAATATTAAACTTATTCATCCAAATAAATATCCACTTTTTGTTCATTTACATAATCAAATAGCTACACTTTTAACTGTAAAATTCAAAAGGCATCTTTAATGGCAAACAATTCCAGCTTGCAATTAATAAAATTCCATTACTGTAGACTTACAAGTTAAGATTTCTAACTTCATAAGTTATTTATTTTTAATTAAATCACATATTTATAAATTTTACATAATTCTATAAATTATATATTTTTCTTTGTTTTATTTTTGTATAAAGCAGAAATTGTAATCATTAATAATAAATAGTAAAAGGAATTAAATGTCAGAACTGTATTTTTAACTCCTTATAACTGAATTATCTGGGTGTGTAAAAAAAAATCAGAGGTATTTTATCAGCTTATGACAAAAACATCAATAAACTACTCGTTCTTTTTTTTAATTTTGCCACAACTCTTGGCTTTGCAGTTATCAGAAATATAACTTAATTTTTTGAAAATAATTAATTTTCAAAAAAGGCTTCAGTATTTTCCTATGGTTACTCACTAAGTTCATATGCTCATTTATACAGAAATTACTTTGGAATATTAATTACATCAATATGAAGTTATTCTAATAACATTTCTAGGTACTTATGTATTAACGCCACCGCAGCTACAGCTTTATTTAAAAACAAAGTAGTCAATTGGATTTCGGTGGAAAATGGGCCGATATAGAGTTTAACATAGATTCAAAACAGTCTCTTTATTAATTTTAATATATTTATTTTATAAATATAATTTAACCAAACTTAACCCACGCTCGCTAACCTTGACTAATTAACACCGTAATTTTTTGAGTATTTATTTAATAAATTCAGTAATTATTGCAATTATTTATTACTGAACAATAATTACTGAATTGTTACTTAAATAATAAATAATTGCAATAATTACTGAATTTATTAAATAAATACTCAAAAAATTACGGTGTTAATTAGTCAAGGTTAGTGAGTGTAGGTTAAGTTGGTTAAATTATATTTATAAAATAAATAAATATAAATAACATTTCTTAAAATTAATAAAGAGACTCAATAAAATAAATACTCAATTTTAAATAAAGCTGTAGCTGCGGTGGCGTTAATACGTAAGTACCCATTTCTAAAATTGCAGTAAATAATGTGAAATTTTAATAACTTTCATTTTTTTGTGGGTGGGGGTAAAAACTCAATAATACAGAATAAATCAACTGTTGTAATTTGTTAAAACATTTTTTTGTACAAAACTTTATTTACTTATAAGTGGAAGTATTCGAAAATAGAAGTAATTAATACATTCTCAATACCTTGCATGTTTAATAATTATTACAATGCATAATTTAATCGTTTAAATTTGCAAGACAATAACATGACCTTAAAAATGAAAATACATTTTACACTAAAATAGGATTTTCAAATCCCTCATGTGATACTACACAAGTATGAAGAGAGTATTTAAGGTATTGCATATTAGGTTTTCAAGACACTTCCAAGTTTAAAGAAAGATTATGTAGCAATATCTGCAGCAGCATAAAACTGACAGATTATTAAAGTGAATACAATTCAAAGTTTTAATTTAATTATTATAACTATGGGTCTTTTGCATTACTTCCCTAAACAATTAGAAATAGATACTATCACATTTTGTAAGGTTATGAATAAATAAAGGTTTAATACAAAAATAAATCTAGAATGGGCCTATAGGTTATTTATCTTAAGATAAACAATATAACCTCCAGGTAGCTTGAATAAATTTATTAACAAAGTTTCTCACAGCAGCCAAACTAACGAAAACACTAATCATATCGTTGCATCTGTTTTCAGTACTTTCATGTAACATATGTCACAAATATTTTAACTCTATTCATTTATAAACCACATAACTATACGAAATACTCTGTTGTTGATCAATAACGATATTTCAGAATATATATATTTTTTTTTACATTACCTCTGCTTTTAATTTTGTAGCCTCCTGCTGTTCCAACCTACCCTTATACGTTTCAAAATCAGGGAGGTTGGACTTTTGTTGGACGTTCTCTTCTTCCATTATGCGTTAATTTCAAACTAAACAATAATAAAAAAAATACATAGAAAAAAATTAATTACTAAGAATTAACTCAAAAAAATACTAAATTAAAAATTTTTAAACCGAGTAATACATCGACAGGTTACGTCCTTTTTTTAACTTCTGGATACATCAAAAAATCCATTCACTATAGTAGTACTTTTATCAGTATAAAGAAGCTTAAGATAAAATTTCGATCAAATACTGATAATTTAATCAACATTTCAATAATTTATTTCATAATACTCAGACTACACATTAAAAAAAAACATCCGGATATAGTTGTCAAAAGTGTTAAGCAGAACATCAGCTGACTACATATTGCAGTCGATACCTGTGCAAAAGTAAATACGAATTGGGCGATGACGAAATTGATGATAAATGTCTATTTTACATATTTAAAGACTGCTAAAGGTTTTTTGTTTTCTTCATGAAAAATCAGCCCTTCAAGTTAAATCAGTAAGTGAAGTATCTGAAACTAGAAAAATATTTGTGCTCAGTTAAGGTATTTAAATATAACTTTTATACTCAATAATAATATAATTCTTTCAGTGCGTTTTTTGGAATTTTTTAAACCAAAAAAGTGTTTGATAATAAAGTTATGAGTAACATATTTTTGACCTACTTTACCTCTTTGTCAAGTTTTAAGGTATCGATATGTATATAATTTATATATACTACCTATTTATTATTACTCGATATATTTAATTTACTATCGACATTTTTCTTAACGTCACCTGTGCCGGTTATGTATTTTTGTTATGATTTACTGCTACCTTATTACTTTTATCTGTGGAGTAACATGGATTAGCATGTTTTGCCTTAAAAGTCGTTACGTATAATTGTGATGGTTGTGTATTTTTTTGACTTGCGTTTTGTTTGATTCTGATGTACTAAACTTTATTATGAAGGTAAAGTTAAAATTTTGACCAGTATTTTATGTTGGTTCAGTATGATAAAATTTAAAAGTCGTTCTTTTTGTACATCTTTGTTTTTAAATACATTTTTTCAGGGGTTTGCAGTTTTTTCGACGATTTTTTTTTCATTTTTTCGTTCCTACTACTCTGTTGACTTACGTTTCCCAAACATTTTATCTTTTTTAATATGTTATTTGTAGATTGCTAACCTATTGTAGTTGCAACTGAATTATTGTATAGCCATGATTTGTAGAGTGTATATGGATACTGCGAATGATAGAGTTACGTTTCTGAGTATCGTTACATTACATCACTATTTAATAATTTATTGTGTAATATAGTACATTAAACTTTATATGATTACTAATTCCAATATCATCTAACTTATTTTATGATAATGTAACATTATTTGATAATCTTGTATTATCTTATATACATTACTGTACTTTTGCTAGTAACATTCTGCACTTGTAATATTGTGATACAAATAATAACTGAATGAAATATAAATAAATATTTTAATTAGATTGGTGTATAATTATACATTATGTATATAATTCCAGTATTGGTTGGTGAGATACACCACAAATTAAAAAAAGAAACTGCCCCACCATTTGTTTAAGTAAATCAGCAGAAACCAGGTAGAACCTTATCACAGAGTCACTAAATACAAAATTAGTTATAAAAACAACAGAAGTAGTTACAGTATGTAAAATGTACCATATTGCAAAAAAATATAAAGTATTCAAATATTGTAAATATAAAGTAAATAATAATTAAAAAATATATATAGAAATTCCAAATAAATTAAAAGAGTGCAAAAAGTTAGTTATTGCATTGATTTATTATAGCTTAAAATGGAAATTGAGTACAAATTATTTTTACATATTTTAAAAATCAGATTTTTAAAATTATTATTAGGTCTTTTTTTTACAGCTCATTACAAAAACATTATTGTTACCTTGGTTGAGTAAAAGAAAATTTTTTAAATAAATTATTGCGAAGTTCTTTAAAAAAAAATTGTCAAATATATTTTTTTAAAAAGTGGAAATTAAAGCATAAGACCCTAATTTTTCTTTTCATATATCAAAATAGTATGCTGTGTTACACAAAAATAGTTGTGTTGTTTGGTTTATTAGATATTAATATTTTTTATTGAAAAAAGTATTTTTATCAAAGGTATCATTTGTGAATATAGTTGCATGGGTAATGTAGAACTTTTGTGACAATTAATTTTTTTTAGTTTGTGTTGATCTCCACGATTCATATTTATGAGTGTCAAAGATTGATCTGACAGTCAGTTTAGTACCGTGATTGATAACTCACTCATTCTGACTTTTTAAAGGAATTCCAAAAGATATATTAGAAGTTCGATTTTTTGTGATTTCCGTTTTTATGCGAATAGACCATCAAAGGATCGCAGAAATATCACTTTTTGACTTTTCTTTTTTCTTCCCAAATTATTTTCATCTTTTTGTTTCTTCTGTACACTTCCTACCACTGTGCTTACCACAGGTACTTCATACCTGTTCCTCAGGTATGTTTAGATTTTATAAGAACTTTCTAAATTTATCTCTGTTTGAAAAACTTTCTTGAGTTACATTGAATTTTTTCATTCTATTTTTGGTTGATGTAAACTTATTGATTTTTATATTTCCAAATTCTATCAAAGATTTGTTTGTTCACGTTAGATTCATTCATTCTTGTATGTCCAAGAAATCTTAATTTTCTTTTTCTACAAACTGCTTTTGTTGTATTTATATTTTGATATATTTTTGATCTTAACTTATAAGTACTTTAGTCTTTTTAGTATAATTTTTTCTAAGGATTCTTTATAATTTTTATAGTTTTTCCTGTTTGTAAAGTAAATTTTTTCTATACCTTAAAGAATGACAGGTTGAATTTCTACTCTGTTGCAGTGTTGTAATTTTGGGATTGATGGATAAACATTTTTAGTTAAAAATGCAAATTTTTTTTAACTTTGCTAGTTAACTTTCTAAAGAAGTTTTGTCTGCCCCATTGCAACTAATTATTTCCTCTAAATATTTTAAAAAGTATTAGTTGTTCTAATATTTCCAAATTTGGTATGGAATATTTTTTTGTTAAAGTTTTTAATTTTTATCTTGATTTCTGTTTTTGAAAATTTAATTTGTAAACTAGCCTGTTAAGTTATAATTTTAAGGTCTTCAATTTGGGTAATTGTTTCTTCTTCTGATTGTGCTATTAAAGCTAAATCATCAGTAAATGCTAAACATTTAACTGGTATCCTACTTTTTGGTGCCCAGTCTTATTCCTTTGTTATTCTTCTCTCAGAATGTTTTCATAATTTTATCTAATACAGTATTGAAAAGTACAGGTGATAGACCAACTCCCTGTCTTAAGTCCTGTTTTGATTCGGAATGGTTTGCTAATTTCCCCCCAGAATTTAACTTTGGAAATCGTAACTGTAATAGAAAGTTTTAAAAGGTTAACTGTCTTTAGATCAACTACATATTCTTTTAAACATTTAATTAATGTTTTTTTTTTAAATTCACAGAGCCATACACATTTTGAAAATCTATAAATGAATTGAACATTGGTCTGTTTTGTAACATGTGAATTTTAATTATTAATTTTAGACTTAGAATTTTTGTTCTTGACATGATCTACCTTTTCTAAATCTTCCTTGGTATTCTTCAATTTTCGGAATCAACTTGTGGTTCTAGTCTGTTTAATAAGAATTTGGTAAATATGTTATTGGAAGTAGTGAAATTCCTCTACAGTTATTTACATCTTTGGGCATTTTTTATGTAGAGAATGGATTGAAGCAGATTTCCAACTTTCTGGTATGACTTCATTTTGCCAAATTTTTTCAAAACGTTTGGTTACACCTGCTATAAATTCATCATTTGTATACCTCCATAACTCTGTAATAACTCCATATTTACCTGAAGATTTGTTATTTTTCATTAGTTTAATGATTTCGTTAATTTCTTTGGTTGAAAATTTAGAATTTGGATTATGACGATTTTTAATGAAAGATAATTTTTTTAGGAGTTTCACAATTTTAAAGGTTATAAAAATAATTTTATTAGAATTTCACAATTTTCCTTATTGCTTAATGCCAATGACCCATGTTTCCCCCTAAAGCACACACTTGGTGCATTGTAGTTTGAGGTCCTTGTTTGAAAAACTTTTCTCTTGTGTTATTTTTTTAAATTTTCTAATTTCAGTTTTTGTAATTTAAAAAATTTTCTTTTTTTGATTTCTGATAATTTTATCTTAATTAATTTTACTATACAGTTAAGATTTTTCTTTTGTTTTGTGTGAATTCCACAATTTCCAAAACTAAGTCTGTTTTGTACTGCTGTTATACATTTCTCTGACCACTGTTTTTGTTTTTTATGAAGCGTTTTTGCCGCCAAGTTTATGCATTGTGAATTAAACTATTTGTTGCTTCATCCCATGAATTCTGAGTGTTAAGATTATTTGGAATTCATATTTTTAGTATTCAAAAAAAAAGTTAAATGTTCAAAAAAGATCAGTATCAAACCCTGGGATTTATTCTTTTGTTGTTTTTTTATTAGGAGTGAAGTTCATTTTCATTTGAGAGAGGTAATGGTGTGAAGTTACATTTAAAGATTTTGTACTTTAACATTCTGTATTTCCTTGTAACAGTGGTTAAGATTGCTATGCCATCCCATTGAAATTCGCCCAACATTAGATTCAGAGATACTCATGTCTTTTTCTTTTTGGATTGTGCTTTAAAATGAGTGGACATTATTTTTAAATTTTAACACAATCTTATTAATCTTTCACCATTTTGGTTGGTTCTTCTGTGTGCAGGATAATTTCCAATGATTTTATTACGTTTCTTTTCTTTACCTAGTTGGGCATTAAAATCACCCATTAGTATCTTAATTGGTTTAATATTGGTTGGTAATTTCAGAATTTCATCTTCTAAAGTTTTCCAAAATTCTTCTACTTTTTCTTGTTTTTTTTTATTGTCTTCATTTATAGTGGGATGACAATTGTTTAATGTGTAATTTTATTGGTTGATTTAATAGATAGTAGAGATAATATGAAGTTAACACTTTTGAAATTATTCAACCAAATTTAGAAATAGATGTGGCATTGTTTTTCATTATATTTTTTTCCAATTTTTCCTTCAAAAATATTCTTGACTCCATCTGATTCTATTGTTTCTTCTTCTAGGAATCATGTTTTTATTTGAAGAGCTAATATTGATATATTTAATCTTTTCAATCCTGATGTTAGTAGTTTTAATTTTCCAATATGAATAAGTGAATTTATGTTGTATAAACTAGATCTTTCCATTGGAGCTCTGATGATTCTCTTAGTAGCTTCAGACGGTTGGGCTTCATGGCATCCGAATACCCAATGTTGTCTTCAGGGTAATTACTTTCATTAGAAGCCATTTCCATGATTAAATTTGGCCAGATAAATCTAACAAGATAACAATCAAAGTTATGAGCCTTGAAGGTATGCTATGTTTAGTTGTCCAAATGAGATTTTCACCTAAAAAGTCCCACCAGTGGAGGTTAAGACATGCTTTTCTGACCTAATCAACCAATCTTTTGGGAAAAGTGGTTGCTCAAAAATGGTTCCACCCATAGCATTCACGGCTTCTGATGTTAATTAAATATTTTAAGTCCAATAGATTTAATCATAGATAAAAAATATTTTTTTTATTTCTAATTCAATTTAAGAATGGTGCAGTATTATTTATTCTTATTTGCTAATTTCTATCAATTCCTGTTTAACACTTTCTTCTTCTGGGTTTTCATAAAAATCTTATCTTGCCCCTCTCAAAAATAATTTCTCTTCTCTGACTACATGAGTACAGTTTCTTTCAATTTCATGACTATTTTTATAATACATTAACTAATTATACATTGTAATCCTTTCAGCTGCCCTTCCAGCTATCTTCAGTAATGCTCTTATTTCTGTTTTTCAGGTTGACATCAGGTGACATTCCTGATTATTTTATTACTCTTAATTAAGATATGGTCAAAAAGTGCATTAGATGTGTACTGGTCATCTAGTACTGCTTATGCCTTATTAGCTATTTTTTATTTATTTTGTGTGTAGCGAGTCAATGATTGTTATATTCATCTGTGCATTAGTTATTGTGTTCTTGAGGTTCTATGTGATTTTTAGCCCACATGGGTGTGTAAGTAGTATTTTTTTTTTGTCTTTAGTCATTTGACTGGTTTGATGCAGCTCTCCAAGATTCCCTATCTAGTGCTAGTCGTTTCATTTCAGTACACCCTCTACATCCCTAAAAATTTGTTTTACATATTCCAAACGTGGCCTGCCTACACAATTTTTTCCTTCTACCTGTCCTTCCAATATTAAAGCGACTATTCCAGGATGCCTTGGTATGTGGCCTATAAGTCTGTCTCTTCTTTTAACTATATTTTTCCAAATGCTTCTTTCTTCATCTGTTTTGTCGCAATACCTCTTCATTTGTCACTTTATCCACCCATCTGATTTTTAACAGTCTCCTATAGCACCATATTTCAAAAGCTTCTAATCTTTTCTTCTCAGATATTCCCGATTGTCCAAGTTTCACTTCCATATAAAGCGACACTCCAAACATATACTTTCAAAAATCTTTTCCTGACATTTAAATTAATTTTTGATGTAAACAAATTATATTTCTTACTGAAGGCTCGTTTCGCTTGTGCTATTCGGCATTTTATATCGCTCCTGCTTCGTCCATCTTTAGTAATTCTACTTCCCAAATAACAAAATTCTTCTACCTCCATAATCTTTTCTCCTCCTATTTTCACATTCAGTGGTCCATCTTTGTTATTTCTACTACATTTCATTACTTTCGTTTTGTTCTTGTTTATTTTCATGTGATAGTTCTTGCGTAGGACTTCATCTATGCCGTTCATTGTTTCTTCTAAATCCTTTTTATTCTCGGCTAGAATTACTATATCATCAGCAAATCGTAGCATCTTTATCTTTTCACCTTGTACTGTTACTCCGAATCTAAATTGTTCTTTAACATCATTAACTGCTAGATCCATGTAAAGATTAAAAAGTAACGGAGATAGGGAACATCCTTGTCGGACTCCCTTTCTTATTACGGCGTCTTTCTTATGTTCTTCAATTATTACTGTTGCTGTTTGGTTCCTGTACATGTTAGCAATTGTTCTTCTATCTCTGTATTTGAACCCTAACTTTTTTAAAATGCTGAACATTTTATTCCAGTCTACGTTATAGAATGCCTTTTCTAGGTCTATAAACGCCAAGTATGTTGGTTTGTTTTTCTTTAATCTTCCTTCTACTATTAATCTGAGGCCTAAAATTGCTTCCCTTGTCCCTATACTTTTCCTGAAGCCAAATTGATCTTCTCTTAACACTTCTTCCACTCTCCTCTCAATTCTTCTGTATAGAATTCTAGTTAAGATTTTTGATGCATGACTAGTTAAACTAATTGTTCTGTATTCTTCACATTTATCTGCCCCTGCTTTCTTTGGTATCATGACTATAACACTTTTTTTGAAGTCTGACGGAAATTCCCCTTTTTCATAAATATTACACACCAGTTTGTATAATCTATCAATCGCTTCCTCACCTGCACTAATTCTCAGTAATTCTACAGGTATTCCGTCTATTCCAGGAGCCTTTCTGCCATTTAAATCTTTTAATGCTCTCTTAAATTCAGATCTCAGTATTGTTTCTCCCATTTCATCCTCCTCAACTTCCTCTTCTTCATCTATAACACCATTTTCTAATTCATTTCCTCCGTATAACTCTTCAATATATTCCACCCATCTATAGACTTTACCTTTCGTATTATATATTGGTGTACCATCTTTGTTTAAGACGTTATTAGATTTTAATTTATGTACCCCAAAATTTTCCTTAACTTTCCTGTATGCTTCGTCTATTTTACCAATGTTCATTTCTCTTTCCACTTCTGAACACTTTTCCTTAATCCACTCTTCTTTCGCCAGATTGCACTTCCTGTTTATAGCATTTCTTAATTGCCGATAGTTCGCTTTACTTTCTTCATCACTAGCATTCTTATATTTTCTACGTTCATCCATCAGCTGCAATATATCATCTGAAACCCAAGGATTTCTACTAGTTCTCTTTATTCCCCCTAAGTTTTCTTCTGCTGATTTAAGAATTTCCTTTTTAACATTCTCCCATTCTTCTTCTACATTTTCTACCTTATCCTTTTTACCCAGACCTCTTGCGATGTCCTCCTCAAAAATCTTCTTTACCTCCTCTTCCTCAAGCTTCTCTAAATTCCACCGATTCATCTGACACCTTTTCTTCTGGTTTTTAAACCCCAATCTACATTTCATTATCACCAAATTATGGTTGCTATCAATGTCTGCTCCAGGGTAAGTTTTGCAGTCAACGAGTTGATTTCTAAATCTTTGCTTAACCATGATAACCTTTTTCCAAGTGTGTATTCTTCTATTATGATTTTTAAATTGGGTGTTGGCAATTACTAAATTATACTTTGTGCAAAACTCTATAAGTCGGTCCCCTCTTTCATTCCTTTTGCCCAGCCCGTATTCACCCACTATATTTCCTTCCTTGCCTTTTCCAATGCTTGCATTCCAATTTCCAACTATTATTAAATTTTCATCTCCTTTTACGTGTTTAATTGCTTCATTAATCTCTTCATATACACACTCTACCTCATCATCATCATCATCATGGGCGCTTGTAGGCATATAGACGTTAACAATCGTTGTCGGTTTAGGTTTTGATTTTATCCTTATTACAACGATTCTATCACTATGCTTTTTAAAATACTCTACTCTCTTCCCTATCTTCTTGTTCATTATGAACCCTACTCCTGCCTGCCCATTATTTGAAGCAGAGTTAATCTAAAATCACCTGACCAAAAGTCGCCTTCCTCTTCCCACCGAACCTCACTAATTCCTACTACATCTACATTTATCCTATCCATTTCCCTTTTTAAATTTTCTAGCCTACCAACCTTTTTTAAACTTCTAACATTCCACACTCCGACTCGTAGAATGTTATTTTTTAATTTTCTGGTGACCCCTTCCTTAGTAGTCCCCACCCGGAGATCCGAACGGGGGACTAGTTTACCTCCGGAATATTTTACCAAGGAAGGCGTCATCATTGTTATATGGAAATGCAGAGAGTCACATTTTCTTGGAAAAAAAGCAGCTGTAGTTTTCCATTGCTTTCAGCTGCGCAGTACTCAGAGGACTGAGTGATGTTGATATGGCCGTTTAAGTCATTCTGACTCACGCCCCGAACAACTACTGAAAGAGCTGCTGCCCTCTTTCAGGACTCATTCCTTAGTCTGGCTCTCAACAGATACCTCTGTGATATGGTTGCACCTTCGGTCCACCTACTCTGTATCCCTGAGCACTCAAGCCCCCTCACCAACGGCAAGGTCTCATGATTCATAGAGGAGGGTAAGTAGTATATGTTTCATTTAAAAACTTTGTGAAGATGGTGGTTTGAGATGCTCTGAATAAGTGAACGTGTTGGTTATCTAAAATTAATTCGTTGTATCATATTCATGTTCAGTTGCAATATTTAATTTTATCTGTGTGTAAGGTAACATAACCAAGCGATTGTAAGTAACCTGACACAAGGGACATGTTATTTCTCATAATAGTATAATCATGCCAAACTTACTGGGGAAAGTTAGGCGTGAAGTGGTTTCCCATTACCTTCTTCAGTGAGCTGAATGTACTTTGCCTGTCAGCATAATAAGTCCACTGAAATGCAGGTAGTATTCACCTTATAAGCAGCTCCTTTATTCTGTTCACTTCAGAGAACTATCTATAATGAATATCATTTTTCAGAAAAAGACATTTTTAACTGGTGTCACTTAAACAATGAATCCTTTACATTTCCCATAATCATAAGAAAGACTAGGAATGGATTGTACATAGGAAAAAAATTAATATATCCATACTAAGCTATGAAACAGTGCATTGTGTACTCTGTTTTTACTCATCAATGCAAAGTTTAACTTATGATATTTTATTTATGTTTGTTAAGAATTGTTCAAATGTTGTATTGCCGTGGTTTAATTTAATGACACCATCAATAATGTATCTTTAGAAGGATATTATTTTGTGATAAAGTTGGTTGCATGTAAACATCTGTCTTTTTATATTTAAAAAAATGAGGAATCAATAAGAGTGACAGTACATAGGGAGTAATATTTATTATGAAATATGAAGCAATTTTTTTTGTGCAGTATTCTCTAATACTTTTACTGTTTCTGTACATATTTGTGTGGCACTTTGTTGAATTTTGAGTTTTTTATGAGAATGGTCTTATTTCTGATTTTAAGAAGTTTATGCTGCTTATTTATTTTTATCTGTAGTGTAATATAGATTAGCATTTCATAATTTGTCAATACCATTTTATAATTACAATAGTGTGTGGGTTTTTATTTTCTTTGGAAATGTTTGAAGATTTGGGGTTTAATATTATATTTGAATATTTTAATACTTTTTATTAAATAACTGTACCTTTTCTATCTTTACTTTTGACTTATGGTGAATTAATAAAATAAAGTTTCTTAAATTTGCCTATTTTTAAGACTAGTATGTTTTCGTCTTGACTTAGAAAATATACCATTAACTTATTTCTGAATATTACAAACACCTTTTAATTCTTAAATATAATGTAATAAAAATTATTTTTTTCAAATTTTTACGTTTCTACCATTAGGTTCAGAAATAGAACCATGCACCCTTATCATTTTAGGAGTGTCTACTTGCACTTCAAAAGGCCTATGAAAAATGTAGCCACACATATACATATTTTTTAGATTTTTAACACAAGATCAGATTTTTTAGATTTATAAAATGATCAGAAAATTTCTTCTTGATCAACAATTAAAGTAAAAAAAGCTGGATTTATGTGAATGGAGATGATACAATCATTTCCACACATCTTTGTCTCTTTTCCAAAAGATTCTGGGTTGTATCTTTGTCAGATTTAACATTTTTCATGTTATTATTATCAACTCATATCCCATCTGTAAAAGAAATGTATGACTGTTGAAATTGCAAGAATAAATAAATAATGGCTACATTAATAAATGAATATTTCCACCAGTGTTTACATTCTCATATCAATCATTCATTGATTTTATACATTTTTCTCACATTCATCATTAATAGCATCACTGTTCAATTCAATTTCTTTAAAGACAGTTTTATTTGATGTATCTAGAATCTTTACAATACTGACAGTACTGTCAAAACTGTCCTTAACTTCAGATGCAAATGTTTAATCAAGGGAAAATTCTGTTCAATACATTAAATTGAAATTTTTGGTTTAGTATGGTCATAATTCTTCTCTTTTTGTGTTGCTTTGTTACTAATGCGTAATCAAAGTAATAAAATGTTTATTCTACTTCGTTACTGGTTTTATGATTACATATGAATTAATCATCTTTAGATGTAATTCACGATTGCAATGGGGCTCTTAAAAATAAGACTACATTTTAAACAGTCTAGGAATATGAATAATTACTAATATAAAATTTACTTTAAAATGTTGATGGTTTAAATTGGTTGTAACTTGTGATTTTTATTTGATAGTTTTGCAGAATTAGATTCCCATTCTTATCGGAATTAGAAGTATTCCCATTCTTGAAAGAACAATTTCTTTCAACCTTATCAGAAACACGTGAATGTATTTTTACTTTTTTCCTGTTTAGCATCTGGGAATCATCGTCAGGTATTTACTTCAGAGGATGATATGTATGAGTGAAGTGCAGTGTAGTCCTGTATAGTCTCAGGTTGACCATTTCTGAGATGTATGGTTAATTGGAATCCAGTCACCAAAGAACACTGGTATCCACGATCTAGTATTCAAATCCGTATAAAAGTAACTGGCTTTACTAGGATTTAAACGTTGAAACTCTCGACTTCAAAATCAGTTGATTTGCGAAGACGTGTTCACCACTAGACCAACCCGATGGATTGAATGTATTCTTTCTTACAGTGCAGCTTTTTTCCATGGATTTTTCAGGCTATAATAACTTGTCTTTTCACCTATAAAAAAAATTTCTGAAAAAAATGACATTTCTGAAAAATTTCTTTACAAAATGGCATATTTTTACACACAATTTTAGTGTAATATGGTCATATAATGACTCCCTTAATATGTTTTCAATACTTGTGATATACATTTTCAAACTGAAGAGTGTTATTGTGTAAGAGAATATGTAATTTTGTATTATATTGAAATTTGGAAATGAAAGTCTAATGTTTATTTAATAATCTTGTTTAAGAAACTTTATGTAAAAGTTGTGTAAGCCTACTATTGGTTCTCAAGAAAATAGATGTATTAAAAGTACCAAAGATTGCATTATAATTTTTTATTAGTTGTACTTTAGGGTTTATTTTTACTGAAATAACATGAATATTAGAATCTACTTTTCGGAAAGAATGCAACTGAACTTAGACTGCAATAATTTCTCAATAAACCATCATAAATACTTACAAATGTACTAAAACTTGTTCCTTTCTACATTAGTAGAAAGGAACACTTATTTAATCAACAATGCGGCGTTTACATTCTCAAGGAAAACACGAGAAGCACTATTTTTGCTTTCTTTTTTCTATACGCTATTTCTTTTCGGTCCTTAGAACTTCATAAAAAATTTTTGTGGAATGTCTGTTTACATAAGTTAAAATATGGGCTGGGCTGGGCTTTTATCTTTTCTCTTTTCTCATCAAGTTTCAGGTCGTTCCAATATTTTGGCAATTGCGGGCTTTTAACAAAATTCTCTCCATATCTTGCTGCAGTATAGAAATGATTTTTTCCACATTAATAAACAGTTTTACAACAGAAATTGAAAAATGTAACTGTTCATAAGTGTGGACTAGATGTTAAAAAGAGAGTGTGAAGTTAATTAAAAATTTTCTTGAAAATCTTTTTCAAAGGTCTCTTCAGTATCGGCAGTTGGACCGATACTGAATTTAAACATTCTTACATTTAGTATATTAATTTTCTTATCTGATGCATTATTATTCTTTTCACCTGACGATGATAAATATCGTTTGCTATATTGTTATCTGTATGTAGCTGCGTGTAAATGTACATTATTTTTTGGGAAGACTACATCATTATTAATAAGCAAATCATTTTAATTGTTTTCCATAAATAAATTCAATTTTATAAAATTAATAACAATTTTAAATTATTTCCTAGCTGAAGGTTAATTATCGATTATAAACTAAAATGTATTTAAGTGAAAATGTATTCGTTACCTTTAGGTAACGAAAGATTTATTTTATTTAGGCTAAACTTGAGATAGTATAATGGTTGCAAGCTGCTGTTTTATAAAAACACTGCAGTCGTATAAATTAATTTGTCTAAGAAAAAGAATAATTATAGCATCAAAAGGGCATTATATTATACACTACAAATATATTGCTATCAACTAAAAATAACTATATTATAATGTATTAACTGTTCTACGACTCTATTATTTCTTTGCAGCAGTAATAAAATAAACTTTTTTCAAAGCAATACGTGGAATAGAAACAAATGTGAGTAGTAGTAAATGTGAAATCATATATGTTACCTTTTACAACAAATCAAACTTCAAATATCTGTACAATAAACTAACAAATGTTATTGTAGTTCGTTTTTCGCGCGCGTGCGTGTGTGTGTAAACACAGTTTCGATTTTACAGTGTATGTAATACAAAACCTGAAACTGGTATGAAATAGTTATTAAATAAGTATTTGTTGTTAATTTTGTTACTTTAAAAAAAATATATTTACGTAATTGGGTTTGTTTTGATGGGTTTTCAGTTGTACGCTTGAGTTTACGTAAACAAGGAGCAGCATATGACCAAGTCTCGAAATTTAGGCTAACATTTTACCTTTTCTAGTTTCTGTAGAAATATAATTCTTTACAAACAGCCTTATTATTCAGTTTCTGTTGTAAAATTGTTTATTAGTGTGAAAAAATCAAATCAAATAGTATTTCTTTGAAGTTTCCTCGAGAATGTAAACGTCCCGTTTTTTGTTGTTTGATTAAGTTCTTTATAAAATACTGTAGAAAGGAAAAAGGTTTGTTTGGTACGCGTTGCATTCTTTTACGAATAATTTCTGAATAAATTATTGCAATCTAAGTTGAGATGCGGCTTTCATTTGTCAGACTATAATTACAAATTACGCGTTTATGGTGTACTATTTTTCATTTGCCTTTTTTTTAAATTAATGATACAACAAAATCATCTTATTTGTGTGTGAGAATAAATAAAATTAGTATTCTATGATCATATTTGTAAGTGTGAGCTTTATGTGTTGTCAATTGTCTCAACTGTACAACCCTCAAGGTGCTCTGTTAAAAGAAAGTGAAGCCGCTAATGTGATTTACATTGACAGATCTGAAAAAGGTGTTTCACAGTTAAGTGTGATCATAGTTGGCCAGAGAGGTTACATTTCCTTGGGCCTTACTAAACCTGCATATTTATTGGCTGAACTCTCATATGTATCGATTTTGTCGGCAGTTAAGTATGACCATATTCTTTTGTATTTCGATTTAGTGAATGTCTAAAAGTGCCTTGTATCATTTTCTGCATCCAATAATTTCCAACAATCTTTGTTTACGTAAAAACATTTAATTTCTTGGTAGTAAAATATGTATCAGTTTCTGCTGAATTCCGTGGCCACGTCGAAGTCCCTAGTAATGGACAAATCGATGTAGCTGCTAAGAAAACGAACTCGGCCAAACCTTATGGATAATATAGTCTATTTAATTACATTGATAGACAAAAAAAAAAAATGTTTAATGTTTCTCTAAGTGTGATACCATTTTTTGAATTGCCGTTTTTACTTATATTACAGATCTGTTAACACAATTTTTCTATTACCTTTAGTTTTTAATAAATTACGCTTAAAAAAAAAAATAAAAATATAGTTAATATCTGAAAAATTTATAATTCTGCATGGCCATACCCGAGTTAGAATGATTTCGCTGATGCTTTTCTTTTATAAATAGCCTCAGGCACATCCCGAATTAATGTCCTACAGTAATCGGCTAGCATGTTAGTATTCCATTTCCCTTTATAGCGGCTTTTTATCACCAAAATGTCTTGGGGAAACTTTCACCATGTTCGTCACTTACGTCTCTGAGGTTGAGTATGAAGTTGATTAACAATATGGTAAATGTCGGATTTTTGTTTGCCGAGAAAATTTCTGCAAACGTCTTTAAATGAAGCACAAGCTGCATTTTCTACATTATTTAACATTGAGTTAATACATCATCTTTGATCAACTCTCTTATTTGAGAACCAACAAATATTCCTTCTTTAATTTTTCCTTCACTTACATTTAGAAATTTCTGCCTGATGTACAAAAACCCGGGACTATTCTTCTTCATTGCTTTTACAAAATTTTTCATTAGTCCTAGCTTGATATGGAGAGGCGGTAAAAATATTTTTTGGGGTTCAACTAAGGGCTCATAATAATATTTTTCCCATTTGGAGTTAAGTTATCTCGTTTCTTCCTCTCTTTGGTAACGTAATGTTAATCCGTAGCTCGGCTGTCCCATTCGCAAAGAAAACACATGTACTTAGTATAGCCTAACTGCATGCCTAACAAAATAGCTATAACTTTAAAATCACCACATATGTTCCAGCTATATTTTTTTATAATTTATTTTTTCAAGAACGTCTTTCATCACATCGTATGTCTCTTTCAAATTAATACCATAAGTGATTGGTTTCGAAGGATATTTGTTACCGTTGAGTAGTAGAACCACTTTTAAACTATACTTGAACGAATGTATGAAAAGGGGCCAGTCTTCAGATTTATGAACTTGTCTCAAGTGCAACATAAGCTCATGAATATTTGTGCAATAAACCAAATTATTTTTATCAATAAAGTACTAAGAAAGTTCTTTTTGTCGGCTTCAAAAGTTTTGTATTTTTTTGAAGTAAATTCCAACCTTGCTGTCTTGATCCTAACAGTTCAGCTTCATTTTTTGATAAATTTAAATCCCTAACCAAATCATTTAATTCACCTTGTAGTGTAAGCTTTGGATTATTGGAAGATAATTCAAAACCAAAGTCATTGTTGTCTCCTTCAGTACTGCCTGATTCTTCATCGCTGCTTTCGAAACGTACATTCAAGGTGGCTCAGGAAGTGGAATAATTTCACTGTGAGGTACAGGCTTGATTGCAGATTGCAATGAAGGATATTTTACAGTATGTTTAGATTTTTTAGAATTCCACACACACTTGTTAAACAAGTAAGTAAGTAACAATCGGTTACATGATCCTTTGGTTCACGCCAAACCATAGGCACACCAACTTGCAAAGCCTTCCGTGTACCTTTCAGCCTTCCTCTTAAATATACAGAACAGTTACTGCATAGTATATGAGGAGCCCACGTCTTATACTGATCACCAATTTTACTCTGAAAGTACAAATGATATGTTTTTCTAATTAAAGGTGTAATGTTTTTTTTTTGTTTGATTTTACGTAACACTCACCACATACATAACAAAAGGCATCCACATCATTTACACAATTTCGAGGTATTATGACACTGCACTGTTAACAAACTTAAGACTGAACAAAATTAATTCATTGCTAAATCCAGTGCTTAATACAAACAACACAGCCATGTTTTCAGCTACATGTTTTGACCTGCACAGACATGATTAAAATCTTGTCTATGAAGGCTCATTCTTTAGTATCAGCTTTGATGTCATAATATGTAACTATGATGTGATTTAATTCTTTGTCTAGTATTGTTTATTTATAATTTACAAATTATGTTAACAAAGTTAAACAATAAAAGATGAGCTAACAAAATACAATAATGCAGCTTAAAATGCTAACTATACGTTGAAAAATGAAAAAATCCGTTAATAAAAATTTAAAAATTGTTCAAAAATGGTAGATGATAGAAAGATTCTGAGTTCATATTCATTTTCAGCATAAAAAAACAGATTAAAATCATGTATCGCTTGTTAGGAAACAAAAAATTATGTTTTATCAGTATTATGTTAAATAGAATGTGATTTTCTTATTTTATTCAGTTATACATATTGCATGAATAAAGATAGTTTTTTCCGTGGACCTATCCGCCCCGGCACCCTCCGATGTCTCATTTCCTTTCTTCTTTTCTTTCTTTTTCCTGTTTAGCCTCCGGTAACTACCGTTTAGATAATACTTCAGAGGATGAATGAGGATGATATGTATGAGTGTGAATGAAGTGTAGTCTTGTACATTCTCAGTTCGACCATACCTGAGATGTGTGGTTAATTGAAACCCAACCACCAAAGAACACCGGTATCCACGATCTAGTATTCAAGTCCGATGTCTCATTTCCTGGCGGGACTCTTCTTAAATATGTAGTTTATCCATCACCTTAACATCTTAACATAGCTCTCAACGGCTTTCCATTTTTTAACTCCTTTTAGCATTATGCTTTGTGTGTCCTCTGGACGGAACATATTTTTCAAAACTGACATATTTAATATCTTCCTGCGTTCTTCATCAAAGCTCCGGCAAGAGAAATGCACGTAGTCAGGAGTCTCTTTCTCATCGCAGTCAGGGCAGCGATCCGTTTGGTGCAGGTCGGATTTATATAGATACGCCCTGAAACCGCCACGACCCGCCAGGAACTGTATCCCAGCGAGCCATGGGTCCTCCTACACCAACTCCCGATGTCGCTTATAAGGCGATGGATCCACCGACCTTTGGTGGCTCGGTCCCACCGTTCCTGCCAAGTCTCCATTAATTCCTCTGTTATCTGGGATGTTAAGCGATTTTTCTCTCTTAATGTCGGGCCTCTGCTCCCAGAGGCTCTTCTTCTTCAAAATAATCAAATCTATCGGCAATGCACCCGCCAGGACTTCAGCTGCCTCCTTAAAGACTATTCTATACGCTGCTATGATTCGCAGACATGGTCTATGAACCGACTCTAGTCTTCCACGATATTTTTCAAATCGTTACATCAGTCCAATGCTCTGCCCCGTACAGCATTGTAGCATACGTCACTCTCGCTAATAATCTCCGATGTATAGTCGGTCCACCAGTATTAGGTAGGAGGCCGGCTATTAATCTCACAGTCTTCTCGGCTTTATTAGCTGCCTCTACTGCGTGTGTGCTAAATCTTAACTTGGTATCTATCCATATGCCTAGGTGCTTTATTACCGGCCTCGACACTATTCTCCTATTCTCTAATGTTACTTTGAGGATCGGTCTCTTCTTAGCTGCGAAGATCTCTACCATCTCCATCTTATCTGGAACTAGTGTAAGTTCCACCGCTGCCATCCAATCTTTTATTATCGTGTATGTCTCTTATTTTGTCAATGACCTCTCTCTTTGTATTCGCCTTGACAACCAAAGCGAGGTCGTCGGCATAACCAAACATCGTTACGTCCTGCGAAAGGGCAACTCGAAAATGCCATTGTAACTCGGGTTCCAGAGAGTCGGTCCAAGTACTGACCCCTGAGGCACTCCTCCATGATGGATCCGCAGAACTGTTTCTCCTGATACCCGACACTCAAGCCTTCGTCCTGATAAGTAGGAACGAACCGTTCGTCGCAAATGCAAAGTCACTTCATGTTCCTCCAAGGCCTGCATTATGGCGACGTGAGAAATGCAGTTAAATGTATTTCTCCGTCTAGAATGACAAGGGCAGAGATTCCTCGCCGTTCCCCTCTTGCAGCTTTACCAGTTACCTCACACACCTCTGCCACACCATCGAGGGCAGACCTTCCCCTGCGAAAGCCGTACTGAATAGCAGAGAGTCCGCCCCCCTGGAATGCCAAAGATATTCTGTGCTGGAGCATACGCTCCTGTATCTTGCCCAGCGCATCTATCATCGCCAGCGGCCGGTTAGAAGGAGGAAGTGCCGGATCTCTCCCAAACGTGAACAAAGATACTGATCATGAAAATCGTTTTGCGCTTGAACACATTAGATTAATGAATGGTTCTTTATCATCTACCGGTAATGTTTGTATGTGCTCCCATGATAACTACCGTGTAATGTTTCATCATATTGTTGCTAAACGCGTACATTTTGCAGCTGTTCGATTGCTTTTTGAATTCCAGTGTAATTTTTACATATTTTTATATCTACTACTATATCCGTATTAGTTATACTGAATTATTCTGAGATTAATTTACTTTCGAAAATAAGCAAAAACTTTTTCAGTCTTTATATTAAAATGTTACAAAATTGATATGTTTGTGAACTATGTAATTTACAACTTATAAGACAATTTAAGTCTCCTAAGATATGGTATGTTAGGAGATAAAGATACCCTTCCTTAAATTGTATTATTCAAGTTCCTAGATGCTGAATTCATTTTTAGAGCTCATATTAGCAATCTGTGTACCATCATAATTGATTTTATCAAAAGACATTGTTATTAAATATTAGTATCATCAGTCACAAGATCTTACAATAGATAATATTCTTCGACTTTTTTAAGTTCGATCATATTTATTGTTAATGCACACCATAGGTCCCATTAAAGAAGATTTTTCACATAATTTAATCATATACAGATGGTATGTCAATACGCGCGTAATGCTGTTTTATTCCATGCCCTCGTTATTTTCATTCATTTTTATCCTATGCCGTGTATTCAATAAAAATTAAATTTTATATCCAGTACAATATTGTGTTTTTTATGCTCCATCAAATTTGGAATAGGCTGATATTGTGGATTTCATATCATCAGCTATTTTATCGAAATACATTTCGAGCTGTTAAATATTTTTTTATTGAAGTGATCTTGAACTTAAGAACTTCATTGCTTAATTTTTCCGGAATGAACGTTTTAATATTTTTATGATAATTAATGCTTATTGAACCGTATTACAACACCTGTATTGCATGTCCCGGTTTCTAAAGTGAGCGCTTCGGCGCCCGGAGAAGCAACTTCCTCACCAGGGCGTTGCAAAATATTACAATTTTCATAATTTTATTTTCACTTCAATGTCGTAGAACGTGACATCTAGCGGAGTTGATGCAAACCACTTAGTTATCGTTTGCAGAAATATCTGCAAATTGATACCAGATGATGGGATACTAGTCGCTCGAATGTTTTAGTCGTTTTTCGAATTTCTGGTACTTAGTGTCCGTGTGTAGATAAATATCGGTTTTAGTGTTGAATTAGTTTTCAGATATTATATCAACTGAATATTGTTGTGATGAAGTCAAGTGAAGTTTTTGCAGTATTTTTTCTGGCATACATTTTTAACACCATACATTCCCTTTTAATTCCTCTATTCTATTTATATCACCAAGAAAGTAACAATGGATTGATTTTAATTAAACAGCAGTAAGCGTTGTGAGAGTAAAAATGAAGAGGGCATGTCGTCAACTTGAGGCAATAATGTGAAGAAGAGTAAAAATCGAAAATATGGTAAGTATTTAGAATTTGGTTTTACATTGGTTTCGACAGAAATCAGTGGCGAAGAAAGGCTAATGTGCTCTGTGTATGAAAGTTTTGGTACGAGTACTTGCTACCAGCTAAGTTAAAACGCCCATTTAGAAGCCACTCATCCCAGCATAGTTAGTAAATCTCGTAACTACTTTAGCGGGAAGCCAAACGTGTTAAATCAACAAAAGAATATTTTTTATAGGCAGGCATCAATACCATACGTGCTTTGCTAGAGCATCTTACAAGGTTGCACAAAGAATTGCAAAATGTAAGAAGCCCCTTAAAATCGCAGAACTCGTTGTACTTGTGTTACCGTAGATATGATAAATATTATGACCGGTGAGGCTACTTTGAAACTATTTTCAAAAGTGCCTTTGTCCAATAACACCATCAGCCTTAGAATAAGCATGCGCATATCGTAGGAACTTCATGATCAGTTAATTAAAAAACTAAGAGGAAAGGAATTTGGTTTGCAGCTGGATGAGGCCCGGATAATAATAATTATGAGACTCACTTGATTTGCTATGAACGGTTTGTAGATGGCAGTAACATCGTGGAAGACGTACTCTTCTGTGAAAATATCGCTGCTAGTGCAAGAATTTTTCGAGATCCTAAATATATTTATATTTCAAAACAGTTTAGATTCCACCAAAGGTATTGATGTCTGTAGTGATGGTACTCATTCTACGTCCGACTGTTATGGAGGATGGCAGACTTTTATTCGAAGCAAAGCCCCTGAAGCACTCTAGACCCAGTGCGTTATTCACTGGGAACCACTCGCGTCAAAATATCCGAGTCTTGAAATTGAACCAGGTTTAGAATATGTAGTGAAAGTAATAAACTTTATAAAAACTCGGCCGTTAAAGGTAAGATTTTTCAAAAATTTTTGTGAGGATATTAAATTCGAATATTTGTCTTTGTTGTACTTCACCACTTGGCAATGACTTTCTCGTGATAATGTATTGTTTCGTACGTCATAACTGCGACAAAACTTCTTAAAGTCGATTGAGAAAATTTTAGCTTTTACGAAAAACTAAACTTTGGAAAAGAAAAATGAATGAAGACGGAGGCAAGGAATGTTTCCTCTTGTAACAATTTTTCAGCTCTAGTGTAATTGATTTGGCTGTGTTAGTTGAGCCATCATCGTCACATCTCTTAAAAAATTGAAATTAAAAAAAATCCGGAAATGATTTTTAGATATTTATTTGAAGAGTATTTGCTAGCCCAGATCGTTTGCTGAATATTTCGTTTGTTGTAGTCTGAAACGGGGAAAATTTGCAATCATTGTTCAAATGTTTTACTTTTCTTCATCCCTTTCACAGTCGATTTTCGAAAGATCTAGAAATTGGTTTTTAGATATTCACATGAAGGCACACACCTAAACTCAAGTTAATATCGTTATTTGTTATTGAGGAATTAAAAAAAAGAAAAAAAATTTAATTTCATTCTTGCTCCATTTTAACCCTTTAAACTCGGAATTTCAAAAAATCCCATCTTAGTGTGCATCTACACCATAAGAACTTTTATACAAATTTTTATCAATTTATCTTGAGTAGTTTTTGCTGGGCGTTGATTATGAATTACTCATGACATGTTTCATATATACCAGGTGATTCAAAAAGAACAAATTAAAAAGCATATAAAAATTTATTTAGTTAACTTACAGATTCGGCTAAGGTCTCATTTTATTTATAGCAAAACACAAGTTTTCACTTTCGTAGTTCATTAGTGCCGATTTCGGCCACCAGAGCTGTCATTAATGTTGTTAAAAATGAATACATTTACTGGTGTTGGACTTGCCCACTGAGTGTTTTGGTTTCACGATTTGCAATCAGCAACTGCAGTTCAACATAATTTTCGTAGATAGTCGGGATACACTTCCTTTTATTCCTGTTTAGCCTCCAGGAATTACTGTTCAGATATTACTTCAGAGGATGAATGAAGATGATATGCATGAGTGTAAATGAAGTGTAGTTTTGTACAGTCTCAGTAGTTTGACCATTCCTGAGATGTGTGGTTAATTGAAACCCAACCACCAAAGAACACCGGTATCCACAGTCTAGTATTCAAATTCGTATAAAAGTATCTGCCTTTACTTAGACTTGAACGCTGGAACTCTTGACTTCCAAATCAGCTGATTTGGGAAGACACATTCACTACTGGACAGGGATATGCCACCTATTGGGCATACAATTTACTGTTGGCACCAATCCTTTGTTGAGACAAGTTGTTCTGTTAAACATACAAAATCACCAGGATGGCCACACATCCCTGAACCTGCTGTGAAACAACTCAGAGAAACCTTTGCACGTAGTCCGAAGAAATCAACTCAATGTTTGACTGGCATTCCACAAACGCCAAACACTGTTTGGCACATATTACATAAACGATTGCACCTGTCTCTCTTTTTCTGTTTAGCCTCTGGAAGTGCCAAACAAAGGTATTTTTTTAGAGGATGAATGAGGATGTTATGGGTCAATCTCCATAGCATAGTGGTGGCATCTCTGCCTTTCATCCTGAAGGTTGTAGTGTAGATACAAATCAGATTAGGCATTTTTTCATTTGCTACAAAACGTGTTCCTCAACATGAAAAAGAATTTGGAGTAGCTGTAATTGAACATGGGTCCAGTAATTATCAGAGAAAGAATAAATAGATCGGGGTTGTATTGGAAATATTTTATATCTACTAGCATGTGTATACTGTTAAGTAACTAAAATTATAATATATATTTTTTTCAATATCATAAATCTGTAATAATAAACCTAACAGGAAAGCTTGTCCATTAATTTTTTACTTTAATTCACTCTGAATGTATTTTATTCATGTTTAAAATAATTAATGTTCTAATAATAAACTAAAACTCTAAATGAGATAATTGTTCAAAACGTAATACAAATAACTTAATTTAATTTTGAGTTTCTTTAAAAAAAAAGAAGAAATTTAATTAATTTCTAATCTGACAAAATGTAACTAAACTGGCAGTCATTTTCTGTAAATTAAGTGCAGTAAAATGATCCGACTGTATAGCTTGTAGCAGAATGTGCAACATCATATAGTTACTATGTTAGTATAAACAAACCTATTGTACCTCATCCTGCTAATCCATCTTGGTCACACTATACCAAAGGATAGATATATGTTTACTTTCTAAATCCTCTAGAGCGGAACAAAAAGGTTTCATCAATTAATTATTGGGGTAGGATGATATAAATGTAGGCTGCTTTTCAACATGAGTTTTTATAAATATGTGAATTTCAGATCTTAAATCGTTTTTTTTCATGTTTCTAGTATTACACGTATTCAACACAGTAGTTACATAGGCTTGGGTATATTTTTACTCTTTTACAGTAAATTATAGAATACTAAAAAGGAAATTTTAACAAAAAAAATAAATATTTCAATAGTTGTATAATCTTAACATTTTAAACATATAGTTGAAGAAATTTGTAAAAGAAGCCTTTATACACGATACAGTTACATGTCCACTACCTTATTAACTATTTTCTTTCCGTGTAGGTACCGAATAAAGGACTTCTAGTCTACTTATCAAAAATTATTTTGGTTTATGTATTGTTATTTCCAGTAATAAAGTATAATTATTGTTTTTATGTTTTTGTTAGTATAATAAGAAAATAGAACAGCTGTAACTGTACTTTGTAATATATTTAATAAACATTGAAAATGAATTCCATAGTACTTAGCAAGTCATAGGTTTTTTAATAATAAATAATAATTATGTTTACCTACCCAATCAAAACTCTATCATATTTCTGTTCTTAGAGACATTCCATCCATGAGAGAGAATTTTTATTTAGTACAAAAGTACAAAAAAAATATTTCAGGATTGTTCAAAATAAAAAATTAATAAACCTTATTCTGTTTTAATTTTCTGAATTTTAACATATGGCTTCTTGTGCCATTAAATTCACTTCAGTTTTGAATAAGATTAAGTTATAATTTTATGACAGAAATTTTGTACATTGCTGTACATAATTTAATTTGTATGTACAAAAATTCATTTTGTAAGTAGCTCTTCAACATAGGTTTAGCATTTAGTTTGTGAACTTCAATTAAATGTAATTTGTGTTCTTTTGTTTCTGGTTATGTTTCAGTGTAATAATACAGTGTTATTTTTATATTTTTAAAAAAAATATGAACCTAATTAAAACTAAAAACAAAAAGCATTTTTGTTTATTGTTAACTTATCATGTTTAAAAGTGAGAAGAAAAATGATAAGATACAAATATGCAAACAAGATATGATAATGGGTTATAAAAGAGCAGATATAGTGAGTTTAAAAAATTATTCAGATCATGATTGCAGTGAAAATGAAGAAGAGGAAGTTAATGATATTCAAATATCTTTGGCACCTTATATACAAACATACCTTGCGCAAAGTTCAGAAAGAATTAGATGTTGTGGTATTAATCTTCCAATACTATTTGAACGAGCAGCCACAAGTTCATGGTGGAATTTCAAATTTGATTCTGATATTTTAGAAAAACAGTATAAAAAAAGTGCCTTTTGTCAAATTCGTTTACGATTTCGGTATGTCATATAAATTATGAATTGTAGAAAGTTTAGACATAGGTATAATCGTAGAATTGCAAATAGTTTATTCTCTTTTATTAATTTGATGTGCTGACAGATTAATATTTTCTGAATATATAACTACTTAGGTGTTTTGTTTTCATGTTCTCGATTCAGTCTTATTATACTTTAGACTTGTTAATTTGTTATTTATTTACTTATAGGATAATTATTTAATTTAAGTTTCAGTGTTAATTTTATATAGAGGTATATTAATGGTATTGCTGATATCAGTTTTGTTAGCCAGAAAACAAAACGCATCAATATTATCCAATAGTTGTAATGTATATTATTATATACATAACAACTATGGGATAATATATATTTATATCTTTATTATTTTATAAATACACAGAATTAGCTTATTTGCATGTGCTTTATGGTTGTTTGTTTCTGCAGGATAATTTCAGAAAATATTGAACTGTTGAATATACAAATTAATAATAAGTTTGATTATCATAAATCCTCAAAATTTGGGGTGTAATTCCTGGAACGCTCTCCACAATTAAGATGGAGGGAGAACAATTGAAATATTTCAATGTTGAACCATTCTTTTACAAGGCAAAAGTAATCACAAGGGCAAATGAAACTTAATGATGTCAGGTAAAGAGGTTCAGCTCACTACTTCCTCATAACACCTACCTTGCTTAAAAAAAGTTTTATTAGTTGCTCAATGAAATGTAATAATGATATTCACCAAACAAAAAAAAAACCTTCTGATTTAGAACGTCAAAAGAGATGATGGATTGATGAAGGTTTTATCCTTTAATATTTGGCCTCTCATGAAATTGGCAAACATTCAAATATTGTGATATTTGAACTGTTCTTTTTCAAAATGCATTCTTTCTTCAGGGATAAGACAGAAACTTAAAAGTGATTTTAAACTTTAATTTCTCTTCCTCCTTGTAATGTACCTTCAAAAAAAAGTTTAATCTTTAATAGCATCAAAGAGGTTCATGCGCCTGTCTCACACTGTAGCATCTAACTTCTTCAATTAACAAAAATTTAAACAATGCAGTAATACAAAATGTAGATTTTTTTTTTAAAAAGCAATCTACATACAAGAATGTGTGAGATTCACCATCAATGGAAAGATGGATAGATAAATGGAAATTCATCTGTCATCATATATTCCTTAGTCTAAATAAAAAGTCCCATAAAACAAAAATAAATAATGCCTTATTCAAACCTTATTTTTTTTAAAATGTGTTCTACCTGCAGGAATGAGAAAGGAAGAAGTTAGTGGTATTATAGAGTAGGTCTGATGTTTCCTTTTGGCCTCTCAGTTAATAAAATTGAAATTAATTTCAAAAATGTTTCTACTTACTAGAAAAAGTGAAAAGTATATTGTGATTAAGAATTTTTTTTTCGCTCAGGTCTTCTTTCTCCCCTAGTTTACATAGTTCTCAGAGTTGAAATCCTGCAATATTTTAACTTTATTTTCAGAACAAATTACTGTTAAAATTTTCAACAAAAAAAATTGTCAAGGACTTGTAGAAATTTAGAAAGGTTCAGGTCCCTGCTCCCACAGATTTTATTAATTAAGACAATTTGATGGGTTTTAACAATTAGTATAAATATTATTATTTAATTTAAATAGAATGTATGCTTCCTTTTTCATGGATCCATCTATGTTTAATATTTATACACAGAATAAATATTTAAATAAATGATCATTTATGAATAAAGTAAAGTTCAGTACAGTAAATATCTGTGTTTAGAGTATGAATCTTTATTTCTGCAGAACTTAATATGAGCTTCTTGTTAATCAAGAAGTAAACTTTATGAACAGATGATTTTTATTTGCAAGAATGATTACAGTGCCTTGCAGCAGACAGTTATGAGTTGTTGGGCTTTTCCAGAGTCTTGCTGCCAGATCTGTGACTGAGCTGTTAATTGAAACATAATAATCAAAATACCCTGATAACTTAGGCAGTTCCAAGGGTTTCATGAGGCATTGTCCGATGTCCGATGAAACAACAGTGATGTGAATTGTAATATAAATAAGGTTTTACTTCAGAGTAAAACCAGCTGTAACATAAACTCTAAATGAAATGTTTAGTAGGTTCATTACATTGCTAATGATTTTTTTTTACCGATTTAGTAGTTTTTATAATTTGAATGTTTCTATAAAGATATATGTTAATAAAGATTTATTAAAAAATTTACAAGTGTTGAGCATTAATTCTCAAACTTTTTTGCCATCTACCCACATTGAGACATTGAGAATCAAACATTTTCTAGCGCCCTCTTACTTTTTTTGTTCTGTTTAGCCTCTGCAACCACCGTAAGGTATTACTTCAGAGGATGAATGAGAATGATAAGTATGAATGTAAATGAAGTGTAATCTTGTACAGTCTCAAGTTTACCATTCCTGAGATGTGTGGTTAATTGAAACCCAACCACCAAAGAACACTGATATCCACGATCTAGTATTCAAATCTGTATTAAAGTAACTGCCTCTGCTAGGATTTGAACCTTAGAACTCTCGATTTAAAAATCATTTGCGATGACAAGTTCACCACTAGATCAACCTGGTGGGTTTTTCTAGTCCCCCCTAAAATGTTTAAACTTACCATCTGTTTAAAATAGTAATTTCAGTTCAGAAAAATTGTCTTAACCTTTTAAACAATTTTAATGCAGTTTACTGAAAAATTTTCATTTCCCTCATGCGGTGGATCAAACACAAAGAAAAACCTTCAAATTTTTAAAACTTTTTTCTCACTGATTTTTTTTTTTTAATTTGATGATTTTTACTATCAAAAAGGCTTTGCAAGCTTTATTATTTTTTTTATTTGTCTAAGCCTCTTGGTTGCAAAGTTAAAGTGGTTTGAATACAATCATTTTTTATCATAAAATATAGGTGTCCCTTTAATTGTTTGTACTAGTGTAGGTATTTAATTTTAGTTTGAAATATCAGGAAAACATCATTTTTGCCTTTTTTTTTTTTTAATCGGCCATCGCCTTCCTATACTGTCTGAATGCCTCCAATTTTCTGTGGGTCTTCTACTGCCCCCCCTGAAGGTCTCCAGCACCCGCAAGGGGGGGCATTATCACCCACTTTGGGAACAAATGATGTAGAGCAACATTCTCATTCAAATTGCAACATCAAATATAGTTATTCCATATTTTATAAGAGAATTTTCATTTCAAATAAATGCACTCACTGAGAAATTTTATTCCCTTTCATAAAATATTAAAAACACATTTTTACCTAAAAAAAAAAAAAACTATGTTATTTTCAATTCTAATAATTCTGAGGCTATCAGTGTAAGTTGTTCTGTAAATCCTAGAAGTATAAAAGGAGTGCTCTGAGTAAAATTTATTGGATAGTGACTAGTCCCTTTCTATCAGAACTATACACCATTTATTGGATGGAGTATTAATCAGATATAATGTATAATACTCTGTATTCCTGTATCATGTTGAAACTTATATTAGCCACATTCATGACCATTAAGACTTTATACAAGAAACTATTATAAGGAATCACAAAAGATTGTTGAATTGTCGTAAGAAGTATTTTGTTCCATTTTCTAAACAAATTATGAAATTATCAATCTAGTAATTTCAGCAAAAGAAAGAGATGACAAAATAGATTCGTAGATTATTTCTTTGTGAGAGAATAGATATTACTATGAATAATAAGGTTAGAGTGAATAAATTTTAAATGAAACAAAGAAAAAAGAGTTTTGTAATAAAATCTCAACTTACTGGGTAATTTCTTAATATATCTAAAATTACCTAATTCTATTATTAAAGGAAGTTAAAACGACAACAGTTTTGGGGAAGAAAAAAACCAGAATTTATTGAGTCTGTGCAGGAATTGTAGCAAGTGATGTGGAAAGAAAATAACTGTAAATCATTCATTACACATAATTACCAAATTTTCAGTTTTTTTTGTAAGTGTAGAAAATTTCCAAAATTAAAATTTTTACTATTTCAGTGATTATTTCTAAATAAAATACCTTGGTTTCTCTGAAAGAAGAAAATATCTTTTATGAATCATCATTTTCATTGTAATCTGTTAAAATAATATTAAAGCCTACCGGTAGTAATAAGTGAAGTGCTAATTGTAGTTTCTTAAATATGCATTTTCTAATTTTAAGTTTTATTACTTTTTTACAACTTATTTTGGATTAATATTAAATTATTGAACATAAATTTGTTCAAGTTAAATTGATAAAATATCCAAAATGTTATATCTGAAAAGTTGGCAAATGTGTAATTGGCATAAGAATACATCTGATGATTTACAGTTCGTTTTAGAATTAATATGATTATTTTTTTTGTGTTCTATTTGTTACTATTTTCAATAGTGTCTAACCTGTTATTATTTATATCATACATTTTATTTACATTTCATGCTGACTTATTTATTATTGTTTGATTTTTGTTGCAGATATTGTTTGTATTATATGTTATTAGTATCAACAACATGGTGTTTGTATTTAATATATAATAGCATATACAAAAATAATTCTACCGACCATTTAATATTTAATAGTAATAATAATAATGACATGCATAACCACTTTAATAATTCATTTAACTATTTAAATACTTTTTTTATTTTTAAAATAAATATTATTGAAAATTATATTTTCTTTATTTTACTCTTCAGTTTATTTTCATTAATTACTATATTTATTCTTTTAATAACTAGATCAACATATTATAAAAAGTATCAGTTGTTAATATCCATCGTAACTTGTGTTATAATGTTTACTCTATCATTATTATTTGTCATTAATGATAGATTATCAATAATAAGTTTATCTGGTCATTTTTTATTATTTTTACAAATTTTGATATTGATTTATACCGTTATACCTTTACCATTATACATGTATATTATCTTAACTGTTATTTATACATTACTATTTGATTATTTTTCACAATGGTCGTCTCTTTCATCATCTGGTTTTATTAGATTTTTATATTACATTTCTATTCACTTAATTGGTTTTCATATATTGGTAATGACAAGTGTGCGTATGCGTGGTACTTTTATGAAGGTTGGCCAATCGTTACTTGTTAGAAGGCAACTAGAACTAGAGAAACAACTTAAGGAAAAAATGATTCATTCAGTAAGTAACTTTTCTGTTTTCTTTTTATCTAACATTAACAAAATTACTTATCTACTTTGTGGATAGTTGTATCATGTTCTGTCAACTCCCAATTGTCCTCTTTGGGTAATAACCCAAAGAGGATCATGGATAATCCAAAATCATAGCAAAATCGCAGTGGATCCAAAAATTAATATTTAATAAAGTAATATGTGTTAAAATGACCTAATTCCTTACTGGAGTTCAGTATTTACATGCACTATTATATTAAGGTATAACAGTAAATAATAAAATAAAATACAGTACTTTCATTACACTGCACTATCATATACCTGTTAAAGCAATATCCAGATGTTTATTCTAAATACATATTAACATATAACAAATTTTCAGTATCACTAATACTGTACACCGATTGCAGTTGCAGTAGTGTATATACTATGTAATGCATTCATTAAAACTAGAGTAGCTAAGGAGAAAAAAATACATAAGACATTAAAAAAAAATAATAAATTGTTTATTTTACTTTTCCAGATTTTTTTTTTTTTTAAATAAGATGCAATTGATTGTTGTTTTTAGTGATTGAAAACACTTTCTTTTAATTGAAATTCGTAGTTTGTGTAGCATTATAATATTGCACAATGAACTATTGTCCTATCATACCCACAGTGAACTATATTACAACTATATTATCATATTCAGAACAAGCACAAATTTAAGTAGCAAATGAATGAAGGAGTAAAACCTATCACAGAATGATGAAAAAACTTGTAAAAGTTTTTAACACTTTAAAAGTAAAACACTTGTAAAAGTTGTAAAACTTTTTACAACTTTATTATTTTCCAAGTGTCATCACAGTTAAACTGCTTGTGAATAAGAAGGAGTTGACTGTATTATTATATCATATTATATTTTCATTGTAAATAATGTATTCTAGTTATTTATTTAGCTAAGTTATTTGGCTTCTGATTTTATTTTTTTATGACAAGAAATAAATTTTATAATAAATGAAAAATGATGTCTGCTCAGAATTCAAACCCAGAATTTCTGGATGAAATGTTGAGACAAGAATTATAATTTGATTTATACAAGTAGCTTTAGTATTAACGATGGTATAATCAATTTTCCTTTCATTCTTACACTTTAGTATCTTGCCAGCAAGATTAACACCACCTCTCTTTATCGCCTTGTTTGGTACTTTTTATTTTTCACATACATTTATTTTGCTCTATCGTTTGTTCACTCTCACCTACAGTATTGCTCTATTTGATTTTTTTAACATCTTATCAATAGGCTACATCTCTCTGTTTTTAAAATTTTGTTATGTATGCGAGTGAGTACCACCATTGAGCTAGTAGTGAGTCTTCCAAGCTTAATCTGTTACAGAAAGCTTCTACTTCATCAGCTAGAAAAGATGCAACAATATCTTTATCAACTTTGTGAAGAAAAGTATGGTATTAAATTTTGAGTTATGAAAAGTACACAAATACCATTCATGTAATTTGTGGTTTCCTTATATACACAGTGCAATTATTTTATCATGTACATCATGATAGTAAACATTATAATTCCACTATGGACTATAATCCAGAGATACATTTAATTTGATTCATGGAATTATGGATAACTAGTATTGGTTTACAGGAAGTGTTGGAAATGCCCACCATTTTCCTGAAGGCAGGTCCAAACTCTTCTCACCATATTTTTTGACACCCTTTGTAGGACATCAGGGCTAATGGGATTCATCTCTGCAGTAATGGCTCACTCTTGTAGAGAACATGGGATTGTTCATTATATGCATCCTTTCAGAAAAACTCCAGAGAAAGAAATCTGGTGACAAAAAGTCTGGGGAATTAGGGCGCTCCCAGATCTTTTGAGATCATGCGATTACCAATCATTTCTTCCAAAATGTACATGGTGTTTTTGGATGTATGGCAGGTTGCCCCGTCTTGTAGGTAACAATAACATTCATCAGATCAGGGCGAAGAAAGCTATAAATTGCATACTTATATCCTGGTATGCCAGACTGTCAAGCATTTTCTAAAAAAAAAAATTAAACCCACAATTTGTCATCTAGAAATAGGCACACCAAACCCATACCTTTTGTTAGAGCAGCCGTGATTCACATAAGATGTGTGGATTTTGGGTTGACATATATCTGTTCTGACGATTGATGTGACTGCTAAGGTGAAAATGCACCTCATCACTAAAAAAACACATTATTCAGTATGTCCATCTTATTACTTTCTGCCTGGTTAATAAAACAGTGCCAGTACCTTATTCTTTTAACAGTGCCTAGGGGATGTCAGTTCCTGTACACGTGTATTCACTATGCATGTAGACCTAATTTCTTTGTGGACTTTTGTGCACCCTGTACGATATTCCTGTCTGCGATAATAATCTATGCAAACTTTTCCATGGAGACCGTTCAAAAATGCACAGACTTCTTCCAATTTCCCTTTTGTCAGTACTGAAGCAGGCATATTCTTGTCAGCAGCACTCCTGGTCTCTCGAAAGTGACTGATGAGTTTTGTTACTGTTGAATTGTTTAGGACAGGTGCATCTGAAAATCTAACACAAAATTGTTTTTTAACATAGTGATATGAATTGCTTCCAAATTACACTTCAATAATAAATACCTGCTGTGCTATTGAAAACGCAATGGTTATTCACAAGGAACATGGTACACTACACCACATGCTCTGCAATCACCAAAACCATGATATATATATATATATATATATATATATTGTATTTTTATAATCAAACACCAACTTGAACAACCCAAGTACAGAATTACAAAGTATATTAAATGACACGTTCCTTATTTTTTTTTTTAATCTGGCCAACCAATTTATTAATAGCTTATTAGTTCTTATTAATAACAAACATACAGAGTATCTGATATTCGGACAAATTTGGAAATAGTGGAAATCAAGAAATTTAATTTAATTAATAATAATAAAAGTTTGCACATTTTGGAGAGATTTTATATATATAAATACAAAAGAATTTCCAACTTGATCAACTTTCAGACAAAATATGAAGATGACACTCTTATAAAAGCGGCAACAGATAACAGCACATTTTAAAATAAAAATAGATGTAATCATAATGTATATAAATAATTTAATTCAAATTCACTCAGTAATGTAACATTGGCTTGGTAGGTTACATAGTATAAATTTTCTACTTATTTTATTTTATTTTAAAATTTAATTTTTAATTATGACATCATATTTATATATATGTAGTTATTTTATTTAATTGACTTCATATGTTTTTGTGTGTAATTCTAATTTTAAAAAAAACTTTTATGTTTGATATGTAATTTTTTATAAATGTCTTATATACAACTGATGATGCGGAATCCGTGAAAGTGCTTTTGGAATAAAAAAAATAAATTAAAGTGTCATTTCATTTACTTTGTAATTCCGTACTTGGGTTATTCAAGTTGGTTTTTGATTATAAAAATACAATATATTGGGTTCAGAGGAATATGGGTCTTATAAGTATAGACTTAAAAAAATCATACATATATTTATTTTTTGGCCTATGTATAAAATTTTGAGGCTCAAAACTACTTGATCAGTTTCATTGAACATTAGATATATTGTTGTGTATCTGAAATTTTGCATGTGAAGATTGGTTGAGAGTTTTCTTGAATTATTCTCAATTTAAGGTCGAAAAAATTGAGTGGGGGCAAGTTAGAAGCATGATTTGTTATAATGCTGTAAGTTGGAACATTAATGTTCCTTTATATGCGGTATCTATTGTTAGCAATATTGACTGGCATATTCAGGTAGCATTACCCACTTTGAGGGTCATAATGACTGCGTATATGTTTGAGCGGAGCAAAATAAAACAATGAAAAGTCGGTTTTATTGTTAATAAATGATTTATAAGTTGAAGTAATCCTTGATTCATAAGCTGACGTTATTTAGGTTACCACCTATTTAACTCATCAATAATAAAGATTACTGTTATTGTAGATAATATAATTTTCTGTAAATCATCTTTTTATTTATATGGACTGGTAGAAGTTTGGATGTAAAGTTTAATTTATGTTGATGGAGGTAATGCTAATTATTCCTCACTCAATAATGATAATAACAATTTTATTTCTGAATTTTTCTATTTATCTTTATTTTCTACTAAGTTCCAATTTTTAACATTCAAGTATTTGACATTGTAATGTAATCCTGATTTATGGGTTTATCATGGATTCCCAATCATCAATGTATATATATATATATATATATATATATATATATATATTATAATTAATATGTGTTTATTAAAATCACAACTACTTGCTTCAAATTTAAAATTGTAGTTAAAATGTCATTGAAATTTATTGCAATAATGTAACATTAGATATGCTGGGTAATCAAATTTTTCAGTGTATATTAAGCGTTAATAAAAAAATAACAAAGAAATGTATGTAAATGCATATTTTATTGTTGAACAGAGCATTCAGAAAGTTTTGTTTACAACACTAACTTGAAACATTTTCCACATGAACACTTTTGTGGTGCATAAAATGTCTAGATGATATCCAATTTCTGGAGTTCAATATCTGGATATCCAATATCTGGAGTTATTCCATTAATTTTTCCTTCGATTCTTTTTTTTAGTTCAATATTGATAACTTTAATTGGGTACACCCTGTCTTTTACAAACCCCCAAAGAAAGAAATCAAGTACTGTATCGCCAGGGGATTGAGATGGCCAGGGAATTAGTCCATCGCGGCCAATCCAACATTGAGGAAATTATTCATGTAGGTAGTCCCTGATATGTAAACTCCACCCCAATGAGGTGGATCTTGTTGGATGTTAACATTGAATTGTCAATGTTAAATTTATGTGAGATGGTAGCCACTGGGCACAGGATCAATACTGTAAGGAGGATGATAAAAAATCTCCCATCATAACTTTTTAATTATATGTAGAATTTTTGTTTAATACTAAGCCTTGAAACTGTCTTCAGTTTTATGTGGGTATAAAATTTTAATTATCACTTATCTATAAAAAAAAGCTTTTTCTATTGTTTGCATTCAAAAAGATGTGTCTTGCAGTATTTTTTGTGCTGATTTCAAATTTGCAAACCAAAATTGAATTGATGACAAGGTTTTTAGTAAACACAGATTTAAAGTAACTTGATTTTTTTTAATGATATTTTAGTATGATATAAAGTTAATCTAATATTTGCTTTTCTTTGATTTTCTCCTGTATTCAGCCTTTGTTTATGATTTTTTCAGTCTCCAGCAGTAATTGGCAAATATATTTGGTCTCCATTTCCATGGTAGCATGTTTCCATCAATGATACATCCTACTGAAAGCATTCACCTTGTTCATCACTTACATCACCATAGTTATATGGAAAAAGATCTAAATATGAATGCAGCGTTTGTACTTTTAGAAACTTATTCCATGCCAGTTTTCAAGAAGTTCACTCACCAATTCTACATAATTCTCAAACTTTTTTCCCAGCCAAAAAGAAAAAAATTTAACAGTATTTTAAAATAGTACCCATGCTTCTTAGATTCATTCAAAGTCTTAATCCTTCATTAGCTTATATATCTGTAGTTCAACATAAATTTCTTCTTTGATTTTTGCCTCATTGATTCTGGGAAAGTCTTTTAACATATGAGAAACCTTGTCTGTTATGATCCATAGTTTTCACAAAATTTTTCATCAAACAAAGTTATATGTATGATGGTGGAAGTTAAACATTCTTTATTTGTTCACAAGAGCTTTACAAATAACATTTTTCTGCCCAGCTACATGTGTTTATCTCTTCAGCCAGTCTGGTCACTTCTCCAAATTACTCCGCTCCAAATCATTTATATTTCATTATTCATATAATCTTCAGACATGGATATTTCATTATTAATATACACATTGACCCACAACAAACCTTTATAAGTGTTTAGTCTTAGAGAAAATAAATAATTTTAGCAACTTTTATTTTTTATAAGTAACGGTTACAAAAAAAAAATAAAGCCTTAGGGCAAATTTTGAGGTCACATTTGGATTCATGTCAAATAACATATGGATAAGCCAAAATTATCTGCATAACAAAACTTGCAGATCAGTGTTAACTGCCAAATTTGTAATATTGAAAGTTTTTTTTCAATATTAAGGACTGTATATAAAAAAAATTACATAATATTTTTTTATTACACGTTTAAAGCGTTAGAAATTGTAAAAAAAAAAAATTAATTTGTAAAAGAGCAAATTATTATTACAAGATGTCAAAAGCAATATTTAGAAGTTCCATAAAAGAATATAAAGATGCAGAAGAATAAATTACTATTCAAGTGGTGGCTGTGTGTTAAATTAAAGAACTCACTATCTAATTGTTAAATATATATATTTATTTATATTTTTTTAATTTAAATGCTTATATATGTATTGTTTTAATTTTCAAAATGGTAGGTTATGCCACCAAAAGTAGCTGCATGGTTAATGACAGAAGCTGGTAGTAAAGCAAGTAGAAGAGGAGATTATAGTAATAATGATGGTGAAGATGGCAATGATGAAGATGAGGATGGTAATGGTGGTGGTGACGATGACGATGACGATGATAATGATGATGATGATGATAGTACTAGTAGTGAAGGTGATGAAGAGGAAAGAATCTCTTTCACCACCAAAAGTGGTGATATTAGATCATTATTCAGGCCTTTTAATATGCATCATATGGAGGTACATTTTATTACCACTATTTTTTTCAACTTAAAAATTTTGCTAACATATTTTTATTATATCAATTTATTCATTGTTTATATTATTTTTTAGAATCTTTTTTTTTTCCAGATTCAATGATTTTTTTTTAATATTCTAAACTAACTGTGTGAAACAAAAAATATTATAGACAAATTATGTTGTTCTTTTCAAATAGCTATTTAAAAAGAAAAACTTGATGAATAATGGAGGGAAAATTGAGTGTAAAGTGAAAATAAACCTTCATACCTTGGTGATGTCTGACAGCTGTTATTTATTTCATCTAAATTTATTATATTATTTATTATTATTATTTATAATTATTTTTATATTTATTTGTACGGGATACTGATCTGTCTAAGCTTCAGGAATGTTTCTAGAAAATTTCTAAAATTCATTTTTTCTAAAAAATTATGAGATTCATTACAGTTTCAACTATTAAGATTTCCCTTGATATCATTTGATAAATTTGTACATATAACTAAGGTTAACTATGCTAATAATATTCATCAGATATACAGCTTTTTACTTCCTTGTATGAAGTAAAGGAAGTACTGTAACGTGAAAAATTTCGGTTTTCAGATTTCAATGGAAATATCCATTTTGGCCATCCCTGAATCCATTTTGTCTAGTTTTGGAGTGACATCTGTATGTATGTATTTCGCATAACTCAAAAACAATTAGTCTTAGAATGTTGAAAATTTGTATTTAGGACTGTTATAACATATAGTTGTGCACCTCCCCTTTAGATTGCCATCCACTGGGCCAAAAATGTGTATACAGGCAGACCTCTAAATAAAGCGGGGGCTTCAATTTTGAAACATTTGGATTTTAGACTTTTTCTTAACTGCAGTAATAAGCCCTTGTTGAGTGCTTTTCAACAATATAGCATAAGTGGTACTTATTCATTAGTTTCAGAGTTATAGGCGAATAAAATTTAAATTAATGAGATGTTTGGATCTTAGAAGGGGAAGGCACATCAGTTTGAATTCGACTTCATATACATATATTTTTTAACTTTTTTTTTTTTTTTTTATTTAAATATATTGATTTATTAACCTCAGATTGTAAAAAATTAAAAATAAATAATAATTCAATAATAATACAAAAAAAGATGAAAAAAAAATCAGAAGTTAGTGAAATAAAATTTTATGTATGTTTCATTTTAATTAAAAAATTTTTACAATCAAAGGTTAATGATTATTTATAAATCAATACATTTAAATTTTAAAAAATCTTTTTTAAAAATGTATGTATATGAAGTCGGATTCAAACTGATGTGTGCATGGTTACAGATCCGATACATTCTCACACACCACATATCTACTGTGAAACAAAATTAATATATAAACTAATATAAAATGCTAAGGAAATTTTTAGTAGCAAAAAATGTATAATGTAATTTAATAGGCGTACAAGGACATCATCTGGTGTCCACATCAGATTTTTTTACTAATCCAAAACATTTCCTTATTTCTAAGAATGTTATATTAAATTGTTCAAAAAATGTAATGAAGAACAATGTTAGATAGTAATAATTACTTCCTTTTAACAATTATATTTTCTCTCTATCCTTTCCATACTTAATTTTTTAATTTCTTTAGTATAATTGTGGGGTATAACTGATAGAGAAGAGATTTAAAACCATACACCATAATTTTTTCTGATTGTGGGAGGCCTTGAGCCATACTTTCTGCTTACTTTTAATTATTTTTACTCATTTTTTATGGCTCTCATTAAATATTTTTACTTTGTAAGAAAACTCATTGCTTAAATTAATATTAATATAAACAAAATCATTACTGTTGCTTTTTATGTAACGGACAAATACAACTCTTTTTAGATTGTTAGTACTGTTCTGCAGCTGAACAGCAACATTTTAACTCACAATTTCAACAGTTTTTCTAGCCTAGACTGCTTAAAATTTCTTACCAAATGAATGGCAATAGTACACTTTATCAGCCAAAACAATTGACAAAATGTATAAATTGTAATAATTGTTATGTACCTAAGTAAGAAGTTAAAAGCAGTTAACTTAAGCGGTTTAAGAGAACTTATTCCTATAGCCACGTCTTTTGCTTATGAACTGTTAGCTGAAAAATGAGTCGGCTGCCTCCCTAATAGATTTGGATTTAGTATCCCAATTTTTTTCTTTAAAAAAATATTGTTAATTATTACTGTGTTTGTGGATGTGTGTTTATATTATGAAGAAGTGTAAATTTTCTGTACTTTCAGAATGTTAGTATATTATTTGCTGATATTGTTGGATTTACAAAAATGAGTACAAATAAAACTGCTTCCCAATTAGTTGCCATACTTAATGAATTGTTTGAAAGATTTGATGAACTGTGTATAATAAACTGTTGTGAAAAAATTTCAACTCTTGGTGACTGTTACTATTGTGTTTCTGGATGCCCTGAACCGAGATCAGATCATGCAATTTGTTGTGTTGAAATGGGTTTAAGTAAGTATGTATGTATATTATCATTTACTACATTTTATACTGTTTCTATAATTTAGTTTTAAAGAATAATTTTATACGATTTAAATATTTTTTTATTATTTAGAACTAATGTAAAATTTCAGTTTCTATTAAAAATAATGTGTTTATGTTTGTATCGATAATGCAGTTTAATAAAGAATAAAATATTTTTTCTTAAAAAAGATATTGTTTGTGTAAACATTAAAATTATTTTTTGATCTTTGTCCCGTTAGGTATGATTAATGCAATCTCAGATTTTGAAAGAGTTTCTAATGAAGGAGTTAATATGCGTGTTGGAATACATACTGGCACTGTTTTGTGTGGTATATTGGGTACTAAAAGAGTGAAATTTGATGTGTGGTCCAATGATGTAACATTGGCAAATCGAATGGAATCAACTGGACGACCTGGTCAAGTCCATTTGTCACATACTACTAGACAGTTCCTAGGTGATCAGTATATACTTGAAGAAGGAGAGATCGTTAATGGTAAATTATTCCAATTTTTAATTTTCTCATACAACATGTTCTGTTGTGATTTTTTATGGTAAAAAAACTTGGTTCTCTGTATATTTATTTTTAAGGTTCTCATTTAAAATAAATTTGCTCATATTTGAAATTACTATTTACCGATTGCATTTTTTGTATTAAATTTTACCATTTTTATTTTAATTAGTTGGGTCCAAGATATTGATTTCATTGAAATTAAAAATTAATAAACTTTTGGTTTGTTTGTGGAGAAAGACATGTATTAAACTATTTATTAAATTAAACTTAATTGCCATTTCATGAAATAATCTGTTAGTTAAATGTATCATTGATGCAGTCAGAAAGGTTTGTGGTTTGATTTATTCAAAACAATTTGTATGTCGCTTTTAATTTCATTTATTAATGTCTGTTTTTTAATATCACTAATGGGTTTCTGTCTGAATAGTTTGGTAGTCTGTCTACTTCCGTATACCACGGTTTCCAATGATAGAGAAGGTTGTTTATTTAGAATCCTGTTCTCAGGTAATCGTTATTTCTTACAGAAAACCAATCTTTGTTATGGCAACATTTAAGCTGGTCAGTGCAAAATTGTTGATACAACTTGTTGCCCCTGCTTGGGTAAAATGCCAAAATTTGTTGCAGACAAGTTGATGGACACCTCTTGTCTTGGGGGATATTGAGCTTTCCTCTGCTCAAGATAGTTATTATATATTTCAGTTTCTTCTAGGGCAGAAAAGATATTCCTTCTCACCACTCACCTCTTTCTCTTATCCTGGATACCTTTCTTTTTAAAAGCTTTTATTTAACTCGCTTTAGGAATAATCAAATCTTGCAACTGCTATATCTTTTGATCTATCGTATGGAAATCAATGAAATTTGGTAAAGGTATGTAACTTCGATGACAGTACAGCACTATGGTGTCGGAATTTGATATGACCCGCCCCCATGCGCTATCCATATACTAAATTCATGAATTTAGTTGAAAATTTTCATTTCTCATGAACTATCGTATGAAAATGATTGAAATTTGGTACACGTATGTAACTTCAATGTGTAAAAATAAACATTTTTACTTTTTTAAAAGCTTTTATTTTTAGTCTCAAAAAAAAAAAAAAAAAAAAAAAAAAAATTACAAAAATATATTTGATTATATCTAAAAATTATTTTTTAAAAAAGCTTTATTTAACTAATATTAATATTAACATTAATAAAAAAAGGAAACAAATCAGAAAACCCTCTAAAAAGTTAAAAATAAGAATTAAATCAAATTGAGAATTTTAAACAAAAAAATATAATATATTAACAAATATAGAAATGCACTGAAAAGTAAAAAATAAATTATATAAATATCTAATAAATAACCAATAAATAAAAAATAAATAAATGTAATAATTATTAAATTTTAAAATTAAAAGTAATGAAAATATTTAGTTAAATAAAAGTGTGGCACAGTTTTTATAATTTATTTAAAACAACACAACATTTATTTTTACAACAATTAATCTTTTTATATTATATTTTTTTGTTTAAAATTTTCAATTTGATTTAATTCTTATTTTTTACTTTTTAGAGGGTTTTTCTAATTTGTTTCCTTTTTTTATTAATGTTAATATTAATTAATATTAGTTAAATAAAAGCTTCTTTAAAAAATAATTTTTTATATGTAATCAAATATATTTTTGTAATTTTTTTTGTTTTTTGTATTTTTTTTTTAGCTTATAGAACCATGTTAGGCCAATGCTTAGGATTCCAGAACCTGTAGAAATAGTTTAAAGCATTCCTTTTATTTATGAGTGGCATGATCTGGTCTTAGAGTAAGATACTGTAAAATCGCCCTAATGACTGAAGTGTCAGTCAAATAAATTTAGAACTTTTTGTCTCTAGAATATAAGTAATCTCACTTATTTCATATTTGTACAAAGGAAACAGATATCTGTTCCAGTAAAACCATATAATTTTACTCCTGTTTAATGTATTATGTAAACTATCTTTTACTGTTTGTTTTGTTTAACTAACCTCCTAGTTAAGCAATGAATCTCAATTGGCTGGTTTGATCACAGTTGTTGGTCATTATGAATAATTATTTTAAAATTGAATTTCTTTAAATTCCTTCATTGAAATTACTTTAGCTCTTCTAAGAATACAGTTCAAATTCTGTTATAATGAATATCAGTATAAACAAAATATCCAGTTTAACGAATTTTTCAACATTTTTGTTTGGCCAATCATATACAACCATGTATAAAAAAACCTCATTTTAATGAATGAATCAAACAAAAAAATTCTATATAATGAAACAAATATTTGGAGTTAAATAATTTAAATTAAAAAAAAAATATTATCAGTGGAATTATGGAATGCTATAATGTGAATGACTCATAGGAAGCAGATGTTACCATTGGTTTATCTACTGGCCCTACGACAAGTTTAGAACTCTGAAGTTAGTATATATTTCAGTTAGTTAATAGATCACGTAGGCGCACAGCTTTGAGTTATTTCATTTGTCTATTGTTTGTTGTATTTTAATGTTCCGTATTGTTGTTTTGTGCATCTGTTTTGAGTATCTGTGCTGTGGTTTTCAAAACTGTGTAACTACTTTATCAAAAATTAAGAAAATTGAAAATTTATTTTAATTGTAATTAGAATTCAATTCAAATTAAGGTGGAGAAAAAAATCAGATAAAAAATGGCAGTTTACTGTGAAAGCAAGATTAGAAATTATAACCCACGGGGCTGGTCTAGTGGTGAACGCGTCTTCCCAAATCAGCTGATTTGGTAGTCGAGAGTTCTAGCATTCAAGTCCTAGTAAAGTCTAAATTTTTACACATATTTGAATACTAGATCGTGGATACCAGTGTTCTTTGGTGGTTGGGTTTCAATTAACCACACATCTCAGGAATGGTCGAACTGAGACTGTACAAGACTACACTTCATTTACACTCATACATATCATCCTCATTCATCCTGTGAAGTATTATCTGAAAGGTAGTTGCCGGAGGCTAAACAGGAAAAAGAAAGAAGATTAGAAATTACAAAGAATGTTGATTTGGGTAGGAAAAAAATTGAAGTAGCAAAAGATTTTGTAATAGCTTTGTAATCGACTTTATCAACAATATTAAAAGATTGTAAAAAAATAAAAGATGCATCTTCTAACATAACTGTAGCTCCTGAAAAAAAAAATGCATACAGCTTTACATGATGATTGGTCAAAGCTGTTTATATGTGGTTTGTTGAGGTTAGGTCTCAAAACGTGATCATAGATGGAAACATAATCTGTGAAAAAGCTTTAGGTTTTGCAAAACTGTTTGGTTATGATGAATTTCAGGCCAGTGTGGGATGGCTGATTGACATTCGAGGTAGATTCAGGATTGCTTGCAAAGCATTCTGTGGCAAGGAAATGCCCATTCCTATGTCCAATGTAAATGAATGGAAAAGTGGAGAAATAAAAGAAATCATAAAGCTGTACAATTGGGAGAATATTTTTAATGCGGATGAAGCGGGTATATTTTTTCAGTTGCTTCCACATCATATACTAACTGTCAAAGTAGAAAAATGTAAAGGTGGGAAAAAGTTTAAGCAACATATCACAGCATTTTTCTGCTGCAATGCTACTGGCAATAAGAAATTGAAACTGTTAGTAATCAGTAAATCTTTGAAACCCCACTGCTTTAAAAACTCCAGTCACTACCATGCAATTATTGGTCCAATAAATGTGCATCAATGACTATTTTTAATGATTGGCTAGTAAAACTAGACATTAAGATGAAACAAGAAAAAAACCTCCTTTTTGTAGACATCATAGTGTTCATATAATGGCTCATAATTACAAGGAGATTAGAAAATGTTCATGTTGAATTTATTTCTACAAATTGCACTACTGACCCTTTACAACCACTTGATCTGGGTATAATAAGTACTGTAAAAGTACAGTTGAGATCAAAATTAGTTAAGAAAATACTATTCAGTATAGATTCAAATTCAAACAAAAAAATAAACATCAAAAACGCTTGCGAAATGATTTCAGATTCTTGGTTGCTGGTAAAAGAATCAAAACTTGTTGGGGAAAATCAAAACTATTTGACTACATAAATAGCACTCTCGATGAACTTGACATTGAAGATAGTGGCAGTGAAAATAAAGGGAGGGCCTTGTAGTATTCATCAGTGAATTCTTCAGCTCTTATTCCAACATCAGTGACATTCCAGGGCTCTGTTACCATGGATGCCAACTACTGGTTGCGAATGAAATGAAGAAATTGTGACAAAGAAATTGTGGAGAATGTAAAGGCTTCTGCTTTGTCTGTTTCAACTTCAGTAGCCTGTGATTCAGAAAGCAAGTGATAGTGAAAATGAAGACAACGAAAGATCAGACAAAATAAAATTGTCTCTGAGTGATGTAATCAAATGTTTAACAAATATTCAATCATATCTCACTACATTACCCAACGTTCGTGAATATATTTTTCAAAATGTTATCTCAGTTCAAAATTTAATTTTAAATGCTACAACAAAAAAGGCATTGCAATAAAAACTTACAGATTTTTTAAAAATGTAGACAATAATTCACTAATTATTGTTTTGTTCTGTTAATCAGTTTTCCTTAACGCTGTACTGGTATCATTTAAATAAATCATTAATTTAATTTTGCATGGTTATTTTATAAGATTCACTACAACGTAATTTCAGTATAACAAAAGGATCATAGTGATCCTGGTAATTTCATTATAACAGAATTCAACCTGTAGTAATAAAAAGATGTGTTAATTTATTTTTATGTTTAGTTATTTAATCATGAATAAGTATTATTTTTAATTTAATTTTTACAGGTTTGAAAACTTATTTTGTCAAAGGGAAAAAAGAAAATATTAATTGTAGTGAAAATGATCTAACATGCTGTGGTAATGAGTTGCAGCTTGCAGTTCATGCTTCCCACCATATACCTACTGCTAGTAATGCTGCATCATATATTACAACTGCAACAACTACCATGGCCTTAACCACCGATTTAAAATTATTGCATGAGACACAGACTGCTTCTTCTAGTCCTGACGAATATATAAAAAATATGATTAAATATGATAAAAATAGCGGTAATGATGATATCGATAAAAAGTTTGAACAATATACTATAGATAAAGTATTAATATTACGTAATAAAATACAAAAAATACATTCATCTGCTGGTATAATAAATGCAAATGATAACATTAATATTAATGAAATATGTCATAATTGTAATAATATTAATGATAGTGATAAAAATTTGTCATTTCATTCGTTACCTGCTTTATTAAATTCTAATGAAACTAATACTAGTCAACGATACAATAATTTATTGAAATTTAATACTACTGGAAATAAGAAGAAGAGATTTACTGAACATCCTAACTTACCTTCTTTTCATAATACTAATACTGCTACTGCCGCTACTAGTTCTAATGATAATACAACTTCCAAATCTGCTTTAGACTGTAACACTGCCTCACCTATAATAAAAGTAAAACAGTTACAATCATCAAATGATAGTACAAGAACTGAGAAACCTTTTAAAAAAAGTAAGTTTATACTGTAATTTATTCATTAATAAAACTTTATTAATGAAAAAAATTTATTCTTTAATAAACTTCATTAATAAAAGTTAAAAATATAATATTTAACAGTATTACAGTTGTTAGAAATAAGTTTTATTAGAAACATCTTCAGCTTCATATTATATAAATGCTCTGTTGGTCTTCCAGAATTGTGTATTAGAAGTTATTATGTGTCTGTTAAAATGTAACTTGATTTAGTATCAAAAATTAACTGAAAATTATATATTTCTTACGATTCTTATAAGAGAGTGGTTCTACATTGAGTTGCCTTGTTACCTACTCAAACTAGTAGAAAATATTGGTTATTTGGTCTGAATATTGTAACCTAAGAGATTTGCAGTATCTAATATACAGATATGAAAGTGGTAGTGTAGCATGTGGTGTCAGGTTGCCAGCCAAGTGTTTACAAGTGGATTTCTCTTGAAAATTGTCTGTCATGCTCACACATATTGTACAGTTTTCTGTTTTCGTATTTTCAAAGTTTAAGGACTGTTATAAAATTAATTATTATTGTGTAGTACATTTTTACAATTTATTGACTATTGATACTTTATTGTTACATTAAACAACATGTTTGACTATAAAATAAAAATTTCTAATGTTTATTCCTTCCTCAGTGGTCACGAATTAAATAAAATAAAAATAAATTGGCAAGTTAAATTATATTTTCAGTTACTCTTTTTTTATCATTTTGTAATGTTTTACTCTGCATTGTGAAACTATGTACTAAAAAAAAAGCTTTGTATATATCGACTTGTGTTTAATATTTTTTTCATTATAACTTTTATCATAGAGTTTGAGGTCATTTTCATAAATAAACCTTCAGACAACTGCCTGCCTTTAAGTATCATTAAAATTTGTCAAATCATAAGATTGAGTGTTTGCTGAAATATAAATTTATAATTAACATTCAATTGTAAAGATCAGTATATGTAAAAAATGAAATGAAAGGATCTCTTAAAGTGTAATGTATTCCATTAAAAATGTGAAACATCTGAATTGGTCTGATGTCTGCTTCTGATTCAAATTCGGAATAGTATTTAGACATCCTGATTATTATGTTACCCATTTCTAACAGCTCAAAAACTACTTTAAACTTGTATTTATATCTACCTAAAAACTTTTCATAGAAGATCGTGATTCAATCATTAGTTTCATGATTACAACTCATTTAACATTTTTTTTTTGTCTTCAGTCATTTGACTGGTTTGATGCAGCTCTCCAAGATTCCCTATCTAGTGCTAGTCGTTTCATTTCAGTATACCCTCTACATCCTACATCCCTAACAATTTGTTTTGCATATTCCAAACGTGGCCTGCCTACAGAATTTTTTCCTTCTACCTGTCCTTCCAATATTAAAGCGACTATTCCAGGATGCCTTAGTATGTGGCCTATAAGTCTGTCTCTTCTTTTAACTATATTTTTCCAAATGCTTCTTTCTTCATCTATTTGTCGCAATACCTCTTCATTTGTCACTTTATCCACCCATCTGATTTTTAACATTCTCCTATAGCATCACATTTCAAAAGCTTCTAATCTTTTCTTCTCAGATACTCCGATTCTCCAAGTTTCACTTCCATATAGTTTAACATGGCAGTCAAATTTTTTACCACTTAGATTGTGGCTTGTAGAGTCAGTAAAAAGTTTTTTAATGGTATACATTTTTGATCTTAATATTTGTATGCAGAAAACCATCCTGTTTGGTTAATTTTGCCTGTGGTAACTGCCAATAATATTACTGTGTATATTGAATGTTACATATATATACTTGCAGCCAAGTTATCTAACTTTTACCATTTTACTAATTAACTACATAACAAAATTGCATAAGTCAATTCTGCAAAGGTTATTTGAACATTCCTTCGTTCAGTACCTATTCAAGAAGGTAATGATGAAAAAGTTATTTTTGAGTATCATTTAGGAAAAGATTGATTTACTCCAATCTGCTACTTATAGTAAATACTGTTCTTGGTATTTATGCCAACTTAAAATCTTTTTCCAGAAGTTTTTGATTTAGCCATTAAATTGTCAACTGATGATTTTATCCTACAGTGCTTAATGCAGATAGCCATCTACTCTGTTATTTTGCCATATAGTGGAAGTTGTGTATCATATATATGACATTTGTAGGAAATGTGTTATTAATAATAAAATCTTGCATCCCAAGTTTAACATTAATGTCCAAGTATACACACTAAATCAATAAACTTAAACATACTTTTTTCAAAAGCATATAAGTTTTGTCATTCTTGGACATTAGAAATAGGTTTGCATTATGTAAATATGTGCTGCTCAATTGCACACTTGAGTGAAAGAAGCTAAATCTTTTTTCTGTTGAAAACGTGATATATTAACTTTTCTGTAAAATCAAAATTCTATTGTTACTTTATTAGTAGTACGTTTTTCTAAATACTTCTATGTTCATTTATAAGAATACATCTTTCAGAAAAAAATTGAAAATATCATTTTTCATTCTTTTATTCCAGTATTGCAATCAAACATATCATGATTCATGGGAATCTTAGTTATTTTTTCTTATAGGATTCATTGAAAAGTGTCTGTAAAGAAAAACCCAGTGTATTGTTTAAAATTTTCTTTAAAGATGATAATTTGTGACTTGGGTGAAGCGAAGTCGTATTGTAATTACTTTTCGGCATTTCATCTATTGCTGTTTGTGAAGCAATTACAGTGAAATTTATTTTCTGTTTTTTATGAAATTTTACACTAAGGTTTCTTGCTTATAAGCAGAATAATGTTCATGTAATTTTTTTTCTTAGATGGGGGAAAGGAGACGTACAGTGAGCAGGATGTTTCCATAGCCAAGCTACCCAACACATGGTCTCTCTTCCCCTCCTGTACACCAACAGTTCAGTTGTGGAGCTAAAATTAGCTACCTGCCTCTTAAGATACATGATTTAGTCAGCAACTCAAAATATCACTACATAGAAAATGACGCTGTAGAATTTGACATAATCTGAGTTTGTCATAATAAATTTATAATTTTTTTTTATCAAAGTTCTATAAATTCAGAAAAAAAAATATTCAGATTGGACTAGCAGCTTCTGAGTTTTAGATGAACATTAGTACATATATGTGATATAATTTCTGCTTTATGTACATTAGGCTAGAAAATTATGGAAACGATTTAATTTTCTTTTCTTTTAATTGTTTTCATTAGACACTGGTTGCAGTTGTATACAGTGGAGACAACAAAAACAACAGCACTTACATTCACGTTCCCGACCACCACTATCTCCACCAGTAAGTATTTGAATAAAAATATCAACATCTTAATAGCATTACTGTTTGATAAAAAGTCAATTTTTTTGTTAATTTTTTCTATTGATACTCTGTACAAAATAATATGTTCAGCGTATCCTTGTTGGATAGTTTTGTCTGAAATTCATCTTAACAATAATAAATAGATTTATTTAATTAAAACAATTCTTATTTCTGAAATAAATTCAAGATTTGAACAGAATTACTTAACAACTAATTGGATACGTTTTCTATAATGGGGTTTAGTGAAACTAAACCGAAATTAAATTGAAATGCTTACTTTTCTTTGACTAAATCTTACAGAGCTTCTTTGTAGTTTTTTTTAGCTACGCTGGCGAGCTTACATGCCTTGCTTCCACTTTTGTTGCTTGCTCAAAGATGGCATGTGGTATTCATCCTGGAACTGATAGAAGTAAAAATTATCTTATAAAGAATATATAATCAGGTTAGACAAAAAGTCACCAAATTTAGGGCATAAACCCAACCCAAGAAAGCACAAAAATGTATTATTATGATATCAGCTCCAAACTATCACCTGAACATATCATTATTATGGACATGTTCAGTACTCTTGCATCAGAACTCAATCATATACAGTCAGAAGTGACTCATATGACACTTCACATCAAGTCTACTCATATTGTAGATGGCTAAATGCTGAATAAATAGTATTAGTTAGTTTCATAAAGTTAATTAGGGTGTTCTCCATTTCCTGCACAGTAATGATTACTGGTAATAATGGATTGATCAGTTTCAAAAAAAGAAAGTTCTCAGTCAACCTTTTTATATGTTAATTCCTAATTATTCATTTCCTGACTATTCAAAATATATTAAGGTAAAACTTCTTGAACCTTCTTGTGAATACTGTCAGGAAATTATAATATTATCATTTGGCTACATCCACCTGATTGTTCATGAGCTAGTTACTTGTTGAAAATTGGTGCTGATTCTTTAAGTAAATTAAGTCTTTATGATCTTGCAATTATAATTATTTTTATTGTAATTGTAAATATATTCATATGTATAACATTATTAACTTTATGTAAATGTATCGTATTAATAAATGTAATATCATGTAATGAGACTTGTTGAGTCCTTGAGACTTGTAATATATTGGATGAGGACTTAAATAGGACTACCTGAATGAAGTGAGCTTGTATGGAACTCACACGGTGAGTGGAGCCGCTGAATTGTCACGAGCCAAGTACATCTGAAAGGAGCTGTGTGAACTGTAAAGAGCCAAGTGATGCCAACAGGAGCTGAGTGCATTCATAAAGAGCTGTGTGAATTGTACAGAGCCACTGAATCATCAGGAGCCAAGTGTGAATCTGACCGAAGCCAAAGATCTTTAAATTTTAAAAGTCCTAATTTAAATGAAAATTAATGTATCTTATTAATAGTGAATTTTTAAGTAATATGAATGAAACCTAAGTCCATACAAACTAATTGTAATAACACTACCACATAATAACACTTCAAAGTCATATTAAATCTTTCAATATGATACATATATAGTTTTACCACCTGCTTTGCTTCATACCAGTGGGTGCTATAGTGTTGCTAATGCTAGCCAGCAGAAGAATGTTATAAGGAGTTGCAGTTCATATATGTTTATGCACATGTGCTCCCCCCCCCCCCGCCAAGCCAGCCCACTGCTGTTGTGTGCAGCATCCCACCGTGCACCAGCTATTTAAGCAGTGATGCAGGAAGGCAAAAGCATTCGTTCTCAGAACTCCACCAGGAGAAGAAGAAGATGGAAGAAGTCTCCTAGCCGGCCCAACATGGGTGTCCTGATGGTCAACTTTTTCCTGCTCCTGCGAAGCCAGGCCAGTGGCAGCAGCCACTGGTTTCCATGCCCAGTAGTGGAAACCTCCACCCCAGCCTGCCAGGCTTCAAGTGCCCTGGCTGGCACTGGCAGCCTACCAGCAGGAGATGGTCCAACATGCGATCGCTTGGTGGAGGGCCACATTCCCATAGCAGTAGGCTGGCACAACTAAAGACAGAGTCTGACAAGTACTCTTTACGCACCGCTCAAAGAGAACCACTTCAGCTGTGCCAGTGGAAAATGGTCAATGCCAACCAACTTTGCAGGGCTTTGGGGACACCACTGCCGTGCTGTAGTGGGGACCCAACTGCGACTAAAGGGAAGTTCGGTCCAATTCCAATAGACAAGATGCAACTTATAATCCATCGAGCTGAACCAACATCACTGGTGACAGCAACCAGACTCAACAGCCCTTTTCAGGGTTTTTCATCAAGCACACAAATGGCCCTTTTTCAGGGCTACCATTAAAGAACCCCAAACAGCCCTTTTCGGGCTACCAGGTCATTCATAAGGTACCATGTGCTGTCGGAGCAACCCAGCTACAAGATATTTATATATTTCTTAAGTCAATACTTATGAGACCCATATTCCTCTGTACCAATATATTATATATATATTTTTTTTTTTTATAATCAAAAATCATCTTGAACAGCCCAAGTACAGAAGTACAAAGTAAATGAAATGACACTTACCTTCTTTTTTCTTTTTTTTATTCCAATAGCACTTTTGCGGGATCCCGCATCATCATCTATAAAACTAGATTTTTGTAACACATTATAAATTATAAAAATGGTAAATTGGGTTTGTATAATGTTGCTTACCACCTTATTAATAACAAAAATTTTGTATCTGATATTCAGACAGATTTGGAAATAGTGAAAATCAAGAAATTTAGTTTAAATAATAATAGTAAAAATTTGGACATTTTGGAGAAATTTTATATATATAGATACAAAAGAATTTCCAACGTTGTCAACTTTCAGACAGAATATGAGGATGATGCTTCTATGAGTATCATCTTCATATTCTGACAACAGATGGCAGCACGTTTTTAGATAAAAATAGATATAATCAGAATGTATATAAGTAATTTCAAATTCTCTCAGTAATGTAACATTGGCTGGCCAGGTTATGTGGTATAAATTTTCTAATTATTTTATTTTTAAATTTAATTTTAATTTTTAATTCATAATTGACATAGGTAGTTATTGTATTTAATTTTCATATTTTGTATATATGATACTAATTTTAATCTTTTAATTTTTATTGTAAAAAAATTTGTTATGTTTGATATGTAATTTTATATGATTTATATACAATTGATGCTGGATCCCACAAAAGTGCTATTGGAATAAAAAAAAATAAGGTAAATGTAATTTCATTTACTTTGTAATTCTGTACTTGGGTTGTTCAAATTGGTTTTTGATTATAAAAAAAAATACAAAACATATATTGCTATATATATGCTGTGAGTCAAATCACTCGCTGAAAATGACATAGTCGTTCTAAAGAATAATAAGCATTCAGTGCCAGACTTATTAAGGAAAGTGGGGAGTAAAGTATTTCCTAGTAGCTAACATTTGTTTCTGTAGCTTTGGTGAATTGTTGTTATTTTTTTTTTTAAAATACCAGCCTTTGAATGTTGCATTATTATGTGCAAGTAACATGTAGGAGAGTAAACTGTAAGTGGCCGTACTACAGAATATTTTGCTTGTTTTTTTTCTTTTAATTTTAATCAGATAAAGTAGCAGACACAAAAAATGAAAATTTATTACTAGATTTCCTGTTTAATTTTTTATTAATTAAAATAATCATCTGAAAACTAAAACTTATACACCATACTGATTATTTTTGTAATATATGCTGATGACGATTGTCTGACAATCAAAATGTGGATCAGTAAGATTACATTTTAAACTAAAGAAATTGTTTTAATTTACCGCAAATCATCATTGTTCATTGTAAAAAGAGTGTGATAAATTACTATTTCCAGATTACTCAAAAACATTCATTCTTTCTACCTTAATTAATTTTAAGTTTTGCATCAAATTAAATTTTTAGTAATTTTGTTCTTATTTTTACATCTATAAAATAATTATAATTGTGCATTTTATAAACATATTTTATTAAAAAAAAAAGAATTTACTATCATAATATATGTTATTATTTTTAACCGTTTTATTTTTTATACAGGATGAGACCAGTGTTTGTTTGTCAGTTAATAGTAGAAAGGATTCTGGTATTAGAAGCAGCAGCAGTAGACGTAGTAGTATCCAACAACAGGTTATAAATTACAGTTATTCTTTTGTTCATAAGTAATTTTTTGGAAATTATTACATATAAGTAAATCGACATGTACTTTTTTATAAGTTTTATCATTATGTTGTCTACATTATGTAACATTCTACTTCAAAAAAGTTTGAAGTTCAGAATACTGTTTACAATAAATCATCACTGACTTAATGAATGGTGAAGGTTGAACCTAGTTCAACATTTTTGCCAAAGTATGTTTACAAAGAAAATTGTGTATTAAAATACTATTAGATATAATACACCAAAAAATTTTCATTAGTAAATTCAATTATAGTCTACATATCCTTGTTATTCTGACAAACAAAATTGAAAATAAAGTTCTTGACTAAATTACAAAAATAAATTATAAAAATTGTATTTATTTTTTTGTAGTGTTTATGGAATTCTACATAAGTGAAATGAATACCATTCTACCATTCTCATTTGCCTCTTTAAAGTATAAAAGATAGAGTTTTTTGTAGCTTTAAAAATGGAAACTGATTTGAAATATTTATTTTACTGTTTTTTATAATATTTCCTAATAAATTGTATTTTTCTTAAGAGTAAAATACAATTTGTTGCTTTTAATTGGTTACTGGTTATTAGATGTGAATTTTTATATAAATCCATGTATGGAAGGGGAGAATAAATATAAATATATCTTCCCATATGTATTCATTTAATGATATCAGTATCAATAAATAGATCAAATAAATTACAGACCGCAGTAATTATGATGATCTGATGCTTAGATCATTTTCACTCTTACAGTGTGCCTAATAAAAAACAAAATAATTTAAAATCATAATTATTATTATACAAGGGATAGTAAGTAAATTCCATTTTTAGATATTACCTTTGTAGTGCTGTAGTCATTTTAATACTTTCATGTCATACTTGCACTTTGTGTGTGTTTATATCTAAGCAAATCAAGACTCCCACTGCATGTGAAATCCAGTCTTTGATTAGTTCTTTAAAAGCAAGAAGCATTAAACCATCTGAAATTTACCATAAAATTTGTGATGTTTATAACAAATTATTCATGCAATGAATAATTTAGTAATTTAATGGTCTGGAGATGAATATAATTTTTTTAATGAAGGGTGCACAATGATGAACAGAGCAGGTGACTGTCTTTAGTAAATGATAGTTGGTGCATGCAGTTGAAGAGAAGGTTAAAAAAAGAACAGACTGTTAACTATGACAACCCTCTCCCTACATTTTCCAGAAATGTTTCATTCACTTCATGTGTCTAAGAAACTGAACTAGTGGAAATTGTGTGCCAAAGCTGCTTATAGAACAGCACAAAATGAAACCATCAGATAGTGCTTTGGCCTTTCTGAAATGATACATCATGAGAGATATGATGTGTATGCCCATCACTTAAACTTTTTGGTTGGCACTGAAACAACAATTCATAGAGTGCACTCTTAATCAACAAAGACAAAATTAAAGCTGATGTTTTCCACTCTGAAGATCACATGCACGTTGTTTTAGGAAATAAAAGGAGTTTTACTTGTGGACTTCTTGCTTCAAGAAGTTCTAGCAGAAGTCAATTGCAAAAAACTTAAGAAATTGTATCATGGCACACTTAACTTGAGTAATGTGATAATAATGCTGGGGCAATGTTAATGGCTCGACTATGTTGCCAAAAGACAAAATCCTCATGATTTTCAGCTGGGAGCAATTTTATCGTCTTCCCTATAGTTCAGATCTGGCATCAAGTAATTTTCATCTGTTCCATCAACTGAAATCCTTCCTTTTCTACCGGCAGTTCAAAGGTGAAGTTAAACATGCCATTAACACTTTGTTTACATTGCATACAGCATCTTTCTATAATGAATGGATGTAAAATCTACTACTATATAGAACTATATAGAAGTACACACCTTATGTAAAAGTGTGTACTTCAAACAATTACTGTTTTATATATATATATATATATATATTTTTAGTCCATCAGAACTTACTTTCTGAATATTCTTTGTTCTTTTATTATTACCTATTAAAAATTAATTATTTTAATGTTTTTAACAGAGTTAAAAACTATTTTAATATTTTTAACTGAATCTTAAATATATTTTTTATAATAATAAATATATTAATATTTTTGAAATTGATTTTTAATTCATCATGTTTTTACTAGATCATAGATGAAAATTGAAGAATCTAGTAGACTGAGAATGTAAAAATCAGCAAAACTAATGTAATTGTTTGAATCTTCTCATTGTTGTGCTTCTCTCTATTGTCTAATTCAGGAAGTATTTAAGTATTTGATTTTTTTTTTAATACTATTAATAATCTCAAGTTTCAAAATTATTTTCTGTATTTCATTTTGTGTTTGTTTCAATTTAAATGTTTGCTACAACTTTTAATTTTTACTTTCCATTTATTTATGTCCTGTTACATTCAGAGAAACATTGAGAAAAATAGTACAAATGTATGAACTAATAGAATATTTATTTATATCTACAGCAATGATATGATTTTTTAACTTAGCCTCAAGTAGATTAATGGGAAATGTGTTATTCTCAATAAACTCTTTTAAGTTGTTTATTTTTACAAATTTATAATTTTGTGATAAGTTGATTATAATCAACTTCATTTTAATTATAATTAACTTGATTATAATCAACTTCATTTTAATTATAATTAACTTGATTATAATCAAGTTAATTATAATTTAAAGGTATAGTTTAATTTTTGCAATATTTTAACATCTGATTTAACATGTTTACTTGATCATGGGTTTCAGTTAACAGTTCTAGGAATTATCAATCAGTGAGATGAAAAAAATCAACTGTTGAACTGAAATATGGGTTAAAATCAGTTGTGTGATAGTACAATCTCAAAATAAAATAAATTGTAGTTGTATATTTGATTTTCAGACCTGTTGAAAGAGTTTTAAACATATATTTAATAGTTTATCAGCCTTTTGTTACTTTTTTTATATCTAAGTAGTTTGTTACAATAATTTTATTAACACAGTTAAAGTTTTTTTTTTTTCAGTTATTTGGCATAATGCAAGGAGAACAACTAATATCACGTCGAGTTAGTTTATCACAATCTGGTTATTACACATCAAGTCAGTTTACTATTAATGAAAATAGTAAAAGTGATGCTAGTGATAATGAAGAGAATGAAAATATTGCTGAAGGTATTATAAATATAATTTTGAATTTTTATCTGTGTATTGCAATTTATTACCATAGAATTTTTTTTACAAGTAATATTAATCTTAATGGAATTAAGGTTTTAGTAACATTCTGCTTTCCAACCTTAAAACCTAGCAAGTCATTCTCCAAATTTTACAAAAAAAGAAAGACACTTAACATCTTTCTGTGTCACTTTTTCATATTATTCTGTCTCATATATATATATATATATATATATAGTCTTTCATAAATGGGGCAAGCTGTTGTTTTATATGGTTTTTTTTTTAACTGATTCCTCAGAAGAAAAAAAAATCCAAATTTTTTTTTTACTGTAGTAAACAGACTTGCTATATTTTATTCTTTATTTGTAGATCAGTCAATTAATTTTCTAACTATAAAACAGAACAACCCACATACTAGGTTTTATACTGGTTTTTTTATAAAAACAAACCTTAGTAAGTTACTTACCATGTTTTTAGCTTCTACTTAGATGGCTTATTAAAAGAATGAAATCAGGTAAAATATTTTCCAGATTTACCCCTTAATTTGGATCCTGAGAATTATAGATAGTCTGGGTTACTTTACTGAAGGCGCAGAAACAAAGTGAAACTTGTCAACCAACATTAAACATTAAGGAAAATCTTGAATTACATTATGGATTAATCCTTAAAGATTAAGGAAAATACTAAATTAAATTGTTAGTGTAGATAATTAATTCATATTATATTAAATACTATAAAAATGATGTTTATGCAAAATAAACATAGGTTCAGAAACGCTTCATTAGCGAGTGTTGGTTGGCAAAAGTTTCACTTTGGTTTCTGTGCCTTCAGTAAAGTAACCCAGACTATAATTCTCAGGATCCAAATTAAGGGGTAAATTTGATTGTGAGTAAAATGGTATGATTCCACAGAAACTAAATATAAATGTAAAAATTTTGAAGTTTATTAAAAACAAAATACATCAAAATGTAGCAAATTTTAACTAGGTATTAAACAAAACAAAATTTTCAATATTTTACATTTTCTATTTTCAAAACAAAAGAATTAAATATTTTAGAAAAATAAACAATGAAGTCATAGGTTCTGCCTATTGAGTTAAAGTAGGCGTATTTGCACAATATGATTATGTTATTGAGACCCCTGTTTTTGCTAACAGACTCAGAGATTATTTATTCAGATTTTTGATGCACAACAAATATTAGACTTAATTTTTTTTTTGTTAAATAATTGACTTTTTGTTTATTACTAAAATACAATGTTATTATTTTCTTACAGGAAATTCAGAAGTAGGAAGTGGAGGCAGTAAACACTTAGCTGTTTGTTTACAAAAATTAAGAAAACAGTCTGATTTACAACTTATTAGATGTGTTCAGGTAAAAGTATCTAAGATTATATATTTGTCGTTACCATTTTTTATATTATGTTATATTTCATTAACTAGAATATCATTTGGCATTAGTTTTAATGTTAAGCGAGTAACGTAATCAGTTATTTGTCATTTCTGACTGAGTTCTGGCCAAGAAGCAATTTTTACATGTTATACTTCTCATTGCTCTTGTTGATGTTTCATTACATCAACTTGTATTTTGTCACAAAATAATGTTAATAATTATGGGTTGTCTTTTATTTACGGAATTAAATATTATTTTATAAGCACAGGTTTGAAAATAGTTTTCGAGTCATGTTTACTGGAAGATTTAGCCCAAATTTTGGCTTGAAAATGTAATTAATAATATAAACTTTGTAAAAATATGATAATTTTATGATTTTAATTAAAACTATTGGGATTTTTGATAAGATAATCTGAAGCATATAATTTTAATAATTTCTCAGTAAAAATTACAAATTTGGTTTTTAAAGTATCTTAAAAAAGAGGATGTTGACAAATACATATTACATTAATACATCACTATAATTAAAAATCTGGACACCACATGACTTCCTTGTACTTATTAAATTACATACGCACATTTTTGGCTGCATTTTATTTAAACTTATTTCATTTGAAAATGAGATACGATCCTCCAATTCTGTAATAAAATGGACGTTACACAATTTCTAAAATATTAGTTATTAACATCAAATATTTGTACAATTAATTATTAAAAATTCCTGCCTGAAATATTAGGATAGAGTAAGCCTCTTTATTACTCTTTAAATAAAAGTATGTCTTAGATCTATCTCATACTATGCTTTTTAAACAAAAAATAAGTAATCAGATGTTTCACCCAATCTTATGTGGACACCACATGACTTACTTGTACGCCTATTAAATTTCATATACACATTTTTTTTAGAATGAAAAGTACATAAAATTTTATTTCATTAATAACTTTTTTGTATTGTTATTATTGAATTACTATTTATTGTAAATTTTATTTTATAATCAGAAGTTAATAATTAATAAATAAATATATTTAAATTAAAAAAGAAACTTTAAAAAAAAAGGAGATGAAGTCTTATTCAAACCTATGTGCCCTTCCCCTTCTAAGATCCAAATATTTCATTAATTAAAATTTCATGTGGCTATAACTCTGGAACCAATGAAAGTAAGTACCACTTATTACCACTATTAAAATATTACTACTTATTAAAATCTCTCAATGAGGGCTTATTATTGCAGTTAAGAAAAAATCCAAATTATTTTGAATTTTGAGCTTTTTTTGGACACTTTTGGTTCAGTCGTTTGCAATCAAAAGGGGAGATGCACAACTAGATGTTACAACAGTCTTAAATCCAAAATTTCAACATCCTACAGCTTATAGTTTTGAGTTATATGAGATATGTGCATACATACATATACCAAAACTAGTCAAAATGGATATTTCTGTTGAAATCTAAAAAACAAAATTTTTCACAATCACAATACTTGCTTTACTTCGTACAAGGAAGTAAAAATGAATACAAGCAAACTTTCATCCTTTCTTCTCTATGAATTAATATATTAAAAAATCTGTAATGTTACTACTGTTCATAACAGCTGTTCAATTTTCTTAATTTGAATTCTTAATGGATACTTTCAGGTCAAATACTAGCTGCCTTCTTAAGTTTGGTCAAAAAGATCTGTACGGTACGCCTTTCCAATAGCTAGCAATTAAACTATATTTTGTCTGTAATATATAAGTGTAAGGATTACCATCATAATAATAATAATCTATATTCTGTGATGCTGCTTGTTAAGATTCATGTCCTCCTTATTAATGATAATTAAACTAACTCTTTTTTTCTTACTTATGTAAAACATATAAATTTGTTATCCTAGTTGAGTTCAACAGCGTTTTATATTTTTTTTTTTTTTCTTTTCTAATAGTATTGTTAGTCTAAATCAGTAAATAAAGGATGTTACTTGAAATGTAAAACTAAATATAAATACATTAATTATAATACTCTTTAAACATTAATATTGTACATACACACCATTTTAAACTTAACAATGTGAGATAATTTACAAATGATATAACATTTAAATAAATGAAATTGTATCTAAATGTGTTATAAATTAATATAAATAAAATATATATTGATCAGACTAACAAGGATTTTATTTAAAGATAAAATGATCCAGCGGCATAAGTTCTGAATAATGAAAAGTGCACTTAGACACAGTTATTTGAACCATTACCATCGGTAAGAAAGTTAACAGTGAATTTGATAATAGGAATTTCTACCCTGTACATTTAATCTATCACATTGAACTGATGGTTTTACTATGACAACAGATTTGTTTGACCAAAAGAATTAAATAATTTAAATAAAATATATCAAAATTGAAAAAAATATTACTTAAATAATGCTTTATGTATTACATTAGTTTCATGAATAATTATATTTTGGAATATTAAAAAAAAGCAGACTTACAAAAATTTGTCTGCATTTTTTTTATCTTAACTTGAATCTTATACTTTGTGACTCTTGCCAGTACATTATTTCAAACCTTAACAAATCTAAATTCCACATTTAAAATAATCTTTTAACAATATATTAAAGGTTAATATTGATTATTTTTTTATATGTACATTTACTTTTGTTTTAATTATAGGATAATAGTGTATCGCAACAAAGCTACTTTGTTCATCCACCATTATCAAAATTTACATTATTTTTTAAACAAAATAAACTTGAAAAAGAATATAGAAAAAAAGTACATCGTCACAGCTCAGGAAGCCATAAAAGAAATATTTGTAGAAATGGTAGAAGTGGAAGTTGTGCTGGTCAGCATCATGAATCATTGTTGAATACGAGCGCAGCTCCTACAACAAAGACTACTACAACATTGGCCACTGCTAGAGTTAATACATACCTTGATATAACAATATCATTTTTGGTAATTATACAGAATACTTTTATCCTAATCTCTCAGTAACAAATAGATTTTATTTATTGTTGCTCATATGTTTCTTCTAGTTTATATGTATCTTAATGTACATTTGTTTTATAGCAACTATAGTTATTTAGTAAGAAATAATTAAAAACTTATAAGTTCCTGAGTTGTAATTATTAGCTGATAATATCATTTGTAATTAATAACAGACAGCATAATACTACCTACAAAAAAAAAAATTGTTCAGATTCTTATATTTTAACAAATTTAAAAAAAAAAAAAATTGTATCATCTTTAACAAAATTGGATGCCTTTTATCAAGAGTTCATTATTTGAACCAAACTTTTAGAAGGCTAAAATTTACCAAACTCTAATCAAAAATTCATTTTTTTGCAAAATTCCCATCTTTTTAGGTAAATTTACCTAGTTTTTGATATAAAACATAGGTCACAGTTCACTCTAATGAAAAACTTTAACTATCTTTCCTTTCTTTTTAACAAAATTAACCTTTTTTTTTTTAGCGATATGTTCAAAATTCCCAACTTAGGGAAAAGTTTAATCATTTCTTATCTAAATTTCCTTTACTTTTAACTAAATTTACCTACTTGTAATGTAATAACATATCTTTTATATTTAGCAATATTTAGTACTCTTATTACCAAAAATTTGATAACATCAAAAAGCCTATACAGGAGCTGTGAAATAACTTTATTGGGATTCTCTATGTTGGCTTACTTTTACCATTAAAAATTATTAATATTAATAATAAATTTAAAATTATAATTATTAATATTACATAAATTTAACAATCCAACAAAAGAATTCATTTATGCAGAAAAAATATTTTTATATAAAGTTTAATCTTCCCTAACATTACTTATGATAGTATAATATGTTCATTTTTTCTCACCAACATTTTAACCATTCTATCATGTTTGATTCACATATTATCTATCATTCACATATTTTGATTCACAATTTTAGAATAAAAATTCTTGAATTGCTTAACTCTGAATGAATGTCTGTTTTAAAAATTGACGTATTGCAATTTTTGAGTCACAATATTTTTTAATTCATTTACTTCTAATTTCCATCCTACTGTTCATAGTCATATCATTTTTATTAATTTCTTCAGAAATACTTTTCAGCTTTCAATCTTTAATAATTACATGAGGGCTATTTGGAAAGTAACTTACAGTCCTCAGTATTGCGTGAAGGAGTGGGAATAGCGATCTTTGCACAGTTGAATAGCCTGGTTCAGTGCAGTTCTAGTAGTGTTATTAGAAATATCACTCGCTTGTTTGTTACTGTAAAACTCGTTCAAAATGGCTGCTGTTATAGAAAATCGTGTTTGCTGACATCTGTTTCCTTCATGCAAAAAACTTATCAACTGCTAAAATTCACCATGAGCTTTATGCAGTATATGGAGGGAATATCATGAGTGATAGTGCAGTAAGACATTGGTGGTGTTTATTTAGGGAAGGTCAAACAAACATTAACAACAATGAAAGAAGCAGTCGACCCTCAATTGTCAGCCGAGCCTCATATTTTTATTATATTTTTAATTAAATCATCATCCTCAAATGTGATCTGGTGGTTCATCATTTTATATTTTTGTTTACATTTATAATTGTAATATTTCTCAAGTATATTCATTTTTATCATCACCAAAATGTAAATTGTTTTCCCAGACTATAAAAAAAAATTTAGCAAGTTTTTATTAAATTTCAATGGCATCAAGGGTCTGTGTCAGTGTCCCTTACTCTTTTTACTACATTTGTGGAAACTTTATTGTCAAGAAAACAACAAAGAAACATTACAGAATTTGTAAAAAAAAGTATAATTTGCACACTTTGGTGTGAAATTAGGAGACCAAGTCAAATCTTGAGCGCCTCATAAGGTTTCTTAAGTATTTGTTGAAGAGCTTTGCCAGTGGTCATAAAGAAAAAACAATCTTTCCCTTTGGAGTGACTATGGTTTGGAGAAAACCAACCAATCATAGAATGATTATTACTTTTGTTCATATATAATATAGGGATTTAATTTAAAAACATGAAGATTATTTTTTACCCAAGCCTTCTATCAGCAATATGTTCTACACCTCATGGACCAGAAATGCCTGTTCCTTCATCACCAGATAAATTAGATGATGTGTGTGATGAAGAAATGGCGTCAAGATTTTGCTAATGAACTGGATGATGTAAATGATGAACCAAAACTGTTCGAGCAATCCAAATTAAATTGATTTCGTGAGGGACTTAAATCTTCATAAGGACCCTGCTGAATTTTTTGGCTCAAGTGTGAAGGAAAAAATTGTTAGCTTTTGGAACTAATTTTTACTGGTGTAGGAACAGGAACAAAGAAAAAGACTTTGTTAAATATTTTTTTCTTAAGAAGATGCGTTTACTGTAACAGTGTATCTGGACTTATGGCACAATTCCACATTGACTGCAAGGTTTCTGAAAGGAGACTGTTCATTGTTGAAAAGGAATCTTAAAGTAGTTCTGCACGATGGAAGTAAGTACTCTACCAATGGGGTATTGCGTTCATTTGAAAGAGTGATACAAAAATTTGGTGTTACATTTAAGTAAGCTTCAGTACAAGGATCAAGGTTGGACAGTTTATGGTGATTTAAGGGTTTTTTCTTTGTTAATTGGACAACAAAGCGGTTATACCAAATATCTATGTTTTTTGTGCAAATAGGATAGTCATGATAGAAAGCAGCACTATAATAAAAAATAATGGCCACCAAGATAAACTATAAAAGTTGGTATGAAAAACATTGAAAGAGAAAGTTTAGTAGAGCTAAGAAAAGTTTTACTTCCTCCATTAATTACATATTAAACTATGGTTAATGAAGCGATTTGTGAAGGCATTAAAAAAGTATGGAGAGTGTTTCAAGTATCATTGCAGTCAGTTTCCAGATTTATCAGAAACAAAGTTTAAAGGAGGGTATTCTTGTTGGGCTGGATATAAGGAAGCTTATGAAAGATGAAATATTTGAATCCAAAATGAAGGAAGCAGAAAAAAAGCTTGGAAAGCTTTCAAGGATACAGTTACAAATTTTCTTGGGATCAAAAAAGATGAAGATTATAAAAATATTATACAAATATAAGAAAACTTCAAAAATTTATGCCATAAAATGAGCCCAACGGTGCATTTTCTAGATTTCGCTCCTTGACTATTTTCCCAAAAATCTTGCTGCAATAACTGGAGAGCAGGGGGAAAGATTCCACCCAGACATGAAAGAGATGGAGAGGAGAGATACCAAGGGAGATGGGACATGACCATCATCATAGCTGACTATTGCTGGTTAAAAAGGAAGAACTCACTGTTAGACTGCAGAAGATAAAACTCCAAAAGGAGCATTCAAACAAAAAGAAAAGAATTTTATAAGGACTTGTAAAACATAAGCAGTATTTTACTGTGTGTTTTTATTGGTTTAAAAATATTTTAAAGTAATTTTGTTTTTCATATCACTTGTAAATAAATTCTTAATTTAATCAAAAAATGGTTTTTATATTTTTTAAAAAGATTTTGAAGAGTTTTTGTGAAATATCCTTAACACAGTGGAGAAAGATTGAGATCATATTTGGATTGAATGCCCGAAAATACATAAGAATCGGCTATCAAACTGAAAACAGTTTTTCAGTTGTTATAAACACCAGCCTGTGTAATTCAAGGAAAAGTTTTAAACTAAAATAAAAAAAGTGGTTGGGCTTCAGCTTTTTCCTGCTAGTGTAAGCTACATTTTAGAAGGAGCATCATAACATATGCCAGCTTTCCATTACTGGAAAGTACTGTCCAATGATAATATCTTTAATGAAGTTATAGAAGAAAAATGATCAAAGTTTATTAAAGATCAAAGAAAAGCTCACATCTCAAATTAGTAATATTGATAGATCTGAGCTATTTTGTTGAATATTTCTTCAAAATTTAAACTACAAAACAGGACAAGATATCCAAATGCCATATAAAAGTCTGTAACGACAAGTAATGCTACTTATGTGTTCAAATCCATAAAGAAGTTCTAATAACTGTTAATTGTCATAGATAAATCAGCCAAACTTGGAGCACTAGGAAATCGTAACTTCTTGTAGATTCAATAAAAGTCACAGAAATCACCTGATGAAATTCTCACATCTTTAAACCAGAATTTATGAGAATTTCATTAAAGCAGGAAGAAGCTGTTTTGAATACAGTTATAAATTGATGATGAAACAAAAGACTTCATGGCTATTACAGCTTTTTTTGTTCTGTGATGGGGGTAAACTACTTGTCAATTGAGATAAAAACTTGAAGCATAAAATATTGTGCTTACATACTTTTTTGAAAACATTATATATATTTTTTATAACCAATAACTCGATTTACATATTCGACCTTGTTCATGGCTGTTATTTGTTAATAATTTAATAGTAATGCTAAGGTCATTAAAGAAAAGTTATTTTTTAGTTAACTTTATTTGAATTGTTCATAAATTTAATTTATTGTAGTGTAAACATAACCCCATAATGTCAACAAAAACTGGAAAAATTGGGGGAAAGCAGATTATCAAAAGTCAGACTCAAGCAGTTATTTTCAATATTTATAATTGTATGAAGGAAGAAGCTGAAGAAGGACAAGCAAAAAATTTAAAACAAATTCAGATGCGCGTTTCTAAAAGTGACATGTATCTGTTAGATCCCTTCAGCACATTTTAAAGCAATAAAAACAACACAAAACTAGTGGAAGTAAATCCAGAACTCCTCATAAAATACAACCAAGGAAGAAGTTGAAAACTGATCTGGATGATTTCAATAAAGTTGTTATTCAGAAGACAGTGAATGAGTTTCACTTACTGCATGTAGAACACCCCACTCTGAGGAACTTTTGCCATTAGTAAAAGAGCAAATAATTTTTGAAGTGGGCATTTGGGCTCTTCATGTAGTCATGAAAAATTTAGGCTTCCAGTGGAAAAAAGCTGAAAACAACAGAAAACTTTTTATTGATAATTATATTATAGAGCAAAAAGGTTCCATTATCTGTGCTTCATAATGCTATACAGAGAAGAAAATCACCCAGTTATTTATATGTAGATGAAACTTTTATACATTCTTCCCACACAAAGGATCAAGCATGGACCAATGGTTCTTCAGAAGGGCTGAAAACTACCATTTCTAAAGGGAGTTTAACAATAGTTAATGCAGGAGGAGAAGACTGCTTTATTGAAAATGCTCTCCTAATATTTAAGTTGGATTAAAAAGCAGGCAGTTTTCATGAAAATATGAATTTTAATAATTTTCAAAAATAGGTTAAGTCTCAATTGCTACCAAATCTGACATGGTACATTCATGGACAATGCATAATACCACAGTGTTCAAATAAATTCAGTCCCTAATTGGAATTTAAAAAAATGAAGAATTGCTTCACTGGCTTATTAAAAACAAGATACATTCACGTGAAATGTTCAAATCTGAATATACACTGATAAAACTATGTAAACTGTGACTGTAATGTACAAAATAGATTCTTTGTTTGCTGAAAACAGATATACAATTGTTATCAGATCCCAACCAATCAATCGCCTTACATCCCAACTTAAATGCTATTGAGATATCTGGGCATGTGTTAAAAATTGCATTGCCGAAAAGAATGTAACATTCAATTTTAAAGACACAATAGAACTGGCTAAAGAAAAATTTAGAGAAATAAATATAAATGTATGGAAGGCAGTTAGCAAAACTGTTGAAAATTGTGAGAAAAATTATTTAAAACTTGAACCAATGTTAATTTTTTACATTACAATTGACATGATCATAATATTTTGTAATGATTTTTTTTTTTATTTAAGTTTATAATATATGATTAATGATTTTATAATGTTTGATATGCATAGTGCTGTTAATTGTGTACATTGGACATGGGTAATGATTCATAGAAATAAAAATAATCATGAAGTAATGTCACCATCCATGATCATATAGAATTAAAACTGTGCATAGTTAAGTCAAGATCAAAGACAAGCTTTGTTTTTCTGAAGTAAATTTATGATTAGCTACCAAAGTGTAATAATTAGGGACATAAGGTACTTTGGCAAAGGTGAAATTATGGAGCTGAGTGTTCTTAACTATGATTGTAGATGAAGGTTACTGTCTGTATTCTGGTCTGCAGACCGAAACTCTCTCTCTTAGTTTGGTTTGGCCAGTCCTTGAAAATTATAACCAGAAATTCTACTTAAATAAATAAATTAGGACAGCTGATGATCATATCACTCTAAGTGTGTTTCAGACCACAAAACAGTGCATAGAGATTGAAGACAACTGTTTTTAAGACACAGTGGATTAACAGTGATGGCTTGAGTTGGCAGATACCAACTGAAGACAAGATAGTAACTGAATGTTCATCTGAACATGACACCATTAACACTGACAGTTGGTAATGAAATGACAAAAAGAAAATAACTGTCAATACACAAGCTAAAAAATTGTTTCAGGAGATAATGATGTGTGGATAAATGCACATATGCAACAGAATTTTTAATGATAAAGTAACTCAGAGATTGTTCATTTTGGCAGTGTGCTTCATAACTCAAAATATTTTGTAAAAAAAATATTTTTTTCAATTCATTGCTTGGTTAGATTTGGTCAGTTAAATGCTCAGGGTGCCTGAGCACTAGGTTGAATTAGGTGAAACTGTTGAGAGGAGGAGCCTTGAATTTGTTCTCCTGCAACACCCATATGTAGTTAAGGATGATTTGCTAGATTTTAGTAGTTGGCAAATGTTTTACACCGGATCTAACAGTATGTACAGTTCTGTGTAAGTCAATTGACTGTCTTCTTACAGCAGGTTTCTGATTCTCAACATGTTGTCAAGCTTATTGTCAGTGGTTTTGATTTCTTTATTGTTAGTTCATATTTTCAATGCAAAGACCCTTCTGAGGAACATTTGGAAAGTCATCGCAGGATTCATTATGAACACGATGCAGGAGAAGATAGGGATAACCCAGGTGGAGCTGTCATCCGTTTGTGTTACACAGACGGGTTGCAGTGAGGAGACTAGGGTGTCCCTGATCCCTAAAGCTGGAAAAAGACCTCCAATGGGAATGAGGTGAAGACAAGGACCGGTGAAGCACAGCCTCCTTTTGAGCTGTCGTTTGTCCTTGCTTGCGTTAATGGGCAACAGTGATGATGCATGGGGACTCTAGATCCTCCTTGCTCAAAGGCACCTCCCAGGCCTGTGTAATGCTCAGCACAGGACTCTCCCCAGGAGGGGAGGATTGGTGAGACAGGAGGTTTAGTCGGTAGGGCATAGGCACACATGCACATCCTTAATAACATCTTGCAGAACCTGTTAGCGAGCCTGACCCTCAGTATGTAAATGGTATTCCTGTGTCTCATTGAAAAAAAATTGCTTCTTTGGATGAGTGGGGGTCACAGATGAACTAGTGGGGGTGGTGAACTAGTGAAAGGTCTCATTGTCCAACATGGTCTGGAGGTTTTTACTGTTTCTGGTGAATTAACAACATATGCTGGAATGGTAGTTGGTAGGATGTTGTTTGGTGGAACAAGTACAGATTGTTGGAAGGAATATTCCTGGTAGGATTCATGCTTGGTCTGAAGTTGATGATTGCTCTGGTGATCGTGGATTAATAGTTTTTGAATTGATTAATGAATTACTTGATGTTTATATTTGTAATGTTTCTGCTGAACAGGAACACTTCCTTTACAGGAAAGCGGACTGGCTAAGTTTGTTAGCATTCTTTTTGCTAGGCTCTGTGTCTTAGATCAAAGTCTGAATGACATACAATTAGAGAACCTTTCAGAAAAATTTTCTCTGGCTTTCATCATGCTGTGGAGAATTCAATTCCCTTCAGTACTGGTTGAGAGAGAATTTCTGCTTGGTGGACTAGGAAATTGTCTGTGTTGAAATAATCTGTGAATTGACTCATGCATGCTGCTCAACATGATGGTGACCCTGATCACCGTGTGGTATTAGTAGCTATCATAGGCAGAGGTCTGAATATTTTCATAAAGTTAAAACATCTGAGAGAGATTCTTGGTGTCTTTGTTAGAGATCAAGAAAATGAAGATCCATGGGATGTTATTATAGAGTCCTATAAGCATAATAAAGACATTCTTCTGTCAACTCTCTTGACCCAAGAAGGTGTAGTTTTGTTAAAGCTTAAATTTTGAATGTTTTACTAATGATCTTCTGCCATATGATTTCAAAACCAGTAAACCTCATACCATCTGCAAATTTAAGAGGACGTTGCTAACTTCTGCTTTGATATTTTATCTTTAGAGATTACAGAGACTGATTTTTAGTTCTGGTAAGAATAAAGCCCTGGGTTTTGATGGAATCATAGTGGAGCTCCTTGTCCATTCTGTCAGAATTTTTGTTTTTCTAACCATGATCTTTAATAGAACACTGTTTGCTAGTTACTCCCCTGTTTGTTAGATAAAAGGTATTCTTAAACTTCTATTTAAGGGTAGAGAGACAATGATAATTCATGAGCTCTTCTTACAGATCTCTGACGCTCCTGCCAGTAATTGGAAAGGTTTTTGAAAAGGTTCTTTATCTTTGTATTAATGATAAGTTGAATTTAAGGAAATTATTGATGGATGATCAATATGGTTTTCACCCAGGGAGGAGGACAGAAGATGCTATTCTCAAGTTTATGGGCATTGTTTGTTCTAGTGAGTCTCTGTATGTTGTCATTTTGGATATATCCCGCAGTTTTAGTAATTTCTGGTGGCCCTCTGCCCTGCTTTAGCTCAGAAGCATGATTGCACCTAAAATGAGCTTAATGTACTATTCAATTACTTCAGCAATCGAGACAGCAGCTCAGATGTTGAAAAGATATTATCCAATGGTTGTCTGCAGGGCAGTATGTTAGTTTCTTTGCTCTGGGTATGTCCCACTTCAGAAATGTCTAGGTATTTTCCTTGATGAGAATCTTTAATTCAAGGAGCACTTTCAGTACATTACCAAGAAGGCATGTGGTGCTTTCTTTGGTCTTTGTAGAATAATCCATCCCAATTGGGAACTAAATTTTAGAACTATGCAGATTCTTTACAAAGGTGTTTGTAAGGTTATAATAATGCTATATGCTGCACCTGTGTTGGCTCACCGAATGATGTATAAATGTTGTAGGAGTATTTTGATAGCCCAGCTATTCTTATTACTCAGTGATTGGTGGCTACAGAACTGTCTCTCGTAAGTCAGTCCTTATTATTGCAGGTTAAGTTTGTTGATATCCTTGCCACTGAGCACCAGTTATGTTATGATGCCAAAAAGGTAGGCCAACTCACCTCCAGCCACATGTGAGAGATAGAGGACCAAGGATTCCTTTCATGGTAGATCAGGTGAAATGAATCATTCAATGGCCACTACACACATGGTATTTTCCCTGACATAAGATTTACAAGTTGCTAGGTGGGTTTCCCCCCAGTCAAAATATTACTCAGTTTCTTTCTGGACATGTTGCTTTTAGGGATTTTGGCTTGACTGGCCTCAGGTCTATGTCCAGAATGTACAGTTAATGACAGTGTACACCATGTCCCGTATGTTTGCCCAAAGTATGAAGCTGAACATACTAGAATAGTTAGAGAACTTACAAGAATTGATTCTGATTTAAATTTGAAAACCCAAGGAAAGTGGAATGTAGTTGTTGGCTTCATTAGGTTTTTGGCCCTGCAGAGGGTGGCTGAAGGGGTTTGATGCTCTAATAGAATGCGTAGCAACCCAGGTGATGAGGAGCCCACTCAGGAAACTTTGCCAAGATAGGCATTTTGGCATCAAGCTCCGGTTAGTTGAGCTACTCGTTTCCAGATTAGAGTTAGATTGTGTTAGGAATTCTGTAATGGAGTTGTGGTGTGGGAAAGTGAGCATTGACATCGCTCCCAAAACTGGACCAGATCAGAGAGAATTAGTGTTTGCTTCTTGATAGAATTTCATAATCATCACAAAGCAGGTGTCTTCCCCTACAGGGTGGGGGGGGGGCAGAATGTATTATAACATTAGCATTTTTTGAAATTCTTTTAATGTAAAATTCTGTGCTTTGATCAATATATTATATATTTCATATTTTTAATAAGAGTATTAAATCTTGAGTGTTTTTTAATGTCAACAATGGGAAAAATTTAATTTCTGATTTTCAGTGATCTGGGATGATTGTATCAGATCCATATTAATAATTTTGTTGTATGTATTAACGTACAGATAGCTTTTTAAAATGATAATTTTGTAAACTAAGAAACCTTGTGCAAGATAAACATGTTGATGGAATCCTATTTAATTTCTTGCATACATTATACTTTTTACTGTATTTTATAATTTAAAGCACAACTTTTTATGTAAATGTTTTTATTCTTTGCATTTTCAAATGTTTAACTGTCTTATTTACTAACCATTCTCATTTTTCTGATTTTTATTATTAATTTCACAAATTATTGGTCCTTGTCTCCTTCAAAGAACTCCCCTCCCCTATTCACACACTTTTCCCAGCAGTGTTTCCACTTTGCGAAACAATCCTGGATAGCTTCATTTGAAATGGCCTTTAAGGTCCATGACAAATTCGCTTTAATGTCATCAATAGTATCAAAACGGCATCATTCCATCACTAGAAGCCAGGTCTAGTGAGTATGGAATCTGAGGGAAGTCATCTGATTTTTGGCACAAAACTTATAAATTGACAAAGGTGAGTGTGCAGGCACAGTGTCATGGTAAAGAAACCATGAGTTGTCTCGCCACAACCGTGGTGTCTTTTTGCAGATTTTTTCATGTAACCATTATAAAACACCTTGATAGTACATATCATTCACTGTTTCACCTTGAGACAAAATTTCAAAATGCACAATTTCAGTAAAACCGAAAAAACAGAGAGCATCACTTTGACATTGAATCAAGACAAAAGTGCTTTCTTGGGGCATGGAGATTAATTGTGATGATTGAACTTTTGTCTCAATGTCTCAACTTCTATTCTGGATTGTTCTGATTGAGCTTCTCTTCTCATTACTTCAATTTAATTCTCTCCAGTCTCCTCTATTTTCAGTCTCTTCAAGTGTCTTTAAACTTTTGTTGTCTCTTTTCCTTAATGTCCATGTTGCACATCCATTCAGAAGTACACGTCTCAAGAAATTTCTTCAGTCTAACTACATCTTATTAATAATGATATTGTTTCTCTCAATCACATGCTTCTTTACCATTGGTTTTTTTATTTTATTTTTTCACTTTTAGCAGTTTTTTGCTAACATGCCTTCTTAAATATCTATATTGTATGGTTTTTACATTTTTTCCATGTGTAAATGTTCACAGACTTATTGTCTCATATTCAGATTATTCTTATTTTCTAAGTATTATTTTCTGATTATATGAGCACAATTTTTTGTCATTTTTCCTCCCATATATATGTGATCAAGATGTATAAATTTTATTAACTTTTTGCCTGATATCTTATGTAAATTTTGCTTACAAATGTTATTAATTTATAGAATATAATTTACTGATGTAATTTTGTTTATTTTACCATTGTTCTGTGTAGTACATTCAGGCCTTTTTATGTTGGTCAATATTAAAAAGGGGGAAAAAGAAGGTGATTTAGCTTTATGTGCAGTATTATTAATATCCTTATAGATTCCTAGTATCATTTGTAAAAAAAAAAGTTATTTTATTAAATTTTGTATTCAAATTTTATAAATTTTATCTAATTGTTAGGTTTTACTGTTTTGTTACAGATATTCATGCTGGCTACAATTATTTTATCAGTGACATTTGATATTACATTATTTTGGGTCGTTCTGTTAGTTATGTTGATGATTATTTATATATTAACTATCAGCATTTGTTTTTATAATGTCAAATATCCAGTTAAATTAAGGTGGTCTAATAAACTGTTAGATTGGTATCCTTGGCACATTGTTGGTGCAGTACTTGTTAGTATACCAATTGTTGTAGTTATGTTTAATTTTATTGAATCAATTCCAACAGTACTATCAGTTGATTCTCTTTATCAATACACTTCTCTTATTTTTATCGGTTTGATACATTTTTGTAATTTTACACAATTAAATTGTTGGATGAAAAATTTATTAGCAACATTATTTAGCTTTTTATATATTTTATTAATTATGTTGTATATATCTAGTAGTAGTAAAAGCAATAAATTTTTTATTATTAATAATACCAATAGTAATAATAATAATAGTAATAACAATAATTATGAAATGAATGTAGCTTTGTCATTTCAGTCATTTAATGATAAGATTAATTTGAAGTTAAATGATGCCTTCCATGATAATGGTGTGTTGGATTACAATTCTTCCACAACTAATCCTGTAGATACTGCATTCAATAAAGTCAACTGTACTTTACAAACTAATAGAGGTGTTTCAGATGAAATTTTTAGAACTAATAATGGAACAGTTAATCTAAATACATCATTGCCTGAATGTAAATCATCTTCACCGCAAATTCAATCTCAAGATGAAATAAATAGATTATTCCACCGTGATAACATTAAAAGTAATAATAATGAGGTAATTGATATAGAAAATTTTGTTATTGAAATCTGGTTTGACATATTATTATTATTAATATTAATATGGTTACTTAATAGAGAATTTGAGATAAGTTACAGACTTAGTTTTCATAGTAATACTTTGGCTACGCGTGATAAACGCAAAATACAACAGATGAAAGAACAAGCTGATTGTCTATTACATAATATCATTCCACAACATGTTGCCGAGCACCTTAAAAACACTGCAAGGTAATTATTAAAATTACAATATTAAATGTTGTACATTTATATAAATAGGTTAATTCTAACTTAGAAGTATACATATGATTTTATTAAATATGTTTATTATATATAATATTTTTATTTTTTTATTTTAATTAAATATGAATCCAACTTAAGCAGTAAATACTAAGATATCTTCTTACCTATTTCTCCTCATCCATTATTCTTTAAGAATAGCATTTAAAATAATAATGAATTTTAAAAGCAGGTCAAAAATATTAAAGTTGACATATAAAGAAGTAGTATAATTATCTAAGTCTTCCATGCAACATATTTTGTCCATTTATTAATTTTTACTTTAAACAATGCAGATGATATATCAAAATTTCTTGCCCCTTCTATATTACAATCCTATTATAAAAAATAAACTCAGTATATTATTAATAACTTTAATATTTTTACCCACTAAACTAAAATTTTTGAATATTTAGAAAATACAGTTAAATTTTTCTCTACAACCACCTCCATAAAAGACCAGTATTTCTCAGAACGTAAATAAATTGCAGTACTGACAATGTTATCATTTTCTAAGATAACCACTCCCTAACCCGACTAAAACCATCAAATATTCATTGGAGGCAACCACTGATTCATTGCTTCTTTTTGTTATAAAACTAAATATGATCACAAATTTAATAGCAGATTAGGATAAATTTTTAATCCTAGTACAAAAACTTTTCAAACATTTACAAAAATAGATTTAATTTAAAAAATAAGACAAGAAAATATAGATTTAAATCGTGTACAAAAATAAACTGCTTATTCGTTTATTTTTATAGTCACGTATGTTTATCTGCCTACTTTATAGAATGCATACTTCTAATATTACATAAGAAAACAAAAACAAGAAATTATTCAGCCAACAGCAGACTTCTGTTCTGATTTTGTCATGATTGCATTCAGTTTAGTTTTATATATTACATGTAATTGTATGTCTTGGTTTAACATTGGTGTTTTCATGTTTCTTTTATAATTTTTGTTGCTGTAGTTTTTTTTTAATTTTGTTAGTATAATGTCAGGAAAAAATCAAATCAAAATAATAACTTTTGAAATACGATTAAAAGATTCTGGCTGGACTGACACAAAGAGTGGAAAAATATAATTGTAGTAAAACACAAATCCAAAAAATTTTAAGAGAAAAAGAAAGTTTAATCAAAAATGATTTAAAAATACGAATAAAAATACAAAAAAAGGAAACTTTCCAACTGTACAAGAAGTGAATGATTTTAACTTTGGCTTGGTTTGAAGGTTCCCTGCATGAAAATTACCTAACAGCAGTAAACTTCTTCAAGAAAAAGCAACAAGTTACACACAACTTCAAATCGAGACATTTACTGGAAGCAGTGATTGGTTCAAAAAATTCTGCTGTGGAAACAATATTGTTTTAAAAAATTTGTAGTCAAAGTGAATCCATCAGTGAAAACATAGTGGCAGTGTGGTTGCAACAGTTACCATTGTTAATAAAAAATTACAATCTCAAGGACAGTAACAGCATTGACGAAACAGGACTCTTTTTATCAAGCTTTACCAACTAAGTCAGTAACATTCAAAGATAGTAATGCATTTGGTACTAAAAAAATAAAATAAAGAATAGCAGTGATGTTGTATGTCAGTACTATAGGAGAAAAAGAACCTCCATTAATTCACTGTGGACAAGAGGTTTCATTAATGTCAGTAAGTCTGAACTGAAAGTAGAATGGTTTGCAAATCAAAAGGCTCGGATGACGAGCTTGATTTTCATTGATTTGATTGTAAAAATAAGAAAAAAGTGCTGCTAATTTTGGACGAAGCCCCAAGCCACCTGAAATTGTTGTTAAGTAATTTACCTGCTTTATTTATAGTTTTTACCTGCTAACTCTACAAGTAAATCACAACCATTAGATCCTGGAATAATTCAGTTATTTAAACTTCATTAATGCTGTCAAATAATGACGGCAGCAGCAGTTATCGACAGCTCTCTTGTAACAGTTATCAACTCAGTTCAAAATGTAGATGACTTGATTCAAAAAATTTCTTTGACAGATGTAGTGGGATATGTAAAGGAAGTCTGGATTAGTGTGGATGAAAACATTGTAAAAAAGTGTTTTAAGAAAGATTGTATTGATTTTGGGTTACCTGAGGAAGAAGATATGAATGAAAAACTGCTATTCAAACTGAAAATGAAGTCTTAGAACTAGTTTGGCAGACCGGATTGACATTGATAAAGACTTTAATTTTAATAAAGACAAAGAGGTTGAAAATGATCAGGAGAAAGAAATTCTGGATAAGCATGCTATGCTTCTACTTCATAAGATGGAGGAAGAGACTATTATGAAAGAAAATAAAGAAATCTTGGCTGTTCCTTTAGGTAATGATTTCAATTGTGTCAACAAATTAAAACAATTAGGTGGTAATCTTGGCAATAATAAAATTGTTGACTTGCTTTATGAAGTTCAAATTGTGTTAGAAAAGGAAGTTATTAAACAAAAGACAAAGTCAAGTAGGCAGACTAAGCTGAACAAATACTTCAAGTAGTACAGATTTTTAGAGGTTAGTTAACAAAATTTGTGTTAAACACTGTAATTGGTATTTACAGTATTTTGCAATGCACACTTCATTTGTTTAAAGTACAACATTAATTACCCCCTTGTTTACAATATTTACTTTCATATTCAACATTTACTTCCATTTTAATAAATTTATTAATGTGTTCTGAGAATCTGTTTCATCTTTTTATTAATGTTTTTTTCCCCATTATTGTCGTGAAAAAATTATTCATGTTATTACAGTAATACGTTAGTTATATAGTTTGACTAAATTTTTGTAATTTAAAAAAAAGAATTTCTTCTGTACTTCATTTATGTTTTTTTTATTAAAAACATTAATTTCCATAAACCTGTAATTAGAATTATTACACACACCACCACACCTTTAAGGAATTGTTATGGCCGCACCAACCGTCACATTCTCTAAGGCGACCACCTCTATAAAAGACCAAAAACATCTGGAACTAAGGCTGATTATCTTAAGGAGATTTCACTCTAATAGAAATTAACTTCCTAGATGTAAAAATACAGTTAATAAATCAGATGATAACAATTGTTGTAAATTAATTAGTAACAATATCTAAAGATTTATATTATCCATCTATCTATTTTGTTAAATCTTTTTTCAAAAAATTTACAAAAAATATTGATAGCAGTTATTTTCAAGCTTAGCATTCTGTCACTCATGGATTTGAAGCGATAATAAACTTATATAATAATTCATTGCCTTAAAGTGAGTTTTTTACAAGTTGTTTTCCTTTGGAAAAATAAAGTTGAAGATACAAACCAAAAAAACATTTGAAATCTATTTATAATAAAAATGATGAATTGCAGTAGTTATAAAATAAAATGTAACCAATGTAAGTATATTTATATAGAAAAAGTCAATAACTCATTTAAAATAAGACTTTTATAGAGCATGTGAGGGTATATGGAAATAGAAACCAAGAAATCCATCATAGCCGAAAATTTAATAAGTAATGAACGCATTATATATAAAACAGAAAAATATAGCTCTATACTAGAAGTATATAGTATTAATGAAATAGAGTAATTAGAAAAATGTGTAATTTTCAAATTTATCCATTGTTCAGCAGTGATTTAAAAAAAATTATTAATAGCTATTAATTTGTTAATGTCATCAGTATTTAAATACTCCCAGCAGAAGCATTGACTTATATATAAATTGTGTTCATAATATATTCAATAGGTAGATTTCTACTTTGTTTACTTTTCTAAGTAAAAGGTTTCAAGTGCCAGAATGCAGATACACCTTGGCAATTTTTCTTTCTATGCCATTGAATTTCCTCTTTTCAGGTTTATTGAAACTTGCTTCACAGTTTGCACAGGACTTTCACAATTAAAGTTGATGTCCTTGGCTAGTCCCTATTTGTGTAAATATATACTTGCTTCCTCCATTCCTAGTCCTTACATGATTCATTACAGTCCAGAGATTTTGGGGCAGGCAAGAAATTTTAGGTTGTCATGTTGGCTTCACTGTATAGTGTGACTATTGGGTTTCTTTATTGTACCAGTCTTAATCCATGTGATTTTTCCCAAAGTAGTTTATATGCTCATCAGTTTCTTCTAGTACAGGATATTGGTTTTTCTAGTTCTCGATTTTGAATATATTTATAAATTGGACCATTTATGTATTTATACATTTTTTTCTGTTCGGACCAAGACAAATAAAAATTTCAACAAATATGTTTTCTGGTTTGGATGGCCTTCCTGTACTATCTCCACACCAAGCATTCACGATCTTTGTAACGAGAGTTCTTCACATTCCCAGTGAATTGTTTTTGACCTTTATTTTTCTAACTTTATACGATCCTTTCATCAGTTAAATTTGGTCTTATGCTCTTACATATTCTGTTTGTTTTTTTCAGCATTCAGGTGTTTCAGTAAAAATAAGCTCTCATATTAGATTATAATAAGTCAAGATGCACAAAAGTTTATTCAATTTCCTTCTCAGTCTTACATTCAAAGACAAAAAGAGCTTTTGCAGTTGCTGAATCCTTGGTGTGTTAGTTACCACGAACGTAGAGTTTCTCAGACTCAGGCTTTGAATACTAGATCATGGATACCAATGTTCTTTGGTGGTTGGGTTTCAATTAACCCAGATGTGTTCAATTAACCCAATTAGATGTGTGGTTACACATCTCAGGAATGGTTGAACTGAGACTATATAAGACTACACTTCATTTACCCTCATACATATCATCCTCTGAAGTAATACATGAACAGTAATTCCTGGAGGCTTAACATGAAAAAAAAGATTCAGGCTTCAACCAGAACATATTCCCTTAATTCTCTAGCTGTGCTAATTCTCTTGCCTATAAATCATTCATAACTGTCTATCTTGTAAGGGAACCATCAAACATTTGAATCAGAATTTTTCTTATATCCCTTTCAATCAGCCTTATTAAAGTTCAGCCGTGGTTTAATATAGTGGCTTTAAAAGCACAACCTACCTGGGCAATAAACATTCTTATCAATAATATAATTCAGTTACAAGTGTTGAGAATTATAGAGAATCAAGTGAGAATTATATACATCAACTTGAATTTTATTTCTTTTTAAAAATTTTATGACTTTTATATAAAACACAATACTAGTAAAAACCGTTGATGGGTATCTCAAAATACATTTACTTTTCCCCTCTTCAGTAATAAACAGGCATATGTATCCTCAGTTACAGATACCCTAACACATTTTTTATGATAATAAATGAGTTTTATCGGTTTAAAAATTAACCGCCCTGACTGGAACTCAAACTCAGAACCTTCCAGATGAATATTTACACTGTTAAATCTATAAATAAAAAGGACTTAATTATGTAGTCAGTTATACATACACATATAAAGCATATATAAGGATATCTCACAAAGAAGTGAAAAGAATTTCAAAACATTTACAAGTGAAAATAAAGAAAAAAGTTCACATAAACATAGATCTGGGAACACTTCATTTTTTTATTTATTAAAATAGCTTGCAAAAGATTTCACAATGATTTCTGTTCCAAGGATAAAATTGGAATTCTTGGAACGTATAGAGTAAATTTAATGGTTTCACATGGTTTTTGACAATAAAAATTGACAGCAGATTCCAGAACTATATCTCTAGCAATTTTTAAGAAAATAAATGTATTGTACAAAAAGTTGGTATCGCAAAACACTGTTTTTTAGGTTTTATGTGCAATAACTGCGTTAAAATTCAGTAAACAATAAATTTTGTAATAAAATTTGTAGAAATTTAATTCTGAGAAAATTAATAAATAATGTCAACTGAGCATAAAAAGACTTTAAGAGATTTGACTTTTAATCAAAACAAAATATTCTGAAATGTAGCAGAAAAATACAATTATAATTTTAAACCAAAACAAGAATCATTTCAGTATTAGAAAATATATAGAAACAAATGAATTGTTAAAAATAGATAATTGCTAACTTCTTGACAAAGATGAGGAGCAGCTCTGTCTTGTTAAAAAATTATTTTGTTTCATTAATTTAACGCTGTGTGTAGTGTTAACAGAGGTCACCATACATATGTTTATACTATTGTCATGAACACACAATGAAGTGTAATGTTTCTATGTACCAGTGTAATTTAATTTTTTAAATAAAATTTAATTAAAAACAACAAATCAATCAAAAACTGTAATATTATTATTATTATATTAACTGCTTATATTTAAAAAATATGTCGAATAGTTTAATGTCCCCCAGTTTGTATCTATAACTTGGAAATTATGAAGTTCCGACATGCCTTTGTAGAACTGAAATTCTAAAAATATTGATATTCTGAGATCTTTCCTGCTGTTTGTAAATAATTTCATCCAGTGTCTACTGACCTACAGAAAATTATCTGCTTACTCAAATGTGGTCATTTTAATGGTGACTCATTGAAAATAAAATCAGTTCCTTATTTCAGATTGTTAAATTGTATTTTGGATTGCAAATAGAAAATTATTTTAAATAATTAAGTATTATCTATAATTTTATGATAATGGCCATACAAATACATTTCTAATAACATTTTTATCTTTATATAATAATTTTTTTTAATCTTCCTAAATGTATTGGGATTAAGATCAAATACTCTACTCAAGGCTATAAAGAATAAAATGACTAACTTATAGAGTTATTATGTTTAGATAATAATTTTAAACAATAATTATTCTGTATTATGCAATTATATTTAGGTTTGTCTCAAATTTCCTAATAACCAGTTTTTTAAGAATAAAAAATACAGCTAGAATGTACAAGCACCCTCTCTACATTTTAAAGATAATTCTCCTCTGTTAAGTAGTGAACATTGGCCTTCAGTTTTATAGACAAGTTTGTAAAATTTTGAATATGTAATAATATAAGAAACATTACTATAGAAATGGGTAGATTTATTTACCTGTATTAGGAAATATATTTCAAAATTATATTAAAATAATGATAATAATGCCCAGTTACTCTTTAGATTTACTAATATATTTGAATTTATTAAAATAATTGTTGCAGGTACTCAGAGACGGTTAAAAATGCTGGTATAATATTTGCCAGTATAGTTAATTTCTCTGACATGTATGATGAGTCTTATTTAGGTGGAAGAGAATGTTTAAGAGTACTTAATGAATTGGTAAGTTACATTAGATATGTGTAATTATTTTTTTTTTATTGCTATTTTCCTAATTAATATTTTTAGACAAGCTATTTTAAACAAATCAATATTTCCATCTGATCTTGATCTTGAAATCAATGCCTTAGTTAGATGTCGCTCTTATTGCTTTCCTTATTTATATTTTTATTAAATATTTATTGTTTCTACCTTCATTTCACTAACAAAATAAAAAAGACATCTAATTTTGGTGGTGTTTTATATGTCAAAAACCAACAAAAAATCCAAAGATATATAGGACACGCAATCATTATACAAGGTTTGATAAAAAAATACACTGAATTTTAGTTTTTCTCAAAAAATCTTTATTTATATTATATTGATTTTGTCGCCTTCAAAATATTCCTCTTAAGATATAATACATTTGTGCCAGCACTTTTTCCCATCTTCAAAGCACCTCAGGAATGCAATTTTTTATATGGCATTTAGCTCCATAGCTATTCTATATTTATCTTTTCATTGTTGATAAAATGCCCTTTCATGGTTCTTTTCAACTTGGGGATTAGGAAAACAGTCACACGGGGCCATATCTGGCGAATACAGAAACTGAGGCATCATAACAGTGTTGTTTTTGGTAAAAAATTCACAAACTAGCAGTGAAATGTGAGGAGATGCATTTTCTTAATGCAATTGGTATGAATTGTTTCACCACAAATCCAGGTGTTTCCTTCAGATTGCTTTACTCAAATTGTGTAGAACTTCCTGGTAGTACTCCTTACTGACTGTACAACCTAGTGACAAGAATTCATGTTGTATTAAGCCGTTGAAATTGAAGAATACAGTGATCAGAACCTTCATATTCAATCAAAATGTTTTTTGGTCTTAGATCTTCAGAAAGATTCATTTGGATGATTGAGCCTTAGTTTCGACATTATACCTATGTTTCATCACCAGTTATGATCTGTTTGAGCAGTTCTGGATCATCATTTACTTCATTCAGTAACTCCTGAGCAATGTTCATTCAGCACTACTTTTGGCCGAAATTCAAAAATTTTGTTGCCACATGTTTCATGTCCAAAACGTCCAAAAAAAATTGCTTGACATTAGCCAAATCATTTGCCAATATCATCAGCAACCTCTCTGATAGTGATTTGGTAATTGTCCATAATCATTATCTTCACTTTTTTGACATCAACCATACCAAAACATATGTAATCTTTTCAACAGCCAGCAATAAACTAAGCATCCAATATGGCTATCAAATGCAAACGTACATCTGGGACAAGTGTACCAACACAACGAAAAATAATTGGACTTATACAACTCGAGAAATTTAAAGATCCACTTACTTTTTTATCAAACCTTGTAGAGAATTTGTATGTACTTGACATCTGATGGTTGCAGTGCAGAAAATTTATCTGGGCAAAAAACAATTTATTAATATGGTAAATTTTAATAGTCACAGATAATAAAACACAGCAGTAGAATAAACCATAGCAGTTGTTTGGAATGCATGATAAGCTTTACTAAAAGACACTATCACTTAATTCATGTGTACCTACCTACCTCTGATCATCGAAATCAAATATAAATGATAAGTATAGTGTTTCACTGTAAATAATGCAATCATTGATGTATGATCTGTTTACACTTTTCTCTTTAAATGTATGGTTTATTAATTAAAATTATGTTTTTGTGAAAATGTATAGTTTTTATGTATACTGTTTAATTATTGGCCTTAACTGTATTAATATGCAAGTTCCTATATCATTATTGACATTGGTTTATTCATTTGGTTAATGTCATAAATGTTATCCAGTTATAAAAATCCCGCCTAATCCCAGAAAAGTAGCTGTAAGAAACTAAAATCTTATTCATTTCCTCCAGAAAAGTTTAGCTATTACTTAAGTACAGATTACATTTACTGTACTATATTAGTAAACTAAAATTTGTGATTTTATATTGAGTTCAACAGCAATTGATATATTGTTATATTGAAATAACAGTAATTGATATACTGATTGTACTATTAATCCATACTAATTTCTAATAGAATTTTATGGCCATGTATTTTAGAAATGTCACTATAATCATTTAACTCAGAATACATAATTTTCACTATTAAAAATTGGGAATACTAGCTTTTCATAATAAAGAATGGAAGTCGGGGAGGTTAAATATTTTGAATGAGAAATTTAATTGTCCTGTGATAAGATTAAAACATTGGTGCAAAAAATGTTTTTCTATGATAATCCAATCCAAAGGGACACTCTAACATTTTGCAATGTATCTTCAACCTGCATTGCATTTAGCAATATCGTAATGATAAAACGTAAATTTATTTTAATATGTACAGTATTAAATTATGAAAACGTAAATTAGTGAATATAAATTATATTAATTAAGTTCAATTGAAGCTTTAAATAATTTTTGTAACAGATAATTTATACATTACATCAAGGGATGGTTAATGCAGGTAGAGGGGTAAAATTGATTATTTACTTAAGTTAATCTTAAATTTCATTTTTCAGCAATTTTTTGTTTAATCAACAGAAACTTTTATGCTAGATTTATAATACAGTAAAATTTACTTCAGTTTTTCCTGTTTAAATACATCTGAAAACAAAATGAATAATTCCAACCAATTTAAGATAAAGCCTACTGAATTATCTAAGAACTGAAGCTTTTAATTGATAAACCCTCTTCCCTTAACATTGTATGTGATTGTTCGTTATAAATATTGGTTTGTATAATGACTAATTATTAGGCTTTACTTTACTTTAATTGCCTTGAAAAGCATGTTTGAAATTACAATGAATGCATATATATATATATATATATATATATATATATATATATATATATATGACCTATAGGATATATATATATATATATATAATTCTATTTTTCAAACAGCAGACTGCTTTCTGCTGTGAGTGAGAGGACTGCTGTGATGGATAATCTGGTCATTGTTCTTCCACAGATCAAGTCTCTTCTTTCTCACTCGTTCTCTCAGCTTGGCCAGAACCTCAAAAAAATACTATCAGTTAACTCCGTGGAACCCATTTGATTACTAGCCACACCATTAATAAACAAAAAAAATTGCCTTCAGTTTTGACTTGCCCTCTGTGACATCAATTATCACTATGTACCTTCTTCAGTAGTTTCAAACACTTAGTCAATGATTTTATTCAATTTCTTAAGGAATTTTAGATTAATACTAAGAAGAAAAATATTAGCTGCTACCTTTAACTCTTGATTGAAGTCAGTTCTGTAACGCTGCCTAACTTTACGTAGTAACTGTATGTTACATTTATCAAACCTACCTTTAGAGTAAAAGTGATACTTAATTTATGAATATAATAAATAATATTAATATTTTTTATTAAAGTAACATGTAATAACAAAATGATAAATGATTTATAGATAATTGATTTATGATAATGATGATGATTTATGATAATGATTTATCACAGTAGCTGCTGGTCTTGAATTGGATATTTGTGTAGAGCCTTTATAAGCCAGTTTCAGGTTCAGTTGCTGAATCCTTTTTATCGAATATTTTACCATCTGACATATCCCATCTGACCATCTGTATTATTTTATCCATCACATTTTGTAATATAATTTATATTTTAATTTAGATAAATTTATTTATTATTTTTAGGTGAGTGATTTTGATGAATTATTGAATCATGAACAGTTTTCATCAGTTGAAAAAATAAAGACAATCGGTAGCACTTATATGGCAGCATCTGGTCTTTCTGGTAATACAGTCTGTGAACACGGTCATCGCATTAATGTTCCACATTCCACTAATAATACCAATAATGATGACTTACATTTACATCAGCTGATGGAGTTTGCTTTAGCTTTACAACAAGTTGTTAATACTTTTAATGCTCATTTGTTGGAATTTAATTTAATATTGCGGTATGTTTAATTTTATTATTATTTTCTTACACTTAATTATTCTAGTTAATTAACGTACAGTACTAAAAAAATAATATAGGGGTTTTAAATGTTAATATCTCTTGGTTGAGATGTACAGTGTCGATTTAAGGCTAGAATCAAAGAGCAAAAGACAGTTTTAGTTGCATGCATGGCCCCATAATATTGATTCCCTTTCTTTCTGCATGACAGCATTGCTAGCAATGGTGTTGACTCCAGAACAAAAACCTATCTCTGTTTTGTAGTTTGCTAAATGTAAACCTGTAGTTATAGCTCAATGTGTATTGTGTAGGAAGTTTAATTATGATCCTTCAAGTGACAATAACATTCAACAATGACATAATCACTTTAAAATAACCAGATGTCTGTGTGAAGAGAAAAGTATGGAATGACCAAGTTTGTCTGAGAAAGATGTTGAATGAGTCAAGGAGTCTTTCCTGCATAATCCTAAAAAATTTGTTAGGAAGGCCAGCCATAAACTAGCGATGCTGATTATGACAGTGTGGATAGTTTATGAAACTCTTAGATATGAGTCATATCCAGCTGTATCAGGCTTTAAAGCCTACACATGACTATGCTATACATTCCAGCTTAATCAAAATGCTGGCAGTATGAAGATGATGGATGATTTCCTTGATCATATTGTGTTTAGTGAGTCAGCATTTAAAATATTTTCATTTAAATGTTTTCTATGCAATATTACAATTCGTTCTTTTTCACTGCTGCAAACATAACTGAAATTGCTTATTTGGATATGTTGCGTACATGCAACATTGCTTGTACTTTCTCTACTGCAAGTTGGACCAGATGATTTTACTTGGCAACAAGATGGTGTACCACCTCACTAACATAATTCTACGGGATCAGTTAAATGACTTTTCCCTGACCACTGGATTGGTTGGTATGGACCTGATGACAGAGCTTGTTTGTGATGGCCTCCAAGGTCATCCACTCTTACCCTATGTAATTTTTTCCTTAAAAAAAAGTTTTATACAGGATTGAAGCAGCTGTCGTTTCCATTACTCAAGACATGCTGGTTAAAGTATGGGACTAACTCTCATTTCAGATGGATATGTACCACATGATGAAATGCACTTGTAGGAAAAAACTGTAAGTGTTACTCTTTCATTTTATTTGTGGCTGTAAGTCAAAGTTAATTGATATTAAACAGCTTTAAACCTCAATATTATCTTTTGTACACCTTGTAAACATTTTACATTATTTAAATTACCATACATTATAAATTAGATTATTCATTATTTTATAGTAATAAAATGTAAAGTATTCAAATAATCAAAAATGTTTTATTTATCAGAAAAAAAAATATTTTATGTTAATATAAATAACAGAAGTCATTCAGTCTTACAGACAATAGACAATATTTTTAACTTATGTAAGTAATTTTTTTTCTTTTTACTGTATTTATTTACACTCTAACCTAAGTATAAAAATTTATTGAAGTGTGAATTTATTACACTGGGTTATAATGAAATGCTGAATTCTTTCACTTCACATTTCTTTTAAAAGATGTTATACTAGATGAACAACCATAAATCTTTTGAATTATTATTCATTACCAGTTTCAACATTTATTTACTTAAATTTGGTTTTATATTTTTAATATAATTATCTCAGTGCATAAACCATAAGATAAAGTGTAAGATTAAGAACAAAACCTCTATTTTGGATTTCATAACATTTTCCTATGAAAATTGATTAAAATTCTACAGTAGCGTGCAAATTAATCTGAATACAAGTGATAATAAAAAATAACTATTTAGAAAAAAAATCATACTTGTACAAGTTGTGTATATGTAATAATTAATATATCCTCCTTTATTCTTAATTATTTAACTTACACAATTTGGCATTGATTCAACAAGTATACTAAACATTTTTTTTTTATTTCTTCATCATGAAACCATACCAATATTGTTGTTTTAATTTGTTTGTCTTCAGTGATTTGACTGGTTTGATGCAGCTCTCCAAGATTCCCTATTTGGTGCCAGTCGTTTCATTTCGGTATATCATCTACATCCTATATCCCTATCAATTTTTTTTACATATTCCAAATGTTGCCTGCCTGCACAATTTTTCCCATCTAGTTGTCCCTCCAATATCAAAGAGACTATTCCAGGATGCCTTAATATGTGGCCTATAAGTCTCTTCTTTTAACTATAGTTTTCAAAATGATTCTTTCTTCATCAATTTGCCATAACACCTCTTCATTTGTCACTTTATCCACCCATCTAATTTTTAACATTCTCCTATAGCACCACATTTCATAAAGCTTCTAACCTTTTCTTCTCATGTACTCCGATCGTCTAAGTTTTACTTCCATATAAAGCTACACTCCAAACATATACTTTCAAAAATTTTTTCCTGATGTTTAAATTAATTTTTGATGTAAGCAAATTATATTTCTGACTGAAAGCTCATTTCACCTGTGCTATTTGGCATTTTGTATCGCTCCTGCTTTGTCCATCTTTAGTACTTTTTTGTACTTCCCAAATAACAAAATTCTTCTACTTCTGTAATCTTTTCTCTTCCTATTTTTATATTCAGTGGTCCATGTACATTATTTCTACTACAGTTGTTCAACTATAAAAATTACATGTATGGTGGTTTGTTTTTCTTTAATCTTCCTTCTACTATTAATCTGAGCGATAAAATTGCTTCCTTGTCCCTATGCACTTCCTGAAACCAAATTGGTCTTCTCTTAACACTTCTACTCACCTCTCAATTTTTCTGAACAGAATTCTAGTTAAAATGTTAGATGCATCAGTAGTTAAGCTAATTTTTCTTTATTCTTCACATTTATCTGCTCCTGCTTTCATGACAATAACAACACTCTTTTTGAAGTCTGACATAACTTCCCCTTTTTTGTAAATATTGCACACCAGTCTGTATAATCTATATATTGCTTCTTCACCTGCACTGTGCAGTAATTCTGTAGGTATCCCATCTATCCTAGGAGCCTTCTGCCATTTAAATCTTTTAATGCTCTATTAAATTCAGATCTCAGTGTTGTATGTCCCTTTTCATCCTCTTTGACTTCCTCTTTTTCCTCTGCAACACCAGTTTCTAATTCATTTCCTCCGTATAACTCTTTAATATATTCCACCCACCTGCTAACCTTTTCTTTTGCATTATAGATCTGCGTACCATCTTTATTTAACACGTTATTAGATGTTAATTTATGTTCCACAAAATTCTCCGTAACTCTCCTATATGCTCTGTCAATTTTACCAATGATCATTTTTCTTTCCACTTCTGAACAGTTTTCTTTACTCCACTCTTCTTTCACTAATATGCACTTCCTGTTTATACTATTTCTTAATTGTCGATAGGTCCTTTTACCTTCTTCTTCATTAGCGTTCTTATATTTTCTATACTCATCCATCAGCTGCAATATATCCTCTGATGTCCAAGATTTTCTACCAGTTCTCTTTGTTCCGCCTAAGTTTGCTTTTGCTAATTTAAGAATTCCATTTTTAACATTCTCTCATTCTTCTATATTTTCTACTGTATTTTTTTTTTATTCAGACCTCTTGCAATGCCCTTCTCAAATATCTGCTTTACCTCCTCTTCAGCTTCTCTAAATTCCACCGATTCATCTGACACCTTTTCTTCAGGTTTTTAAATCCCAATCTACATTTCATTTTCACTAACTAGTTTACCTCCAGAATATTTTACCAAGGAAGGTGCCTCCATCTTTGTTACATAAAAATGCAGAGAGCTACATTTTCTTGGGAAAAAAACAGCTGTAGTTTTCCACTGCTTTCAGCTGCTCAGTACTCAGAAGATTGAGTGATGTTGGCTGTTTAAGTCCTCCTGACTTACCCTCTTTTAGGAATCATTCCTTAATCTGGCTCTCAACAGATATCTCTCTGATATGGTTGCACCTTCAGACCACCTGCTCTGTATCACTGTGTACTCAAGCCCTCTCACCATTGGCAAGGTCTCACAATTCATAGAGGGAGATAGTTTTAATAAGGTCAATTTTTGTGGTCCAATTGATTTTTGAGTCGTTTGACTATTGCCCAACGATTTTCAATTGAGTTTTTCAATTCTCGATTTTCAAGTCGGGAGTTGCCTGATCATGAGAGCACTTTCATTCTTCAAAAAACTTTTTCCGCTTTTTGGCAGTATGGCATGGCCCAAATCTTGTTAGAACATTCCGTTGCTTTGTGGGAATTTGTTTGAATTAGTGACAGTCCTTTCCTTCAGAATTTTGATATATCAATCACTTATCAATATACCATCTACTAAAAGTAATGAACAGGTTTTTCTCACTAATAACCAATCCTGTGTTGATGTAGTTTTTCTTTTACAGCCACATTTTCCTTTTCTTTGAAATGAAAATGAAATTGCACTCATCGATCCTAGTCCAACACCACACCCAGAAGTTATTTATCATTTTGTAATACTGGTATGCTCAGAAAGAGAAACAATTTTCAAATGCTTTCTTGGAGTTATGTGCATTATTATATATTCAAAACACAGAACAAAAAATATGAAATATGACTTTGTAATAAAAAATTAAATATACTTTCAGAAAACATTATTTATAATATGTAAATTGCTAAATAACTGAAAAACAATAACCTCACATTGCACAGACAACTTAAAGAATGGATGAGATCAAGCAGTGTAGCCATAACAAAAAAATATTTCCTGTGTTCAGATTAATTTGGATGTTACTTTACTCTTAATTTTATCCAATTTCTGCATTTTCACACATAATAAACAGATTCTTAAGTAGATGCAACCCCCATTCATCAGTTTAAAATTTTTTAAATATTCCTGGGAAATTTGTTTCAGTTGTTATTTTTGTTCTTTGAACTGTTTTATTGAATTGAGACCTGAGTGTATATATAAAAAAAAAAAAATTCCCCTAGAAAGGGAAAATCCCCATTTCAAATAATTCAAAGAGAATTTTTTTCTAAAAATGTTTTAAATTTTTATTCCTTAAAATTTTTCCTTGATGCATCTTCTTTTAAATCATAAATATGTTTCTGCTGCAAGGTAGTTGAGAGAACTTATTAAAAATTTTCATTTTAATATTTGTTACAATAGTTATGAAAATTTTATTGTAGACTTAATTGAATTATTTTTCTAATTAAGTCTTTAAAAAATTTATCCTGAGCAGGTAAATGCCAAATAACTTCCCCATCAAGAGGTGAATTAATCCTACACTGGATGAATTAATGCGTTCAGAATTCCTTTTGTATACATTTTTCTAATAATTCTATCATCAGTTCTTTCAGCAAAAATATTACATTATTAAAATTATATAAATCCAGATTAGGTAAATAAAATGTAAATTAAAAAAAAAACTTTATAAATGTTTACAACTTATTCATTTCTACAAAGAACCGAATTACTTGTAATCATTTGACATAGTAGCATAATTCTATTTCATTATTCACTCATGTAATTTTAAAGATTAATATTTTTTATGAAAAATTAAGGTAACTTCAAAAACACATTCTTCAATATAAATAAAAAAGTATTATTAAGGTTAAAATAACTGTTTTAAATGTTTACTACTTTTATGTATTCATTATTTTAGAGAATATTATCAAATAAAGACAAACAGGTTTGCAATAAAATGTTGTGTGTGTATGTGTAAGACACACTGTAAAAAATCTATTGTAATCCACCTACAAAAATGTTAAATAATAAAATCTTTGAAACAAATCTTTGATATTTCTAGAATGGTTGCCCAAAATTAATAAATGCAAGATGAGCACATTAAAACAGAACTGAGCTAGCTTAAACTTATTTGAGTGTAACTTTTAATGCGTATCTGTTGTCAGTTTTGAACTGTTCATGCCTCATTTGCAGTATAATTTCGCTCTTTTGTTGTGTTTTTCTAAAACCCCTTATTTGATCAAGGAAAGAACAAGTGATGTAAAATACACATCTTGCCGTAAGATTTCATGATTTAAATCTGAAATCATGTCGTGTAACAATTATGCAACAACTTAAAAGAACAGACAAATCAAAATGTCTTAATTATTGCAACTGTCTTCTCAGATCTGGACAGATAGATCTCATGCTGTATTTTATATCAGACAAGACATGGTTTCATATATCTGTTCATGTTAATTCTCTCACTAGGTATTGGATGACTGAAAATCCTCACTAGATGTTGGAGCGTTCACTTCACAATGAGAAAGTGTATGTGTGTGTGTGGGGGGAGCACTGTTTTTTGTAATTGTAAAGTAAGGCTACAGCTAATGCCCCTGAAGAGAAAGTGAAATTGTTCTCTGATAAACGCCAGGAAGCTATAAATCAAACACCACTAAAAGACATAAGGTATATAATTGGTAACCTACACGGGGTAGATCAAAATATAGTTGGAAAATATGGACTAGTAGTATGGAATGATGCAGGTAACCAATTAGTGCAATTCTGTCAGGAGCAAACTAGTAATTACAAACTTATATTTTCAATAACCCAAAAAATGTCTATACACCTGGACATTTACAAATGGTGGATAAGAACCAAATCGATTAAAAACTACACCAGAAGAAATGGCAGAGCTCTGTTCTGGCAGTGAAGACATATCCGGTCGCTGATTGTGGCTCTGACCATCAGTTACTAGTGGCCTCAGCTAAACTCAAATTTGACAGTATTTCTCCTAAAAAGATGATGAAGAAATTTGACACAGATAACATTAATGTTGACTGTGCAATTGAAATTAAAAACAAGTTTGGGCAGCTGCCAATTGATGAATAACCAGATGAATTGTGGAAGGAAATAAAATCTTCTATTTTGTAATATGCTGCAAATTATGTACCCTAGAAGAAATCATTGAAGGTAGCTAATTGGCTGTTCATCCCACCATCAGCATTGAGTTTAGGAGACTGAATGCAACCTTTTAAAGGGAGGTTGAAGGGATAAAGACAAGTTTTGGAACCAACAATGCGAGATGATGGAAGAAGTAAACTAGAAGGATCATACCAAACATCTGTAAGGCCATGTGAAAAAGTTTGGAGGCCTTTCTTGGCTTGCAAAGCAACAGTCCTCGGAAAAAATGGGGAAACTGCCTGATTAACAAGCAGTTCATAACTGCTAGAAGGAATATATAGAATAGCTATTCAACAGCAACAACCCAAATCAACAGCAGAAGAGAATGATATAACAGAACTGGAGCCTGATATTACAGAAGAAGAAGATGCATGGGTAATGAAACAGCTACCTATAACAGAAAGCGCCAGATACTGATGGTATACCAACAGAGCTACTCTCATCAATACCCATTGCATCAATGAGAACCATCTTTGCCTGTAAATATGAAATACATGAATGTGGCTACAAAAATGTAAAAATTCAGTATTCATCCTCTTCCCAAAAAAAAAGGCAACTCCAAAGACTGCTCAAACTACCATAACATCGCACTGATACCACACGCCAGTAAAATTTTACTGTAAATCATGCAACGTCTTACTGTGACCATTAACAGAGAACTATCAGAAGTCCAGGCCAGTTTCATAAGGAAATGGGGCACAAGAGACCACATTGTAAACATTCGATGGATAATGGAGAAATCCAGAGAATTTCAAAAAAACATATTTATAAACTTATTGAATCCAAGGCATTTGACACCATCAACCAAGACATATTATGGAACTGTCTCCAAAAAAATGGGTATGCCAGAACATCTTGTATGCTTATTCTAGTCTCTAAATTTGGAAGTCACAGTCCATATGCCATATGATGACGACACTGTGATTGGTTTAAAATCAAAAAAGGTACTAGACAAAGCTGAATCTTATCCCCTTTAATATATAATCTATATGCAGAATCTGCTATGAAAAATGCTGGTCTTGATGACTCCAATATTGGAGTAAGACTTGGCGGCACAATTCTTAACAGTCTAAGATACACAGATGATATGACCCTGCTAGTAGAAAGTGTAGAAGATGTTGAAATTCTGATCAGGACGGTACACGACGAAAGTGAAAAGGCAAGGCATCTCAACATTAAGAAGGTGATCATGATAATTGTAGAAGATAAGAAAAAGCATGAGATTTGACAATGAGAAGATTTGAAGTGGTTGAAGATTTTGTGTTTCTTGGCTCAAAAATCTGCTGGAATGGAAACTGCACACCTGAAATTAAAAGACAGTTCGTGTGGCTGCTATAATTTGGATGAACAAAATATGGAAACACAAAGGCATCAGCTTAGAAACAAATTGCAGACTGACCAGCATTAGTTTCTTCCCTATTGCATCCTACGATTGTGAAACATGGACCATCAAGAAGGCAGACAGGTGCAGAATTGATGCTTTCGAGCTGGTGTTGATGCTAGGTGCTAAGAATCCCAGGGATGATCAAAATAACCAACAAAGAAATTTATGATAAAATCAACATCTTCTTTCCTTACAAAGCCAGATACTGAAGCTGTGACTATTGTAATTTGGTCATGTCATGAAGAAAAATAACATCTTGGAAAAGGATACCTTATTAGGCATGATGGACAGAAGAAGAAAACAGGGCTGACCAAGAACCCATTGGCTGGATACCATCAAAGAAGCAACCAACAGGAGTGTGGTAGAACTGAAAGAAGTTGTCAGAGACTGAAGGAATTAGAGGAGCATGATATCAGTTGACTGAGAGCTGTATATGACTGAACGATTTAGAAGAAAAAGAAGATGAAGTTAGTGAGGCAAATATTTTTTGACCAAACTGTCACTACAGAAGTGTATCATACAATTTTCAGAGAATTCTATGCTCAGTTACATGATTGTGAAAAAGAATACAGCTTCCAACAAGTTGCAGCAATGTGTCTCACATAGAACCATTCACTAGCACATGATGATGTTGCTTTATAGAAGAACAACAAAGGGCGGTGGCTTCTGAGTTTCCTAGATTTGCCTAGATGCGATTTTTTTCTTCGGAGCTATTTGTAGGATATTTTATGAATCAAATCCCCTCGCTGTTGTTGAACTGAAGGTGAACAGTCAAGAAGAAAGTTCCTTTTGGATCAGGTGAGTCTCATCATGCAAGCTCAAAAGTCCGTCACTAAGCAGGGCACTCACAGCAAACATCTTTTGTAAAAATATGGTAAATATGTAAACTTTTGTTAATGTAAGTAGAGAATTTTAGTTAATTTATATTTTCATTTCATTCATAAGATGTTACCTGTCAATTCCTTTAATCTTTAGCGGTTCAGTTATACTCATCCATATATCTAAAATAATTTCTGATTCCCTTGTAAATTTTATTTCCATATCCATCTCTTACAGTTTATGATATTATAATTAAAATATAACTGCATCTGTTATCATTTTCAGTGATGCTATAAAATGCAACATGAGGTTAGATCAACCTGCTTATCTAAATGCTCTATAATTTAATGGTCTAACATCTAATGATCTTATACATAAAACATTTCTGAAAGTTCACTTAACACAGTTGTAAAAATCATTTAAATAAGTTCAGACTAACAATTCTTAAGATATTGAAGAACATGAGTGTAGTTTACACGTATAGATTTTTTACTTTAAATTCAGACACAAAAACTATAACATTGTACACACACATGCACACTTGTATGAAGATTACTATGTTTTTTTATGGTAATCAAATAGATAGAACTTAAAATTTTATTTCTGGTTCATGTCCATTTACCCTAATAACGTAAGATTCTATTGTTTGTTGTTTTTTTTTGTTTTTTTATTATTTTTGAAAATATCTTTTCTGTTCATATAGTATTGGTTTCAACAGTGGAGATATTGTAGCTGGTGTTATTGGTACTACTAAATTACATTATGATATATGGGGTGATGCTGTGAATATTGCTAGCAGAATGGATTCTACTGGTGTTCCAGGAGAAATACAAGTTCCCAGTGAATCTTTACATGTTTTAACACGTTGGTATAAATTCACACCTCGTGGAAGTGTATATGTTAAGGGTAAAGATCATATGAATACATACTTGTTAACCGGTAGAAAAGATGAACAGCCAGAAAATAATTATACTAATTTAACCAGCTGATTTTTACTCTTCTCATTTTTGTACCTGTTTTATATTATATACTTGCTTGTACAAATAATTATTTTATCCAGATGTGTATGATCATGCTATATGTTATTTCAGGTGAATTCTAGCTTTTTTTTTAATGAGTAATTATAATTAATTAAGTTAAATACAATTTATTTTTATTTTAAATCAAACATGGTTTAATATAATATAAAAAGAAATAAACCAATTTGGATTTTTAAATTGTTTCTTTGAAATTTTAATATAAATCTATTCAGAATGAATTCAGTCTTTAAAAAAGATTTTATGTTATAAACATTTAAGAGTATAAAATTATACGTTAAGTAAAATAGTATACATTTACATTTTTTGATGTGCATTTTTAGACACTAGGTTAAAACTGCCTGAAGAATTTTGGTGAAATTATTATCCAATGGAGTATATAAATTCTTACAAAAATTAAATTTAAGATAATTAACTTAAATTAAATTTCATAGCTCAGTTTGTAAATTCTATTTTGGAGATTGATCCAGGCTTTGTCATTGATAGAATCAATAACAAAAAATCAAAGCATGAGAGATTTCCATGTATTACCTTTATCCTTACCTGGTATATTTATACTGATGTAAAATATTGACTAAATTCTAATCTTAATCCAAGTGCGCACTATTGACAGCATCTCAGAATTTTACTTTAATAGGGACTCAGTCCTTGTGGGCCTTACTCTTCAAAAGGCATGAGATATAAGTTAGAGTGTTCCTAATAATCTAGCCTAATTCTTTGACTATTGAAAAGTTGAAAAACATAAATAACTGGCCATTATAAAAGAGTACTGCTACTGGAGCAGTTGGTTGAATTATACCTCTGTTGTAGTAAAAATAACATTTAAACATGTATATATTTTAAATGAATAAAATACATTTTATAATATGTTTGTAACCAATCAATTTTTTTTTCATATATCCATTGGAACTGCTGACCAGTAGCCTAGATGAGACAATTGGCTGGCCAGTTAGTTTTATGGTCAATCAGCATATTGGCTTTTTAATTATTTAAAATTTCATTTGTCAATCTCATCTGTCATTTGATTCATCTCATTTGTCAAAATTTTTAAAATATGTTTATGCATATCCTGATTTCATAACAAAAAAATTAATCTTTACAGTTTTAATAGTTTCTATTCATTATACAGGTGTTCTGATTTCTTACTCTGTATAAATGGGAATACTAGAAAAAGAATCTTTGAATTAAACAAAACATTCAATCTAAATTAATCAAATCATTCAAGCATATCTGTGAACGTAGAAGTAATAATGATTCTCATCATCATATTTAGCAATAATTTTGAAATAATTATACAAATCCACTAATCTCTGTTTCAAAGTAATAGCAGTTTTTTTTTTCTTTCATCAGGAAGATTTCAGATTCAAATACCAGTAAGTTGAGTTTTTCATACTCTACAAATACATATTTTCACACACAAAATTTGAGTTTATCAACAAGTTTATATCTAACAAAAAAATTGAATTTAGAGATCTCTTAAATCTCTATGAGTTAATAATTAAGCTAATTGACTACTTGACATAAAATCCACATCGCAATAATCTAGCTGATTTAAGTGTAAGTACCATTCCATGAATGTATATCACATTATAGCAGATACCTTATATGATTTTTTGGCATAGTAGACATCAAGAAGGACTGTTTGAATTCCTTGTGTAAACAGTCTAATTATGTAAATGTTATGAATTTGTACAATTAGAATTCACATTAAAAAACATATAGTTCAAAATTATAAAATTAATTTATTTTTACATAATTATATTTAGTCAATGCTATTTTTAAATAACTGCCTACATTATAACTTTTTCATGAATTTATTTATTATATGATTAATAAAATATATTTTATTTTTATTATTAATAATATATATATATATAATATATGCAATTAGAAAATAGTAAATACTCATTCCTTAATTTATAATTATACTTATGTATGTTTAAATAAAGTTATAATGATTCCTATTGTTTAGTAGCCTAAATGATATTTAATCTGTTTTTTTTGTAGATTAATTAATATAGGGTTTTTTTTTTTTATTTACTGCTTTATTTTATTGACTTCATTAGTTTTAATTCAATTTTTTTAAATGTATTTAATCCTGCCATTATTGGGTTTCTAAATTTTCTTTATTGGATTTCTTTATTTTTTTCTATACCTTTTCCTAAATAAAAAAACAAATCATACTTGACTCAACTCTTTGCTAATCTTATTTTTTTGAATGAATTATATTTATCAGTGCATTTAAAAGTAGTTTTATATAAATTGTTCAGTTGATTTAGGTGTAAGATTAAGATGATTTATGTGTAGCCTTCATTACACGATTTGTTATTCAGTTTTACAATGAATATAGTCTTATCATTTTTTACCCTCCCTCATTAATTACCATTTGGAAGATTTCTCCGTACCATGTATGGTAATGTGGGAACTATACTGTTTTAATAAAACAGTTCACCATTGAATATCCTGTTTTTTTATAGGAAAATTACTACTTTTATTAAATATTAATTATTTTTGTTCTTGCCATTGGTAGATACATTAAATTAAAACTGTATATATTAAATTCTATTATCTTGAGGAAGCATTCTTTGATGATATCTGAAGGTCTCATTACACCATGTCACTAAATTTTAGTTTTATTGTTTGTATTATTTTATACTATGTTACAATTATACCCTTTAATTATATTCAGTCATTTAATTTAATATTCTTTAATCTACCAAACTATTGCTTTCTGTTCCTCTTAGTTTTTTATTTCATATTTTAGCCTGTGATAATTTTTAGTTATATTTCCACTGCAGTTACTTCTATTAATTTTGTTACCACCTATTCAGCTTTATATTCATTCCAAGTAGCAGAGTAGCTGCAACGTTTGTATCTGTGCTAACTTATTTACAAGAAATAGGCTACAATGATGTAATTTTAAAGTTATTTTTTAAAAATAATTATTAGATTTTTATCTCAAATTTTGTTATTTCACATTATAGATTTTATGAAAAATTTTTGCAAGTTCCAACTGTAGTAATAGACTGAATATGGATTAAAGAGAAAGTTATCTCACTTTTTATTCACAGTTTTTTCATCCTAAAAGTATTGAATGAGTGCTTCTATACCAGTCTCATGCTCCTCGTACTCAGTAGCTGCTGAGTGAATTTCTTTCTCTCAGAATTATTTTACATGGTATTCTCATCAGTTTATATTTTTTTTAAATTTATTTACATTTCACCATTAGTTGAATTAGCTTATTCAATTTATGTAACGTTTACAAAAAGAGTGAATAATGCAAAAAAAGTAAATTAAGCTACAATATTTTTGTAATGTCCTTGTGATTTAAATCTACCTCATTTAGATTCAAATAAGAATCAAAGTTACATTTAATCATTCAACCCAAAGATTTAAGACATTATTAAACAAAAAAAAAAAATTCAGGGTTTCATAATTTATGAGCACTCAGTTGCAGACGCACATACATACATACATACATATATATATATATATATACGCATAACTTTTTTCTTTTTCTTTGTTTTAGTGTTTTAGTTAACCAAGGTTAACCAAAACCAGAAATCCGGCCATCTGACGCACTTACAGCGACAGAGTTAATGTAAATCATGCATGAGCAGGGAAAGAGAATATTTTCCAACTTGTGCTCCATTTGAGAAGTTCATGACCCATTTCTGGTCAGTTCGATGTACTTGTGTTTATCAGTAACAAGTAGTTGGTTTTAAAGTAATACGCTCTCTACTGCAGTATTTTTTCTTTTTTAAAAAATAACAAATTAACACAGATTGCCATAGGAAACCAACCTATAGTAGAATTCTTTCCATTGTTATATATTTGAAAGTTTTCTGTATTACAATTTTTAAACTCAAGCCTTCATACTTTTTTAATTTACATATTTTAATTTTATTTAAGAAAATGCTTTTCTGGCTTGATAATTGTAAATAGTTACTCATATTCAGTTATGTTTAAAAATACATACTTTCTTACCACCCTCCAAATTATTAGTTGGTTGAAGAAGAAAATTGTGCCATGAAATAAAATAATTAAACTTTATTTACATTTACATACAATATCAATATACAGTACATACAATATCAATATCAGTACATATAAAACTAGTTAATTTATTCTTTGTTGGTCAATTCTAAAAGTGTAAAAACTAAATAGTGAAGGAGTGTTTGCTGTAATTTGATTTTCTATAGAATTGTTTTTATTTCACTTATAATTGAGTGTTAAAACATAATTCACTATTTGAGAGACTTTTTAAAAACTTTCTATTGCAAATTTTAATTAAAAATGGTCTAAGGGCTGAAAGACCTTCACTTGATAAGTTCTGTTATATTTTTATATTAGGAATTCATTTATTAATATTTATGTAGATAATAAAAAAAGTTGATATGCCGAGTTTGAATTATTTAAAAATATTTATATATATTTCCTTAATTTTAAATGAAAATTTAAGTGATAAATCACCAAAAATGATTTTTTATTCAGATTGTATTTTCACTTTATCTTGTCTATTTTGATGTAAAATTTATTATTTTTAATTTTAAATAAATAAATGATTTTGTTCTAAAAAAATTACACTACAAAATTAAAAGTACTTTTTATTTTTTTCCCCCTATTATTTATTACTTTGTTATATATTCTTGGATACAATAAGTATTTGAAACTTCATTTCCTTGAAGTTTGAGGATGATCAGTTAAATAATTTTAAACATATGTTATTTACACTCACCAAATAGTGAATATGTTTCCTTTTTTCTCTTTTAAAACCCCATAAATATATATTTTAACTAAAATTATGTGTGTTTCTTTTTTTTAGTAGTGTGTGTGTTGGTAAAAATGATTTTGAGTTATGTTTAAATAAAACTTTCTGCATGTTTCATTAAGAAAAATACAGATTGATAGGAAAAATATTTTATAAAAAAAATGTATATATAAATGAATAACCATTAGAAACTATTTAAAAAAGTATTATTATCATTATTTGTTATAAATTACAATAATGTATTTATATATTTATATTTCCATTAAATAAAAACAGTAAATTCATCTATGAATACTTGATGCATGCTAGTCAACACAGTACTTTGTTTAATCATTGATAGATAAGGAATGGACTTATTTTTAGAAAAAATAATTTAAAACATGTATAATTAAAGTTAATTTTTTTTGAGTACTTGCTGTAAGATCACTGGAATTTTTCAGTTGATAATTATTTTTATTTTTTATTATTTGTAATATATATGTTGCAATTTCAAACTAGTGAACAATAAGCAACCCTTCATGGCCCAATGAGGATGATGATGATGTGTAAATGAGGTGTAATCTTTTCCAGACTTAGGCCAGCTATTCCTTAGATGTTTAGTTAATTGAACCTGACCACCAAAGTACACCGGTATCCACTGTCTAGTATTCAAATCTGTATAAAAGTAGCTAACGTTTGCTAGAACTTGAAACTTCAAAAATCAGTTGCTAAACGGGTGATTTGTGATCACAAGTTTACCACTAGACCTCATTTGATAAGATAATTTTTTTTATGAATTGCCTAAAAAAATGTAAAGCGTATTAGTGAAATCATGTGTCTTATGTCATTACTAAAGATATACCAAAATTTCTGTTAGATATTGGATTATTTAATTAAGAATTGTTAGCACAAACTTTAGCATTTATGCAACATTATTGTAAATTTAAAATTATTTTACACTGCTAATTTTCTAAAAATAAAATTTGTATGAAATTATTTTTATTAATTCTTAAAATAATTGTTTATTTTTTTATTCCACTGTTAGTTATATTATTTACTTTCCCTTTGAGGATGGATATAGAGTGTGTACAGTTATCCTTCACAGTCAAAGACATATTGAGTTAAGCTGCAAAAAAATGTATATTATTTTGCATAGATACAGTAAAGCTTTGCATAGAAGTAATTAACAGAAGCTAATCAGTGATTAGTGTTTCAGTCTGATGTGCATGGTTCTTTGGGAAATTTCTATTCAATTTTCAGTTTAATTTCACATTCATATTGTTTTTTTTTCTCAAGTATGTACAACTTTATTTAGAGGAACCTCTAAGAGAATTTTCTGCTAATATTTTGTAAATTTTGTTTAGTTATAATTGTACATCTTACATGATCTTAAAAAAATATTAATAGTAAGTTTTTTTTTTTTGATGTACTCCTTTTTCTGTTATGAATCACTATTTGTAATTAATTTGAGCTTCATTAACAATTTTATATAGATACTTATTTGTTTGATAGCAGAAAAATGCATTATCTTAAAAGTGAATAATAAAGAAGATTTTTTTCTATTAGGTGGTAAAATAAATTATTAAAGCATGTTTTACATTATCCCTAGAGAATTCAAGGAAAAAATTATAATCGTATGTTAGCTTTTTTGTTGTTAATAATTGTACTGATATTAGAAAATGAATATCTGTTCCATCCTCAAAGGGTTAATGTAGTTTTTTAATATGATTTATTTAAATTATATCATAAAGATGACTGAAAATTGTCATTCCATAATTAATTTTTCAATACATTATTTTATTATAAACTATTTATTTTGTTCATTACTAGTATTTAATAAATATATAAATAAAGTCTTGATTATCCTACTGGTGTCAAAGATTCCATACTAACTGGTGAAGTAAATGAAAATTTCTGTATTTAAAATTGTTCCTTTTTCCTTCTCACATTGCTAGCAAAGCCTGTGGCACACCTTGAACTCCACTGTAACCTTAACAGTATTTTCTTATCCTACCCATTCTATACTACAATAAATATACAAAAAATTTATTTTATAAATAAACAACCCAAATTATCATTTTACTTTATTTTTCATCTACATTACTTAATTTACAATTTAAATTCATAACTAAAAATCAACAAATATTTTCTACATCTTTAAGCTATAATATAATTATACAACCAATTCTTACCCATCAGATATTGTATAAATTATTTAATTTCAGTAAGCCCAACCATGTAATCTAGGGCACCAGACACACACCCCTATATAATCATTAATATATTCCACCTCTCATCTCTTACACTATGAACTAAAATTTGTATTCAATGCTTCCTCTTTTAATCTAAAAATATGTTATGTAAATTCATATTATTACAGTCAGATGTGTAATATACTGTACTAACTCAAAATTTAACTCCTAAAATCTGTTTTAATACAATCTTGCAAATTTTCATGCTTATCTTACTACCATTCTTCTCAATATATCTAAAGGAATCACTATTATTCTTTTTTACAATATTTTTAAGTGTTTGTACCAAAATATATTGTTTTTTAAACAACCTCCTCTCCCAATGATTTAGGCAACTGATGCTCTTGTACATGTAAATGTTTTGCTTGTACGAAAAATGTATCTCCTATGTGTATAAAAGTATTTTACACACTTCAAATGTACTATTTAAAGCATTTTTGTCAGCAAGAAATGCTTTTTAAAAAAAGGTATCAAAATCCTCCTCTGTCCCAAAGTGTATGAATACATTTTTCAGTATAAATACCTTGTCATATAACACATTATTGCTTTGGAGCAGCTGGCCTTGAATATTTTCATCTTAGCAGCCACTGGCACATTACTATTATTTTTTAATAATTTTAAATTATTAAAAAACATATGACATTTATCAAGCCACCCCTAATCTACCTTGTGCGTTTCTAATTTAAGATAATCTCAGTGTTAATCAAACGCTAAATACTTATTATGTTCTTTAACTATCTCCTACTTACTCCCTTCTCAATATTCCCTCCATGCAATCTTTCTACTATTTCTAAAAATCACTATCTTTGACTTGTTCAAATTTAATGTTAATTTCCATATCTTAAAAATATTTAGCCAAATTATCAATAATTTCTTGTAATATACAAGGATCGTGTTGTCACAACAATATTGTCTACCTAAAGCAAACACCTTATAACTATACCAGCTGCACGTGGTATAGTTTGAAATAAATAATAAAATGTCAATATAGATATTTTTTAGTATTATTAGATAATAACAATAATGAAATGGAAGGTTAATACATTTTATTGCAATATTTATTATCAAGTAGACTGAAACAAATGCAAACAGTTCAGATCGGGACATCAATTTGAACCATATTGCATATGTAAATAGTGCACTATTTAAATGTCTTCATCATCAAATACTAACATGCAGTATTCAATTATCTCATACTCAAGAAAAATTACACTAAAAATTTCCTTAGCATTTTATATTAGTTTATTTATTAATTTTGTTTCATGTCGCTCAAGTAGATATGTGGTGCAAGTGAAAACATGTCGTATTCATAACCACACACACATCGGTTTGAATCCAACTTCATATACATATATTATTTTTAACTTTTTTTTTCTTAATTTAATATATTGATTTATTAAATATTATTAATCTCCGATTGTAAAAATTTTTGAATTAAAATTAAAAGTACATAAAATTTTATTTCACTAATAACTTCTGATATTTTTTTCATAATATTTTATTGAATTATTATTTATTGTTAAAAATTTATTTACAATCAGAGATTTATAATTATTGATAAATCAATATATTTAAATTTAAAATATATATGTATATGAAGTTGGATTCGAACCGATGTGCCTTCCCCTTATAAGATCCAAATATTTCATTAATTAATATTTTATTTGGCTGTAACTCTTGAACCAATAAAAATAAGTACTACGTATGATGTCACTGAAAAATTCTCAACTAGGACTTATTATTGCAGTTAGGAAAAAGTCCAAAATCCAAATGTTTCAAAATTGTAAATTTATAGAGGTATAACTACATGAAATTGAAAATTACCTGATGCAAAATGTTGTTGTCAGTGCCATCAGTTCTCGTTGAATGCTAGTCTTCAATTCATTGATATTGCGGGGCTTTGATCTATCCTTCAAATAGTTTCAGAGGAAAAAAATCACAATTAGTCAAATCTGGGAAATTCTGAGGCCACCACCCTACCCTCTGCTGACATTTATTCTGTAAACGCCATATGAATGATGCTAGTGAATCTTTTGATATGTGATACAATGCTCCATCTTCTTGGAAAAAACCATATTCTTTTTCATGATTTGTTAACTGAATGTAGAATTCTTTGAAAATTGTGTGGTACACTTCTGATTGACAGTTCGGTTAAAAATATTGGCCCAATATACAATTATTAAAAACAGCATACCATTCATAGATTTCTTCATCATGAAGTGTATGCTCAAACATTTGGTGAGGATTTTCAGTCATCCAATACCAGGTGTATGCAGATTAACATGGCCAGATAACCATGTTTTGGCTGATGTGTGAAATACAGCAATAGGTCAGGTCTATCTGTCCATCAACATTTTTGAGAACTAGTAACAATAATTAAGATGTTTTGGTTTGTCTGTTCTCTTCAGTTGTTGCATGATATGATTTCAAATTTAATTCATGAGTAATCTTACAGCAAGGTGTGCATTTTAACCACTTTATTGTGATAATTTATGTATAGAATTTTTTCAGATTGGCAGAAATTCTATAAATATCAGCTTTGGCCTCTGGAATCCTAACAGAAGGTTGCTTAATTTGTTCTGTGTTTAAAACCAATTCTGTTTTCAACCATTTTTTTAAGTAAATCATATTTACTACTCTTTGTTGGGATACTGGAATACAAAAATTTTCTGAAAATATTTGACATGTTTCTTAAAAGGATGCATAACATACATAAGCTTCCATTATAGCAATCCTTTCCTTGATCAAATAAGGCATTTTAGAAAAACGACTCCAAAGAACAGAACTATACTAGACTGAAGCATGAACAGCTTACAACTGGTAGTAATAGGAGAGAAGTAACATACACTACCATTAGCGGTTTGAGTAGTAGCAGAGTTAAAGATTGCACTCAAGTTGCCTTGGTTTTAAGTTGTTCGCCCTTACATATAGTTATATTAACATGTTAAGAACACTGGAGTTATTAATGTTAACAACTCTTTAATTATACGTATATACCAGGATATCATGTCTAGTAGTTGTACAATTCCAAAGTCCAATAATCGGTCTCAAAACATTACACTATGCATAATATCACTTTTATGAGTTCATCTCAGTCATAATCAATATCAAGACCTTCAGATTCATCATAATACCACAGTCAGTATGTGTCAGATGCACTAGTTAAATGTAAATTGAAAGTAAGTGCATATTTAAACATTTTTGAACAGTTGTTTACCACTCAACCCAAACTCAATTGATGTAACGTGCCTCTCAGTATCTTCTTTAAATAGAAACTTAAATGCTTTCTCAGTAAGGTAAAAGTTGCATAATGTTAATAAGACTGATTCTTTTAAATTTCTTATGAGCAATATTTTTTCTCTTAAGGTTTTACCATATAAGATATTCCCAGGCGAAACTCCTATGTGGAATGTGCTTCCTCAGGAAATTATTAAATTGCATATCAGAAAAAGCAACTATAACAGAATATACTGCTGACCTGTCAACCACTCTAATAATATTATAAAAACCACTCGTCACAATTTAAAGTAAAAAATTCTTTCCTAATCAGTAAGAAAGACTTATGAACATGATTAAGCAACTAGCCTATCTTTTATGCATCAAAATTTCAATATTAAATAAATAATAAGATTGAATATTATAATATACAAATGATTTAATAGTATTAAGTTGTTGCACGTTATGATTTAAAATTCAAATCATGAGGAATCTTATGGCAAGATGTATATTTTAACACCACCTTGTTGTGATAACTTATGTAGATTTTTCAGGCTCACAGAAATTCTTTGAATATCGGGTTTGGCTTCTGGAATCCTAATGGAAGGTTGCCAAATTTGTTTTGTCTAACTCTGAACAGCTTACAACTGACAATAATAGATCAGAATAGTGACATATACCACTAATAGTGGTTTTAGTTGTAGCAGCATTAAAGATGACATCAAATAGCTGCCACTCAAGCTGACACTTTCAGTTTTAAGTAATACCAAAAACAAACTTAATACATTCTCAATTTTTTGTAAAATTGGTGTATTACTTTATCATTCCATTACTCCATTACAACTATTTACTTTTCTCCAGGTGACAATTACACTGACAAAATATTAAAATTATTCGTGAAGTTAAAGATTGCAAATGACATCTTTTGTAGATAATATGGTATATTAAGCCATCATTAAGTTTAATTCCAAACTACCGTGGTGACGTTAAGATCACCCTATATAACTGGACAGTTCATAAAAGGAAAATTTCCTTGGTATTAATCTCACTTCATATACATTCTAATATAATTTCCAACTCCTTCTATAACATTAGCACTTATAGTCTTCCTGCACCAATAATCTCTTTCACTTATATACATAATCCAGTTATCTGTAAAATACTGATGTGATTGTATTTTCATTAAAAGCTGTTTTCACCACATTGCAGTTACACAATAAAGGCATCCACTTGAAGAAGCATAAAACTTGTTTTGTTCTAGCAACCCACAGATTTTAATAGAATGTACTGATTTTTCCACAACTCATCTTAAACTGTTGGACCCTTCTTCTAGGTCACTGTCTCATAATGTAGGTTAACTTGTTTTTCATAATTATTATATTCATGCACAAACTGTTGTAAGGAGTACCAAAACCACCTTTGGCTAGTCCTCAGAATCAGTAATTTTATTAACATCTTCAACAGAGATGAACTTAGAAAAAGAATGTTACCTAGTGAGCTTACTTTCTGTAATAGTTTTTAAAAATAAGCACCTTCAGTTTGAGTATTAATTTTGTTTTGGTTAAAAAAAATACTAAATAATTGAGTTACAACTTCATTACAATAAATTTATAACACTTCAGAGCATGAAGTGTAGCAGAAATTTAAGTTTTTCTAACAAAATTTAAGCAACTTATAACCAAATTATAAGTCAAACACAGATTGTTGCCAATTTTGACATTATGTTATAATTCCTGTCAGCTCTTCTGAAAAGTATGTATACCTTATTTATTCAATATTCAGAGATAAATATATAAAAAGACCAAAAAGCAGCACGCATATATTCCTAGCCCAAAATTTGCTATGTAAAATATTAACATTTTTACATAAATGAATACTTTTTCTAAAACCAGGAACTTACTGAATCATGCTGAATCCTGAAGTTGTGCTGGAGCTAACATTTTATGAAAATTATTTTATTTTTCAAAAGATATATATGCTTAAAAAATTTTGAAACATGTTTTTTCTTGTTTTCAAATTAAAACATAAATAACAAGGAAACCAATCTGTAATTTATACAGTTTTCCTTATTTCTTTAAAGCAGTTTAACATGAAAACTTTTAGTAAAAATAATTTTACAACTGGCTGCAGAAACTCATTAAAAAGAAAAAGGAGAATAGCTGGTAACAACAGTACCAGGTAGCATGTAGGGTGGTAACATGTACCAGGTGGTTCAGTAACAGGTAGCATGTAGAAAAAAGGGAAAATTCCAGAAACTATTCTCTTTCCTTTTACTACAGCATTCTACTTCCTCATTGTTAAGTTCTCAATACCATTAACATTCTTGATGTCATATATTTCTTAGATATTATTTGTATTTTATCTTCTGAAGCAGTACAGTAGCCACCACATAACAGCAAGCTTGGATGATCAGCCCACACGTCACTACTATATTATTATTCTCTGAAATATTGGCACACCATGAGTAGTCATCTCTTAGTAGTATAAACATGATGCCACTGCATATGAAGCAATGTATTTTTGTCTGTTTACAGTATTAAAAAAGTGACATCAAGTTTCAAAACAATTATTTTTATTTTAGCTTCTCTTTTGCTTTTCCATGAATATAAAGTTCAGTTCTATGGTTCTGCCTCTCGGTATGGTTCTTTTGGTGTGTATCTTATATACATTGTTACATAGTCAATTAATTTACTATATATTTTGTAAAAAGTTTTTATCATGGTTTATGGTTCAAACTTTTTAAAGTAGTTCGTTCACATGTGAACCGTTATGGATAAACAAGGTGTTTCTAAAATGGTGGGCTGACTATACTATTTTGGATTCTACTTGTAAAACTAAACAAAAAATATCCTTTGGAAAAATGGCAATTTCTCCTTCGTTCTCCCCCTGTCCACAATTTTGTTATTTTTATATAAAAATTTTAATCTCAAGTTCAGGTAGAGGAATCACATTCATATTTGGTAAACATCTTTGTAATAAAGTTTTAAAATTGGCAAAAAATCAGGACTTAAATACCTTCACAAATTACAAAATGGCGACCATGTTTATTTTTCAATCCGTTATATCACCATAAGTATAAGTTTTATCAAAATATATGTTATTGCTAAAATATTAAGCCTTTTATTTTGAACAAAATGACATTTTATTTTTTTAAATCTGTTAATAAATAGTCGAGTTATGGCAGAAAATTGATGTCATAATTTTGTGTTTGTTTTCATAAACAATTTTTTATGCCGGTAAAAAATTCTTTCATTTGTTTTTTTTTTTTATAGTAGCATACTGCTGTTTTACATTCTTACTCCTATTTCTGTTTCCATATCTGATTAATTCCTATTACATCCAAACTTAAGCATTTACATTTATCTTTTTAAATTGCCTAACCCATCACTCTTGCTCAAAGTTCTAATATTATGTTCCAACTTGAAAAACATCTTGGTTCTTAAATATATACTGAAGACTTCATCATAAATACTCTAGTCCTTACCCATAAAGCTGATTGGAACGAGATAATTTTACCTCCATAATGTTTTATCCAAGAGACTGATTTCACATAGCCAAGAACGAGTTGTGTAGAATAAAAATAGAGAGAATGACTACCACATTTTACTAAAAGAAGAGGAATCAAGAAAAGTATTGCACTATTTTCCATTGCTCAGAGATTTAGAACTACAGCTCTTTCAGCCAGATGGTCCTAAAAGCATAAAATTACTAGCTTTAAGTTCTGTTAGGCAAAAATGAACCATAAATCAGTAGGTGCTTCAATAACTAAAAATGATTCAGCTCCATTTCAAGGACCTTGTCTTGGTCTGGCCTCTACAGACAATCAAATCATTACTTAAGCACCTACAGTATAGTAATCTGGTTTTCCAATACTTAAGCTCCATAATCAATAAGTCCTTATAATTTCTAGCAATCAGTATTAATATTTAAATACTAAAAATAAATATTTTTATAAAAAAAGTAAAAGAACATGCATAATTTTATATACATCTAGAGCTTTACTACTTATTATTAAAATATAATTTAATTAATACCTAAAATAATCTTTCTAGTTTTGTGGATTATCTCCTGTTCAACAGATAAATTACTATCTTATTCTAAAAAATAAATATAAACAAATACATCACATTACAACTGTTCAGTAGGATTTCATTCATGTAACATTTGCAATAAGTTTCTTAGATTCAAACTAATGTGTTTTAACTTAATTTAACATACTGTCATAAAGGCATCACTTTTTTATTTTTAATAAGTGTTTTCAGTGATCTGCCAACCACAAACAGGTTTTACATTAACACCCTACGTAAGTTCCACATTATTGCACATAAATTTTGGAATATCTAAAAAAATGGTTTAATGTTTTAAATCTCATTTTCAGAAATATTGAATACAAACAATAAAAACAAATTAGATATCAAATGAAGGAATGAAATTTGGTAATAGCATTTTGTCTTATAAAGCAGGATACTAACAGTGATTAAACTCTCAAGAATGTTAATCTGTGTTTGTAGAAGTGGTAGAAGATCATTGAAGAAAGTACTAATAATTACCCATCAGTACAATTCTTAAATTATATTTATATGGCAAATGTATATTTAACCTTCAACAATTTTTTTTTTTTTCAAAAATGAAGCTGCTATTTATATTCCAGGATTTATCATAATTCAAAGATATAAATCTTTAAATTTGTAAAAGCAGTATAACCCAAATTTATCAAAAAACTTATAACTAAAAATTAAATCACAGATAATTAATAACAGTGATATACTTTCAGGATATCAGTTGTCCTTTTTTAATTATATCACAGAATAACATGCATGAATAATAATTAGTAGAACATAGTGTGTGTAGGTTAGTGCATATTTAAAATTACCTTGTAATTCATGATTACTTATCATCTGTGTTCAACATTCTGAACTCTATGAAAAGATTTTATAGGACGAAAAGAAAAATACTAAGTATTTAAAAATGACTATTTTATTTATTTATAAGATTTCATATAAATAAAATAAATGATTAATAATAATATAATTTATTCATTTATATATAAATATATATATCCTATTTATATAAAAAAGATTAAAAAAATACCATATATATATATAATTATATAACCAGTTTATATAAACACTGTTTAACAATAATTATTGCATATTTAAATTTTTTTACAATCTGTAGTAATTATTTGTCGTTACTTTTGTACTTATTGTAAATTTTTTTTAAAAATAATATTATTTCAAACAGAGATGTATTTTATACTATACGTTGACTGATCCATAGATACTTTTTTCTAAATAAACAATATCTATCATTCTCATTATTTTATTATTTACATATTTACTTTCTGTATCCTAAATAAATCATTTTTTTTACATTTTATTCATTATATACACAAATATTTTGTTTGGTGTGTGTGTGTGTGTGTGTGTGTGTGTGTGTGTGTGTGTGTGTGTGTGTGTGTGTGTGTTTGTTTGTTTGTTTATGAGAGAAAATAATTATATAGAGATGATAAATATGATTTGTAATTGATTGTGGTAAAAATATTATTTGCTTCAGTCTCTATAAAGTAAGCAACAGAATATAAAATCTTGTGTCTTCAGTATTCTTCACTAAATAGAAGTATAAATTAATAAAGAAGAAAAATAAGGCACTTAATGTAATTATTTATATTCACAATTTGGCAGACTCATTTGTCACAATTTTTTTGTGAATCATCTGATTCACAAAAAAAAAATGACGTACGCATTAATATTTCAACAACCTTGAAGGGTTAAAATTGTTTAAATTTTTTATATAAGTCTTTCTTTATTTTATAAAAATAAATAAATAATAAATAAAAACAAACTGATTAGTGTATCAATGTTCATTAAAAAAAAAAAAAAAAATGGTCTTGAGAGAAAATTATGTGTTATCAAAAGATGATAAAACACCAAGCCACAAAAACTTATAACTAAAAATTAAATCACAGAAATAATTAATAATAGCAATATATTTTAAGGATATCAGTTGTCTTTTTTAAAATTATTTCATAGAATAACATGAATAATAATTAGTAAAACATTGTGTGTGTATGTGTGCATGTGTACATGCAGGTTAGAGTGCATATTTAAAAATGAAAGCTACAGTAAAGCTTAAACAACAAATAAATTTTGCCATGTAAATAAAAAAAAAAAAAACAAATTTATATTTAATATAATAGAATCCTTAACATCAAAATCGTAAAATAATATGAAAATATATCAGATTTTACAGATTATTTTTTTAAAATATACATTTTTATTTTGATAGTAACATTTACTTTTTTAAAAATAAAATTATATTGTCAATCTCCAAGATTTTATAAACAGGAAAAATTATTTACAGTGAGCTACTAACAATATCAATCAATTTTTGTATCTATAGAAAATATTTTTGAGGCTTGTAAACATTAACTGAAAAAGTATTGTTGTTTTTATTTCTTAAACTTCAGTTGTTGTACAACTCTATTACTGTAATGAAAATTGTTATAATGTGACCAGTATAATATAATCCAGTAACAGTATAGGTAAAAATGTTATTATTAATGAATTTGCATATGTAAGTAATGTTTTACACCCTTCTTCCAGCTCATGCTTCTCGCAGAATGAAACTTTCTTAATGTATCAATTCAATTACTTATATATCTCATTTATTAATTTATTTAATTTCTTGATAAATTTAGATGCTGTTGTAACACAATGCAAAATAAGTGGATGTTAAAAAAGAGTCAATACAAATGGCTAAATTCAAACCTTTCACATTAATTTATATAATCTGCAGCACAATTTTACTAAAACAATGAATTTTTGAAGAAAGAAATGCCAAAATATGAAAATCAATGATGGTGTAAAATAAATTAAGATGAATATTTCATTTATATGTAACACATTGTAAATAAGTAATCATTTGAAAAATCATTCATTTATAAAAGCAAAATTAATTTGGCAAAGCTTTATTATAATAATTTCTTTACATTATAAATTTATTTCATTACACACATTTAACTTATTTTCTTTTTATTACTCTACAATTATTCTCTTTATACTTATCATCAAGTCATGTATGATAAAATAATGATAACAGATAGGTTATATCATATCAACTCTTGACTATATCATTTTTACTACTTTATAAATATAAAACAAACATAGTTATAGACAACTTTCATGATATCTTACTATAAAATAAAATATATTGAAAAATAATAATTAATTGATATATTACCTCCACTTTTCAGGTATATAATTTGTTTTATTATAATCCATTCATTTTGAGTAATCATGATAATTATATTTAAAAATAAGCACAAATATACAAACATAACACCAAAACTACTTAAATTCTACTAATGAACGAAGAATTTCATTAAACATAATGTAAAGTTAAAAAAAAAAAAAATATATATAACATTAATCTTCAAAATGTTGTATAATACAACTACAAATTGTTCAACAATGGCATGTGCAGTATTATAAGACATACATTGAAACTCTTATAAACTAAAAAAGAGGAGAATTAAACACAGAATCTCATTAAAAAAAAGGAAAAATCTTGGTGAAACATATATTGGCATCAACAGTTAAATAATTATGGAACAGGGAATGGCATAGAGGATAAAAACTATAAGGGAAGACAAAATTAGAATAGATGAAGTAGATATTCAAGATGTAGGAGGTAGTAAATATTTTAATTAAGAGACTAGCATAGAATACAGAGGAGTAGAGAAGACCATCTAATCGGCCAAACAGTGACAAACAAAATTTAAATATAGTTAGCGCACAGCATATTAATAAATTAATTCTGTTTATTATTGGCGTAGTTATATTGTGTAGATTATGAAAAGTATAAAAAAACTTTTAAAAAATCATATGTAAGAAAACCAGACTTCACATCCAGGAAAATTTTAAAGTTTAGTTTCTTAAGAAAGACTTAAATCTGTTATTTTTTCAAATACACACATAGATCCAATTATATTCTTCATTTACCATTTACGTAAATTAAATTATTACTTAATGTGAAAAATTGTTACTAGCTAATCCATATATCATATCTGTTATATATCTTAACAAGAAGTGGTCAGTAAGAACTGTTACAGAATTAAAAAGAAATTGTTCAGCAAGATGTAAAGAAACAAGTACATTAAATTCTGTACAAAGAAGTAAGGAGTATAAATACATACATATACTGTCTAATATGCAGCTTCCTTATTTCATATCCCTTTCTCTTAGAGAATAACTTAAATTTGGATAATTTTTAACATGGTGTCCTGAAAGTACAAACATGCAATTTCAAGGAAACTAAAGGAGAGCAAAATTCGGTCAGAATTTTTTTAAAAATAATAATATTTTCAGTATGAAGGCCATCAATCTGGGATCTGTAGAAACTAGAAACTAATTTTTTTTATACAAAAAATTAGACTTGTTTGACCAGTAAAAATATATTGTATCACCTAATACAATAGTAAGTGTCAGCAATAAGTGTTGCACACAAAAATGGAATTATAATTCACTTTCTTGAATTTCCCAGTGAGCAGTTGGTACATGTATTCATCATCAATGTTGCCTACCAGATAATTATTAATGCATTTACAATAAAGCTGAGCGGTTTGAATAAAAAAGTTAATCTTCTCAATCAAATAATTTCATATAAAGAATTTGTATTTTATCTATTTGAAATGTGCAACAGAGCCAACACAAATTGAGGCTCATCTTACTGCAATTGAGAATCAAAGAACTGGAGAGAAGATTTTGATTAACAGACTACTCTAAAATTAAAAATAGATTCAATTTGAAATTTTGATCACAACAGCCATTTATGTAACTGCACAACTAATCTTTGTTATTTAGTTCTCTGAAAATAAAGACTTCCCTGCCTCATAAAAACAGAGGTTTTATCATGTCCAGATATTGCAATATCTATTGTTCAAAATGTTTTTTAATGCAAAAGCATAATTGAATCAAGATATTAAAAAAAAAACCTTTTAAAGCACAAGAAATACAGCTATATAAAAGTAAAATAATAAATTTTAAAGGTAAGTAATAAATTTGTTAATTCTGAAAATTAAAAATATACATAAAAATATTCATAATAATAACAAAAATTCTTAAAATTTAACATTTAAATCTATATGCAATAATGTAACATAATATAAATTATAAATACATATGGTAGTGTTAATTTTACTACTATACAAACTAACAAATAAGTATATATATATATGTCCATTACTATTTATCACTCGAGATTAATAAAAAATAATATTAAAACGACAACTCGATAAAAATCACTCTGTACAACCGCAGTTACCTTAATAATATAAATTGTAAAAATATTCACTACAAAATTATTACAAAAAGTAATAAGAACATTCGTTAATTAATAATATTTATGTACCATAAATATAATATACGATTAATTCAATAACTAAAGCGTATTTTATTGCCTTCCCCGGATAATTAAATAAAAAAAAGACCAATGCGATGTGTGTATATTATTTTGATATATAATTATATTCCATAATAATATAAATGGTCACTATTATAATGATTATTTTTATTATTTTTAATTAATTAATAAGCTGATCTTTAGGATATTAAACAAAACCAAACTGACACATCTGACTACCATTATTTTGTTTTCTTTTCATTTCATCTTGTAATTATTAATCAGTAATTCAAATTGCAGTGACATTTAAAACTGTCAATACGTAACAAAACACATACACTTTTTTTTTCAATTTAAACATTAATACCCAAACCATAAAAAATTACAATTTTTAGATTAGAGAAAACATATAAACAAAATTGTAGGGTATATATATGTTTTTTTACTTTTATTAAACCATAGTAAGGTAAATATTTTATAAATAAACCCATTATTTATTGAATTGTATTTTAAATAGTATATTGACCTCTTACGCTACATTATTATTGCAATTCAATGTGTTGACTGTCACATGAATTGCTGGTAGATGTTTGTCTCCATTACTCTAACATCAAAAATTACATTCATATGCTATTTAAGAAATATTTTTATGTTCTAGTTACTTATATATGAAAATATATTTTGATACTACATAAATAATAGCAAGTATGTAAGTTGATGTTGTACTAATGTATTAATGAACTTTTGGGACTTGCCGTCAAATGCTACGGCAATTGTTTATTACTCTGCCTACATGTGTTATGTTCTAAGAAATATGCTGTTTTGAAGACCATATTTGGGTAAAAATTGAATAGGTTGATAAATTAATTTTTAATTTTTATGCTTATATCAACTACACGCATATCAAATTATTTTAGATTTATATCTCCTGGTATGTTTTCATCATTTTTATGAAATTATTTTCTTTTCAACTTATTCATACTCATGCTTGTTGAGTATGACAGTTTCTTTTGTAACTTAAATTGATCATTTCAAAATTGTTGCAAAGTAATAATACAGGCATTGACTTGACTTTAAGATAATAATGAAAAATAATGAGGGGAGAGACAAAACAATAGGCTTTGGATGAGGAAATGTACTTTGTATTTTTCAGTCTTTGAGTAACAGAAACACACACACACACACATATATATATATTTATATATATATATATATATGTACACATACACAAACCACTGGTTGCCATTTAAGCCTATTGTGACAATCAACATGGGTTAAATATAATGTTACTAAGTTCTAATGTTATTGAATTTTCTAATTCCAATATTATAAGTTCAAAGGAAAAGACATAATGATATTGTTCCACATTAATAGTATCAAATTACATACTACACTCTAATTTTTCATAAATTAAAACAACATTAAAATGGCACACAGTATCCAAATTCAATAAAACTAACATTAATTAATTAAATTTAATAATAACATAACAAGAATAATGATAATTGAAAATTTATTGAATTGATACGTAGTTTAACTGATTAATTAAATATAATTATAAATTGAGTAACAGCAAACACTCGAAATGTAATATAAATGCAGTAAATAAAATAATGTAGCAAATGAATTGCTAATTATAATAGTGATAATGTTAATTGATACACTTTATACCGTAAACTTATAAAACCACGAATATGGAAGACGATGACAGAAACGATGATAATAATAATAAATTTGAAAAAGTTAGTGACGAAACACTACAATGTGTTTGATGGTCAGAAATGAATATCGTGTACATCAGTTGGGGTTCCAGCTTTACAGTGTTCTAACAATTTATCTGATGGTACAATATTTTCGGTACCACTGTTTGATGTTGCCATAGCAGTTGCTGCACCAGCAATACCAGATTGCTGTTGCTGTTGTGATGCATTGGTTGATGATGACGATGAGGATGATGATGATGAATTCGAGGTAGATATCGTCATAGTCATCAATTCTTCTATCTGATCTAAACAGTTGCGAAGAATATCCTAAAAAAAATTTTTAATGTATTATTATTTCAGTTATCAAATAATCTATTTCATTTTAAATTAATTTTTTATATGGTAATTATAAAAAATTACCTGAAGCAAGCACAAGTACAAATGTAGAACACTTTTGTAAAAAAATTAAGGACTTAACTTAAAGTGACTTGACTGACTGCTATAATAATTTTTTTTATTAATTTTGAACAGGTTTTAAAAGCCAAAAACCATAAAATTTAAAAAGATTTAATCATCAAAGCATGATAACAGAAAAACTATTTGTACAAAGAATTGATACATTCATAATGTTAAGGACAACATTTCAATAAATGTAGTTTAAAATTATAAGATTTTAAGGAAAATTAGAAGAAAAGGTCGGTGGAAAATATTAAACAAACAGGAACTGAATTCAAAAATAATTTAACTAAAGTAACCAGGCTAACAAATGCAATTCAGCAATGAAAAGAGCACACAGAGTAAAAACTATAAAATACATATATTAGAATACAGTAAGTAATATTTTGAAACATTTCAAAAACTTCACATTGCAATACAAAATCATATACCACTTATCACACGATTTTAATACAATTTTTAATTTAAAAAAATAAGTAAATAAGAATCTTTCAATCTAATTAAAATAAATAATAGTAAGTCTATTTTGGAAAAACTTTCTGCAGAAATTGCAACCAGCACATGATCAATTATTAATGCGATAAAAAAACAGGAAGATATGTAAAAGATTAACTAAAACAATTAATTTGTATACAGCAAGAAATGCATTATATGATGTGTTGATTATTTTGCTAACTAATAATTTCACGAATTTATTGATTGTTAAAATGTAAAAATAGGACACTATATTGATACAACATATTAAAGAGCACCTTGTAATAAAAAAAACCTTAACAAATAGTTACAACAGTAACCATCAGTTAGTACACTGACAAGGTTTTAATATAATTTAGAATGTTATACCTCAAAAGCATTATTATACTTTAATTAATCTTTCCTCATGATCAAAAAACAGGCTGTATTCATAAATGTTATTTTTCTTGGTAACCCATTATCGTAACAGAAACCATTCTCATATAATAAACCAAAATAAAAGTAAGAACCCCTTAATGCTAGAAAATGTTTGAAAAATTCTGTTTGTACTCTAAAACCAATAAATTAATTGATGCTAGTTATTTTATCCGTTATTTAAGTTATCAGTTTCTGTACAATAATATCAGTTTTATGAAAGTATAGATTTTTTTACAAAATGGAAAATACAGTCATATTATTTAAAAAAAAATGAAAACAATGATTTTAAATAATTAAAATTACTGTAATTTAAAAAATAAACTTACTGTATCAATAGATAGAATTGTGTATAATTCGTCTAATAATTTAGAAAGATTCCACGTGGACCTAGTAGTCCAGTCTAGACCATGTAAAGCTGCTGCAACACTCGCACCAGCAATTGTACTTGCTGTATACATTGAGAATTTATGATCTGAAACAAGAAAAAAATAATAAAAATTACGAAGTAAAATATTAATTCTGCCGATTACTTACCCCAGTGTACATATTGCAAATTAATTGTGAATGATAAAAGAATGACTGATTGTGCACAAAATTTTGCAGCAAGGTATAATAAAACAACAAAAATTTTCAGCTCTTACTTGAAAGCAAAAGCCTCACAAATTAATAATTATTAAATGTTTGAGATCAGTAATTTCTGAACACAATAAAAATTTCATCATCTAGTCGATACATCCGATACATAAATTTTGCATTTAGTACATTTACTGCTCTTTGAACTATTGGTTGAACAGTTCTCTCTACTTGTGCCACTGATGATACAAGCATTGAAATAATTAACTTGCCTTCTTATAAATACTATTATCTAAAATCTAGCATCAGTTCATTTCCATAATAAACTAATAACATCGTAAATTTCAAAATTTTTTTGAACAAATGAAAAAAAAATAATGAAGGTAATACTGCATAGAGCATCGCTGAGCTGAAAAACAATGTTTCTGTGGTGTCGATACATCCAGCATATGTGTATGATGCATGTTTCAAGTGTAAAGAAGTTTGATGTGGTACATGTTACTTTTTAATAAGAACATTACTGTAATAAGTAACTTTTAAGATAAGTTGTAAGCCTAAGAAAATGTAAGTGTGAGGTCAGTTGTCTTCTTCTCTTGTCTAGGATTGAAGGGCAATGTCCAGCCCTATACATTTTCCCACGGTTCCATGACACAATGACACAAAGAGAAGAAGAGATTGCTGCAACATAAACCAGTCTTCAAGGCTGTCAGTCTTACTTCTCTGAGGGAATTTATAGTCTGCAAAGGGAAATATTTTATCCCTTAGTTGTGCGGCATCTTAAAAGAGTCGCAGCTTCCGGAGGGTGGGGTATACGACTGTGTTGTGTTGTATTATATTACATCTAGCCCGGCGCCCCGCCCTAAACAGCTTTTTATTTTATTTCTAGTAAATCGACTTGAACGGAAACTGTACAAGTGATCGAAATTGACCTGGGATATTAAGTAGTTTACACATTTTCAATAAATAAAAAAATCAAATTTATTTTCTGTTCAGTTTTAAATACAGCAGAAGCAGATAAAAATATATAACACTAATGAACTGAATAAATGATCATTTAGTTATGAGAACTAAATTTTTATTTTTAGAAGCACTGGCAAAATGAAATGAATCCGCCTACAATGCGTGACCAACACATGTACCTATAGTGAATGTGTATTCTGCTAATTACATTTAAAAATGTTATTAATTTGATTCATATTTTCCCATCAGATTCAATTTTAGATGAGTATTCCGTCATCCTCCCACAAATTTTTATCAATGATTTTTGAGATAAATATATTATTAGTAATTATTTTTACATTATGAATATAATAAGTAATGAATATTATTTAACAAATACCTTCCGCAGTTAATCTGCTGTTGTTTAGTTTACGTCACAGAATTTAACTAACATATCAAAACTCCACGAATATATAAAGATATTCTCTCCAGACTTAGTTTGGAACCTTTCCACCATGAATGCGAACGCAGATGAACGTTAAATCGGCATTCCTTTTGTTAAAACGCCATCGTTCTCAGTAATCTAGCATTTTCAAAAGCACTTCTTATCTAAGATTATATAATTTATTTGCTGGAAAAATACTATAATTTTAGAACATACGAGCAGGGGTATTTTTTCTCCGAGTTATTTCATACAAACGATTTTTTTTCCTGTTTAGCCTCCGGGAATCACCGTCAGGTATTACTACTTCAGAGGATGAATGAGGATGATATCTGTGACTGTAAGTGAACTGTAGTCTTGTATAGTCTCAGTTCGACTGTTTCTGAGATGTATGGTTAATTGAAACCCAACCACCAAAGAACACCGGTATCCATGATCTAGTATTCAAATCCGTATAAAAGTAACCTTTACTAGGATTTAAACGTTGGAACTCTCGACTTCGAAATCAGCTGATTTGAGAAGACGCGTTCACCACTAGACCAGCCCGGTGGGTACAAACGATATATTGCCGGGAACATCCATTACGCAGAAAAAATGTTCAATACGGTAACAATAGAAACCCAACTATAAATCACTATGAGAAAGGATAAGTAATATAAAAAAAAAACTTCGTGAAATGAACCAGAGTAGAAATATGTCAGTTGGCATTATCAAAAATATAAGTCAGTCTCCTAATATAATATAATCAAATTTTCTCTTTCTCTCTGTAACATGTTAATTGCAACAGAAGTATAGTATCGTAAAAGTACTGAAAATATCATTGAAACTCATTAATTAATTGACAACTGGCGGGAGGATAACGGAAGAGAACCGACCGTCTATTCTTTAATTGTGCATGTAATAATAAATTATAAGTGAATTTTCAAAGATATTTCATTATTTTAAATTAGAAACTGATATTTTTTAAACAGATTTAATTTTAAATAGATCAGTTGAATATAATCTGACCTAAAAAAATTATTAGCGTTCGCTTCAACAGCTCAGAAACTAAAGAAATTTAGTTCAGAGTGGTCGATCAGAATCGTAATTTGAACCCACAGTTTTCAAAATACGATGAGACTTTATGACGATAAAAAAAAATCCGGGAGAAACATGAAAAAGTAGCTCGGTACAGTTCCTATTCTAAACTTTAATCTAGAGAGTGATCTACGGAGTATCGGATTTTATTATTTATAGCGTGTATGTTAAAGCAGTAATTAAATCGCTATATTAATTTTTTTGTTTTTAATTTTAAGACGTATTCCGTATAAAAATATTATTAAATTTCATTTCAGATATTTCCTTTAACAATTCCACTACAAAGACCAAAATATAAACCTAAGATGGTATAGTAATATGGTTAAACTCATGTACGTGGGCGTGAACAATGCAAGTAACCTTTACAATAATAACATCCTAGATACGCTAGTAGAATAAATCATTAAAATAAAAATACTAAAACGTTTCGCGAAAATTAATAAAAATTAATACAATTCAGCGTTAATACAGTAAAAAGTTGTGGGAGAAGTAACATCTACTAATAATAACATTTATAGATTTATCTTTGAGTTCAATAACAGCACAACGGCTGTAAGCGGGGCACAAGTCACATTCACAGTTAAAAATCAACAACAATCCCACGCCAGGTATGGAAAGTGAAATAAGTCTCGCTGTTTTCTTATAATTCGACTTGTTTGGCGGGGGTATATTTTATGTTTTTAAAGTTTTCACATAATTAGTGTAATTTTTGTTGTAATGGAGCGTCTAAGCGGGCGCAAAAATCTTTAATTTCTCTTTGAAGAAACAGTAAAAATATTTAAAAATTTTTTCTTGGATTACACAGGCAGAAATTTAAGAAAACAATCGATTACTTTCTTAAGTAGAAACGGGTTTGTTCAGGAATCAAACGGTTTTTAGGAACATTCTAAATTTAGATTAAAACAATATTACGAGATCGTTAATCATTGACTTCGGAATGAGAACGCTCTAACAAGAAGGAATGTAATTGTTCCTCTCTAACAGTTAGAGATTCTAATTTCATGATTTCATAAGCGGTTTCTGTGTTGCTAAGCTCATATAACTTGATTAGAAGAATTAGAAGGTTAGGATAGTACAAAAATATTTTTAAGGATGAAATTCCTGAAAAATATTCAGAATGAATCTTAGGAGAAACCAAATCAGATGGAAATCATCGTCTTGTATGCACGAGTTGATGTCATTAAGCCGACTGAAATAATGTAAAGCGACAAGTTATGAACGAACACCTTTCTATCAATACGTCATAGATATAATCTATATTAATAAACGGTCCCATATTACATAATCCTCACAGGTTATATATTATGCTGAAAATAATACTACAAATAATTAATAGATTTCTGATGAGCGATCTCTTTTTTTAAGATTATAACTTATTCAAACACTTTAAAAGACATATTGTAGTCTTTCTATTCGTACAAAATACAATTTTTATTTTATTAATTTTAATAAAAGCCATTATAAAAGTACCATATTCTATTACAAGGAATAATTTGCTTTAAAAATCGAATACGTTGACTTCTTATGAATAATTCATCAAATAATAACAATGTCGTTGGCTATGTTGTACTAGCCAAGAAGAAAAATATAATAATCGACGAAGAACTGTAAGAAGAAAAAATAATAAAATGAGTATATATGTCTCGAAATTGGCAGTAAATTTAAGACAAAATTATTTTTTTATCGCAAACGTAAATAAGGTATTTAATCATAATTTATCAGGATAAAACACATCCTTACATAAATTACCTATATCTCAGTAACAATATTCAGACCTTCAAAATTCTTCCTTTTTTGCTTATCTTTAGAAATTGACCGAATCTTAGTTTTTGTTTAGGCATTTATAGTAGCAATAGGTGAGTCTACAATATAACTACTACTAAAATCGAGTACAACTATTTTTCAATAACTTACAATTAAGTACACTTTGCACACAAGCAAAGAAAAACAAGAATCCTCCAGTTTTGCGACTGCAGTAATGCAAAGAAAACTCTTTTTTTAATAAAAAGTATGAATAATTTTAATCAGAATTAATGATGCTTAAAAAAATAAATTTAATAATATTCTAATTAATCTGACATGGAAATAATGCAAGCCAAGAAGGTCATAACTTATAAATATATTATGTAGTTAGGTAATGCAAAATTTTAGCCACATATGCGTGAATGGATTTCAATTCTTTTTTTTTCATGACAAACTCCATTGATCTATAAAGGTTACGAGTTAAGAAACGATAACACTGTTAATTAATATTGTGTATTAAAAAAAAAAAAAATGGACGTAATATTTAACAATGTTACAAGCCGAATCAGTCGCAGAGTTGATCAGCTGATCCATATTTTATTAATTGCATAACCAGAATACTCAATTAAATTAAGTAACTATTATTAATTTATAGGCTATCCGGTTGTAACATTTTTATTGCTTTCATTAAAATTATTTATTCTTCATCATTTTTAATAAAAAATGTAAGATTCTATTACAAACTTAGAAATAGACAGATAATAATAACGGATAAAAACTACTTAATACGGATAATAACGGATAAAATCACCTTAACTTTAAACTCATTTTTACTTCATTTTATCACTACGATAATCCTAAATAAATCAATTAAAATAGTTTTGCATCAGAATTACTTTTTAGTGTTGACATTTCTTGAATTTCTTTATTTGTACTCTACAAAGAAATTAGTAAAATAAAAGTTCATTGTTTAAGTTGTTATCATATAAAAGAATGACTTCAAAGAATCTCGTAACCGACTAAACAAAGTTTAGAATATTCAATAAAAAAGAAAAAAATTAAAATTACGGTTAAATTTTAAGCGTGATTATTAAACAACGTTGCCATACTTGACATAACAAGAAAATGTTTAATAAATAAATAATTTTATTGAAACTTGTAAGTGGATAAACCATAATATAAATTATTTTCACTAATCAAATTATTCAGTACAATTACGAATCTGATTGCCGTGTTTGTGTGTGTGTGTGTATATATATATATATATATATATATATATATATATATTTACCTAGGACATTTGGTGTTAGTAAAAAAATATCCTATTAAAAAAAAAATACTAAATAACCTAGAAGGTTTATCAGTCTGTTAATTTTTTCATTTTAATCTTTGGCCTCTACCTTATCACTAATTTTTTTATCGGAAAAAATTCTTAAATCATTATGACTTACTTAAAAAAAAAAAAAACGAAGAAAATAATAGAGCAATACGATAAAAATATTTCTTAAAAAAATAAATCATTATTTCACAAAGATTCTTTTACGCCTACTACACCTGATTTATAAAAAGGCAGGAAAGAGCTAGTGGACTTTCTCTGGCGGTGGCAATTCCTTAAAATAACCACAGTACTAGAGGATGGCCAGTATCACGCGAAGTAAATTAACAATCACGGTGTATTTATTGAATGTTGGATATGACTTAGTAAACCAGTAAAGAACACTTAGTACACTTCATAAAGATTAAGGCCTAATTAAAAAATTACAAAATGTTTTTATCCATTTTTCTTTGTCACGGGATTCCAGTAAAAAAAACTTAGGATTAATAAGCGTGAACTCTTTTTATGATTTATTATACGATTGCCAAAAAAACGAGTATAAGGCAAAAACAGAAAAATATTAGAAGGGATCGATGAAGGGATATTCCATAAACGAGAGGTTCTTTACTTTAAATTTCCTTTCAACATTTAAGATTCCAAGTTATCCGTGATGAAATGGCAAATTTTAAAAAATCACTGGACCTGACTATAATGGGAATAAAATCACGAAATGAGCATATATAATTTTTTAATCTAGAAGGTAGGACAAATAAATCAAAATCCATTTCAAATCTTACTAATTTTTAGTTTTGTTTCCAAATGATCTTAACTTATTGTAAAATACATTAAAGATGTAAAATATGCGATATAAATTACAGCGTATGGTATTCGATTCGATCGGAATGTTCGGTAAACAGAAATGGTTGAACTCCAAGAACAGACTTGAACCGGTCGGTATAAAATAAAAGACAAGATTTCATATTGTTACATCGTATTGTATTGTATTTTATTTTATCGTATTTATATTAGTATTCATGACATAAGATAGTCCAGTATTCTAGTCTATATCCAGCGCAAACCCAGTATCGTTAAAATGCGACTGGATCGTGAGTATCAAACACAAACGGTTTGTTTTTATAAATAGCCGCGTACCATTACATACTTGTATCGGTCTATTGTTCAAGGCTGCATTATCAGTAATTACATCGTCTATGTATACATTAATTTTTTTTCTTCTAGAAATACGTATTTTCTGTAGTGGAAAAATTTCCTTTTTTGGAATCAGAATGTTTGTACTTTCTTTTTTTTTGTATACAGAATCGACCGCGTACATACAAAAAGTAATATTATAAGTACTGATGAAGGTAAGACCTAAATGTGCAAAAAGATTTAAAAAGTAAATAAAATGCTGTTTCTAGAAATAATGGATGATGAAACTTCTTTCTATATTAATCCACCGCAGTTCCCGCGGGAGCCAAAATACAGTTATGTACGGTTCGCGCATTTAAAAAATTTCCCAAAAAGTTCCGGAGTTATTCCGAAGGAGTTCACAACAATATTTCATGGAATATTTTGGATATTCATCCTAAATCACACAATGTATAATTTGTTTTTCCGAGTTGCATCCTACAGGTTTTAACAATAGCTAACAACATGATGCCAATGGAATGCTCCGCAGTCTACCGTACATCTATTTACACACCTTCTTACAGGTGAAATGGTCTACAGGTGGTATTATCTTTTTTTTTGCAAGTCAAGACTGAAGAAAAAGATTCTTTTATAATGCCAGATTCGGTTTCTAACAAGTGTTATAAACCATACTATATATAAAGCAACTGTATTTTGAAGAGCGCGTGCGCACACGTGTGTGTGTGTGTATGTTGTGTGTGGAGGGTGGTTTTCTAAGAATTTTAGACCTTTCTTCAGGTCAAGTAGCTGCCTTTGTACATTTTTCTATGTGTTTATGAATGTGTGTCTGTATTTATCTGTCAGTTAAACGAGTATTAAGGGTGGCGCCAAGAGAGGAAACCACCCCCAGAAGTATTCTTCTTTTCCAAGAAAAATATTTTAACAGAAACGCACAGCATGGGATAAATTAATAAAACATTTCTTTGTACACCGAAAGTAAAATTAGAAGACACATTCAACTGCACTTACAAATACACGGCGGGTGTTAATAGTTGATACATCTGATATTACACATAGCCGATCGAAAACAGTGCAATATTAACTTTGATCGGCCGGGTTACCGTCCGGATAATAGATCAATAAAAATCTGAAGATAAAGTAACTTCAACACCCCAAAGTTTCTTGGTTCATTACATCTCTCCGATGTTACGTTATAGCTAATGATAAAATTGACAAATTAACGAGAGTCTGATTACTCGTTGATACGGATCATCAGATTTCTTAACACATCAAACATCGATTAAAATAAATATTTTTGAAAAAAAAAGGGCTGGCAGTTCGGTTTATTTTACTGAATTATGTATTCGCTAAAAACAACGCCATAGCTAATCGGTTAAACAGTCAGCCAGTAGTACTGTTTACCCTAGAAAAAACCATTGAAAGCACAAAAAGGGATTATTAAGAATGGGGATTTAAGTCAAAAAAAAGTTACCATAACAGCTATCGGCTGATATTTTTAAGCAAACAATTTTTTTTATTTGTTTTCAACTGTTTCCGAAGATTTTACAAGATATATTTTTTTAATTAATTTTTATGAACAAACAGTTTTTAAAATTCCGGATTAATTTACAATTTATCCACTTCACTACATTTTTATTTTACGATCACAATCTCGGTAAAAACCGACAATAAACGGTCATAAATCAATATCTTGATTTAATAAAACATTTTTTATAAACATAATAATACTGCTTTTTACAGTTAACTTAACGACTTTTAACTTAAGACTATACTCTGCCCCCTTTTGCCTCTCTCGAGAGCTCGATGCACCGGAACACGTCGTGTTCGAATGCCGGACGTGGGCTGCTGAACGTCACACCTGTGAGTTGGTGACTGGGCCCCTTACAGTTAACATAATCGTAAACTGTATGTTATCAGGGGCAGAGAAGTTTCGTGCGGTAACTGACTTTGTGACACGGATACTCTAGCACAAAGCCAGGGAGGATGGGGTGGCGATGGGTTGAGGGACAGCCCCCTGCGGAGCTGCCGTTCGTCTGTGCTTGCACGGATGGGCGACAGTGATGAGGCACTGGGACTCTCATCCCTTCGCAAAAACACTGCGACCCGGTGTGAGTGCCTGCACAGGATGCTCTCACTACAGGCAATGGCATCAAGACCGAGTCCCGGCTTCTGGAGTTGGGTCCAGGAACGACATAGTCGGGCTTAGATACTCCGCCCTAGGGGTCAGAGGCAGGTAATGAAAAGATCTAACCGGCGGGCTGACCTGTCAGACTAGACTTATGACCGGCGGACGGGGAGGCCCGTTTGAGTAGACAACCCCCTGGGCTGTGCTTTGCTTTGTTGTGGATCCGGCCCGTGGGGTGGGGTGAAAAAAAAGACAGACTAGTCTAAGTCTTTCATCCGGAGGTCCCGGGTTCGAATCCTGGTCAGATATGGTATTTTCACACGCTACATATCATTCACCTCATCCTCTGTAGCAATATCTAACGGTGGTCCCGGGGTAAAAAAAAAAACTTAGACTATAGTAAAAATTTAAAGATGAAAAGTATTTTTCCGAGTAAGAAATAACTATCCTTGCAAAGATTATTTTAAAATATCATCCTACAATATAATTTATTCTTCTTAGTATCTTGGTATTTCCAGCAGAATTCGTGCCTTTTTACTTTGTAATCTGATTGCAATTTCTTTGTCAATATATTTTCCTTTAAGTTAGTATAATGCTTTTCTTCCAAGAACGACAATGCTGTTTGTATTGGCCTATATGAAACACAAATTTTTATTTAATTATTTATAAATAAGAAATCCATCAACTTGCACGAAACAAACCATGCGTGTAAATGCTGGTTTACCTACACATTGATATAAATAAAAATAAATTTAGATAAACCAATAAAATTATGCCAAATCACTAAATGTTATCGTTTGATTTAGCCGTTCTGATGCGACATTGTGATCTAGAACAGTAATTCCAAAACTATTATATTAAACAGGTACAGGATAACCCACACGATATTACCGGGGACAGACTTCTTAGGTTCATTAAATTCCAAAGCTCTATATGTATATTGTTTTTTAACAAAACCTAAGACACTTTCGGTGGTAATTAAACGAACTAATATAACACTTCTCGTTACTGAATATTATTATTTTTTAACTTGACAAAGGGATAAAAAAATCTTTTAACAAATTAAAGTTCATTATTAATATTTACAAGTTAAATACTGGAAACAATATATGTTATTGTTATTAATGACTCTGTTTAATAAAATTAAATAGTGGATTACGGAAAAAAAATAGGCTTAGAATATGTAAACTGTTTGCAATGCAACATAGCGGGCATAGTATTTAAACAAATTTAATAAAAAAGAATCTTTTTTAGGCCGTTTATTAAATTCCTACAACAATGAAGTAAAAAAAAGGCCTTAAAGCGAGTACAGACAATTCTACTTCAAGATATAACTCGCTATATTAAGTCAATTTTTTTTCTTTTTGAATAAATGTATTTAATTTTAAAATAATTCATCAAGAAAAACTATAATATATTGTTTCTTAACTCTATTTATAAATTACCTTTTGAGCAATATTACGAATAATTCTTTAATTCTTTCCTAATTTTTTTTTTGTTTCTGATTACCTTTGCTGAAGAAATAAACTAACATTATTATCAACGAAAATTGCGGAAACTTGTGAATCAACTTTAAAGATAATTAAATACCATTTAATAATAAACTTCTTTCCTTCTCCCGGTTTTTGATTACAAATTCACGTATTCTACTCAGAATTATAAAAAAAATCCCTTTCGGCACGCCGGAAGGCGGAGGTGACTTCACCGGTGCTAATTAGGGGATATAAATGGATACCGGTGTTCTTTGGTGGTTGGGTTTCAATTAACCACACATCTCAGGAATGGTCGAACTGAAACTGTACAAGACTACACTTAATTTACACTCATACATATCATCCTCTGAAATATTATCTGAAAGGTAATTACCGGAGACTAAACAGGAAAAAGAAAGAAAATAAAGAAATAAGAGATAAAAAAGATTTCCACCTTAAAGTTAAGAAAAACTCTAAATATACTCAATACGACAATGGATGCATGTGAAAAAAAGTTTCACATGTTTAGCATACAAGCCCTATCTTCTTACAATTCCAACAACTGTTTGGTCATCCTTTGCCATAAGGGTTGGTCATATTAAAAATTGTTTCAGACAGAAGTTTTAGGTAATGTTTAGAGGACTAACGAACACTTTAAACCGATTCGATACTGTGCCTATTAAGGGAGGTATGATTTTTTTGTCTTCCGAAACCCGATTTTTTCCACCCCCTGGGCCAATGGTTGGTGATATCAAAAATCTTTACTTAGATAAGTTTTAGGTCTTTATCCAAAGAATAGTAGGAACTTTAAACGAATCCGATATTTTACTTAATAAGAAAGTTATAGCGATATTTTGTTTTTTTCGAAAAAGCTCTCCCATTTCCACCCCCATGGTCCGATTTTTCCCAATAACGAACTTGACTCAGATTTTGGGTCGTTATATTTTATGTATCAATTTGAAAGTGATTGGCGCAAAATTATGGCAGTTATCGTGTCCACAAGAAAGTGAAATATATATAAATGTATAAATAAAATTTTGAACTGACGGTAATTTTGGGGTCTGGGGGATGTGAAACGCGAAGATATGTTGAAATTTTCTGGAAATCGAATCATGGTATCCATTACAATAGACAACTTTATTATGAAATCTACCTAAAAGAAAATCATTCTTTGAAAATTCTAAAAATTATTGTAATTAATCGATTAAAATCAAAACGTTCACCCGGATAAGAAAATAAAAATTTAATTGAAATTAAAATGTAAAGTAATAACGTAGACTCTAATATTAACACTGCCTGAAGAAAAAAAAACAAAATTTCAATGAAAATTTATGATTATTAATTCGTTCATTCTTAAACCAGTTCGAAGATCATTTTATAATGCGGAATCTTATTCTGTGTAGAATTTAATATTCTTACCGTACCTTAAAGAAAAGATTTATCAAAATATCCATCGCTAACCAAAGTACTCGCACTAATGACATGCCACTTTTAACAAACATAACGGGTAAATCATGTTGAAATGGTGGTAAACTGCTTGTTGAAGAGCCTAAATATAGATAATATAGCTAAAGTATAGGTAGGTTATAATCGTAAAATTAAATACTTGATTTTAATCGCTAAAAATGTGATAAGTAACAGCTGTTAGTATCCAAACCTTTACATAATTATAATTTTTAATTCAAAATAGCGGAAATTGTTCACGATAGATCATCTCTTCTTACGAATACAGTATAACATTAACAAAAAATAAATTTTATAATTATCGGTAAATAATCAGTTCAAGAAAAATTCTTATTGCACAGTTCGATTTGAAAATACGTAACTTATTCAATCAGTACACAAAAATCGAGTAAATTTACTTTCAAAGTCCAAAATCCAGCTTTATATCAATATAAGAGAACTTATTACAAATATTTTTATAAATAACAAATTATTAACAGACCATAAATATTTTCGTCATAATAACAGTACACTGTACGTATTATAAAACATACAGAATTTTTTTTTTTAAATATAACTAAATCAGTTGAAATAGTTATTCGTTAAAATATTATTAAATAACATAATATTTTAAAAATATCTATAAAAATTCCCACAAAATGCCACAATGTTCACATGAACTCAATCATGATGGAGACATTTTACACATTAAATTAATTAAAAATATAATTTTACCATTATTTATTTATTAATTTTGAATAATTAGTGAGTCGGTGCTGCTATGTGCTGAACTATGGTAAGATTATGTGATACGGCACGCTATGCCACGTCAGTTCGCATTGAACGTAATGGTATTACAAATCTGAAATACAAGACAGAAAGAGTGTGAAAGACAAAGTGGAGTGTTTGTGTGTGTATGTGTGCGTGTGTAAGAAAGGAGAAGAGAGAGAGAATGACTGAGACTGATGAATGCGTGAGAAAGAGGGAGCGTTCGGTAGATGTGGAGGCTGCCGCTGGGTGGGCCGAGAACCACAGTGCAGAGTAGTCTTGTTTCTCCTTTTTTTGTTTAATATACACAAGATGTGAACAACTCCCCGACTAAACCGAATTACAAAACAGTTTATGCTCTCTCTTATAAGATGCTTCTATAAATGCTTGTTATGTCATGACGTTCGTTGTGAAGTTACTTCTTTCTCTTGTCTAATACGTAGATACAATAAAAGAAGTGCAATTCTCTTATTAAAACATCCATTATAGAATTTATACAAAAGAAATGTGCATCAACATTCATTATTTTAATAGTACTAAATTAAGCCGATTAAAAACGCTTGGAAATTTTTAGTTTTATAATATTTATTTACTATTATGTATATCCACATTTCCTAAAAATCTATTCTATTAATCCCATAGTGGATTGAATTAGTAAATCTTAATTCAGAAACTCATACAAAATAATGAACAATTAAAATTTGAAAAACTGTAATTTTTCCCCTGACTAAACTCCCTCCCAGGAGTACTATTTAATCCTAGAGACCTTCTACGACTGAATTTTTTTGTTAAAGACTACGACATAAATTTGTAGTTCCTTTAATATATCAAAATTCCCCCTTATCAAACCGTATCATGCCATTTTATTTCCACAATTTTGAAATTTAACATCATATTTTAAACGAAAATCTTTGTAATTTTGTTTATTTTCTCATAATTAATGTAATTTTTGTTAAAATAAAAATAAATACTTTTCTAATTCTAAAATCCATGTATGTTAATAGATTTAGTTTTTGTAGGACTTGCAGGACTCTCCTTTTTTTCAATACTCTTTCTTTTATGCAATTAATCATAGCCTGTTTTTGTAAACTTCGAAATTCTCCTGCCATAAACTAATGCATTTCATCTCTTCTTATTTTTATAAACTATAGTACAATTAGACTAAATTATTAATTTAAACAACACGCACTAAGCGAGGTTCCCCTCGCTATAACATGTAGCATGGAGAAACGTATTGGCAACGTATCTACATAATTGAGATCCATGTTTCAGACAAAATAATGTTTATAGTAAATTATTTCTCATTTTGTTAATCTATTTAAACATCTTTTGCAGTCTGAAATCTTTCAAATAACTTAAATCTAAAACAATCAAAAAATGAAAAACCTTAACGTATTAATAGAAACGTTTTTTTCTATAATTATTTTTAAATTTATCACTTAAAATTGGTGTAATTCAAGGTAGGAGTATATCTAAGGCTAGTTTAGTCCTTGCCACCAGCTGTTAAATAGAACCTAGAAAGTAATGACTAAGAGTACTAGATCTAGAACTGCAGGGTAGGAACCAGTTCCTTTCTCATTAAAAAAAAAACTTATATAGTAGTTTACAAAAGTGTCTACGACAAAATTAATATAGGATATATCCACCGTATAGTGAGAAACTGTTATTTATTTACTTCGGGAGAATACTTCCAGTCTTAAAAATTGATTCCTTAATTTCAGCATTTTTTTCTCGATCCTGATTTCATAATTCACCGTTCTATTGAAACCGTAATTTCTCCGCTTTGAATAACGATTAATGGAGTACTAATGATTAATGAAGTACTACCTGCATACATATTCGGCTTTAAGATAATTACGAACAGTTGAACGTGGATTTATTTTATTCTGCTCAAAACGTTAACAGTACATACAAAATTTTGATTCACTCACATACTTTCATAACCGAAAAAAGGATTACGTTTTTAAAAAATAAATAAGCGGAATTTTTAAAATCCTATTGAAACCTAATTTTTTTGCAAGAATGCACTTCATATTTAAGAATAAAACTAGTAATAAATCCTGAAAAAATTATTATAGACTAAACGGAAGCTAATATTAACAACAATAAATATTATATTTTACAGACACGATATAACATTTCTTGAACATAGCTCACACTATCCAATTGTTGTGTCTACGCGCGCGCGCAAAAGCTAACTCGTACGCACAGACATTACTATTCATTCATTATTCCATTGAATCACAGATCATTAATTCTAACGCCCCTCATCGTTCAACAATGAAATGCAAATACATTCACGCACTCAGTCAATCACGCACGCAAGTCAGCGTGAAAAAAAGTTATAATAGAAAAAGAAATTAAAAAAAAAAGAAGAATTTAACATTAATTGACAGAAAAGATATATCACCAGCAAACCACCGTATTAACAGATGTTATATGCATTAAAACAACGTCGTGCCTGGCATAGCAACATTCATTGTCAGATAACAAATTATATTATTTATCACAAAACACACTACATTTATAGTAAATGTGTCGCAATTTTGCCCCCTTTTTTAACGGAACTTAATTATAAATTACTTCGTATTAATTACTGTATATCATATGTATTTTTTGAATAAATTAATAATATCGGGAATAAGTAAAAATTTTCAATACCGATCGTTTAAATTTTATTACTTTTATTTTTACATAGCGCAAAATTTTACATCTATAAAAATACATCATACGCACCGAGGATTGGTGAACGGTTAGTATATAATAAGAAAGCAAACAAGAGGAGAGAGCGAGAACGAAAGTAAGAGGGGTAAAGAAATAGTGAAGTGGAAAGAAGAAACTGATGGCCATGAGAAATAGGGAGAAGTATGTGTGAGTTTGTGTGCGTATGGGGTCGATGTTTTTAAAATGGCATATAGACACTGGGAGATATCATGTAAAGCCAAGCCGGTTCACTCCATAATATTCAAGGTCAACAGTGTATGATGTACCGCGAGCTCACACACCAACACAAGCACAGCTTCCGGCGACCAACACATTCACACCAACAAACCGACGACCACACACTGACATGGTTCTGGTACTTTATTATATACTACAATAAAATAATTACTATAAAACTCAAAAAATAAAGGAAACTCTTTAAATAGTTAACAAATAAATCAAACAAAAATAATCAAATAAAACAGCGTAAAAGGGGAGTTCAATTTCATCTGAAAGTGAATCCAGTTTCACTACAAAATCCCGCCATTTTACGTTTTAAATCGGGATAATTTTTAATGAATTAATGTATTAAAAAATAAAACTGCTATAATATTGATTGTAATAAACAATAACACTAATAAATTTACGCGATGTTTTCTAACATACGAATAGTCAGTCAATAACCCCAACGTATTGTATTAAATATACAAAAATTACGTGAATGCTTGCCAACTTTTTAACATTAAAATTCTTTTTAACAAAGGAAAAAAATTAAATTTATTATTGTTAAAACTGTCAATCACTTTAACGTCGTAATCATAATGGTCACGTAATTATTAAGACACAAGTTACTTCCAAAACGCCGTAACCATGCCGTGAACAACAAGCATCCATGGCAAACTGGGGAAAAAAGGGCAAGAATTTAATGAACAATAAAATCATACATAATATTAAATAGATAATATAGCCAAGAATAAACAACAACAAAAAACCGTCAATTTAATATGTTCAATAATAAATAAATCAAAAAAAAAAATCTGCCAATTTTGATAAATATTAATTATTACTGTTTAATTAATTATGATAATATATTTATATAACAATTTTCTAAGGACAAATATTTGATCTCCACTTATTTTAAACTGTAATTTTTCATTTCATAAACGCACGTTTATGAACGAACTAGTGAACGAGAGAAATTTAACCTTTACCAAATTAATAAGACATTTTATTTAAGCTTATTAGAGACTACGTACATCACGGAGACTACGTACTAACGGTAGAGCATTTCACTTTCATTTTTATTTCCATAACATTATTTTTGCAAGAAATTATTTTAAAGAAAAACATAAATCAAATCTCTTAAAATCAATAACCAAACGTTAACTGTAGACTAACATTTAATAAGAATGCTACATAATTTATATTTTATTTTACTAATAGGTTTTTTAAAAAAAATTTTCTCAATTCGACCCGTGTTTTTTTTTTTTTTAATGTATGTTCAAATCTTATCCTTCACCAGTTGCATCTAATTCCACGATATTATTTTAATTTGTAGGAATTTCTCTGATAACATCGTAAGTTTCTTCCAAATGACATCAATGTAACTGATGTCATAACTGTAATATCATAAAACAGACAATAAATGTTTTTTGTTTATAAAATAAACAAAAAACTTCACAATCACACACACACTCTATTTGAAGATTTTTTTTTATTTGTGGGGCATCATTATTAAGTATTAGATTGTTATAGTGACGATGTATATCTTGCAAGTCATTAGGCGAAACCAAGAAAATTAGTTGGAAAACTTGTAAAAAAAAAAAAATCCATATTTCTATACTCCATAACAGCCTTAACTCGTGCCCGGTAGTTAGTTTACTCGTTTCTCTGTATTCGGTTTCTAATACTTTCCCTCCTCTACGTTTCATTAGCTAACGCTCATGGGCCTCTTTTCTCTTCAGGATCCACCAATATTAAAAAAAGTAAACAATCATACTATAAAGTAAAAAATAACTTTACAATTCATTAAATAATTAATAGCAAGTAAGTTGTCGGTATTTATTTTTTTGACTGGTACAGATTTCAAAGAAGTCGAAATTTAAAAATATAACTACAGTATAGTTATTCACGTTTAATATTTTTTGTGTTTAATTTTTTAAATTAATTATTTAATGTTTGTAGCTCATTTCAGTTAAAGTACATTTATTAACCGGGTATGTTTTGAAGGCATAATGTAAAAAATATATATAATTATGCAGTGAAATTAAAAAAAAATAATAAAATCCCTTTTATCAAGAAGCATGGTGCGTTGGTTAGTTTGTTTGCTGTGTGTGCTCGTATTTTTATTTTGAATGAGGCGCTTCTACGCTAGATCACAACACATAGTTTTATTGAGAGTACGTTTTACCAAAGTTTTTTTAAAATATATTTTACTACTTTTTTTTATTTTAAAAATTAAGGTAATTATTTTTTTTTGTCTATCACTGTTATAATTTAAATAATGACGTTTATCATTCATTTGAAAATAATTAGTTTAATAATTGATGCGTACTTAAATGCAGCTGCAGTTTTTAAAAAAAAGTATATAAAAACATTAGTTTAAATGCGTTAGATTTAATAGTGCATAACAGAACGAAAAAAAGCTGAAAATATATGCACAAATCAAGTTTTTTGGCCCTAACGTTCGTATCAAGAAGCACGATACGTTGGTTTGCTGTATGTGCTCTCATTGTTGTTTTTAATGAAGCACTTCTTGGCAAAATGCAACAAAGTAGCAGCAAACTGCATTTGCTGCTTTGTTACTACGTTAGTGCGCTAAATTGTATTGTGTACTATAAACAGTACGTTCTTTATATTAACATTTATTATAGTTTTTTTTTTTTATATTTTAAAAAAACTATTGTAGGCATAATTTTTTTTAATTTTATAAAAATAAATAGTATAGAATAAACGTTAATGTAAACAACGTACTGCTTATAGTACACAAAACAATTTATTATACAGTTGTTAGTTCAATTTTTTGTCATTATTTTTCTTCATTTTGATTTTCTTAATATTGTAATGTATATTAAATAATAAAAACATTATTTACGAACGATATAAAACGAAAGGAGCTGCTCCAGCATTTGCTTGGATGCATTGGATGACAAAACCTTGATATGAATAGCACCATAAAATACTTAATCCTCCCTATATTATAAAATGCTACGAAAAATTCTGAAAACCTCAATAATTCGAGAACTAATTGATCTACTGGGACGGGCAATGACTTAAAACACTCGGATAATCAAGTCACACCTAATTAGTTCTCACCCAAACGTTTTCCTCAACTCTTGAGTCAAGATATCAGCGAACATTGGTTTTCCCTATAATATGAAATGGTAAGAAAAACGTTGAAATGCTGGCCGCAGCCACCTAGTTAAAAATAAAAGCACCAGAAAATGAATAAATTACATGAATTTTTCTGCAGATAGAACTAAAACAGTATATTTACTAATTAAAATAAACTATTTCATTAAAACAAAATCATCGACCAATATTTTGGTTTTTATTTAATCTAAGCCACATTTATACACATGATTTAAAAGATTATTAAGATTTTTCTGAGCTTGAGGGATACGATTTTCGCTAATTATTTCGGCAAACATCCTTAGCCTCAACTTGAAAATACCAGCATAATATCACTGCTAGTTGGAATCAGGGAGGCATTTTATGATTTAATCGAGACTTTCATATGTCTCACGATCACAGGACGATGAAGGTTTTTCTGATTTAACATCCTGGCAGTGGCGGCTCGCGCATAGGCACTGTGGAACTGCAGCACCCCCTACTTCTACTTGATATTATTAGTAATATTTAATATAACGAGTCCTTTTTTCTTTAATTCTTTCTTTATACTTGTACAATATATAATCCTTAAGCTTAATGTCAGTAGCCACCCCCCAGTTTATGAAAAAGATACAAAAATCTTTGTATGGAACTATGAGCTTCACATTTCCAGCATCATGGTGTTTGGCTGTTGTACACATATAATTGTACACATGCACACAGAGGAAGCTGCACGCAAGGCTGCGAGGGAGAAAGCACTGTCGCTTCCGCAGTGCCGACCTTGACGTGCTGGCGGAAGGTAGTTGTTTTTGTTTTACTCCGCGTGTGTATGGAACGTTCCTTGTCCGTTCCCTTTTTTAGTTTAGCCGGTGGAAGGAATATGAAGGTGGTGTAGTTGTTTTATCAGTAGTGATCAGGAGATAGCGGAAAGCAAGAGCAATCTTTGATTGCATAATCAGTCCAAAAACACGCTGGAAGGGCAAAAGAGAAGGTAATTAGTAAAAACTAATTATGTATTTGTTTCTGTGTATATAGAAATTTAAATTAAACCTATTGAACTTCAGTGTTTTTAAGCGAACATTTTATTAGGTTATCTAATAATACTAAAAATATTACCTGTATTGACATTTTATTTATTCGGTTTAAGCGCGGCTATTAAGCACAATGTGCGTAAAAACCGTGCGCCATATTTTTGAATGTGATAAAGTGTACAATTAGATTATTATCCTTCTTCCAGCTATTCTATTTGATTCATTTTTTCGGTTCTTTTATGTTACAGAGAACTTTAACCATGGCCTTGAAAAGGGCCAGAAAAATGTTCTACAGCAGCACCCTCACCTCACTAATTTTAGCTACGAGCCGCCACTGTATCCTGGATATCTTTATAGTTTTAGGGAGGCTCTTTGGACCCCTGGATCCGGAGGAAAAGCATGTTTAAATTATTTGGCCTATCGATGCAAAAATTATAGTTCAGCCGTGTGCTGTTCCATACTGAGTCCACAGTGAAGATATTCGATCTTTCGAAGAATTGTCAAAGTTAGTGAATCATTCGAAATCACTTAAACTTCAGAGATCTCACCGTAAGAAGTACGTTTATCCCTTCTATGGACGGTAATATTAAAAAAAGAAATTTAAGATAAAATTTTAAGCTGCTCTAAATAGGTTAGAACATGTTCAAATATAAAAATTTACAAATTTTAAGACGTGAAATTGTGAAATTTTAAGATTTGTATTTACAATGAATAATTTTGTGACATCTAACAAAATAATATTCGGACATTAAAATTTATTAAAATTGATTCCGCTTAAAAATGAATCCCTTGATAAACTTTAAGAATTTAATATTCGTACGATTAGTAAGTTATTAATTATGATAGTATACACAATATCATAGTTATTAATTTTGGTAGGCTACACAATATCAGAGGCTCCATAAAATTATTTTACTGGCATTAACGTTAAATTCTCAACGCAAATGTTAGTTCTACAATCTACAGCTGTTGACATGAAATAATAATCTTTACATTTAATGAGAAAAATATGTAGTCCTAACGTTAGAAAAATAGTGAACTTCTTTAATAATGAAATGAAAGCTAACGCGTAAAAATCGTGGTTCATTTAAGAACGAACATAATTAAAAAATAAATTATCATAATACTTTGTAATATATACGATATATAAATAATAATATCAATTATTACAACGATGTAGTTCACTGGGACATAATGAATGTGATGGCGCTATATTATAACAAACTGATAAGACAATATGAACTTTACGACGTCATTTTTTAATGCAAACTATACCCTCCATCTTTGAATCTAAACTAATGATAATCTAAACTAACGTATAAATATATTATATAAAAATTAATAATAAAATCAGCTAAAATAGGATAAATCAGCAGCGGATGTTTCGTAAACGCGTGTTATTATATTTAGCACAACACAGTGCTGATGAAAGTTCGTTGACCTCGTAGCGACCTTGTATCACGTGCGCCCCTCTTCACCACACCAATAGACCATGACGCCCTCAACCGGCGGATTGCCAAATTAACAAACATTGCTGCATCCACACCAACACACGCGATCAACCCACGCGCGTGCCCATGCATATACGCGCGCGCACACAATTATTAATTATTCATTCAGCGCGCACGCGTGTGTGTGTGATACGGGAAATATATATTTCCCGTATTTTTGTTAACAATACTAATTTATAAAAAAAAAAAAAAAAATTTAAGTGTATATACCAGTTTTATTAGGAAAAAGGTATTCATTAAAAAAATATATATATATAAAATGCTGAACAAATAATGATGAACAAATTAATGTCGAACGTCGTTTTGTTTTTTTGGTTTTTTTTTAGAAATCAAGAAATTTACTGTAATAATTTAATTACTCAATAATTTTATTTACATTTTTAAATACCAATCGTCGATTTCAGTCTGCTGTGTTGATACCTTCCATATTATTTATGTAATTATTACTATTATTTTATTACTGATCTAAAAATCAGATATATTTAACAAATAATTAATCTTAAATTGTTTATTTCATTACTTTTTGTCTTCTTATTTCGCATTTAAATTTATTAAGTCATTCTTCGTTTAAGCAGGAGAAATTTGGCTAGGATAATTTTACATTCAGACCTCTCTGAGATCAAGATATACGTTTAAATCACGTACTGCTGTACATGATTTAAAAACATTGGATAGCATTTATATTACTTCTAGAAAGAAAAAAAAACGTTATAATTATTACATGTATATAAAGTATTTCATCATCCTATAATTACGGTGATTAACTGAATAAACACTCTAGGACGACTGCTTGTAGCAGTTGCGATATTTCATATCTATTGCTACAAATTGTTATTCAAGATGACAAACATTTTCAAACTTATTTAACGAGTGAAATGACAAACTAATAAAATACCAACAAAATAGGGAGCTTTAAGCCAAAGTTTTAAGCAGTGAATGAAATATCGGCTTGTCATTCTGAACAAAATAGTACGTAAAGGATAAATATATGCACTATGCATATTAATATGCAATAATCAAAACAAGCATTCTGTTTTTCAACATTTTAATTTTTGTAGAAAATTATGAATATTACTGGTTAGCAAATAGTCCTGAGACAAAAGGGTAAAAATCACAAAGTTCCGGAATAGGGTTTAATAACATAACTGGGCACACAACTACATTAAAAAAAAAAAATTAATAAAGCCTCATTTGCCTCCTTTAGAACCTCTATCGAGGGTAAAATCATTAGATTAGATTTGAATGACGCCGAATTCTTAAGAACCGTTTTCTCAAATCTACTGCTACAGACACGGGGCCCTCTGTCCCTGTATCTGGCACAAACACAACATGAGTAAATTTTCGTTAATAAATTGCTTTAAAAAACTAATAAATCACACTTTAAGATGTATAAAGTCACATCATTTTATAAATAAACATTACTAAAAAAAATAACAAAGAATCACGATCTCAAAATATAAAAATCATTTCCAGAATCAATAGAAAAATAAAACTTGTGTTACACCATTACTAAAACAGGATATAATAATATCGTATTAATACAGTATTTATCATCTTAATTTTTTAAAGTAATTTCCTTGTTCCACAATCACCATTTTATTGATTTTGAATCATCATTAAAATACTTAACAAAATGCTGTTGTTTATATATATATTAAAAATCCTAAACAGTAGAATTATTAATTTTGTTTTTAACAACATAAGAACATTTTACATAACTCCCACAAAAATTTATTCATACTGAAAAATACTACTGGTGTTGGCGGAAGCATTAGCTATAAAATAAACAACATTTGCGGCAGATAGATAATAAATTAAAAAACTTCATTTCCAAAATAAATCGTAATTAGAGTTACCAGTATTCCCTATTAAATTTTATCCGTACAAAAATAAATAACTAAAAAAAACAAATAAAACATTAATGCTGTTTTAATTTATAAAACTAAAATAATGCTACGAATTCAAGTTTAATGTCATAAACCTACTGAAAGCCAATCAATGAATAAGAAACATACGCACGTAATAATAACAATATATAAAAAACAAATTAAAAAACTCAAATGTAAATGTTTTTACATAATTCAAATATTTCTAGAAGAAAAAAAACAATGTTGTCTAGTTGTGATGACACAGACTATACAATCAGGGAAGGTCAGAACCTGACAATGGACCGACAAGAGTTGAGCTCTCATTCATAGAGAGGAAATCAGCTGGTGTCTCCAGTGCTGCCACACGCTGGGAAATTATAGAGAAAATAAATTACCAATCCTCCTCTGTCAATCGTTCTTCCTTTCTCACAATGGATTATTATTATTATTATATACATACCTACAAACGGCACTCCCTATGTTCTTGTAACTTAAAAGACACCCTATACTCCAACGCGCATAATAAGGCATTACATTTTGTGAATTAAACAATAAAAAATTAAAATTTAAAACGCTTTGAATACGAAATTAAAAAAAAAAACGGTACCTGTGATTTTAAATGCAAGGTAATATAAAAGGGTCGAGGTATAGAGAAATAAAACAATTTCTACTTATAGTACGAAAAAAAAAATCTTTACTATTTATATTTTATTACCCAACGTAAAAAAAAATATCGACTTAAAAATAAATGTGTACTAATTTGTAAATATGCATACACGGACTTATCTCAGTTACTGCGAATTATGCTTATTACAAGTGACGCGTTAAAATTTTTTTGTTTTGTTTTTAAGTTTAAATTTTTTTATATTTATCTTTTGGAGGAGGACAAATACTTATTTATCATGGAATCCCTCAAAAAAATAAAATTAACAGTTAATATTTGGATTTTAGCCAAGTTTGACAAGGGTAAATATCACGATTTCACCAAAAAAAGTCCCGGTTTTTCCTTTTTTCAGCTTTATTGTCGTAACTCTTTCATCAATGAAAAGAATACAAAAAAATTTTGAGATTATTTTATAAAATATATACTTTATTGGGAGTAGGGAAGAATTAAAAGAACATTGTATAAACTACTTATCTATATCAATGACAGGTATTATCACGCCCACGCTGTTATTTTTTTAATAATGTAGCACATTATTGTGGTCAATCATAATTTTTATATACTTCTAATTTAACAAAATAAATATTGATAGCCCTCATTTTTTCAAATTAATTACAAGTTATGAAACCTATTTCATTGATTAATAATTTCATAACTTTTATTTTCTAAATAGCAAATTTCTAAAGTTATTAATTTATTTTATTAAACTAACGAGTATTTTCAGTAATTTACCGAAAAAATTTCTCTAATAATGTATCATTTTTGATGAGGCAATTTCTTTTAGTTAATATAATACAAATTATCTCTGTAATTTCCGTATAGTTTAACAGCACTTAGTTATATAAATCTTTTATCATTTATTTTAGCAATAATAAAAATACAATAACAGTAATAATATTAAATTTATCAAAATATTTTTTTAATCTTCATTTATTTGACAGAACTGATAGTAGTTTGACATTCTATATTCGGAACAAGCAAACAACATACATTTGGTTAATATATGTTTTCTAATTTAAGTACATTATGTTTAAAAACACTCAAATTAAAAGTAAAAATAGAAAAATTCTATGATGACACAATTGTTCACGAGACTTGAATTTTGCTCTAATTCCAATATTTTTTACTTTCCCGACTGTTGCTCGATGTAGCAGAGAAAAATGTAAGCAAGCTATCGGTCGAAAATTCCCCCCGGAAATTTCCATTCAAATTTTTGCGAGTTCATAAATTTTATTTTTCTTGGCGATTCTATAATATTTACAAAGAACTATGTAATTTTACACCTTTATGTAGAATACCGTTAATCTTATTTGTTTTATGTTACTGTTTATATGCCCGTAATACTTAGCGTTCGTGTACAAGCACTATTTTTTTTTATTATAGAATCATTGCTTCCGGGCGCTAATAACGAATCTTCGCTGGGCGCAAAAAAAATGATATAATACTGTACAACTAGAAAAACGTTAAGAATCTTATCCAGAACGATATAAATATCAGAAATAACAATTACATTAACAAAATAACAATTAATTACATTCTTGAGCAATACACTATATTACAATACTTCTTCATATATTTTTATTTATAAAAAAAATAAATTTAATGCTCAATTTATACAGAGCGTTCGGAAAGTTGCTGTGCACTGGAATTATGTAAGTGTATGACGAAACTTTCTTAATTATTACTTGTATTTATAAAAATACTGTTAAAATACTATTATAAGGTAATACATTATTTTATAGAAACGAATATTACAATAACTGGAACAGTCTACAAAAGATGTTGAAAATAACCTCCTCCAAATCAGCACTACACTGCACAAGTTTCAAATTGTTTTCAAATACTTTAACCCGATGCTGTACTGAAATGTTTTGTATGTATGCCGTTATCGGCGATACACTGCTTGTTTCGCTGCCTCCCATAGAAAGTAATCAAGAGGAATCAGATCGGGCGATTGTGTAGGCCAACAAACACCTCGAAATGCTTCGTTCACCAAAGACATTTCGTAACAAAGTCAGATCTGTTAATTGTATGCGCTATGGCTCCATCTTGTTGAAACCAACCGTGATTGATTTCCACTTTTGTTAACTGAAAAATGAAGTCTGTTAATAACAATCACAATTAACTGTATTGTAAAAAAACCATTGGACCCACGTTCAACTCACACAGACCCAGACTCCAATTTTCGCTTCGTGTACAGATTGTTCGTGAAATTCATGGGGGTTGGTTGTTGACCACAGTCTTATATTTTGTGAATTTAATATACCTCCTCAGAAGAAACCAAACTTCATCCATTAAAAAGAGTAATGTCGAGGATACCTACGGAATTTTGATCGATAAAACGTTTAAATCATTGGTAATAATTTAATATTTTGCCATGATCTATAGGTTTCAGTTCTTGAACACATATTACTTGTAGGAGAAAAATTTCAATTGTTTTCTTACAGCTTTATGTCCGGTAGCAAGTCCGATATCTTGCTGCTGTGCTAATTTACGCGTTGACTTTGATGGCCTTTCGACCATAGCATTCAAAATATCAAGCAGCTTCTGTTCTTAGTTTATGCGGTCTTCCACTTCGATCAGCGTCTTCAACGTAGCCCGAAAGTTTTCGTTAAGAATTCGAATTGCATTACGGTGAAGAACAGGAGTATTTGAAAACTTTTCAGAAAGTAGTGCTTCATAAATCAGTATACTTGTCACTTTCACGAAAGACGCGTTCAACGAGAAAAATTCGTTACTCTGTCGATAGAACCATTACGATTATCGCAACTATTGATTCCGATAAATGAAACAAAGCACGTTCAATCACAACTCAACAACTGACGTCTTTGTTTATTACTCAGCAACGTCCGACAAACCCACCCACAGGAAACCAAAAAGAACAGAATGTACCACATAATTCTAAAGCAGCGATTTTCCAAATGCTCTGTATATATATATATACTCTCCCCCCCACTTTCTCTCTCTCTCTCTCTCTCTCTCTCTCTCTCTCTCTCTCTCTCTCTCTCTCTCTCTCTCTCTCTCTCTCTCTCTCTCTCTCTCTCTCTCTCTCTCTCTCTCTCTCTCTCTCTCTCTCTCTCTCTCTCTGTGTGTGTGTGTGTGTGTGTGTGTGTGTGTGTGTGTGTGTGTGTGTGTGTGTGTGTGTGTGTGTGTGTGTGTGTGTGTGTGTGTGTGTGTGTGTGTGTGTGTGTGTGTGTGTGTGTGTACTTTACAGCAGAAAGAAATGAAAACGAACAGGCATAAAACAAGTATTAAAATTTTTAATAATTAAATTGTATTCTGAACAATAAAATAATAAATTATTAGTTACACAAATAGTATTTAATAAACATTTACTAATAATAAATTTTTACTCATACACATGGGGGACTTATAAAACATAAATACTTACGTTAACAATTATTATTAAAAATAATACTAATAAATAATTATGTTTTTAGCAAAAACATAAACAAAATTTAAAAAAGAATCCTCAAAAAAATATATGGTCCGAAGTATAAGGATGTAATGTACCAACTAAGAAAAACAGAAGAATAATATCAGAAATATAAAATACTGAAAAACAATAAGAAAAAAAGGATAAAGCACTAAGGTCATCTATATAGAATGAACAATTACAGACTGACAAAGAAAAACTTTTTATTTTATTAATGAAAAAGAAAAATATAAAAGAGATACATTTAGGAAATTGGTTGATCAATTTAAGTTTCAAGAAAAATTAAAACATAAAAGGAATCATAAATGGCACGAAGAAATAAGAAAATAACAAGCAGAGATGAGAAAATTTTGGGAAAAGAATATACTATATTTTCTAAAAGTGGTCCAAAAATGGCCTGAACAAAAAAATCTCATTCCATAATAAAAATGTTAAAGTTAAACAATAATTTCCGACGACGAAATAAATCTAGTTTATTAATTACTTGAATGTAAATAGAAAAACTTTAGTTAGATTAAATGCAATATTTATTACCTTAAAAGAAAAGAAAGGGATTTTTATTCAAACAATTTTGATTGTTCGACTTAAAGAAAATTGTTTCTAATGTTTATTTCCATTTTTTCGGATATATTAATCATAATACTAAGATCAATTAAAATTAAACAAATATAGTGCATCCTTAGTGCACAGAATAATTAATATCGAGCAAAGTAAAGATTCAACAATTTAAAGAATCATCTACATATACAGCAGCATAAAATAATTTTAAATATCTTTAATAAAATCAATATATCGTAATAACCAACATACCTCTGGCGCAAAGAGTAATAAACGTTTGTGCGTGCCGATGAACCATGTGCAAATTGATTAATGGGTCCATAAGTAAAGGCAATCTTCTTAATATATGACAAAGAAAGTTTTGTGGTGTTACAGCTGCTATATCCCATTTTAATTTGCTTAATACTAACATCTCCCACCTCTGAAACAATTAATTAAATATTAAAATAAATCATTAGAATAAAAATAACACAATACATTTGTAACATGAGAATATTAATTTTATTATTCCGAAAATAAATACATAAAATTAATACGATAAGAAATAGAAATATAACTTAAGACTCTTGATCAAATAAAAAACTGAAACAGAAACGTTAACAATACAAATCAATTTATAAACCTATTACAATCGTATTCAACATTTCAGGATTATTATTTTTCAGAGAACTTTAAAAAAAAAACGTAAAAATAAATATATAAAAAATTGCTATGCCTTTTCTAGAAAAAGGGTATTTCTTGTGTTCTAATGGGTCTTCTTTTATTCTTCTAACAATTACTATATGTACATTTGCAAAAAAAAAAAATAATGCAATACCGTATTTTTAAATTATTTATTTAATTTTAATGTACAGTTATAATTCAATTTTAATAAATTGTTATAAGTAAGAATTCGTTCAGAATTCACTGATAACTAACCTGTAAAATTTAGACTGTTCCTCGGAGAAATATTAACTGCAATCCTAAACTTACAGAAAAATCAAACATTTGTAAACAATTAAATACTTTAATTTTTTTTTTAAATTGACATATTTAATTAAGAAATCATAATCACTCAAATTATAAGCTGGAAAATATGATTATTGTTAATTTTTCATAATCAATAAACACAACTGATTTCTAAACTGTTGAATATGGTTTATTTTTAACAATTTATATTAATGTATACTCTTGACCAAAGGTCAGAAATTATAATGAAATAAAATTGGCAACAATAATAAAATAACTAGTGTATTTAATTGTGGTAAAAGATTAGATAAAATCTGAAGTACAGTTTTTGAAATTTTTATAACTATTCGAGATTGAGATTTTTTACAACTATTAGGAATGGATGCAGTGTCAGATCTTCATAAAAAATCATCATTAAAAATCTGAATCATTTGAACATTAAAAGTCTGTCCTTGATCAATTCTTACGTTTTTCATTCTTCCCTTCAGTTTTAGGTAGATTTCATAAAAAAAGCTACCTATTGTAATGGGTACCATGATTCGACTTCCGGAAAATTTTGACGTATCTTCGCGTTTCACATCCCCCAGACCCCAAAACCACAGTCAGCTAAATCGTTTATATATATATATATATATATTTCACTTTCTTGTGGATACGATAACTGCCGTAATTTTGCGCCAATCACTTTCAAATTGAAACATTAAATATAACGACCAAAAATCACGGTCGAGTTCATTAATGGGCAAAATCAAACCATGGGGGTGGAAATGGGAGGGGGGGTGCTTTTTCGAAAAAACAAAATATCATTGTAACTTTCTTATTAAGTAAAATTTCAAATTCGTTTAGGTTCCTAAAATTTTCTCTAGATAAGGGCCTAAAAATTAACCATGTAAAGTTTTTTGATATCACCAACCATTGACCCAGGGAATAGAAAAATGGGGTTTTGAACACAAAAAAAAATCATACCTCCCTTAATAGGCACAGTATTGAATCGGTTTAAAGTGTTTTTTAGTCCTCTAAACATTATCTAAAACTTTTTGTCTGAAACAATTTTTGATATGACCAACCGTAAGGTAATATAAGGTCTTACGGCAAGGGATGACCAAAACAAAATATCGCTATAACTTTCTTATTAAATAAAATATCGAATTCGTTTAAAGTTCCTACTATTCTTTGGTTAAGGGCCTAAAACTTATCTAAGTAAAGTTTTTGATATCGCCAACCATTGATTGGCCCAGGGGGTGGAAAAGATGGGATTTCAAAGTAAAAAAAAATCATACCTCCCTTAATAGGCACAGCATCAAATCGGTTTAAAGTGGTTGTTAGTTCTCTAACATTACCTAAAACCTTTGTCTATAACAATTTTACATATGACCAACCGATAACGGTAAGGATGGCCAAAATGTTGCTAGAACTGTAAGAAGATGAGGCTTGTCGTATGCCAAACATGTGAAAATTATTCACGTGCAACCATTGTGTTATTGAGTAAATTTGAAGTTTTTCTTAACTTTAAGGTGGAATCCTTTTAATCACCTACTTCGCACCGGTTAAATCTACGTTCGCCTTCCGACGTGCCGAAAGGGATATGTTTTGTTTTTCCATCGATATTTTTATGTAATTTCAAAAAAATAAATAGTGGGTTTGTTCAATACCTTTGACAGATTCAGAAAATATAATTCGGAGACAAACAATTTTATTTGAATGTATAACAAAAAAATTTTAAACGTTTAAAAAATGTATAACCCTTTGTAAAATTTTAACAAAACAAAAAAAAATTACTAGAGACATTGGAAATAAATTACTTATGTTAAAAATTCATACAAAGAAGTAGTTACGTTTTTTTTTTAATCACAGGCTAGCACAAAAAAGTCTTTTGCAACAGCCACAGCTATCAAGATTAATTTCTTATCATCAAAATTTATCAAGGAAAACAAAAAACCATTTACTTATTTAATATAATAATTAAAAGTATATTATTCATAACTAGCAAGCAATTTATCTTTAATAAAGTTCTTAGTTATAGAATGTAATATGTGTAAGTACCGATAAATAATATGTATATATTTATAAAATAAGGAATTAACAAGTGTGTATCTCGCCCGCGTGCGTTTCTTCGTAAGTATTCATGTACACCACATCGAAGAACATAGTGAAGTGTTAGTAAGTTTATACCAACCCGTGTGGTCTTACTAACTTCCGCCGAAGCATATACCGACCACATTCTCAGCCTGTGGGTGTGAAAACCGAGGAAGTTTAATTGTATAATACAGTAATCTAACCGATACTAAATTAAATGGAAAAAATATGTCGGAACCTTATTTCTTAGAATATTAGAAAAATTATTCAACCGAATACTAAATGTTTTGAATCGCAAGATTTTACGATTATAATAAATTTCTAAAACTGTATTTTTACAAGTACGTTCAACTAATTTAAAACATACAGTAAAATATTACAGATTAATATGCTGCTTCAATTACATCAACAAAAAACATACTCTATTAGCAGACATTCCGATACCTTGAATAAAAATTAACTATATTTCGAACAAAAAGGTTTTGCAAGATTTTTGTCCTTTTGTCTTTTAAATCTGTATCTGTTAACGTACAAGCAGTTAATACATCAATTTAAACCTAAAATTCAAACCTAATTACTGTTAAAAAAAGGAAATTTGATATAAGTATATTATTTATTTCAAACGTTTAATAATAATTTTAGTCACCAAAGATATCGAGGGTAAAATAGGTTGATTAGCGTGCGGGCAAGTGTGAGCGAAATATGCAAAAGATAATAGGTGAAGAGGAATTCAGTTATCATTTCACGAATTTTCAAAAATGTCTAAACAAACTATAATTTTGAAAGAATTAAAAACACAAACCGTTCAACGAGAGAAGGAGGAAGAAAAGAAAGCCAGGTGATGTTTGAAAGAAAAATTATCGACCTCTTCATTTAAAAAAAAGAACGAGTTAACGAAAGTAATATTATGCATTATTACACACGTGATCATGATATAATTATAATACAGGAATTCGGAAATTCAAAAATCTTTGCGAAAATAATATATGATCCGTGTTCATGCGATAATATTCGTTTGATTTTACCTACAATAATTAATAGTAGATATTATAGGCAACTTAAATTATTATACAACATTAAAATATTCGACCGATATATTATTATCATCATGTGGTATTTTGCCTGCGGCCGGTCCCTGGCACCATTGCTGTCTCCAACTTTTTCTGTCCCATGCTTTTCTTTTCGTTTCATCATAACATTCACTACCAACCTCTTCCTCTTCTTTTTTCAACTTCAACGGAGCCTTCAAGAACTGCATTTATTTATTTAGTTTTCCCTAAATTACATGCCCGATTCAGTTTCCTTCTCCTTCTGATAGTCACCAATATTGTTCTATCTTCATTTATTCTTCTTAATATTTCTACGTTACTTACTCTGTCCACCCATTTTATCTTCTACTCCTCCAGAACCACATCCCTAAAGCCTCGAGCGAGCCTATCTTTTTCTTTTTTCCCAGTGTCCATGTTTCAGTACCGTACAAAAGGATACTCCGACTTAACATTTTATCAATAGTTTCCTCATGTTTAGATCCATGTTACCGCAGAGTATGTTTTCTTTCCAAAAAACACTTCCTTTCTCTCATTCACGTTCATAACTTCTGTTTTCCTCACATTTATTCTCAATCCGTATTCCTTCACTCCTACTTTCATGCTTTTATCATTCCTTGTATTAAATAATATGCCAATGAATATTTAATATGTTATCCCATATCTGCATAAAGTAATGTATTATTTGTAAACGTCCTTTCAAATATTTAACATCCGATCTCTTTCCATCCTTAATGTGTACATGTGTGTATATATATATATATATATATATATATATATATATATATATATATATATATGTGTGTGTGTGTGTGTGTGTGTGTGTGTGTGTGTGTGTGTGTGTGTGTGTGTGTGTGTGCGTGTGTGTGTGTGTGTGTGTGAAATGAAACAATTTTAATAACTTATCCGTTCACTTGTACCAGAAAAATAAATTTTAACCGACTCTTAACATCAATCCCTTACTATCGGTAATTAATACATCGATACTCGTACGATTTTTGTATGCACAAAAACAAATTTGTGGCCATATTTTGCGTTAAATAAATACATCATTTTAAAAATTAAATCATCGCAGTTACAATAGTTAGAACTAGTAATAGTTATTGTACTAGAAATACATAAATGGGAGTACTACTAGAAACCAATTAGTTTATTCGTTATTCTCACTCGATATATACAAATGTAATTATATATTCAATTACTTATTTTAATATGAGGTTTGTTTTTAATAAGCATTTAAAACAAATTCCATCTAATTATTACTATTGTACATAATAAAATAGGCACAATGAGTTCGAAATAGTAACATTCAAAGAACTGAGATTAAAAGGAAAAGAAGTAAATAAAGAAAAGAAAGAGCCGTAGAATGAGCATAAGAGGCGTGAGAAGAGAGAGTAATATTGAATGAGGGGAAACCGAAGGGGGGAGTGCGGGAATGGTATGCAGAGGAATGGTATGCAGCAGCCTGTGTAGTGTGTACGTGTACTGTGTATAAGACAACACTCACAAGTACACGTACACACACATACACACACAAACGAGGCTGGCAGGTCTTAGCTTAGCAGGTCTACCTGTCGGCGGCAATTCCAAGAAGGAAAGAAAGAAGAAGGTTGAAGAGGAATGACAGGAGGAGAGTAAGAAAAAGGAAAGGAGAAAAGAGAGAAGTTAACGTATAGAAAGAGAAGAAAAGAGAGCTGCGGTGAATAAAAACAATCCGCTTGTTGTACCCGGGTCGCCTTGCCAGGCTCAAGTGCACGCCGGGCACATACCTTGAGGAGAGAAAACAAGAGGCGCCGCCGATATATATCTATGTATATAATATAGACTATAATAGCAACCCTGTTAGTACATCATGATAATCATGAGAAACCTAACAGGCAAGATGAGGTAAAGGACGAAGGAGGGGTAAAAACCGAACTATTTCGACCCATCTACCTTATAAAACAATAATGATAATGTGCGTATTGTACCTATATGACGTGATGTTCCTTGTTTATCGCACCCTATCCCTCTCATCAAAGAAACCCGCTGCAGTTAATTTATATTAGTTTTTCTTGAGCGCGCGCGAACGTATATACATTCTCGCTCACACTCACGCTCGCCGATTCGACATGCAAACCGTACGTTCGCAACGACTAAAATTAAATTAATAGGCCTACTACAAAAATCCAGTCATCCGAATCGGACAAGAAAGAAATCCGAAAGAACAGAGATCTAGATAACAAAGCTAGCGTAATAGTTTCTAAACCATATAGATGTTTTTACAAAATGACACTAAATTTATAAAAATCGGTTCAAACGTTTAAGCTCTATCGTCAAACGAACTATCGCTTATACACGACGGAAAGGATAATCTTTTAATGGATAATCCTCTGTTGTGCTGCACGACTAATTAAAAATTGTTAAACGATTCTGTATAAAACTTACTGCAGGATAAATAGGAGGTTTATATTAAATTATAATTAGTATAGAATATTTAATTGTAACCTATATTTTAATTATTCAGAACACGGTTTAAATCATCAGACGATTAGCCTACCGTATGGCATATTTACAAGCATTAAAAGTAACCGAAACAAATCTGTTTTTAAAATGTAAATAAAGGAAATACGTTAAATAAATTATCATACAGGATTTGTATAATTCTAAAAGAGCCGAATAATAATGAATCAAATTTAATTAAAATAATTCATACAAAACAAGGTTACAATAACAAACTGAATGAGATGCATATTCTACCTCTCTTTATATAAAAAAATAAAAAAATAATAATAATAATAAATAAAACCTTTGTTTTTATATATAGGCGACCTAATTCACTTTTAACTGTTATAAAATACTAGAATACAATTAAATTGATTATTATTGTTCAGCGGAAGATAATAGGCTTTTTAATCCGATGGTTAGAATCGTTTTATACTAACGAAACAATTAAAATAAACCCCCATCTCTAACAGATATTCATCAACAGCAATTGAAAAAGAAAGAAAAAAGTCTAATTATTAACGAAATTTCGTTAAATATAATCGGTTGTCAATAAGAAAGAGCCTTCAGAAGTCAGTTTTAACAAAAAACAGTATAATGTTCAATCTGGAGTTGAATATTCAAAAACATAAAAGTTTTTGAGGTAATTAAGCCAATAAAAGAATATTTATTTACGATCGGTCCTTATTCCTGGAGGTGAATGCTATAATCTAGCGATACACAATGCAGATGATGAATCAAATAATTTTTGTTTAGTACGCTAAAGAATTATTTATTATAGTTGATTGAAGGCATCACTGACAATTTAGATCTCGGGCTTTTCATGGACGAAGCTTGTTACACTTCAGAAATTTGTCAACAACGGTAAGAAATAACGGATTATGAAAATCATATATTTTTTTGAATTTCTTCCACACCCAAAAAAATCGGGTGTATGAAGCACAGTTTGAAATACTTTAGTTAAAGATTAATCAATAAAACTTCCGATTATTGAAACTACTCTGAATACCGAATATTACCAAAAATTTATCCAATAACTCATTACTTAATTGTAAGAGCACGATCCTAATTTCTGGTTTCTAAGAGAGTGCAACTCGTCAACATTTATAAAGATGCAGCAAACATTTTTGACCAAAAAAAATCATTACGACAGCAATCAGGTTCCCTAATCTTACTATTCTACATTTCTTCTTTCCTGCTACTTTAAAGACATTGTCTACAGGAGCACAAAACATACATTAGTGAAAACAGACTATAAGCTAAAAAAAATAAAAAATAAAACTGCTAGAAGTTTTACAGCAAGTATTTATCGTATTTTCAAAGAAATAATTCAATTTAATGAGTCTACTTCAATTTTTAGTGCTTGCTAAACTTAATATTTATGTAAAAACTGAGAAAAGTTTCCAAATGAAAGTTCTAAAATTCACACTTAAAAATGAAAACTGAATTTTTTTTATTAAAGGGATCCTAAAAAAATTTAGAAATAGGAGTTAGGGTCACCAGTCAACAGTTTCCAGTATTACCATAGATTAATATTTATCCTTAATTTTTATTTTAAAAAAACAGGTCTATCTATCCATACGCGCTGAAAATACTTTTTTAGAATTCAATAAATAAATTAATGACCTTTAAACGTAAATATATGAAAGTAACGAAAACTATTTAACACAACTATTTTAATAAAGGAACAGTAATGCCAATTTATTATTATGATTTTATTTTACAAAAATTAATAAATCATTAATCTACGTAAAAAATTAGGTTACATAAATGGAAAAGAAACATAATATACAAAATATTTAGTAAATAAAAGAACGGTACGGCGGGACCACCACGTGAGAGGGCAACTATAACTTTAACCTCCAAGCAACAGTGGCTTATTTCAGACCACACATCACACATACCTGCTAAGGTAAAATAAAACAGAAAAAGTAAGGGAAGGGATGCGTATTATGAAAGGACAACTTGTATGAATTCACGCAAGGCAAAAATTTTAAATCGACAACAGAAAAATACCGAGAAAATAATTATGTTCAAAATGTCAATTGAATTTAAAAAATACAATTTAGTGAATTTTTCACGCTTGAAACTGTCAAACCTTCAAAACATTTCATACTTATACTTTATAAACTTCATGTCCTGGATGATTAATAATTGTGAATGATTATCCCTATCGAATTTTATAATGTATATAATTATGTACTTATAAGCTACAACATATACGGAATGTTAGCTATGTGAGCACGAGGAGGAAAGGTCACACCCAGTAACTCGGCTCTAAATGGGACCTCTCATCGTCAAGGATTTTATTGCAGCTGATTATAGCGATAGTAAAATTAAAACCCACCCTTATTAAACTGAAATTGCGACCAAAAATACAGTTTAAACAAATTTAAGTAAATGGGTAATTTTCTATTCCATTTCGTACATAATATTAAATACGCATGCACGTTAATATTAAAATATCCCATTTTTTTGACTACATGACACAATTTTGAACTTTAACGATCAAAAACACTTAATCAAAGATGTATTAAAAAATTATAGAAAAAATGTGTTTAAATAGTATTTGAGCGTTATTCAAACGCTTAAATAGCGACAAAATACAGAGGTGGAAAATATCAACTACAAAAGAGGCATTAGACATTATAACGTAAACTTATCGCAAAAAAACAACTAACCCTTTTTTTCCCTTATACAACGTATTTCAAATTTTAGAGCATTTCTATCGAAGAACCAGTAAAAATCTTCCCTAATTTCTTTTCATTTCATCTAGATTATTTCCTATCTGGAAATTGTACGTTCAGGAAGAATCGTTTAAAATAAAATGTTTTTTTCCGAAAAAATCCTAAACTTTACTAACAATTCACTAACACTGGATTTACCCAGATCATGAGATGTTTAAAAAAAATGAATATATTATTAATATTCATCAATATGATTAACAATTTATCTTTTCTTCCGGGTAGATCTGATTTTATTCTCAATCTTGTTAAAACTTAATAGTGAGCTAGAATAATCAGAGAATTTAGTGGTCTCTAAAGGTCTTCAAACTAAAGTGGATACAGCTCGACTCTTTCCTATTTTAAATCTAAATCAAAAGAAGAGGAGGAAACTCAGTGATATAAGAAATAAAATATACGAATAACAATGAAAGGAAACGTATAAATAACAAATGTAAATCAAAATATAAAAATATGAACAGTGAGGATTGACCATTTAAACCTGGACTTACAGAACGTCTGTGATAAGATGATGAATGGAGAAAAGTATAAGCAGAATCGGCAATATAAGAACAAAAAACGGATTAGAGTAAAAGGAAGAGAAAAGAGTTACTCCATATAACATCATAAGTTTTATAATACAATAAATAGGAAAGACTTTCGTTACCCTAGCGTTATATAACAAATGATATGAAAGGCACACGTTCTAGTGGCCATTACAAAACGGACAAATGGAGAAGTAATACTTCATCGGTAACTATAATCAAAGAAATTTTCGCCAAAATCTATAATGAAATAAATGATGTCACAACAAAGCAAAAAGAAAAAAGCTTATATCATTAGCCAACTTCATGAAGTCTAAACTTGTAATACCTAATAACCGAATATTCTAATAGATATAAACCACCTCTTTTTTGGTATCCTAAAATTTCGTAAACCCACTTTTCTTAACATCCAAGGTACATAAAAATCTGAATTTTGATTTAGGCGCCAAGACGTGACGTCGGTGTATTTGCAAGATACGACTAGATTGTTTCTTCTGGTAGGAATGACGTAAGTAATCAGTCGCATTTATCTCGGTATCGCAGTAGGCATTTGAATTATATTTTTGATCGATGACTAACATATTAATGAACGCAACATCATTTTTTAAAGATTTAAAATTAAACATTTTCAGTAAGTATTTTTATTATCATCACTAGTAAATGATATCATTTAAAGAAAATGCAACTTTTTTGCGTGAATATCCGAATTATATTACTGTTTTTTAATGTAATGTGTACGAAAAAAAAGATTTTATCAGAGGGGAAAATATAAAAAAAGGACTACGCTAAACATCCATCAGAGGTAAAAATAAATAAACAGTAGACTTAAGCCCCGGTAGTAAATTTTATTCTTCGGTAAAATTCACTGTAACTTGAAGAAACACATCTTCTGAGGAAAATGCAACGGTTCATTAAATAATAATCGAAAAAATTATAGCTTTTACAACGAAATTTTTTTAATATTTACCAGTTTTTACCTGACATAAATCTCTCTGTCCTGCAATCACGTAACTAAACTAATTCATGTTAACCACAACAAACATTTCATTTATTTATTTGTTAGTCATTAAATTTTTCTTTTTTCTTTTGTATTTTACGAAAATAGTCGTTTCCATTTAAACAAAGTTTCAGTTCAACAAGTGTCAGTCATATGATTGATTATAATAAATTAGAATTCTAAAAATACTTGTAATTTACAAATTAATAATATACAAGCATATTATCGAGAAATAACATCAAAATACGGTACACCGCTAACAATAATAAATTAAAAAGACCTTACTCACCCATAAGTCATCAATTGTTATGCTTTTATCAGTATAACCGACTAGCGCTTCAGCGTTTATTGGTTGTGTTTCTCTTAGTTTAGAGCTAAGAAGTAGACAAGTCGTGCCCAACAATTGTAATTGGCTCTTTTTAATCGGACAAACTTTTAGGAACCGGTCCAAATAGTTAATAGCTAATAGGAAAACTTCTTCCTGACATTTTTCTTCTTCGCAAACCTGAAAAAATAGAAAAAATAACATTATTTCTATTGACAGTACATTAATATCCGTACAACTAAGTTATTTACGTCCTGATTAAAATTATGCGAAAATATCAAAAACCTACAACAACTTACATGGATCGATGGAAAAGGTACATTGTAGATAACATAATAATAATAATATGTAAAAACCGTATTGTTGACGTTCATGTAAGGTTTTTTTTCAAACAGTTTCTTAATAACATAAGAGAAAATTATCTACAAAAAACGTATGCATCACTTCAAAGCAGTTGATGAAACATAAATTTGTAATGATTCTAACAATCAGTTGAAAACTCTGGAATTTGTAGAAATCGAACGACATAGATATGGAAACGGCTTTAAAATCTTACAAAAAAATTAAAAGTTTTCCTCCAATTTGGATCGACTGTCAGCACAATGCTTCTCTGTATTTTATTCCACAGAAAACTTAAATTCCTTACCGTCAAAAAATCAGCTGATGTTCCACTCTTTTTTTCTTTTTCCTGTTTAGCCTCCGGTACCTACCGTTCAGATAATACTTCAGAGAATGATATGTATGAGTGTAAATGAAGTGTAGTCTTGTACATTCTCAGTTCGACCATTCCTGAGATGTGTGGTTAATTGAAACCCAATCACCAAAGAACACCGGTATCCACTAACTAATATTCAAATCCGTGTAAAAATATTGGCTTTACTAGAACGTGAACGCTGGAACTCTCGACTTCCAAATCAGCTGACTTGGGTTCACCAACCAGACCAACCCGGTGGGTTTGATGCTCCACTATACTGACTTATCCTCACGAAGGGTGTAATAAAAAAAAAAAACTGAGAAATGTTAAACCACCGAAAAACCTTTCTTACGGATTCCTTAAATATCATTATTTTATATTAATTTCTGACTAAATTAACCGTAAATTAAAATAACAAATATGAAATTGAACAGTTAGTGCAACTAAAAATCTAAATTTAGTTAAAATAATAAAAATAAATCCGAAACGCCCTGGTTACTTTAAATTACTCACGTGCTCCAAAGATATGTAATTAAGAGTGCAATTAAAAAATAATGAATGACATCATTACTTTTACAATAACAAAAATAGTTCTTTTAATTCGAATTGAACAAAGGTCCAGGAGCATAAATTCAAGTAAATTAAGTGACAGTTTGTTTCTGCAAAAAAAAAAACTAAAACAATAAAGAGTTTTTATCTATTTATTTGTTCCTTCTTATCTACATCAAGGAGTCAAGATTATTACAGTTACTAGATAAAATCACAGTTATCGTAGTAAAACTGACACAGACATCTAATCAAGCCACAGTTACATGCCTTAGTATTTCGTCGACATGGTTCATGACAACACTACTCATAAATTTAAACGAATATTATTGCATCAATAGTACAGTTTAATGTTATGTATATTTACAAAGAATCAATAACAACAATCAATGTAATGCATAAAAATCATTGTACTTATACTGTATTACTCGATTATTGTTATGAGACGCAGTAGCAGACGTCGCGACGGGCGCCTTTAGTTGTTTGATATGAGGCTCCTACAGTTGTTAAATGTGACTGGCTGTACAACTCATGACGACAACGGCGCCGACCAGCCAGTATGTTTCTGTATTGTATGCAATATACAGTATAAATGTACATTGCACTACACAAATGACAAGTCGATGAGAGGCCCCGATGAGGGTAGCAAAAATTTTACTGATTCTACAACTATATAAACGAATCTAAAACAAAACATTGTAACACCTCATGTCAACAACCTCAACGCGCACAATGAAAATAAACTAACACAATGATCCTTCCTAATCTTTTCGTACAAACTTTAGAACCGTAAATATTATTTTTTAAGCTCGTACCGTCTTATAAAAGAAACACGAGGATGTAATTTAGAAATTGAGGTGAATCCGATACTCGAGATCTTTAATTGTATCTATTATTAATAATATTCATTTATTAATATCGTTAAAATCAATACAAAAATCTGGTCACAATAGGGAAGAATCAATGATGGCGATATCCTTTCCGAGAATTGAACCAGTCACTCGATCGTTTACGAATTCAGGCACCTTAAAGAAGATTTTTAGAAGTACAACCTTTTTCTTCATAACACAATCTACAGTTCGCTTTTATTACATTAATCATACCGAAAGTCAAGCAAATAATTAAATTAATCCAAAATGTAACCAAACATCTTCAATGTAATCCAAAACGTTTGTTTCTGCTAACGAGTAGACAGTTCAGATAATGTATAAACTAGTTGTTTCTGTGTAACTTAATTAGTCCTACTGCTGTAACTAATTTAAAATATTTGAAGTAATAGAGGAAAACATAATCGCTGTCTTTAATAATGATGACCGATACGTCCCTAAAATTTACAGATAGAGAGAGAAGTTTGCTACGATTCGTAAGGCAGTCATAATGATTTTAATTAGTACATTCATTCGCTTTTCAAAACAAAAAAAAAATTCCATTTATTATATTCCTCATATTCTTTTACGGTACGTTTTTTAATCTTGCAAAATGATTTTACCACTCTCGGTAGACTTATGTCCGATTTTTTATTGCCCGTTTTTGTTATTGGATTAAAAGACAGAATACATTTGTAAAATATCAGTGAGCTGAAAATAATACAAAATTAACATGCTGATATTTATTATGCGAGAAAAGAAAACAAGATAAAATTGCATTTTATTTATGCAAAAAGGTCAGGGTCATTAATTAAGAATTCGATCTTAATTTAGAATTCATAAAATTTTTTCTTGAAACAAAAAATTAGTTGATCAAAGTTTAAAAAATTATCATTCCGAGGAAGTTGCTGCAATTTCAATAAACGCAAGAATAATCCCGAAAAATGAAACAATTCACATTTAAACAGTAAACAATTATACAGGTGAAAGTAAAAAAAAGGAAACATAGCATTGTATAATATAATTATTTATGGATAATTATGTCAAAGTAATTATGAATAATTGATCTCATCGGTCTCTATCCAGTTCGTTATACCACCAAATCTCAACCTCATTTGAACGTACCGAAATTGAATAAAACACTATGAAATTACTTTCAGACCGTTAAGAAATGGAACTGTTCCACGAACTATTAAATACTTTCCCACTTTTTCCTACAAACAGGGGCTTCTTAAGTTAGGAGTGTTTTATGTTGTAATGAGAAGTAACTTCCACAAAAGTAAAAGTAAAGTCCACAAAAGTACTACCTGATAGTAGATTCAAATCACTCCTGAAACCGATCCTCAAGAAAAACGGTTTACTCAGACCACTAAGGAAAGAGAGAAATGAAGCGCTTTCCTGTTCACTTTTTCTCCTTCTTGATATGAGCCAAACAAACTACTGGACATCAAACAGCATCCTACGTTTGTTACAGGACGATCCTCCAACACCATCTTCAATTTCGTTGGCTCATCAAATGTTCTTGTCATGTCTACGAATGCCACTTTCACTCTGTTCACAACAGGGACGGGGTGAATAGTGAGCATTATTACTTTCATAGAAAGCAAGTGACTCTTAAACTCCAAGAGCTTTACTTGAGTCACAACTATTATTTTGTAATATAATACACATTTAAAAACACCACAAATTTAAAATCCATAATACTATTTTTTTAATAAACATATTGAAACTATGTTAATATCCATACACCATCTCATGACTGTGTACACTAAAGTAATGTAAACCTTTCGTGGATTTAGAAGTACACTAAAGAGCTTTTATTTAATAAGTACTTCAAATTTTTCTCAGCATTTTAGAATTCATCAAATATATTATGAATTTATTCAATATTTATTAACGTAGAATTACGTCATTCGTTTTCTTTACCAAAATAAACAAAAATCGAGTATTTAATTCTTGTTTTTTTTTTAATCATTATTTGTTATACTTAAATAATATATTCGAGATTAAAAAAATCTTTGGAGGAAATCCTCACCGAGAAATTTTCAAATCAATGTAAACTAAGACTGAAGAAATAGTTCGGCAACACCTTGAATCGTTTCATTTATCAAGAAGCATGGTGTGTTGGTTTGTTTGCTGTATGTGCTCACATTTTTGTTTTGAATGAAACGCTTCTTGGCAAAATTCAACAAAGTAGCTAGCAAACAGCATTTACTTGCTATATTTTTTGAAATTAAAAAAAAATTATATTTTGTTTTGAACGTTATTTTACATGAATTTACACGAACGATATTTAGGTAACTGACAAAAACATTTAACAATATCATGTGTAATAAACATAAACCACGTAACATTTTCGCGAGGGCCGTAAGCCCGCCTTTTTCCTAGTTCTATTATAAATACTAGTCTGTGTTCAATATTCAAATCTAATCTATTCTAGTCTAAATATTGAAATCGAAAGCAACAACAATTTATTTTTTGTAATAAACAATACCGCGAATATAATTTATTAATACAATATTTCAAAATTAATTTTACGTAAATTAATATCATGACATTTACACAATACTCCGGGAAATGTGTGTATACGAGAAGATAATATCAAAAATAAGATCTATTATATAATACAATGGATGTTTTACTTACAGGAAAGAGAGTTAATTCCCAAAATTAATCTTCCAAACCAGACTTCCTCTTACAGTTAGTACTGATATTGACATAATAAACTCCAGACATAAATGGAAACACAGAGAAACTATATCTTACTCTTAGGCCTGTAACCGAATCAACATGAAATTTTTATGAGTGGGTAGAGGAAGCGGTGTACTATTTACTATTAAGTGATGAAATTAACTCTCTTAATTAAGGAAAACAATTTATAAGTCACATTTAGTAATATAATCGGCAAGAATTATAAACTGTTAACGTATGCATAATTATCTTGAATTATGTTACAGATTACAGTGTAATTTAACAATAGGTCAGCGAATTTTCAGAATCATGAAATATTTGAAGATATTAAAAATATATACGTATATTAAAGGAGTTTATCTTGAAAAACGAAAACAAATTCTCGAAACGATATTTTACTCCTAGAAAATAGATACAAAGGAATAAATTATTTTTTTGTTGGCCCAGTCTTTCTTAAGGGCATGACGAATCTTAAAGTCTGTACAAGTAGAGGTAAAACGGCTTTCTCAGAGTAACGATCACTATATAATAAAGATAATTAATTGTAAAACTGACTATCATCTGAATTCGTTAACACTTATCCTTTGGTAAAATACTTTTTTATAGATCACCCGCCATTGGTCCCATAACGATGGACTCTTAAACTCTTTCAGTGCCCCCTAGGACTTTATATATTGTATAATAGCCTGAATAAGTTAATGAAGTTTAAAAACACAGACGTAATTAACTTTCAATTCAATTTTTTTCACACTTTTCGCCATTACACATTCAATATATGGCAATGCGAGAAATGAGCTGCTCGGAGGTTACGGAAGAATGAATAATAAAGTAAATGTTTCTACTGCGTTCTACTCACGTCAAAGACTGTGTCAACTTCGCCAACAACATAAATGCTGAAATAAAATTTGAAAACATTATCTGTAGATCAAAAAATCAAGCATGCCATTTCACTTATTCTCGTTTTCTGTTTAATCCCGTTATTTTCTTCTTTTTTTGTAATGGATTTTATTTTAAACGTTACTCAAATTAGTAAAAGTGAAGATATCTATTCACTTCACTTCACTTCAAAATATCCTTACACAGAAATATTGCGGGGGAGTGTATGCATGTATCTCTCTCTCTCTCTCTCTCTCTCTCTCTCTCTCTCTCTCTCTCTCTCTCTCTCTCTCTCTCTCTCTCTCTCTCTCTCTCTCTCTCTCTCTCTCTCTCTCTCTCTCTCTCTCTCTCTCTATGTGGGTATACGTGTGTGTGTGTGTCTGTGTGTGTGTGTGTGTGTGTGTGTGTGTGTGTGTGTGTGTGTGTGTGTGTGTGTGTGTGTGTGTGTGTGTGTGTGTGTGCGCGCGCGTGTACATAACTAAACGACAGGAAATCATCACTCCTGAAAATTAAAATAGCAGTCATCGCTGTCTTCTAATATTCTGATTTACATAATCATGCCAAGCCTACCAAAATGCAGGCTATTAGCACTAAAAGTAACACTTTTACTCTGATCATCAAAGGATCTGGCCATGTATTTACAACATTACTTTCAGGGAAAGTAAATGATTGATGTTCCTTGTAGCTAAGAGCTTTATATCCATCAGTGATAACAAAGCCGTCTGGGACAGATAGTCAAATAGTATAAGAAAAAAATTAATTATACCTCTTTCCATCTAAAGAAACTACATGTATAAATCTACCGCGTATGAATAAGTTTACGAGTTTTACATGAGTATAGCTTCCAATTTAAAGTAACAAAGTAAAAACATTTTTATTACATTTTTAAGAATTCCTAGTCTTATATCCGTTAATATATTATGATAATTTTTAAACGCTTATTGCCAGTCACAACAAAGGAAATAAATATAAGGTGAATACTCGCTTAATAACTGGTTAAAAATAAAGTAAAATAAAAAGATATTCTTCACCTTCTCATTGTTGAAGAATCTTCTACAAAACGGAACAGCTGAAAGAAATTTGCTTTGTTTCCTTTTAAGTAACAATCCGTTCCGTATTATAAGAGAAGAATAATCGATGTTTTAACCTTTCGTTGTTGCTTTTAATTAATTTTTTATTAATAGATTCATAAATTTTTAACTTTATGTTTCTTTTCCGTAATGTTTTTATCTTTATAATTTTACAGGAAGTATACGGCTATATATAAAATAGATGACCAGTAGTTTTATATTAAAATACCGGAATGATAATCAAGAAAGTTTTACGTATAAATTAACAGAATTTCATTATTTTTGTAGCGTACATAACCAGTACTATTGTATTCGATACTCTTTTACAAAATGATTCATGACGATAGTATAAAAAATATATACATTCAATTCCTTTCAACTTATTTCTTGTTTATCGCTTGATTAATGTGTTAATTACAATAATTAAATCGAATCTAAACAATAATAAATAATCATTTACCACTCGCTACGTGGTTGTATCAGCTATATGGAAGATTTGTTAAATTAAGGTAACCATGCATACTAATAATTTTATTTATACATGACTTAACACAGTATATAGTTTTATAATCTTCCAACAATATTAAATTAATTAATAATTTATATTAAAAAATAATTACACCAAGGCATTCTTTCGACGACAATTTCGTTTAGATATAAAATTTTATTTTTAAATTCAAAATTAAAATTAACAAAATTCCGTTATCTTCATATTAAAAATCACACAATTGTAAAGAGAGTTATTATTTATAAACGCAAAGAAAGAAAAGAAAAATTATTAAAACTATCTAAACTGTCAGACTTCTTGAGTACAATTTCAAGGTAACACGATCAATTTAAACTAGTTACCATATCTTGCCCAGTATAGTTCTTGATGTTAAACGTGAACTCTATTATTAAGAACTTATTGCGACGAGGACAATCCAGAACTAAACTAAAACATCACCAAAGTAAATAAAATAAAGTAATAAACAAAACATTTCTGGTGATTTTGCTATCAGTGATTTTGATAATAAATTAAAAAAGAAAAACGAAATAAGGATTTCAAAAGCACAAGCGAGAAGTGCTGTTACACAGGGAAAACATTTATCAGGTTTTTAACTTTTAACCACCGATTAAGGAATTAGAAAGGACTTAAAAATATTTTTCCGAAATATCGTTGTACAATATTTTCGGCACTATGGCAGAAAACTTTGTACAAAAAGGATATCAAAATATAAAGGTTTTTTAACCGACTTTTCAAAGAAAACTACGGTATTACTTTTTTGTCGCATTGCGAAAGTGAGGTGTGAAAATGAATTTTCTTTACGTTTAAAGGTATGAGGAGTAGGAAAATACCATTCACTTAAATCGGGGTTTCCTTATATATTTATTTATAGGCCTACGTATAAAATTTTAAGACTCGAAAATTTCCAAAACTGCCAAATCAATTTTATTGACACTTAGATATGCTTTAGTAGTGTATCTTAAGTAGTGCATATGAAAATATGATGAAAATTGGTTGTGTCGCTCTTGAGTTACGCTCAATTTATGGTTAAAAAATTTGAACGGGACAAGTTAGAAGCATGGTTTGGTATGATACTGCAAGTTGGAACGTTGAAGTTTTTTTATCTCCGGTATCTATTGTTAGCAATATTGTTCGGCATATTCAGATAGCGTTATCTACTTTAAGGGTCATGATGACTAGATATGTGTTTTTTATCGAAGGGTTACGTTGACTGTGTAGTGTGTATTTTTCGTACGCATTCATGCAACGAGTCACAGTGGTGAGCGAGCAACAAAGTAAAATAACGAAAAGTCGGTCTTCTTGCGCACAACTGCGTAAGTTTTTTTTTTTGGTTATGGTGCTATAGGAGAATGCAGAAAATTATGTGACTGTTACATTTTGAAATGAAACGGTGTTAAGACGAAGAGAGAAATTTGTGCAAGAATCCCGAAGAAAGAACAAGCTTTTGTGGTAAATACTAAGCCATCCAGGATTACTGAATTCGGTTCTAGAAGAATGTAGTCTATAAAAATAGTAAAGAAAAATATTAAAAATAAATGAATCCGACATTTGAAAAATGTAATTGTAAGAAATATGTTGAAACCAAAAGATTAATCCAGAATAGAGATGAATGATGAAGTACATCAAACCAGTCAAAAAAAAAACTATCGCGCAAAAATTATTAAAAAAGATCACTACAACAAAATGAATTAACACAAACATAACTTTATTGTGTATGATAAAAACAAAATTTCAATAAAAAAAATATATATACACGGTATAGTACAACGTAATTTTTACAAACTTTTTAAAGTAATTTAATCTACCTACTTTTCAAAATTCTATTAAGTTTTCATGTATCATAGTTACAAATTAATTTTGTTTTCAACTGGATCTGTGTGGTTTTCTTGTTTCATTTTAAGTCTACATAAGAATAAAACCTAATAGTTACAAGCGTAGATTTACCACAATATTATTCTTTTCGTAATTATTATTTATCATATTACAAAAACCTATTACAACCCACAATGAAATCTGGACGTAATAATCGATGGAATAAAATGTGTACAATTATTTTATTATATTCCAACTGGAATGACCGGCAATCTATATTTTATTCGCTAATCCCATAATTTAAATGTATTATAATTATTTTATTAAATATAAATTGATTTTTAATACATTTTTTTACGAATTGCCTTAGATAAAAAAAATCATAGGTTACGTTTTTAGTTATAAAAAAAGTGTGTACACAAACTTATAAATATTTGTCCTCTTCCCAACAAAATGAATTAATTTTGGCAGTATATTTTTCAAAAATGTATTATAAACTGCTACAAAAAGTATTTCATTTTCATTATATCTTGAAGGAAACGTACAAATTATCAATCTTAAAGCCATATTTTGGTTGTCAAGAAAATCGGTAAGATAATTTTCTAGAAACAAGTGAGAAATCTGGAAGGTAGATCAATAAGTAGAATTATCTACTTTTAAATTTCTTTTGCTTCTGCTCCATAATTTCTGTATTTTTTAAGGATATCCATAAAGTAAGATAAGTCTAAACATGTATATATACTTCCATGAATTCATTCCAATTTCATTTCATTTACCTACGATTCCGCTTCGTTTTGGTTACTTTCTACCGACCAAAGCATATTATACATGCAAAATGAACACGATTTCTGATATGGGCGAGATAAGCAAACAATTCAACAGAAGAAAATCATAACTTTCTCTATGGAGACTTGACTATGATTTCATATGCAAGTCGGAATCAACATTACTTAAGTATATGGTAAATACACCGCAAACTCTGATTAATATTCTTATTTACAATGATCGAGAGTTTTAAACGACTTCAGTAATTATGAACAGAGCAACACTTTATGATAACTGATTGATATTTGTTCCGGCCGACATAATTTTCTATTTGCCGATGCCATATATACAGTATGCTGTTTTATTTCATACAAACAGGAGGCGCCGTTGGGTTAACTCATAGGTTCTTATATGAATATACGTATATGAATGTCTATTAAATTATTATTATTTATTAATAAATTTATCACAAAATATTATTTAAAAAAATATGCTGATTACTTTTAATTAATCGTTTAATAAATTAGTTCGGTTCAGTATATCAATTTACGAATGTGAACTATAATAATAGATAATGACAGTGAAAAAGAATATATATATATATTAATATGTATGTATATTTAAAAATACAAAAAGAATACTGAATTACTGACTTGAAATATTTCAAGTTAATTAAGTTAACATTTAATAAATGCAAGTTAAACATGTATCCAAAAATAAATCTGATTTCTCCCAAACAAAAACAGACAATAATTTAGCATAACGGAGTAAAAACAAAACCTAACTTAAGGTCAATATCACAACCTAGCGACCTTAGAAATTCATAAAATTATAATATAAATCTTTTCTAAAGATTTTTTTTTAATGCATACGCCTAACAACATTTTCATGAAACCTTTTGCCAAGTTCGTTGAGAACTAGTATTTATTTAGATTAAGATCGCTTTCAAAACTATTAGGTTATGCGTCTCAAAAAAATTGTATGCAGGAAGAAGGCCGGTTTAAACTCCACTATATCATCATGATACTTAATAATGTCCTGGAATGGCCTGTTCCTTTAATGCGGATAAAAAATTTATAGACCGTTAAAAAAAATTTTTTTTTCGTTTAATGGATTTATTTTAATAAAGATAGGGATTGCAAGCTATACTTCTGATATAAAACTAAAAGCACCATAGCGGTGTTATTGAATAATAAAGTATCACCGGTTTGAATTCCATTTCGTATACCGGTTATGTATACCAAAATATACAAAAATTAAGACAAAAACAGGACGTAAAAAGTTGTTTTAATAATTGTGTATCAAATTTTAGTAGGGATATGACGCTCGTCTTACCCGATAACCACTTTATACAAACTTATTGAACATCCACCTAATAAAAACACGAACCTCCAGATCGATCCACAGACAATTCCTTCCAGATTAAATAAAAAAACTGGTGGTTTGAATTCGGCAATGTTGGCTTCTTAAAAAAAAAGAATACTTCAAATCCAATTTTATCGCGGGATTCTGATTTTTACACCGGAATCTATTGTTTACTTCTCTGAACACGATAAAAATTTAAATTATTTGTCTTTATTTACTTATTTTGTCGGTCATCATGAATATAACTCTTTACTTTTTAACAGAATTATAGATGAACGAGTAATATATACTACGAAATCAAATTTTTTTCAGGATGCTGACCCTGAAACTTGAAATCTCTTTTTTTTAACACGGCAGAACTATGGTTTACATTTATCGAGATCCTAGAACTAACTGCGATGGAAACAAAACTAATCATACGATTAGATCCAAAATTTCAACATCCTACGGCTAATTGTTTTTGAGTTATGCGAGATAAATACGTACGTAACGTGCAGACGTCACGCCGAACTAGTCAAAATGGATTCAGAGATGGTCAAAATGAATAATTCCGTTGAAATCTGAAAACCAAATTTTTCGCGATCATAGTACTTCCTTTACTTGTACAAGGAACTAGTAATAAATTACCTGTCTTACAAACTGATGGTTCCACAATACCAGAAACGACAAAGAGAAATCCTGTTTCAAAAGTACTGTATAGATAATTATTTTCTTTACGTTTACTAATTTGTTTTTATTTCATTTATTTTTTTTTTTTTGTGTTAGTAGTTATTTTATTATCTACGGAGGATTACTATTTTAAAATTCAAATGCGCATCTAATTATAGTTTTAAATTTTTGAAAACCGTTCTCGAGCCATTTCTATTCGTTATATTTTCTTTTTTTTAGTTCTAGTAACGTAAACTAATTGATATTAAATATTACAGCAAACAAAACCTAAATAAATCCAGTAGAAAATTAAGCAAGAATTCACACACGAGTTTCGTTTTTCTTTATTAAAAAAGAAAAAAATGCCACTAGTGTAGTTATACAATCCACCACATACATTTGATATATATATATATATAGGTGGAGAGAGAGAGAGAGACTATTAGGCCTATACTACTAAATATAGTAATTAAATAACATTAAAATAATTTAAAGCTGTAAAAGTATTTATTTAAACTGACAGACATAAAGCATTCCCATTGTTCAACCAGATCTGATATAGAAAGGAATAAGTGTGACCTTGCTGGGTTCTTACCACTAGCAGTCTGAAGAAAATCATTTTAGACAAAAAAAAAGAAGAAGAAGAAGAAGAAAGAAGCTCAACGAGAATATAATACGTAAACAACAAAGAAGCCGAAACTACTTTTCTTTCTCACTCCCACCCCATCTCAAGGTGATTTAAATAATCGTAAGGTAACAAAATAATCATCCGGTATTCATATAATAACTTTTGAGTGTAACATACAATACTGCAGTCATCATCGATTTAACCCGAATTAATCGGTAACAGATTTAAATAGAAAACAAAGTAATATATTTTTGCGTTAAAATACGAGGATATTGGTATCACTCGAAATGTGATATCTGTAATCAAACACTTCACCCGTAAGCGGACTAAATGGCTCAGTAGTAAATTATTTAACTATTAGTAATAAGTATTAAAGTAAAAGAAAACTTATAATTTGAGGCGAAGCATACGAATTATATTTTCAATGAAACTTTTTATATTTTTAAACTTATACCAAAGCATTCTTTAAAAGTTATTAAATTACATAATTCGAGAAAAGTACCCTAACTATTAGCTCCACATCATACAACCCTAATTATTCAGCGGAATTAATTGCAGGTAAAATGACTTTAATAATGTTATTAATTATAAAATCTACTAATGTTAACGGTTATTATACGTGTACGTTATAAAGCGATTATAGTCCACCTGACGCTAAGCAAACAGTTCGTGAACTGTTTGCTTAGCGTCGTGAAAAGGTATAACAATTTTCAAGAATAACAAAGCTTATGTCGGAATTATTGTAAGGAAAAAGAGGAACTACAAGGTTTCCCGTTGCCTTCACTGAACCAAATTTATTCTGAGAGAGCAACTCTGATCAGTTGTATTCCGAATTCCTTTTTGTATGTCACACCCTTAAAAAAGATTGAAAAAGATAACAAGATTAATAAACCAATAAATGAATGTATCTCTTTCTAAAAATCAGTTACACACACCGACTTATAGGAGAAAAAACCTGAAAAAAGATTTTTAAAAAACATAGTAATAATAATAAGTCCTAAATTTTATAGAACAAGTCTAAAAAATGATCGATTATCAATCAATAGTGTCAAAGAAATTATAATATATTCAAATTTTTTATCGGCGTAAAGTAACTTTAAAAAAAAAAATTATATGGATAACACGACTTCCTTGTACGCCTATTAAATTGCACATACACATTTTTTTAAATAAAAAGTACTAAAAATTTTATTTCACTAATAACTTCTGATTTTTCATTTTTATTTATTTTTTATTGTTATATTGAATTATTATTTATTGAAAAACGTTTTTTACAATCAGAGGTTAATAATTATTAATAAATCAATATATTTAAATTTTAAAGAAAAGAAAAGGAAATTTTAAGTCCAATTCGAACCGATGTACATTCCCCTTGAAGATCATAATATCTCACTAATTAAAATTGTATATGGCTATAACTCTGGAACAAATGAACATAAGTATCCCGATATATCGTTGAAAATTTCTCAATGGGGGCTTATTACTGCAGTTAAAAAACAAATCCAAAATCTATTTCTTTTGGATTTTGGGCTTTTTTGGACACTTTTGGTCAAGTCGATTGCAATCAAAAGGGGAGGTGCACAACTAGATATTACAACAGTCCTAAATTAAAAATGTCAACATCCTACGGCTAATCGTTTTTGAGTTATGCGATATAGATACATACATATGTACGTACATACAAACGCAAATATAGACGTCACGCCGAAACTAGTCAAAATGGATTTAGGGATGGTCAAAGTGGATATTTCCGTTGAAATTTGAGAACCGAAATTTTTTACAATCACCGTACTTCCTTTACTTGGTACTAGGAAGTAAAAATCGTACGAAAATGGTTTCAAGATTAAATCGAACGATGGAATATTCAGTTAATAAATCGTCTTAACATGTTACAGCAGTTTTAAATTTTAGATATAATCCCATGAACTTTCATAAAATAAAATATTTAAATAACTCATTATATCTTTGTAATACTTAAAGCAAATTAAAAAAAGAAACGTAAATCGTAAAATAACATAAATGGCTTCATTTAATGAAGCCATTAAATAAATGGATTCAGTTTGAAATAGACAAACACCAATTATCTAAAGGTGCTTCTGTATTAGTAGCTGTATCATTGTATCATCATATCCTATTACGTTAATTATGATATTTCTGTAGAACAAACGGATGTATAACCAACGGCAGTATCAATTGGTTTTATAAAATAAATAGGACTGATACGATGGATGACATTGGCATCGTAGTTTGCAGATATGAAAAATTACAAATAAAATGATACGAATACACCTTTACGGAATCTTTCCACAACTTCTATTAAGAAAAAGAATTTTCTCAAAAAAAGCAATTCATCAAAACAGAAATAATCTAGAATAATGATGGGTGCATTTACAAAATAAAGTTAATTATGCCACTTAAAATTGTATTAATAAACAAAAATTTCAACTTTTTTTTTCACGTTCATTTAGAATCACCATTTATGAAAATAATATGCTAACTTTTACTCCATATAATAGAATAAAATTTTCAACACGGTAATTTTATGAAACAAAAAACTTTAACGAAAGTACTATAAAAATAAAATTCGATAACTTTTGAATCTTAATTCAGAGATTGTTTATCTGCTTTAATTCCGCTTCTGTTTGATCTTTAATCCATCTCATTTTTACACTTTGTTGAAGGGTTTTCTCTACAAAAATATTTTTTTCAATAATATAGAAAAAGTTTTTTTTATTTTATAAAACATTTAAATATAATAGTATAGTTAACAAACGTAGCAAAAGAAATGTAACATACAAAAAAACCTTCCGTTAAATAGTGTATGAACTTATAGTAACAAATAATACATTAAATTAAATTTCAGGACAAAAAGAAAAAAAAATAACCAGTTTCTTCGAACAATAAGAGGAAGTACAAAAGCACTGCTATTTAAAAAGAAATCGTTCTAATGTGAGTATCTTAAAAACAGAATTATTTGAATTTTAAAACAACTTTAAGATTATAAAACAAATTAATGATTGATCATTTTCAAAAATGTTTAAGAAACCGAAACAAGAAATGCATTACATAACGTTTTTATATTCAATACTAAACTTATAAAAATAAATTAAACAGCCCACGCACATTTCAACTAGCTTGATAGAACTAACTTTGTAATATCAAAACTGAAATTATCAATAGCATTTAATTCGCGGAAATAATAAAGAAAAAATTCTAAATAAAACATAGAGACTTCCCTATTGAATATTTTTTTTACTCGTTCCGGTTCTCAGTATTAACATTGATAAAAAATTAAAATTTATATCGCTACTTTTCTTATAAATATGCTCGACTACCCACTTAATGGACATGTATTAAAATAAACCAAATAAATATAATCCAAAATATAGCTTTAATAAAACGTACATTAAAATATATTTTTGAACACTGTGCTCTTAATTCAATCCATCTAATTTTACTGTCAATCCCCAAGTAAGCAAATTCCTATCTTCGTCTGCCTCAAAACAAATATTTTTAAGAGGTTTTTCTAATTTTTATATCTATATTTGATGCTAAGGAACTCCATTTTAAGCTTGAAATCTATACTATATTGGTATGAATAGATAAAGAGAAATTTCACATTTAATTTTTTAAGACATTATAACCCGTTTAGTACCATAGTTTGTATTGTAAAACATTAAATAATAATTATGCATTACTTGTCCAATGAGTGTTTTCTTTTAATATACTTTTTTTTTAACAAGTTCAGTAGACTTATAATTTCAAAACTGGTATTAATAGATAAAAAAGTATTGTTATCTATCATAATCGGTTAAAGTTTGACTAATCAGAACATTTGATTTAAATGAAACCACGATTTCATTTTTAGATAAATTTTATTTTAATGATTTTTTTAAATACGAATTTAAAACAAATAACAAATGAATAAAGTTCAGTAAATGACGGCGAATGGAAAAAAATTACAAACTGAATACAGAAAGTAGGTATTATAAAAAAAATAAAACATTTAATAATTTATCTAACGAGCGATAATTGTCAGATACTTATTAAATTATTGTATCATTAAATACTCGAAAATACTTAAAAAAAAAGACTTCTAATTAAACAAGGACATAATAAGCGTTTAATTAACCCAGTAACATAATTTTGTTCTTAAAAGGTTGTTTTCTTTACAAATAAAATAGATAAATTTCAACAATATTTATTGTTTCAATTAACATTTGCACAGCTTTATATTTTTTGAAAAGAAAAAAATATGGATTCAAATTGTAGTGAATTAAAATTGTAGCAAAAACACGCCTGGAATGTAAAATAGCAGCAAATAAGGTAATTAATAATTAAAAAAAGATACAACATTAACGATAATCGTTACAAATATCGGTTAAAATCAGGTAAATAACATGCTCTTTTTATTAAAGTTGCATGCTTTTATCTGTTCCCTACAATAGTTTTGATGTGTTTACATTAAAAAAAAAAAAATTACACTCCTATACAGATTAACCTTTCACTCCCCCATTCTGGACCTTTATTTAGGAATGCGTGCTACGATGTAGCAATTACTTTTTTCTTTTTTTCTACAGGTATTTAACTTGTACTTTTTGTTAGACCCAAAATGATAATTTTTAAAACAGTCGGACTACATCAGTTAATATAGATAGATAAAACAAAAGTTCAGTATTGGAAAATAGTTTTATTAAATTAGTTAATTAAAAAAAAGTTTTGTTAGAAATATGTAAAAAAAAAAAAAAAAAAAAAAAAAAACAATTAAGAAGCCATTTTGTAAAGTGGCATAAGCTATTTGCCTCTTTCAGTTTTTTGTTTAATTATAATTTCTTCCCATTTTAATTTAGACACAAACCAAGAACTTTGAATTTACCATAAAATTATTTTATAGTTTAAACGTTAGAATAATATATAATAATTCTATACTAGAATAATTATTAACAACATATTATTTTGGGTATAGGCGTGATTTAAATAATTCCAGAAAGAAATATAACATTCAAGAACAGTTCTTAAAAGCCGCCCTGCAATCAAGATTTATTTTTAAAATAATAAGCATTTACACTCTTTTTATTATGAATTTTTGCAGTTTTCTTTTCTTTTTTTTTGTATTATTATGTAACAAATAACACGATACCATGAAAAAGATGTAATTTTTCGTTTTGTTTCATTTTGTGATTCGCTAGTACTTTTTTCCATGAAAAATGAAAGATTGTTAAGTTATAACTGAGACGGGGTGTATTCATTGAATTCCGTTACTTTTTTACAACTAAATTAACTTATTTTCGGAATGAACTTTCTTAAATTAATTATTTGCAAAAAAATATAATTACATCAATAATTTCTACAATATATATATTACATAAATATATTAGAAATTATTGATGTAATTATATTTTTTCAAAAGTTAATGGGAAATCCAAAATTAAACACTAAAATAAAAAAAGATCAATACCATTCTATCGATGAATTTCGGAGATGTATCAATATTTTCCTTCTACACCCATTATAAGTATTACCTGTATTCAAATTCAGTAACATATATAATCTCCATAATGCAATCGATTTTTACAAAATGACTCAACCAAAAATGTATAAATTTATTTAAACAAAGCTAAGAATAATTTCTGATGACGAAATTATCAAGACCAAAAATGAATAAACGACGCTTCAACAACGGTAAGCGTTATTTTTATACTGCAGTATTTAAAACTCATAATGTATCCAGAATTACTCTCTTAGTTCTATTGTTACTAGATATTTTAATAATTTTAATTCTTTTATTTTCCCTGTAGGAAAATTACTTTTATTACGCTCCTTTATAAAATAAACTTTTAAGTATTTCTTAAAAAATTACCGCTCAAAATTATTTTTAATAATCTGAGAAACCAAAGAAAGCCGGTGAACGGAATAAATCAAAAGAAAAATTCAAACAGGTGTACTTTATACATAAAAACGCCCTACTGAGCCTGAAAATAAAGTCTCAGTTTTTTGAAAATCGCATATGAGTATTAAGAAAAACCTTTAAATAGCGTTCATACATAAAAAAATTCATTGTGGTTTCCACTGAAATTTCTGCGACATAATTAAAGTTAGATCATAAAGTGACTGCTAATAAATAGAATACATCACCAATAAAGAAACGATTTTAATAAAATAAGCGCGGGAACCTCCCATCTTCAGGAATTTTTGATTTCAAAAGTACGCGCGCCGGGTCTAATGATATGTTTTTAAATAATAGTAGTTTTTTAATTACTATTATTATTATATTCAATAACTAGTAGATGTGCAATTAATAAAATTTATTTTTTTCAATTATTCAATTAATTCTTGAATGAATATCACATCAATTTGTACATTTTTGTTCAGATTCATAAATGTTTCAATCGTTATTAATCTTTACCTGTTTTTACTGTTATTAATATAATGCAGAAAAACAATCATAAATTTAAATAGATATTCTCTAATTTCACTTTAACATGGATTTATTACGGAAGGAAAATTAGTAGTACTAAAATGTGGTGCGCTAAAATATCGACTATAAGAAACGAAATCAAATTAATTTTCGATAGGATCCGAAACTCCAAAGTTCATAATCGCCATGACAAAAACATTTGTCATATTTTATAAATCAATACGTAGTTTAAAACAGCCGGTGTTTAAAACAATTTTTACCCTGATGTCAAAGACGATAAAATACTCAACTTCCATTTCTTGGCCGTGTTAACTCTCTCTTCCTTTTACATCTTTATATAATTAAAATAATAATAATAAAGAAAAAAAATTCAACGACATCCATCCTATTGTATCATCCATCTATTGTAATCACGTGATTTCCCGTAACATATAATAATTAAAGATAGAAAAATAATTACGGTTCATCATACAAATAAAGAGTATAATTTAATACATAAATCATAAAAGCATTACATGTAAATTATAATAAAATAAATTTTAATATAAAATAAATAAAAGAATAAGTAAAAATATATGTATAAATAAAACAAAAAGAAATAGGAAAATAGGAAGGGAAAACAAATAATTATAATAATTTATTAAGACTATTGTTGTTAAAAAAGATATTAAAATTGTCGCTTATGTATTATTTACTCATTATATTATTCTAAGTAATAAAATAATGCTTGATAATATTTAATAATAATAATAATACTCTTAGCGTAATAAATTATTTAAAATTCACACGGTTTTTTTACAACATACAATCACTGGTATTAAAATTTTCAATATATTTTAATTAATTATTTTTCCCAAATAAAAACAGTTTACACTAAATTAAAAAAAAATATTTTTTTCTAATAGTATATTTGAATTTCTTTTATTGAAAAAAAGGGGGTAAAAAATAAATCTCCCATTTATCTATAAATCGTCATCAAACAACAGTCACATTGCAAACATTGTATAATCATAATTACTTTATCACATTCACAAGACAGGGTACATAATAATAATTACCGTGTATTACCATACTTATGTGCATTACAAAAGTATAAATATATACAAGTTACCCTAATAAAAAAAAACTAATTATCTAATGTAGTTACGAGTTGTAATAAAAAAATCTATTTCACTTAAAACTCTAAACTATGTGTTATTACGGGAAAATAAGATATTTTCTTCAGAACTCTACAACCTGTAACAAAAATAATCAACTGCAAAACAACCTAACAAATTATTACCTCATAATAATGTATATTTTAAAGTAATTAATCGTGGTTTTTCTACTTCTGGGTGTATTTATTATACTAAGTATTACAGCAATTAAAACCGCTAAAAAGTACTACCAGTTATCATTTTCATTTGATGCTTTCTTAATGGAAGAAATTAGAGCAATAACAGGGGCTTTATTATTGCCATCCAAAGAAATACTTATTACGTACTTATGTAGGGGGTTTATCGACAGTGAATTTGTTTTTATTGTTACAAAACTACCATAGCGAGAAACATTAATATTTATATGACGTTCCTACCTCCAGCATCCAATCAGCAACTATTCTTCTCATTGAAGGCGTAAGGTCCGCTTGTAAGCACTGGAAGTAGGAACTAGAGGTAACATAACGTTCTTCCCGATTTAATAGATTTTTTAATACTCTATCGTCATTTAATAAATTTGGATCGTTATAAGCTTTACATTCTAAACCTAGTACAGGTTCGCAACAAAGCAAGTCCACCCTGTACATAGTGGAATGATTATAATGGCATACGCACGATAGATAAACACGTCGACGGCACCACTTTACGCACAAAACACGAGCTTGGTTGTATCTAGTTCCAACACGCAGCCCGACAACGTTACTCCGGTCTGGCCAGCCGCCAGGGCCACATTGTACAATGGAATACCCCTACCTATCAACAATCTCATACAGAGACGCCTCTCCCCACCATAAAACGAATGAAAGACATTGCTTTGTAGCTTTGAATTCTCACCGATAGGACCGCTACTGCTGTATCTCACTTCCCCTTACCCCACCCAAACTAAACTATCAAACCGCATCCCCCTTCCCTTACTTCTCTCATTCCTTCATCACTTTCTTGATTTTTCTATTTTAGCTTCTCTTTTTTCCGCTTTTAGCTGATACTACTCCCTGCTCTACCATTCTATCCCTCTTTCATTTATCATTCTTTCTCACTCATAAAACACACACACACTCACACGTTTATATTTCTCCTGCATCTTGTAGACGGCGGCGCTACGCTGGAGGCCTCCTTCGGGTAGTCTCACATCAGTCTCCGTTTAATAGTTCCCTGTTTTATGAATATCTGTACGTTACCCTATCCTTTTAAGATGTAAATAATAATAATAATAATAATTTATTTAACTTAAAATCAACCGAATGATAATGTGTTAGTTAATTGCAATATATATATATATATTAGAATTATTAGCTTGGTTTTATTCGTGCAAATATTCAGTTTTTCCAGAAAAAGATCATTTACATGTCTCGAAGTTAATAATAATGATTACAATTAATAATAATAGTTTTTTCTTCTTCGGGAATACGGACATCGACTTCCGGACACCGATAAAAAAAAAAGAAGAAAAAAGAATTAAGATATTAAGAACTATTAAAATATTCTTAACGATAAAATATATTAGAAAACTTAAAAAATTGAAAACATATCGCATTTGTTTATCGCCTAGGTTTTCCCTTATGCCATTCCTTTTTACTTCTTTCCTCCATCCTCCTGACGGCCTCCATCTCTGATGATAGGATATCTGACGCCCTGGAGATGGTATCTTCATCCTTCTCCGATACTACGGGTTCTGCGGCCGGCATCAGATGACACCAACCTAAACGGATATGTTAGCTATGCTGTCTCGAAATCCAAACTTGAGCTCTTCCCAATGACATTTTTGGGGCGGCTGAAATACTCTCTCTCTCCGTAGGATCCTTGGAGGTTTCAAAAGCTGGATATTGTATAATCTCGTAATCAAGGCCTTTTCATTGTAACTTGAACCTAGATGTCACCAAGCTCAGACTTCTTCTGGGCCCTTGCCACACCTTCCTTCATCTAACGACTAGTCAAAGAACTGGTGTTTTTTACCTTTTCAGATGTCTCCTTAACATCTTTATATACAACGTCCATCGGTAATTACATCTTAGCAGGTTTTATTGGCTCTTTTTGCTGAGGAGATTCCATCCTATCTATGTATCTATTATTTTCTCAATCATACCAGCAAGGCTTGGTACAAAAGCAGAAAACAACTGCTCCACGTTAACTCTGAATAAAGAAGAGGCGCAGCCGCTTCTGCATAAGCCATTGCCGATCGAAGTTTCGACTTCATGAATTTCTGCTTCACACATGCTGATTTCTTGCCTTTCAAATCTGACTGCAGTGTGTCCGAAACGGTATGAATGTACGCATATCTGGACGATGTATGCCAGCGTGTACTTTCTCAGGCACGTTAGGGCTGTTGAACGTTACACATGCGAAGAAGAAGGAAGAACCTCACCATTACTCCTCATGAGTAAGTCTTTGGTATGTGTCATACCTTGATTTGACAATTCCTCTACTATTTCTTCTTCCGTACGATTAAGAAGATCGTAGCAAATAACAACTTCTTACGATGAACTAAGAACTCTATGAGTTTTTAAAGCTTGAACATTTAACCGTCATTCACGGTTTCCAAGTACAGTGTTACGAATATCCTTGACAAGGAAATATCACCTGCACATTCTGTTATCTCCCGAATAATCAAGAACTGGGCTGACTTTCTGGACATTACCATTCTCTCTCGTAATTACAAGATGCCTAAAATTCCCTTGTCGACTTCTTACGTCTTTTCTAAGTTTATCTGTATCCTTACTTCGTTTCTGGTGAATCGGCCTTTTCTATATTAGGGTGTTTACGTGAACCCTCTACCGTGTTTGGTTCTTCAAGATTCTGCATGAAATGCTGATCCATTCTGTACCAAGGCTAGCCACAGGAGTAGACCCCCACTTCAAGACTACTAACCTTAGAGGTTCGACCCGGTACTCCGATACAACCGGCATATGTCTTGGCAGAGAGCGGATGCACAATCTCTGCAGTGACTCCAAGCTCCGACTAACCGTAACTTTCAAGGCACCCGTGCACCGTCATACATAATCACCTATCACCTTACTACATGCTTGCCATCGCGGGAAATTCGAGGTAAACGGAAGGACCTCTGTTACACCTGCAATCACATCGACCCTGGCCGCTACATCGCTAGCCAGGTTCGATGTGACCCTGGCCCCTAGCGATGTAGCGGCTTGTTATTAACAATGATCAAAAGTCCGAAAAATACTCGGAGCCCCGTTACCCAGCTATATATATTGTACTTATGTGCAGCTGTTACCGCCATGAAATGTAACGTAGTTGTTACGATCCGGACCTAGAGATTATCTGCCTCAGGGCATTTTTTAAGAAATATTTTAAGAAAGATTTTTTTTTAAATTAAATTCTTTTTTGCATTAATTATTTTACACTCATTTTTTTATGAATTCCATAATAAATACTGTTTTTTTAATGCCATCGCGAAATTGAAATATTTTCATTTTGAAGTATATTTTAAATTTATTGAACGCCTTAATTAATAACAATTGTATGGATATTAATAATTCTAATAACAGAATTAAAACCAGTAGAATGAAGATTTGTGATGAAGATTGTAAAAATATACATTTTAAAATCTAAAGCAAAGCTAACCGACATTCAAATGTGAACCACTTTTGTTTTACGTGTGTTTTCTGTTTCACGTGAAGCTTTCAGATCTCATTTTTAGACATATAAAATTTAATATGTTTTAGTAATGAAACTGATACCTCCGACCAAGAATTTGTTTGTTAATTACAGCATTTGTATGTATTTTAATTTTGTATTGTACATTCGTAACTGGTTAATGCATCGTTATTAACATTTACTTTTGACAAAAGAAAGAAGTTGGCTGTTAAACTATCAATCTTTCTTCTGGCAACTCAGATTGTTTAGAGAAACTAATGTTGGCTTCGGATTGGTCAAGTGAGGTTTTAAGCTTATGATCGTGCACTAACATTCGTACATGCTACACTTCCTAAATTTATAACTCATTTTAATACTGATAAATATTAGGTAAATCATAAGCAAATTAATAGAATTGTTTCTTCCAAAAAAAAGCTGATAACACAGTTTTTTGTGATGCACGGCTTACCCACACATACATACAGAACTTAATTAAAAATATTTACAATTTTATTTAAATATAATAATTTTTCTTTTATTTATTTCAATGATTCTAACTAAAGCGTGCGCGCATACTGTATTTAATTCGCAGGGTGTGGCGATACTAGTAGTGACGGTCGGCACTAACTAAAAAATTGTAATTTCACAACTTATGTAGGACAAATTTCACTTGTACGTTCGGCAGACTGGTGTAGCCGCGAGGCTTGACGCACCAGGTTCCGGACAATGGAATTCGAGACCCAGCCAGACCGAGCTACTTTTTTACAGTTTAAATATTATTCATTTATTTAATTCTACCGCTCACCTGTAACTTCACAACATAGCAGACGTCTATAACAGCATTTTTTTGGGTGGGGGTGCGATTTTTTTACAAATATTGTTATTTTTTAATTGTTAACAAATGCGCCTAGGAAAAATATGACCTTAATTAGGTGAAATCTCGAGATACTGAGGGTGACCTTGCACTACAGCCTCACCCCCTTGGCCTTTTAAGTTGAAAATTTAATGGCATCAATGCCTCAAATATAGAAGTAATCTGACCAAGTTTGGTCAAAATCGGTTTAGTAGTTCTGAAAATATACGTTGATTTAGAGGCCAACACAGAACACACACGTACATACGAACATTAACAACCGGAAACTTTCCATTCGGTTTTTTGGCTTTCTTAGGTATCAAAACGTCAAGATCCACTGAAAACCGCGTATGCCCAAATTGGACCGATTACAATACTTTCCTTTCTAGAACTATAGCTCTATCTAGACGGGAAAATAAAACTTGCAGCATCTCTTTTAGTGTTTACTAATAAAGCTGTTGTTATTGGCGCTCGTCTTAAAACAATTAGAAAACCTAATAAAACTGTAATATAACAAGTATATAATTAATGTACAAGATCATAAGAATACTAACAGAATTCACACCGACAAAAATATCAACCTAGGAGCATGTAAATTAAACTGCAGTGATTACACTAAATAGTAAATTTGACAGATTGAACTAACATTTACCTACGAATAAAAGGAACATATACAAGTGCTATAAAGTGCAAAAGAATTCAGGTTTGCAAACAACCTATTAGAAATATATATATACAATATTAACCACAATATTCAAATTTTATACATATCACATAAAACCCAAGATCTCATCATATTTGAACAATGAATAAGCACAAAATTTATTCTAAGAATAAATTATTATTTCTATTATAAGAATAAATACAACAAAGATCGAATATTTTATTCGAATATACTGCATATTACTCTTAGAGGTGTCCTACCCTTTTTATGACGATCATTGTTAATAACAGCGCTGCCAATAAATCCACTGAAGTACTGACTAGCTCTGAAAGGTCCTTTAGAAGAAAGAATTCTATTGTTTTAAACTGTTATCAAGTTTCGTTATGCTATTCGAATAATTATAATTTATACTTTTTCTGTTACAAGATAGGAAGTATTATCCTAAATAACAAGAAATTATTCTTTTCCCAGTTTTGTTGATGGCTTTATCTGTCATCTGTCGTTTGACTATTACAGTTTAATGCGTTTTTTATTTATTTATACTTTGTGGTGGCCTCTTAAATTTCTAACATTTTACATGTTTAAGCACTATAATTAATTTCTCTTATAATTTTTACTCTTTCTTCTATTATCAAACTAATAAAAAGATCCGTTTAACGACTTTATTTTTAGGTTTTCTTTATGAGTATTTTTTGTATGATCTTAAAAAAGCAATTCTTGCTTAAAAATTATATTTTGTTTTAATTTTTTTCTGTGGATACCTAGACAATAAGAAGAACTGTAACAATTAATGTTATTCTTAAAATGTAGATGAAATGTTTTAGAAAGAATTTTGTTATTACTGGAGCCAGAATTTTGGTTAAATGTAATATTAATTTTGAAATATTATTTAGTATAAATATTAAGAATCACAATCTTCAATAAAGCACAAATTCCTAATCTGATTTTTTATCTCTAGTCTTTGATGAGACAAAATTAATAAGTCGTTGATTTAAAGCGATTAATAATATTTTATTTATTTTCTTTTATAAAAAAGTAATATTTTATTAACTTTTTTTGGTTTTATTATGTAATTTTTGATGTCTGACGTTTTCCTTTGTAGCAACCGTAAATCTTTTGACTTTTGTTTAGCGGTTAGATTTAAGTTTTAATTATTAGTATTAACATTTAATATAATGTTATAATTTTTACATTAAAAAGTTCATGTAAATTTAGGTAAATTTTACTGCTAAAAAATTTTTAATATTTTTTATTGAAAAAAATCTGCTTTCAGTGGATTCCATCTCCCTCAACCCTAGTAAATTACTCCCTGAACTTTACTAATTTATCTTTATTTATAATGAACACTGAACGTACATCCGTCTATTATACAAGCCTTATTGAAAATAGTTCATTTCACAGGTTATTCCTCTACTTTAGAAAGTTCCATAATTAAAAAATAAAAAAAATAAAAAAAAAAAATAGTGAAGAAAGTGTTCTAAAGATTCATTCCTACTCCTTGTCTGGCTTTTTTTTGTTTTACGTTGATAAGATCTAGCCCCCGCACCCACCCTCTATAGCTACAAATGGACAAGTCTGTTATTTATTGCATACGCCTTTCGGCATTTTAATTGACTCTATTTCACCGAAATGTACTGATATAACAAAGGCTATAGTTTATCTAGGTTAAATATACAACAAATATATTTTTTTCAGATTATTTTTTTACTTAAAATAAACATTTTTAATCATTTTTCTTTTATTTAAAATTTTCATTAATAATAATATTAGCTTAAATTCTTCTTCCTTCACAAATATTATCTTTAGAAATCACCTTAGCTATTGAAAATTAAAATTTAACATTTAATTTGGAATAAAAGCTGTAAAAAAATCATCATTAATACAAATTTTAAGGGGAAATTATTTACAACACACACACACATATATATATATATATATATATATATATATATATATATACTTTTTTATTTATTTTTTTCAGTAACGAAATAAGGAATATATTTAATTATCTGAAAAATAAATAAAGTAGTCTCGTTCCTTCCTTGGAGAACAAAATTAAGTTGCAATAAAATTAACCTCTTTTTAGATTATGAAATGTAGTAAATTATAAAAATTGTAATTTTTAACATTTCCAAATGAGAGAAATTTTAATACCCGTATTTTATATTAACCGTAGACTAATTAAAACCTACAGTGTCTATTTCTATTTACTATTCTCATTAAACATAACTGAAATAACAGAAATTCGATTTCAAGAAAATTCAACGAAAAATAAATATTAATACGTTATAAGGTTATTAAAGTTTATAATTCTTAAAATAATTACTTACCAATGCAAGAATATATATACAGTAAATTGCATAATAGAATTGTATTTAAATAACTGTATTGTTCCGTTAGTGTAAACTTCCAACACAAAATTGTTGTACTATAATAATAGTCTATAGGCCAAATAGTAATAATGATAAAAATATACTACTTAGATTTAATTATTTTGTGAGATTAACGTAGAAATGTTCCCATTGAAACTGTTAATTCTTTTTTTATCTAATTTTATTTTAGCAAATAATAGTATTCATTTAACATAATAATTCTGCAGAAATTGTTTATTTTAGAAATAAAATATCATTTAGATATAACTTTGAGGCTAGCTGATTATTTTCCAGTAGGAAGACAGAAAATCTTCTTAACATTGTTTTTTTATTATTGTTTTATTTTACATATGATGGAATTATCTGTTAGTCTCTGTCAAAGTACAGTCGATTCCATTTTAGTAGACACCTGAATTTATGAACTTGTGAATGCCAGAGTTGTGTTTGGACGGTTGTAGTGTTAGAAAATTCTATTTATTTGGTACTAAAATCTAGCGCTTTTAATGACTATCATTACGAGAGCGGTGCTAATCTGTTATCGACAGTTATTAAAAGTCAACAATAACTACAATTATCTTACACTATAACCTCATAAACTTAATACTGGCATTCATACATACATAAATCCACAACATTTATTAAAAAAGTAACATTAAAATGTAAATGAACGGTATAAATTGTTACCTATTTTTTTACTTTGTTTTAAAATTTCGTGAAACTGTATTTTATTTCTATTTAAGATAAGATACTTTTATTTACAATTTACAATTTATCGTGCCACACAATTTTTGTTTTTGTTTATTGCATTATCAACTAAAATGGAATTTACTGTAACGCCTATGAAATTTCTTAAAACAGTTTCAATGATTTTTATTCAGCAGGATACAATTCATCAATGAAAAACACATAAAACTGTAATCCAAAGGTAGTAGAGTAATTAATGAAGCCTCTCTTAGATCTAATTAAATCATCGATTTAATTAAAAATAAAATAATAAAAATAGGTGACAATATGGCAGTGAATGTCTGCACAAAAAAAAAGGAAGAATTGAACAATAATAAAGGTTCGTAAATATTAATTTAAAAGAAGATTGCTAAAGTGTAAGCGAATTTGAATTAAAGTCATGGAAATAAGTGAAAAAAATGATGAACATAGAAAAAATGCTTGAGATCAGAGAATATTAAATGAATATACAATGTAAAAAATGAAGAATCAATGACAAGAATTATTAGGAATAAAAGTCAGAACAACGCAGAACAGGAAAACTAAATGCCTGGGACATCTCATGAGAGAAGGATCGACGAAACCTAATCAGTGCTAAAAGGATCAATAGCGGATGCGTAAAAGAGCCCGGAATAATGTATAAACACTACAGACGGTCTAAAAGGAAACGTGAGTTATCAATCTAAAAGGTCTAGCTAAGAATAGAGAAGAATGAAAACGGACTTGGTGCAAAGGACTTGCCTTAGGGCAGATAAATGAGTGATGATGATAATCATAAACACCTATTATCTTTTATGGAAGATGTGGGAAACGGATATAGTTTAATTCATTAAAGATAGGGTGATCTGATTAGTAATAGGCCAGACTATCATTAATAATCAACAAAAAATAAGTACAGGAAGTTGGTTCTACAATGAATAAATGATTCTCAGAAAAGAGCAGATTTTTCGCGACATATATTTGCTCGTAATAAATGTAATATTAGTCACTCTCTGAAGGATAAGGAAAATAGACATTCGTATTTTGTCTACAGTTAACTTTAAATATATTAATTCCTAATGGATACATGTATATGTTTTTCGTTTGCAGTCATTTTTGATTACGGACTATTCTTAATAGTTGATTTAACAATAAAAACTTTTTGTTTGAATTTAACTATATTAAACACTGATCGTTCTTTTAATTCGACGTTGTTAGTTTAGTTAGATCAATAGTTACAGCTACCGTATTGTGATAATGAAAAACTTTTCATCCAAAAAAATTTCTATATTCTTACGTCGGTCGACGAGTAATTTATTAGACTACGAATAAATCAAACCAAGAATAAGGGTTGGATTTTCTAATCCAGAACATATTGATTTAATCTTTGCGTTTATACAAAAATAATATGATTTTTGCTTGCTTTTTTCCTTTAAATATTATTGTTGCTTTACTAAAAGCAACAACTGAAGAAAAAAAGATTTAAAATTATTTAATCTTTATTTTCACACTCTATGTATTTGTATCTTTTTATAAAGATAGGTTTAGGTAGATTTCATAAGAAAGCTATCTATTTTAATGGGTGCCATGATTCGACTTCCGGAAAATTTCGACATACCTTCGCGTTTTTCATCCCCCAGACCCCGAAATCACCGTCAGTTCAAAAGTTTATATATACATTTATACATCTATCTATCTATCTATATATTTCACTTTCTTGTGGACACGATAACAGCCGTAATTTTCCGCCAATCACTTTCAAATTTATACATAAAATATAACAATCCAAAATCTCGTTCGAGTTTGTTAAAGGTCAGAATCGGACACAGCGGTGGAAATGGGAGGGCTTTTTCGAAAAAACAAAATATCGCTATAACTTTTCTATTAAGTAAAATATCGTATTTGTTTAAAGTTCATACTGTTCTTTGAATGGCTCTTATTCAAAGAATATTTTTATCTAAGTAAAGTCTTTTGATATCACCAACCATTGGCCCTGGGGGTGGAAAAAATGGGGTTTCGAAGACAAAAACTCATACTTCCCTTAAAAAGGCACAGTATCGAATCGGTTTAAAGTGGTCGTTAGTCCTCTAAACATTACCTAAAATTTTTACCTGTATGAATTTTTGATTTAACCAACCCTTGCGGCAAGGGATGACCAAAACGTTGCTGAAATTGTAAGAAAATGGGGCTTGTCGTATGCCAATCATGTGAAATTTTTTTCACATGCAGCCATTGTCGTATTCAGTAAATTTAAGTTTTTCTTAACTTTAAGATGAAAATATTTTTTACCCCACACTTAGCACCGGTGAAATCTACCTCCGCCTTGCGGCGTGCCGAAAGGGATTTTTTAACTTTTAATATGTAGCATAATATGCATATAATAAATTATTCTGATTGATCCTACCGACAAATGACACAAACGCGTGCAGACTTGCGGTACGTGCATAATATAAACCAAATACATAAAATCACGTATTAATTTATAATCGATGCGGGTACAGTCTGTATATAATATGGCCGACCTATTACATATTGTAAATACAATATTTAAAAATAAACAGGCTATTAGGTCTCTAACTGGTATACATATTTCACTACGCGTTTTGTGAAGTTAAATATGTATATATATGTATATCAGTTAAAAATATTAAATTATTTTCATTTATAAAACACCGCTTGATATCAAATAGTTAAATTTATTTGTACCTATAAAGCAACTTGTCCAGACAGACTGACTGATTTATCAATGGCCAGTAAAATCCACTGAAGATAAATTGATGAAAATTTGTGTACATGTTCTTCTTAGGTGTTGTAAGTGCTCACTAAGAAAGGATTGTTTTTTAAATTTTGAGTTTAAAAGGTTAAAATGGAGTAACAATGAAATTTACTATCTTTTTTTTTTTTTTTTTTTTTTTTTTTAATTTCTTGGTAACAAACAAAGATATCAACTTGATATTTTGTATATGTAATTTTCATTTAAATATCTAAAAACCGACTTCTAGATTTTTCAAAATTCGTCCTTGAAAGGGTTGAAGAAAGGTAACAATAATTTGAACAATGACTGCAAATTTTCTCCATTTCCTACTATACTAAACCAGATATTCAGTAGACTGGGGCTTATAAATACTCCTCAGATAAATATCTAAAAACTATTTTCGGGTTTTTTTTGAATTTCGATTTTTTAAGGGTTGCGACGGCGTACGGCTCGGCGGCTCAACCAACACAGTTACTGTTACTGTATGTGCAACGAGATTGATTACACCTGTCTCCGGTTATTTCATTAAAAAACATAAAATAAAACTAATTAAAAAAAGGAGAAACGAAGTACGGTCACCACCTATTGGTAATTTCTGATAACAATAAGAACCGTACAAAATACATTTTTAACCGTACGAAGTACAGATAACCAGTTATAACTTATATTTTCAAGATGGAGGCCAACGTTTTGAAACCCACAGTCTTAGATCAGTCAAATTTTCGGTTTCTCTACTGATCAAACTGTTGCTCTAAAGAAATTAAAATGCAATGATATTTTTTTATAAATTGAACAGGCTTTAATATTTATTTATCATTATTATTCTAACAGGCATGAGTTTAATGAACACAGCAGAGTCGAAGGGGCAGATCCCTCTGGCTAGACTCTGCTGGGATATTTAGCCATGACCGGCTAAATATCCCCTGACCGCGACGGGAAATACAAGTAACCATATAGCGCGGGAGAAGCCGCGACGGAGATGCTGAAAATGCATAATAATTCATTTATTTAATGCACAAAATTTCGCATAGAATATTTAATTTTTAATGGAGAACTGTTACTTCATAAAATTATACCCATTGTAGGAGATGGTACGTGTCTTTTTCGATCTCTCTCATCTCATGTACTATACACAGCTATTGGCGACCGAAGTGCGGGAAATAATTGTGTCACATGTGGTGGAGAATTGGAAGGAATTTTCAACTATAATGGAAAACAACTGGGATCACAACTATTCGAGCTGCAATGAATATTTCGTTAAAATTTCCAAAGGTTCGATTATGGTGGATTGTGTGAGCGGTAAAGGCTGGTGTAGATTATTTCCATTTGTATTCGAAGTTTATCTCAATGGTGCTACAATGGTGCTCAATGGCGCAGTACTACATACTGCTTTCGGTAATAATGTTCATTCTGTACTAAGGATGCGCTTCTCTGGTGATTTACCCATTGGTCATTTTGAGGCATATGAACACTTACCGTTAATTGACCACCAATATTTGACAGCGTTATCTGTTACTAGGATAACATCTAGAGAACGACGAGCGAGACACACAGCATGCGAATAAAAATGCAAAAAAAAGAGCTTATTCATTCTAGCACCACAAAAAAACGCCAATGTAGTTTATAAGAAATCCCTGAAATAAAAATATCTCAAGCAGCACTTTTCACTGCTACATTCTAAATCGGCCCTTATATGTGTAAGCATTGGACAACAATTCGTTGTTTATCGTATGTTCTTCTAAATTTTTAATAAAAATTTTTATTTACCGTTTTATTAGGATTTAATAAAAATCGAAAAACAATATTCTTGATTAAATAATTTTAGTTATAAATAAATAAGTTTGCTATTAAAAATATATTGCAGGTGAAGCCAAACTGATATCGCGGGTGTAGCGGCGATGGGGGAAGCTGGTTAAATTATAATTTCCTATCTATATCCTACTGATATTTTGTTTTCCGTTTATTACAATCTTTTTATTTTCAGTAAATAAAACAAATTACAGGTAAAAATCGAAAGAAAACTGAGTTTGTTATTATTTAATTATAAATGAAAAAAATAATGATGAGTAAATTTGAAAATTTAGCGTATGTGTGCGTGTTAAAAAAAATTTAAAGCGATTTCTTGTAAATGTTGATAACTTGCATCAATAAGAAAATTAAATGGATAAAAATTAAATTAAATGTACTGTTTAAGAAAATGACATTTAGTTTTTTTCCTGTGTTTTCTCAGAATTTTGTCATAAACCAGAAAATAGTACAAAAATTCTTTTTTCAGGCAATCATGCTATGAAATTTCGATGTTACTGACGGAATGGCATTTAGATCTCAATATTTCTGATCTAAATATTAACGAAATAACAGGATGCACTTTTTTCCATGTTGGTTTTTAGATTTTTGTTACGCTTTTTTTAAGAGATCACATTTTTTTTTTTTAAACATCAGAAATAGTTTTATATACATTTTAATTTCTTTGTTTTAATGTGGGGGGAAAATAACAAGACGCTCAATAATTCAACGGTTATCTTTTCAATCCTAGCAATGCAGTTTCACATCCGGCTCACAACGTTTAAATTTTATTATCTAACTAGCAGACCCGGCAATGCTTCGCTATTGCTAGATTTGAATATATATATAGATTAAATGAACACAATTGAAAGTTTGATAAAACATTAACATAATGAACATTATGGAATTTCACAAAATTTAACCTTTCCCTTTTACCCTTTTCCCAATTTCCTCTTTCCCGTTGCCACTTCCTCCATTTTTATTTTTCCCATTTTCATTTTTACCATATACCTTTTCCCTTTCTCTCATTTCCTCCTTCCCCTTATTCCATTTCACCTTTCCTCCCCCTTTCCTTCCACATTTTCTTTCCATTATTTCCCTTTCCCGATCCTCTTCCCCCTCCCCCGTTTCTTTTTCCTCCTTTCCCCTTTCCATTTCCTGTTCCCTTTTTTCTTTTTTTCTTTTTCCCCTTCTTCCTTTTTACCTTCTTTCCTTTTACCTTTTGCGATTTTTCCCTTTCTTCCTTTTCCCCGTGCGTAAATCGGTTCAGTAGTTTTATAGTCTATAGTGGACACACACATCGGAAACATTGAAATGGAATCGTAAAATATTTAGTATAGCGTGTGTTGTTTTTACGTCCAGCTGATAGCGCTGTTTTTAAAAAAAAGAATGTTTTTACCTGCTATAGTAGGTAAATAAAAACAGTAGGTATATAAAAACAGGCGCGTATTCGAATTCAACGTTGTGTCAAAATGTTAAAGCAATCGGTGAAGAACTTTCGGAGAGTTAAGATTTTGAACAAACGAACATTTACATTTTTATTTATATTGATGAACAACTTTTCCAGGTTGCTCAATTATAATGCATATTCATCATCAGTAATATTTTAACGTAAGAAGTATGGTATTGTACTTACCACGTCACTCCCAGAGTAACGTTGGCTGGAAAATGAAGCATCAGTTTCATCTAAATTTAATTCTCTTATGAGATATAACCTTCTTTCGAAGAATTATTGTAAGTATTGTTAGCTGTAATGTTTAATTTTGTCTCACTGAAAATAATCATTAAAAAAGAAGAGTTTTTTTGACAGAAAAAATATATATTTATTTTTCTTTCCAAAGCATTTCCCAATTAACAAACAAAATAAAAATTACTTTGAAATTATTTTAAACATTTATAAAATATCTTTCACCTTTTTTTTAAGGCATATCCGTTTTTTCCCAGGTAATTTATTATTCCAAGTTACTACTCAAGTCTCGTTTCAAAATTCGTTTAATAAGTATAACCTTTTTTTTTATAAATTTAATTTTTCGTTTTCATAATTCTCCCTCGTATTTCTAATTTTTATATGAAGAAAACAACAAACGAAGTAAAAAGAAAATTTGTGAGCGGAATAGCAATCCAAAAGAAATAAAAGGTTCGTACTCGCTGATCAGATTGCTATTTTGTCTGAAACTAATGATGAGTTGGTAGAATGAATAAATGAATGGTACGGATTCAGTGGTAAAGAGAAATTCAACTTGAAAATAAATAAGAATAAAACAAAGGTTATGAAATAAACAGAAAAAGGATAATAAAGAGTTAAATAATATAGAACACAATGCGTCAGAAGTCTCAGAATTTTTATATTTACGTATTAAAATTACAAAAGGTAAACGAATTAAAAAGATATGAAAGTAGACTTGCGCAAGTAAAAAGAGCTTTCATCCAGAAAAGACATTTGCTGTTATCAAATATTAGTTTAGAAGTCAACAGAACATTAGTTGAGTAGTCCTTTATAGCAGCGAAAGTTGAAAGTAGAGAAATTAAAAAAAAAAACAAAGAATATAAACTTTCAGACGTAATGTTAGAGAAGAATGTTGAAAGTTAGATGGGTTGATAAAACAAGAAAAGGTGAAGATTTTTTAAGACAAACGTAAGAAGACGGACATTTGCAGGATCTTGTAAAAAGCACAGATTTGTGACCCTACATTTGAAGACATCCAGGATCAATGAATTTTTTTGTAGAAGAAATTGTAGTGAATAAAATCAGCAACGAAGAAAAAGGTTAGTATATATAAAATCGATAAAAAGATGTCGGATGAGACAGGTACATTGACGCTAAGAGATTGGGAAAACCCATCGGCTTGGTCTAGTGGTGAACGCGTCTTCCCAAATCAGCTGATTTGGTAGTCGAGAGTTCCAGCATTCAAGTCCTAGTAAAGTCAGTCATTTTTACACGGATTTGAATACTAGATCGTGGATACCGGTGTTCTTTGGTAGTTGGGTTTCAATTAACCACACATCTCAGGAGTGGTCGAACTGAGACAGGACTACACGTCATTTACACTCATACATATCATCCTCTGAAGTATTATCTGTAAGGTAAATTACTGGAGGCTAAACAGGAAAAAGAAAAGAAGAGAGATTCGCCCAAAATAAAAAGGAACGATGTGTTCAAACGTTTGAAAAACCGTTAAAATGCGAATATGTATAAGTACTACGGTTCCAATTACAACCATATTTTAGGTTGGGTTTATCTAGAATCTCTGTTTTTTGTTATTCAGCCATTAAATAATATTGATCGTGAAATAGTTTTATATTATTTCTCGGTTAATTATTATTTTGCTTCTGAAATAAATATAAATATTTATTAGGATTAATTTTATACCGTTGTCTGCTTTGTTTTTGTATTCCATTGACAATAACCTGTTTGTCGCTTGTTCGCTTATTAAAATTTAAAAAAATAAACAAATAAATTAAATCTTAGACACTCCACGATTCCTTGTTTCGTAAAACCAAATTTCACGTCTAGGATCTTCAACTCATTGTACTGATCGGCGTTCAAATAGTTTTGGTATAATCTCTTGCTTCTTCCGGTTTATTCAAACTTATCATTCCACACCAGCTACTGCATTTTTATTACACTATATTTTAATAGTTATTTAATCATCTTTATTTAGTTAACGATTTTTAAATTATTTACCCGGTTTACAACGAAAATCAATCACGAACTTTATCCACGCTTTCTTAATGTCATATTCGGCACGTAAGTAATTATTAGAACAAGGAAGTATTGTGATCGCGAAAAATTTCGGTTTTCAGTTTTCAACGGAAATATCTATTTTCACCATCCCTGAATTCAGTTTGACTAGTTTCGGCGTGACGTCTGTACGTACATATGTATCTCGCATAACTCAAAAAACGATTAGCCGTAGGATGTTGAAATTTTGGAATTAGGACTGTTGTAACATCTAGTTGTGCACCTCCCCTTTTGATTGCAATCAACTGGACCAAAAGTGTCCAAAAAAGCCAAAAATCGAAAACAATTTGTTTTTTATATATTACATCGTTGAGCTTTTCAACGATATATCATAAGTGGTACTTTTTTTCATTGATTACAGATTTGTAGCCAAATAACATTTTAATTAATGACATATTTGGATCTTACAAGGGAAGGCTCATCGGTTCAAATCCGACTTCATTTCCTTTTTTTTTAACTTTTCTCTTTTTTTAATTTAAATATATTATTGATTTATTAATAACTTAACCTCTGAATGTAAAAACATTTTTCCAATAATAATAATTTAATAATAACAATAAAAAATGAAAAAAATCAGAAGTTATTAGCGAAATAAAATTGTATGTACATTTAAAAATGTGTATATGTAATTTAATAGTCGTACAAGGAAGTCATGTGGTGTCCACATCAGATTTTTTTATTATTACAATTAATGAACTCATTTCGTTTTAGTTTTATATTGTATACAACTCCTCAATTGCCTAATATAATCGTATATTTAAATTTCCTCTCTTTAATCTCTCTCTCTCCTTCTCTCTCGCTATATATACGTATAGTTATTTCAATTTTTTTTTATTAATTGGTTTAAATCAACAACCATTAATATTGCCTCATCAAAGACTAGAGATAAAAAATCAGCTTTAGAATTTCTAATTTTTTTATCTGAGCTGTGATTCTTAATGTACTTATACTATTCTTCTTCTTCTTTATACTTATAATATTTGAAAAAATAAATTTAACCAAAATTCTAGAGTAGCAATAATTGAATTTCTTTCTAAACATTTTATTCTGAATCTTAAAAGAAAGTAGAAATTTTCTTCCAAAGAACCTTTCGGAGCTAGTAGGAGTACTACTTCTTCACTGGAGTTACTGGCAGTGCTGTTAGCAGGTCCGTCATAAAAAGGGAAACCTCTAAGAATAATATATATATTTGATCTCTGTCCTATTTATTCGTATATTAGAAGTATAGAAATAGTAACTTTTGTGTGCTTATGATTTTCATGTTCAAATATGATGAGATCTTGGATTTTACACGATTGTATAAAATTTGAATATTATGGTTAATATTGTACGTATGACCTATTTCTAGTAGGTTGTTTTCAAATATTAAAAGTGGCGACTCGTAGCTAAAATTAGTAGGGGTGCTACTCCAGAAAATGTTAAAATTTCCAAGCCTTTGTTTTAAAATTGTGTAAAAGGAAACAAACATGTATAATAATAAAAAAATAAAAAATTCATAAACTTGATAAAATCCTAAAAGAACGAAATCAAACATTTTTTACTTACTTTAAACTAAATTGTTACAGTTCAAGCTTGATCATTTAAAAATTTCATTTAAAAATGAAATCCATTCTTCTTATTTTAATTTGCGCGAAAAGATAAATAATTTTCTCCTTGATCACATGCGGAGTAAAAAAACTACCGTCCACCAGCACGCCAGGGTCGGCACTGCGGAAGCGACAGTGCTTTCTCCCTCGCGCCGCGCGTACAGCTTCCTTTGTACGCATCCACACAGCAGCCAAGCACCACGCCGCTGGAACTGTGAAGCGCACAGTTCCATACAAAAACTTTTGTATCTTTGTCATAAACTAGGAGATAGCTACTGACATTAAGCTTAAGGATTATATATTGTACAAGTATAAAGAAAGGATTAAAAAAAAGGGCTCATTATATTAAATGTTATCGATAATATCAAGTGGAAATAGAGAGGGCTGCAGTTCCATAGTGCCTATGCACGAGCCGCAACTGAATATTAATTCTTCTCTACTCCATTTTGTCTGTATGTGTTCCTTTTATCAGTAAGTAAATGTTGGTTCAATCTGTCAAATTTACTATTTACTACAATCATTGCAGTTTAATTTACATGCTCCTATTTTTGTCGGTGTGCAATCTGTTAGTATTCTTATGATCTTGTATATTAATTATATACATGTTAGATTACAGTTTTATTGGGTTTTCTAATTTTTTTAAGACGGGCGCCAATAACAACAGCTTTACTAGTAAACCCTTATAAGAGGTGCTGCTAATTAGTTTCGAAAGTTTTTTGGAAGAAATAAATTGCATTAATTTGCTAGTGATTTGCCTGATATTTAGCAATATTAAAATGAATTATAACTTTGGAAGTTTAAGATACACGAATGTGATTGTACGATCATGAGCCTAAAAGCTCATTTGATCAATCCGACGCCTACATTAGCTTCTATAGAAAATTTGAATAGCGAAAGAAAGATTGATAGTTTAATAGCCAAATTCTTTCTCCGATTAGAAGTAAATGGTAATAACTGATGGATTAATGAAATAGGAATGTAATTTATAGTTCTACATTATCAAGTAGAATTAATCATATTATACTGTACGATAATTAATCAAAATATTTGTATGTTAAGAACAAAACCGAATATTAATTCCCAGCGAGAATTAAATTACGAAATTAGGGTTTCTGTGAAATAATCTTTCGCCCACTTGCTGGTGTGCGCACACGCATACAGAACAAGAACACACAGCCATCAGTTCTTAGACATGAAGAATTTTACATTCTGCACCGGTACTGTTTTAGTCGAGATTCAACAAATATTTGAAGTTATAAATAAGTTCAATACATAGTTTCTCACAGTAAAAATACAATTACGTCATTATAAATCACTCAGCCTATTTGTAAACATTTCACTCCTTTAATCATAAATCCATTTGATAAATCTAGAAATTGATAATGTTAATTTTTAGCATATATTTATGTTTAGCTAATGGATCAATTATTTAGTAATGGATCATTTTTTCTACTTGTAGTACTTTCTCTTACACTTGTTATCTGAGTTAGACTATAATTTAATGAGGAAAGGAACAGGTGGAATTCCTAATTGCGACTAGTAAACCTTTTTGTAGTACTGCCTGAATCTTGCAAATGCTGTGCATTATAAATGTTATTTCAACATTTTCTTAAGTACATGAAAAAAGAGTTGATGCTACTCATTTTAATCCAAAAATTTAAGCTTGAGTCTGGATAAAACTCCAGACTCAAGGTTGGATGTGCAGACTCACTGAACGACATACCATGACATATCGAATGAATGAATTCCATGACATATCGTATCTTATGCCTGATCGTGCATTGTAGGTCATTATATGGGTAGGTTCTTAGGATTGGCCATATTATAAATTAAAAATTTTTCTATGTTAACTGTTTTATTGAAATAATTAATGCTACAATTGCCTCCATGGCGGAGTGGTAGTGTCTCGGTCTTTCACTCACAGGTCCCGCGTTTTAATCCGTCAGGCATGGCATTTTTCATAAGCTACAAATTTCCATTTCCGTATTCCCAAGTACAAGCTTCGAGCTTCTGTGGTGACTTAAGACAACAAGCAAAGAAAAAACAATTGAGTAGGGCAGCAATTATAAACTAAAGTCTATATTAATATCCAAAAAGAGTAACACTACTTGTTGCTGATAAAACCACATTGTTTATGTTAAAACTAAAAGGATAAATAACACTAGTTGATTAACAATAATGCAGGTGTATTTTTTTATTAATGTTTTTTACGGGTTAAGTGGGAAAAACATACCCATGTTTTCTTCCATTGAGAAAAAACTGAATTTCCTCGGTAGTTATCATGGAGCGTGATAACACAAAATTATAAAATCATCAACATACAGTAAATACATGAGAAGTTCTAGTTTATTTACACACTTTACTTTCTTTTTTTTTTTTTGTCGTAGCAGGAAATATAAGATACTGTCTTGAGGTTTACCATTTTCTAAATCGATCTATCGATTTTGAAATATCTATATCTCAAGTAGAAGGCCGAAATTTTTAGAATCGAGGAATCCCTGAATAAAACCCAGTACCCGATTGTTGCTCGTTTCTTTAAAATACTCAATAATCTATTCGCTAGGTCTGTCATACGCTTTCTAAATCGAAGAATATATCAATAAGGCCTTGGCGCAGGACAGAATTTTTTTCACAGCCACTTCGAGCTAGATTAGGTATCAGTGGAAGAGCTGTCGAAACCCGCAATGTTCAGATGTAGTGATTTTTCCTCTAGATACTACACCAGTCTGCGTCATCATTCTCTCTGTTGGGTTGTGCAAAATATTACTTAAAGAAATAGGTCGATAACTAGAAGCGACTTATGTTTTCCGAGCTTCGATCGCGGACAGCGGATAAGTCTGCCATCAGGACGAAGGAAAAATCACTTTTCATATATTTCCTTGCATGAAAATGCGTGTATTCATATATTGTCTAAAATTCCTAAAATAGAAGGTCTGGAAACCGGTTCAGACATAAATATTTTTCTTCATATAATTGACAAAGCGGTCCAATTAAATTGATTTAACATAACTCTTTCAAGATAAATGCTTAGAAACATCATAATGTTCGTGGGATTAGTATGTATAAGACATTCAGCTGGTGGTTAACTATTAAGCTTCCCGATGATCATTAATCGCTTTCCTAGCGAAACCATTCTAGCAAAGAACAATTGGATTCTTATGTTTCACTGACAACGTAGAAGTGAACTTGCAACTACATTCATTATTAGATGAATTGAGGAAGCTGAATATTTTTCATCTCATCCTTTGCGCTATACTCCTGGTGTAAGAATTTGTTAAATTTATTCCAGTGGGTATTCGTAATATAATGTCTTGACTCCTTGAGTGATAATCTATTTTGTACATAGGAGATTGATAGAAAATTGTGATCATTGTCACACTGGAAAGTGCTGCTACAACACTAATTAAATGGGTAATATAATTGGGTGAAATGCCAGTACTTTGTACATAATTGATAATCGAAAGGTAAATATTGTGTTCATTGAGAAAACAAAGATCTTGTTTACATTCTCTAAACAGTTCTCAGATCGGTAGTCGAAACCCAAAAGACAGATGATGATCGAGTTGTGATAGTCGATAGACAGATGATAGTCGATACTTACTTTTTCAGTACACTGACGGGGTACTACAGAGAGTGTAGTTGTTGTGAAGCTTGTGATTTTCCTTCATCGTTCGAAGTACAATTGCTGGAATAAGACGGCATCATTTAATGGTCGTAGCCTTCTTATTCTCCTAATAAAGAGAAGATTGCTCGAGCTTCTTCCTGTTAATCCAGTACTGATGCGAGATCACTGAACACCTACTTTAATAATGACGCGATTACTTATAGGTTAAGTCACGATTAACTCTAAACTAAGTCACCTTCGCTTAAAGATAAAGATACGATTTTTTAATTTCAGCATCCGCTTCGGTTGACACACCAGATCGTGCTCTTTGGGCGGTTCAGAATGGATTCAGGTGGATCATGACCGCTTTTAATTAATCAGCTTTAATTAATCGCTTTTAAATTATCAGTTTGAAGCTTGTAAAACACTTGACTTTACATGCATACTTTCAAAATAAAGATAATTTGCAATTAATAGGAGGTAATTGCATAGAATATTTCACTGAATTTTCCAGAAACAAAAAAGTAAGTCGAATAATTAATAAAATATTTACATTTAGTCTATCTGAAAATGAACGATTAATCTGTTTGGATAGAGAAATTTTTACAACTCGCTGAGTTAATATTCACACGATAAAAAGCAAATATTACATAAAATTTGTCCGTCTAAGTGTGGGCACTGATAGTCCACATTTAAATAACTAAATTAAGAGAAGTCACTTGTGAAACAATGTCCTGTGACATTATTGAGACTAAATTTATCAGAGTTGATGTAACTGAGAAAAATAAACGATTAAAAATAGTAATTTTTTTGACTGAAGTAATTTTTTGTGTTGTCTATGTAATACAAGAGTAAGACGTAGAGAATATTAAAGAATGTAAGTTTAAAAAATACAATTTTATTGAGGAAATCATAATTTCTTCTTTTTTTGTAATTCCCAAGGAAATATAAAGTTAAACGTGAACTACTTTCAGAGCAATTAATAATAATAGATATTTCATAAAAATCAAACGTTAAAACTTTTTTTTTCAGTTTGAATAAGACCTGTTTTATCCGTACAATTTTTTTCCTTATCGTTCAGTAGTGTTTTTTCTTACTGTTAATTCTATTTAGCCTAAATGTTACAGAATTGTTGCTTATATTCGCAACGATAAGTTATTGTTTTTCATAAAGTAAAATCCAGCGTAAGCCTATTAAATTGTACGGTAAAGTGCTGTTGGGCGACAACTGAAAAAAATCCATACTTAAAACGAATCTCAAACATACTAGATAGAGAAAGAGAGCTTAATTGTTCATACGAATTACTGAATCATATGAATTAATAATTAAATTTATGTTTTTAACTTATCCTTAACGTACATGTGAGAAGACATGACGCGCTGAGTTCAGTTTTCATAGTTTATATTTCTTAATTGGTTACTAAAATCTCTGTAGCGATTCTTTTATTTACAGTGTTGTATTATGAACAAAACATAAATCAATGCGTAAACTATTCGATTAGATTAGGTATTAAAAAAGTTTAACAGTCATTATGAAAACGTTTAATCTGGCGATATCAGAAAATAAAAATATAAAATGAGTAAAATTACGGAATATCAGTTCTGTCGGAGCTATGAGAACGACCGTAACCTGTTCGCTATGAAACCTGAACAAAGAAAAGTGTTTTGAGTCTGTGAAGCGAGTGATAAGCTGCCCCCACAGCAACAACTCGGCCTCATTCTTCAATTCTCGACTCTACTATTCAACAATAAGATCGTATTCCACACCAGAGAAATAAAAAAAACTTTGTTAATATAAATTCATTTCTAATTAAATGAATTACGAGTTCAACTGTTGTTTAACTCGTAATTAATGAATCGACCTGACATAGTACATCCTTTATTCATATCGGTCCACAAATATTTATTTTTACATAACTTCTAGAAAATGTTAACTAAGATATTTTAATTAACTCCTTCCATGACGTGAGAATCACGTTATCGGTTCGTAGAAACTTATACGGAAAAACGCAAGATTACTTCTTCATATTATTTAAGATAATTAGAAACTTTTTGAAGTACTACAGAACAATAAAAAATGTAAATTTATTGGACAGCATATTTAGTCTACTATTAATTGTACTCATAAACTAAATTAATTAGAAATTGAGGAAAAAATTTGGAGGTGAACACAGGATGTTTAAAAGGGGGGACGATTATTTTTAATTAAATAATTTTATTATGTAAAACTAATATAAACTCCGTGATTAAAATTTACAGGATGAATAGCATTTATAGTTAACAAAAATCAGATGTGAAATGTGAAATAGATTTTGTTATTTACATTACCTAAATAAAAAACTTTAATCATAACTATAAATCTCGAATTCCATAAAATAAAAATAAAAATATAAACAAAAAATAAAAATAAGCATATAAATAAACAAATTAAACAATTTGTTAAGTACTGAAAGAGGTAACATATGTAATAATAAATGTGTGATTTTTAGTTATTTTGGTGGAGGTGAAACATATTTTTGCACTTATTGGTAAATTTGATCACGAAAATATTTAGATTATTAAGATTCTGCAATTTTCATACTCATCTAAGATTCTCTTTCTTACTAATATTTTCTTTAGATCTTGAAGAAAAATCTTGTAAAATGTTCATTTTAATCACGCTCTATAAAAAAGGAAAAACGTGGATTTGTTTGTTTCCTGTATGTGGTCACATTTTTATTTTGGCTGCTATTGGCGCAGATAGGACTAATGGTGGTGCGCCGGGAGGCTGTGCACGGCCACTCTCTCGCCGACACTCCTCTCCTGATCCTCTCTCGTTAGAAGCAGTCCGTTGTCAATTAATTTACAGATTTTTCAATTTAATTTTCTAACCGCAGATTATATTTATTTATATTCGTATTTTTATTTACTTATTATTATTTATTCATTTTACTTATTTGATTTTGTTAATAAAAGAAAGGGGATTATTAAGTTAATATTTAGTAGTAAAAAACCTGTTGAGAATGACTTCCTTGTACCCCTATTAAATAAATTACATATACACATTTTTTTTAAATGAAAAGTATTTTATTTCATTAAGAACTTCTGATATTTTTTCATATTTTTTTTTATTGTTATTGAATTATTATTTATTGTAAAACGTTTTTACAATCAGAGATTTAATAAATCAATATATTTAAATTTTAAAAAAAAGTTAAAAAAAGAAGATGAAGTCGGATTTGAACCGATGTGCCTTCCCCTTGTAAGAACCAAATATTTCATTAATTAAAATTTTATTTCACTGTAACTCTGGAACCAATGAAATTAAGTACCACTTACGATATACCGTTAAAAAGTTTTCAATGACAGCTTATTACTGCAGTTAAGAAAAAGTCCAAAATCAAAAAAAAATTGGATTTTGGGCTTTTATGGTCAAGTCGATTGCAATCAACAGGGGAGTTGCACAACTAGATGTTACAGCAATCCTAAATCCAAAATTTCAACATCCTACGGCTAATAGTTTTCGAGTTATGAGATGCATTCGTACGTACAAACGTCACGCCGAAACTGGTCAAACTGGATTCAGGGTTGCTCAAAATGGATATTTCCGTTGAAATCTGAAAACCGAAATTTTTTGCGATCACAATACTTCCTTTATTTCGTACAAGGAAGTATAAAAGAATTCTTTATTTAGCGGGAGAGAGTCGTTGGTGCGCATCTAGGCGACGTGGTCCGCTCTGGGCCAATAGCAGCAGCAGCTAAACTGGAAACTAACATAACCTCACACGAACACATGCAAGACTAAAGGAAGAAGACGGCGTCCCCAAGCCAACTCCCTGTTATCAATACGGCTACCGTTACACATTTTATTTCTATTAAAAACGATTAAATTCTACATCTACTCACTCCTTAAGCCTACGTTAAATATAAAAACAGAAGTTACAAACCTTCTGTTTAAAAATTACCTTTTCGGGTCTAATCCAGTGTTATTAATTCTGAGGATGTAATATTAATCGTTAAGGATGGAATGAGAAACAGAGAATGAGTAGAACTCATCCACAAGGTAGAAAATAGGAAAAAGGAAGAAATACGGATGGAAGTTGTAGAGTTATTTTATTAAATTAAATGACTATGGATTTATTTCATTAGTATTGTAAATAGAAAATTTTAAAACCATCTTGATAACTAAGTTACATTTTTTCTGTTGGTATCGAAATTAGTGATCTTCGGATTCAATTACAAAATTTTTACATATCGTACATACTAAATCTTTTTTTTCATATTTTAATTGAAATCATATTCAATCTTTGATAGATTGGAATGCTTTCAATTAACATCGGAATGGTGTATAAACATATTCAATTTTCATGAATGAGTTCAATTTGGATCTGCTCTAGCCTTCACATTCAAAACGAAATGTCTAAGCGTTCTTATTAAACTATCAGATCCAACTTTCCGCTCAAACTACAGTTGACACACAGAGACGAACAGAAATAAAGAGCTTCAATCTGTCAGTTCCGCGTGTTGCAGGTGTCTTTCATTACCCTCATGCGGGTCCAGTTTGCCTTTCTTCAATGGTTTGCAAAGTATTGTTTGTATGTGTGTGTGGTGTGTAATGAGCATTGAATGCCTATATTATATTTATGTATATCTAAGCATACATATATATATATATATATATATATATATATATATATATATATATATATATATATATATATATATATGCTATCAATATTGCCCGCATTACCCATTAACCCAAAGTTGCAATAACACTGATTTTCTTCCTCACGTTTACATGTTGACCTACCTGTAATTCCCATACATCCGATTCTAATCACTATTTTGGCGGTTGTTTTCAAAATCTCATTTTAAAAGGTATGCAAGTACATACAGGGAATACACATTCTCGTACACACGCGAGGGGGCTCGCGCGGACGAAAACAAATGTTTTATTGCATAAAAAGAATAATGCCTCAGGCCCACACATGAACTGGTTAAGTCACATGGTGTTTCTCACGAAAATCTTTGCTTATAATATTTCCAGAACAAAACAAGATCCGAATCAAATTACTACGCGGCAAGCTTTTACCAATACGATTTTTTAATATTTATTTGTATTACTACTTTATGTCTGCTAAATTTAATTGTTTCTCATGATAATAGAATTCTGTATATAGACTCTATAACAAACAATCTGTTCTTTATTGTATTAAAAAACTCAGTATTTACTTAGTTTGTAACTAGTGTTTTAAGTTACCTAAATAGATTAAATACATATATGTATTTAATTAAACTGCAATAAAATTTAAATTAAATGAAAAATTCAATTTTTTTTAAATATTGCTAATTTTTCATATTTATATTAAAACAAGATAAAATTGGAAGTAATATTATGCCTATCTTATATATAAAGCCGAAATTTAGTCTTATTTGTTTGTTTATTCTCGCATCATGCGAGAACCAACCGACCGATCGCTTTCAGATTTGCATATTTTATTATTATATTCATATTTATTTATTATTTTTTCATATTTATGTTATCCCAGGGAAGGTTTTAAGATATACATGAAGACCCTATTCCCCTTGGGGGTGAAGTTGTCAATTATGGATATTCATTAAAGAAAAAAAATTAATCTTTTTACTTCATTGTTATATTTCTGTCATCATGGCAACAGAAATAAGTTGTGAAGTTTTCCTGTCAAAAGTCTGTATTCTTTATTTATGACATTTACCACTATTCTGTCTTTTGTAATTTAGTTTATTTTTCAGGTTTCTATAATGCTTGAATACTTTAATTGTTATTTTTAATATTATTATCATAACCATGAGGGTACATTGCGGGAATCCCGAGGTTGGGGCCCGGTGGCTGGACGGTAATAGCAAGCGAAGCGAGCTGTGGGTAATTCGGGGCCGGAAAACCACTTTGTTGGCTCTGGGAGTCCAGGGGATGGATCCCCGACCGTTAGTTTATTAATAATTTTCACTAATTATTTACTGGTTAACCCACTGGTGTAACGATCAGAATTTTTAGCTGTTAAACTGTTTTCTGGGGTAGAATTTGTGCGGAAATTTTCATTAAAAATAAATAATTAAAGATCTCAGCTCATAGTTAATGAGCTGTTAATAGCTGATAGTTATTTTTAAAACAACATATTTTTACAATTTACAATCTCAAAAACAAATAAAGAAAGAAATTATTTTAAGTCCCATTTATTGTATACTGTCTGCTTGGTTATGGTGTATATTGCATGATGATAGAGTTTGAAGAGCGATATATTCAGAAAGAAACCATGTTTTCTGAAAGTTTTGTTTCTTTTTAACTCACTTAGGACTAGAGAAGCGAAATCAATCATTTATTTTAAAATGTATTTTTGTGGAATAAATATCTTCATAAGTACAAGTGACCATTTAATCTTGTATAAATATATGTATATTTTAATATAAAATATAACAAAACAGTTTACTTCGGGATAACTGTCAAGACTGGATAAAACAAGAAACAAATTCCGCATTGCTCTCCCGCCACATAATAACGAAGTAAAATTCTTAACTTAACAAGTAAAATTCTTAAAAAACTTAACTTTAGCGATAGCATGGAAATAGCAAAGAAGTTTACTTCTGTCCTCGGAATCGCTAAATATAAAACTAAACTCTTTGAAAGAGCAGAAATCTATAAATTGATTTGTAAAGAAAATAATTAGTTTAAAATACGTAGGATAAAATAAAAGAAAGGTTAAAACTGGATTAAAGTAGCGTATACCTCACTCCAAGTACAGGAGACCAGAAAAAGTCACGACTCAAAATTGCTTGAAACCGCTCATAAAATCCATTTATTAGAAACTAAAGTTTTAATAAAATTCAGCAAAACAAGGAGAAAATTCATCGTTAAATATCTACGGGGACAACTCATACTAATGGGACTCAAATTTAAATTTACTTTTAAGGTTTTTGGAAAGTCTTCTATAAGAACATTAAACATTTAATGTGACTAAATTTTGTGTAACGCAGGAGGTATTTCTATGACGGTTGAACACACATGTTATCTTGAGATAAAATTTCATCTTATTCTACCCTATATAAATATATATATATAAGGGGACTGGAATGAGGTATAGCGGCCAGAATTAGATATTATATGGGTTTATGCTAACCTTCGACTTGGTTTATCAAAAGCAATATTATATTACGTTGTAGTTAACACTTGTTTTTTTTATAAATAGAAATACTATTTGTTGTGATTTGTACATAATTTATTTATTTTTTGAATACTCGTTTTTTTAAAGTTTTTAATTATATTTGCTTTTATTAATTTTTACTTACTTTTTAACTATTGATAACGATTATTTTACAATTCGAAATGTGAATTTAATTATACATTTCTATTTTTTGTAAACGGACTTGAGCCTTTTTGTTTTAATGATTTTTTTAACCATTAATTATGAAAACCCCAAGATAGTGCTCATTCTTATAATAAATATTCTTGAAGCAGATTTGTTAGTAAACCATTGTTCATTTGACAGCTGATTTTAGATACCACAATAAAGAGTCTGTTACAATTAATTTACATTTAAATTTTATGTATATATATATATATATATACTAGCTCTACCCGCCACGCTTCGCTGTGGCACATTGTGGTTGCATGGATGAGAAATGAGAAACGAAACAAAGCATACGTTTCATAGAAGTTTAATTTTGCAATACTTGTGGATATACAATATTTTTTGTTTTTCCACTGTCTGCGTAGATATAAAGGCTATCTGGTTTACTGACTCGGGAACACGCAACATACAGTTGCCCATGTGAGAAGCAATCCGCATCTAAATCTAAACCACACAATTCTAAAGATTGACCTTGAGCTTTATTGATTGTGATTGGAAATGCCAATCGAATTGGGAATTGCAATCTTTTAAATTAAAATGGTGTATCGGTCGGGATTATGGGTATTCGAGGAATGAGAATATCTTCACCTTTGGAAGGCCCCGTTAAAATCGTTGCTTCCACTACGTTATTCATCAATTTCTTAACTGCAAGTCGCGTCCCGTTGCAGAGTTTTGGCTGATTAATATTCCGCAACAGGATAATTGTCATTTTGTTATCGAACCGTTGCTAGAATCAATCTAATGAGGAATGTTTTCCCAGTTCCTCCTGACGCATCCAAGAAGAAGGTCCCCTCAACTCCGTCATTTATCATTTGCATTATGCGATCATAAATGCCTTTCTGTTCACGCGTTAATTTGGGAATGTTTGATTGGACATATGACTGAAGATCACCAATGTTGTAACTCTGTTCACGGCGTAAATCCACATCAAATGAAGCAATCACAGCTCGGGTGGGTGCTGGCATTCCCAATTGACTAAGAACTTTATTTGCAATAGCTAAGCACTTGTCTTCAATATTTATCTTCGTTGTAAATGCCTTCTGTAAATTCCATGGTCATATTGGTATTTTGTAGGCGTACTCTATGAAAATATCCTCAGCCATATGCGATCAATATCTTTCCCATAATTCTGTGGGAGATGAAGGGAAGCAAGCGGTCAATATAATTGCGAATAATGCGCGAATTTGGTTTGGATGTGCAGTGTTGCACGCGTCATTAATACATATATCCCACTGTTGGTCGTTTTCTAATAAATTCAGAACTTGGTGAAAGGCGCAGCTCAATCACGACACGATCACACAAAAGTACCTCGATTAAAGTGAATATTTAATTCAGATTGTATAATAATCTGAATCAGATGCAAGTGGATACGTTTTTTTTTTGTTAATAAACAATGTAATTGGGAACAGGTATTGTTTCACATGTGACTGCGGTTGTCGTTAGCTAGTATGGCGAGTGTTCCCCTCGCTTCCGGCAGATGGCGCGGTCACTGGTACATAGCTGACCGTTAAAAAAACTGTTTTCTCGCGGTCGCGGGTATGTGACTGATGCGAAAAATAGATAAAAACAATCTTTGATGCGGGTTATATATCGTGCTAAAATTTGAGCTCAATCGGTGCAGAACATTTTGAGTTTTTGAAGCGTACACAAACAAACTTAACATTTTTATATATTAAGATTTGTGGGCTGCGAAAAAAAGCCCTTAAGTCGTGCGAAAAAACACATCATTTTAAATGCTTACATTTAAAATAATATATATATATATATATATATATATATATATATATATATATATAAAATGATATTAAGGCACCTATTATCGGGAATAAAAACGCACCAACCTTTTTAAATCCCGAATTGAGGTAAGAGGGAAGTTTTCCTCGAAATGATTTAATTTGTATATTGAAAAAGTTCTGGATGAATGGAATAAATGTATATCACTTACTTTAATGCTGACTTTGGAGCATGTAGAAACATCTATACGCTGTTATTCGCTGACGACTGAATTGGCATCTCTAACGATGCATCTCTAACGTTGCAAAGGGCTTTATATGAACAGCAAAGGATGGATAAGAAATGTAATTTAATAATTTCTGTTAAAAAAATTTATGTCGAGGACATTCTTAGGTAATTTTCCAGTAAGATCTAAAATTGTCTTAGATAATAGATAAAATAATAGAACAAGTTTTTTCATTTAATTTATTATGGTGTAATTCATCACATCCACGGGAGCTAAAGGTTTTACTAATATTGAGCGCTGTGATAAGATGAATGGTGTCATTAGGTACATTTTAAGGAATTAAGTTAGAAAAGAGATTGTCAGCATCATTGACTCCCTTGAAGTTCCATAAGTGTATGTTAATTCCTAGTTGTTTGTATAGATTTAAAAGTTGGGCTTCGACTAAAATTATAAACAAAAAAATAAAAAGCGCTGAGATGAAATACCTAAGATTAATAACTGGATTTTACAGAAGAAGAAGTAATACAACAAGCATTTTCTTACGACAATCGCAATCATAAGGAAACTTGTTCAGAAAATTAATTCTGAATTACAGTGGTTGATATTATTTTTCTTTATTATTTTCTTTATATACCATCGGTAAATAAAGAAAATAATAAGGGTATTAAAAGAAATAATAAGGAAAAATGAAGCGCAGCAAAATTTTTTGTAGAAGATTTTTATGAGTCGCGCTTCTCGCGTAATTATCCTTGCGTAAGTGCAATAGTGGATTTTTAATGGTATTTTTTGTGAGGGTAGTAAGCAATGTTTCCTTTAACTCACACCGTACTGAGCCTCTGAAATCCTTCATGATATAATTAAAGCTTTCCATTCGGCGTAGAGCAATTATTTATGATTTGTGGCTCCTACGCACGATTCAAATTTTTGTTGCGAATGAATTTCAGGCATTATGGGTTAATCATAGCCAGCATTTTGTTTACCCGTTAGCTGGTGTTCACATACAGACATTCAAGTCTCAGTAATCGTCCATTAACTGTCACAATAATCACCTTAAGTCGGAGGAAGCCGCCGATAAATTGATTTGTAATTTTGTAAATTTATATGGAGACAACAATAAAAATAAAGATTTGTTTCAGTAAATTTGGATCGACGGAAATACCCACTACGACTACTTAGGTTAAACTACGTTGGTTAGATTGAAGCCACTGCTACAAACAATTATTCGTATTTGATTTTGTTAAATAATTTTTTTAATTAAATATTTTAATTTTTAAAAAAATCGCGGATTTAACTTACCCGTTGTTTGAAACCGGCTTCTATAAAGATAAAAAAACACATGTATTTAATCATATGGTATATAAGATTAGTAAAGGGATTAACGAAAATATTATTTTAAAATTCGGATTCAATAATATGAGATTCAAACTAACAATAATTGGTTGTAACTTCTGAGAAATGCCATTGGTTAATTAACTACTAATAGAAAAGGTGCATTTACATGATTCAGGATGGCTAATATTGGATATAAATAACAATAATTAATCTAAATCCGTAAATGTAGTAAATGTAATTTGTAGTAAATTTTACTACAAAAATTCCATTTCGATATCCCACGCACAAGCTTTAAACTTATGTGACGATATCATCAAAAAATAAAAAAAATCACCTCCCAGAGAGGAGTGAAAAATGTCTACAAATCGACTAATTTTCTAATCCGTTTATTTTCATAATAAAATATAATTATTTAAAAAATGTGAGTTCTTGGCCCATTTCTGTTATAATTATAATCTATTATAATTAGGATAAAGAAAATATACTTTTTTTATTAATATAACTTGAAATTCTTAGATATGATGGAACAATTTACCCAGTTGGTAACAATTTTTTTGGCCTACGTATTTTTCCTAGGTGGCTATTTAAAAATCATCTAACTTTTTTTTTCATTGGTATGCAAGAAAATTTAGTCGATTTTATACACAGGTTCTTGTAGGGAAAGTTAAATAACATCAAAAAGAGAAAATGGATACATATCTGTCTATTTACACTATGTACTACCTGAAGTAGGTTAGTGTCAGGAAGGACATTCCGCCAAATCTTAAAAAAAAGACCTGAGAAAAATTATAATGAAAGGTAAAAATGAACTATTTGAATAATTTATGTAACTATATTAAAATAACTGTAATTATTTTTGTTTAAATTTTTATAAAATATTCATTAAAAGTACCGAATCGATACTGTAACCACATGTACGAGTATATAATTAAGATTAGACTGAATAAACTTCCTTTGTTGATTGAAAAATTTCCAGTTGGGAGTGATGTGTATCCACCACCGCCTTACATACCGTTGGCTGTGGAATAGCAGTGACTTTCACTTACCTAATCTCTATATTTCCTTGTAAAGAAGATCTATCATTTCTAAATAAAAAGGATACTTAACATACATCCATAATATACATCCATGCATACATAATTTTATAAAATTAATACTTTTTCTAACCTACATTTTACAACTCTGGAACGTAAAAATGTATAAATTTTATTTAAAATCATTATATACAATGAAAATAATGTGCTGTAAAATTAATATTAATTTTTCTAACTTTTTTTATCATTCATGACGTTCGAAGAAGGAGAATACAAGCGAGCATAACAGATACGTAAAGGAGTCTCTTATAATACATATGAAATTATTTCTCATTTTTATGCTATGAACGTTTTAAAAATATTGAAAGAATGCGGTAAGAATGCATACAAATAATAAAATCAAAATGCTGAACTCATCATTGATACAAAATATTGTACCGGGTGATTCAAAAATTACTTCACAACTTTAAATTATCGCTTCTCGGCCTCTGGCCCCGTGCTGTAAAACTTGTGTTTTTTGCAACCGGTGCATAATTTGATTCTGCAAGTACAGCGTTCTACGTTCTCGTCGTCGGGGTTGACAACGATCAGCAGCGGTCAGTCAACCTGCGTTGCTGTGGAGTTTTGACAAAGCGGCGACGTAGTGTGTTGCAGTAGTGCTGCTGTCGGCCAAATAAGGACGTTTCCTTTGTAACATCGTGTCCCCGTACGTAGTTGGTGAGGCCTAAATATATTTAGATCCTCTGGCAGGTTCGAGAAACGGTTTCCGCTCCGACCTAGCCGGTGGAAGGAGCTTTTAGCTTTTTGACTCCTCGGGTGGACTGCGGAACAGACGGTCCGTTCGGGGTGTGAGAGGTTAGACGCTCACTTGGTATTGTGGTAGGTGTTAGATTCGTTCAAGCTGTGAATTGTAGTGCCTGGCAACACAGCTGGTGTATTGCTAAATTGTTCAGCGATGGAGCAACCCGGGGGAGGTTGTTTGGAGGACTTGGTCGGTTTGGCCAAGGACCTGGTTTCCGGTGATCCCTTCATGCCGAGGAGGTCAATCGGTAGGTCGCCGCCGCGGCCCCGGTCTTCCGATAAGGAAGACACGGAAGCCCCTAGGGTAGCGGAGCGCCCGAGTGTTGCGGCTTGCACACAAATCCTGCGGGACATCTCTGTCTCGAGCGGTGCGGAAAAGGCGAAAGGTGGATCCGTACAGCGAGGACACGGCATAGGAGGGGGCGCCAAGTCCGAAGGACGCCTCGCTGCGAAGTCGGGAAGGACTGAAAGCAGCAAAGCCGATTCTGTCCCTGAGCGGGATGTTTCTGGGGGGAAACCTGCGTCAAAGCAGGTGACCTCCGGAGCGGATAGCTTGGGGCGGATTGAGGAGATGAGGGCCGAATGGGCCAGAATTTCCTCAAAGAAGGAATCTAGAGTGGCTCTAGAGTTGCGCCAATTGGTGGACTCATATCTGAGCCAATGTAGTTTGATGGTTTCCGGGCTGGCTTTAAAATGTGAAGGCCTCCAGGGTGCAAACCTTGCGCTTGACTCGGTCGTAACTCGACTATCAGGCAAGGTAGACCAGGTAGTGGAGGGAGTTCGGGGCTTCAAACCCGTAACGGGTGAAGCTTTGGGCGAGCTCCACAAATCAATTAAGAGAGTGGAGGAGAAGGTTAAGAAACCTGTCTCCTTTGCTTCTATAACTACCGCGTCTGCGCCTAAGCGGGTAGGTCCGCCGCCGCCAGCACAGGCGCCGGCCAAAGGTAAGCGGGCCACTGTAAAAGTGGTCCCTGTTAAGCCTGGTCAGGGGGCTTCGTATGCTATGACGGAGCTAACCCTAAAGAAGATCCTGGACCCGCGGAAAGAAAGGTTCCAAGTTTCCCGGGTCACTAAAACCAGGGATCATGGCATTGTACTGGAGGTCGTTAACGAGCAGCAGGCAAGACAACTGCTGGAGGCCGATGTTCTGGTCAAGAACGGGCTGAAGGCTCAGCTGCTAGCCGAGCGTAAGCCTCAGATATTGGTTTATGATATACCGAGGGCAACGCGGGCAGAGGAGCCCGAAATCCTCAAAGCGATCCACGGCCAAAATCCTGTGTTGGATATGGCCGTCGAGGACTTCCTTAGGGAAACTAAGGTGATTCGACAGTTAGGGAGGAAGGAATCCCTAAAGAGTCACTGGGTTCTCGAGACCTCGCCAAAGATCCGGCAGGTCTTAGTGGCCGGGGGAAGATTGTTCTTTGGGTGGACGGCCTGTAGGGTTGTCGACCATATTCAGGTAGCCCGGTGCTTTAAATGTCATGGCTTTGGGCACACCGCTCTCCGATGCAGAGCGCAGAAGGAGATGTGTGGCCACTATGCCGCTCCAGGGCACAGGGCAACCAACTGCCCTGCTAAGTCGTCGCCACCAAAGTGTGCAGCCTGCTGCCAGGTGAAAGGTAGCAATACTGGACACAGGATAGGGGGTAGGCAATGTAAGGCGTACGATATAGCCCGGGCGAGAGCTGTTAACAACACAGCTTATGGCGATGCCTGAACGGTCAGAAGCCCTTGGGGACATCTTTCACCAGTTCGAATGCCTGTGTCTGGGGCAGATTAATCTGCACCATTCCCGGGCGACCACGAGTGAGGCCATGAGGCTCCTTGAGGAGTACAACCTCGAGGTCCTCTTGGTCCAGGAGCCGTACGCGGTCGCGGATAGGGTGGTCGGCTTCCACGGGGTGAAAGTTATTCATACTCGTGGGGGACGGCCGCTCTCTGCGGTCGTGGTGAGCTCTGACTCTTTGGGTGTCTTCTGGATGCCTCAGTGGTCTGATGAGCAATTCACCGTCGTGCGGATCGCGAGGGGTACGCTCGATGTCGTACTTGTGTCGGGATACTTCCAGCTTGGATGGAGTATCGATGACTTGCTGGCGAAGTTGGGGAGGATTCTGGACGGTCTCCCGGGCACCAGAGTGTTGGTTGCGCTGGACGCAAACGCCAAGTCTACCGCCTGGGGTTCACCACTCACAAACCCCAGAGGCGCTGGTCTCGAACAGTTCGCAGAAGCCAGGAACCTCTACCTGATTAATGATGCGGAGCAGCCGCCAACTTTCTCCAGCGAACTGGGAGAGAGTTATATAGACGTAACTTTGGTGACGGGTGACTTGCTTCGGGATTCAGGTAGATGGACTGTCTGGCCCGAGGCCAGTGTGAGCGATCATAGGCTTATAACCTATGATATTGCTTACGGAGGCGGTCCTAGGGCACCAAATCCAGGTCGCTACAACCTAAGGGGCCTGGATCAACGCAGGCTGAGGCGTGTGTGCGATGCTGCCCTGCAGGGATTGCAGTGGCGCATGGAGTGTAGGGAGGAGGTGGAATTGATGGCGGAGCTAATCGGCCGGGCCATCAAGACTGGCTGACGAGGCTTGACGAGGTCCTACGGCGGCCTAGGCCAATGGACGGACCCGTCATAAGCAGCCAGTCCGCTGATCTGAGCGTGTCTGGAGCCGTCATGACCCCATTTTCCGTGGGGTTGTCTGTGGAAGGCAGACGGAGGCCCGGCAAGAAATGGTGGTCCTCTGACCTTAGCGTGCTGCGCGCAAGAATGAGGTCCGCGCGGATAAGGTACCAGCGCTGCCCCCTAACGGGGAATGTCGTTAACCACGTGCACGCTGAGCGTCTTCGGATCTACCGGTGTGCCCGTAATACATATGTTCACGCCATCAAGGAAGCCAAACTCAAGTTTTGGAAAGACTCCATGCGCGAGTTGCAACGCGATCCCTGGCAGCTCGCAAAGACTTGTTACAAGCCAAGGCCATTGCACGTGTTGTCCAGCGTCCGGTGCGGGTTAGGTGGTCGTGACCACACTTTAACATCTGTGGCGACCTAACGGGCGTTCCTGGATACTCTGTTTCCAGATGCTCCGGAGGGTGAAGCGGAAATCGGCGTTAGGGCGGGTGAAACACCATTCCCTGGCGTTCGGACCGTGGAACCCGACGATATAGACCGAGTGGTTTCTCGAATGGCACTGAAGAAGGCACCGGGGATTGACCAACTTGACCCGGATATTTTTTACCATCTATTGCCTGTCATAAGAGAGCCGCTTGGCAGACTGTTCACGGGATGCCTAAGCTGGGGCTGCTTTCCGGCTTGCTGGAAGGTGGCCTTGGTAAGGGTACTCCTGAAACCTGGAAAGGATCCTGGTGAGGTCGGCAGTTATCGACCCATCAGCCTCTTGCCGGTTCTCGGCAAGTTGCTTGAAAGGCTGGTTGTGGAACGGCTCGAGGAAAGCATTGATATGAGCTGTATTCTAATTCGACGCTAATATGGCTTCATGAAAGGGGTTGGCACCGAGGATTGCATCTTAAATGCTCTTACCGAGGTGGAAAGCGCCGACTGCAAATATGTTTTCGCTATTTTTATTGATATAGAGGCAGCATTTCCTTCCTTATGTTGGAGTTCTGTCCTCTATGCTTTGGAACGCCGCAATGTTCCCAGAGCCCTGCAGGCCGTGGTAAGAGACTATTTGTCTAACCGTACGGCACTGTTTAAAGATGCGCACCTAGTTGTGGAAAAATCCGTCACCAGGGGAAGCCCGCAGGGTTCCGTTCTCGGTCCCCTGCTGTGGAACCTGGTGTGTGATGGATTCCTGGGGTTGACCTTCCCAGAAGGGGTCACGGCCCAGGCTTTCGCCGATGACTTAGTTCGTGGTAATTCACAACCGCAGCTAGAAAGTAGAGCGCAGGCGGCTTTGTCAACCTCCGAGGGCTGGATGGACATGCAAAATTTAAAGATTTCTGTGCCCAAGACGAAGTTTATGCTTCTGAAGGGTGCAGAGAAATTATCAAGCAGTCGAAACCCCCACATTAAATATAAAGGCTGTGTAATCAGCCGAGTAAGGGTTCATAAGTACCTAGGTGTTTTGTTTGATGATAAGTTGCGGCGGACGCTGTCTCTGTGATGCACAAACTTAGAAGGATTGCTCGGAAAGACTACGGGCTGTCGGGTCGCCAAATGTACTTGGTGTACCGAGGTGTCTTCGAGAGTATGATCGCATTCGCGGCGCCAGTCTGGGCACCTATGCGCCCAGACTGGCGCATAGGTTGGATAGAAATAGAGCACTGCTTCAAAATTTAAGGAGTGCCCAGCGCAGAGCCTTAATAGTATGCACTGGTGTTTTTAAAACAACCTCCTACGAGGCTACCACCGTATTGGGAAAGGCTCTCCCAATCGATTTAGTGGTGAAAGTTCGAGCAGTCATGTGGAAGTTGCGAAGAGGTCGAGAAACCGAGGTATTTGCGATGCGGTTTCGAGCCGGGATAGAACCGGAGCGGAACGACTATCACAATGCACCGGGTCCAAATTTCGTTCAGTTGCCCATTTCCCGCCTGCGGACGAGGCTATGGAGCCTCGCGATGGATGCATGGCAGCATGAATGGCACACCACGAATAAGGGAAGATCCCTGTATAATGTTCTATAATCCTTTTCGCAAACGACACAACTGTACCTATATCTGAAGATAATTATTTAAAAGGAATTGATAATTCTAAGATAGCAACTAATAGAATTATTCATTGGGTGGATTGTAACCATTTAACTTTAAATATAAATAAATCTATTACATTGTGCTTCCCAGGTAGACGTAATCCAATGGAAATTGGATACTATCCGTGCTGATCGCATGAATAGAATTTCCATTAATGACAACAATAATATTTCTTTTGCCCACAAAGCGAAATTTCAGTATGTTTTATTGTCTGAGTGACCAATTCTCTTGGGATATCAAATTGATTTTGTTTGTAACAGAATCAAAGTGTACTGTTTTTTTTTTTGAAGCACTTCGGCAATAAATCCTAAACTTGTCAACATTATTAAATATTTATTTTGCAAAAGGTCAAAACGAATTTTCAAGATATCAAAATAAGCTGTCGGATCATTGTTTGGTGTTCAAAAGAATGAATTTTGAACACTGATATTTAGAAAATTAAAAATTTTAACTTGTTCTTTTTATATTTATGAATGTGCAATCTTTGCTAAAAAAAAAATGATCAGTTATTCTTAAAAAAATAAATCTATCTTTACCAAACCTGGTAACGGAACTATTTTGGTATAACTCAGCTCAGTACTTCGGATTACGAGAAAGGGCCTTGTTGTACTTTGGTTGCCGTTTTTAATAGATTGCCGAACCCTTCAAAAATTTTTCCAATTTATTTAAAACATAATTAAAAGATTTTATTTTACGAAAACAATATTATTCTGTTGATGAATTTTTAAATAATACTAATTAAATATATATATATATATATATTAAATATATATATATATATATTTAATATATATATATATATATATATATATATATATATATATATATACGATTTATCTCCATACCATTCATCATGAACGGGAGGAATATTTTTGATAAATAAATGCTCAAAATAAATTTCAATAGCGATTCTGACTTGTGAATTATTTTATAGTAATTTGTTACGTTTAATGTATTTACCTTTAGTTATTTATTACTGAATTATATTTCCAGAGCATCTGGAAATATTGAAATAGTGGTATTCAGTAGTATGAATGAGAACTAATACCATAAGTTTAATATTATAGAAAAAAAAACAAATACAGGCTTTAATCAATTCAGTAATTTTCATTTTTTTTGTTGTAGAAACTGAAGAAATACTGTTATTTCAAAAAAATATTCTTATTTCAATATTCTCGATCAAATACTGCAAATTTTTGTGTCGGTAATTGTACAGAGGCAAATAGTTCAGAGAAGGACCTTCAAGATAAAATTTTCTTTTTTTATTCCATGTATTTTCGAGAAAAAATCTGTTTCAATTACTTAGACAATCTTCGGGAATTAGGCAACTGATTTTTAGTGTAATTTTTAATTGTAACAACTGATAATTACTGTTTGTTTTAAAAGACTGAAATATTTCAAAGTTTTATCAAAGAAATTTTCATTTGTTGACTCCAGGCCTGGTCCGCATTCCCCTTATAAAAATTCCGGCTCCGCCCCTGTTAGACACTTTTATGGGATAATAAAATTATAAGTAATATATATATGTAACCGCGTATTTCCTTCCAAATTTAGCCGTGGTAAAAAAGAAAATGCCATAATTGTTAAAACGGCATTCTTTGTTAAATACTAATACTTATTTTCTTTATTTCTATTCAGTATATATACACAATTATATAAACATGATATCTGTGTGTGTATGCGCGCGCGCGTGTTTGTGTGGATTAGTTTAAAAATGGATCATGATTATCTAAATAAACTAACTAACAATGGTTTATAAAATGATTTATAGATAACAATGAGGAGAGATTTACGAACAGGTTTTTAGGTGCTCCGCTCTACAACCACTAAAAATATTTAGTGGGTTTTGAAGGTTGAGAAGAGTGTATAGGAGCACCCACAGAGTCGGCGCCTTTGCTTCAGATGAGAGAGAATAATTTTCAGAAGGTAAGAGATAGAAGATGAGGAAGGAAGGAGACCAGGCAGTGGATGAGGAACAACTAACAACCACACAAGAGGACGAGGACGTTGTGGAAGCTAGCAAACAAGAAACAAGAACAGAAAAGTAAAAGTGGTATCGGAGACATAGTTTAGTTTAATATACCATAAGGAGGTGATGTAGGAGGGAGGAGGAGGGAATTTTTGTAATGGAATTTCCCTTTAAATGGCAAACCTGTTTGAGAGCAATGTAGCTTAAGGAATGTAATGAGAATGAAACGAGAGGGGGACTACGAACTGGCTGGCGTGAGAAATAGCCAGTGGCGACACAAACCTGCCCGACCCGGCATCCTCTATCCGTGTTTTGCTGATTAGAAAAAACTACGCCGGTTAACAGGTTGCCAGCCCTGAACCATACAGATATGTTCCACTCTCCATACAGAGCGAAAGTCGAGACCGGCTTACATTTTTAATATTAATTTAATAGTGTACACGACACAGACATGTTACAAATAATCTTTTAATTGAATTATTTCATTACGTAATAAAAAAAAAGTCGGCGCTAAGTAATTATGTAGTTTAACTGTGTGAGAAATTTATTTAGCCATTTCAAATCATCGATGCAGAGATAAACGACAGCCAGATCCTTATTTATTCAAGAATTTAATTCTTCCTTTTACATTTTGGTATTTTATAATCTCCGCAAATTCTTAAAGTTTACGATGACGTTAAAGCTTCTAAAATATTGTAATCAAGCAAAATTTATCGTAATGTTGCTGCAAAATTGTCCTACAAGAGTCGTTTTTATTGTTTCCTTGCAAATTTAAAGTATAACAATTGAGAATTTTTCTCGTTACCGTTGCTGTTCTGATTGGGTCTTACCTAACTATATTACCTTCCAGACAAAGAAATAACATCAAATCTTATGGAATAGAATGATTTTCTGTCGACGAAATAACGAAGCACTGATGACAGAAGTAGCCTATTCTTGATCCAACATAAAAATTATGATTCATAGGCTATGCTAAAATTAATGTACAGGTTTTTTTTTAGCAATTAGTAAAGTATTTTCTAATCCTTACGTACGTATTTTCGTTCGTCCTACCATTTCAAGACCAATATAAATTTATTAGTAGTTTTTCTGTGCGGAGGGCTAGTTCGATTTTTTCAGTAGAATAATAAAAAAAAAACTTTCAAGATTTCCATTAATAATGTACTTTTCATTCGACTACTAACATTAGTAAATAATTCATTTTAATCCTATGCTGAAAAAATCTGGACTGAAGTAGAAAAAAGTGGAACCTTAGTTGTAGAAATAATTTTGTTTATTTTCAAAGAATAATCTACAAAGGGAATTAAATTAATTTATTTTGAATACAGGTTACACTCCTATTAATTTTTGTTTTATTCTGTAAAGGTACCTTTACCCTGTGTGGCGTAAGATTTACAGTTTGTGCCTTGCGGCCACAATCTGAGTATTATAAACATTTGTTATTATTTATTTAACAAACTTTATTACTGTAATTTGGTATTTTACACAATTTGTTCCATTTATTATTGCAGTTAAACGTGTAAACTTCTAAGTACAAGCGACAGTAGACAGAGTTCACTATACAGCGGGACCCGGTAGTAAACAAAGTAAAAGAACAAAACCCACGCAAATTCGTTAGAACTTCGCCAGAAGGATTCCTCAGAACTGGACGGCACGGCGAGGTCAACGAACTGTTTGCAGTTCTAAACATGACCTAACCTAAAAGTGAAATGAAAATGGGGAAAAAATAAAAAAATAAGCATGAAAACATTACATATTAGTACAATTAGATTTGTAATAAAGAATACTTTCAAAAATATCTTGAATTTTGTTAGACAACGTTTTTTTCTTCCATTTTATTAACCGCGGGACTCAAATATGCCACTTTTTCCTCAAAAAGGTGGGTTTACGAATCGCGCTGCTAGGTAGCAGTACTTGATAGTACTAAGTAGCGTACAAAAACTAATAATGTAGTTGAAAAATAAAATTTAAAAGAGAATATACTACAGCTTGTTTTAATAGTAAATGTAAGTACTGAAAATGAAATAATTTTTTTAATTCCCATCACTTCATTAAAAAAAACAAAAGTATTAGTTTACAAGAGATTATAACCGGTAATAAAACACAAAAAACACGAACAGTAGGAAAGTATTGCAAATGTAGCAACAAAGATTTGTTACGTAAAACAGAAATAAATTCGATTGGTAAAATTTTTATTCTGCAATTAGAACTATTTGAACTAACTGGTGGAGAAATAAAATAAAAAAATTAATCTAATAATAATATAAAAAGTGTGTCCACGGATACGATAAAAATCAAGGGTTACACTTACAAAGTAATTAGTGCAATATTACATCACGAATCTTCGATTTTTGAAGATCATTATACTAGTTTTATTAAAAAAGGGAAAATATGGTATGAAGTGTATGATAACTATTAAAAAAAAATGGCCGAGAAATTTAACAAAAAATGTATATTTTTTGTTCTAGAAATGCAATAAATTTTTATAATAAATCCATTAGATAACAATCAATAATCCATAAAAAAATAAAAGAATATAAACTAACAAAACGTAGTGATATCTAAAAAAAAATTTCAATGAAATTGTAAACCGTACGCTAAAGTCTCGCAGATATCATTTCTTCCGCTCAAAAAACAGACATTTTTGTAATATAAATAAAACTGCTTTTTAACAAAATGATACTGATATTAAAAAAGGTAAGACACTACATTTCTATTATCAAAATCTACAATTAATTTACAATTTCGTTAAAAAATAATACATGGTAAATATATGTAATAGACAATAGATATACAATGGTAGATAATAAACAATCTTTAAGCGTTCCATATAATAAGCAAAAAATAGAAAAAATTATTACAAAACACTTACCGGCCCAATTTCGTTGTTTAATAACTTAAATCGGGCCGGTAAAAGTTTTGTAACAAATTTTTCTATTTTTTTGTTATTATATGGAACGCTTAAACATTGTTATTATCTATTATTTTATATCTATTGTCTATTACATATATTTACCACTTATATTTGTACACACATATATTTGTACTTTTTTAAACAAATTTATAAATTAATAACATTTAAAAAATTTAAATTAATATCATTTTGTTAAAAACAATTTTATTTATATTATAGAAATTTTTGTTTTTTGAGCTGAAGAAATTATATCTGCGAGACTCTTACCATACGGTTTACAATTTCATTGTAATTTTTTTTGTTTTTTTCCAATTGGAGTAACACACGCGGAATGTGATGAAAGGTGTCAACAGTTGTAGGCTAAGTATCAGCTGCATTTCGGTGTAAAAGCCAGGAATTTGATTGATGTTTGTTATTCTTGTGAATGACACAAAGACTGGGGGGGGGTCTGATGTCAGATTGTTTACATCCGTTATCGTTACAATACTTATCAATCACATTCTTAAATATGTAAACACTAAACTGATTTCAAAATATTTATACCAAAATGAAGGCCGAACTTTAATTAATCGCGATGGGATCGAAACAATGAGATGTTTATTTTAAGTAATCGCAAATTCAAAAACTTACATTGAATATTTATAGGCTATAATTATTATAAAATTAACGTTTCTTTTGATCGCAAGCAGTAAAATAATACCCTAAGTTAAACTATTAGTATATTTAAGCCATTGGAATAATTTATGTTAAGGCATAAACCTAGATTTTAATTAAGGTTAAGGGAGAAATACATTCCGCAAGGTTTTGTTTTACTAAATTCAATCGTCTTCTTATATTTTTTGTTTATTTATTTTTATAAGGTAATTAATTTATCGCATAAATTCGAAGTTTAAACGCGAGTGTATGGTATGAAATATTATGGCCTATCACATTGAACAAAACAGAAACAGTTTGGAAGAGCTAACTTATTTACTTTCATTTTGAATAAAAATCAAAGGTCACAGAAATGATGTTCTGTGCTCTTATGCTGATCTTTCACTTTATTATTACAAAAAAGGTAATTTTTTATAGCAGAAAATGAAAGATTATTATAATCTAATGGTTAAAAATTCAGATTTCATTTTGATCTACGATGGATAATTAATTTAATTTGTTTTTTAAATTGATATTTAATTCCCTAAAAAAAAAGCTTGAGCTCTTTTGTCTAGGATCTTGTCTACCATTCGTTACACAGTGCCGCTAATTGAAATTCAATTATTAAAGTCCTTGGTGAATGATATACATATTCAGTTAAAAGTAACTGTACCGTGTTTATTATACATTTTAGGAACTGTAGACAAAAAAGTCGAAATAAATTGCCACAGCTTTTAATATTTTGTAAACTAGTAAGTAGTCTGCCTAGCGGGAAACGTGTATACAGAAACAAATTTTTCTCGATCACGATGTAGTAAATTATGAAATTAAATTCATCGGTAGTAATAGGTGGACGATCAGACAAAACAGGGTAGATTATAATGAAACACAATGCAATAAATTTTGAATGGAAAACTGTAGTTCAGTTATTATAAAGTATATTATATTTTAACTGTGAAATTAAAGTATTATTTTACCTTAAAAAACTAAATTAGTACTTGTGAAATATTATTACAAATGAAAAATTCCTCGGAGTTGTGCATTCGCTGTATTTACTTTTTCGTTCGGTTTAGCTTTGGTTATAACCACTGTTATATACCTCAAATAAGAATCAAATAAATCTAGTTATTAATTATAAAAAATTTTCTTTTTAAAATATATGTATAAATATATATATTTATTTATCTTTTTTAAATATATATATATTTGTTTGAACGGAGAATAAATACCTAATCAGTTAATTCGTCAAATTAATGTAAAATTTCAGAAGATAATAATATTTAGCTCAAAGGATGTTCTATGGTTCTCTATGAATAATAAATACTTATAATGTTATCTTTAAAGTATAATTCCCGCCAAACTAGCAAAAATACACATGTATAATAATTAATTATAAAATTAATGTATTCTAGAATCTCGGTATCTTTGGTAACAAAATTTATGATTGTTTTTTCTCTCTTTAATTTCTAGTGGCATCGAATCGACTACTACAGTCATTAGCCATTAATAAATGTCAAAAGCATTCAGAAAAATTACATCTAACGTTGTTAGTTTAAATCTAAGTTTGTTGGTCTATGAATACTACGTTGTTATATGTGCAATTGACTGCTAGTTATCGTACTGGAAACTGCTTAATTTTAAGGATACTACTCCTTGAGATGTTCCAAAGTTCAGAAACCCCGGTTTGTAAGGAATGCGGTTTATCATTTTATCCATAACCAACAGCCTTACGTACGACTCAGAGTTGTGCACTTCTTATACTTCACAAGTCCTTTGCCTTTTTCTTTTGTTATTTATTTTTTTAACAGTTAAACTTTATAATTCATTAAGTAAAAAAGAGAAAAAATAATAAATAAAATTATAATAATTCTAATAATAAATAAAAACACTATTTTTAATATAACTGAAATTTTGTTATTTATGAAGATTTGTGTTCATTAATGTACCCAGCAAGTAATATTTGCTGGGAACAAGCAGTTAACGATTATTCAGTTTCAGCGATAATCGCTACAATGTTTTCTGAATGAGGACCTTTTAAGAATGCGTGCCTTATTTATCCGTATAGTTGTAAAATACTTATAGATTTTATCTAGTAAAATCTATATTAAAATTCACTTAATATAGATTGCTGAACTTAACATTCATTGATTTTCAGTGCTGCGATTGGTCTTTGTGGTCATTCAATCTCTAGAAATTGTTATTCTGATCATTTAAGAACTTTTTAGAACAGCTAATGGCTACTCTGAATTAACAAGAAAAAACAGGTATTGTTGCAGGATTGTTTTAGTAAACACTCTGTTTACCTTAAACAACCCTTGTTTAGTTAACTAAACAAGGCTTTTCAAATTAAAATACAGTCCATGTATGCTTTTAAAATTATTTGTTCAAAAACAGTTAATGAACATTTATTTTACAAAGCCTACGATATGGTATTCCATTTTACATTGAATAATATTTTATACGTGGGTTGTATTAATAGTTTTTTCAAAGGTATTTTATCAGTACAGAAAAAGATTTCTTTTGACAGCAGTCATTTAACTGGTTTTATTGCAAACGTAAAAACTTTCTATTTCTATAATTTTTCGTTTGCTTTTAACCAGACATCCGATTGCATTATTTATCTTAAATTAGGCAAAGAATTTTTTTAAACCGAATCGTAATCACTGTGTAAAAAAATCATATGCGGTTTATTTTATCAAAGTTCATATGTTTCTATTTTATAAAAATATTAGATTTAATTACAGATTTTTTTATAACATCATATTTTTTAGTCTCCCATTCGTGCACTATGACAATGCGAGCGAACCAAGCAAAGTATGAAGCATTTCATTTTGGTTTATGATCATACGATTTATCATTCTCAAAACACGAGTGTTCACATATTGGTGTCAAATGTGTTCAGGACGGCCTGTATCCACCGAACTCTGAAAAGCGAAAACAATACTGTTCACGGTAAATAAATATTATGGTGCATTGAAGTCGTCAATCAGCTGTGATTACAGATATAAGAATTACATTTATTAAAAAAATGTTGTAAATGACTGTATTTTTCAAATTTCGTTAATTATCATCATTAAAGTTACTTGAATAATTTTTTTTCTCCAAGGACTTATGCTTTCTTTAAAGGGAATAATTACTTTCTGTGTAGGATATCTTCTAAGAAAGGGGCATCGTAAATAAAAATACTCATTTAAAAATATGACACAATTAATGATATCACTTTTCTTTAATTTTTCGGTGCGATAAAATATTTAAATTAAAATGTCTATCCATTAGAAGCAAGAGTTTTTTATTTTTTACTAATTAATTTTTCTGTCGTTCCTTATTGAAAATTGATTGATGATATTTTGTTGGAGTAATCTGTAGAGGTATAGGCAAAATATTAAATTTAAATGAGCGTTTACTGAAATAGGGATTTACTTTCCGTTTGTCTTGTTTTCGTAGTTAGGTTTTAAGTCTAAGATCAAGCTTTAAATACAATTTAAGGTACTTTACAATTTTATTTTTGATTTAACCTTTTAATCTAAGAATATATAAGAATTTAAATTGTTACTTTTTAGTATTTATAAGTTTTACTTCATCGCATTTCTCTTTATTGAACAGCGAGATCATAACATTAAACAGGTGTTTCATACGTAGAAGGAGCAATAGTTGGGAAGGTGTATTTTTTTATATTATCTTTTATCAAGGTTTTACACTGAAATTATGTTTGATATACTTGTATTAGTAGTAACAGTCAGATCTAGAATTTGAAAAGTAATCACAATTTCTCGTGTACATGTTATTATGTGAAGAGGTGCTGTGATTTAATGTTTTGATTACATTAAGAGAGTAGTGATCTATATTGTCGAGTTTTAAAATTAATAAAAACTAAAGTTCATAGAGTCAATTAGGTACCTTGTAATACTATTTCATGTACTTCAAGTTTAGTTCGTCAACAACGTTTCTTTCACATAGTCTTGTAGAATGACGTCGGATTTTAGTCTACTTATTCAGGATTTGTTTCAGAGTAATATTCAGTCTTGACATAAGGAAATTCTGCATTTCTGTAACTGGGAGATTCACGGTAGTGCCTAACATTCAATATGAACAGCGAGGAAGATAGACTGCGGTATATGTAAAAAGGTTTACATAGGAAGAATCTCGTCACATAGAAACGTCATACAGTGATGGCCGGGAGAGATGACCGCTCTCATCGACGTAAGCATTACGTGTGCTTCTGTCAGAAAAAAAGTAATTTTGGGCATAAGGCCAGATTTTTTTGCATATACCCTCAAATGTCAACGTACATTAGTTCATACAGACGACCAACTTAACAACATATTATAAAATAACAATACACACTGAAAAAGAACTGCTATATATACACTTATTTATAAATATAGTTGTAAATGAAATACCTAGATTTTCTTTTATAGTTAAGGTTCATAGGTTACATGGCATATCATATAGAGGCCTGCATTTTTTCAGTATAATTATTCTGCAAATTCCTAATCAGATATTATCAAAGATCCATTATTAAGTCAGCATAGAAATTGAAAATTAGTGTCTACATAAAAGTATTTATTTATTTGAGAAAAGGAAGGCGGTAGTATAACCTGATCCGGAATATCATAATTGATAGAATATTCACTCACTGAAAAGGACAGGCTATACCAGACTGGACTACAAGTTCCGGCTTATCTAAGAGTTTGAGTGTTCTTATATGCAGGTGACCAGGCTATAATAAAGTGTAAAGTAAACGTAGCTTTTACAATTATTTGTTGTGAGGGCGGAGAAAAAGTTTATTCGCACGATTACGGTTTTTTAAATCATCTGTCATCGATATCGGTAGACAATTTCGAATGACGCATTAAGTGGTTGATAACATTCTGATTGATTTTAAATATAAAAATTATATATTTTTTTATTAATTATGTCACATTTGACGTTTGTCATAAATTGAAATATTTTAATACTATTTTATTTGTTGTGCAACTAGGGTAAGGTTGGTAATGGTTAGTAAACAATATGGTATGTGATTACAGTCGTGATATTATGCTATTTTGTTAGCAGTCTTTGGAGGTACTATTTTTTTTAGAGATTGTTCATTATTTAGATATATCTTTATTTTACTATACTGTATTTTCAATTTTATCTAGAGGAAGGGACGATTAATATTTTATTATTTTCAGGTTCGATATCAGCTGTTTGATAGGTTATGTACGGCGACTTATGAACGTTTGATTCGAAAACTATATTGGTTACAAATTTATTTATTACAATAAAACAATAAGAGTAAGATCTTAGGCAGGGGTTAAAGATAATACGTAAAGATGTCTGAAAGGAAGGTGTTAAATGTAAGTAAAGATAAATTATTTAACTTTGTTTTGATTTGGTGTACTCATTGTTGTTTTTCGTTTAGTTTTATTTAGTATATTGTACCTAAAATAATTATTTTGTTTGTTTTGAAGTTAAGGTCTTCTGTTTATTTGGTATGACAAAATTAATTAACCATTTTGTTGAAATAAATTCATTTTTTCAGGTGTAGCGCACTGTTTAAAATGTGTCTTATCGTTGTGAATATTTTTCTAATTTTTAATGTCTGTGATAAAATTTGGTTTTGAACATGTTGTAGGGGAAAAAATGTAAAATTTGGTATTGTGTAAGATACAATACATGAAAATAGTTGATGCAGTATTTTATTTATTACTTTGAAATTGATGTTAGATTCAATTGGAACTGTATTAGGCCATCTGAGTTGTTAAAATTTCTGTAGAGAATTAAATAAAAATAGTGGTTTAAATACTCAAATGTTTTTTTAAAGACTGTACAATACTTTTGGTTATGATGGTATCATTTTTCATGTATTTTTGAATTTATTGTTTGTAAAAATGTAAACATAAAATGATAACACTACTTTATAGGTTGTTGTTTGCATAATTTATTTTAACAAATCAAATGTTAAGAACCTTTAATATTGTTGTCAAATATAGATATAGAATAAGATCACTTAGATGCTGTGATGATAAACATTGTGTAATGTAGAAGGCTTTATATATTACAACTTTGTATGTAAATTATGAGTTAAAAAATCACTTATGTATTTATTCTAAACAAAAAAAACTGAAACAAGTAAAACCAAAAACTTATCACCACAAAAAATGCTAAATTCATTATTTATTATAGTGATTTGAGATTAAATCAGGGAAAAAAGTAATTCATTTTCTACATTTGTGTGATTGTTTATATGGATGAGCGGAGGGTAACATATGGTGTTTGATAGCATTAGTATTAACTTAGGTTAAGAAATTTTTTTCTTTTGATATAATCAATGTTAAGTTTTTGTATGAACTTTTTTTACTATTTTTTTTTTTTATTTTCTAGCTTTCAAAAAATTTCCTAGCTTAGTTTTCTAAATGAAATTTTTATTTTTAAACCAATATGTATTTGTATGATTATAATATGTGCTCAGTAGACTCTTAAAGAAATATAAAGAAAATTTTGTATCTTTTTTTTTATTTTTAGAAAAACCATTATTGAAATAAGATAATATTTTGCTCAGTTTAATTTTTATTGTTCAATAACAAATGTATCTCTTTTCCATCATTATTTATTTTTGGTATCTTAAAAATAAAATTTATATCTTTTGAACTGAGCTCTGTGTCATTGAAGAATCTACTATTTCTATTGCCTTACGATATTACGGTAAGAATATGATGGGCTTATAGAGCACTTTCTGGATGACCACACAATATTGCTGAATGCCATTTTTCATTTCCACTAAATCGTTTGAAACTTAATAACAATTCAGTATAAACAGAATATCTATAATATATTTTTTAATGTGTGTGAAATACAATGAGAATTAAAAAAGTAGTTAAAATATGTTTTTTAAATTTTTTTATGTATTTTAAAATTATTAAGTTTCGGTAAGATTCACTCTCATCTTTTTAATAAATAAATGTATAATACTGTTTATCGTCAGAAGATTTGCCATTGAAGTATTTACTTCTATTTCTTCCTGTAGAATGTTGTCCTTTGTTTGATCTTGTGTGACATTAGAGGTAAAAATTTTAAAACTTATTCTTTTACAGAGTGTTATACAATTTCTTTCCAGTCATCTAAAACCTAATGTATGATTGCCATAACCTTTCCTTTTTGGCATTGTGGCAGAGCTTGATCATTATTGCTAAGTCGTACCTCATATTGTTACAAATGAATTTTTAAATAGCTTGTTTTAATATTAATGTTGTATGATTGTAATGGCCCAGTCTTGTTAGAATGATAGTAATTTCTATTACTCAGTTGTTTATGACAATTTTCTCTGATTTATACTAAATAATCTCCTGTTACCAGCATATTCTTTTTTTTTTTTTTTATAAGCCCATCAGATTCTAAATATACTTTAGCTATTCATTAATTAATTCATTCAAACCTTTCTTATTTTTTTTTTTGGCCAAATAATAATTCATATCTAACTTTCTTTGTTTGGGGGAAGTAAGAACCCCAGAATTTTTTGCTATGGTGTATTCAGTATGAAGGTAGTAATTTATGTCAATATATCTTATTTATGGCATATATCTGTTACTTGTAGTTCTTTTGTGTAGAAGTTCATTATGCATTCTTCTTTTCTCTTAGAATTTACTAAGTAATTAAGTGAAATGTCAAATAGCAGATGCTTCATCTTTTGTTACCAGTCTGTCCTGGGAGTATGCATTTTTTATAGATTAATCCTATGTTAATGCAGTGAGTTTTGTTTCATTACCTGATAGTATTGGTTGACTAATTTTTGGTCTTCTTTACAAATATTTGATAAATTCTTCAGCCAGCCTTTACTTAAATAAATGTCTTTTTCTCTTGCTAATTTTTTTAGCCTTAAATTAACCGACATATTTAATGGCTTCCCTCATTGTATATAGTTCTTTATTTCTTAGTTTTTAAAATAGCTGCATTTATTTTAGTATTTCTATTATTTATTGGGTTAGAAAAAGAATTTTTTTTTTACAATAAAATTTCAAAGTTACTAAGTGACTAGGTATTATTTTGCAGTGACCAGGTATCAGTTTTAGTCAATAGTAGTACTTAATACTGTAGTAATAGTACTTACTACTGTATTAAAATACAGTAGTATTTTAGTTAGGGTATCTTTTTTCAATATAATGTTTATGTTGTAATTTTTCTTAATTGTAGTTTTCATTATATTTAAATGAATGTGCAATTAAGATGATGGAATTAGAACAAAGTGTAGTAATACCTGCTGCATTTAGTTCATTGCAGTATAGTACAATTGCTGAAGGAAGAATACGGAAAAGGAAAGGAAAAAGTGGGTACTTACGTATTAACGCCACCGCAGCTACAGCTTTATTTAAAAACAAAGTAGTCAATCGGATTTTGGTGGAAAATGGGCCGAAACAGAATATAAATGGTTATTTATATTTATTTATTTTCTAAATATAATTTAACTAAACTTAACCTACGCTTGTTTCGCTCGCTAACCTTGACTAATTATTATTTAAATAATAAATAATTGTAATTACTGAATTTATTAAATAAATACTTAAAAAATTACGTGTTAATTAGTCAAGGTTAGCGAGCGAAGCAAGCGTAGGTTATGTTTGGTTAAATTATATTATAAAATAAATATTTGTTTATTTATGTTAAACTCTATATCGGCAAATTTTCCACCGAAATCCGATTGACTACTTTGTTTTTAAATAAAGCTGTAGCTGCGGTGGCGTTAATACGTAAGTACCAAAGTGTACACATCAAGGCATACTTCTTGCTATATGCATAAGATGGAACATTGTTATAGAGTTTTGTGTAATAGTAATTTTCTCCCTTCTGATAAATCTTCAAACATCTAATAACTGGTTAAAAACACAATTGAACTGAAAATTCCTTTAAATTGAACATTTATAAGATAATGTGTTAAGTTATTAAAGTTTTTCTTAAGATTAAGTTACTGTTTGTATGTAGTTTGAATGTTAGAAAAATACAAGAAGCATACTGTTAGCTAGTTTGTACTTGTGTATATCAAATGAACTGATTACTAACATGGTCCTGTAAAAAATTTGATCAAAAGGTTTTAGATCTGGTCATGTGGCATGTCATTTATTTATGCAAGCTTGTTATTTTTTTATTCCTTACAATAAAGACTTAATACAATTTATTCCTGACACTTATTTCTGTATGTTATTTTTACAGTGGTCATTGTTATAGTATATTTGAAGGAACAATAGTTTTAACATTTTATTTTGAACAGAAGTATATGTTGTAATGAAAGCTGCCAGAAGCAGTGGTTGTAAGTGTATCAATCAAACTTCCATTTTTAGTTGAATTGATTTGTCTGTCATGTTATTCTCAGAATTATTTAAATCCAAGAATTCTTAACTACTTAATTTTTACAGTAATAAGTTTTTCTTGAAAACATTTGTTTTTCTAAAATATTGGTACGTTCATATTTTAATATCTTCATTTGCTTGTATGTGATGTAAAAAAAAAAAACAAGCAGTTTTTGAAATTATTACTTGTTATTTCTTCTCTTGTTTAAAACTATTGAAATTGTTTTTGGATTTGTTCCTAACATGTAGCCTAAACTTATTTGTGGTTATTTGATTATCAGGATTTCAGTGTCATAGAAAATCCTTTTTGTCTTCAGTACTCATACCATTGATGTTAGTGTATATTAAAAATGTTAACTATTTATTTTGTGTTAAGTACAGTTGTGTCTGCCTGGAGATTTCTCATTTTACCATTTACAGTGTCAGGGTTGTCACAAGCCAGTTCTTCCATTTCTCTTTCTCTCTCAGCTCTTTGATTCTGCTTTCATATATTACTTTTTGTCTGCCTCATTGTTTTCCCCTTTTTGTTCTGATATCCATGAACTGTTTCTACCATTTCCATCCTTAGAACATAACTAAACCATTTCAGCTACTCTTCTCCAGTCCTCAAAACATTTTGTCCCAGCTGTTCTCAAATCCTTTAGCTCCTTATTCAGTCTCATTTCTGTAATTGTTACTCTGCTAGTAACAGCCAGCTCTCACTTCCATTTAACAGCACTGGGACTGAACTGAATGTTTAAAACCTGTTTTAGTTTCCACATTCAGCACTTTTAACCAACCAGTATTATTTATTTGGTAGTATATATTGTTGGGTTTCCCCATTCTATTAGTAATTTTTCTTCTTCTCATCCTCACCAAATACTTTACTAAGATAAATACAAGCTATTAACCAGTTCAAGTATTTCATCCTTAAATATGTATTAACAACAGTTCTCCTTTTTTCTAGAGATTTCAATGAAAATTTGATTAAAAAAAGAATTTGTAAAACAATGGTTTTACTAATTTTTAAAAAAAATTCAATTCCTTCCTTTCCAATTCATAGACTACTCCATTATGTAATCTTCTTCAGTATCTGCTTTCAATATTATTTCATCTGAAAACAATAGTCTGGTAGTATATGTATTGCATAGTGTAGTACCCAATTCTTGTTTTTTGTATCTATTATTTTGTATATCTATTCCATCACAGAGAACGTAGGGCTAAACGCATGCTCGAGATGTGTGTGTTTTAGGCCTCTTATTTAAAGGCCAAATGCTTTATCATTTAGCTCTATGGTTTCTTCTGCTGTTTCATATTTTGCACTCTTTGTTTGTGTATCAGGCTACCATATATATTTTTGGCAGCCATTGCTTCCCAAAAATACTTATTGAGCAAGATCAAACGTTATCTTTAAACCCAAAAATGCCAGATAGTTAATCTTTTTTATCAGTATTTTGTTGCAATATTGTTCTCAACAAATACAAATTGTCTTGTGTTGGCCTGTGTGGTTTGAACATGCTCTGCTCTTGCTACAGATTCTCTTAAACTATTCCTCTTACTCTCGCCTCCAAGATTCTATGTAGAATTTTAAGTGCAGTTACAGGTTATAGTACAGTTACAAACTTATGGAATGTATTCAACCATTTGAAGAATATTTTCAACTTAAGCTTCATGATCAGGTAGATTGTGAGACTAGGAAGAATATTACTCTCTCGCCATATTATTAAAAATGTAATTATACATTTTTATCAGAAACTCCATGCCTATCATATACAGGTTAGTATTCTGCCAATGCTTTAGCATTTTCAGTAAAAAAAAAACCATGTATGGATTTTTTATACATGGATTATGTTTATGGATTACTTTCATATCTCTGAAAAGGTGAAAGTGAGGTTTTTTTTTAAAACACAACTGAAACAGAAATGTAGTTCTTATAAACACAAATTTAAGTTTTAAACATGATTAAATATATTTGAACCAAAATTATAAAAAAAATTCAGTTCAGACAACTTGTGTATTCATAACTTCAGTAAACAAAGGATTGCATTCAAATAAGATTCAGTATTTCAACATATTGAAACAAAATGCTGATATTAGAGTCAGTGATGTCAACATGATGTTGGTCAAAGTAATAAAGATTAAATGAAACTATTTTATCATTACCTGTTTTTTTTGTTAATAAAACAAAATCTATATTAAATTAAAAGCTGATTTTTCTCTAGTAATTTATCTTTTGTTTTGTTTTAATTAAAGTTAAATTTCTGAGACTTGTTTGTTTACTGACTATGGTGGAGCGGTAGCATCTCGACCTTTCATTTGGAGGTCCAGCGTTTGAATCCTGGCCAGGCATTGGCATTTTTCATATGCTATACAAAATGGAAATTTTGTATGTCCATGCACAAGCTTAGAAATTATTTGGTGAATTAATTATTCAAAAATAAATGTATATATTCATATATAAATTTAATAAGTTCAATTTGTAATAAATTTAAAAAAGCATGTTTTCTGACTTCAAATTTTTGGGCTTTATGAAAGTTTTCTTGAAAACTACTAGAGAAATACAATTCTGAGACTTGCTTTATTCTACTTTTGAGATAAATAACAAATTCATTAAATTTGGCTCTCAAGAATTTCAATACAGCTTCATTTTACTCTTGGAGCAGAAATCAAGACAAAATATTTTGGTAGTCGTAATTTGAAAACGAACAAACCATTTCCAGATCTATGAGGGACGTTCATTAATTAATGAGACCTACATTACTTTTTAACATAGTCTCCAGCAACATTTAGACATTTGTCCTACCATTCTGTGAGCTTTCTAATTCTTGCAGTGTAGAATACCATGCTATTTGAACCATTCGTGTACTACTTTTTTTGACCGTTTTGTTGTCTACGAACTTCTTGATATATAAAAAGTCTTTGAGCGGGCCGATCAAATGAAAATCAGATGGGGCGAGGTCTGGGCTGTGAGGAGGATGTGGCAACACATCCCAGCCCAATTTCTCCTGTTCTCTGAGTGATGTGGGGATATGCGTTGTCATGCAAAGGAATCATAGCTTTTGAGAGAGTGCCCTGATGTTTTTACCTTATCGCAGGTTTCACTTTCTGTTGGAGCATGTTAGTATAGTACTCACTGTTATTCTGTATACTATTATGTAGTCACTAAAAATTGAATCTTATGAGTCCCAGAAGACCCATCGACATCACTTTACTAGCTGATGCGTAAGTTTTGAATATTTTTGTGGTGGGCGAATCCAATTGTTTTCACACAAGACTTTGCTGTTTGGTGTATCCATGTTTTATAACATGTTACTGTATGATCTAGAAAGTAACCTTCTGATTCAAACTGTTATTGAACTCAGAACAAATGCAAATCAGTGTCTTTATAGGCTTTAGTTAACTGTCTTAGAACCCATCTTGAACATGTTTTTGTGGTAATTCAGCATGATATGAATGATTGGAAGCTTAGTTCCAACATTAATATTACACAAACTAGCAGTTGGGAAATTTATCAAAATTTCCCAATTGCTAGTTTGTGTAATATTAATTACACACCTGTCTGCGAATAACATCATTTATACAATTTTGCAGTGGAAGTCAAAACTTCCACACTGCAAAAGTTTCATTGTCATTGAATGAACCATTTTTGTTTACATCAAATTGTCTCATTAATTATTGAATGTCCCTTTTATGTTTATATGACTGGTTTTTTTTTCTTTACCTCCAAATTCACCTGCAATAGTGTTATTTCTTACTGTAACACTCTTATAGGTGTAAAATGTATTATGTATATAGGCATATATTAATTAATTCAATGAGCTTATTTATTAGAACTTTAATCTTTTTCTAACTTATTTTTTACTCAAAGAACAAAATTAACTACGTACAAGGATCTTTTCTTCTTTCCTGTTATATTGTTTTTGAAATGGAATGTTGGAAATTGATGTCTTAAGTGAATTAAAAGCAGTTGTAATGAACTATCTACTTGTCTTGACAGTAGTAGTAATTGGTGTTAAGTACCATATTCAGAAAATATTACGTGCAACATTTTTCCAACTTTGTTGCAGTTTCTTGCCTGGTTTCATAGTTTTTATTTCAATTCCATTGTAATATTATAAAATATATATATATTTTTGTGTTAATAAAAATTTTATTATGAAATGTTTCTTTTTGTCCAGCATTTGACCAAGAGACTTCGATACTTGGATTATGTTTTTGGAAATCTAATACTGGTCTGATATTTATGTGATTTACTGTTTAATATACTTTTCACTGATTTTCTCATTAAGTCTCTGATCATATTTAATTATATCATTGATGACAGTACATTGTACATAATTATTTACATCACAATCTGTTGGTGATTGAAGGAAACATAAGTAGACTTTTATAAACTTGTTTAACGTTGGTGAAATCTGTGTAGCCAGTCTTATTGTGTTACTAATTTTCAGCTAAACTCTGTTTAGTTTCATTTTATGATAAATTAATTGTTTACATGATATAAGGATTTTATTTTATCGATTGTTTTTTGCATATATTATTAATTTTACTTGACATTTGTTACTGTTAAATCAATTCTTATTAAATAGAACCAGTTTTATGTTCTTTGAAATACTTATATTGAAGCTTTTAATCTTATTAACCATATCTGTGATAATTTATTAATATTTGCTAATTTATCATTATTTACTTAACTTGAATTTTGAAAATGTTTTCAAGTGTATTACCAAGAGAATATAACAATTATACATCAGTATCAGAGTTTTATAAAAATCGATGTATATTTATAACTGGTGGGACTGGATTTATGGGTAAAGTTTTAGTTTATAAGTTACTCAAGTCTTGTCCTGGTATAAAATATGTGTTTTTGTTAATGAGACCTAAACGAGGTGAAAGTGTAGATGCACGATTATCTAAACTGACAAACAGAACTTTCTTCAGTAAGTTAAAAACTAATGATCCTCTAGTACTAAATAAAATTATTCCAATAAGTGGAGATGTTTCACAACCTAAGCTTGGAATAAGTATTGATGATCAAAAAGTTCTGTATGAAACTGTGTCTGTTGTTTTTCACTTAGCTGCAACTGTCAAATTTGATGAAACATTAAAAGATTCTGTTTCAATAAATGTTCTTGGAACGCAGCGTCTTATTGAATTGTGCCATAGTATGACGCATTTAGTTGCTCTAATACATGTGTCGACTGCTTTTTCTAATTGTGACAGAGGTGAAGTTACTGAAGTAATTTATCCACCGCCTTTCAAACCTGAGCAGATTATACAGTGTGTTGATTGTATGGAAGATAATTTATTAAAAGTTATCACTCCAAAACTTTTGGGGAAACATCCAAACACTTATACATTTACAAAAGCTTTGGCTGAACATATAATCTTAACTGAACATGGCAAGTTACCGACTGCTATTGTACGTCCTTCAGTTGTCTTATCATCATTGATTGAGCCTTCTCCAGGTTGGGTCGATAACTGGAATGGACCGAATAAAATAATTGCTGTCTTTGGTCGTGGATGTCTAAGATCAGTTCTTGTTCATAAAGAAAAAAGAGTTGATTTGATACCTGTTGATGTAGTTGTAAATTTATTAATATGTGCCGCATGGCAAACTGCCCTTTCTAAACCGGATGAAGTGATCGTTTACAATTGCTGTTCGGGACAGTTGAATCCTATATCTTGGGGAAATTTCATTCAACTGTCAATTGAAGCTATGCTTAAATTCCCAACTACACAACTGCTACTAAAACCTAAGGTTTCATGTTACAATAATCGATATGCAAGCTATATTTCTGATATCATTTTACATATAATACCAGCAATAACTTGTGATTTTGTTTTGTTTATGATCGGTAAAAAACCATGCTACTATGAAATGCATAGAAAATTAAGCGAAGAATTATCAAAATTACAGTATTTTGGTCTGAATGAATGGCTGTTTTTAGATTATAATGTTCAAATGCTGAATCGTTTGCTTCATCCATTAGATAGAAAGGAATTTTTCTTTGATGTAACACAAATAGATTGGCAGCATTTTATTGAAGGATATGTTTATGGCATTAGGAAATATATACTTAAAGAACAAGAAAGTACATTATGTTATGCAAGATCACGACAGACTAGATTGTTGTGGTTTGAAAGAATTTTTAAATTGTTAACAGCTGTTATGGTGTTGTCATTGTCTTTATCAGTATGGTTAAAGAAGGTATCTCAGCATCGTTATATTATTTTTAATTTAATCCTACGATTTTTACGTTTTATTAGAGAATGTTATGAAATATTTGCTTAAATGTCATTATTTATCAATCATTTTTATGGAACTGTATGTTTTTTCTGTTTCTTATTAAAAATTATATAATTATATATTTATTTTTATATTTTTCATTGTAGATATGTATTTGATGATTGGCAGAAGTTGTTTATTGGTGTTTGTTTTATTCTATTATTAATATTTATTTTATTATTGCAATTGTTTCTCTGATGTAATTTATTTTGTAATGAGTAAATAATATTGTTATGTAAATTTTTTTAAATTAAATAAGTGAATATTGGTGAAATGAATTGTCAGTTATTATTATTATTATTGCGTTTTAAATGTTTATAAAACATTTATAAATTTATATGTTTAACGTATCATTAAGTATTGTAATAGATTAATGTGACTGTGTTATTGGATTATCAAACATGCTCTTGTCATCCAACCCTTTTTTTTTACCTGTTTTTATGTGTGATTGTTAACTGGATATCTCTCTCTATCTTTGAAGAGCTTATCTGTTGCTTGGTGTGTTTGTTGCTGCTACTTATTTGTTTGTGCTTAAGCAATACTAATGTTCAACACAAACTGATTAAGAATTAAAACAAACATAGAGTTTACATTTATGTTCTTAAAAATATGCTTATTTTTAACTGTTATTAGAGCTAAGACAAGGAGAAATTGGTAAAAACAAAGTCTAAGTTGAAAGGTAAAATTGTTGACAAAGTGTTGGCTTAAACAGAAAAAGGTATTGCTACAGTCTTGTTCGTATGACTGTTTTGTAGGTTTCTTTTTAGTCACTGTCCCTGTTTTTAAATTATCTTTCTTTCTGAATATCTTGTACTTTCATTTAGTTTAGCGTAGATGGTTGGAATTGGCTATAGAATAAACAAGAAATCATCAGTTTGCCATTCTTTAGCCTTTTAAGTATTGCTGAAGTATAATGTTATACTTGAAATAACAGATGCAGCTGTCTATGGCCCTTTAAAAAGTGGCTGCATTAGGTATATTATCTTACTGTTATCTGTGATAACAGTATGTGTTAGAATTCGTATTTATCAAAAACATTTTTTTATATTTTTTTTAAAGCCAATTTTAAGACTCATATTCCTCTATACTATTATACAAATATAAATAAATAACTTGATCCACCAAGCACAGAATAAAATTAAATTAGGTAGGATGACACTTTCCTTATATCATTATATATACAAAAGAGTACTTTCACGATTTTCTCGCATCTTCAGTTGATCCATTCTTTTAATTGTTCATATAAAATGACATATTAAAAATACACAAACATTAACAAAATAAAATATTGATAAATACAATAAAACAAAACTTATTAAAACTTTGTATATAAACTTTGAAATCAATTCAAATCAAAATGGAATTAAAATTAATTTTTTTTTCCTTTTAAATTTAAAATTGAACATTTAAAATCAAAATTAAAAGTGTAAGTTAAAAATCCCATATATAAAAATATGTCATCAAATAATAAAAATATTAATTAAAAGTTAAAATTGATAAATATGTTAAAAAAAGAATGAATATGTGTGTGTGATTTGGCTAGCCAATATTATATTACCGTGTAGGATTTTAAATAGATTAAACTAAAAATTAACAATGAATTTTTAGTTTAATCTATTTAACAATTAAAAGATTGGATCAACTGAAGATGCGAGAAAATTGTGACAGTACTCTAGTGTATATATTATGATATAAGGTAAGTATCATCATCCTACCTAATTTAATTTTATTCTGTACTTGGTGGATCAAGTTATTTAGTTGTGTATCATATATCTGTTGATAAGTTTGGTATACAGTCCAAACTGCTATTTTATTCTATTTATCTTTAAACAGTTACAATCACATAAAAGTATACTGCTTACAAGACTCCAATTCATTAATTTCAGTTAATATTAACACATGTGGTGCTTCACATAAATATTGTATTTTCCATCTGCCACCTTTGTAAAAAAATTGTAGGTGTTTTTTTTTTTTTTTTGAGTACCTATTTGACATAAGAGAAATTATTTGAGTTGGCAGAAGTTATAAAAACATATTTATTGAAGGCGTTAAATACCAGTTTCATGTTGAAAAATTGTTGACAGTTTTGTAAATTAACAGAAAAAGTTTGATTTAGCATTAACAAGAAATTTCAAAATGAAGAATTCTGAGCACGGTTCCCAGAGTTATGAACATCTTTTGACAAATCAAAATGTATCTTATCGTTTGTGTATTACTAATGTTTTTTTTTTTAAATTTAGATGTAATAATATAAATTTCAGTTGCTTATGTGATAAAATACTACGGTGAAGGACACAATTACAGATTAGTAATCATTGAAAATCTCAGAACTCTGCATTTATTTATTATTATTATATTTTTTAAAATGTATTTTTGTTATTCAAAATCTGTTTTATTTTCAACCAACTGAGTATAATTGAAAGAACATTATGACTGAGTTCGTGTATTCCTACAGATTCATTATTTTTTGAAGAACAATTGAGTTTTTATTTTGTGGTGGCATTTAACATGTAAGTTATTTTTGTAATTAAGTACATGTTAAAATTTAATGCTTTTCATTTTAGTCTTTACTGCATTTCATTTGTATTGTGCTTATTTTGAAGTATTTAATAGTTTAGAAACAGTGAAAGCTTTTTAATTGTGTTTTAAATATCTGGATACTAGAAGTAATGATCTAATCAAGTTATAAAGTTAATAATAAAGTAATTATTCTGTTTAAAATGCATTAAAGGCAGGTTACTGGGTCAAAAGTGCACTTTACCTATATATATTTCAACTTATCTGGGTGGCTGAAAATTAACTTACACCACCCTACAACATTTTTTATAATTGAGATAACTGGATGTAGTTATCCTTTGTACGGAGGGGGTACTTCAGTGAAAGTGTATTTCACTGTAGAATTTTTTTTTTGTTGTTTGTGGGCGAAAAACGCCTGGGCGTTATCATCGCCCAGTTATTATTGAAGTAGTTATTACTGAAGGGTAAAATAACTTCAAAATAATAAACAACACAGGATGTAAACTCAATACTAACCATACAATAAAAATTTACTAAAACAAGACAAGAAGGGAAAACAAAACCCAAAACTAATACCACAGACAAAGTTGATATAATATTAAAGCTAAAATAATAGAATAAAGAAAGTATAAAAACTTACCCAACTATGATGGCTTGTGCAAAAATCCCCTCCTCGGATAGTAAAATTAAACACATAGAACTAAAAATCAAATCGAAAATAAAGGTTAAAATTATTAAAAAAACTCTCCTTACAGAAAAACATATATGAGTATATTAAATCCTTGGAAGTAACCCAGTAGGCCAAACATATAAGTCTGTTCATCGAAAACAAAAGCACAGCCAACGTTACTGTAATGTTTTGACCCATCAGTGTATACCACCACATCTTGGTTCGACTTGGTGAGGAGAAACTGAAACATCTTCTGGAAAACAATAGGAGGCGTTGATCTTTTATCATACCTTGTAAGATCAAACTTAAAATCTACATGGTTTATTTTCCATGGGGGATTCGATCACGGACATGATGGAAGTAACGGGGGAGTGCCAACATTCATACGCCGCAGCAAACGTCGTGCACGGACACCCACAGGCGCAGTACAACGTGGATGGTCCTCATATTTCCTCAAATTAGGATCCCTATGAACTGTTTGAATTTTGACTGGCAGGGGTAGGTGGGGGGCAACTCAAAAATCTCAAATGGGACCAATGATCATTTGATATATCATTTTAAAGAGCTTGATGGGATGAGAAAAATGATACAATTAAAACTAAATTCTGATTGTCCAAGCCAAAATGGCAACCAACAGTGTGTTTGTTTCAGATAGCTAGAATTACAGTTGTATGATGCTCCCCTTTAATTTTTTTGTTATTTGAGTTATCCCGATTCTTTCTTTACAAGTCTTCTTCAGTATGAGAAGCTAACTCAATAAGCCCCAATCTAGAATATTTGGCCTTCAGAAGGGCAGGAGCAGGTAGCTGAGTGGAGGGGGGGTGACTTAAAAATGTTAAATGGGACATTGATCATGTGATTGTTTTAAATGTCTTTGCAAGACAAACGATATGGTATCAAAAAAATTAAATTCTGATTATTTGAACTAAAATGGCGACCACAATTATCATTTAATTAAATATTGAAAAAATTAATTATTAAAATTTTTCATATACTTTATAATTTTATTTACAATTTTGTTTAATTTAGGTATATATCAGTTTGCTATTAAATTACTTTTTCATCTTTAATTAATTTTATCTTTTATTTAAAAAGTCTTAATATTGTGTCAATTAAAAATCTCTCTAATATTATTTCAGTTAAAAATTGTTATTGCTTCTCATCTCGTAGTAAATGTTCAAACTACCCACCCTGTTCCTCCATGAAGTAATTCAGATGCTGCTCTAAAGGCTTCTCGTACATTGTGAAAAGTTTCTGGTGAATCTTCCTACATTTTATCTCCAAGGGACCTGGCTGGCCATTCAGTACTACCACGACCTATTCAACAATTTGGAAACTGGTGGTTCAATGCACTTTTCACATTGTAAGTGTAGTGCATGGGAATAGGAGCACCATGGGGAATTGGTAAACACATCTTCTTACATGAATAAAGCTTGTCCGTTTAGTATACGAGCTAACTCAATTAAATTGTTAAGAGCTAGAATTATCTGCTCATTTCGCAAAGAATACTACATGTCACTATCTAAGTTACCATTAATGACAGATGGACCAAGAAATGTCACCTATTCTTCCAGTCTATACATTCAGTCACTCTGGTTGCTGGATATGACTTTCATGGTACCAGTGAAGGTATTCTTGGGACCAGTACCATCTATTATGTCTGTTAACAGCCCATATAAAATAAATGAGGCTTCATCAGCGAACAATATGTTGAAGTAAAAAGTAGTTCTTGGTGTTAATCTCTGTGCCAAAGTTTCACTGAATTCAAACCTATTAAAATCATCTTCAATTAGTTCTTATACTAATTGAATCTTGTCTGGTTAGTAATTGAGATTTCTGCTAATATTATTCCTTCAATAACTTCATCTGTACTGGATCGGCCAGGTTTTTATCATCTAAAACACTACCAGTGTGTTGAAATGTTTCTATTAAATTTGTGACTGCGATCCTGGAAATTATATGATTAGGATAGGATGCTGTGCATTAAATGTTTTAGCTGTTCCTTTGTATGTTTTTATTTCTCCTAATAAAAATTCCATTTTTACTCTTTCTAGAATTGATAAACCATTGTTTTGTATTAAGTTAAAAAAAACTGGTTTCTAACTCAGGTTAATCTATTTTAATGTAAATTATTATTTTTTTAAATTTTGATTTCTTATTTTTATTTTTGACCTTTGTAATTTAAACTGTTGTAAGCTTACTAATAATGAAACACAAAATTTCATACAAAAGTAAAAACTTCATCCAGTTACACTTCAACATCTGTAAGCTAACTGTCAGAAAATCAACAATGAGTAACTTGAAAAATGTAAGTTACTTTATGTTGATCAGCTGTTACATTGCCAACTTATGACATAAGATTACTTTCTTAAAATTTTCTTGTGAAATAAAATTTTAATGTTAAAAAATGAATAAATTTATTACTTAATTATTACTTAATTATTTTGAAAGTCAAGATTAAGTTTAATTAAAAGTATATGAGAAATTTTAATAATTCTTTTTCAATTTCTATTAGTAATGATATTTGTGGGTTTTTCATATCATTTTGCTTGTCTTACAAAGACCTTTAATTTAAAACAAGTTATCACATGACCACATGTCCCATTTAAAATTTTTGAGCTCCCCTCCCACCCGAAGGTCTAATACTCTAAATTGGGCCTTACTGAGTTTGCCTCTCTTATCAGAGATGATTTACAAAGAGAGAATTGAAATAGCTCCAATAATAAAAATAATTAAAAGGGAGAATACAATCTGAAACAAACACATTGTTAGCCACCATTTTGGCTTGGGCTATCAGAATTTAGTTTTAATTGCACCATTTTTATTGTCTCATTGAGCTCTTTAAAATGATATATCAAATGACCATTAATTCCATTTGAAAGTTTTGAGTTGCCCCCCACATCCCTCATCCAGTTATCTCAATTATAAAAAAGTTACAGAGCGGTGTAAGTTACTTTTCAGCAACCTGGTGTATACGGAGTGAGCAATTTAAAACCAAACCACATTTATGAATGAAATGATAAAATAAAAACTTAAATGAAATTTTTTATTTATAGTATTAAAAGTTTACTTTAGTATCAACTGAATTTTTACAAAAAAACTTTTGAAATGAATGTCCCTGTACAGTGGTGCACTTCAGTGTTTGATCATATTGAGTCATCTTTTGCAAAAGTGAGTACTGTCGATTTCTTGTGTATTTAAAATAGACTCAAAGGAAAAATTTCAGACCATCACTCTCTACTAACTGTTTGTTTTTCTGTAAAAGTCACATGAACCTATGCTGAGTTGATTGATATTTGTTAAATTGCTCCATCTTGTTGGAAGCAGCTGTATTCTTTTTCATAATGTAACAGAGTGTAGAGTTCTTAAAAAGCGGTAGAGTACACTTCTACACTGACAGACCAGTGAAAAAATGTTGGCCCCACTGTATGATTACCAGAAACAGCGCACCATACACCAATTTTTCTCATTGAGAAGTGAATGGATGCTGAAATATCTGGTCAGGATTTTCAGTAATCCAATACACCTGGTGTTATCGAATTAACATGATCAGATAAATGTAACCAGTTTCATCTGACATAAAGTCTCAGATTTGTTTGTCGTTGAGAAGCCAATTGTAATAATAATTAAGACTGTGCTGTTGGCCTGTTCTCAAGTTGAGAACCTTATCATGCAAAAGATAAGGTTTCAAATTTAAATCACGAAAAATCTTATATGGCAAGATTTGTATTTTACTCTACTTTGTTGTGATTACAGTTTTTTTGAACTGGCAAAAATTCTTCTTTGAATATTGGCTAAGGCCTCTGGAAACCTAATGGAAGGTTGCCTATTTCGTTTTGCATTTGAAACTGATCCCACTTTATACCATTTTTTAACCAAATTATATATGTGTTACTCTTAGCTGGGATACTGGCATTTGGAAATTTTTTTGCGAATGTTTGATGCATTCCTTCAAAAGATCCAGAATGTCATCAACTTTCATTACAGCAACCGTCTCTAAAATCAAATTAAGTATTTTATAAAAACACAGCTCTAAAGAATGAAACTACACTTCACTGAAGCTAAGCAGATTACAACTGATGACAGTAGATGAGAGTAGTAGTATACACTACCAATAGAGTAGTAACATACATACTGGTATTTAGTAATAGTAGTGACAGAAGCAGTGTTAAAGGTGTGATTAAATAAATGCATTTTGAGGAGGCTTTGTTTGGTTTTAAGTTGCTCACACAATATTATTAATAATAAATATATTATTATTACAGCTGACACTCAAAAGAATTTCTGAACCTATGTTTATATGAACTTTCTTCTATATTTTCACCATTAGAACATTGTAAAAGTTTGTTACATTTTTTGTGAATAATTATTTATACTGATCTCAGTGGCAGAAAGGTAGCATCTCTGAATTTCACTTGGAGGTTCTAGGTTTTTGTCCTGATTCGGCATGGCATTTTTTATGTACTACAAAATTATCATGTATTAGTAACTGTTGTTGGGTGGTTCATCTGTTCCTGTGTAAAAAAAAATATATATTATACAAGGTGTGAAATATATTCTGAAGAAAGCATTCAAATTTAAGAAAAATATTCAATGAATGAAAGTAAAATAAAGAAGTTCATATAAATGTCATTTCTGTTTTATTATATCTTCTGTGGTATTTTGGGTTTTATAAATATATGTTTATATATCTCAAGAACAGATTTTGGGATATCCGTTTTATTGGAAAGGATTTTAACTAGCATTCTCTAACAAAATAAAGAAAAAAAGTTTTCATTTTCAAATTTCAAAATTTCTCTGCCTTTTAAATTTTTTAATCATTTTTTTATGTCGGTGATTCTCAGTCTGTAAAATTACTTTGTGTTTTTATATGAAATGTTAGGTATTTTATTTCCCATCCTCATTAGTTGTGAACTATTTCATAACTGCGTGTCATGGGAAATTATGAATAATTTTATGGGAAAATGCTTAGCCTGAGTATAAATTTTGAAGAAATATTTTTAATTTTTCTTTAAATTTTCTAGGATAAAAATTAGTTATTAAAGCAGGTACCAACACAGCTGCTTTTTCTTTTTGTAAAAACAGCTTGATTGTTAATTTAAATTATTTAACAAATTGAGTCGTTTTTAAATATTTACAATTAAGTTCAACCGTATTTATTACTTTCTTCATTTCATTACACTTTATTGCTGAGTGAAAGATTATCTTGATTTTGTGCACAATTTTTTCTAGTGTTTTAAAATGGTTGAAATATTAGTAAAGAAGAATATCTATTTGTACATAATAATGGGTGATTCAAAAAGGACCTCACATCTTTAAAAGAGTATAAAAATTTATTGAGATAACTTACAGATTCAATTGAGGTCTCATCTCATAGAAAAAACACATAAAGTTTATCACCCAACATTCACTTTGGTTCAATATGACTTCTATTTGTAATGTGACATACATCCTACCTGAAGTCAATTTCATTCCTGACTGTAGCCAGCAAGTTAGTTTAAGCAGACAAAGGTGGTACATAAACCTGATTTTTAATAAAACCCCACAAATTTTTTTTGTGGGGTCAAATCTGGGTAGCAAGATGGCCATGCAATTGGTCCTTCAAGGTTGTAGTTATTTGTTGGCTTAGGGCACAAAAACCATTGATTTTAGGGCTATCACAAATGTGCTGTAAAGTTTCATGAGGGTTCAGTGGTGAACACTGATGTGAAACATTGATTCATCATCAAAAATTACATTGTCTAAAAATGTATTGTTGCCTGGAATTCCATCCATCATTTCCACACAAAACTGTAGCTGAGCAAATTTGTTATTATCTGTAATGCTTTGAAACACAGTTTGTCTGTATGGCTTCAAATGTAATTGTTTACATAATACTTGCCAAACAGTCGTTTGTGGAATATGAATCTGATTTGACGCCACGAGTTGATTTCTTTGGACTACGTGAACAGTTTTCTGCAAGTTGTTCCATAGCAGCTTCAGGGACCAGATAATTAATTTTGTGGGTATCCAGATAATTTTGTTTGTACAACAGAACAACCTGTCTCAACAAATGTTTGTACGCCTATTAGGAGGCTCCGTACCATACTCTCTATAAAAAATATTTTGAACTGCAGTTGCTAAGTGCAAATCATGAAACCAAAAGACACAGTGAGCACGTTCTACACCATTAAATGCATCTGTTTTTAACATTGGTGATAGCAGTAGTGACTGAATTCAGTACTATGAACTATGCAAGACAAAACTTCATGTGTTTTGCTGTGAAATGAGACCTCAACCAAATCTGTAAGTTATATAAATAAATCTTACATGCTTTTAAAGTTGTGAAGTCCTTTTTGAATCGCCCAGTCTTAATGTATTGTTATTGTAGTGAATATACAAATTGAATCAATGTTATTTCCCATGAGAGGTGTGCAAAAAAAAGAAATGGCTTCAAAGTGCTTTTAGGGTTTTGAGAGAATATATTTCCCAAATGCTTCTACAGAAAGAGAGGAAATTTCTAGCACACATGATGTTTCAATTGAGAGTAGCACAGCCTTTAGAGTTAAAAGAATAGCAAGAGAAGTTGTTGAATTGTGAGTAATTGTACAATTGCTAAAATTGTGAGTTTTTAAAGGATATTGTACAATAATGTTTTGCATCCTTACCATTTGAAAAAAATCCAAAATCAAAGTTTCAAGATCTTGATCATCCTGTATTATTCTACCTTTAGTTTCCCATGGTAGTACAGTAGTATTTCATGCAGTGTGTAAATGCCTGAGATGTTTTTGAATACCAGTAGATTAGAAGAGGAGGTGATCTATAAACTGGGCAACTTGGTCACTCCACCTATTCCTTTGAAGGTATTTGATGGACAAGAGTATCAGAACAGATGTACAGAAATATGAGTAAAGGGAAAGGATAGATGCAGATCTCAACTTTAAATATTTTAAGAAGGAACTGGATAGAATTTATTTGGCAGGGATCTAAGTAAACGTGTAGCATATATCGAGGCCAATTGTAGCCATTTTGGGAATGGCATTTTTATTGAAGTAAGTTATTAGACAATAGATTTCTTGATTATTCTACTACATGCTTCTTATTACATAAATGTCAGGTGTAAAGGATCCTAGGGTAATAAGTTGTTTGAAACAACTTGGTCATTCAGTTGTTTGAAATCCTATTACAAATGAAGTGTGAATTTTTTTGGAATATTAAACATTTCATCTTAAAACTGTTCAATGATATTGAGAAATTAATGATTTAAAAATGACTTTCATTTTGAAATTGAAAAAATTTAAGCACACCATTATTTTTTGTTCTACATCAGTCTATTGTCAATTTATAGATTTCTATTAAAAAAAAAAAAAAAAAAAAAAAAAAAAAAAAAAAAAAAAGCAAAATACAGGTAGTGTAGTGAAGTAAGTTAAGACAACCTTATTTTCTATATTTTCATACTTTGAAAAAGTTTTCAAAGATTGAGCACTTCCTTACTGAACTTCTCTGTATTTAATTTCTTAAGGCACAAACTGTATTATTTGTTTTAAAAAAAAGGTTTAGGAGTTATTATGAAAATGGAACGTCTGTAGTGTTTCTTTTTATATCTTAGCCCATGAATTTCAGTTTGAAGATTACAATTCAGTGGATTGGTTATAAATTAGGTTGAAATCTGTTTATTTATATACATTTAAATATAAGATAATTTGCTTTGTTATTTATTGTGAGTGTGAATGTGAAAAAATATTTATATATATTGTGTATTATGCTTTACAATTTTTTCACCTGTATATTACGTAGAATGTACTATATTTCAGATTGTAATTTACATCCTGAAATGTGTACTCTAGTTATTTGGGGTAGTGTACTATCATTTTTAGTTAACATTATTCTAAAGTTACTGTAAATCGGCCATTCAAGATATCAAACTTTTTCATCACCTGCCTTTGCTTGTATGTCCTGTGTTGAATTTGGAATTTTTTTCAATCTTTATTATTTCTTGATTGGTTACTAAATTTCCTCAAATTATCGGTACTGTATAAATTGAAATTGAAGTGTTTGTGTGTTTGGTGCCTTTCTGGGGCAATTTGTGTGGCAGCATTGATTGTCTAGTATTGATCTGTGAAAGAAATAAACCTGATTGGTTTCAGATTCTAGATGTTTTTAATGTTTTGACTGAATGTCAGAGTTGATAAGTTGAAACTTATCATTTTATGATTACTTCTTAAATCTCTTCTTAACAATAAAATAAGTTATTCTGTTTTATTGTTCTTGTAAAAAAAAATTATTTTATCTATTAACTCGATTTAGTTAGAATGAAATGAAATATAACATGCATTATTTATAAAAGTATGGCAAAATTAATTTGGAATTATCCTTTTGTGTTGTATACAGCATTGTATTGTTTACAGCAACTATGTAGTGTGCCACAATTACGGTAAAAAATAACTGAGAGTAAATAAAACATTTAGTGAGGAAGGTTATTCTAGGAGGTCAGTTGAAACTCTGTACACTTTGCATTTGAAAAGAGTTACTTGATTTTTATTTATAAATAGATATTTTAACAAACCAATTTGATCGTTAATTTTTGCGTAGAGGCAGCTGCAATGTTTATCTATTATCTTTTCTAATTAAAAAATCCAAATTATTTAATTAGAAAAAAATATTTTTTTAATGGAATTGAGCGTTGTGTTAATAAGCCATCAATAACCTTTCTTTTTCTACTTAGCCTTTGGAACCACTGTTAGGTATATTACTTGAGCGGATGAATGAGGATGATATGTATGAATGAAAATGAAGTGTAGTCTTGCACAGTCTCAGGTTGACACATTCTTGAGATGTGTGGTTAATTAAAACCCAACCACCAAAGAACATCGGTATCCATGATCTAATATTCAAATCCGTATAAAAGTAGCTGACTTTACTAGGATTTGAACCTTAAAACTTTCGATTTTGAAATCAGCTGATTTGTGATAAGTTCACCACTTGACCAATCCAGTGGGTTAGATCAATAACTGCTTGCAAGTTGGGGTCAAAGTACACCCACTGTTGTTTAAACTTTTAGTGATCTTTGGGAACTAGTTTGTTAAACATGACTGATACAGGTTGTAACTCCCTGAGATTTTCCTAGTAATGAGGAATCATTAGGTAGTTAGAATACAGTTTATACTGTCTTTCCCACAATAAAGTAACTGTTTTTCTTCCACTTGCTTGAGTTGATTTTTGTTCATAAGGTAGGGGGAAGCAATCTTGTTTATTTCTCAACTTCTTTACTATATTTATATAATATTTTTCTAAGTTTAAGTTTTTCTTTTTTTAAAAAGATTTTCAACCTCTGTAGTTATTAGCCACTAATAAAAAGTGAAACAGTATGCAATAAAACTGTACACAACAATGTTTAGCTGAGTTGATCTTCAGGGATTAATAACTAAAATTATTAAAATATACCTGGGAATCCTGTTTAAAATACTGCTTTATTAATATGGCTTATATTTCATCTGTACTGTTTCTTTTATAATTAAAAGACATTACAGTTAGAGACTAATCACTGACGTAAACAAATTCACAGCCAAGTTGAATATTGATCGAAATTTGTGGTAGTGTTATCTTAATTGCTTTGTGTCGTTAAATGTTAAACAAAAATTTATGGAAAAATAAATAAAATTGAGTGTCCCTAAATTTCTATAACTTATTCTGTCGTAGGTGATAATAATCTTTCCAGAATAAAATCTTACTTTTACATTTTAGAACAAATATTGGATACAATAACTAAGATGTTTTGCAATCACTGCAGTCATTGTTGGTCCACTGTTAAAAAATGCAGTTAAAATTTCCATAATTAAAATTTGTTTCATTCTGAGAGTTTATTATTTTTAAAGATTTCAACAACATTCTTCACTCTTCTCACTCAGATTTATATTTTCTATTTTGATGGTATTGAAATTATTTTAATGGTACTTTTTGGTACTTAATTGCTTTTATTTAGCTTTCTTAGTATGGCATTAAGTTTAGAAGTGAGGAAAATGTTAATGATTTTTATGTATCGTTTGGTTTCCTACATAAATGGACATTGCAAAACAGTTTTTTCTTGTTTTGATGTAACAAGTTACTAATCATGTATATCTGATATAAGATCCATAGAAACTAGATTTGGAACTTTTTTTTGTTGAACAGTTTATTTTTTTATGGTCTTTGCATTATTCTTGCCCTCAAAATCAGTTGGCTGCAATTGAATTAAAGGTGGTTAGTGATTTAAAATATTCTTTATTAAATATTCCAGCAAAACCATATGAAAATATCCATTAAAATAGTTTTACATGTATACATTGTTATGTAAATAAACTTTTTGATAAAAATAATTTTCATAAGACAAAAAAGATAAACTGCATACATTATATACTAAGTGTGTGGAGATATTGTCAGTGCTACAATAATATCTTGCCTGAAATATAAATTTGAAAAGAAACCTAATTTGTATGATTTTCAAACAGCATTACTTTTGAATATGTTTTGCATATGTCACAAGATAAACCATCATTTTCTACATGTTACTCAAGTAACTGCAATACCACCATCTGGTTTATTGTTAAAGAGGTAGGGAGATATCCTTTTTTTTGTATAAATTAATTTTTAAAATTTTTTATTACTTTGGCCCTGTACAACGTACATTATTATAAGTCAAGAACTTCCCAATGGAAGATGTTAATAATTCATGATTCATATTTCTTTCGCTTGGCATTCTTCTTTTCCCCCCAAAATTGTTTCATTCTTTCAGAAAAGACCTTCTGTTCTTCAGACCATTTTGGACGATGTTTAGGCTTCGGCGCTTCTGGTTTAACTTCCCATTCATCTATTTTATTTCTGTCTATGATTCCCTTCAGCGTAATTTCATCGTGTTCTAAATATTTTCGCGTTTTTGCGAGCCAGGGGATTGCAATTTTTATTGATGTTAAGCATGCGATTATTCTTTTGGTCAGTCTGTTTTCTGGCAGCCTGCAAAGGGGTGTCTGAAGAATGTGTTTTGCTGCCTAAGAATGTGTTTTGGTATCAAGAAATATTAAGAAGCAAAAAGAAATGGCTGAGGGTAATTTAATTTTAAAATCCTTAAGTGCATTTAGGATTTTTTGTTTTAACTGTTTATTTTTTATTATATTAACATTGTTTTAAGTTCTTTGAAAACTAATTTGTACATTTATTTCATCATTTAATATTTTTCTTGTTTTAGAAATATTACCCACCAGATTTTGATCCATCAAAGATACCTCGTATGAAACTTCCAAGAAACAGGCAGTACACAGTTAGATTAATGGCTCCATTTAATATGCGGTAATTATTGCATTGCAATTACAAATAATGCTGTATTTCTTTTTTTAAGAAAATGAAAGAGATTAATAAACATTTTAAGAAATTGTTTGTTTTATTGGTATTTTTTAAAGCTATTATTAAATTGTGAATACAACATATTTATATGCTGTGGATATAAATATTATTATAAATATTATATTATATTATTATTATTATTATTATTATATATATATATATATATATATATATATATATGTATAATAAATATTATATAATATTATATAATATTATAAATATTAAAGTTGGTACTTTAATTTTGTATTGTGTAGTAATATTTCATTTATTCCACTACTAAGTAATTTATTGCTTTGTGCTACCTCTCTTGATCATTCTTATAATTGTGATGCATGCACATCATAGTATCTGCAGTACGAGGCACTTTTCAGAGTTATTTTTTTCTGAGAATAATGGTGTTTGCCAGTTCCTATGGTGTGCAGAGTAAAGGTGTCTCTTAGACCTTAACATCTAAATTTTAGTGGGATTAATATACTAGTGTTTATTTGACTCTGTGAAGAAGAGAGTGGAAAACTATTTCACTCCAAACTTTCTTTACTTGGCATGGGATGTTATTTTGAGAATGATTATGCCAATTTCAAAAGTGGCTTGTATCATATCAGTAACTTATCTGTTTTTGATAATGGCATCAAGTACACAAACATGCTAAGTAATATTCTTTTTTTTTTTAAATAAATTTGATTACATCCATGTTCCAATATATATGTTGTTTATACATTTTGTTGCAATTATAAAATGTTGCTTTGTTGCTATAAATTAAATGTTCTCATATTGTATCATCTAAAATATTGTTTTGTGGTAAAATTTGTGGTGCATATCGGTTTTGATTGCATATCTCTGTGGTATATTTTGTCTGTTTATATTTATGAAAAACAGATACCTTTCTGTGTGGATTGTTAACTAAACTTATTTATATTTAACTAATCATTTCATTGCTATATGTCTTTGTTTATAAAATTAATATATCTTACACCATTATCTGATTGACAAAAATCTATGGTTTAAAACTGTTGTTTCATTTAGCGATGTGCGGATTACATTTGGACCTTGATACATTTTGAACACCTTGTTTTGTATGACTTCAATATGGTACGAGAGGAAAAATTTGTTTTTGTTGTCTAAAAGTTTATTTTTAGAAAGTAAAGTTTTTTAAGTTAAACTTAAAAACTTTAAATTTTTTTATAAATTGTAAACAAATTAGTTTAAAATGTTAAAACATGGGTAATTAATTACACAACTAATTTAAAATCAGCTCATTTCCAGATAGGCTTTGGTGAAAATTAAAAGAAAATAATACATTGTGTTGAGATTTTCCTTAAAATTTCTATGTATTACACTAAGTGCTAATGTGTACAAGGTTTACCAGGAAAAGAGTTATCATAAATGTAGCAGTTATGTTGTAAATGTGAACTCTGTCAAATTTGTTTCATAATTGTGAGGATAGTAGTCGCATTACTGATGAAGATTATTAACAATTTTGCTCAACTCTCGACATATTCATGATTTCTTCTTAAAATTTTAAGTTAATAACAACTTTATTTCTCAGATATTTCCATTAATAACTGTCATATACAGATAAACTGGATATTTTCCTAGCCAAAGAATTCACCATTGTTAGTTTGGAAACGCAACCTAATACAAGTTTTTAGAAGACCGCTGCAGTTCTGACTTATTAAAACAATTTATATGTGCTAGTTGGTCAGAAAGCAATTTGTAATAACTTGTTTATGTGCTGTATTGATGTAACTATCCAGCTATTCTATCAACATCTTGAAAAAAATGATTAGGCATGTTGTGTTGGCTGAGGAAGTCAGTACAAGCACCTTAATATCACACTGTCAACTATTCTGTACAAAGAGGTCATTTATTCAGTTTTAGATGTTTAGAATTTTCATTTGACCAAAACACTCATTTTATATATTGCTGGAGATTTTGAAAAAAATGTTTCATTAGATATATTGAATGATAAACTAAGTCTTTAATTTGTCTAAATATGATAAAAATTTTGGACAAAGGCTTCATTCACATTAACCACATTTCATGTCTAAGAAATATTAGAGACAAGGAGGTAGTGTAGTATAAAATGTAGAATAAAAAAGAGTTAGAGGAAAGAGGATAGAAATAAATAGGCTGGTAACAGATCTTTTTTTCTTCAGTCATTTGACTGGTCTGATGCAGCTCTTGAAGATTCCCTATCCAGTGTCAGTCGTTTGATTTCGGTATACCCTACATCCTACATCCCTAACAATATGTTTTACATATTCCAAATGTTGCCTGCCTGCACAATTTTTTCCTTCTACCTGTCCCTCCAATATTAAAACGACTGTTCCAGGCTGCCTTAATATGTGGCCTATAAGTCTGTCTCTTCTTTTAACTATATTTTTCCAAATGCTTCTTTTTCCATCAATTTGCCGCAGCACCTCATCTGATGTTTAACATTCTCCTACAGCACCACATTTCTAAAGCTTCTAATCTTCTCAGGTACTCTGATCGTCCAAGTTTCACTTCCATATAAATTGACGCTCCAAACATATACAAAAATCTATTGCTGACAATTAAATTGATTTTTGATGTAAAGAAATTATATTTCTGACTGAAGGCTCGTTTCGCCTGTGCTATTCGGCATTTTATATCGCTCCTGGTTCGTCCATATTTAGTAATTCTACTTCCCAAATAACGAAATTCTTCTACCACCATAATCCTAAATCATAGCATCTTTATCTTTTCACCTTGTACTGTTACTCTGAATCTGAATTGTTCTTTAACATCATTAACTGCTTGTTCTATGTAAAGATTAAAAAGTAACAGGGGTAGGGAACATCCTTGTTGGACTCTCTTTCTTATTACAGCTTGTTTCTTATGTTCTTCAATTATTACTGTTGCTGTTTGGTTCCTGTAAATATTAGCAATTGTTATTCTATCTCTGTACTGAACCCTAATTTTTTTAAAATGCTGAATAATTTATTTCAGTCTACGTTATCGAATGCCTTTTCTAGGTCTATAAATAGACTACGTATTTTCTAGGTCTATAAATGCCAAGTATGTATGTATGTATGTATGTTTTTCTTTAATCTTCCTTCTACTATTAATCTGAGCGCTAAAATTGTTTCCCTTGTCCCTATACTTTTCCTGAAACCAAATTGGCCTTTTCCTAACGCTTCTTCCACACTCCTCTCAATTCTTCTGTACAGAATTCTATTTAAGATTTTTGATGCATTGCTAAGCAATGCCTCCTCTATGAATCATGAGACCTTGCCGTTGGTGAGGGGGCTTGAGTGCTCAGTGATAGAGTAGCTGGACCGAAGGTGCAACCATATCGGAGAGGTATCTGTTGAGAGCCAGACTAAGGAATGATTCCTGAAAGAGGGCAGCAGCTCTTTCAGTAGTTGTTAGGGGCGTGAGTCAGGACGACATAAACAGCCGTATCAACATCACTCAGTCCTCTGAGTACTGCGCAGCTGAAATCAATGGAAAACTACAGCTGCTTTTTTTCCAAGAAAATGTGGCTGCATTTTCATATAGCAATGATGGAGGCGCCTTCCTTGGTAAAATATTCCAGAGGTAAACTAGTCCCCCGTTCGGATCTGGGTGGGGACTACTAAGGAGAGGGGGTCACCAGAAAATTAAAAAATAACATTCTATGAGTCGGAGCGTGAAATGTTAGAAGTTTAAAAAAGGTTGGTAGGCTGGAAAATTTAAAAAGAGAAATGGTTAGGATAAATGTGGATGTAGTAGGAATTAGTGAGGTTCGGTGGGAAGAGGAAGGCAACTTCTGGTCAGGTGATCTTAGAATGATAAACTCAACTTCAAATAATGGGCAGGCAGGAGTAGGTTTCATAATGAACAAGAAGATAGGGAAGAGAGTAGAATATTTCAAAACGCATAGCGATAGAATCATTGTAATAAGGATAAAATCAAAACCTAAACCGACAACGATTGCTAACGTCTATATGCCTACAAGTGCCCATGATGATGATGAGGTAGAGTGTATATACAAAGAGATTGATGAAGCAATTAAACATGTAAAAGGAGATGAAACTTTAATAATAGTTGGAGATTGGAATGCAAGCATTGGAAAAGGCAAGGAAGGAAATATAGTAGGTGAATACGGGCTGTGCAAAAGGAATGAAAGAGGGGACAGACTTATAGAGTTTTGCACAAAGTATAATTTAGTAATTGCCAACACCCAATTTAAAAATCATAATAGAAGAATTACACTTGGAAAAAGCCAGGCGATACTGCAAGGTATCAGATAGATTATATCATGGTTAAGCAAAGATTTAGGAATCAACTCGTTGACTGCAAAACTTACCCTGGAGCAGACATTGATAGCGACCATAATTTGGTGATAACGAAATGTAGATTGGGGTTTAAAAACCTGAAGATAAGGTGTCAGATGAACACTTTTCTATAATCCACTCTTCTTTCGCTAGTTTGCACTTCCTGTTTGTAGTATTTCTTAATTGTTGATAGTTCCTTTTACTTTCTTCATTACTAGCATTCTTATATTTTCTACGTTCATCCATCAGCTGCAATATATTGTCTGAAATCCAAGGTTTTCTACCAGTTCTCTTTGTTCCACCTAAGTTCGCTTCCGCTGATTTAAGAATTACTTTTTAACATTCTCTCCCATTCTTCTTCTACATTTTCTACCTTATCTTTTTTACTCGGATCTCTTGCGATGTCCTCCTCAAAAATCTTCTTTACCTCCTCTTCCTCAACCTTCTCTAAATTCGACCGATTCATCTGACACCTTTTCTTCAGGTTTTTAAACCCCAATCTACATTTCATTAACACTAAATTATTGTCGTTATCAATGACTGTTCCAGGGTAAGTTTTGCAGTCGACAAGTTGATTTTTAAAATTTTTGCTTAACCATAATATAATCTGTCTGATACCTTGCAGTATCACCTGGCTTTTTCCGTATGTATATTCTTCTATTATGATTTTTAAACTGGGTGTTGGCAATTACTAAGATGTGGATACTTCTTATTGAATTACATAGTTATTTTGAAAGTGGAAAGAAACATTTAATATTATTTTCACCGTAAAGGATTTAAGAAAAGTTTTTCAGTTACATATTTTTTTATTTTTTCTGTTAACGAAATTGAAGGAAATCTTGGATATGAATGAAAATTTATGTAATTGTACAATTTACAAGCATCAAAAACATTAACACCAGTAATACTTTTTGTTAGTGATTAATTGTGCTGTGTAAGTGAATGAACCACATTTGTAGGTAACAAGGAATGACAATTTTTTCTTGTTTGAGTTTGCTGAAAGGATATTTGCTCATAGATACAATGACAGATGTATCATGTACATGCTTTCTTCTATTGTCTAAACTTTTTAATGGATCTATTTAGTTTCTTTACATAGCAATATGAAGATATTTTTTTGAAAAAATCTATTAACATTTTTCAGATAAAACTTTCATATGTTAATCATATAAAAATAACTGTAAAATATCAGATTGTATTTTACAAAAGAGTGAAATACACTTTTATGTTAATTGATATTTTGGATTAAATGTTTTAGTCTTAAACATTTTTTATCATACTTGCATGTATAGCCTGTTTGCACATGCAATAAGTAAAATTAAAGAAAATTTTCCTTATAAATTTTTTGATAAATATTTTATAGTTATGAACAGTCTTAACGTCCAGCCTTTCCAGTTGAATGAATTAACATGTTTTCTTTGATTTGTGCAAGTTGATATACTACAGTGTCAGCCATGTTATGAGTCGTGTTTAGAGCCATCTTTCATTCACTCTCTGTTTGAAGTTGGTACACACCACTTCATGGTGTGATATTAATTAATTATAATTTGAAAAAAACCTGAGAGAATGAATATGCTATTTTTTACATCTTTGTGATAGATTTATTTATATTTGGCTATTTTTTACATATTTTGGAATGATTTTTTTTTTAAATTCTAGCATGTAATTTATTTTTTGTATTTCTTTGTGTTAAATGTTGCTTTTCCTGGTATGTACATAATATATGCAATTTTATAGGTGTAAAACATGTGGTGAATACATTTACAAAGGTAAAAAATTTAATGCAAGAAAAGAAGATGTCGAAGGAGAAGATTATCTAGGAATTAGAATTTATCGGTTCTACATCAAGGTAAACTATGTGACAATTTTCTGGTGTTTAAATAATATGTTAATATTTATATTAATGAATATACAGTAGGCACTCTTAAATGTTTAAACTTTTATCATTTAAATACTGCTCTCTAGCCAATTATTGGAAATCTAAGCTAACAGAACTTTAAAAACTTAGACCACTCTTACTAATAACAATAGAGATTTTTTTGAAAGTTAAAAGCAAACTTTAAATTCACTCTCCAATCAGAAACAATACAGTTGTTTTGAAGTATTGATATTTGTGTCTGATGAATATTTTAATTATTTCATAAATTGTTTTTAGATATGAGGGTAATGAGAGGCTAGGTTTGAATTACTTTCAGGTCAGGCACTGTCATTTGTCTCCCCCCCCCCTCCAAGTAGGCAGCACCAATACTTCTATGCGTGCCGAGTTGTTAAGTAGATTGGTTGATAAATTTTTTTGTAGGGTTTTGTAAAGAACTATGTTAATTGCCTACAGTAGTTGTGAGGTGTGTTTGGTGATTTGAACACTAAAAATATTTCATTACTGGAATCCATTGCTAACTTGTTGGTGAGTATGGCAAAAGTGTCATTATGATGGAAATGTGTACTAGCAGTGTCTGTTGTTAAATATAGAAGAATGGATTTGAATGATCTGTATACGTGTCTATCATCACTGATTATTTGTCAGATGTGTATGATGTCCAAATTTGTGAAAATAGACAGTTTAGTTGAATTTCAAACCTCTCCATAGATTCCATAATCTGTCATCTTGAAAATCATTTCTGATTAATTAATAGAAATCATCTGGCCCAAATCATTTGTGCCAGATGAGTTGCTACTTTGTTTTTGTAATGAAACAAGAATAATTGTATATCATCTACAGTCCTGATCTTGTGCCTTCAGAACTTTTTCCAAAGTTGAAAGCAGAGCAATGGATTAGTTAAGAGTTCTATGATAAAGCAGGATTTCTTAAACAAGTGTTTTTTTTAACAAAAAACTAAGCAAGTTGTTTTTTAAACATTTTTCTTAAATAATGACTTTATTGGTCATTTTGCAAATTACCTATTTGCAATTAAATACTAATAACAATTAAATTAATTTGTAATTAACTATTTGCAAATGGCTTTCAATTAACTAATTAGTTGAGTGAATTTGTAACATTTAGTTAGCAGTTAAATTAATTTTTATATATTTTAGTGCACAAGATGTCTTCAAGAGATATCATTCAAGACAGATCCAAAGAATACAGATTATGAAATTGAAGCTGGGGCAACACGTAATTTTATGGCATTAAAGTTAGCTGAAGAGCAAGCTCAACGTGAAGAGGATGAGAAAAAAGAAGAAGAGGCCAGCAATCCAATGAAGGTTTTTTTTCGTTTAAAGAATTCATTTTTATGTATAAGTAACTAATTACTAAGTAATTAACAAGCAAATACTAATTAATAATTAAGTATAAGTATAATTAATTACTAAAGTGTAATTTTGTAATTCAGTTATCCTTAATTTAAACCTAAAAAATGTCAGGTATATCAATTTAGTTGTTGTACATGCTTCATGCTATTATGTTGGATGCAGTTGCAATATTTGTATTAATCAAATTAAAGTTTCAAATTTATGCAGTTTACTCCTGATTAGCTTTTTGATTGTTCCTGAAACACAATTTTAAAATATACTTTGAAATAAAATGCATCTGAAGCACAGGGGTCCTGAAATTCAAATAAAGATAATACATATACTGATCTGAAAGAAAACTGGCATTATACACCTACAATCAGTGATTTTGCTGCAGTATGAGTTAGCTTACAAGTTCAATATGAAATTGTTAGAACATATTATCATTAAATATGATAATCATAATAAGGTGTGATAATATTCTACGATCAACTAACTATTGAGACTTTGGTGAAGTAAGATTTAAAAGTTTGTTATGATTATTATTCTGAAATTGACTCTTGATAGGCTGGTAAAAAAGAATTAATAGTGAAATTAATAGATAAGGTATCTCTATATATCTTACATTACTAACACTGCACCTAGTATTCTCAAAAATTGAGTAATATAGTATATTATATCTCTCAATCAGTGATATAATAGTATCAGAATTTACAAAATTCTGACTTCAAATTTCAGCTTTACGTGATAGGTTCTTCAGGTAATATTAGATTATATTGATAGATTTATTGTGCAGCCAATGGACAGGAAACACAAGTCCCAGAGTCACATTATACCTCATGGTTCAATGAAATTAACCATACTGAACCACAGTATGGATGCCTGGCATTCTAAGTATGGATGTATTAGGATCTTAAATTTACCTAACTGAAAATAGTAAAAGGATTCAAAAATAAGGGAAAGTGGTGGATAGTAAGAAAGAGCAATCTACCCTTGAAGAAACCACAGATTGAGACAAAGAAATACATTTACAGGAGCTCATACTACCAATTTCTGAGAATGATGGGTGATTTTTACCAAGCTGGGAGAGCAGTACATTACTAATAAATAATTTTGTTTTAACCAGCTTAAATATATAGTGCAAGAGAAATTTTTCTCCAGAAATTAATAAGTCATCTGAGGACAGGTGTAAGATATCAATCAAGGAACAACCTCATCCATTCCCAAAATTGGGAATTGTCAGACATATTTTCACCATACTCATTCTTTATTGTTGATTTAGAGATTTAAAATTTTTTTAAATACTAGTATTTTAATTATGTTCTTTGTCTTATGAACATTTGTTATTAGTGTATCTGAAAATACTCATTCTATGAGTATTTTATTCACACAATTTTATTCATTCTATGTTTATCTTTAGTTTACATATTTTCTTATAAAATTTTGAGTAAACTGCAAGCAGAAATGATTTTTAGATTTTATCATTTTGAACTAATAATATTTATTTTTATTGTTTAGTTACTTGAAAACAGAACAGAGCAATCAAAACAAGAATTGGAGCTATTAGAATCACTTGAAGAACTAAAAGATCTAAATAGAAGACAACGTAGCATTGATTTTGATGCAATGTTATCACAGTTTGATACCAAAGAAGCCAGGGAGAAATTGTTGAAAATGCAAGAAGAGGATGATGAGCGATTAGTAAGGTAAAAAATGTTAATTGTTACCATTATTGATAAAAGTATTTTTATTATGTTCTTGTAATTGTTATTAATAAGAAGGATTACATTCATGCAATAAATAAATTGTGTAGTTTGATTATTTTAAGAGAAGACTATAAGTAGGATAAATAGCTTTTAGAAAAGTGTCAGAAAATGATATGACAGAAAGTAGGCAGAGGGAAATGATTGCATTAAAACACAAGGTTTGTTAAAAAAATAATTGTCTTCAGTTTGCTAAAGACAAAATATCACTTGTAGCTCATTATCTCTTCAAAATTATGTTCCTTGAGATTTAACACACTTACCATTACACATTTCTTATTCTTCAAAACATATGTGGAAGTTTTCAAAATGGCAGTACTTGTATTGAAATATTTTGGGATAATGTCCTCTTAGCTCTTGAGTCATGATTCTTTAAGAAGAATTTTCAGCTTTGGGAATGACCAAAAATTGCAGGGAATGAATGAATCTGGAGAACTACTTATTTAAAATATTAAATATTAAGTGTTTAGTTAAAAAAATAAGATTAAAAGAATTTGTTCGTCACTTTGATTCAAGTTCTTTTCTCCTTTCTTTGACCTAGGAGAATAGAATGATTTATTCTGTGGTAAATAAAGTTATGATTTCTAGGTCATTACTATAAATCCAACATCAGTTGGGTTTAAACCCAACAGTTATTAAACCATTATAAAAAAAGTCAAAACTGCACTCTGTACAGCCCTGCTACATTTCTTTCTTTTTCTGTTTAGCCTCTGAAATCCCCATTAGGATGAATGAGGATGATATGTATGAATGTAAATGAAGTGTAGTCTTGTAACATCTCAGGTCGACTATTAATGAGATGTGTTGTTAATTGAAACCCAACCACCAAAGAACACCAGTATCCATGGTCTAGTATTCAAATCTGTATAAAAGTAACTGCTTTTACTAGGATTTGAATGTAAGAACTCTTGACTTTGAAAACAGCTAATTTGCGATGACGAGTTCACCACTAGACCAACCGTTGGGTTAACCCTGCTACATTAGTGTAACCATGTGCTACATTAGTATGAAGTTATTTTTGCTTAGTTGAGAGGACTTAGTTGAGAGGTACAAATTTTCCAGCCATCCTCTTACATGTCCAATTCACGTATTGAACTGTGCATGCTGAACTTTTTCAAATAGCAGGAATTTTTCTGAGAATCAACCTACAGCCTTTCAAGATTAAATTTAGAACTTCACCATTAATATAAAGATTTCAGCTTTTTAAATGTAAACTAATAACTAACAATTTCTTACCAAAGTTGATCATTTTCTATTAAAGCATAGTTATTTACGTCATAGTGTAAAAGTAATTACGTCTGCTATGTAGGAAAGTCGCAGTTATGAATGTTAATGGTTAGAGTGAAAACAGGTTAGGTATCTTGATAATTATTTGTTTGAATAAAATACCATCCTCGAATTTAGTTTGTTTGTTGAGTAATTTATTATTATAATAATATATATTAAAGTTTTCAAGGATGATGGTTTTATAAAAATCGTTAGAAATTTGTAATATTTTAATAAAAATTATCAGGATTATTATTATGTTTATTCTGTAATATATGTTTAGCATAATTTGATTTATATAAATTGCCTTTCTTTATGTTATTAATGTTTCTTTGAAACTAGTTGAAAAAGAATGGTGGTCATATCTATATATTCTAAAGAGCAGTCCTCACATTTTAAGCTATATACTCCTTATATAAATTATCTATATTTTTGGAGTTTGCTATTTTAGTATGATTGGAATTGCTTATAAAATTTATTATTTGTTAATTTATAATTTTGTTTAAATTTATATTTTTATATTTTTGTTAGTGGTGTATGTTAGTTTTAGATTATAGGTTTTATGTTGGCCGAGGCATGGGCTCTGTGATTGATATCACAGTGGTTCCTGACAGGTTACTTCCACAGGTCATGCTTTGGGAGATAGTCGATAAGAGCTGGCTTCGACCATAGGGCGGTCAGATTTGAAATTACCTTAGATAACTGCAGGAAGAGGATGGTGCCTGAAAGAATGGTATGCTGCCAAGTTTTCAACTGTGGTGGCCACCAGAATGGCAGAAATGCAGGAGTGGGGACCGCATGACTTTTCCAAGGTGTTGGAGGAAGAATGTGAATGGCTGAGACCCCAAGGAGCCCTGAGAAGAAAAAAGGCCTACTGGCGGTCTGGGGAGATTGCTGCATTCTGAGCTACTACGCAGAGTGCGAGATTCATTTTGCAAAAAAAAAAGAGGAGGGACCCCACATATGTCCAAGTAGAGGAAACATATATAAGACTGTTAGGAATGAAATGATAGTGGCCATTAAGGAAGTGAAGAGAGAGCAACCTGGAGGCAACTTATAGAGGAATTAGATGAAGACAAGTGGGCGAGAGCCTACCAAATTATGAAGTTTGGAAGGTCCTTACCCACTCCATCAAGAGAACAGGCCGAAAGAGCAATTCGAAATCTATTCCCCTACATGGAAGAGAATCATGTTGAGCTAAACTGTGACGAGGAGTGAAGGTTTTGCTACAGAAAACTGTTGTGGACAGTGGGCAGAATGAGCGTTAATAAAAGCCCAGGCCTAGATGGGGTCATGTGGCTTTTACTAAAAACGCTAGTAAGGGAACACCCGAGGATAGTTCTTAACGCTCTTAATAAGGCTTTGAGAGTTTGGAGCTTTCCAAAGGATTGGAAAAAAGGAAGACAAATGCTCATCCTGAAACCCACAGCAAATGGAACGGTTGGGACATACAGGGTCATATGCCTTCTCCCTTCTCTGGGTAAGTTATATGAGAGTCTGATAGCAGAAAGGATTAAGAATGAGCTAAATGCCTTGGGTGGACTATTGTCGAACCAATTTGGGTTCATTTGAGGAAAGTCCACCATTGATGGATTAAAGAAAGTAACCACATGGATAAGAACCAGGTGGTCCAGGATTCCCGTACTGGTTCTACTGAATGTTTGCAACGCATTTAATAGCGTACTGTGGTGAACGATACTTGCAGAACTTGAAGAAAGAAACATCACTATCTACTTACCATCAAACATCTACTTACCTAGAGTGGCAGTCGCTGACTGCCACTCTAGGTAAGTATTGCCACTTGTGAAACTGCCACTTGTGAAAGCTGCAGTTCTTTCACCTTGTGTGAAAGATATTTACTAGTTTCAATGGAGGAAGGTGACATGCACTTCCAGATGCATGGTGGAGTACCACAAGGGTTGTTGCTGGGGCCTTTGTTGTTTGTGGAACCTGGTGTTTGATCGGGTTCTGAGGAGGCACATCAGTAATAGCCTATACAGATGACTTGGCGCTGCTGGTGAGTGGTCACATTAAGCAAGTAGAGATGCTTGCAACCTCAGCAGGTCGATGAGTGGCTAAGAGCCCAGGGGTTAGAGCTGGTGATTGAAAAGATGCAAATGGTCATGGTGGCGGACAGACTTTGCCTAAGAGATATAGAAATCACTGTCTGGGGTTTTCGTGTGACATCATCCCTGTTTGTCAAATACTTAAGGATGTGGCTGGAGAGGTCGGGTAAATACACCAAACACCTGAGTGAGGTTATGGCAAAGGCAGAAAGGATGGTCACTTCCCTGGGCAGACTGATGGGAACCAGGAGGAAAGGGCTACAAGTGGTGAAAAGAAAGCTCCTGATGACAGCTGCGACATCAGTAGTATTATATGCAGTGCCAGTTTGGTGTGAGGCCTTGGACATTAAATGTAATGAAGTTCAACTAGCCTTCCTACAAAGACGCGCTGCTATTAAAATAATAATGGCATATAGAACAGTGTTGGGGGAGGCAGCAAACATTCTAGCGGGGGTTCCGCCAATCCGTCTAGGGCCCTAAGTTGAAAAAAGTGTATGTAGAGAGACTCAGCACCCCTCTTGATTCAGAAGTAGCAGGAGGTGGGGGAGGCATCAAAAACGGCGACTTGGACCCGAAGACTAATTCCAAGATTAAAGGACTGGCTAGGGAGGAAACATATGACGACGTAGATTACTATGTATGTCAACTCTTCTCTGGCCATGGAGAATTTGGTGCCTACCTCTCCAGGTTTAAGAGAAGAAACTTTCCCAACTGTATCTACTGCAGGCTCGTGGACACAGCTGAACACACTTTTTTTTAATGCAAGCAGGGCTAGGGGAACACACACCAGAAACAATTGTGGCATTTATGTTGCAGAGTGTTGAGAATTGGAGAACAGTTGCTGGACTGGGAGCTGTAGTCCTCAAGAAAAAAAGTCTGACTACTGGAATGGGATGCTGACTAGACATCATTGGACTGGGTACTGGCTTTTCCATAGCCACATTGATTGGAAGATGAACTGTGGAGTGCTGTTGAGGAAAGACACCTTCTTTACAGGAAGTGACTGTATTTCTACATTAATTAATATTCTTGTTTATATGCTTTTATGTTATGCCATGTTTCTTTCAACTGTATTGTGTCACACATGACATCTAACCCAGAAGAGAGGGATCATAGGATAATTAAGCTGTAGATAGTATTAGTGCTATGTGTTCTTGATATTGTATATTGTTTGATCATATAATGTATGAATATTGCCCATTTCTGGCAACCTCTTAACTACTGGCATCACTTCTTGTGACTGGTTATAAGAAAGAATGATTGATTATATGTCGTTGGTCTCTGTAGGAAGTATTAGAGAGTCCACATGAAACGAAAACTCTGATATATAATGACGTAGATGGACATTTATTATCATTATTTAGTGCTCCTGTAATATACAACAATATTAATATTCTTGTTCAGAAGAAAGCGGCAGGGTGGTTAGGCCGTGGACTGTGTTAGTTTCTTGTGTTATGTTATTGTAGTGTGATGCCATTTTTGATTTATATGTTGTCTTTTGTTTATATTTCATGTATTGTGTATTTGTTTGTTTGAAATCATGATCATATGTATTCTATTGTAATCGTGGGTATACTGGGAAGTTACATTAGTAAAAGGATGTACCTGTAATGAGAGGAAACATCATTGACTTTAAAGCAAAAAATTCAATGTGAAGATTGCTGAAAAATGAGGAAACCACTGAACTGTTAGAGTACAAAAATGGAGAAGGTCTCTAGAAGAATGACCTACTGTGTTAAAAATAAAAAAATAAAAGGGAAGGGTCAACTTGAAGGGTTGATAAAAAAGGGGAAGAAACGTAGCAACGTATAGGGTAAGGAAGGCAGCCCTCATATGTAGGGTGTTTTGGTTTACCCACCCACATGCAAGAGTTGGTGGATCGGAGCTCCCCAATGATGACATGAGGGACCCGTAAGATGTGAGAGGGTTGCAACAGGTGAGTCCAACACTCATCTGGCATTGACAGGTTAGGGCCAGGGAGGGTAGTCTTTCAGCAGAGGGCAGGTTGGCTGTCCAGAAGAGCAGGTTGACACGTTCCCATGATGTTGAAAGGACCTCTGTGGGACAACCCAATATGCGGGGTAGACAGAGAGGGCAGAGACTGCTGCCACAGCATCCTATGGTGACTGTGAATGCTTAATTGCTGAACTAGTTACCAGGAGGGGGCTTATAAAAAAAAAAGAAAAAGATTATTATAGGTTTTATATATTTTATTAAAATATTTATTTAATGGATTGAATTCTATTTTTACATAAAATGTTTACATAAGTCATATGAAATAGTTTTGTTTGTATATATATATTTTTTTTATTTTAAAATACAATTTATAGATTAGTTCTTCATTGTAGCCTTTCAATATAATGTTTATTTTGGTATTTAATTTTAAATTGCTGTTTAAGATATTTAACAGCTCTGTAAATTAAGGAATTAAAAGCTGCCATTTTTAGGTTCTATGGATGAGATGAATTTGCGTGTGTTATAGTATTATGTTGTATTGGTTTTCTATATACTGTAAGTGTATTTCTAAAATAATATTATTAAAATTTTTTTCAATGGTCATGCCTAAATAATTAATACTATTATTATTAATTTCATAATTTATCGTGAAATTATTGTTATGATTAAGCGTGTTAATTGTATTAAAAATTATATGTGTCATTATCTGCATTCTGATAAAAAATAATTAAAATATCATCTACTTATCTTTTGTATAGAGGGATTTGGTGATTATTAAATTATTAGGAAAAAAGGAGTTTTCAAACTCATTCATGTAAATATCTGCCCTGAAGGCTGAGAGGGGTGAACCCATGACCAGTCCTTTTTCTTGTTGGTAACATTTACTGTTACCAACAAGAAAATAGTTATTTTCCATATATAGTTACCAACAAGAAAATATAATTTAAAATAGCTATTATTAGAGCAGAATTAAAGTAAATCTGTTATTTCATCTAACCATTCAATATGTAAATGTAATTGGATAATCTGTTATATATAATATTTATATTTTTGTTTGTGTCAATATTTCATTTTTTAAATAAAATTTATTACCAACCACTGTCTATGATCCCACTACCTATAATGTTGAGTTAGCAGATAATTTTTTTTAATGAAAAATGCAAACTTAAATTAATAATGGTTTCTTATTTTACAATAGATCTGTATTCAGCAAGAAAATAGTTGAAGAGGAAGTAATAGAAGAAATTAATGATGAAATTCATGCTGTGGTAGATGAAAAATTATCTAAAGATGATGTGAGTAACAGTAAACATGGTGAATTGGAATATAAGCCATCTGCTAGCAAATGTTTAAAATTGTCAAGTTCTAGTGCAGTTAGTGCACCATCTTCATCAGCCGTGAAAAGTAGTAATGTAAGTATTAAAAAGGTTTATATTCTTGATATGTTTTTTTGAATTTATTTGTTAAGCCTCCAGTATTAAAAAAAAGATTGTTTATTTGAACTATAAAATTAAGAAAATATTTTATTCTTTATAGTACACTAAGAGATCAATTAAAGTTCTTGGAGAACTTGGGTTCTGTTGTTAAAATTATAGGTTTTGAGGTGTCTTATTAATTTTATTAATATTTTGATATAACATGACATATCTGTAACTGGTATGGAAGTCAATTTTTTTAGTGGTGGTTAGTAGTGTTAATGTTAATAACTAATGGCAGAAGATAGTGCCAGCAGTAAATGATCAAGGGGGTATGAATCTAAGAGGCCGGTGAGGAAATCTGTAATAATAGACATTTATCTGCTTTAAACATAACAAAACAGATGCTTTGCAGTTTACTTCAAACAGCAAATTGACAAAATAATCATGATAAACTAAAGACTGCAGACTTTCTTAGCTCATCAAAGATGCTTTGATTGGAAAAGCTAATGAAAAAATTATTAAGATTGGCCATTAACAATTTGCAATATTTATAGATTCCTTCTTACATAATTTTTTATCAAGTTTCAAATGTTGGTATTGATAAAATTTTGACTAGTGGTCAGGTTTTTACATTTTCTTCACAAAATAAAGAAGATTGCTTCAGAACTGTATATGAAGTTATAATATCACAAAAAGATGAGTAAAGCCTGTGGGACAGAACCATCTATACACCACTGAAATTGTGTAACTAGCATGAAATATGTTCAGACTTTCTGAATATTAATAGAAAACTACCACAAAATTATGCAAGCATCAGTTGATGTATCCTGATCCCAGGGCATTAGCTTGAAATCTGGTACCTTTTGTAGAATAAAATCTTGCACGCTTTGTAGGCATAGAATAAAGAAGTTTCATTTTATTAATACAATTTTGCTGCCAGTTATATCATATTGCCAATAATGTATTGATTTTTTTTTTTGCCTTCAGTCATTTGACTGGTTTGAATGCAGCTCTCCAAGATTCCCTATCTAGTGCTAGTTGTTCATTTCAGTATACACCCTACATCCTACATCCCTAACAATTTTTGTTAACATATTCTAAACGTTGCTGGCCTGCTCAATTTGTTCCTTCTACCTGTCCCTCCAATATTAAAGCGACTATTCCAGGATGCCTTAATATGTGGCCTTTAAGTCTGTCTCTTCTTTTAACTATATTTTTTCTAATGCTTGTTTTTTCATCAATTTACCACAACACTTCTTCATTTGTCAATTATCCACCCATCTGATTTTTAACATTCTCCATAGCACCACATTTCAAAAGCTTCTAATCTTTTCTTCTCAGGTACTCTGATCGTCCAAGTTTCACTTCCATATAAACCTATGCTCCTCCAAACATATACTTTCAAAAATCTTTTCCTGACGTTTAAATTAATTTTTGATGTAAAGAAATTGTATTTCTGACTGAAGGCTCATTTTGCCTGTGCTATTCAGAATTTTATATCGCCCCTGCTTCATCCATCTTCCCAAATAACAAAATTCTTCTACCTCCTTAATCTATTCTCTTTCTATTATTACATTCAGTGGTTCATCTTCGTTATTTCTACTAAGTTTCATTACTTTTTTTTTGTTCTTATTTATTTTTATGCGATAGTTCTTGAGAAGGACTTCATCCATGCCGTTCATTATTCCTTCTAAATCCTTTCTACTCTCAGCTAGAATTACTATATCATCAGCAAATCATAGCATCTTTATCTTTTCACCTTGTACTGTTACTCCGGATATTGTTAATTATTAAATTAACAATTTATATCCGCATCTCCTTTTATGTGTTTAATTGCATTGTCAATTTTTTTGTGTACACACTCTACCTCATCATCATCTTGTGGCGTATAGACGTTAACAATCGTTGTTGGTTTAGGTTTTGATTTTATCCTTACGAAACCTACTCCTGCCTGCCCATTATTTGAAGCTGAGTTAATTATTCTAAAATCACCTACCAAAAGTCTTATTCCTCTTCCCACCGAACCTAGCTAATTCCTACTACATATATATTTATCCTATCTATTTCCCTCTTTAAATTTTCTATCTTAGTAGTCCCCACCCGGAGATCTGAACGGGGGACTAGTTTACCTCTGGAATATTTTACCAAGGAAGCCTCCATCATTATTATATGAAAATGTAGCCACATTTTCTTGGAAAAAACCAGCTGTAGTTTTCCATTGCTTTCAGCTTCGCAGTACTCAGAGAATTGAGTGATGTTGATATGGCCGTTTAAGTCGTCCTGACCTACACCCGTAACAACTACTGAAAGAGCTGCTGCTCTCTTTCAGGAATCATTCCTTAGTCTGGCTTTCAACAGATACCTCTCCGATATAATTGTACCTTTGGTCCAGCTATTCTGCATCACTGAACACTCAAGCTCCCTCACCAACGGCAAGGTCTCATGATTCATAGAGGGAGAATATATTGATTATTAATGTGTAATCTATACAATTAAATGTAATTGTAATCAGTGATACAAGATTACACAAAACTTCTGAAATAATCGTATTTTAAATAGGAGTTATCTTTTTCTAATTGTAAAAATTTTATTATTAGTTTTTTGTCTGTCCTGCAGTAAAAAACCTGAAAAATTATGTTTATTAATTTAATTTTTAATATTTCAATTTTTGTTGTTTGATTATTACAGGTAAGTAATATATTAACTACAAAACGAGTACCTCTTAAAATAAATAGTGATTCTACATGGAATAAAAGTGTTGGCATAATGTCTCATAAATCTGCTTCTGGGTTTTCTGGACTGGTTAGAATTAAACCAAATAATAATTCTGATAAATCAAAACAAAATGAAGAACAATCAAAACCACAACCACCAAATCAAGATTCTGTTAATAAAAGTGTTAGTGGGATTTCATTGGTTGGCAATTATGGTGGAAGTAGTAGTGATTCTGATTCATAATAAAAATTGTTAATATAGTATCTGCTACTTTAATAGTATTTGTGTTATCAAAGGCATAAAATAACTTAGTTATTGATGAACATAACATTATTACTATGTATATATTTTAAACTAGTCATTATAATTCTTTGTTTTAAAAATTTGGATTGTTTTAATTTGTGATGAAAATTAAGTTGCAGAATTTTATAATGATTTAATGTTAAGAAAAAAAAAATTGTACATTTGATATTCTGATGAAGAATTTTAATATCGTTATTTAGCATTAAAAAAGATCTACCTAAACAACACTGTTATTACACTGGGAAATTATTTTCGATGTAAAATCTTGTTTGTATTTTAAATTCAGGAGTGTAAAATACATTTGAAAAATTTGTAATAGATAAAAAAATCTGTAAATAGTGTTTTGGGATAAAACACTTTATATCTCAATTTACATGTAGTGTAAAGTGAAAGATTAATGAGAACAGTGAGAACTGATTCTGAGCTCTTTAGTAGACACTGTGGATGTCTGAACCTGCAATGACAAACATCAACACTCTTGGCTGTTCAGTTGACAGTGAGTCTTCTAGTACAGTTATTATGCACCAGACTATTAAAAGTTGAGCAACATGTCAATTTGAAATTTTTGGAAACATTGAACAAAACACCATCAGAATGTTTTCAATTACTTACTAAGACTTTTGGGGAAGACTATACACATCTCTTCCCATGTTACTGGCACAAAGGATTCAATGAAGGATGTCAAGAATATGAAAGACCATGAATACCTTGGATGAACTTCCATTTCAAGGACTGAAGAAAATGTAGAATAAATTAGTTAGGTTGTTCAAGAAGATTGCCAAGTAATAGCAAGTGCATCCAAATAATAGCTGAAGCCAGTAGTATGAATGTTGAATGTTGAGAAAGATGGCAACTTGTTGCCAATCTTAATGTGAAAAATCTGGATTCCTTTGATCATCTAGTCTGATTTTAGATTAACGATGTTAATGCAGTAATAATGGTGTGTCCCTTGATTACCAACTTGACTTATGAAAATAGAAAAAGTCACACTGCAAAATCTGTTGAAAAAGGGTAGATGTGGTACTACTGAAATGCCCTTTAAAGTCAAAAACTGCTGTACAGACAGTGCATTATTATCAGGAATGGAAGACAAATTTTTTAGGAACAATGATGCCCTTTGCATAGAAAAAACACAAGCATGATTTCATTATTGACTTTGACATATAACCACTTTTTTTTGTTTTGGTTCTGGTGATCACTGTAAACTTTGAAAGTTGTACTGGAAAATGTGTTATCTCCATTGACACAAATCAGTAATTGTAGGTTGAGTTCCACTTGTAAAAAATCAACTACCACATTTTCTTGTGTCTTGCTGTTGCTCTGTGAGATTTTTGGGTACCATCTTCGCAGAAACTTTTCTCATTGCCAGATCTTTTTTAGGCAGACAGTTCTTGATTGATGTTCATTTTTTCTGCAATCTTTTTCTCTCAATCATTGATCAGATTGTACAATTTCATGTGCCCTGGCTATGTTGACCTCTGTCCATGAGGTTGATGGTCTTCCACTGTCGTTTTCATCTTCAGTAATATTCTATTCATCCTTCAGAAAATATTTTATACTAATGAAAAACTTAGACGCTTTTGACATAAAATCATTTCCAAAAGCCTTCTGGAGTTACTGTACGCTGTGGCATTCTCCAGTGTCTTGCAATCATATAAGTATATATATATATATATATAATCATTTTTGCATCTTATAACCGTAGTATAGTAAATTAAAATAGGGTATATCTTATATGTTATAAAGCAGTTCAGATTGCATACTTAATCTTTTTTTTTTTTTTTTTATTATGCAATTAGAAAAAAACAGGCCAATAATTTTACAAACTCTTTCAGGAAAATGCTTTGCATAATAACTATAATAAGTAATTATTGCTGAAAATTAAATTTTGCTATGCATAGAAACATTTCAAGAATAACTGGACTATATAGTAACATATTTCTACAAAAAAATGAAAGGAGAACGATATATGTTTCAGAGAGGATAAATGAGAAGAGTATGTTTCTTCCTAAATAAATTTTATATTAAAATTAACCATACCTTTATTCTACTGTGCAGTATTTTAATGTTATGTACATTTAATGTTGTTATTTATCATACCTAGAATATTTTCTTTTGGTGAATGAGACTGTAAAAACAAGAGAGTTGGGATTACTAATTTTCTCTAATTATGAGACTTTTTTTAGTTAGGAAGCAGTACAATACTGATTAATATTTCTAATTAAAAAAGAAAATGCTCTTGAACTAGATAAAATACCCAGCTAATTTTCATATAAAACCCTCTCTTTCAAACAACCTATTCCATTGCTCATTCAACCCAGACAAGTACAATGCTTTAGTCATTAAGTGTAAAATTAATAATATTGCAACAGTTAGGGACTACTTCATTACAAAAATTTATGATTCAATGGAAGCTAGTTTAAGTTTAACATGTGTATTTTGAGGGGCAACCAATGCACCACAAAATCTTTCTCATGTAGAAACATCTCGTATAATCATTTTTTTTTATTTGTTTTTGACTTGATTTGATCTGAGCCTGTGTCTGAGTAGACACTGGCTCAGATCACTATGTAGTCAAAATTAAAATTAAATACATTAAGAGATCTTTTCTTTTATTTGTCTTACTTTTGGGCTTGACTAGGAACAAATGTTGATTACCATTAGCAATAGAGGAGATAAAAAACTGCATTTAGTCACCCTTGGTATTGGATACTAGTACACCAGGCTGGTCTAGCGGTGAACATGTCATTGCAAATCAGCTGATTTTGAAGTTGAGAGTTCTAAGGTTCAAATCCTAGTAAAGGCAGTTTACTTTTATATGGATTTGAATACTAGATCGTGGATACCAGTGTTCTTTGGTGGTTGGGTTTCAATTAACCATACATTTCAGGAATGGTCGAGTAGAATGGTCTCATGAATGGTAGACTGTATAAGACATACATTCATTCATTCACATTCATTTACATTCATATATATCATCCTCTGAAGTAATACCTCACGATGGTTCCAGAGGCTAAACAGAAAAAGAAAGCTATTGATAGTAGTATTGTTACAACCCAACTTTTTCTTATTTTTTTTTGAATAATAAAAATAAGTCTTATTTGATTTCCTTATTTGCGTTATTTCTGGTGAAATAAACCATAGTTTTCCTTTTTTGGCCTTTTGTTCATAATTTAAATAATTTAGTTCACACTTAGCTTATCTTGTCAATATTTTATTGTTCAGACCAGAGAGATTGATTTTATGAAAATGTTAAAATTTTGATGGCCACTCTTGGCCCTGCCAAGAGAGTGGCCATATACAGGAAGTTAAAATACATGGAGGTATACCTGTGTGGTAGGTGTTTACAATGAGAGGTTTCAATATACTAATTACATAATAAATAATTATTTATATCATTTAATAATATAATATTTGTTAACATTACATATGCATATGTATTTCATATATTGTAATAAGAAATTTGTATGCTTATGTGAGTTTGTGCATAAATAAAAATTAATATTTTTATTGGTACTTGTTTCATGATTGTGAAAGTGTATTTGGTAAAAAGTAAATAAATGTATGATAATACAAATAATGTAAATAAATCATTATAAAAATAAATTTAAGATACTACAAATAATGTAAATAAATAATCATTATATAATACTTTTTTTTTCCATTATCTGTTTTTACCTCTATAAAAATATTATGCACCATATCAACTAAGTTATCTGCATTTAAATGATAGATTCCTCATAAATACTAGGCTCTGGTTGTCCTCCTTTTCATCTATTGAAGACTTTCTTCAACTGGATTTAAATCTTTTGAGATCATTGATTTTTTTTTTTTTTAATTCACGGAGATTTCAAATGTATTACATATTTATTAAATTTGGGTGTAATGTTTTAGGATCAGACTTTGTAACTTTTCTCCAAAATAACAACTTTAACAAAAGTCGGATTGAACTCCACAAGGTGTGCCTGGATATATCTGGAATAAATAGGAGAAATTTATTCAGTGAACTGAATCTAAACAAACTGCACAACTTCATTTGTGAGGGTAAATGGGATTTAAACAACATCCATCTGGTATACACTTACGGAACTGTAGTTTGTTTGTGATGATTGCTTGACAGCTCCTGTAATTTATTCAGATCTGTTCTGCAATTTCGGATACTCTCACCCGTCGATCGTCTTCAAGAATATCTTGAACCGTGTGAATGTTTTCTTCTGTAATGCTGATCTGAGGATGGTGATCGTGTTCCTGATTTTCCATTCGTTCTTATTCTTCCTCTACCTTGGACTCTTTATACCAAACAAATGAGTGCTTGACAATGTTTGGGGCCCAAACTGTGCAGTCAATCTCTGGAATTTTTCCATTGCTTGAACTCCTTCACGTGCAAGAAATTTTATAATTGTGTTGCACAGTGGAGGGGTGCACCTGTTGCTCTGACATCGTGAGCGTTTGTTGGTAGTGACGAATTGGTTGGGAGTGTGGAGTAGCTGGCTCTCCCTACTCCTAATAACCCCCACCCAAGCATACTAGAAGTGCAGGCCCAGTCCTACCAACTATAGATGCTCAGGAACAAAAATCCTGTATATATTTGATTTACCCTCGTATCATCAAGTCACAACCTCACTAGTTCCTATCTACAGTTGTAACTTGGGACCTAGTCCCACCACAGGTAGATCCCTTGACAGTCGACCATGAAAGGTCTTTTAAGAAATACTCCACCAGCTGAGCCAAGCAACAACAGAGTTCAGAAAAGGCAGCATTCGGATATGGTGGGCTGCCACTTAGAAGAAAACATGCAATAAAAAGTATTGGAATACCCCAACGCTATATACTAGAACAAGAAAAATACAAAGTCCAATATCAAACCGTAGAAAATTGCCTACATTTCCATAGACAATGTAAACTGCTCATGTAAACTGGTAAACTAAAACTAATAACTGTGGCCAAATGGACCAACACAAAATTCTCATCATGGGTTTGCAGGAAATAAGAAATACCGACCATGGAATCTGAAGGATATAGGCTCTACACAGGTATACCTGGGAAGGGAGTGCTGAAAAGTGTCCCACAGTTTGGAACAGGCTTTTTAGTCAGCCTCAAAATAATAAATTCCATACAAAAATTCAAGTCAGAGTCCCCATGAATCTCAACACTTATCCTAAAAGCTTCTAATAAAATCTGCTTTATAGTAAATAATAAAAATAACTCTCCTAAAGACCATAAAGAAACTAAAAAGTCCTGGGTTTTTCTTATTCGACCTGACTATAAATAAAATCCACAAAAACCATGTTAAACAATTAATCGGAGACTTCAATGCTGAACTAGACAGAAAAAAGATACTGTGACTCGTCAGAAAATGGCATCCCCAAAAAAGACACAAAATTGGACAGAGACTCATCAATCTCTGCAGAAACCATAATCCACATATTCCTCTTGAAATCCACATATTTCAAGAGAAAAACTCAAAACCCGGAAACACCCTGACTACACTAAAGGAGAATGGCAACTAGACCATGTTCTCATGGACAATCACGGTCACAAGGAAATCTACAATGTAAAAGTCCTCTGAGGAGTAGGCACAGGCTTAGATCACTATGTAGTCAAAATCAAAATTAAATTTACACCCCAAAGAAAGCAACAAAACCAAGCCTCTAAAACTAAAAGAAAAATGGGCCCTACCCAACTAATCAAGAATGAAAATTCCCAAAAAATAACTGTGGATAAACTCGAAGATCTAGTCAGCAACCTTAAATAAATAGCACAGGAATTAGCCCCAATAAAATCCTGTAAAAAAACATCAATGGTGGAACAGTGAATATGATGAAACAGTGGAAAAATGACATCAAGGATGGCTATTTCACCAATCCTAAAAATCAGAAACATCCTTCCAAAATCTAGTAAAACAAAGAAAAGAAACCACAAAACCCGAAGGAGAATAAAAAGACAACACCTTAGACACACAAGTCAGTAGAAGAATTCCATAAAACACAGTAGAGAAACTACAAAAAACCTTAAAAATTCAGCTCCAAAAATATGAACCCCCAACCCTATTAATGCAGAAATCCTAGCTAAATATTTCAACAAATTTGTAAATTACAAAGAACCAACAGGATTTTTAAATACAAACACCAACACCACCAGAAAACATCAACCCTCCCACAATAGAAGTCTGCCAAGCACTGGTTGATGAATTACAAAGCAGCAGAAGATGAGACTTTTGTATAGATCTGGAAACATCTAGGAAATCAGAAAAAATTGCCCTTCATCAACAGCTTGTTAACATCTGGATCAAAGAACTACCAGGACACTGGATAACAACCCTCATCTATCCGCTACACAAAAAAGGAGACAAAACAGACCCTAACAATTACATGGTAATCTCACTTCTAGACACAACATAAAAAATCCTTTTAAGAATCATCCTTCACATGATTGGTCCACAACTTGAGAAAGAACTAGCAGAATACCAGGGAGGTTTCAGACCCTGGAGGAGCTGTCCAGACCGGATCATGAGTCTCAAACTAATAATGTATTACAGCAGGAAAGGAAACAGACACATGGTGATAACATTGTAGATTTCAAGAAAGCTTATGACTGTATCCACAGAGAATCCCGGACATATCACACCTTGGACTACATATCACATTAATAAACTTGAGAAAACTGATCCTCACAAACACTAAGTCAAAGGTAAACTTCAGAGGTGAGATCTCTAAACCTTTTGAGATCAAAACAGGACTGTTCCAAAGGCTCTCACTGCTATTATTCAACTGTGCTCTAGAAATGATGAGAGAATGGCTCAAAAGATGCCACCTAATAGTAAAAATAGATTCAAAAATCAAGACAAACTGTCTTTGTTTCACCAATGACTTGGCACTGCTAGCAAACAACATCAATGAAGCTAAATCACAAATATTAGAACTTCAAAACATTGCAAATAAAATTGGCTTCAAAATTTAATTCGAAAAGATAAAAATTATGCCCCAAAAACCAACAAGATTAAAAGAAGTAAACATAAACTGTAATAAAATCAAAATAGTAACCCAATTTAAATAGAAATAGTAACAAACAACCTAAATGAAAAAAACCTAGATCCAGATAAGAAGAAACTAACTAGCTAAAGCTCAAAAATTAACCTGGTACACTTGCAATAAAAAATGCTTCTCAGTAAACGAAAAAATAAGACACTACAACACAGTTATAAAACCAGAAGCTACTTACGCAGCAGAAATACTCTTTCACCTGAACGAACAATCAAAGACAGACAGACTCCAGAAAATAGAAAGAAGAATTGGAAGACCTGCATCAGTAAAGAGTACCAGAAAGATGGGGAGTGGTGGATTGTGCTCAACAGTCTTGTACAGAGTTAGAACTCATCAGTGATATCATGCCAAAGAGGAGACTAGGATTCTTTGGACATCATGAGGATGCAAGATTCAAGACTTCCGTAACAGCTAGTACAGTATAATGTTGACTCAAAAAAACGGCAAGACAGGATGCATGCAGAAGGATCAGAGAAATAAGAGAGGATCTGAAGGAAATTGGCCTTACACCAGTAGACACCACAGATAAGATAAAATTAAACAAGAAAATCAAGTAAACACTTCACATTCATAAGAAAAAAAATGTTTTCAAAAATAGAAAAGGCACAAAGATTGGAACGTATGTAGTACGTAAAATTAGTTTAATGATTAAACTTTTATTTTATTGTTAAAAAATCTTTCTAAATAATGGCTTAGGCAATTTAATATTCAAGGAATAACACAGCATCATGCACCTCCTACACAAACTGAGAACAGTTTATATTATCATCATTATTATCCAGCTCTCTTCATGAAGTTGTAACGCCTACTCAGTAATCTAATCAATTTGTTTGTCTGCTGTATTATGTCTAACAACGTACATCCAGACATACAGTAAATAATAAGAGAACAAATTAAATTCTAGTAATGCAGCTTCTAAGAGCAGTAATACTGGATATTCTGAATGAAATTACACTATTTTTTTGAATGTCTTCATGTTTGGAATCCCAATGCAGTCTTGGCCATGGTTAACTGCCGAATTTTAATGACCCAATATAAGAAAGTAATTTTAAATATAAATATAAATAAATTTTAAATAATGTTAGTGTTTTTTTCATTTTTATTACTTGCTTATGTTTTATTAAAAATGCTTTAACAAGGAAAATGAGCTAAATTATAAATGATTTTTAAATACACCATACTCTAGCCAGGAACTGAACCAAGACCAGCTGAAAAAGAGAAGCCATACATGACTATAGCAATTGCCAACTCAATTGGACTTGCCAAAATTTTTAACACTTTACATAAGTGTAATAAGAAGCTCTTTGGCATATTTTACAAAAGAAAATTAATTAAGCTTTAAAACATGTTATTAGTAGGAATAAATATTTTAATTTTAAATGAAGGAGATAATATGCTATTAATTACACTGATAGACAAAATATTTTTTTTTAATGTTTAAGTGTGATACCATTTTTTGAATTGCTTTTTTGCATACATTACAGATCTGTAAATACAATTTTTCTAACACCCTTAGTTTTAAATAAATTACGCTTCAAAAAAAAAATTAAGGGAAAATATAGTTAAAATCTGTAAAATTTATAATTTTGCATGGCCATACCTGTGTTACAATAATTTTGCTGTTGCTTTTCTTTTATAAATAGCCTCAGGCACATCCAAAATTAATGTCCAATAGTAATCAGCTAGCATGTTAGTATTCCATTTCCCATTATAGCGGCTTTCCATCACCGAAATGTCTTGGTGGAAATGTTCACCATGTGTATCACTTATTTCTCTGAGGTTGTCTGGGAAAAAATCCAGATGTGAGTGGAGAAAATGTATTTTCAAAGACATATTACATCCCATAGCTCTGTATGAAGTTAGAAGTTGATCAACAATATCGTGGTGATTGTCGGATTTTTGTTTGCTGAGAAAATTTTTGCAAACGTCTTTAAATGAAGCCCAAGCTGCCCCTTCTACATTATTTAACATTGAGTTAAATACATCATCTTTGATCAACTCTCTTATTTGAGGACCAACAAATATTGCAAAATTCCAGACACACTTGTTAAACAAAAGTAACAATTGGTTACATGATTCTTTGGTTCACGCCAAACCATAGGTACACCAAATGTACCTTACATGTACCTTTCAGCCATCCTCTTAAATATAGAGAACAATTAGTTTATAGAGAACTATATGAGGAGACTATGTTTTTTATCCTGATCACCAATTTTATACTGAAATTACACACTTAATTATGCTTTTTTAATTAAAGGTGTAATATTTTTTCTATTTGATTTTATGATAAACTCACCACATACATAACAAAAGGCATCCACATCATTTACTCAATTTTGAGGCTTTATGGCACTGCACTGTTAACAAATTTAAGACACCAATAAGACTGAACAAAATTAATTCATTCCTAAATCCAGTGCTCAATAGAAACAACACAGCTGTATTTTCAGTTACATGTTTTGACCTGCACAGACATGATTAATCTTGTCCATGAAAGCTTATTCTTCAGCATTAGATATGATGTCATAATATGTGACTATGATATAACTCTTGTCTAGTAGTGTTTATTGATAACTTACAAATTATGTTAACAAAGTTTAACAATAAAAAATGAGCTAACAAAATACAATATAGAAGCTTAAAATGCTAACTATATGTTGAAAAATGAAAAAAATCCTTTAATTAAAATTTAAAAATGCTGAGTAATACAAAGATTCTGAGTTCTAGTTCTGAGTAAATGTAAGTTTTTAGTTTTACTAATAATCTTTCTTTCATAATTATAGTGCTTTTAAAAAAATATTAATGGTGCATTTCTGAATAATAAAGATAATAAATAATTTAAAATATACATAATTAAAAATATAAGAAATTAAAAACAAGAAATTGAGAGAGTAATATTGAATATGCCCGATGCTAAGTATAAAAATGATTCGTTAGAAAAAATCATACTGGATCTGCCTATTATTTCGTTTTCGCAGCGACTATTTTCTGGAAGAAAAATGGAAAATTCCGTAAAATTATGATTTTTTAATGATTTTATGAAACTTAATGAAAATTAGTTGGAAGACAGACTTTCCAATTAAAGTTAAAATGGTAACATAAATATAACGTGAACATTAAAAAAAACTCGTTAAAATAAAATACGAGTAACAATATTTCAGAAACCCTTAACTCACGCTTTATAGTATGTAGTTATTTAATATAATTTTTCTGCTTAGTTTTATAACTTCGTCAAGACTGAGATGGTTTCTCGCTTTTTTCGAATCTCAGATTTTTTTTGTATAGGCAGCGTTTTCTCTAAGACCTACCCACAACTGAAATATTTTAACATTAAAAGAGCGAATACGTATGTATAATATTTGCTCTTCATATATGACGGATTATTTTATTTCAATTTATATTTGAAGAAAATGCTAAAAAGTTTGTTTTTTATCGCATTTTATCAGTATAAAATGCTTTTTATTTTGCCATGGTAGTGTTTGAATCAATAAAATTTAGAAAGGCAAAATCGGTTGATTTTAATTATCGATTGACTTGCACCAATTATTTCATATAATTTAAAAAAGTGACAAATTTTGAGAAAATTAACTGGCCGAATGAATTTTATTTGCTTTTTTCTACAGTTTTTTTTTATCATTCAAATAATATTTTATGCATTATTTTGAGCTAAAAAAAACTTTAAAGAAAATCGCCACCATTTTAAAAAGTCAGAAATTTTTGGCGAAGTTAAAAAGAATTTAAAATAAATTTAGGTATAATAATGCACATATAATTAAATGGAGTAAAATGCAGGTAAATAGATAGGCAATAAAGACAGCTATAAACTTGTTATAATAAATAGTTATTATCTCAATCTCGAAACGACGGTATCTAAAAGTTTCACACTGAAAAACGGAGTACTCCAGGGAAGTATCCTTAGTGTTACTTCGTTTGCCGTAGTCATAAATAGTATAACAAAGTGAGTGCGAAAACCGGTTATGTATTCTTTATTTGTAGATGATTTTTTTATTTAAGTAGCATGTAGAACGTTAGCTACAGGTGAGAGGCTGCTTCAAATCACAATAACCCGCTTAGAATCGTGGTGTAAATCTACTAGATTCGCGTTTTCCCCGGAAAAAACAAAGTGCATCTGCTTTTCCCGGTTGACCCTCAGTTGTATTTACATGGTGAACCAGTTGAGATATGCACGCGGGTTTGATTTCTAAGAATGTGGTTAGACCAAAAACTAATTTGGGTAACACATTTGAAGGAGCTAAAGGTAAAACGTCTAAAAATGTTGGGCGTGCAGAGTGTTTTATCTAATATCCGTTGGGGAGCCGATCGTATATGCATGTTGCGCTTCTATTGAGATCTGTTCCGTTCCTGCTTACACTATAGCTGGGTAGCTTATTCGTAGGCACGGGCCACCGCTCTAAAGATGCTCGATGCAGCCCATAATTTATTCATCCGTCTTGCCACGGGTGCGTTTCGCTCAAGCCCCGTGATAAGTCTGCTGATGGACAGTAGTGAGCCATCACTTTGGAACAGACGGAAACACATTATGTACTCCTATATGGCTCGGATTAAAGCGTAACCAACTCATCCATCCAACCTTTGATTCGGTATTCTCCAATCAGCATATTAATCTATACCAGGAACAGCCGAGGTATAGTGCTCCGCTATGCATCAGAGCTCAGCTCCTTTTCTCATCTCTGAATATAAAATTACCTTCCGATCTTACTGCTACTCCATGTTATTATCCCCCTTGGCAGAATTCCCTCGTTAATTACTGCTTTGATCTTTATCAGTATAATAAAAAAAAAAAACACAAATCCGGTTATCTTACAAAACGAATTTTATAGTATTATAAATAATATTTTATAATATTATTTTATTGTATTTCGAATTTGGAAGGACCGGCTACTGAGGAAACCCTGGTAAAAGTGAGGCGGCATACCTTAACTCATTATAAGAAACGGGTATGTTAAATTCATTTTACGAGTCTCCAATCACCAACGGAATATTGTCTACCTGCAACTTATATCTCATGCACTCAGGACAGTACGATGATATAAATGAAACTGCCCTGAAAGATACTATAAATTTTATAGTATTATTAATAATGAAATATTATAGTATTATAATACTATTTAATAGTATTATAATTTTATAGTATTATAAACAGTTTTTACGGACTGTTCTAGACGGCTCCAACAGAATTAACGTTTAAACGTTAATTCTGTTGTGGTTTTGTGGTTGGTAACCGAACATACATATTTGGCCCAGCATCACTAGTATCTTCGTTGCAGAGCTGTATATCCATTAATAAGGCCTTACATATAATTAGGCCGAAATTTCGACATGTTCTTGTTAGCTCAGATTCCATGAGTGTTTTACAGGCGATTAATGACGTGTACTCCAGACACCCTGTTGTCTGTGAGATCCATTGTGTCGTTTATATTCAAGTATTCAAATTACTGTAATGTGTTTAGCTATTCATGCCACTTGCCGTAAAGCAGATGGTAATTTTATTACTTTAATTTAGATTAATGTGATATATCTTATTTTATTACAAACAGATATATCGTTTCCGGGCGATGATAACGCGAAAGCGTTTTTCGCCCAGAACAGCTAAAAAAAAGCACAGGAAAACTATCAAATTACCTTAAAATATGTTTAGCCAATTGATTTAAGTGATATTCACTTCTCTATATTTAGCGTTTAAAAATTAAACTGCTACTCAAGAATGTGTAATGTGCTGTCATGAATGTGTAAAGAAACAGTTTTTTAACCTCCACATCACTCCTTAAAGGCAACTTCATGAAGTACTTGTATAACAGTGAAACGGAATGACCTAAACTAAAAATATGAAGCATGTAAAATTTGCTTCATATGATTTTTTTTTGTTTAAACTAAACGTTTCAGTTTTACTTTTATTTAAAAGTGTGGGTAGGTTTACAAAAAAGTGCCCATATGAAAAACGATATTGACAAGAATTGCGTAAGGTTGAAACCTGCGTCTTAAGTAAAAATAAAAGAAAGAGACTGATACTAAGGATGAGCTCTGTAGCTATGGACTATGTATGTTTAGTTTAAATTGAAGTATGTATTTTAGTTTTCATAAAGTTTCGTCTAGAAATTAGTATTAGTATGAAACGAGTATTAGAATGCCTAGAATACCTAGAAACAAGTATTAGTATGCCTTCAGGAAATATGTCATCATGCCTTAAAATCCAACACTAACCGATGATTTCACCACTAAAAAAACCTTCTTATGTTTTTATATGATATAATTTTTAAATTAAAAGTATTTTCATTTTAATTACTTGAAAGAAAATTTAGACAGGACGCTGAAGGAACTTTCTTAAAAAAAATAAAATACAAATTAGTCATCGGAATCTGTGCGTTTGGTTGAAGCAAAGGCTTGAACAAACAAAAAACAATCATACGGATCAAACTGAGAACTTCCTCTTTTTTTTTAAGGAGGCAAATAAATTATGATATAAAAATACTGTAAGAATCTAGAGGAAATTTATCGGATATTGATATTAATTATCCTGATATCAAAAAAATTTCAGGAATCTGCGTCTTTCTCCATCATCAAGAAAAGTTAAATTAAATTTTAATTATAATTAAAAAACTTAAAAAAAAAAAAATTATTCGGTACATAAAGTGTTCTAATATTTAAAAGAAATAAAAATGTAATCATAAAAAAATTAAATATTTTATGGAAGATTATTATGCATGCTCACTTGATTAATAAATTAAAAGCTGTCGGGTTTACAGACCTTCACATTAAGTTGATTGAATACCTACGTCCTTAATAATGATGAAAAATTCTAATACAAAGTTTTTATAGCTATGCAGCGAACAATGGACGGTATTATTATTTTTTGTATCAGTAATTGTGTTAAATTGATTCAATCGATGAACAAATCAAAACAGTTGAAAAGTGAAAGTATTTTGATTACAAATTCTTTGTTCACATTCTCTACTACCTTTTTAATGAAGCGTATCTTCAAAGTGTCTTTCCATCTCAGTCGATTATATTATTACCATTGTCCATTAAATTAATCTACTATGTTCACTTGAGTAACCATAATCATCGTTTCTTACTATTTAAACCGATGAATGAAGTAACTGTTTGTGAAAACTACGCGTATTAAGATCTCCTTGGATATAATTAACAGTTTACACAAACAACCAAAAATATTTTGATATTAACATAAAACACTGACTTTTAGCTTAGCTGTAAAATCTTTTTATTGACCGGTTAAAGGAACACGTCAGCACCGTTTGTAGTTCTACCAGGTCTGTAAATAAAGTAATGAGACCAGTTTTTTTTTGGCCGTCAAAGTGGCAACATTGTAAAGTTACTAGTAAACATATGGTTATACGAACAGCTGATTTACATTAGGTATTAACATTTTTAGTCTATTGTTGCCATGTGAGACGTAAACAAACGTTTAGTGAAACAAGTTTTTGTTTTGCGTTACAATGAGTGGTACTAATTATGAGTAACGTTGTGCAATCAAGTTGTGTGTTAAACTCTGTAAGAGTGCTACTGAAACTGTTGGAAAATTAAAAAGGGCGTATGGAGATGACGCTCTGTCACAAGCCGAAGTTTTTAGGTGGTTTAAAGCATTTTCAGATGGCCGGGAATCATTTGCGGACGATCCACGTTCTGGAAGACCGTTAACGTTAAAAACTGATAACAATGTTGAGCGAATAAGAGACTTGATACGGTACGACCGGCGATTAACTGTCAGAATGATTGTAGAACAATTGAATTTGAACCGTTCCACAGTCCATCAAATTTTGACAAACGAAATGGACATGAAAAAAGTTTGTGCAAAAGTAGTTCCAAAAAACCTCACTGTTGAACAGAAAAACAAGAGGGTGGGAGTGTGCCGCGATCTTCTAGGGCGAATTGAAATTGATCCTGATTTTCTAAAAAATGTTATTACTGGTAATGAATCTTGGATATTTGAGTACCATCCATAAACAGAACGCCAGAGCAAGGAGTAGCACACTTCAAACACACCACGTCAATTAATGAGTTTTTGGCAAAGAAAAATATTCCTGTAGTTCCTCAACCACCTTATTCATCTGACTTGAGTCCCCGCGACTTTTTCCTGTTCCCGACTTTAAAAAAAACACCTCAAAGATTACCAATTTGGAACGGTAGAAAACATAAAAAAAATGTAACCGACCATCTGAAGGATATTCCGGTTTCTGAGTTCCAACACTGCTATGAAGAGTGGGAAAACCGTTTGAAGCGTTGTATGGCTTCCCAAAGGAACCATTTCAAAGGTGATAGAATCTATGTATAATTGGATTGTAAATAAAATGTTTTTCTGAACCGGTCTCATTACTTTATTTACAGACCTCGTATAACAGCAGTTGAAAAACTTACATTTTTTCAGATAAAATATTTCTATGAAACTATTATTTTCCTTAATAGTAAAATACACTCAGAATATCTCAGCGAGATAATGTTTTAGATATTTATACAAGGGATGAAACTTTAATTTAAAAACGTAACCATCAGTAAAATTATACTGGTTATATCTCAGTTGGTATGGCAGTTGTCTTATTAAAAAAATCAAGGGTGAGATAGTTCGTTAACGATTATAGTTTAACTTTGATCGATGGAGAGGGCCCTCTTGGATCTGAAGTCCGTTTTTTTATATTGTTCAGTAGAATTTTACACATTACAAGGACTGCTGACACGATAGATTATCGTAGAACAACAACAGTAAAAAATCACTCGCTGTTGACTGATAATTATTATTGTATATTTGATAATTTTCAAATCTTAGCACAATTTTGATGAAGAGAAGGTAAAGAAGATTTTCGAGGAGGACATCGCAAGAGGTCTGAGTAAAAAAGATAAGGTAGAAAATGTAGAAGAAGAATGGGAGAATGTTAAAAAGGAAATTCTTAAATCAGCAGAAGCAAACTTAGGCGGAATAAAGAGAACTGGTAGAAAACCTTGGGTTTCAGACGATATATTGCAGCTGATGGATGAACGTAGAAAATATAAGAATGCTAATGATGAAGAAAGTAAAAGGAACTATCGGCAATTAAGAAATGCTATAAATAGGAAGTGCAAACTGGCGAAAGAAGAGTGGATTAAAGAAAAGTGTTCAGAAGTGGAAAGAGAAATGAATATTGGTAAAATAGACGGAGCATACAGGAAAGTTAAGGAAAATTTTGGGGTACATAAATTAAAATCTAATAATGTGTTAAACAAAGATGGTACACCAATATATAATACGAAAGGTAAAGTCGATAGATGGGTGGAATATATTGAAGAGTTATACGGAGGAAATGAATTAGAAAATGGTGTTATAGAGGAAGAAGAGGAAGTTGAGGAGGATGAAATGGGAGAAACAATACTGAGATCTGAATTTAAGAGAGCATTAAAAGATCTAAATGGCAGAAAGGCTCCTGGAATAGACGGAATACCTGTAGAATTACTGCGCAGTGCAGGTGAGGAAGCGATTGATAGATTATACAAACTGGTGTGTAATATTTATGAAAAAGGGGAATTTCCGTCAGACTTCAAAAAAAGTGTTATAGTTATGATACCAAAGAAAGCAGGGGCAGATAAATGTGAAGAATATAGAACAATTAGTTTAACTAGTCATGCATCAAAAATCTTAACTAGAATTTTATACAGAAGAATTGAGAGGAGTGGAAGAAGTGTTAGGAGAAGACCAATTTGGTTTCAGGAAAAGTATAGGGACAAGGGAAGCAATTTTAGGCCTCAGATTAATAGTAGAAGGAAGATTAAAGAAAAACAAACCAACATACTTGGCGTTTATAGACCTAGAAAAGGCTTTCGATAACGTAGATTGGAATAAAATGTTCAGCATTTAAAAAAAATTAGGGTTCAAATACAGAGATAGAAGAACAATTGCTAACATGTACAGGAACCAAACAGCAACAATAACAATTGAAGAACATAAGAAAGAAGCCCTAATAAGAAAGGGAGTCCGACAAGGATGTTCCCTATCTCCGTTACTTCTTAATCTTTACATGGAACTAGCAGTTAATGTTAAAGAACAATTTAGATTCGGAGTAACAGTACAAGGTGAAAAGATAAAGATGCTACGATTTGCTGATGATATAGTAATTCTAGCCGAGAGTAAAAAGGATTTAGAAGAAACAATGAACGGCATAGATGAAGTCCTACGCAAGAACTATCGCATGAAAATAAACAAGAACAAAACAAAAGTAATGAAATGTAGTAGAAATAACAAAGATGGACCACTGAATGTGAAAATAGGAGGAGAAAAGATTATGGAGGTAGAAGAATTTTGTTATTTGGGAAGTAAAATTACTAAAGATGGACGAAGCAGGAGCGATATAAAATGCCGAATAGCACAAGCTAAACGAGCCTTCAGTAAGAAATATAATTTGTTTACATCAAAAATTAATTTAAATCTCAGGAAAAGATTTTTGAAAGTGTATGTTTGGAGTTTCGCTTTATATGGAAGTGAAACTTGGACGATCGGAGTATCTGAGAAGAAAAGATTAGAAGCTTTTGAAATGTGGTGCTATAGGAGAATGTTAAAAATCAGACCGGTGGATAAAGTGACAAATGAAGAGGTATTGCGGCAAATAGATGAAGAAAGAAGCATTTGGAAAAATATAGTTAAAAGAAGAGACAGACTTATAGGCCACATACTAAGGCATCCTGGAATAGTCGCTTTAATATTGGAAGGACAGGTAGAAGGGAAAAATTGTGTTGGCAGGCCACGTTTGGAGTATGTAAAACAAATTGTTGGGGATGTAGGATGTAGAGGGTATACTGAAATGAAACGACTAGCACTAGATAGGGAATCTTGGAGAGCTGCATCAAACCAGTCAAATGACTGAAGACAAAAAAAAAAAAAAAGCACAATTTTTTCAAAAATTGAAGTTCAATACCGCTACCGTTAACATAGCCCTATAAAATCAAACCGATTTATACGGATTTGGATACTAGATCTTGGATACTGGTGTTCTTTGGTGGTTAGGTTTCAATTAACCATACGTCTTTAGGAATGGTCGGTCTGAGTCTGTTAAAAACTACACGTTTACCGGTATATTCACACAGATCTTGTTACGTCACTAATGACTTTTTTTGTTGTTGATGTTACTATAAATAAAAATATTATCTATAAAACCAGAAAAGATAATCGCCCTTTTATAAATCGCGATTCAACGCATTCTCAAAAAATTTGGCTGCGAAGGAACACCATTGTTACCGTTACAGATTCATTATAAAAAAATTTATAATTTTAAATTATAAAACTTTTTAAATGAAAAATAAAACCAAATTTACCAAATATAGGATTTTAAATCCGACGCCATTACTTTTTTTAGTTGCTTTTGTGTCAATTTTCAGTAATGTATATTCTGGTAATACTGTTCTCATTCTGGCATCAAATAATATATAGAGAGACAAGTACTAAGAATGTGATCAGAAAGTATTGATTTAAATGTCTGGATGGAATGTACTGGATTTAAATGTCTTTTTCATTTAGTTGTCGTTACAGTTTTGAGTGATTATACATATTTCTTAATGTTTGCACATTAAGACGTGTACCCGTTTTATGTATGTTAAGAATATCAGTAATGTGTTTATTGTTTTCATTGAAGGTAGTTTTATGATTTATATTTATTTGATGAAGTAAAATCAGTTGATGCCGGGCTGGAAAATTAATAGTAAGTGACAGCAAGAACGGACTGAAAATTTTACAAGAAATCTTTAAACACTCTATTTTACGTACCGTATTGGGTCGGTTAATTTTTTAAAAAACGTTTATAATTTTAATTAAATTTCATCAACGATCTTCACGGATAAGACAGCAAAAATTTACTGTTCAATCATTTCAATCTGAATTGGTTTGAAATGCCTGGTTTATATGGGGAAGATTTTTTTTTTTAGTAACTTTCCATAAAACAATTGTATACATGTATATATACATGTTATACAATTATGTATTATATTTATATATATATATATATATATATATAACTATTATTTTTTAAATAAATATTACTTTTAAAATGTTTAATTATTTCTGCGCATACATATGGTTTCTTGAATGCATCACTTTCACATTACTATATGATAAAATATCAGTTATAGGATGCGTAACGGTACATTTAAGTTAGATTGCGTTATAATAGAATGTTTGTGCGTGTTAGTTTTTATCCAGAAATGTCAGACCGGCATAAAATACAATGACATTTCGCGGGACGGTTGTGTTTACGTTTGCTACAAATCCGACTTTAGTCCGGGAGTGTGAGGAATGTGCGCAGCTATATTTATTCGTACATATCTACACGAAAATTAAGGTGTGTTTCTAGACAATTATTTTACGGTACTTTATGCAAACCGTTAACATTTCTTATTTATCGCGTATATTGTATATTTAGTTATACTTAAATCAAACAATCAGTGCTTGTTATAAAAATATATCTTATATGTCGTTAAGATTTTTTTATTATCATAGGAGAAATAAAATTTTTTTATATGAAATCCATTTTTATTTATTTTTATGTATTATATGTACGGAAACTTATGAGACATTATGTATTTCTAGGAAAAGACGAAAAGATACGAAAAATACCCTTTTCGACTATTTTTAAAAATTGTTCGATTTCATGCTTATGTGAAGCGCAAAAAAAGTTAACGTTTCTGTATAGGCTATGTTAAATGACATAGTTGTAATGGTAGTAAGGGATCAAAAATACAACCATTTTCAGAGTAACAAGAAAAAAAAAGTAAATCTAATCAAAAATTAAAAATCAATTAATTAAATCAAATCTAATCTTATAATTTAATCCTTCTTCCCTACGCTATGATTACAAGTGGAAGTAAGGAGTGTAACGATTCCTCGTTTCCTTCTTTGCCTAGCGAAATACATAGTTGCAAATCAGCACGTTAAGCTCATCCCCCGAAATTCTTTTCGTTACAGAAAGTAACTCTGGTGCACCTTTTTTTATCAGTTTTGCTTTACGTTTACCATAGCTGTAAAAAAAAGACTGTGATGGATAGGCGTAATGCAACATTAATGTAGCCATTTCTGTTATGATCGATCTGTTTTAAAGGGTAGAGCATAGAAGACGCATGTTTTTTACTACTGAATAATTTCGGTTGTTTTAATTATAGAAAAAAGGTTTTACATTAAATAATAGTATTTTTATTGCATTTTTGAAATCAACATACTTTAATTATTACAGAAATTATCATTATTACAGAAAATAATGTCAGTAAGTTGACGGACGCAAATTCGGAGCCTCTCCTCAAAGCTCTGTACGGCTTTCTCCAACATTTCATTCGACACAGCTTCAATTTCTTGACGAATGAAAATTTTTAGGTTTGTGTGTGTTCACGACGATCTTGATTTCAGGTAGCCCCACAAAAAGAAATTACAAATCGATCGATCGGGAGTGCGTGGGGGCCAAGAAACGTCGCCGAATCGTGAAATGACATGTCCAGGAAACATTTTCCGAACCACTTCAATCGATGTTCTCGCCGTGTGAGCTGTGGCACCATCCTGTTCGAACCACATTTTTCTCACGTTTACCCGATGTCTTTCCAGTTCTAGATGCAGGAAGTTGTTTAGCATGTCGATATAGCGCGCTGATGTCACTGTAACTGCAGTTACCCCCTCTTCACAAAAGTAAAGACCAGCAATCCCTATCTTGGAGAAACCGTACCATACTGATACTTTTGAGCTGCAGAGAGGTTTTTGGTGTAGTTCATGTGGGTTCTCCGACGCCCAATACTGACAGTTCTGTACATTAACGTAGCCATCCAGATGGAAATGGGCTTCGTCACTCATCATTATTAGGGCGTTTGCATCTTCCGTAAGATTGGCGTTCATTATGCCAAAAATTTTGTGGCATAATTTTTGTGGATTTTTTGCGTTGCACAAAATCCCTTTCAGTTAGTTGCTGGACAATCGTTATTTTGTACGGGCGAAATTTGAGATTACCGTGTGAGATGCGATGAAGCGAATGACGTGACATACCCAGCCCTACAGCCTGTCGCCTAGCGGTTCGTTTCCGACTAGCAAGAACAGACCTTCTCACTTTCTACGTTTTCCGGAGCTGGAACTGATCAGTGAAGGCCAGGTGGTTTTTTCTTCTCACAGATCCAGTACTTCTAAACGCCTCAATCCATCGTAGTATGATGTTTCAATCTGGAATTGCACCTCGACATTAAAATTTCGACGGAAAAGACGTGGAACCGTAATCGCAGAATCATTGTTTATAAACATCTGTTCGACAGCAAACACACGATCTTCTACGATCCAACACTCCATAGCGACTGAAACTGGGTAGTCTGAGCTGTCCGCCAGAGGTCGTCGAAGGTCAATACCACCGCTCGCCGCTGAGTACTAGCAGTTTGAAAAACATGCGTTTCCTCTACGCCACTCCGTCTATACTGCTTCAACTCAGCAGAGGAAATCTGCTGAGTTGAATTATCTATTGGTCTAGTGATTTTCTAGTAACTATTCTTCCTTTTTCTTTTAAAAAATATTTATTTCCTTCAGGAAAGGTTGTTGAACAATTTAATTAGTTACTTCTTATGGATAAGCAGAATAATAAAATTATATAATTTAGCAACCATTATTATGCTGCGGAGGATATTTGAAAATGAAAACAAAAATAATTGTTTGGCTTTAGTATGATAAATGAACAGTAAATTTTGCATTAAAACGACTTGGATAGCGTCTTCTCTTCTTAATAAAACACCATGATACCAGTTTAATTACGAACTAGAAATTATAGAAAATATTTACAAAAATAATAATAAAGAAATAAATTCAATAGATTCCTAATTACTGAAATAATGGGGGGCGGACTTTCAGATAACCCGAATTAAATTAATTATAAGCCACAGAACGTGAATTCATTAAAAACAACATATTTTATGCAGAAAAGTTTAAGCGTACATTTCAAGGACATGATTTGTCTATAATAATCGCACATTTCAAGGACATTTTTTTGCCTAAGTAGTTGTAGTTAGTCTTACTCTAAATACTATATAGAAAAACTTATTAATTTAAAAAATATAAATTTTAATCTTCTCATTTTCAACATTTTTGTTTTTCTCCGTCTTCCGCTGTCATTATTTTAATCATAAAATTTATCAGAAGGCGATGATCTATTACTTCCTTCAGCCAACCATAACGAAACCTGAAATGAGAATAAATGTAAGTAAAAGAAATTTCAACGCGTTAACATTTAAAGCACGGCTAAATTTTAAAATATATTTTTTTAAAGAATAGCCTACATCTAAAGCATTCTCCTTAGAATGGCTCTTCAACTGTCTTTCTGTCGTCCTGTCAGCTGTCTGACCTGGATCGTTTTCATGTACAACTGATCAACTTTTCTTTCTTCTGTTTATAATATGGTATTCACTTGATTAGTGCACTTCTGTTCTTCATTGTTAGAAACTAACCGTTTCTTTACTTTTTTATCACCTTCGTTCTTGCACCTTGGAATTTCAAATTTTATGTTACTGAGAATTTTTTTCTGAATTAAATGGCATCTTCACTCGATATTCCATCAAACAAATCGTTTTTGATATCAAAAGTCGCAGCAGTAATCTTTTGCCAGTATCGAGAGTACTAGAAAATACATTTTTTTTACAGCTTTCAGTTTTGAAAGTTCTGGGACGTTTTTTCTTAACGACATTCATATAAAATTAAAGCACCGTAACAACTCTCAATAATGTCTTTTAAACTAGAAAAAAAATTTGGTAATTGGTTGTAATAGACTACTGAGAATAAACGGGAAGAATTTCACACGAATAACAATAATTGTTAAATTCTGTGAATGTGTTAATTAATAAATAAAAGCGATTTCCAGGTTCCCAGATCAGTCAAAACGTTTTTGACTTCGGGTACAAATATTTCGTAGAACCATATTTTAAATAAATCATTGACAGCAACACACTAGCTTGATTTACATAATAAACCGTCAGTATTTTTTAATCCTCGAGGATTTTTTTTTGCCGATAAATATTATAGGAAAACGTTCCTGAAGTGTTTTTACCGATAAATATTATTGGAAAATGTTCACGAAGCGTTACTGCTTTCTAACACAGTTATTATGTCCTTGATCATTTTATGAAATTTTTTACTAAATTTTTAGGAAATTTTTTAGCTTAAATTTTGCCTTCATTAGCATTAAAAATATACTCCCTTATTTAGTAATTTACCACTTTTTTAAATTCAGTTTTGAAAAGTTTATCTGCATTTGTGGAGAAAATCTAACTTTTTTTCAGAAATATTTAGCTGCTGAATCTCGAATCCGATTTTTCTTTTACCTAACCATTCAGAACCGGCTTAATTCGTCACCGAACATTTCTGCAAGCAATTTAGGTTTTGCCAGAATTATAATTCTAAATGACGGAGATCCTTAACTTTTCCGTGTTGCGTGAGCCAAAAAAATCGTATTCGGACGGTTTCGTGGTTTTTCTGTTTGATGTTTCAGTAGTATGCTATTCGAGTGTTTTTTTTTTAATTTTAAATCTGAAACCGTTGAAATACCGAGACCAAAATCCAAAAATATCTCTCCATTAAACTTTATCACATATATATTTACATATTAAACTAAATAGGCTACAAATGACCGGAAACGAAAGCAAAATTATTGTATATTAAAATAACTTTAACTAATTATTAGTAACATGATTTGTAGTGGAACAGGAAGGATAAGCTGTCAGGAAGGATGGTGTAACGAAGTGACATCTCGTTATCGTTAAATGTCATGTAAACGTTCTGCTTGCCATTCCGTTGCTTGGAGTGGAGTTTGATAGAATATATTACTAATCCAAGTTGTACCTAAAGTTTTTTTTCATACGATAGAAATAAATATTTTTTCGTATCCTGTTCTGGAATAACGTTATTTAAAATAATTTTTTTCATCGTTAAAGATAGATAAAATATTTTTTTCGGTCATTTCAGGTAACCCGAATCTATACAAGTCGGGTTCGGATAACAGGGACTCTATAATTAATATATTATTATTATATTATCTATAATGTTATATTATTAATAACATATTAATTATGTTATTATTATTATTATATTACAGTTAATATCGCAATACATAAATATTTTCAAGTATTTTTTTTTAAATATCACTGACTATTTATAATTCACACAAAATGTATTTATATTATAATTATGGCAAATAATAATACTTATTGCATTTATTTCATTATTATGGCAAATAGTGGAGAATTTACTTTTTACTAGAATAAAAAATGACGTATAAATAACAATATTAATTTTTTTTTAATTTTCCTAATGTATAGGTTGCAATCTGTTCAACTAATGAACAATAAATAACCCTCCCCTATGGCCCAATGAGAAGAGGATTATATTATGACATGTAAATGAGGTGTTTCTTGTATAGGCTCAGGCCGACCATTCCTAAACGTGTGGTTAATTGAACTCCAACCAGCAATGTACAGCGGTATGCTCTGTCTAGTATTCAAATACATGTAAAAACAACTAGCTTTTACTAGGATTTGAACCTGAGAACCTTTGGCTTCGAAATGCAGCTGTTAAACAACTGATTTGCGACGAGTTAACTACTAGACCAGCACAGTGGGCTAAATAAATACTAATTTAACAATAGTTTAACGATAATAATTCTTTAGTTGGTAAGATTGTATTTATCATATCTAAAGTAATTAAATAAATATTAAACGTTAACCGAATGTAGGTAGTGTAGACGGTAAAACTTATGTAATTTTATTCGAAATAAAGACTGAAAAATATTAAATTATTTTTGTAATTTTAACAATAATAGTAATATTTTAAATATTTTAATAATTAGTGTTAAGTATTAGAAATATTTTTACTTGCTGTAATTAATTGCACGATTCATCTTTTCTATTTTGAGTTTCCTCGCCTAATTTTTCGATATCGACTATCGTTCAAGAAACAGTTACTTCACCGAAGAATGGTAATTTAAAATATTGATAAATCTCACATGTTCATTTTGCTTAGTTGAATAAGTGCATGTAAATATTTGCCTTCTTCGGTAAAGATACCGAGGGAGCTATTCGCTAAGGTACTAGCTGCTACCTATTTTACTACAACGGATAAATGTCTGCGGAGAGATTAAATGGAGAACGTTCCTGAAAGTTGTCAGCAGACTTTCCAATGGATAATCTTTTAAGGCAGTTGTCGAGGGAACAAATTAATTGATAGTTAATATACGTTAATCGATAGAAACTTAAAATTATTTTATGAGAGCTAAGGCTGAAAATCTGAAAAATATAGGTACATTTTCAGAGGAAACTTTCCGCATTTTTTTCATTCTATGATGACGTCCTCTAAAATATTCCGAAGATAAGATAATCCCTTGATCGGTTCTACGGGTGGTAGCTACTCAAAAGAGATGTTTCGAAAAATTTAAGAACCGTAACATTCTTTGAATCGGAAGTGTGCAATATTACACGTTTAAAAATAATAAGCTACATAACTTTAAAATAAATTACTAAAGCGGATTAGAAAGGAATGAGAATAAGTCAAACTAATTAAATTAGTAATTTTATAAAACATAACTATTTTTATTAAGAAAATTTGGGTGTTTTTTGTTAATATAGCTTAATTTTTTCCCCAAAAATTTAAATAATAAGAGTTTAAATAATCCTAAAGGTCTAATCTGTAAACCTAATTAGTTGCAGATTAATTAAGACACCAATAGTACTACAATAAAATACGCTAATAATTAGACGGTCATAGGTACGATTTTCTCGAAGATGATAACCTCATCCTACTTTTTATGCTGGCAGTATCAATAATTCATTTACCAGTATAAAATCGGAATAAAGAACTGGAATACATAATAAAAAAAAAAAACAGATTTACATTATTAATGCTATTATCAGTTAATACCGTAACTTTTAGTACTTACACATTCATATACAATTTTAATCCAATTTACAATTTATATCTGTTGATCTCTAAAATACCTTAACACTCTATTCATTAACGTAGGCTTCGAATCGATTAAAATACGTACATATAACCTTTTATGGCTATTAAAGATCCATGTAACTATGTAAATTATACCAGATAATTCAAATTATTTTGAAATCAAAAAATAGTTTTTATTTTGGAATTAAATCTAGACTGAAATACGAGTCACACAAGTAGTACTCGAGTCTTGTTATTTAAATTTAATTTTCATTATTCCATACTACTTTTATCGGAGTATTTAATTAGCATACGTAAAGAAATAATTTCGACAGTTATTTTCCTTGTAACGGCGAGTATTTCAGAACTTGTTTGGTCGGATCAAAAAAAAGTCGATGTAAAATATGAGCTTAGCAATCTTTATTGTTAAGTTGGTATAACTGTTTACGTGTCGGGGGCGGTAAGATTCTAATACATGGTACTACGTCCATATATTCAGTAGTGCAGTAGTAGGCTGACAGACTAAAGTAAAGGTTCTAAGAAGCGTATGTTATCAGTGAACAGTGAGGGTCGTGCCTCGCTCCTCTTATTTCAGGCTGTGTCTGTAAGTATACGTATGCTTTGATTTGTTATAATCGTGTAATACTTTTAAAAAAATCTTGTGCATGCACATGAGCCGTATTCGGTTCGTTATATCTTTGCCGATGAGTCTGTAGCCATTTTGAATCGCATCATAATAATGATTAAAAATAAGGGTTGCGCTATTTTAATTCTACATTTCTTTTTTGATTACGTAGTTACGTTTCATTACTGAAAACTAAAAAAAAAACCCGAAGAAAAACTAAATAAAACACTCTTTTTGACTACATCTTAATATAACTCGAATTTAATTCCACGTGAAACTGCAAAAAAAAAAAACGAAACAAAAGCAGTTATAAAAATTCTTCCAGTTCAACTCCATAATTACTGTCTTTTCTCATTACCTCTTCTAGTACGGGCGGGTTTCCTAATTACAGATCATTTTTCAAGAAATAGCTATTTCGGTCAGGAATAGCTATTTTCAGAAGTTAAAAAAGAAACTAATAGTAATTAAAAAAACATTATTACAATTAGGTTTGTATGATTTTTATAAATAAAAATATGGTTAAATATTTTACGCCAAAGCCGGCGATGCAAGTAACTCGCAAGAGAATGATGAGCCGATTATCTTTTTTAAATTCCTGATTGAAATATTTGTTACATGGAAAATGGCCAATAACTGAAATTCATTTGTCCAAGAAACACCCAAACTGATAGAGGATAATGAAAAAAAAAGAAAAAGTTATTCATTTAATAAGATGTATTTTTTAGATCTTTGGTGATATTTCACAAGGGCATATGTCGAGTTGAAAGTTAAAAAATGGTGAAATGAAGCATATTTTATTTTTATTTTTCTTACATTTTTGAAAAAGTAATTCAGTACTGAAATTAAACGTATAGGTTTTTACTAGAAGAGTGACGGGAGTAAAATCACCATTTAACTTTTTTGCCGTAATTATTAAGTCAAAATGCTGTGAACGTAATGCTTTCTTTTCAAATCACGTCTTATTTACATGTTTCTCTTATAACACTGACTGACGGTCTCATACGTGTTACTATGATTTATATGTATGTGTGCATATGTGCGCAGGCGCGATTATTGACCCGTGCGTTTGAGATTGCTGAATAGAACATTACCAAATATTATTATTTGCTGCAAATGTATTATATTTGTTTATCATACATTCGTCTTCTTTTTTTTAAAAGTCTTAGTAGCTACTAAATATAATTAAAATTAATAAGACCAACATCTGAAGCACTTTAATACAAGTTATCTGTATTTATTTACTCAGTTGCTTGTTTAGTAGCGTAATGATGCGATAATTTGACATATTAATTCCGTCGATGATTAAATTTAATACAGAATATGTAAATTTTTGGTTGGATTTATTAAACTAGTGTTTGAAATAGTCTCTATCCCTTTATTTAAATTAATATTTACAAAAATAGTATTAAATGTCCTAGTTTAGCATATCACTGACGGTTCTGCTACCCTCAAACCTCTACTACTCTCATAAAATAACGTTAAAGGGGTAGAAGAAATAACCTCTATTTCTTGTTACAGTAAAAATCCATTAAATGTAAAAAGCGAGGAATATTTTTTTGTTTCAAATTTTTATTTACAATCGGTTACATTTTTGTAGGAATCTTAAGTAAATTATATTACATAGCTAGACATTAAAAAGGAATCCCCATTGAAATTCCTCAAAAGTTATACACTAGTTCTATATAAACTTCTGAGGGTAGAACTTATTACCTATATAAAGTAGTTTTGAAGAACTGTTCTATCAGTAGTATAGTAGAAAACAACAATAGTTAGTTATACAAAGTATCATAAAAACGCAGATTAATCAGAAAAAAAGCAAAAAAAAAAAAAGAAAGTGAAAACAGAAACAGAGAGCAAGGGAATGGATTGATTAATGCACGAAACTCAGCTGGTATAATTACATTATAGAGTACTAAGGTCCAGAATGTATAGCTTGTATGTCTTGTAACATCCTTACCGTTGTGTAAAGGTTTACGGTCAAGTGGTTAATGTGGTCATTTAGCTCAAGTTCATATTTCAAACTGAAACGTTGTATGAAAAGTATGATACTTGGAAAAGCTATTCGAAATCTGTGAGGTGTACAGTCATCGATTTTTTTAATACTGGTTTAAACTTTTTGGCCAATTTTCTACCCCAAAAATTCACAATTATTTTTTAGTTTCGAGTAATGATACAAGTTAAGTTCTGTTGTAATCTGTTTGAAAAATATCATCTGACAGTCAAACAACACGTATATTCATTTTTAAGTCACCTATTTTATTTTTCTTTAATTACGAATATATGAATTTTGTTATTGGAGTTATATCTCCATCCGAACAATATACGGTCATAAAATTTGGTTAGTTGGAAAATAGAATGTACGAGTAGTACGAAAAAATAAGAAAAATAATACTTAAAAAAAATTAAAAGAAAATAATTGTTATTTTTATAAAATAAATAATTCCCGAATATTTACAATTAATTATAATGTTAGAACTATTTTCTTTAATTTAACATTTAATATATAAAACGGAAGCCTTAAATGTCTTCCCATAGTTTTTTAATAAATTATTATCCACACAATTCAAAATAGGATAACATACATCCTTGTTGCTACACTCTATAGATACTGTTTTTTTATTTATGTTGTTTGTTCGTTTTGGTTAACATAATTTTTTTTTTAACTTGACCCGGTTTGGTTTTTTTTAAATTTATAATATTTTAGAAAATAATTAGTTTACAAGAATAAAATTGTTTTGATTATTTATAATTACGTGTTTGGATAAGATTACGTGCATTCATTTTAGTATAGAAATATGAATGCGAAGAGGCTGTTTATAAAAGTTAAACACACTACAACCAATCAACCAATGATAACTTTATAGAGTTGGTGTCCAGCTGTGGTTGGATGCAGTTGCGTTTTTCATGCTCTGTGCATTTGTGACTATCATCGCGATTTACTGTTCTAGTTTAGTTGTTTTTACGTTGTACTGTTTGTTTTTCGTTGTTGTTAGTAGTTTTGTTCAGTTATTATTTAATTTTAGTGTTTTTTATTATAGTTTGTTTTGTTGTGTTAGGCTAAACTTAGCCGAGCGTGTTATTCACTTTTCGTGATTTTTATTGCGTCAAGTTTCATTTTTGTTTTGTTAATTTTTATTGTGTTTAATTAATGTTTTGTGACTTTAATTTATTTAAATAAGTGGTTTTTTGTTTATATTTAATGTTCTACCTACGGTTTCTATTGATTATTTATTGGTAACCACAGCTGTTTTTTTATTTATTAATCTTGTTGTTTATATTCGTCTACTAGAATCTGCTTAGTCGAATAATTTTATTTAGTTGGACTTTGGAATATTTTCATATAATCATCAGCTGTTTAAGCGGAAGAAAATCTTGAAAAGTTTTTTCTCTCCGACAGTGCTGCAATATTTACATTTGTACTTAGAAAAATTTTACTGTTGTCATCATGGCTGACCCGCATCGGTCCAAGAAAATGACCCAACCGGGAGACGTTTTCCCAAGTTGTGGAGAGTCGATCTGCTGGGAGAGGAGGTTCCCATGTCCAAATACGGGAAGTTATCTCTGATAGCAGTGGAGCTGAGAGTTTCGCTGACATGGATGTGAAAGAGTCACGGCATGCGGATCGTTTAATCTCCAGGTATTCTGGGAAGAAGGCGGGGAATAAGTCGACTCAGCGGCGGCGGAAGACTGTCAATCTTGACAGTCGCAAGAATGTATGACCCGCAAAAATGCTTTCGTGACGGAAGAAATGCTTTCAACATAATCTGATGATTCTCTTGCGTGACGTTAAGGAGTTAAACAATTTGGTTAAGCAACACACAAATACCAAGGTAGAAATAAAAGAATGCTTTTTATCAAGTGGATAGCAGTGCTTGTATGTTGAACTTTTTTTTGAGGATGTTTTGTATGCGGTACCTCAGGAATCACAGGCGGGACTTTCTACCCGATAATGGAGAAGGCTACTCAAACGTACCATATAATCAACGATGTGCGTCATAGACCCCGGTCGGGGGTTTGGAGTGTTCCGTGTCCTGGACACTTGATGAGCTTCGCCGGGCGGTTGACAGTCTGGTAGCGGACGCAGATATTGAGCAACTGGTCTTGGAGGGCTGGTCGGAAGACGTTTTCCAATTTTCTACATTAGTATAGGACATTACTGATTTGGTGGAGGGATTGGGGTCCGCGTGGATTTTAGATGTGGAAGCTGGTGTCGATCATTCCCGATGTGTGCCGATTTATCGCAAGGCCCTGGTGGATCCGGGACTTGGAAGGCTGAAGGTGGTCAGGTTCTGGCTGTGCAGTTTTCTGCTCGTGATTTATCTGTGGAAGACAGCTGGGTACAATTGATCGTGACCAGACGGACTACACTGTAGTGACTGATACGGCGGTTGGTGATCGTGAAGTGGCTTCGGTTTTATGCAGATCAGTGTGTTGAAGGTCAACAACGTGTGTTGAAGGAGGTAGGAGATCACCCGGTCTGTTTTCTGGATATTCGGGGTGAGCCGGGCAGATCTTACGGATGTAGAGTACTTGTCCAGTCGGATGAAGATGAAGTACTTTGTTTACCTCTTTAGTTTAACATCAGCGCAGCCATCTAAAGGCAAGAAGACACCGCCAGGTTCACTGACCACCACGGTTGTAGTTAAACCAGAGGGAAAGACCTATGCGGATCTCCTCCGTTCTGTAAAGGGTGTGGTGTCGCCACGAGAGACAAGAGTTCTATCCGCAAGGCGGGGTCAGTGAGAGGTCTTGCATCTCCGGTTGTGTGCTGACAGAGGTGTTGCAGAAAAACTCAGCAGAGACATTGTGGAGAAGGTCGAGGGTACCACTGCGGCATTAACTGGGAAGGGTGGCAGGAGGACTCATGTTGTAGTCAAGAACTTAGACGTACTTACAACGAGGGATGAGTTCATGAAGGAGCTCCGTAAGATCATTGGGGAATCAGTGTCCGTGAAAATTTTGTCTATGCGGCCGGCTTACGGGTCAACACAGGTGGTCACTTTGGCAGTGCCATCTCTTATTGCGGAGAAACTACTATCCGATAGGCGTATCCGCATTGGGTGGGTGGCCTGCCGGGTAACTCGACGTGCCTCAGATGACCTTTGCTTTCGGTGTTGGGGTACAGGGCATAAGGCCAAGTTTTGTCTTAGCCCAGACCACATAAGACCAGCCACATAAGAAGGGACTGCAAACAGGAGGGGTTCCTGTTTGACAGGACATGACAGACAGCGGGGTGCTGTCTGTCATGTAGATCGCACGGACATGCACCCGGGGGGTCGAGGATGCAGAACAACAAGGATGTAAGGTGGTCTCACCTGCACCAGCGCCATGAATAAGTGCACTGATACGCTGTGGTATCTGTAAGGGACAGCCTCATCCGGGAGGGTTGGAAGGCTCCGGCATCTCATCTTCGATGATTGGGTGGGGACTCTCTTGCGATGCCGTTAGGGGGAAAGTAAGACCGTAGTCCCGGTGGGGGATCCCTTTGGGGTTTCTCATTAGATGCAAACGTTAAGACCGGAGTCCCGGTGAGTGAAACCCTTTGGATCCCCTCATTTGAGCCATGGCAAACAAGAAAGAAAGACCGAGTCCCGGCTGCCTGGGCGGGGCCTTGTGCGCTTCCGAGGTAGTAGTTTGACGCGATGGTACCCCTTGGAGTTGAACTTATGTTTAGTCGCGGATCCGGCTCCAAGGGGCGGGGAAATCGAAGGAGAATAAAAAAAAAATTACTTAGTACAAATTATTATGATGAGTGTAAAATTGATGAGTAAATTACGTGTCGGACCAACAACATATAGACGTGCATTGTCGTTCAGCAGGACGACGCCGTCGGTCAGCCGCCCACGTCGCTTATTTTGAATGGCGCGCCGTAACTTAGGTAGAGTTTCGCAGTAGGCTTCTGCATTAATAGTCGTTCTACGTGACATGAAATCAATCAGCAGTATGCCAAACCGATCCCAAAAGACTGTGGCCATCAGTTTGCGTCCAAATGGCTGTGGCTTGACCTTTGTCGGTCTGGTTGATGATTGAGGATGACGCCATTCACTTGACTGTTGTTTTCTCTCTGGTGTAATATGAAATCCACGTTTCATCGCCGGTAACAATTGAGTTAAGGAACTCATCACCTTTTTCTGTGTAGCGCATCAAAAATCCCAAAGCAGATCCCATTCGGATTTTTTTGTGTCGTTCCGTTTATACGTGCGGAAACTTTTCTGAAGCCTAAATGGTCATGAACAATGCGACCAATAGTAGCTCTTGAAACATCAGGAAAAAGAAGGGCCAGGTCGGAAATTGTTGAGCGATTGTTTCAACAAGTCCTTGGTGATTATCGACAGCCTCCCCGAACATTCTTCATCATGCACGTTAATTTTGTTATTTCCAAACCTTTTACACTATTTTCCGGACGTTTCTTTCATTCATCACATTATCATATACAGCAACCGACTGCCAATAAATTTCAGCTGGCTTAATGTTATGATGGTTTAAAAAATGTATGACTCTACGTATTTCACAGTCGGCAGCAACATCGATTTTCTTATTCATTTTATAATGTAATAACTCATACGTAATCAGATACTATAACGCGACAACTTACAGACAACAATGCAGTGTGTAGATTTCTAGCGTGGCCATGAACGACACAGGATCGCCAACTTTAAGGAGAGAAGTTTCCCAGCGGTCTTTACTTTAGAGATATTCCTCGTACATATATATTTATTTGTTTTTAATTAATCATTTTTCATGTTGCATAAATATTTTCCATACAGTAATTAACTGAAATATAAAGGGTAAAGATATTCCTGCATTCAAAACTAGGTCCTTTACAATATAAGGTAAGAATAATTTTAAGAATACTATTTCATATATATATATATATAAATTTTATTTCCCAGTCAGTCTTCTTTTATTATATCTTATTTTTCAGATACAGAATTTTAAATGTATTTAAAAAATTAACTTTTTTAATGGTTAATAAAGTTTATTTTAAAACGGATTTATTATTAAAAATTTCATTTATGTACATTTGTGAATCCAATTGCGATTTTTTTTTAATTACTACGTTTGGATCAAGAAAAGTCTTTTTGGAAAAAATACTGAAACGTCGAGATTCAAAAAGAAAATAGCAGAAATGATTTGTTGCAAATATAAAACACTCGTAGTAAAAGAAAATTCTAATTTTCCGGATTGATGAAATTTATTCTAAATTGGACATAGTTTACATGGCCTAGAATAAGGTTATAAAATCTGAGCGAGTTGCTTTCTTAATCAACAATGGAAGGATTCACCTGAATTTTGTGTTCTTATTAAAACTGAATAATGACATTCGGCCTTCAACTTGAAGTAAAATTTCTACTGCCATGGTCAGAACAGCTGTCTTTATGTACGTACACACCAGTTCTTTATTACTCCACGAATTCATAAATAGCATGCCGTTTAAATTTCTTAAGCCCACCGTTCTTTTTCTGTGACTTTTTTGTAAAGCACAAACGTACACGTATCTTTACTATCACGGATATGAGTACGTCCATAACTGTAGACTCAATTCTGTATTGAATGACCTTGCACTTACGGCCTTTATAAGATAAAATTTATTGGGTAATGGACAGATTCAATCAACCATCACCGTTGTTTTATTTTTATAAAATAATCTTATTGCTGAAGGTATTATTTTCTGTATATTATTTAAGAATTATTTCAACTGATTATTTGAAATATTATTGTAATTTACAATTAATTATGCTAAATTATAAAACGTTATGATAATAAATAAATAAGGGACAATGTAGTCAGTATTCATCTTTTATAAACGTAATTATTGTTTATTTATCCCGTTGTCGGAAATTGATAAATAATACGAGGTTAAAATTATTTAAAAATAATTTTACTTTTATAAATTACAAGGTCGTCTACAATAATTAATTAAAAAGTATTCGTAATATCACAAAGAAATAAGATTAGGTACTTAAAAAAAAGTTAAACTTATAAAGTGATGAAATTTTGCATTCTCTTCTACGTATGTTTTCTTTTCCTCATAGTCCTTATTTTTATTATTTCTGTAATCATTATTACTGTCTGTTGTAACCGCCTCCCCACGGGTGTTGCGTATAGTGCAGTCTATCACATCATAAATGTTTATTTATACATCTGATAAATTTTAATAAAAAAAATTTCGGTTTAATTTTTTAAATATTTGTTTTTTTCGACAATGTAAGATTATAGATTTAACCGAGTGTTAAGAAAAGTATGATTTGAACATTCTGTAAGGGTTGAATACACGAACAAAAAGATAAAAAATCTTATACCAAGTAGAGGTAGCAAATTATTTTTTTAAAAATCTAATTTTTTTTGAGATCTTTTCTATAATTATTTTAAGTTTGAAAATATCTTAACATAAACCGTAAAATACTTTTTTATGTCGATCATCCGTAAATGCCAAATAATTAGTTGGTATCCACCGTACGATGGAAAAATCGAAAATTAAAAAGTAAAAGCGAGCATAAATTAATCTTAGTGTGGATATTCCATCAAATTAAACTGCTATTAAAATTAGTATAGCATTGACAGCTGCATAATGAGTAATCGTGCATCTGTCCTGCTCTACCGAGATCCAAAACAAACTAAATCTGTGAACAGTAACGTCCACTTTTCCCAAGATGATTTCTCGGTCAGGCATGGCATTTTCACTTGTTACAAATCATTCATCAAATACTCTAAAGCAATACCTAACGGTGGTTCCGGAGGTTAAGAAAAAAAAAGATTTCTGTTATAAAAAGTAAGATGAGGGACTAGTCGCCAGAGGTTTAATTATGTAATTGTCTGTAGAATACCAAAATGTTTATTTGTTAATAATATTAACGTTTTCGTTCCTGGAGTGGGAAGTACTGTCCGGTCAAAGAAAAATATATTAGTCACAAATTCTAAGAATTTTTCCATTTGTCTGGACCTGCAGGGATCAGGCCCCGGTAATTGCTTTTCAGAGAGAAGATCGTTTAGGGTTCAAGTTATAATCGTAATAATAAAATCTGATCGATTGTTTTGAACAAAGAGACAAAAAGTATAAAAGTGATTGAAATCAAATCTATATCGCAAGAAACATAAAATAATTGTTACAAAGTTCATATGCAAACAAATAAAAAAACATGCATGATTTTATTTTTTTTTTCAAAACAGAAACTTAAGAACACTTTTCTTTGTTTTTCTGGAATTAATTTTTTAATCTAAATTTCAAATATCCTTTTGGTAATGGAACCTCTATTAGACTCATTTTTAAATAGTGCAGTAATTCACTTTCTGTTCCATAATAAAAGTTTTATTAAAAGCCTTTAATAGAAACCTCGTAACAGTTGATATAACTTGTATCTCTCAATTTACCTACCTCTATTTTTACCTATAATTTATTTCAAATTTTATAAGCAATTTTATAGGAAGAAGATCGTTGATGTATTGCAAAATAGGGTATTTGACTTAAAAATAAATTGTGTGAACACACACACACACACACACACACACACACACATATATATATATATATATATATATATATATATATATATATATCAAATGGCCTTGGAACAAGTTCAATCACACTAGATGTCTCAGCGTTCGTTCAATGTCACCATAAGATACCTGACCTTAACCCGGAACCGAATACCGGTAGGTTTTGCAATCAGGAATACTTAAGGTTGAGTTATAGAGGGGGTTGCTATAATTTTTTTAAAAATAAATGACAATTTTTTTCCGAGTTATTTTTTTTTTGTCCTTAAATGTCATTTAAGGACTTATTTCTACAAAATAACTTATGAGTATACTAATCAGGAATCAGTTAACGAGTAAGGTATGCATTAACATATCGGTAACATAAAAAAGTTACTTATGAATTCTGAATAACTAACGTAAAGTTTTAAAATTTTAATTTCTACAACAAAATACTCTTTTTTAATGATACTGTAACGAATTAATTTACATAATAATATTCTACTAACTATGTGTTTTTGTTAATATAATTATGAGGAAACACATCATCAGTCTTTAAAAGAGATATTACATTGTGACTTAAGTATACCTTAAATCACTTAAAAATAAAGCAAATCTACAGCACTGATTATGAAAATTCGTAAGATCTAAAAGCTGGGATTAATTTCAACAATAGCTCTTTTCTATAAGGTTTTTTCAATACATTGTAAATGCATCTTGATGTAAAATAATGTAATTAAATCCGTTTGTGTATCTTATATCCCAAGATAATTGAATTTTTTGTGATCGAGATGATGTATTATAGTCCAAATTACATTTATAATTTTCGGGATTCGTTTTCAATTAGTCTTTTTTAATTATCGTACGGCCGATATCAACTGATTAAAATTTAATTATCTAAATAAATGCACAGAACATATTACAAAGCTAAATAAACTAGGACTTTTTGAAAGTATCAAAAGATAAAAAATTTCTCATGTGTCATCACACTGCTTGACACAAAATCTAACGGTATATTGACAACATTTGCTCTAGGTCACCACTTGCTGAGGCCTACCTTTGGTTATTTATGTGTGAGTTGTAAAGTTTTAAAAATGTGCAGGAGGGTACTCACCCATCCTGCATCATCATCTTTTGGGAGAGATTTTATATCCTGTTGATTGAATTCATGTCACAAGAAACAAGGATCGTTGCACAAATGTGAAGTGAAACACTTCAAAAATTGTGCAATGTTATCCAAAATCGGCCTCATGTTGGCTGACAAACGACTTGTTATTAAACGACTGCACAACAATGGACAGTTGTTACAGAATATTTTTTCTACATTCTTTAGGTATATCACGTCGTTTGCTGGGAACATTTGTGTTAAACGTTTATGGTCGGCCACCGAGCAGTCCGAACAGCTCTAAACTATTAACACCGATCAAAAGTTTGAAGACCTTTTTTGGGTGCCGTAGTTCACGAGTGATGACGATTCGAAATGATGATTAAATGGAGTTGTGACAATGGTGTATGACAAGGGTACTTCGAAGCCGGTGAATCGTTAAGACAGATAAATGCGTCGACGTTATCGATGGCGATTAATTGGCGAAATAGGCTAATTTATATAGTTTTAATAAAAAAAGGAACATACATCATATTTGTACTAAAATATTTTAGAATGAAATTGTTGTTACTTTCAATACAGTCTTCCTATTACTGAAAGAGATCCTAGCCAAAATTAAAAAAAAAATTCTGTGAAAGTTGTTTCAATCATTTTTAATTGTTTGTTTGATAGTGTTATTTTTTTACTTTTTAATCTGATAAAACGCATCATCGGAAAGAAAATTAAGTCAAATAATTTTCTGTCAAAAGAGCAAAAAGTTTTTAAAACAAATTTCTACGCAAGTGGTTCAATTTTGTTCTTTAATTTTTATCGGTTTAAACTTCTTTTGTTGTTGATAAATTCTAAGCTAGTAAATGTCACAAATAAATAAGATTAAATATTTAAAAAGTAATAAAAACACGGAAAAGTAATTACTTTCATTTTTCTACAAGAAGAGAGAGGGTTGTAAATATTTATATTTTTGCCAGCTTAATTTTAAATCAGGGTTAGTTTTGATAAGACGTTACTTATGTGAACCGAGAATAATAGATACAAATCAGGATATTTGGATAATTTTTTTCGTTAAGAACGAAACGTAAAAGATGAAATATAAAAACACAATTTTGAGTGATATTTCCATTAAATGTGTAAATTATTGAGTTTTATTAGGAGAAAGATTAAATTATAGCTGGGCTATCTTCGGTACACGATTCGGTACTTTTTATTAGTCGTTAAACTGAATTATTTTATGTGTGCATTTATTTATTTTATAAATTATTTCTCACTTTCTTTTTTCTGAAAAATAGAATTAAAATAAATAAGTAGACCCCCACTGTAAAAAAGGGAATTAAAATGAGAAATTAAAAGTATAGAAAGGTATCATTATTTGAAAAATTTTTAAGACTATTCTTTGAAGGTAGTTTTAATTTTTTCTAAATTTAATGTAATTTTGCATTTAAAACTTTAACTTATGTTTAAAAATAGAATAATTTTTATTTTTAAAAATGGGTTGGCTTACAAATTGTGCTTGTAAATGTTAAAATTAAAAGTTTTTTTTTTACCTATAATCAATGACATTCAATGTGGTACCTTTTCGGGATTTTCTATGTCCAATATCTGAAAGTTTGTTTATAACATCTTCTTATATAAAAGTTTATTGACATCTGACACTATTAAGCTGGATTAAAATGGTAGTGGTACGTCGATTATTTATATGCACTTAGTGCAAAATTCTATTCGCTGATGCAAATCTGCAGGCAGTAATTTTTGAACCATTTGAATTTTAAATGGATGAAAATACAAGTCAGTTTGTAACAACAGCCTAACACTCCTATCTGACCTGCATAATAATACGGAACGTCGTCTAGCAGAACATCGTGTACTATTCTTCAACTCCCATCTCAGCTTCTCTATATTCTCTGGGGTGCGAACTATTCGTGGATGGCCAGAACTCTTCTTTGGCAATGCAGAAGAGTCAACCTAAATTTTCTTATCTGATTTAAAATTGTTTGGCTTGTTGGGACTCTTCCATTTCTTCCTAAACGTCTAAACTTACGTTTAGACTTACAAAAGTCTACAAAAAGTCACTAAACTTACGTTTACAGTAGTTAATCATTATTTAAAAAAAAAAAGAAACACAAAAAGAAGATTCAATAGCAAACTATGCTCACTGCGGTGAAGACTTTGGACTGATGCAGAAATCAACATTAAAACACTCCACCATCTACCAATGTGTGTTTTTGGGGTAAATTGTCTAATCTATTCTGCCTCACTTTTTATTTAGTACTGTGTTTTGGAAAAAATAATGAATATGTAATTTTTTTCAGATTGTTGGTCGATTCTATATTAAGATTAAAAGTTGTACCACAGTGGTTGCAGTATGACATTGGTAGACTTCATCTTGATGACTAGAGTCAGTTTACTGGTTATGATAACAGTTTTCCAGAGTTCGTTATTGGTTGTTGATGCCGAACAACCTGCTCCACCATCTTCTCGTCCTCATATTATTTTTATCATAGCAGATGATCTGGTATGTGACAGTAAGCACATTAATTAGTATTTATAACATTGTTCTGTCAGTGATGTTTCTTAACCAAATTAAAAAAAATTAAATGTTAATTTAAAAATGTATTTTTGTTATGTTTATCAAACATGAATAATTTTGTTAATCTGTATTGTCTGTCCATTTAGTATTCTTTAAAATTGAAACCTCAGAGATGAGATTGAGAGTTTATGACTTATTTCTTTTATTTAGGATTAAATAGAAAAATGTCTACTATTTAAAAATGTGTTCTTTTAAAGCTTGGACGATGCAAAAATGTAAACCTGTAAAATTTCACCATAATAGCATAAGTGTTCATAATTTTCAAATTTTAAACAGGTATTGATATAAGGTATAGTTTATATACCCATCTTAAGAATTTCAGGTAATGAAAAGATTCAAAAGTTTTTTCAAAATCAATTGTTTAAACACAATTAATTTCTACAAAATCTATTGTTCTGACAATCTATAAATTTTAAAGAACTTTTTCATAGAGTAAAAGTGTAAAAAAATCTTACTGGTTAAATTTTAAAAGTCAAAATACTTACTTTCTGATTATGCATTTGTATTTTTTATGTAAATTTAACAAATTACTTTGTAAGAAAAATACAAAAAGTTTGTATTTAAAAAATACAAAAACAGGCAATTCAAATTTAAAAAAATTGGTACTTTCATACAAGTTTTTATTAACGGGAATTTATAGCTAGTTGGATGTCCAAACTTTATAATACAGCTACATATAGATTATTTTTAGCTATTTTTTTTTTTTTTTTAGCAGAACAAGGTGATTAGTTGAAAAACAGAGATTTAGTGGTTTTAAAAGATATAATTTTGTATTTATTTTTATCATTTTACCTGGGCCTGTTTCTACACATGTTTTAACAACCAAGCTGAATGAAATGGTAAATGAAACAATGTTAGCATGAAATTCTCCTAATACCAGATGATTAAGAAGCCAGTGTGCTAATCATTTCACCAGCTTGGTAACTAAGCTTTATGGTATGCGAATCATGTGATTATTTTTTACCACAAAATTTTTTAATTTTATCTGAAAGAAGAATCAGTTTTACTTAAAAACATAATTATTTTCCTGTAATTTATGAAAGTATTTATATAAAAAATAAGTTAGGTCTTGGAAAACCTGCATTCAATACAGATAATGTTTCAGCATTCTCCTCACTGCAGTTTGGGTTGATCCTAGTGAAATGTTTGTTTTTTTCCAGGCTTAGTCTCCAAAAAGATTTATGAAGAGATCTTGTAACTGCTGCTTTAATGAAATGTATGACCTGCATTGTTAAAATTGACCTGTGCTGGGCATGTTTCTGGCCTAACACCGAAGCTGTTTCACAAAATCTTTTAACTAACTTCTGAATAACACTTTTCACTTTTGCCGACACACAACATGAAACTTTATCTCTAAGTTTCCATCATGAATACATGTTCTTCAACAGTTAATCGCATTTAACAAACAACACATGATTATGCCAAAAGCCAATCAAAAACCAATGTTCGACATAGACTGACAATACTCAAATATGCAGGCAAAAAACACCCACTCAAAGTCCAGTGGTACCAAAATCATCCACATTATTTTACCCATCTCACACCATCATATGCATTATAACAAAAATATGCATTTAGTAAACACTACTGAGTGATGGGGGCCTCTTTTAGATGACTGGTGATGGACTAAAACAGTAATAAAATACCTTTATGTTATAGTAGAGTTATTATGAATCTATATCATGAAAAGACACACAGTTTGTTTGGTTTTTTTTCTGGAGTAAGTCTAATTTTAGGAATTTCTAAACTAATTTTTATCTTTCTTTCATTCTTTAAAAGATTACTTTCTTTCTGAATGACACAGGCTATATAAGAATTTGGTCATTTCCCCATCGAGCTTCCATGTTTATCCCTTTGAAACCTCTTCATAATAATATCATTAACATTCTAGAATTGCCAGTATTTTGACCAGGTGCATTGACAGCATTTATACAAATTTATCAATTTTCCTTACTTAGTACACATTTGTTCATAATTGTCAAATTGAAATAGGACCATTTATTAATGGAAAACATTCACTAAGTTAACGGTTCATTTTTATTAATTTGAAATGGTAATCTATAAAAATTCAACTAGAGATCTGAGAACCTTATTGTTAGAAACTAGTTGAGAAAATAATAACAAAATTAGTTTTTATGAAAAATTTAACAATTATTTTTAATGCTTTTCAGAAGGCTTTCTTTCTAGCTTGCTTTTAAATAAAAAATAACAGTTTCAAACACAAAAAGGAACACTGCATGGATTACTAAAGGAATTTTAAAGTCAAGTTCAACCAAAGAAATCTTTATGATACGTCTAAATACAGTTTGTACTGAAAAATTCCAAAATTATTTGAAAGTTATTGATAATCTAATATCTATTTAAAATAATAAATTTAGCACTATGCTGGCATTTATCAAAAGTGAAAATTGATTTGATAATAAAACTATCAAATATATTGAATCATTGTTTGGTGTTCATAAATATATGAATCATGTACATCAATATTTAGAGAATTAAAAATGTTAACTTATTCTTGTTTTTATATTTGTGAATGTGCAATCTTTACTAAAAAGCAGGCATATGTTTCTGTTATCACTTTTAATGAATGACCAAACCATTTAAAAAATCATCCACCAATTAATCTAAAATACAATTGAAGAATTTTCTTTTACAGAAAGAATATTACTTCAGCAATTTTAAAATATTACTGAATTTTTAAATAATACTAATAAAAATATGTTAGGAACCATGAATTTTCTGTATCCCGTTAATAACACGTATATAAATGTGTGTATTCAGTATCGCACAGTACTAAGAGTACTAATACGTTTTGAAGTACTAAATAGGTAATTGATAACAGTATATAAATGTTGAAGTACTAAATATGTGTTGAAATAATTTTTGTTGATGTCTTCTGAATTGTGAATTATTTTGTAGTTATTTTTTATTTTTAATAAATTCCTGAAGCTATCTTAACATTATTTCATGGGTCTATATTTTAAATAATTAATATTGACTTTAATCAATCTATTTTTATATTGTATAATTAACTGTGCATTTTGTGAATTTGCTCAGAACAAGGTTTTATCATAATTTCCCTTGGTCAATCCAGGTAAATGCTGGGGGAGTTACATTATGCAATGTATTATTATGTACTAATCAGAATGAAAGGTTTTATTTACTTATTTTTTAACAATCTTATTTTATGAATAAAAAATACAATTTTATTCAAAGAAACTAGCTATACATCTAGCGAATCCTACCACCTGATTATTTGAATTCAGGAGTCATCAACAGGTTTGATAAGAATGTAAACTGCTATTAATGATGTGTCTGGGGATACCTAAACAACCCCTTAATTGACATACTAGTTGGCAGACCAGCTAGTTTAGTGATTAGCACGCTGGCTTCTGTATCAATTGATCTGGAACTTTTTCACATGCCATTTCATCTGTTTTTGATTCTTTACTGAAATATATTTTTTTGCATGTTGAAGGTAGTAGAAATAAAGTAAAAACAGGTGGAAAAATTAGAATATTGGACTGTTGCAACAATTTTTAATAATGCATTCCACTTTCAGGGACAAATAAAATAGTTAATTATATCAAACAAGTTCAGATGCTCTTGACCATTTTGATCTTCCCTTATTTCCTTCACCCAACAAAACTTGAAAAAATTTGCAGTTTTCATACTACTGTTTTCAAAAAAAAGATGTTTTGCTTCCAAGGACCTGGAAAA